>NC_072796.1:22817832-24067832 GCF_028583425.1 Eublepharis macularius
GTCAGGGCTAGAAGTAGCACGCAATTGTGAAAAATGTATTGTTGGACATTGCATAGTGATTGCCTTTTTAGTGCATTTGCTGTATTTTAGGCTGTGTTGCTTGGTCAAGAAGACTAAGCTTGTTCCAGTTCATACAGTTCTCCTGTACCATAGTTTCCTTTAAGGATACTAAACCTCCGCATCAGTGATATCTTAGTTATGGTAGGCAAGAGATGTAACAACAAAACTGGAATGAATACAATTTCTTTGACGATAGATAGGACAACCTGCTCTCATTGTCCAAACTGCACACGGATTAATAACTTACAGAAAGGATACCCACTTCAGTTCTCAGATTCCACCACCACATAATCACAGTTTTTTAAATGATGCATTGCAGGTTTCAGAGTTGTAACTAGACGACAGGCATTGCAACTGGAGACATGCATTTATCCTGAATTCTATCGTCCATATCTTTTCTCTTGTCTCTCACTTTATTACAGCACATAGTGAAGTTGTTGATCTCAAGGTATCGGTATTAGAGGTGATTCAGGATTCCCCCCATCGAGATCATTCCAGGAGGTTGCTTCAATTAGAAAGTAAATGGATTTTCAGGTTGGGCTCTTTAAGCCCCCAGGGACTTAATAATGAAATAGACTTTTCCTGCTTTATTGGGTGAGTAACTTACAGTTAGTTAGGAACAGGATGGTAAATGTATTTACAAAGGGCAACTATTGGCTGGTCAGTATCTGTATCTTGATTTTCATTGATTGATTGCATGGCTGTGTAAGTGCAGGCGTTTTCTAGTGTGAGTATTTATATTATTGTATAATTCGGAGCCGCATAATTATGAGAGTGTGTATTGTGAGAATTAATGTATGTACTCCTTTAGTTCACCAGACGATTGCCCAAGAGGAAGATACACGAAACGGGTATTGGAGAAAGTTGCTTCGCAGCATCCCGTCGGCAATTATGCTTATTGGCTTTATTACTCCCTTTATGGGATTGGACTGGTGGTCATTCTAGATTCTTACCTGCTGCGCTATCCTGCTGTTTAATGTATTTATTGTATTAACTCATTTGAGTGTGAAGGTTTTTGTATATGTATTAGTAATGATACAGATCACGAAGCTTGTATTAATTATTGTTGTATGAATTTTTCTACTGTATTGCTATTTATTGCACTAAGCACTTTGCACGAATATACAGTTTGAATTTGTATATGTCGTTTCCGCCCAGTTGTGTTCTTTACGGCATATCTTTTTTCTTAGCAAAACGCTTTTCTGTCAAGTTGTATCAATCTGTTCTGCAGCATAATTCGGTGTGTAATTCCTATGTGCTTTTCAAGAGAGAATCAGGGAAGGTAGGAAATTCCCCTCCTTTTTGCTGGCTTCTCCTTTGCAATAAGGAGGAAAGGGTATCGCTTAGAGGAAAGGGTAGCACTCCTTTGCAATAAGGAGGAAAGGGTATCGCTTAGAGGAAAGGGTAGCACTCCTTTGCAATAAGGAGGAAAGGGTATCACTGCAGGAAGCAGAAAGTGTTCAACAGGGTTGCCGGGCACCTGGCTGTTTTCCCAAGAGATCACAGGATTCAACAAGACCTACAAATGGCTTGACGACCCATCTTCATAAATGGGGAGGTATCACTTCAGTGACTGATATTTTCAGTGCTTCCTTTTATATCTCTCCCCTGCTGGTATGACCTAGATGACTAACCAGCAAGAAGGTAAGAGAAAGTTATTCACATGAATAAAGAAAGAAAAAGTTCAACCATGGGAAAAAAAATATAATGAAGCAGAAGCCAGTTGGCATGAACTTTAAAGTTCTCGCCAATGACATTTTGAAACATGTCACATTTCAAACTTCTGAATAATGAAGCAGAAGATCAGATCTCAACCTAGAAGCGCAGGATCAAACATTAGCTGCAAAATTAGTATGCAAATAGAAAGCCATCACTGCAAAATTAAAACTATCTGGAGTCGTTTATAAAGACTGAAAGAGAATCCTTTACAATAGGAGAACATCTGAAACCACAAAATGACTTTTTTACACAACAAATCCAACTTATATTTGAAAGAACCACAGAGTTATAAAACCAAGTGCACTCTTCAACTTCATATTCTAAGGATAATATTTCTCCAGGTCAACACTTAGTTGGTGTAAGCAAGCAAAATACACCAGGATTATAACTCTTTTATTCAATTTGTTGCTCACAATTATTGGAACAGAGCATACCTTTAGAGGGAGTCCATGCAGCTGGCAGTAGATGTCTATTGTGCCTGTAAATTATCTATTTGATAATATATCATTCTCTCTAGATATTTCCAACACTATGATAAATATATAGAAAGTGTGTGAGGAATCAAAAACAAATAAAGCTAAAACAGCAGTATAAAACTTGCACTGAGATAGCAATAAAAAACTTAAAAACGCTTTCGCTCTAAGAAGTACTCTTTTAAAAAAGCAGCAAAACTCATTCAAGAAAGCAAGACCAATGCGAGGGGAAAGAGAAACAAACACACCCCTCCCCTCAGCAATCTGAAAATGTCTTAGAAAACAAAAAGAGGTTAAATTTAGATCCAACCACTTTTTATGCGGGTAAAAGAGAGAGGAGGGGCTCCCTATGACCATTAAAACCCCCCTATGTTTAGGGTCATGGGATCCACATGGAAAAAGCCATGTGGGACAGGATCTGTAATAAGAAGGTGAATTAGGTGAGATGGAGTGAAAAATCAGACTGGATCCAATCCTATATCTGACTCTAAAAAGGCATTAATTTTGCTATCTGGTGAGGGAACGTGCAGAGGGCATTCCATAAACTTTCTCCCTTGTTACCCCAAAGGCTAATTACATAAACACCTTCATAAAGAAGACCGAAAATTACAATTATTAAAGCTTACCCACCCAAAATATTTTTTTTTTACCCTTCTAGGCTTAATAATAGAATCCAATAATTCTATTTTGTGTAGCATTCAACAAAGAGATATCTTTGAGGGGGGAAAAGAGGAAAAATAAGTAAAAAATTAATTCAAAGAAAGGCTTCCAATATTACTTTTTATTAGCTGCTTTCAGGTTATTGCTCCTTGAAAGTGTATGAAAGATTGAAGAGCTCTGGAGTTATTGTTTTCTTTGTGTCTTTACCAAAGGAACAGGGAAGTTTTGTTCCCAAGCAAATTAAACTCACCTTATCTTCCCCCTGCACAATCAATAGTGTTAATGTATCAATACTCAGCCTGCATGGATTTACATTCCTGAACTCAAGGTTGCATGAAGGGTGTTCTTAAAGTACCAGCCCTTTAACTCTAAAATTCCCTATGGTCCATAGTTTAGAAGCAATTTCCCATTCCTATTAGAATTTCCCAAAAGCCAAAACCTAGTTATTAATATTTTTTACCCAGGTAATAGGGCTGTAAGGTTTAAAAAGATATGTTGGATAGGGTCTGTGGATTATACTACTGTGTATTATCTACTGTTGCAAATATGCTTCTACCATGTAATTTCTGCATCATTTAACATGTTATGTATAAATGCTTATGATTCGCTTCAGATTTCTGCTTGTTTTTGGATTTCAGCATATTGACTTACACTGTATAATCCACCCGGGGTCTCACTGAGAAAGGTACATTATAAATAATATTTTAAAATAATCAACCAATCAAAGTTCTCCCCTTACTACATGACCCACTTAAAAATACCTTCATGCTATTGGATTCCAGGTGAAGAATGCCTGTAATGGATTTCCCTCTGTGAAACTGGTGAGGAAGCCCTGAGAGAGGGGAAAGTACAGTAAAGGCTACTCTCGATCGGATCTTAATCATTTCTAGTTTTTCTTTCAGCAGCCTCTGCATTATTCCTCGACATCGTCCTTCTTTCTGCAGCTTCTATACCATTCCTCAATGTCTTCCTCAAGCCTGTTATGTGGGTCAAGGAGAAGCTGAACCTACTTGCTTCACATTTCTACCATAGCTAAAACATCACTATCAGCTCGGCTCTGCTGATTTCTTCTCAGATTCAGGATGTATGACTTCCTCTCTAACCGGAATACCCTCTTTTCTGATCTGAATTGTCCTTGCTATGGAATTCAACTGCACACATTTTTTCATTCATATTTTGCCAGTAGACTCCTTGCTTGGGGTGGGACGTCTCTGAAACTCACTGGGGTATGTGTTGCCATTACAAAAAGTATCATGAAAATACAGATTGAAACACTAAACTAGTTAAGTGTAAAACATGCATCCAAATAAGTACTGAAATGTGCATCAAATGCACATTCTCACAGAAAACTTCACAGAAATTTGCAGGATACAGAAAAGCATATTTGATGCAGCAAAGTTACCAAACTACTGCAGAATAGGAGCGACTTCTGTCTGAGCCCAGCTCAGATGGTACAGGTATGATACGAAGGGATTGTGAAGTCATGAACACAATTCATTTAGTTTCAGGTAGGCAGCCATGTTGGTCAGCACTGCAGTAGAAGAGCAAGATTCGAGTCCAGTAGCACCTTCCATTCGCAGCCATTTACAATTGTCAAATAGTTATTGCTAGACACCTCATGGACACAGCAGCTGATCATTTAATCCTTAATCATTATTTTAAGAACACCGAGCATTATGTGTAACTCACAACACCGGAATATTTCTGAAATTTAAAAGTAACAGATTTATTCAAGCAATAAATACAAATGCTACGCAGTGTTAAGAAAGGATCTGCAAACTGCACCTTCGAGTATCTAAAAGTATCTTAGTTTATGCCTGTTGGGAATTTTTTAAAGTTAAAAATAGGAAACATCAGTAAAATTAGGAAAGGAGGAGGTTTTTTAAAAAATAAACAGTAATATTAACAATAATCAAAAAGAGTCCAGTAGCACCTTTAAGACTAACCAATTTTATTGTAGCATAAGCTTTCGAGAATCATGTTCTCTTCGTCAGATGCATGGAGGGCAGAAGGAAACTGGCCAAATATAGAGGAGGAGAGGGGGGGAAGGGGGGAAGGAGGAGAGGGGGGATGTAAACAACTCCTTTGATATGGAGATGCAGACAGCTCCTTTTGGTGTGGGGATCAGTTTGCTTGTGTAAAGATTCAAAGGAGTTTGCCGTGTTAGTCTGTAGTCCAATTATATATATTATAAAGTGCAAAAGTGCTACAATATCGTTATATACATACAAAAGTCATGGAATTACAGAAGTGCATCAGTACAGCGTCCGTTCATAAATCAATGTACATTAATTGCAAAATACACAAATATACATTTGTCTGGAAACAATTCAATGAATTAAAGTGCAAATGCCACAGTTAGTAGGGAGAAGTCCTACTAACTGTGGCATTTGCACTTTAATTCATTGAATTGTTTCCGGACAAATGTATATTTGTGTATTTTGCAATTAATGTACATTGATTTATGAACGGACGCTGTACTGATGCACTTCTGTAATTCCATGACTTTTGTATGTATATAACGATATTGTAGCACTTTTGCACTTTATAATATATATAATTGGATTACACCTTTGGGGTTTTGACTGTATTGAGCCTTGGTTTGTTGTGTTATATATTTGTTACCAGGGTTGCCCATAGTAGTTTCGGAGTGTTAGTCTGTAGTAGCAAAATCAAAAAGAGTTCAGCAGCACTTCAGCACAAGCCCTCGATAACCACAGTCCTCCCCGCCAGATATATCTGATATATGCCCTCATGTGCCAACAATGTCCTTCTGCTCTGTACATTGGACAAACCAGCCAACCTCTATGCAAAAGAATAAATAGACACAAATCTGACATTAGAAATGGCAACGTCCAGAAACCAGTGGGAGAACACTTCAATCTACCAGGACATTCCATCAAAGACTTAAAGGTCGCTGTAGTTCAACAGAAACCTTTCAAAAACAAAATCCAACGGGAAGCTGCTGAATTGGAATTCATATGCAAATTTGACTCTGTCAAGCTGGGACTGAATAGGGACTATGAATGGTTATCTCATTATCACAGGTAACTGATTTCCTTTACAGAGGCGGGGTCAGGGGGAGTCTAGTGGCACCTGGCATGGGCTTTCGAGGACCATGGTTCTCTTTGTCAGATGCATCTGGCGGGGAGGACTGTGGTTATCGAGGGCTTGTGCTGCAGTGCTGCTGAACTCTTTTTGATTGCCTGATACTAGAATTACCAGTCCTGTGCTGGGGGTGGGAGATTCCAACTTCTGCCCCCTGCCACCCCTTACCTGGACAGCAATGGAGAAAGGAGTGAGGAATGGGCCCAGGAGCTCCGTAGTGCACTCCCAAGTGCTCCGAAGCATTTCCTTATTGTGCTGGGAATGTTTGGTGTAGTGGATAAGAGTAGAGATGGGCACAGACCGGGAAAAAATGAACCATGTGGTTTGTGGTTCATCAAATTTCACGAACCATGAACCACGAACTTTCACGAACTTGCCCCTGGTTCGTGAACCAGTTTGTTTGGTTTGTGAAAACATCATATCCGGGTCAGAAAATTATCACTTCCAGGTCAGCAGAAGGTCACTTCTGGGCCAGCATAAGTTCACTTCCAAGTCAGCAGAAGGTCTGCAGGAAGTCTATCCCTTGTTACCTAGGAAACTGATTGGCACCAGGCTGTCTGCAGTGATGAACCAAAAAACGAACCAAACGAACCAGCCTAAAAGTTCATGATGGTACATTAGAAATGGGATCTGACGAACTGTGATTCGTGAACCACCAACCGGCCTGGTCCGTGCTTAATTTTGGTTCGTATTTCAGTTCATGCCCATCTCTAGTTAAGAGTGCGGGATTCTAATCTGGAGAGCCGGGTTTGATTCCCCACTCCTCCACTTGAAGCCAGCTGGGTGACCTTGGGCTAGTCACAGTTCTCCAGAGCTCTCTCAGCCCCACCCACCTCACAGGGTGTTTTGTTGTGGGGATAATAATGGCATACTTTGTAAACCGCTCTGAGTGGGCATTCAGTTGTCCTGAAGGGTGGTATATAAATTGAATGTTGTTGTTGTTATATCATTCCCAATGCAACAAGGAAGTGCACAACAAGGTGATTACTCCCAATGTGCGCACCCTCACCCATCCTCTGGCTTGGAAGGACCTGGCAATCCTATCTGACACAGATACAGATTGAAAGATCAATGAGCTCTGCTCTGCTTGTGGAATGGATCTTTCCTGCCTCCCCTTGTCCTACAATCCTTCACAACATGCAAAAAGCTGCTCCTAAGGGCCAGGGGACTCTTGCAAACGGCACGGGATTGCAATGGAGAGGGAACTGTAGCTTGAGTGGAAAATCCACCGCAATCACAGATCCATCCATACTCTGTGTGAGAAGAAGTGTCTTCTCAATGCTAGGAGGACAACTCTGGACCCCACCCATAGTCAGTAGAAAACATTCTTTTTAAGTACACTGCCAGTAAAGTAAGATTTTATAACTTTACCTTGAAAATTATTTCAGTCATCATCCTAGAAGAGAATTTCAGTCAACATTCTAAAACAGACACATGCTCTCTCCCCCTCCTCATGTTCCCTATGTGACTTACAGGTTCTCCTAAATTCCTATGCATGTGCAGTCTGCAGCATGTGTGAAGAAGAGATTCAGTCCCTGCACCCAACATACACACCTTTTTTCTGACCTGAAATGGCTCTGTGGTGGCACTGTTTGACCTAATAGGGAAACCCACATTTGCTGGATTCCTCAAATACCTTGCCCTGGGACCATTGGAGGTTGAGTAAAGGGTGCAGGGAGAAGGGCGGATCCTCTGTCCATGCAAGCTACAGTCATGATCTGAATTGGGCACTGCATGCACAGGAATTGAGGAGAACTTGCAAGTCACGTGGAACTGCTACGTGGTACAGGACATGGTTCCCAAATCCCCCCCAAAGGCTTCCTATTATTTATTTATTTAGAAAATGTGTTTGCTGCCCCTCCACAGAACCTACCCAAAGCAGCTTACAACAAAAAACATAAAAACACCACAAACATTTTTAATTAAAATCTTGCATTAAAAACCCAGTCATGGCATAAAAATATAAACCAAAAGAAGTTTTACAGATCTCAGGCTAAAAGTAGACTATAAAAATTGTGATAAAAGTTAAACCCTTTAATAAAAGTCTGGGTAAAAAGAAAGGTTTTGGCCTGGTATGAAAAAGAAAATAGTACAGACACCAGGCAAGCCTCAAAGAGGCTCAACCTCCAATGGTCCCAGGGCAAGGTATTTGAGGAATCCAGCCAATGTGGGTTTCCCTATTAGGTCAAACAGTGCCACCACAGAGCCATTTCAGGTCAGACAAAGTGCCACCACTGAAAAACGCCCCATCTCTAGGGTTGCCAGGTCTCCTGGCAGGAGCTGAGGAACCAGCACTCACCTTTTTTCTTGTCTTTGCATCTGTGCAAAGTGCAGGAGTGCTCCCAGGGCGATGCAATGATGTCACTATAGGTGGCATGATGTTGTTATGCTGCCCCGGGAGCATCCCCAGGAGGCCTCGTCCCCTGCCCCCCCCCCACCAGCCAGGTGAGTGGTGGTGGGGTGCAGAAAGTGAGAGCAAGGGATTGATTGATTACATTGATTACATTTATAGCCTGCCCTGCCCACAAGTGGTTTCAGGGCGGGTTACAGCAAATAGGTACATTACGACAGATAAAACAATATCCCCCACCCCCATTGGGGGACATGGCAGCCCCACCTATCCCTGATCACCACTCATCTAATCTCTGAAGGCAGGGATGGAGAGATAAGGACTTGTGAGGAAGATCTAAGCTGGTGTATTGGACCAGGAGAAGTAGGGAGAAGCAGTCCTTCAAGTACCCTGGTGGGCCTTAAAAAATAGTACTTTGAATCCAGAAACAAACAGGCAAGCAATGCAGACCTTTCAGCATGAGGGTGTTTTGATCACTGCATCCTGCTCCTGACAATAGACTGGCTCCAACATTTTGAATTTTCCAGACTGTTTTGAAGGGCAAATCCATATAGACCACATATCAGACTCCCTCTTATCTGAATTGGTCTTCCTTCCCCTCACCTCAGATTGGTGTCTTCCCATGCTCCACCTCAGGTGGGGGCAATAAAGGCTGCTATGACTCCCCTCCAGCTGCAGCCCAATGTCTATTTACAGGCCAGGCAGTGGCTTTGGAGCCAGCAGCTCCACCCATGCTCCTTTCTGTAACCCTTGGGGGTTTGGTGGCTATGGTAGGCTCCTCCTGCTCCTCCACTGTAGCTGCCTCTAGAAGAGGCATTTCCCAGCCAGGTGGTAAGCCCTGTTTACCACATTACAGTAATCTAATTGGGATGTAATTAGAACACGGATCACAGTGGCTAGATCACACTGTTACCCAATGAGGAGGTCTTCTTGAGAATTGGGGGAATTAGCATACAAAGAGAGGCAGGTAACATAGCGAGATCTCGGCCAATGAGGGTCCCTTCATCTAGAGAACTCTTTAATAAACATGCAGATGTTTCCACCAAAAGGGCCTTTTTTATTTATAAAATAATAAAGATCAATGGCATAAAATACACACACAATGCACACACAGAGCTAACTAGAGAAACAGTGAGGAAAGTAGAACAGAAGTTCAAGGGCTGGATGATATTTATCAGTTCCAGGAGAGCTTGAAGAACAAAGATGGTTCTGTGTAGGAGCATCATGGATGGCTAGCATGTCATGAAAGGGAAGAGAGGGGACTGGGACATAATCTGAGGGGGAGATTCCAGAACACACACTGAGCACATGGCAGTACAGTACTGTGAAACATGCCCTGAGGCAGGACTGAGCGTCTTTGCTCTAAAACAATGGCTTGATGGCTGTCTCTGAAGGTGGGACAATAGGACTGGGAAAGCTTGATTGTGCCTTCCTGAGAGGAACTAAAGGTGTAAAAAGATGATCGATGACTCCTGATGGCTGGATGAGTGAGGCTTATCAGTCCCTGACTAAGGTAGGGAAATGTTATCAAGAAAGATCAGCAAGATGGATGACGAGATTTACTCGAGCTTCTGGAGACTGCTAACACTTCCTGATAAAGGGCTGATAAAGGGCTACAGAACCATATCAGCCAAAGCTAATTAAAGGTGCCAAGGGAGGCAGCCTGATCCTTCACATTGCTAGACTTTTACATTCTCACTGACAAACTGGGCCTAAGCTTACTAAGGTATTTATTATCTGTTTTGTTGTATGTATTATCCTGCTCCCATGCATTGGCTTCTACTTATGTCATATCATTTCTGCATTGTTTAATGGGTCACATCTAATATTTTTTGCTTTGTTTCAAATTTCTGTAATTCTAGTCCAATTGATTGCTTATTAGATGTCATGTTCTACTGATTGTATTGACTGGCACTGTGTCATCTGCCTTCAACAGTGAGAAAAGTAGACTATAAATAAAATAAATATTCACACACATCCTAAAAAAAGAAATCAATTGTTTCCATAAGATTACTTCTATAAGATTGTGCTGTTTGAAGAGAACAAATCCTGAAAGCATTTCTCAAACAGAACTTCCTTTCAAGTGTACACCACAACAATTAACACCCGTTCAACAAATACACTCAAAGATGCTCCCCAGAAATAAGCAAGTTTACACTGCTTATACTCTCCTTTTTCTTCTCTTCATGCCTTGTGGTTATTTGACATGACTTAGCTCTGGAAGTCTAATTTATCATTTTGCTTTGGTGCACACACAATACTTTTGCTCTGTTGGATTTCAAGCTAAGTATAGAAACAAGAACGGCACACTTGGGAATTCGATCACTTTGCAAGGACCTAAGATATTCCTTCTACAATTCCAGCAATAGTATATCAAGATTATCACAGTGCCCCACTTTTGTGCGTGAGCAAGCCAGAAAGACTGAGCCGAGGATCACCTGTTTCCTATTCAAAAGAGCCTCTAGAAAGTGCTTGTGACTGAGAGACAAATAAGATGTGCACTTTTTTAAAGAGTTGAGTTTGTGTTCCCTGGACCCAACTCGAGCTTCCCAGAACCGTTGTCAGGCCTGGCTAGGGGATTCTCTCAGACTCTCCACTTCATCAAACTCAGTTGTATGAGTTAAAAGTCTTTATTAGATATTGTTCCCTAGAAGTGCACTTGTACATAGTAATTGCCTGGAATGCCAAAGCAGTCTTCCCCAAGAGGTTATAACAAGAGTCAGTTGAAATCAGCGAGAGTCCTGAAAGAGATGCAGAGCTGAGTTTCCCAAGGTCGGTTCCAGCTGCTCTGATAACACCATTCAACCGAAGCAAAGCATAGCAAAGATACAGTGAAGGAAAAAAACTATACTACTACCCATCCCCCGCCAGCAGATATACATTCACAGGTATGGCAGGCAGGCAGGCTGGCCTGTGTGACAACCACACAGCAAATGCAGGGGAATGCCTATTAAAAAATAAAGCAGAGCCTATTTAGGCTTGCAACACCACCCTCCTTAATATGCTTTGGTATGGAAAATGGCTGGGCTAGGGCAGGAGCCTTCTTCCCTCTGAGGCAGTATTTTAAGCCTAACGGGCTTTTTTTTCTTTTTTATTAGCCAATAGAAACAAAGCCCGTTGTGGGAAAAATACAAGGGGCTCTAGAAAGGGAAGAGTGGGCAGGCAGGTGTTCCCTCCGCCTTGGACACTGATCCCGGCTGATGAAGGAGTGGAGTGGGCATTGCCACCTGCTCTACACCTGATCTCAGCAACATGAAGGGGTGGTGCGATTTGCTACCTGCTGCACATCTGATACAGGCCAGGTAAAGGGAAAATGGGCATTGCCTTCTGCTCTGCGCCTGATAACGGCTGGGCAAAGGGGAGGGTGGCATTGCCGCCTGTTCTTTGCTGGATGGAGGGATGAGAGAGCACTACCTTCTGCTCCTCACCTGATCCCGGCAGGTGAAGGCAGGTGTTAGGCTTTGCTACGTGCTCTGCTCCTGATCCCAACTGGGTGAAGGGGGGTGGGCATTGCCACCTGCTCCACTCTTAATACCAACTGGTTAAAGCGAGGGGGGGGGGAATTGCCACTTGCTCCGCTTCTTATGCTAGTTCTGATAAGGAGGGGGTAGGTATTGCCACCTACTTCGCTCATAATACCCGCTGGGTTAGAGCGGGTGGCGGGCCTTGCCACCTGCTCCACTCCTAATACCTGCTGCCTTAAGAAGGAGGTCATTGCCACCTGCCCCAGTACTAATACCAACAGAGAATTAGGCCGTCCCTGTAATAAACTATGATGCAAAAAGGAGGGAGGTGAATCCCACAGGGAACAAAAGAATCAATTTCATGCCATTTATAATACAATGAGTCAATTTATAAGTGCAATTGAAAGTGCAAAGTGCTGACAATTCATAAATATTACCACAATATAACAAATTCATAAATATCCATTCACAAATGTCCATACAAGTCCATACAAGGCAACATTTCATATATGAGCATTCTCCAAATAGTCCATAACTTCCGGGTAAATCCTTGAAGAAACAGTTTTTTACTTTCTTTCCAGATCTTCTTTCTTATGCATTCATAAATATAAAGTAGAAAGGCTTTCCTGCCATGAGGTAAGTATAAAAACAACAGTCAACCTCACCCCTGCAATCCACTCGTGGGGTGAGTTGTAAAGGCAGCAGTAAATCTCATTTCTGCGTAACCTTCTCCTGTATAATGATAATGAGGTCAGTTGTAAAAGCAGCAGTGAACCTCATTCCTGCATAACCCTCAATCTGTGGCCGGCTGCAAGCAGATTTCGCGCTTGCTTCTTCAGGAGTCTATTTCAAAGCCCCCATGGGGAACACCCCTAAGCACTTAAATCACTCAACCCGGACAAGGCGGCGATGTTTCTTCACATTTCCACCTGTTCCACTCCTAATACCAGCTGGCTGAAGGGGGGTGGGCATTGCCCCCGCTTCGCTCCTAATATCAGCTGGGTTAAGGTGGGGGTGGGCATTGCCACTTGCTCAGCACCTAATACCAGCTGGGTTAAGGCATGGGGACAGCATTGCCACCTGCTCCGCTCCTGTTTCCTGCCTGGGCTTCCCATCATGGCACGTTTTCTGGAGTGATATGGTTAGTTTCCTGGGTTTTCCTCTGCATCAGCGCCCTCTGGTGGTACACCAGGGTATAAAGTGAGTTGTCTGAAACACACTTAATTATATAGTAACATTGTTGAACCTTACATTCCCCTTTCACATGCCTGTTTCTTCCTATATTACCTATAGCGCTCGTACTCATTTATTTACTTCATTTATAGTTTGCCTTTCTCACAGTGACTGAAGGTGGATTATGCCACTCAGATGGCATAAGATATCTAGTAAACAATGTAGTAGGACTAAAATTATAGATGGGTGGGCCCTTTCCCGCCAAGCATCCCTCCCTTCTGTGGCTACCCTGTTGCTCTCTTTCCCCAGTGAGGACCTGAGGGTCAGGAGGCCCTAAGCCCACCACTGGGTTTCATCGTATCCTTCTGGTCACAGAGCTTGCCTCTCTGCCCACTGCCGGCTGCCTGGCGAGCTGCTCCATGGGCCTCAGGCTCTTTGGTCCTTCCTGTGGCACTACTCTCCCACTATGATTTCAGAACCCCAGCTCTGATCGTCACCTCTCTTGATAACCTTCCCCAGGCTACCAAGATGGGCCCTCTTGGCAGCATCCCCACACTCTCTTCCATCCCAGCTGTGTTTGCTTCCAGCTGGGCTGCTTAGGGCATGAAAACAGAAAACAGGCTCCACAGGACTCCCTGGGCTACTGAGGTAGTCATGCAGAATTTTAGGGAAGATGCAACTTTTTCTGGGGAAAAGTTTTCCAGGTTCCTCTTGACTTGAAAACTGTACAGGGTTGTCTTACAGACATGTCTTCCATATTAATTCTTATTTCTGTGACACTTAGCCTAGGCTACATCTATTCATTGTTGAACACTGAGCTGCTGTTGACCTACAGCAATCATTTGAAAATATATTGTAGTGTCCAAACAGGGTACACATGATTATCCAGCAGGCACAATAATATGCCTGATTGCTCTTATTTGTAAAAAAAAAAAAAATGTCTGCAAGAAAAAAAAGTTGAATCATGGACAGAGGTTCTGTTTCAGTCTGCTCCCCAACAGATAACATTTCAAGACATTGTGAAGCCATGGAGAAGAGGAAAAAAATTGGGAAGGGAAGATGGAAATTCTGCGGGAAACTGAAATACATGCAATTTTAAAAAGCCCTCGCTTTATCATCTCTCCATCTCTAGGTCACATTTCTATCATTTGGAGGCTTTCTTGTTAATAAGTCCAGAGGAGTTAGCAGTGTTAATCATGCATCTGATGAAGAGATCTGTGGCTCTCAAAAACTTATGTTACAATAAGTTGGTTAGTCTTAAAGGTGCTACTGGACTCTTCACTTCTTGTTCATGTGACTGCAGGAATAGGACTAAGAGCAGCAGGAGACATGAGAGGTGAAGATGTAGGTGAAGTTGTGAACACAGACCAAAGCCCCAAGAGAGAAGAAGAAAGCCATAGCCAAGGGAAAGAGAAGTGGAACAATACACACATCTATTTATTATATTTTCTTATATGTTTGAAATCAATTCCAAATTTTCTCCCTCTAATTAAAGTAAGGGTAAAGGTAGTCCTCTGTGCAAGCATCAAGTCATTACTGATCCATGTGGGGACGTCGCATGTCGAAGTTTTCTGGGCAGACTTCTTGTTACAGGGTGGTTTGCCATTGCCTTCCCCAGTCATCTACACTTTACCCCCAGGAAACTGGGTACTCATTTTACTGACCTCGGAAAGATGGAAGGCTGAGTCAACCTTGAGCTGGCTACCTGAACCCAGCTTCCACCAGGATCGAACTCAGGTCATGAGCAGAGCTTGGGGCTGCAGTACTGCAGCTTACCACTCTGCGTCATGGGGCTAAAACAAAAACAAAACAAAAAACCAAGCAAAATGTCAGGACTGTAATGAACAGAACCCCAGCCTCGAAGGGCACTACAACTTGGCCATGCAACTTACAAATAATAGTTTTGTTTGTATTTTTCATTAGGTAAGAATTGCAGAAACTGGGTCATTTGTTTGTTGTTCCTGTTGTTGTTATGCATCAGTGTATAATTTGGACCCGTATCGCCAAGATTCTCTAAATGCTACCAGAGACTGCAGAGCTAACAAGCAATTTTTACTTATCTTGGCCGTTTCCACACGGCTTACCTTCCCTTGGAATGACCCGGAGCGTCGCGCAAAAAAATGGAAGATTGTGTTTTCTCACGCGAGATTTGTGTGATGTCACGCAAATCGCACGCAAGAAAATGCGATCTTCTGCAGTTTTTGTGTGATGTTCCGGGTCATTCCGAGGGAAGGTAAGCCGTGTGGAAACAGCCATTTTTCAGAGGAAAAACAAGACACAGAAATGGAGGAAAGTGCTAAATTCTGTGAGCAAGTTGTCCTGAGACTTGAGAACAAGGGATCTCTAAATTCTTCAGTAAAGGCTATTTCGCAAATAACGTGAATTAGTAGTTGCCATTATATGGAAGCCAGAAACAACCTGTGTTGACCAGCCATGTGTGTTCAATGGATCTCTTGGGTAACTTCTCCAAGTCTGTAGGTGTTGGTGTGCAACAGCCACACAATAACTACTTATGTTAATAATGTTTTATTACATTACTGGAACATGGAACCCAACTGACCAGAATAACATAAAACATCACTACCAAGTTTTTTTAAAAAAAAATCACCTCCATGTGTCAATTCTTAGAGGCTTCTGTTTAGGATTTAGAGGTGCCCAGTTATTCTGGCTGAATCAATTTTCTATCAGGTTAAAACTCAGAAGCACAGCAGCCACCAAATTTTACTTATAAATATAACAAGGCTTATTCCGCACATGTTGGATAATGCACTTTCAATGCACTTTATCAATTGTTTGAGGTGGACTTTTTGTTCCGCACGCACAAAAATACGTTCTGAATGATTTATAAAGAGGATTGGAAGTGCATTATCCAACCTGTGCGGAATCACTCCAAATCAAGCAAAAAACTCCCTCTCTAAGCAAAACATATCTGTTTTTTTAAGTCAACCTAAAAAAGAATTAAATGCCATCAGTAACGATAGTAAGCACGGATCAGCACAATTGCCAGCATTTTTTTTAAAAGTGAAATTCCAGGGAAGTTCTGAGGTCCCTGCTTGCAAAAAGCAAGTGTAGAACGACAGAGAACTTAAAAGAGTTTCAACAAGACTTTTGAAGCCAGGATGATTGTACATACTTTCCCTCCAGAGAGCCTACTGTCCAATTCTATAAGACCTGAGTTTTTCACCCACTACCAGATAATGTCATATTACCAAATTCAGCAAAAACTGACATTTCAGTTAATTGAAGAGGAGGTTCTTATACCTATAATCTTCCCAATTCTTTGATACGCAGCAGCTCAGATGATAAACTAAGTGCCTGCAGATTAGCAGGTAACAGGCAACCTAGGTTTGCTTCGTGTTTCCTATTTTTGGCAACTTTTAGGGTGCCAATTGGGATTTTTTTTTTAATTCTCCATACAGCATAGTAGCTAAGAGTATCAGCTGTGAGGTCTCCAGTTCAAAATTTTCCTCTGTCATGAATTTACTAAGCAGTCTTGTGGAAGCCGCTGTTCTCTCAGCATCAGCCCCACGTCCCCAGCCATCTGGTACGATCAAGATAATACCAGCCTTCTTTATATATCTGTTTTAAGGATTATTGTGGCAAAGTGCATGGAATCACTAGTCTGGATATTTGAAATATGCTAAAGGAACTGAAAGTATTATTACGGATAAGGCACTAGATGCTTAATGCAACTTATCAGAGCAATTATGTAAGAATAAAATAGAATTCGACACATTACTTGGGCCAGGAGGTGCCAACTGCATTGAGATGTCCTTGACAAGGACATGCAAGTTTCCCCAAAGTTAACATCTGAAAAGACAGAACATGGACAAAAGATACCAAGGAGCAGCATTCATATGCCACATAAAAGAGCGTACTTTACGGGCACGGCCACATCACGATGTCACGGTGGGGCTTTCTGGGTAGACATCTGGCCGCAGTGACATCTTGTCTCATTTTATCTTGTCACACTCATGTTGTAGCTGTGATGCTTTACTGGTGATGCTTCACAGCAAGTGACATATCCGTCGGACTAAGTATACAGGGTCAGATTCACAGGAGCAGGTGCAGAGAGGTTTAAATTGCCCCTTGCCTTGTCAGCCTGTCCCTTTGCATAATCCCTCACTATCTCACTTCAAGCCTGCAGGAAGGCAGATGATACTGCTGGTGACTGGCTCATCCCAGGGGGCATCTACCGTGAGCTTGAAGGACTACAGCGACTGCATGAGATCTCCCAAAGCAGAAGACAGTGAATCATTTTGTACCTTGACTGTGAGCTACTGTGCCCAGTTGACACTCTCTCTTTTGGCCTCTGCTGGCCAAAAGACAACACAGATATTCAAGAAAATAATGCAGGATCCATAACCACACTAGATAAGCACACATTTAGGAGGCTTACATTGCAATACTAAACAGGTTATGCCTTTCGAAGCCCATTGACTTCCACTGATTTAGAAGGGGGATTGCACTGTTAAAGGCTGCTGAAGATGAGCTGAGTGCTGGAGGAGGGGGGTGTACTAACAGAAAAAGCAGACGGTGGGTGAAGAATCATGGTGGTACGTATGCAAATCTACTTTTAATTTTATCTTGGACTTAACCTGTATTTTCTGTAATATGTGAATCGGAAGTCAGTTGATGCGCAGCCCATCTGTCTATCTATAAGCCTCTCCTGCTCAAGGATCCCGAATAATACTTTTTCAGGCTTCACAACTATGTGGAGCGAAAACTACATGCACATAGGTGAAAGGGCACAGACCCCAAGCAGTTGTTAAAATGAATATTCCTAGGATGCATCAAGCCTGCTGCCTTCCCAAGCACACTTGCCCTAGATATGAATAGAGCTATATTCTTTCCTCATCACCTTCCCACGAGTACCTTTAATCAGGCTGTACTGATATAACATACAACAACTTCACATGGTGTCTTCACAAAGTGATGTGGGAAAGAATGAAGCAACCAAGCACAGGGGAAAGGGTAAATGATTTGATCCCTTCCTATACCAGTGTTAACTCTCCTGAAAGCATTGCTATACCAAGAAAAAAGAACCACAAGTTTTACACCAACCACAAGGTACTTTTTTATACAACATTATTAGAGCAGGCGGAAAGAAACACAGCACACATGAATATGACTTTCAACTAGTTACAGGAGATATGCTTGAAGGTTAAGAGACAAATCAAGAAAACAGTAGTATAGGAAGAGGAAGGAGAATCAAGGAGGAATAGAAGAAGGAGAGGACTCAGAGACTTACTCCTCTTGTGAAGAAACAAGATAAATAGAAGAACGATTCTTACAAGGGACTTCTGCCGAAGATATAGAAACTGTATATGAACTTATGGGGAGGGGTTGGGCAATGGGTATATATGTACGGGAATTTAAAGTTTAAAAGAAAAAAAAGAAAAAAAAGAAAAAAAAAGAAAACAGTAGTATAGGACAATATTAGGGCTGCCAGTCCACCAATAGGGGCTGGGGATCCCCTGCTTCCAGCCTCTGCCCCTCACCACCACTCACCTGGCCCGCGGGAGGAAAGGCCTAAGGAATGGACCACGGTGCCCGCAAGTGCGATTACATCACTTCCCTAAGTGACATCATTGTAACCAGTGGTGTGATGATGTCATTTCTGGAAATGATGTCATTGCACCTGCTGGGAGCATGTGTGCACTTGGCGTGTGCTCACGGAGATCAACCAGGATAAGTGCCATGCCCCCCTCCCATCAGGAGGGTAAGAAGACCTTAGACAATCGAATGCACTATAAATCCAAAGAGATTTTTACAAAGCAACATTAATCTTGATCTGAGTCAGAAATCGCACTAGAAAGACGCAATACTTCTGGAAGTTTAGTGAATATCTACTGCAATGCTGGGATGTGTGGATTCAGCCTATGTCTCCATTAGGGTTGCCAGCTCCAAGTTAGGAAATTCCTGATCTGGGGGGTTAAACCTGGAGAAACCTGGAGAAGGTGGGATTTGGGGAGGGAAAGGACATTGGCATGGCATAATTCCATAGAGTCCACCGCCCAAAGTAGCCATTTTCTCCAGGTGAACTGATCTCTGTGGCCTGGAGACCAGTTGCAATTCCGGGAGATCTCCAGCCACTACCTGGAGACTGGTAGCCCTAGTCTCCATATCTCTCTTTTCAACAACCCATGGTCTCAAAGATCATTCTAACAAGCAAGGCCACTGGAAAGATGCTGCTGCACAGTACTAGTAGCATGGGAGATTCCATTCACTTGGAAGCTGTCATGAAGCGTCCATCCCACCAACAATGTACAGAGTAAGCAACAATGCCTATCCATTCTTTTGCTTGACACAGCTGTATATGGCCAGTTTTGCAAAAGGATCTCCTTTGTAGACTGGAGCAACTCTGAATGTCAATGAACCTGGCTCCAGATCTGTCATGGAAGCCATATGCATTACTGTATCTCTCTTTCCTGGTTCTTCACTCTCTGTGGACACTAGAGAATGAGAAGGCCCAGAAAAAAAACCCAGAAAAAGTCAGCAAAACATATGTGGGAGGTTTTTTCTTCACTTATTCCCCAAGGCCCTTTTGTGGGAGTACTGAAAGAAAAAAAACACCTGTATGAAATGCATTTTTTTTCTTTTAGGACAAGTGAAATGCTTTTAAAGACAAGGTTGTCATGCTGTAGCCATATAATAGCTCTAACATCCAAGATGCATTTCTGCACCTAGAAGGTGTGAAAGAGTAGAGAAGCTTGTTTCAATGAGTGCAAACCTCAAGTTTTCCAAAGAGCTGCATGAGGATAAAAACGAAAAATCAAGTTTCAGAAACTGATTCTGATTGGAGACTTGAAGTGCTAATCCTTTTATTTTTAAATGTGACTAATTTTCTACTTAATTAATATGCTATAATAAAGATGCTGATAATATATTACCAAACAGTTCAATGCTTTAATGTTATAAAGTTTAGCTACGTATCAAAATATGCTATTAAGTTTTATTGTGTGTTCCTTTTTTTGCTTAAATAATATATTTTGTTATTTACCACAAACTTGTGTTTTCTGTTTAACTCCTATTTTTTTCTACTTTTCAGAGAAGAAAAATTATAATACGTGTACTAATGTAGCACAGGGTGCATCAACTTGCAGTTCTCTCTCAAGTATTAGGCGTGCATGCAATTTTGCTTGTAGAAAAGTAAGGCATTTATAATTTTCAAATTCTATAAATAAATCAAATAGTGCCATTTTAAACGTTAAGTGAGTTATGAAGGCTGCATTTTATGTCAGTAAGTGGTAAAATTAGCTTAGGTTTGATAGGACAGTAAGTTCTACAGATATTTCAATTTCTCCCAAATTTCATTTTCTTCCAAAAATGGAATGGTGGGTTTTTTCCTGTGGCATCAAAATTCCCAGAAATTTTATATCTTTAGTGGAAACAATACAAAAAAATCAGACATGGTAATTATCCTCATACTAGAAAGTATAATGCATAAGTGGAGTAGACCCTCAGTGTCTACTCAAAAAAACACTAAATAGCTTGAAGATGCTGATAAGGGCTTTGGTTTTTTGCTGCATTCCATGAATTACTGTTGTTACCAATACCTGCGTGCCTTGCAGTAACCATTTTTAGACGCAGGCAAGCAGCTTTGTTTTACTCCTCCTGCTCTTGTAGCGTTTTCTTTCAATTCACAAGCAGGTGCTTCTATTTAAGCTTTGGAATCAATATGTATTCATAAATTTAGTGTGAGACAATTGGGGCTTCTGCGTTTTTATGAACGGCACTGAATCCATTCAATAGTAGGCATTCCTTATGCTTCCAACACAGCAGGGGGAAACACAGACGTTACAGCAAGTAAAAAGAACTAAAAAGTTGATTTAAAAGTGGGTATTTCCTTAGTCTATCCTGTACCATAGGGTAGTTTTTTTAAATGATTCCAGCCATGAGGTAATTTAAAAATATATGGAAGAAAGTTGACAAAAGATACAGAAAATGGATGAAGGCATGCTGCCCAGTGAATGCATTTCCGACCCACATCTGAAGGGCCTTTTCTCAATTCACATTTTAAAAATGCTTTTAGGGAAATAGTAGAAAAGAATCATTTCCTTTGTAACTTGACAGTAGTTGGAGGCAAAATTAGCAGGGGAAAGCCTAAAAGTCAATCATATGTGCATTATCTGGTGAACTTTCCCCTGCCTACAAGCTTCCCTCAGTATGGAAGCAACTTGTGTCAATGTCAGTTTTTAGTTAGCCTATGAGAACTTTTAGGCAGGCTGCCATATCCTGAGGACTCCCTATGATTAAAAAGTTTCAAACAGCAAATTATATTTTGCAAATGCATGAAGATGCTGTGCTCACATAGATGGTACTAGCCCTTGTTAATGCTTTGAGAGGCCTAGGGGTTGCCAGCTCTTGGAAGGCACAATGTACCCAGGTCATGGATACCGGAGTGGGTTCAGAAGTCTCAAAGGAGCCAACAGAACTATTTAAAATCAGGCCAGAACAACTAGCATTACCTGCTGGTGGCAGGTAATCTCCTGGGAGTATGCCCAGTTACCCCACCAATCAGTGGTGATTGGCAGGAGGTGGCAACCCCCCGGTGATCCCACACCACTGGTCAAGTGTGCAGTGGGTACACTCTCAGTGGGGCACAAAGACGTCACTTCCTTAAGTGACATCATCGCACTGCTGGCGGGCATGCTCCAGTGCTTTGCATCGGTGCAATGGTGTAATTTCCCAGGAGGGTACAGGTGTTACCCAAAATAGACAATCCCCTAATTAGTTGGGGGAATTAGTTTAAAGGAGACAAGCAAGAGGGAGTAAGTGGGATTCTCCACATATGTTTACGGGGATTATTCCCCTAAAAAACTCTCAAAATAAAGCCAGCCAGATGTTCAACCAGAAAGATTTTTTTTAATTCAAAGAGAAATAAAAGGGTAAACATACAAACACACAACACACATAAGAGGCTAACTAAGAGGAAATTAAGGAGGAATGAATCAAGCTCAATTTGTTATTTCTGCTACATTAACTTTTAACAGTGTTTTATTATTTTGTGCCAGTACAACGATGCCCATTGACCAATAAATACAGAAATAAAATAAAGCATTTAAAGGAGTGCATAGAAAATGAAAAACTTTCTGTTTCATAAAATGGCTATATGTGATTTCTGGCAAGGAACGTAGCACAAGGTAAAAACGAAGTCCTTTTATGAACAGTGGAATTGTTGAAATTTTATAATAGAACAGGGGTGGAGGGGAAGAGTTCTTAGGTATTATAAGTTCTTTTCTTCATGAATTGGCATAATTGAAAGGAAAGCATGAGACAGAAATGGATTTAGCAAAGAAATCTGGTGTATTCATTGCCCAAAGCTTGGAATGCATGTAGAGAATTTGGCCTTTGGAGGTTTTATAAGAGGAAATGGTTGTGATGGTTGTTTATTCTTAATGCTGAAATCGTCCTTGATGCTGTGTTGTATATAATTTTTGGAGCTTATCAATGAAATAATCCATTCCTTGTTCTCAGTGCTTAGCCTTTTTCTGTAAAGCAGTAATGGTCTGATGTATTTCAAATCACCAAATAACTCAGCGTAAGGAATAGAGATGAGAAGGCCTGGCGGAAGCAAAAAACTAGATGCATTTGGACACTTTTTCTCCACTCCCTCACCCACCAAGAATGGTTTTCAGGTTTTTTTTCTCTTGGGAAAAAACTGGAAATTTGAGGGAGCACCAGGGCTTTTTTTTCAGCAGGAACACGAGGAGTTCCGGAATATTGTCGAAGGCTTTCACGGCCGGAGAAAGATGGTTGTTGTGGGTTTTCCGGGATGTATTGCCGTGATCTTGGCATTGTAGTTCCTGACGTTTCGCCAGCAGCTGTGGCTGGCATCTTCAGAGGTGTAGCACCAAAAGACAGAGATCTCTCAGTGTCACAGGTGAGTGTCACCTGTGACACTGAGAGATCTCTGTCTTTTGGTGCTACACCTCTGAAGATGCC
The DNA here is from genome assembly GCF_028583425.1 of Eublepharis macularius. NCBI lineage: Eukaryota > Metazoa > Chordata > Lepidosauria > Squamata > Eublepharidae > Eublepharis > Eublepharis macularius. The sequence continues at coordinate 22,840,788 of NC_072796.1, forward strand.
AGCCACAGCTGCTGGTGAAACGTCAGGAACTACAATGCCAAGACCACGGCAATACAGCCCGGAAAACCCCCAACAACCATCGTTCTCCGGCCGTGAAAGCCTTCGACAATAATCAAATGATATTTGTAAGTATATATAATTCATTCCTGGGAAGGTACATTCTCCAACTAAATTCATCAACTTAGCTCCGGTGGACTTCATTAACTAACTGCCCTTTTGTGCAGCACTAGAACAAATTTTGCAGTCTCTTTCACAGACCCTGGCAGCTACCAGTCAAGGTAATCAAACTTTTTGTTAATCCTAGGAACTGACTGCCGGAGTCTTTGTTCTAACAGCTAGGTGGGCCATCCACCTCAAGGCACATTTTACTCTATAAGAGTAGTGCGCCGGCCCATTCAAATTGTGCACACTTCCTGGCTGCTCTCTTAGGGTTGCTTCCCTAAGCCTATCTTCCTCCTAACATGTGTACTGGCTCCAAAGCGCTGTTCCCTTGAGGTTACCCCAAGCCTCTTGCTCTCTCTTGGCCAAGGACACTGGACATTTGAGGTTATTCTTTTAGCCGTGGACTGTACTACTTTTCAGGATATGTAGCTATACTTATTCCCTTTTCTCTATCCCAACTTCCGGCTAGTTTCCTAGGGTTCTGTGTGTGTGTAACCATTTCCCCCACATTTCTGTGTGTATGTGCATCCATTTTTTCCTTCTAATAAAATAGTGTTATTTGAACTTAAGCATCAGCCTTATTTGCTGTTTTGGAAGGGACTCTGTAAACATCGGTGAACAAGATCCCGTAGTTACCGGCCTTTTGCATAGCTGTCTTTCTTGCTTGCTAATTCCCTCCACAAATTCTCTTACTCACAAGGAGACCAATTCCGGTAACACTCCACCTGTGTTCCATGTCTGCCATTTTAAAGCTTCCAGTTAGCCTGGAGAAAGATATAATAGTTTGTACGATTGCCCCTGAAGGAATGTAACAAAGAATGTAGAGCACTGCCAACATGACAACCCCCCTTTTTTTCCTCCTGCAAGGAAATCATAAAAGTTCTTAATATTGCTAGATATTACAGCTTTTACTGATTTCCTCTTGTTTTAAATCCTATTCTCCCACCTACAAGCATATTTGATAGGTAGGGTCTCCATCATGTAAGTATGCTGCCCACCCCTTTGGGTAGCAAAAGGATTTCATCTTTTTTGCATGCTATTACTTTTATGTGAAATAAAACACAGGCTGTCAGCTCAATTTGCTGAACTGTAATTTTGGACCCTTTTTATGGAGAACTGGGTGAACAGTACATCTGTTTGATATATCACCAACCGCTGGTTAATGAAAAGTAAAATTATAGCAACAGTATAATCTTCTGTTTTACAGCAAAGTCTTATTTTAACTCTCAAATTGGGTTTGCCTATGCTAGGCCTTCTTTTGCTCTTAAAAAAGCGCTTACAACATTGGTTTGAACTATCGTTCAGATAGTTTGGACAGCCATAGCTTGAAAATTTGTTCAGAGTATCGACCGACATGAAATGCTGAGAGAAAGAGCTCAGTCCAGTAAGACTGCCAGCAGGTTTTTTTGTGGAAAAAATTGTCCTATCCTTTTAACAGAGATTTAATGAGATGGGCCCTTTTCACACTACTTACTTGCTTCCGGAACATCACGAAAAGTAGCGCAAAAACCACGGAAGATAGCATCTTCTCGCGAGAGTTTTGTGCGACATTGTGCAAAACTCTCACGAGAAGACGCTATCTTCCGCGTTTTTTGTGCTACATTTCACAATGTTCCGGAAGCAAGTAAGTAGTGTGAAAAGGGCCATGGTGTTTACCAAGTTATATTATTAACTCCTTGCCATGAAAAACTTGAGATACCAATTTTTACATAATACATCTCTAACTACAGGGATGGAACATTTTTTCTCCAGTCTTCTTATTTATTTATTTATTTATTAATTTCAATTCAGCAACCTTTATTGGCATTACATCCATGTTAACAAAAACACTCGACCCAACCAGAACTCAGTCTACAGATACACAACTCGCCTCATAGATGCAAGATACAAAAATTTGGCTACCGTTTCGATAACTTTTTGGTTCTGAGTAGCCAATAGGAAGATAACTTTACATTTATCAGATTTTCCAATTTGCTCTCTCAACAGCGGGTCGATATTTATTAATTAATTTATTAATTAATTAATTTATTTATTTTCTAGCCCTCCCTCCCCACAAGCTGGCTCAGGGCAGGTTACAACAATAATAACAATACATGCAATAAAACAACAACATCAGAAGTCTTAAAAAGCAGTAGTATCCCTACAACACAGATGATCATGTTGTGAGGTCAGTATAGATATGGAGGCTGTGTTTCAGTCACATAGGTTCTTTTGCTTTTGTAAGGAGGAGTACCAAATCGGAGTGGGTTTTGGATGAAAATCTCTACCATTCAATGTGAGCACACTGAGCACAACACAGGTACAGCAGGAAGCAAACAAAGTCCAAGATCCTTGAAATCACAGCACATCTGCCCACTCGTATAACTAAATGGAAGACATTTTCCCGAGAGAAGTTCCATTCCATGTGCTTTTCTAGTTAACTATTTGCTTAACTGGCATATAGGAAGTTTCCTAAATAAACCAATCGGGTCACTTAACAGTACTTCCACCAGGTGTGCAAACATGATACAATCTTTTTTTAAAAAAAAAAAACCTGGATAAGGAGATTTTCTATTAGATGATTTGCAAGAATACTGCTTTTCCTGTTCAGAAAGAAGTCCTACTTAATTCAATACAATTAAACACCCTTAGAAATACAGAATAAGATCAAAGTGAAATGGGATTAATTTTTTGCTGTTCGTGGACATATTGGCTTGCATCCTACCACTCTGCTCAGCAAAATGTCTTTATCCAACAGAAATATCTCTTCCACCAGAGGAAGAAGCACAGACAAAGAAGAACAGAGGTGTCTGTTCATTTGCATTCAATTTACTCTTCATGTTGATAATGACATTTATCAGTTTCGCTCCGGTTTCACTGCAGGTGATAGTTGATTTCACTTTCTAATTCTCTTGCAGTTACTCACTATTGTTAGGTTTGAAAGCTTTCCAACGCAGTTGTGATTACGAATGGTTTATCGAGTAATACAAGATTGCTATCAAATTACCCACAAAAATATGGTGTGTCTGAAGCCGCAATTACAGAGACATGTGGCTGCCACCCAAAACAGCCGTCTCACTTCCCCAGTTAGGCATATGAATACTATGTCTAAATAATTTTTTAAAAACCCTAAATATGTAAGATGGCATTACCATGCTTTATGTTACCCTACCCCAGCAGCAGGCTGCTGATGTAGTCAATGGGAAGCAGAAAAACTCACAATGCAGTCACTACACACATTTTGCATCAGTGCATGGAAGTGGAAATACCATGCTGCTGTTCTAGGCAGCTGTCAGAAGTTTTCTATAGCATCTAATTTTGGCCTGAGGTCTTTCTTGGCAGGGGGCCTGAAAGGGGAGGATGGGCTGTATCACTGTTAACAACACTGGTGAGAAAGTCATACTGGGGAGAAATCACCACCACTACAGATAAAGCCGCAGCAAGTAACATGCTGATTTCTCACATCCTTACACATGACTCTTATGAGACCTCAAAATCTTAACAGAGTATTCCTAATATGCCCATTGTAGGGCTGTTAAGACCTCAGTAGGAATGGGGCATCCTCCATCCCATGTACTTCTTGCTTGCTTCCACTCCAAGTGGCAGTAAGGAGAAGATAAAAAATATGGTGCTATCACCAGTGTGATGTCATTTCCCTGGAAAACCCAGAAGCAATGGAGGGAAGCTCTAGGAATTACTGGAAACTCTATGGTAAAACTTGGAATGACATGGCAACTGGTGTGGGGGGTCTTACTGGGTGTGTGGTGGTGTCTAGTTAATTAGAAATCACATGACATTTCAGATTCCCATATATTTGGCAGTATCCTGCTATTCTGTACACAATGTGACGTCCTCCCACATTCCCCTCTGTTCCTGAAGGTCTTCCTATGATAAAACAAGTGAGTCTGGTGCTTAATATAAAACAATAACTGTTATTAAACACAAGAACTTCATGCGCACACACACCAATTACTGGGGGAAGATAATCACACGCACACACAGAGCCCTAGGAAATATAGCCAGAGATTTGGGAATAGAGCGAGAGAGAGTAAGTATATCTATCTATCCTGGAGAAGGGGTCCAGTCTGCGGTAAGGAGGGAGAGCAAGCTTCAAATGGCCAGAGTCCTCAGCAAGGCAAGAGGCTTAGAGCAAACGTCAAAGGAATAGCGCTTGTGGATCGGGAAAGGTGTTCGAAGGAAGACAGGCTTAGGGAAGAGACCCTAAGGGAGCAGCATCCTGGAAGCTAGCAAGATTTGTGTGAGGATCCTCCCTCACTGGCACCCTCTCCTGATGGCCTGCCATCCTACCAACTCTCCAGGCAGGTGTCCTCCGGCCTCAGATGGGCAGGGAAGGGGGTTGCACCACCTTGTTCCTTCTCCTGCCCTGGGAGTAGCAGCGTGCTCCAGCTGTCTCTCCCTGCAAAATCCTCCTCGGCCTTCACAGGAACCTGAATTTAAAGGCCTCCCCTGGCCCCACCTCCCTGGCTCTGGCCCCAATCATCACCCCGTCTCCCTGACTGGCCCTGCTCCCAGCCTATCTGATAGGAGGGCTGGGTAGACTCTGTAGTCTTCTGGCTCCACCCCCTCCATCCCCACCTAGGGTGTGGCATTTGGTCTGCTCTCTGCCTGGCTCGCCCCTGCTGCTTCTGAACCTTCCCCAGTGGCTCCCTTGGCATCTTGGGGCCTGCGCCTGCCTGCCTTGTGCTGATGGCAACCTCCTGTGAGTCTGGATGAAGTGGAGCCATCTGGGCAACTGCAGGAGACAGGTGAGTCTGCTGAGTGGCTGCAGGCTGTTCCCCAGAGTTGTGCCTGGGCGTCGGCTGCACCTGGCCTAAGGGTGGGAGAGGCCTGGAGGCCTGTAGGGGCTCCTGCAACTGAGGTACTGCCAGAGGCTGTGCTGCAGGACCTAAAGGGGGTGCCTGCTGCTGCAGGGCTGGTGGTGAGGGTGGACAAAAGGCCGGCGTTGCCGGACACACCCCCTCCGGTGGGGTTGCTGGACCTTGTCCAGGTTGGTCTTCAAACATCCGGGACATGAAGTCAGCATTGGCATGTAGCCGGCCAGGGCGATGCTGGATTGAATAGCTGAATGGCAGTAGTGAGAGATACCATCTCAGGACCCTGTTGTTATGGTTTTTCATGCGAGCCATCCATTGCAATGGAGCATGATCGGTCACTAAGATAAAGGGGTTGTTAGAGAGGTAGTATTGCAAGGCCCCAACAGCCCATTTCACCGCCAAGGCCTCCTTTTCTATTGTTGCATACTTCTTCTCTGCCTGTTGCAGTTTCCGGCTAATAAACAGGATGGGGTGTTCCTGTCCATCGACCTCTTGAGACAGGACAGCTCCCAGCCCTGATTCCGAGGCATCGGTGTGGACTGTGAATGGTCTCTCAAAGTCTGGATTCCGAAGGACGGGGGCCTGGGACAGGGCGGTTTTCAGGGTGTCAAAGGCCCTCTGCCAGATGGGGTCCCACTGGATGGTGTTGGGCTGACCCTTTCGAAGGCAGTCGGATAAAGGACTCACCTGGCTTGCAAACTGGGGGATAAATTTACTGTAATACCCCACCAGGCCCAGAAAGCGTCTCATCTGCTTCTTGGTCGTGGGAGGAGGAGTTTGTTCCAATGTAGTCACTTTTTCTGGCAGTGGCTTTAGCTGTCCCTGGCCAACGAGGAACCCCAGGTACCTGAGCTCCCGAAACCCCACTCGGCTTTTCTTGGGGTTGACTTTCAGGCCCGCTACCTGCAGTGCCTGGAGAACAGCCTGTAGATGCTGTAGGTGTGATGGCCAGTCCGGGCTGAAAATTATTATGTCATCAATATATGCCAGGGCAAAGCCCTGACATTGAGCTAATGCCCGATCAACCAACCTCTGAAACGTAGCGGCAGCCCCATGGAGCCCAAATGGCATCACTTTAAATTGGAACAGGCCTTGTGGAGTGGCAAAGGCTGTCTTCTCCTTGTCGGATGCCTTCATGGGGATCTGCCAGTAGCCCTTAGTAAGATCCAGGGCAGACAGGTATTGGGCTGTGCCCAACTGGTCAATCAAGAGATCAGCCCTAGGCATAGGATAGGCGTCAAATTGCGCCACCTTGTTCACCTCTCTGTAGTCCACACAGAACCTGGTGCTTCCATCTGGTTTAGGCACTAAAACTATTGGGCTGCGCCAGGCACTGTTGGAGGGTTCTATTATGTCCATGCGCAACATATCGTCAACTTCCCGGGCTACCTTCTCCCATTGCTTCCGGGGGATAGGGCGCCAGACAGCTCGGGCTGCTTGCCCTGGGGGAGTGGTAACTGCATGTGTCACCCAGGACGTTCGTCCTGGCTTGCAGGAGAAGATGCCAGGCACCTGCTCCACCAGCTGAAGAACTTGCTGCTGCTGGGCCGATGTCAGGTCCTTGTCCAGTTGGGGCATAGTGTCAGTGGATTCTTGACTTCCCCATGGGAGATCTCCTTCAGGGAGGGCATGAGGATCATCAGCCAACTGGCATGTGGCAGGCTCCCGCTCCCTCCATTCCCTAAGGTCATTGATGTGCAGCCTCTTTTTATGCCGGCGATGGGGTCCACACTGTACCTCATATGACAAGGGGCTCACAACCCGGGTAATTAGAAACGGTCCCTGCCAGGGGTCACTGTGGCCTTGCGGTAAGACCCGTCGGCTTACCAGAACTTTGCTGCCCACAGTCAGAGTCCGTAGCCGGGTTCCCCGGTCATACTGCTCCTTCTGCGCCTGTTGGGCCACCTGGAGGTTCTGCCGAGCTGCTTCCTGAGCCCGGTCCAACTGGTCCCGTAGTCGTCTTACATACTCAGGCGGATCTATACCCTCCACTGGAATGGGGTCGACCCATCGGGACTCCACTAGGTCCAGGATCCCTCAGGGCTTCCGGCCATACAGCAGTTCAAAGGGAGCGAACCCCGTTGAGGCCTGTGGGGTCTCCCGCACAGCAAACAGCAAGGGATCCACATACAAGTCCCACTGGCTTGGCCTGTCATGTGCTAGTTTACACAGCATGGACTTCAAGGTCTGGTTGAAACGTTCAACTAGCCCATCTGTTTGTGGATGGTAGGCAGACGTGTGGATCTGTTGGATGCCCAGAGTCTGGCACAGTTGCTTCATCAGGGCAGATGTGAATGGGGTGCCCCGGTCTGTCAAAATCTCCCTGGGTAGCCCCACATGAGCAAAGAAACAGAGTAGTGCCCGAGCTACCCCTGCAGTTTTCATGTTGCGGAGGGGAATGGCTTCCGGGTATCGAGTGGAGTAGTCCATGAGAACCAGGAGGTAGCGGCAACCCCTTGGTGTCCGTGGCAAGGGCCCCACAAAGTCCATGGCCACCCTCTCAAAGGGTGTTTGAATGATTGGTAAGGGAGCCAAGGGTGCTCGGGGAGGAGGTCGAGTCGAGGTCCGCTGGCACACTGCACATGTCTTGCAGAATTCTTTCACATCACCTGCCATCGAGGGCCAAAAGAAATGGTCCAATAGACGTGCCAGAGTGTTCTTGACACCTTGGTGGCCTGCCCAGGCATGGTCATGAGCAAAGGCTAGAACTTCCATCCGGAACTGCTGGGGAACTAGCAACTGCTGTACTTCCTTCCCCCGTCCCTGAGCTATCCTATACCACACACCTCTCTGCTGCACAATTCGGGGGAGCCGGCGTGCCCGGCGCTCATCCTGGATCTCGCCTTCCCTCACTGCCACTGCAAGGTGCAGAGCCTCCAGGGTTTCATCATTCTCTTGAGCTGCCAGGAATCCAGGGTCAGTGTCCCATGTTGGGGGACATTGAGGGGGCTGGTCCAACTGGGGCTCCGTTGATGGGCCAGGATGCCCTGCCACCTCCTCACCAGCCATTGCCTCCTGCGAAGCTGTCAATGAGTGCAGGATCTGGAGAAACCCCGGGGCATCCCACCCGAGGAGGACTGGGTAGGGGAGCTCTGCCAACTCTACCTCTCGGGTTGTGCCCTGGCATTTCATTGGCACCCGGACCACTGGGTACTCTTCAGTGTGCCGGTGAAGGCAGGTGATCGCCACAGTCCGGATTATAGGCAACCGAGGTGGCAGCAGTCGGGTGCAAATCATTGATACAGAGCTCCCACTGTCTACCATAGCCTTCAGCTTGCGCCCTGCAACTGTCACCATTGCTAACAAGGGAAGAGGACGTGGAGGGCTTGCGGTAAGGTGTATTGTGTCCCCCTCTCTGGTACCCCCTCCAGTCAGCATGTGTTCAGGCTGCCTGTGGCCCTCCGGGTTGCAGGTGAAAAGGGAGCTTTGTGAACCGGGCCCCAACTCCCCCAGGCCAGAACGTAGAGGCCTGGGCAGTTGTGAGCACATTCTCATCTGTTGGGGTGTCCTCTTTGGGGCTGGCCTAGGTAGGGGCCCTTGAGGCTGCTTACTTGTCCAGCCATTTGTGGGCCTTCTAGCCTTTCTCTTCTGGAGGTTGGGCTCTTCCCTCCTCTCGGGCCGTCCTCTCTCCCAGGGGGCATCCCTGACCTCAGCTGCTAGGAAGTTTTCTAGCAGCTTCATGGCCTCTGGCAGGCCCCCTGGCTTGTTACAAGCCAGCCAGTGCTGGGCCTGGGGTGGAATGATCACCATCAGTTGCTCCAACACAACCTGGTCCACAATCGTTTTCTCACTTTCCGTAGCTGGCTGTAGCCACCGAGTCGCAGCATCTCGCAAGGCAGTGACTAAGGCCCGTGGCTGGTCCCCCTTTTGGTAAGTCATGGACCTGAATTTCTGCCTGTACATTTCCGGTGAGACCTCGTACTGGTCCAAAATGGCAGCTTTCAAGGTTTCATAACTGCCCCCCTCTGCTTTAGGGAGTGCCTTGAGGGCTGCCTGAGCATGCCCTGTCAAATAGGGTCCTATGATAAAGACCCACTGCTCCTTGGGCCATTGGGCTGCGTCCGCTGTTCTCTCGAATATTTTCAGGTAGGTATCAATGTCATCATCAGGTCCTAGCTTTCTCAAGGAGAACCAGGGGGTTCCAGCTGCCCTAATTGCAGCCCCTATTGTGGTGAGCCCAACTGTTCCAGACCTGAAGACTTGCCAAAGGTCCTGGACCAGGGCAGCTTGGGTCCCCATAATCTGCTGGGTAACATCCCGGAGGAACCGGTTCTGGTGCTCCACCAGCCACTGGCCAAACTGTGTAAATGTTGCCGCCGAAAGACTGCCAGTCGCGGTCTCCTCGTGAGTCATGGTCTCCTCGTGAGTCATGGTCTCCTCGTGAGTCGCGGTCTCCTTACGAGTCGCGGTCTCCTCATGAGTCACGGTCTCCTCGTGAGTTGCAGCCTCCTCGTGAGTTGCAGCCTCCTCATGAGTCAGGGTTGTCAAGGCACAAGTAGACACCGGTGCAGGCCTGCCGTGGAGTGGATGCCTCATAACAGGATCAGGGCCTGCATTCTCCACCACTGTGTGAGGATCCTCCCTCACTGGCACCCTCTCCTGATGGCCTGCCATCCTACCAACTCTCCAGGCAGGTGTCCTCCGGCCTCAGATGGGCAGGGAACGGGGTTGCACCACCTTGTTCCTTCTCCTGCCCTGGGAGTAGCAGCGTGCTCCAGCTGTCTCTCCCTGCAAAATCCTCCTCGGCCTTCACAGGAACCTGAATTTAAAGGCCTCCCCTGGCCCCACCTCCCTGGCTCTGGCCCCAATCATCACCCCGTCTCCCTGACTGGCCCTGCTCCCAGCCTATCTGATAGGAGGGCTGGGTAGACTCTGTAGTCTTCTGGCTCCACCCCCTCCATCCCCACCTAGGGTGTGGCATTTGGTCTGCTCTCTGCCTGGCTCGCCCCTGCTGCTTCTGAACCTTCCCCAGTGGCTCCCTTGGCATCTTGGGGCCTGCGCCTGCCTGCCTTGTGCTGATGGCAACCTCCTGTGAGTCTGGATGAAGTGGAGCCATCTGGGCAACTGCAGGAGACAGGTGAGTCTGCTGAGTGGCTGCAGGCTGTTCCCCAGAGTTGTGCCTGGGCGTCGGCTGCACCTGGCCTAAGGGTGGGAGAGGCCTGGAGGCCTGTAGGGGCTCCTGCAACTGAGGTACTGCCAGAGGCTGTGCTGCAGGACCTAAAGGGGGTGCCTGCTGCTGCAGGGCTGGTGGTGAGGGTGGACAAAAGGCCGGCATTGCCGGACAATTTGAATGAGGCCAGGGCTTACCTTTATAGGTAAAATGTGCCCTGAGGTGGAGGAGAGTCCTCCTAGCAGTTAGGACAAAGACTCCAATGGTCAGCTCTTGGGTTAGACAAAGACTTGAGAACTTTGATTGAGAGCTGCCGGGGTGTGTGAATACAAATGTAAAACTAGTTCTAGAGCTGCACAAAAAGGATAGTTTGCTGATGAGGCCCACCGGAGCTAAGTTAAATGTTTTTTAGGGAGGGACTGTTCTCTCCCAGGAATGACCGTCTATACTTATGAATGTCATTTGATTAGCAAGATCTCATCATGGAAGCAGGGAAAGGAATGTGCTAAGTGAGGGTGACTCTGTGAGTCCTTTGTTGCTCTGGGCACCGGTGGGGCCAGGATGGCAGTAAATCCAATCACTTCTCAATCACTCCGCATTCCTGTGCGGCATTCCTTGCATGCCTGGTTCTCCCGGGTGGGATGTAGCCACTGTTAGAGGTCCTCTGGTGGCCAAACAGCAGCCATTTTAACTCCGGAGGCCTGAACATTTTTAATATTACAAGCAGCCATATGTAAAACTGCTATTAAAATGGCAGAGGCCAGGCTGACTGCTTACAGGGGTGCGAACTGGACTGGGGTGAGGAATGATAAATGGATGAAATTGTGACTCATTTTACTTGTGTAAGTGGAGGTCCACTGAGGAAAGGCATCAATTTCATCCCCTTAGTCCTACCCACTCCAGACCCTCCCCCACAGCTGTTCATCTAAACCAATACTACAACTCCAGGAATGATCCTTCCAGAGGCAAACAGCGTTCCAGATACAGAGAGGGAAATGTGTATCCAAACTAGTCCCTCAACAACAAGAATGGCCTTTCCAGGGGCTGACAAAGCTGTAAAAAAATAGAGAGGAATATGGTAGAAACAGGGGCGGTGCAAGGGTTTGCAGCGCTCACGGCCGGTCGGCCTGGCGCCCCTCCCACGCGCACGCAAACGTGCGCATATCAGCCTGCATGATGACATCACGTGTGACAGCGATGGCAGCGGCTCGATCGCTGCGGCGAGCGGCCTCCGAGCTCTCCCACTCAGTTGCCTGCACCACCGCAGATGCCTGCCTGTGGCGGCTGCACCCAACCAGGGGCTTATGCTGGTGGTGGCGATGGCATGGAGTGGGAGGGATAGGAGGCTGCTGCTTTGTGGCATGTGCTCCTGCCCCCGTGCCTCCTCCGGCGCTCCCTCCGGCACCCCGCGCCTGAGGCTACCGCCTACCTGGCCTCAATGGGCGCACCGGCCCTGGGTAAAAAGACAATCCAAACTGGCTCCACAATCCTAGGAATGCACAGTACACAGTGTATGACTGGCCCAAGCAAGTATCCATGACAGAGTGGGGATTTAAACCTGTGTCTCCCAGACACTAGTCCAACACTCTAACCACTATGTCACACTGGCTCTCAATGCAGCAATGTATCCGGATGGGCAACTAACAAGAACCACACCATTTTTCACAGAAAATCAATAAAGGACACTGAGGATTTAACAAAAAGTTCTGAGCACAATCCCGGGAAAGTTAAAAATTTCAAAGATAGTACTACTAAGTATACATTCAAAGAGAAAGTGTCCTTTTGAACTGAGGGCAGAACTAGATAGTACATGCATTATTCTCAAACTTGTATTTGCTTGATAAAACAAATGTGCAGGTTTGGGAGGACCTTTCAGAGGCATATTGGTAGGTGAGAACAGGCACTTAACATAGAAAGAAAAGAGTGTGATTCGAACGTCAATAGTTCACAGTTATGCTAATTTAAATCTTATACCTACATTCAGCTCCCCATTTTCAGGTGAAACAATATATCCAACCACCCACCCTACTGTTTGCTTGCATAGGTTACTGTCAAGCATGGTTGTCAGGTCCCCCTACACCCCGGGCGGGAGGTGGGAAGCCTGGCACCTACCTTGTCTTCTCTGGTTGCATGCACGCTCCGGGCCTGCATGATGATGTCACTTCCACGGAATGCCCAAAAGGCTGAATTGGGCCGATTTGGGTGGATTCGGCTCAGATTGGGCCACTGTGGAAAGCAGCAGCGCTGCTGCACTCCACAGCACTCTGATCCGGGCGCAATCTGGGCCAATTCAGCCAGGATCAGGCCGCTGTGGAGCTTGGGAGCAATTGTGCACTCCACAGCAGCCCGATTTGGGCCTGTTTGGACCCGGATTGGGCTGCTGTGGTTTGTGGGAGTGGGCCATGCAGCCTGGGAGTGCACCCTGGGAGGTGCATTCCCCTCCCCACTGGCCAGGTAAGTGGGGGCAGGGGGTGGAGGGTGGGAACAGGGGATCCCCTGCCCCCAGCGGGGGACTGGCAACCCTACTGCCAAGATGCTGTGCCCCTCCCCCAGTGATTTGAATCATACCCCTGCCATTCCAGATTAAGCTCATCCCCCAAGACTTCAAGTAGGCCTCGTTATAAATATACAGCATGTCACAAAACCCTCTTGCTCACATCAGCAAGATACTCCTTTGCTCTTGGATGCTGTATCTTGCATCTCAATTCAAAAGAATCATTACAGTCCTGCTTTTGCTCTAGGAGATGTTAAAAGAAATATTCAGATTTAACTACGGCTGAGCAAAAATGAGAGACTTTTTCCAAACACTTATTTAATTTAAAGCATTTCTCTGCAGCCTTTCCACCCAAATAGGGTCCTCAAGGTGGCAAACATCAAACATTATTTTTTTTACATTAAAAAACATTCAAAATAAATATGCAGTAATTCAACAAAAACATAGACATAACACCAGAAATCAGGGAGGAGGCCAATAACAGTTATTGTGAGAGAGGCTTAAGCCTGAGATTGTATGACTGGCCCAAGCAAGCATCCATGGCAGAGCAGGGATTTGAACCTGTGTCTCCCAGACACTAGTCCAACAGTCTAACCACTATGTCACACTGGCTCTCAATGTAGCAATGTAGTTACTGTGAGTTTAGCAAACAGAATTTTAAACGCCTTCATCCATTGGTGGAAGACAATAATAGAGGGAAACACATGAATCTCCCTGCAGAGGAGGTTCCAGATTTTCTGTGCCATGACTAAGGAGGACTTTTCCTGTGTTGCCACCTGTCTAGCCTCATATGACCAGGGGTATCCAAAGCAGGAACTCCAAAGATGACTGGAATGGATGGGTAGGTTCATACTGAAGAAAGTGGTCCTTAAGGCATGCTGCCCCCAAGTCATATACAAATTTAACAGTGAATATCAGCACCTTTAATTGGGCTTGGAAAAAAATGGGGAGCATCGCGTCAGGAACCACAACAAAAGAAGGTGAAAGTATTGGCCCAGTCAGAGTGAGGGCAAAAGTTGGCCCTATTGTCTTCAATCTTAAAACAGCCTTGTTTGCCATTAGTAAGATGATCATACAGCTAAAACGATAGTGCTGTGACATGACATTTGTGCTATGTGGTCCCCAACTGGTTGGGACCGTGCAGTGAAGAGCAAAAAGGGACCCAAAGCAGAAGGAGATCTGGAAGACAGCGGCTGTGAATACGTATTAAAAGGGCTCTTTCGAGAGAAGAGTTTTATTTAACAAATGTTTTCGACGTGCGACAAGTACTGAGATTACCCCCAAAGTTGAAATAGATCAATATTTGGTACAGTCCATTTTTAAACAAGGGTGGCAGTGTTCGTAAAACTAAACTTAGGAAATGCAGTGAATACAGGCGGTTGCGCCCCACTTACAGAACACCGGCGGCTTCTTTGCACGATTTCTGACGTTACCTGGGTTCAGGCAGTGATGGTTCCATTTTTGTGGTGCCAAAAACCCAGATGTCACCCAGATGTATTGCCTGCATCTGGATGTCATCAGAAATCGCACAAAAAAGCCACCAGCTTTTCATGAGTGGGGTGCTATTTTTAAGACGTGGGGAAATGGCCACAGATGCATATTCAAAAATTAACTGAACAGAAACTGAAATAAAAAGAACTTACTGGTTAAGAGAGTAACGGTTCTTCTAGTTATACCAGAAGTGTCAGAGAGGATAGAGTTTAGCTCCCCTTGCATATCCACTGTGTTTTTTAAAAAGACACTGTGACATCCTCTGCTTTACAGTGAAATGCTAAGCAAAAATACTGCAGTCTAAGCCCACTGAAGTTTTGTTTTCACTATCAGACACTGCATGGATACATTCAAGTATCAGGGGAACAAGGTTTATTCAATTTATTATTATGTGTTAAATATTATTTGAAAATTGAGCCAACTAGCATTACCAATTTTAAATTAATTATTTCGCTAAATTGGGATGATTTCTTCCTATATGCCCCTGAAAATTCCATTCCAATAGGATAAGGAAAATAGTTACAGCCAGAAATGTGCTCTGTGCTAAAGGCAATGGGAATGAAAATCAAATTCAATAACTAAAATGAATAGCTTTAATAATTAATTTAAGCTGAACGAAGAAAATGAAGCAAAAGTAACACACACAAAAAAGCACCCTGCATATCCCTTGCAATAAATGCATTTACAGGGCTGGAAATATACATTAGACAATCAGATAACTGCATGAGTCACAGTAAGCAACCATAAAATAACTTTCACTTACCCCCCAACCAGTATAAGCTAGAGCTCCAAAAGAGCATTAACGATTTTTCTGTAATTCTAAAAGCCAGCCCAAACAATTAGGAGCCATTTTTCATCCTTGGGGGTTTTGCATTAACAATCATATTTTCTAATTATTGCTACTCAGAAACTTAATCCTAAACTTGCCACATTTTCTCATAACTTTATTAATTTCTTCCTCCTCCTAAGAAACCAAATCAACCATAATAAATATTTTAAAACATAAAATTAAACAAGAGCACACTGCCAACAAACGTTCTGTCCAAGCAACCAAACCAAAACTCTCCACCTCATAACTTTATTAAAGCTATGGCAGAATTGCTGTAGTACATAAATAAATATAGGAGTAACCCTGATTGGTTACCATTCCCAAAACAAAAAGCTAGCCTCTAACACTAGCCTAGCCTCTCCCCATTTATTCATAATTCCATTACGGCTTTCAAAAGGTCAATTTAATGGCATATTGGAGCCAGTATAGAAAGGAATTTTTTTAAAGAAATGAATTGCGAGCAAGAGGTACTCAGTACAGGGTTGCCAGTTCCCTGTCAGGATCCGAGATTCCCCGGTCTCACTCTCCAGCCCCACCTCTGCTTACCTGGCCAGCAGGGGGAGAGCGTGTCTCCTGGGGCCATGTGGCATGCTCCTGCAAACCACAGCAGCCCTATTCAACCCAAATCAAGCTCTATTTGAGGCAAATTGGGAGCGCAACAGTGCTCCCGTGCTCTGCAGTGGCCCAATTTGGCCCAAATCCAGCCACAGTGGAGTGCAGGAGCACCCCCAAGTTCCCTTGTGCCGCCCCGGCAGCACCCCTGTGCTCTGCAGGAGCCTGATTCAGGCCGAATCGGGTGAAATCAGGCTTCTGTGGAGTGCAGCAGCATTCTCGAGCTCCACAGTGACCCAAATCAGGCCCAATTCAGCCAGTGGTCTTCCACTGAAAACTGCTGAGAGACATTGCAATAAAATCATTGCTGAAAATACTAGATGCCAAAATGAAATTTCTAGGCTCTATGGCAACTTGGTACCTGGGATTCTAAAGTATCACCATCAGCATAAAATAAAAGATTTAAAACAAACCGCTGACTTTCTGATTTTTCTTCTAGTCAACTCCCTGGCTTCACATTCTGGGTCCTTGTCTTAACTCTCAACCTATTATGGTGCCCCAAGTGGTGTCTCTGCAAGATTCAATATCCTTCCATTAAGCTAATGATGGGCAGCAGAATCCAGCCCCTGAAGGATTTATGCTAGAAACATGAGCAGAATGATTCTCATAAGAGTGTGGTGCATTGGTTCGAATGCTGGACTTGGATATAGGAGTACAAAAAATTGCTCAATCAAAACTGCTTTCAAAACTGTGGAAAATGCCAAAAATAGCATAGGACTCAGAGGAACTCCAAATTTCCTCTGAAATATAACAAGTTGTTTAATTTGGTTCTCATAACAGCTTGAGGTATGTTAGTGAAAAAATGGAAGCAGCTCTCCATCTTCCCAAAAGAGTGATCAATGAACAATTTAGTGACTGGTGGTTTCAAAAAAGAACAGGCTGAGGCTCGGGTTTATGGGGTTTGGGGCATTTAAAGGGCCATGCCATTTGCAAGTGGCAGGAAAGGGCCCTTTAAATTATTAAATGCCCCTTTCCCTGCTGCTAAGCAGACAGAAAGGGGCATTTAAACCCCACGAACCATGAACCAGTTCAGGAACTTGCCGCAGTTTGTGGGAGTTTGTGGTTCCTGGTTCATGGAAACCCACGAACGGCATGGTTCAGTTTTTTGTGGTTCGTGCCCATGTCTAGTCTAAACATGCCTTTGTTTCTTTTTTCATATGTTGCTGCAGTATTTTCATTTTTCCCACTTTTGTTGTTCTTGATTTGTTTTGTTTTTACGTACCATTTTTGCATCTATGTATCTGCTGCTGAACAACATTCCAGGAGACCTGATTAAAAAAATTCCATGTATGGGAATAGAGGGACTTATCTACAAACTTGGAGGAGCCCCTAGGTTTGATGAAATTCTTGAACAAAATTAAAGAAGGAACAACATAAAATTATACCCTCCTCTTGATTATATTGTAAGCAAGCACCCTTCTCTTGATTATATTGTTCATCTCAGATGTAAAGCTTCATACAGAAATTGGCCCTTACATTTTGTAATCCATTGGGATTAATATAGCCCACCACTATTTATTCTGACCTGATAGGTGCTTAACAACACTCTACCCTGCAGTCCCCAGCAGGGAGTATGAACAGAAGACTTATTAAGCTTCCTGGACATCAAAAATGGGTGGTGGGCTGTGTTTGGCTTGGTGGGTCACAAGCTGTGCCTGTCTGCAACAGGGATGAGAATATATTTCAAAATTAATTTTAAAATAAACAGGAAAAGGCTCGTTTGCATTAATTTATTTTGAACATAAAATTGCTAGGAATCTCAACAAAGGAACCAATGGTTGTTGTGGGTTTTCCGGGCTGTATTGCCGTGGTCTTGGCATTGTAGTTCCTGACGTTTCGCCAGCAGCTGTGGCTGGCATCTTCAGAGGTGTAGCACCACGGCAATACAGCCCAGAAAACCCACAACAACCATCGTTTTCCGGCCGTGAAAGCCTTCGACAATACAAAGGAACCAATCTCATTTGTTTTCACCTCCATTGGTTTCAATAGGAATAATAATTTCAGCTGTTACATCTGCTTTCCATCCAATTTGGATGGTCTCTTCTGAGACTGTACTCACTGCATAACTACAACAACAACAATAAAAACAATTTATTTCTATACCACCCTTCATGACAACATAACACCCACTCAGAGCAGTTTACAAAGTGTGTTATTATTATCCTCACAACAATCAAAGAGCCACAAGAAGCTGTGACTGACCCAAGGTCACACAGCTGGCTTCAAGAGGAGGAGTAAGAAATCAAACCCAGTTCCCTAGATTAGAGTCCTGCCACTCTTAACCACTTATCTACACCAAACTGCCATAAGGGATCATCTTTGCCAGCATCACAGAAATGAAAGAAAGGATCCCAATTTTAGGAGGAATTAAAACCAGAACATATTTCTAGCTATAATGCCTTTCTTGTCCTTTCTCATTTTGTTATTTGATTCAGTAATATTTGAATGTACATTCTTATGGTCGCCACTAGACATGGCCATGAACCAAAAAAAATTAATGAACCAGTGGTTCGCGGTTCGGTGCCGACGATGATCCCGAAGTTGCAAACCGCAACTAATATTTTCTGTTGCCGAACCGGTTTGCAGTTCGTGGGGCACGTAACGGCCCCCGTGGCACTTAGAGAGCCCATATTCCTGGGGAGTGTTTTGCAGGCTCTCCTACAGCCATCACCAAAGTTTGGACAAGATTGCAAAAGGGATCTTGGAGTTACACCCTCTCCAATCCAAGGCCCCCAGGAAACTCCCACAAAAATCCAAGCTCAATTATACTCTCAGGGCCAAGCTACAAGTGAAAAATGACACTTAAACGGCAAGTGTATTTCTCCCTGTTCACTTGCCCTCCACTCAATCCACTTGCCAAGCAAGTGTCTTTCGTCATGTGTAGCTTGGCCCTCAGTCTCTCTCCCCAAAGGCTAGCAAGTGGCAAGCAAGAGCTCTGTCCCACTCCACTGCTCGCTGAAAGTGAAACCCAGTCTGGGAGACCACGGCTATTTATAAGCACAGGTCCCATTGAGCAATGCAGGAGGTCTGTGTTTGGCCATCAGAGCTGCCTATCAGAGTTTGCAGGGATGAGATTGGAGTGCCCATGGCTACAGAACATCCCCTTCCCCCTCCTTCCCCTGGGTGTCTTCTCCCAACTTATAACCGCTTTGCAGCTCTGTGGTTGGAAGGAAGACCTGCCGATCAAGGTAAGCTGGGCTTCCATTCGGGTTTCCAGGGTGACAGAAGGAGCACAGACAGAGTTCAGGCATTCCCCCGGCTCTGTTGCCAGGGGAATTGATTGCTGGCGCCTGAGTGTCTGGCTTCCCGAACTACGGCCGAATGCACTAAACGAGGCCTCCCCCGAACTCTGGTTCATTGACCATGGACAATCACGAACTGCCGGATCGCAATCGCACAATCACCCATTTCGTGGGTTTTTGAAGTTCATAATGCGGTTCGTGCCCATTTCTAGTTGCCACCCCCCCATGTTTCCGTTAACAAACAAGGCACCCCACAGCTGGCTTGTAGAATACTTCCATTCCCAGTAACCTCAGTTGAGAGGAGGATGGGGGTGGCAGTGAGGGAGAAGGACAGCAAGCAGCAAAAGAGAACACTTGGCTGCAGGAAACCTCATTTTGCTGCTCCATCAAAGGCCCCTTCCTTGCCCCTTCTTAGTCATCCCTTCTCCTGGGAATGAAAGCATCCTGCAGCTGATGGTAGTGGCCCATCTCATACAAAGAGCTGTAAGGTACTGCCTTCCTCAACAGAGTGGCTGGGAGGAGCAGAAGAGAGGGTCAGCAATGGAGCAGCCAGTGCAGAAGGATATGTTAGTGAGGCTCACACCATCACACGTAAGTTACAATAATAAGTTCATTGAAGAAAATAAAGACCCCAAACTGCATTATACATATTGACAAGATTCAGTCTAGCAATCAATACATTAGTAAATATTTTGCATGAGACCCAAGACAAATCTTTCAGGGCCTACTTTCACAATATATGATGTGCATGAAGGAGCTATACTGTCTTCTGCAATGCAGTGTAGTGGGGTTTTCATAATCACTGCCCTTATACTGCTCACCCATCATTGCATGTGATTGTATCTGGGTCAGATACGAAGGAGCCTTGTGGCACAGAGTGGTAAGCTGCAGTACTGCAGCCCAAGCTCTGCTCACAACCCGAGTTCGATCCTGGCGGAAGCCAGGTTCAAATAGCCGGCTCAAGGTTGACTCAGCCTTCCATCTTTCCAAGATCGGTCAAATGAGTACTCAGTTTCCTGGGGGTAAAGTGTAGATGACTATGGAAGGCAATGGCAAACCACCTCGTAAAAAGTCTGCCAAGAAAACGTTGTGATGCGATGTCCCCCCATGGGTCAGTAATGACTCGGTGCTTGCACCTTTACCTTTTACAGATACTATCATTTCTATTTTTTAAAATTAAATAGACATCACACCACACATCTGCAGTTGTGCCCTTGAAAGGAAAAGCAAGAACAGCTTTTCTTGTTTTACCATTTTCCCATTCCTTTTTTAAAGTACAGAGCAACCTCATAAGAAAGCTTTTGACATTAACTTTCCTTGAGATGGTAATAAAAATTAGAAAGCAAAAAGATCATTATACATATTTATTCACTCTGTTCCCATAGAGAGGTCATGAGCGGGTCAAATTGATTTTTATTAGAATCACAAACTTCAGAGAGTGGATTCTACTTCAAATATTAAGTGGCTGTTAATGAGTATTGAGTTCTATGATTCTAGGGGAAAATATTGTATTATAGATAAACAAGTCTTATTATAACCAAGAGTAGTTATGACTTGCTTTCATTGTAATGTGCCTGTTTCATATCCAAAGCCAATTAGTTACCATATGTGCAACATATAATACCTGCAACTGGCATTCTCTGGTACATACAGATGCACTACACAGGTATATGTCTGTATGTGTTCCATACTTCTGTCTGTATGTGTTCTTTACTTCTAGAATATTTTCAGTTTCCTCTCTCCTGAAGAATCTGGTGATTCTTCCCAGTGTTCTTTCAGTGGAAAACAAGGAATGGATCGAAGCCCATATAAACTGTAAAAAACTGTATAATCTGCAGATGCAAAACTAACATTTATTTTTTAACCACATTTATCCCCTGCCTTTCTCTCCATGAGGGCCCAAAGCATTCTTCTGTCCTCCATTTTATCCTCACATCAGCCCTTTGAGGTAGAGTATGCTGAGAGTGTATGAGTAGCCCAAGGTTGTCCAGTGAGTTTGAACCTGAGCTTTCCAGATCCTAGTTTGGTACTCTAACTGCTACACCATACTGATACACTACATCACACAATATCAACAGCAAAACACAAAGAACTGAAACCACTGACAAAAACAAGTTAACTAAAAAAACTAACAGGGAGCATTTGCTCATCCTTAGAAGAAACGTGAGTCACTCACTCACTGTATTGTTTTTGTACATAATTATGTTTGAGTATTTTATTGCTGCTTGCTAATGTGTTTTTTTTATTGTTGCCATGAGTTTAAATGCATACCTCTGAAGAAGGAAGGAGTGAGGTGGAAGGGTGAATGGAGTGTAATCTGACTGGACAGCAGCTGTACTAGGGGGCTGAGTAAACTGCAGTTTCAGTCTCTGCTGAAAGTGTTCAGTCAGGCAATCTGTGTGGCGCCTGAACTGTCTGTGTGTTTCTGAAAGTATTTATTCTGCTAAGTTCAGTGAAAATGTGTGCTCCTGGGAGAGTTTCTGTGTTTCTCTGCCTCATGCTTTTCAGTCCCAGTAGACAGCTCTTGGCCTTGGCCACCCCGGCTCTGGGGCCTAGCTTGACTGAGGCCTCCCTTATTTTTAATTTGCTTGTCTTTGTTTCTTCTTAATTCTTTCTCTGCTCTTTTGAGGCCTCACACTCTTGTTGTTCCCTTTGGTTTTATTTTGTGCACCTCTCCCGCCTAGGCAGATGTCTGTGTGGTGGTTTTGGGGCCTTCTCCCCAATCCCAGTCTCTCTGGGTATGAAGGAGGCCATTGAAGTGCCCCGGGTTCTAATGAATCACGAAACTAAGGGCCAAGCTACACATGACAAATGACACTTGAACGGCAAGTGGATTGATTGGAGGGCAAGTGAACAGGGAGAAATACACTTGCTGTTCAAGTGTCATTCGTCATGTGTAGCTTGGCCCTAACTAATCGTATCGCAAAATGGGACTATCTCATGGAAGTTCATGTTTCACGATTCATAGAATGACAAAATGTGAAACTCTTGTTTCGTTTTTCCCATTTCATACTCGTCTCTAGTTATAACTGCTGGAAGTAGTTGTTTGCAGATAATAAACAATGACAAGGGAATACAGAGCTTCCCTTTTAAAGTATTGTTTACTCATTTGCAAGTGGAATAAAATATAAGATTAGACATTCCCAAAACCAATCATCTATTTTTGAGACCACATGGGGAACTTTATCGTAATATTTCAGAACCTAGACCATACGGTAAGAGACTGCTGCATTAAACATCAATGTTTCTCTTCTTAATATCAAATTTCATTGCCTGAAGCAGCAGTACTGTAGTTGACCTTTCTACAAATTAAGCGAGGGTAATTACAGGGTTTTAAAAAATATATATTTCAGAAGACAACAGTGCATACAGCTCACCATTGTTTGTATTGGTTCCCAAAGAAATTAAATGAAGGCTTCCTTCCATAGTTCTATCTTCTCCATTTGCTCCACATTTATAATAAAAAGGTTAGCTGCCCTGTACATTACTTTGCCTTCACATCTCCATGGCAATTGAAGCAAGAAAACACTGGTTTGAAAGCACCTTATGCCTTAAAAACATTTTTAGACATAACTATCAAGAGAGTTAGTAACAGTTAACTGTGTTAATGCAACTATTAACTGGATTTGTGTCACAATTATGAATTGCAATCAAGACTAAATAATATAGATCCCTTGTGAGGGTCTGAATTAACCTATATGCTGGTACAGAATAGAAACTGAACCTAATCAGAGTCCTTGGAATAGAATGAAATCACCCAACAATGTTAAGAACATAAGGTTACCACTAAATTTTCACCTAAAGCAAAGTTTGCACAGTTGTACCTCTTATGCAGAGACAGTGAAGACAAGATAAAGGAAAGAGAGGGAAAAGTTGGTGTTCCAGGATAGCTCCATCATTATAAGACCATATGATATAGCCTTATACAGAGAATCAGCCCATTGGTCTATGTAGCTTACGACTGTCTACCACGACTAGCAGTGGATAGTGTCTCAGGGCCAAGCTACACATGACGAATGACACTTGAACGGCAAGTGGATTGAGTGGAGGGCAAGTGAACAGGGAGAAATACGCTTGCCGTTCAAGTGTCATTCGTCATGTGTAGCTTGGCCCTCAGACAGCACTTTCCCAACACCAGCTACTTGAAGTCCTTTACCTGGAGATAGCAAAGACTGAAACTGTGAACTTCTGCATGCCACTTATGTGCTCCAACAACTGAGCTATGATCCCTTTTCCCTTGGCAGCTCATTGGTCTCTCCTAGCCAAGAACAGATATATTTTCCCAAGCACCACATCCTACCATTCCCTCAGTTTCTTACTATATCATTTTGTCTTTGGTGGCTGAATTCTTCCTCCTCTAGCTTGGCTCAGATCGTGACCTGCAACCTCATTTGCCCCCAAAACAGCCTGCTTAGATCTGTTCCAGTGCTACATCAATATATCTAATTTTCAACATTGCCAAATCTGTGGATACTTAAATCTATATACCCAAGCCATGAACAGACAATAAATGTTTCTGAGAACCTGGGGAAAGCCCAAATTTTGCAGAAAAATCTGATTTTTTTTTTTAAATTGGGGTATTAAAAAAAACACAAAGTAGTAGACGCAGTACTATTTTAAGAAACAGAAGCTCTCTGCAGCGGTCATTGTGGGGGTTGTATTGTTGAAGGTTTTCACGGCTGGAGAACGATGGTTGTTGTGGGTTTTCCGGGCTGTATTGCCATGGTCTTGGCATTGTAGTTCCTGACGTTTCGCCAGCAGCTGTGGCTGGCATCTTCAGAGGTGTAGCACCAAAAGACAGAGATCTCTCAGTGTCACAGTGTGGAAAAGATGTTTTTTCCATCTTTTCCACACTGTGACACTGAGAGATCTCTGTCTTTTGGTGCTACACCTCTGAAGATGCCAGCCACAGCTGCTGGCAAAACGTCAGGAACTACAATGCCAAGACCACGGCAATACAGCCCGGAAAACCCACAACAACCATTGTGGGGGTTGCTAGGCAACCACAACAGTACTGCTGTTGAAGCCTTGGTTTCTCTCAGTAAACAGCAGGGGGTGGGGAGCAGGGCCCTTTTCAGGATTGTTTGGGCCACTGAGGGAGGATTCACTGGAGCCAGGCCCAGTAGCAAGTCTGATTGCTCATTACTACTCAGCAGCAGCCACTGCAAAAAAGCCAATATGATGTAATGGTTAGAGTTTCAGACTAGGTTCTGGGAGACAGGTTCAAATCCCCATTCTTCTGTCAAAGCTCACTGGATAACCTTGAGACAGTCCTATACACCCAGCATAACTTGCCTCACAGATTGTTGTGAGGTAAAATGGAGACGAGGAGAATGATGTAAGCTGCTTTTGGTCCCCATTGGGCAGAAAGGTGGGATATAAATAAAGTTAATAAATATAAATATGGCTGAAAATAGGAAGCAGATAAAGGATAGATTAGTGGGTGGGTGGGAAGGAGAGAAGGAAGCTGGGAAAGGGGAGAATGTGGAGGTTTGCAGGAGAAAGGAAAGGAAATAGTCTGGGGAGGGAAATACAGGGGAAGGGAATACAGGGGGAAGTGAGGTGCTTGCAAGTTCCCCACCAGACAACTGGGCCATAGGCTGCTGGAGGAGAAGGTGGGGGAGGAGAAGATAAAGCTGAAGATGGGGAGGGGAGATCAAAGTAGGTTGGCTGCTGGAGAAAGAAGAGAAGGAAGGAGGATAAGGAGAGATATTCTGGGGGCTGCCAATGAAGGAAAAGAGGAAATAGCAGGGGAGAGAAAAATAAGCCGCCCTTTGCAAGTCTTTGCGGGTCCCCCACTTGTTCAATCTTAGTCCTAATTGTGACCAGGACCTTCAGGTCTGTTCTGTATGCTTGGTTGCCTGTGGCCCAGAGCCACCAGCCCTCTTCATACAATCTGCTCCTTTCCTAGTCCTTCACAGACAAGCTAGCCTCATTCCAGTGATTCCCAGTTCTGTTTTACAACTCACTTGTTGAAATATTTTAACATTTTGAAAAGGGATGCTGTCACTTTCTGTGATAAGGCGGAGTGAAAGAATAGCTTTGTTTATTGGCATTAATCAAAAAGCATAACTCACATTCTAGCACCCAGTACCAGCGTGTCATGTCCCTACTAGACTTGCTTAGCAAAAGATTATTGAAGTGTATCTTATGAGACATGTAATATTTATTCCAGAGGGGAAAGGAAAATAGATATTAGGAAAATCAGAATGCTGTAAATACCAGTTGCAGGAATGCTAACTGTTGCGTAGCAGAATATTAACAAGAGTTGATGACTTACAAACACATGCATTTTCATGCTCCAATTTCTTGCTTGGAATTCGCAAGCATCTTATTGCTTTGAGAATCAATCTTAAATCTTTACAGTTTGGGGATCCTGTGAGCAACCCCACCATCACCACTAGCACTAGGGTTGCCAGCCTCCAGGTGGAATTTTAACTGGAATTTTAACTGATCTCCAGGCCACAGAGCTCAGTTGCCCTGGAGAAAATGGCTGCTTTGGAGGGTGGACTGTATGCCATTATACCTTGCTGAGGTACCTTCCCTCCCCATACCCTGCCTTCTCCAGGCTTCACTCCCAAAATCTCCAGGAATTTCCCAACCTGGACCTGGCAACCCTAACTAGCACACTGATCACACAACCTCCTCATCCCTGACCATCTCCTCCATAGGTGATCACCAGGTCCACGGGGTCATCCAAGGGAGCCTTGCTGAAGAGAGGTCTGTGAATTTCTCTGCCCTGCTGTTTTGGCCCCCAAATCCCCATTTCAATTTTACTCATCCAATTGTACTTTTGTTCCATATTGCACACACATATAACCCAAATGATGTACAATAAGAAATAATACTGCATGAATACATGAGACAAATGACTCTCTGCAAAAGCCAACAAGAAGCTGAGAACTGAAATGGCTTTCAAAAATATAAACATACAGTGCTTTTTTTCTGGGGGGAAGCAGGGGTATGTGTACCCCTAAACATTTTGTGAATCTAATGGGAGAAAGTAAAAATTTAAAAATGTTGGAATTCCCACTAAACCAACTCCAAACATATTATGGATAGTTATGTGATTTGTTAAGTTTTATGTAGCGTATGTTGGAAACAAAGATGTTTAGTTATATTTAAACTCACTAGGAGTGCTGTTCGTCTTACAAAAATGAAACGTCTTTGATCATCGAACATGCCACCGAGATCGCTGGCATAATCGGTGATCATTAGGGTGCAGACAAATACAAACAAGTCTTCTCTAAGCCACTTGGACCTCTGGTAGTTGGAATCTAGCATGGTGATTGGTCAGTCTTGTTGCTACCCCCGATGGCGGCGACCAAATTGTGTATTTGTGTACGTTTTGCACAAAGAGTTTGTCTACACCGAAACTCTTTGGTTGTGCACACATGTCACTATAGAGGGGCTTGTTTGGCAATATTGATACCCATAATTCTCATCACCGACAGTCTTCTGATGTCATTTCCTTTCACGGTGTTTCCTGAGTCTCAGATGGAAGTGAGTGTTTAATCTGTAAAGTAGTGTGGTGTTTTACTGATGAAAGTTATTGTGAGCTGTGTAATATGAGGTAATGCATGTTCTTGGTAATTTTGTCGATTGACTGCATTTATTTTTTCCAATTTGAACTATAAAATTGGGATTTTCTTGAGTTAAACTGAGAGTACCCCTAAACATTTTTTTAGAAAAAAAGCACTGTAAACATATATAAACAGGGAACATTTACTCACCCTTACTTTGCTCCCAGTTCTATCTTTATCAGGGGCTAAATGGATGTAAACAAGGGTGGAAGGCTTTTCCATAGAGGTACCATAACTGAGAAATTTCCTAACAAAAAGAGGTGCAAAGCCATCTCTGTTGTCATCTTTAAAAGGTCAGTGAAAAGCTTGTGGCCTTTGACAGGACTGAGGTCTTGTGGGTTCTATGAGGTGGTATAAGTATTTCTATCCCTGAATTCACCCAATGTGCTTTGGATTTTGCTGTTGATACTAAAATTGATGTTTTGTATTTTCTTGTTGATGATAAAATTAGATCATACAAAACAGTAATAAAAGCAATGGAACCATAGGGTTCAGTGGAGGTATAGTTCAGGACAACTTTTAAACTGAAACAATAAATAAGTCTGAAGGATTTTTTTTTGGGGGGGGGACCAATTAACTACAGTTTCTCCCACTTCTAAACTCCCCTCAATAGACATTGTAACGTTTTGCATCTAATGTATTCAATTTGGAATTTGTTCCCCTGCTTTTTGAAAATGGAGTTTTTAATATTTGTTACTACGAGTTTAAATGCAGGCCTCTGAGGAAAGAAGGTGGTGGGCTGGATGGGTGAATGGAGTGAGAGCTGATTGAATGGTAGCTGCACGCTTGGAGGTGAGGTGTCCTGCAGCTTTTAGTCAGTGGTGAGGGAAAGATTTGGCAGTCCCCTTTGTATGCCTTAGACAGGAAGTGTTCATTCTTGTCAAAACAGGCAAACTGAGTGGAGCCCGAGAGAGTCTGGCAGCGTGAAACTCAGAGAAAGGTATTTCTTCTGTCTAGGCAAACCATGTAGAAGCTTGAGACCCTAATTCTGTCTAAGTCAGGCAACGTCTGCGTGAGCCTGGAGCAGTTTGTTTATATCTGAGAAAGAAGTTATTCTATCTTGGTCAGGCAAGCTGTGTGGAACGGCTTGAATGGATCTATGTTTGGATGTGAAAAGAGTGAAGGCCTGTGTGGAAAATTACTCTATGTGATTGGATCTGTAAAAATACCTTCAAGAAGAGAGAATTATTTTTGAAACTGCCAAACATAAGAACTATTCTGAAACTAATATGTTTATCAAAACTCTACAATCATCATGCCTATGTGTTTATAAATACATTTTACTTTTGCTTAAGAAAAAAAGATCCCCTTTTCCCTTCACAAGCTACTCCCGTGAGCTGACTGTTCGATCACACTACCATCTATAACACAGCCTTCCTGTAGTACTAGTTAAGGAAAGGAGATCAAAGTCAAAAGCCTTCGGTGGGAGTAAAAACCTCTGGGGAGGCAGAAATATATAGAAGAGCAAGATTTGAGTTTAAGTTCTTTAAAACTCATACTCAGGAAATTGGGATCCCAGGTGCCTGCCATTGGAGAGCAATCTCCCAGAGGCTTGCCCACTTGCTCGCCTAGGTTGTCAGGTCCCTCGACTTCCCCAGTGGGAGACTGGAGGCCTGGCACCTACCTTGTCTTCTTCTCCTTCACGTGCATGCACTCCCAGCCCCAGATGATGACATCATCACATAGGCTGTGGCCACCAGGGAGCACTCTTGCTCCATGGGGGGTTCCATTTGGGCCCAAAATGGGCTGAATCAGGCCCGAAATGGCCTAGAATGGGCCTAAAATGGCTTGGATTGGTCCCAAAATGGCCTGGAATGGGCTGTTACTGAGCGGAGGAGCACTCCCCTGCTCCACAGCTGTCCAATCCAGGCTGATTTGGGCCCAATTCGGGCCCGCAGGAGCATGCCCTGCCACCTGGGCGTTTGCCACATGCCCTGGAGCATGCCCTGGAGCATGCCCAGGAGACCCATGCCTCCCCCACCAGCCAGGTAAGCGGGGATGGTTGGTGAATAGTAAGAGAAGGGTTTCCTCTGCCCCCAGCTTGGGATTGGCAATGCTATGCCCGGGAGATTTCAAACCACATGACAATCACCCACTACTGGTAGACAGCCTAGGCACAAGCACAGTGTGCGCACTCCCTGAAGGCATGACACCACTTCCACAACTGACATCATTGTGCTGGCCATGGGAGTGCCCCCATGCACCCATGGCTGGTTCTTCATTACAAAAATGTAGAAATGGTAAAGATCTTAGACAAATTTGGTCTCCTTTAATTAAATAGATGCAAATCTTGACTGTGGTAAACCAGAAGTTTTGTTTATTTCAAGTTCAGAGTGAAAACTATTTATTTCTCAAGCAATAATCAGACATTGATTTAGTTAAAATCTTTATTTTAAAATAACCTAATAATTCTAGATCTGATTTAAAAAATACATGGAACACTGCTGTACCCCACAGAAATTAATCCAATTCAAGTCATTCCTATTCTGACTATATTTGTTTTAAGAAAAAAGTTAATTTCCATCTTATTATGCAGAGCTTTACTCCCCTCCACAAAAAAAGGGGGGAACATAGATTTTATTGAATACTTTGGGTTGAAAGTTTGGCAGATCAGCTTTTCGTAACTCATTTTCACAATGAACAATACTTCTCTTCATTTTTGTTTGCTTGTTCGAGGCTGAAGAAAGGAAGAGGGAGATTATAGCTTTTACTTGAAAAAAATCTGTAAGCAATACTCAGTCAAACCTTGCATCTCAAATATATCTATAAATTCCATATATGAACTGCACAACATACATACTTAATATTACATCCCTCCCCCCACCCCCAACTCATGGTAATTTAATTAAAGGGTTGGGAAAATTCAGGAAAGATAGGAATATCAATGGCATGAGGCTTAACTGGAATTTTAGTTCAGCTTTACATTTTTGGGATGCTACAGAAAAACAATTTCTATATGGTCCCATTTAATAGTGTTGTCCAAGAAGATACGTATTTTCCAGTGCAATCTTAAAAATGTATGCACATACATAAATCCAATTGAGTTCAATGGGACTTACTCTCTAGTATGGGTGCTTAGGATTGCAGCTTTCATCCATCTGTTCTCATGCTATCCCAAGAACATTATTGCCAAGTAGGTCAGTGTGTGGCCCACTTTTAAAATTAGAACTCCAATATAAAAAGCTGTGTCCGTTGGTTGCTGCGGAGAAGCTGATGCTCTCAGATATCTAGCTAAGCTTGAACACACCTAGTAATCCTTATTACATGCTCTTCGGATAATATCCTCCTTGTCTTTGTGTCAGAATTTTTCTCCTGTAGTAATCCCAGCCTCCCCTTGTATAAAAACCTTGACACCAGTTCAATTTGGTCTCATTCCCAAAGAGATTTGTTCAGCCTGATGCTGAGTGAGCACACTTCCTGTTCTCCTCATTTCTCTGGTGCACCTTAGCCTTGACAGCAAACACACTTTCACCTCTTACTCAAAAGCAATCCATCACTACCATTTGGAGCAAACCAGAAGGGCAAAGAAAAGTCCGACCCAGTTCAACTCCTTCTGTTCAAACTGCAAATCTCTCTCCATTTGACAATAACAAATATGTGAAATATAATATGAATAGAATATTAAATAAAAAAAAGGCTGACTTAAGAACATAAGAACCATTCTGGGTCAGACCAAAGGCCTATCCAGTCCAGCACTCTGGTCGTACAGTGGCTGACCAGCTGCCTCTAGTAAACCCACAAAGAGGATGACTGTGACAGCATCTCCATCAACTGATATAAATAAGCACACTGCCTCTGATACTGGAGAGAGCAGATAGTCATCATAACTAGTAGCCATCATGACTGGTAGCCATTGATAGCCCTGTCCTCCATGAACCTGTCTACTACCCTTTTAAAGTCTTCCAAGCTGGCAGCCTTCACCACATCCTGTGGCAGTGAGTTCCACAATGTAACTATGTGCTGTGTGAAGAGGTTTCTCCTTTTCGTTTGTCCTGAAGCTCCAACACCTCAGCTTCAGTGGATAACCCCAGGTTACAGTATTATGCAGGAGTCATTTTGTAGAAAAAGAGCTGGAGGAACTCATTAGCATATGCCACACCCCTTGCCAGCACTGGAAATGTGTCATTAGCATAACTGATTTGCATATGCCACACCCCCTGACATCACGTATCCTGGCTGTTTTGGACCCAATCCTGGCCATTCAGGACCAAAATTGGGCCCAAAATGGCAAAAAGGGGCGGAAAATGGCTGAAAAGGGACCCAAAAAGGTCAGGATTGGGCCGCTGCTGAACAGGAGAGTGATCCACCACCTGTCAGAGGCCCAATCCAAGCTGTTATGGCCCCAATCCAGGACAAAATGGGCCCAAAATGGCCGAGAGTCAGGTGGGAGGGGCCACCTAACATGTGACCTCTTTGGGGAACTGCCGGAACTGTGTTCCTGTGTGTTCCGCCTCAATATGAGCCCGGTATTATGAGAGAAAGAGAAAAGCTTCTCCCCATCCACTCTCTCCACACCATGCATAATTTTACAAAACTCTATCATGTTCCCCTTATTTGACTTTTTTTCTAAGCCAAACAGCCCTTGAGCCTTTTATCCAATCTTCATAGGGCAGATGCTCTAGCCCCCTGATCATTCTGGTAACTCTACAATATCCTTTCTCTGTTGTGGTGACCAGAACTGTACACGGTATTCCAACAGTGCAATCAATGGAGAAACTCTGCTTAGGATTGCACTGCAAATGTGGTCTCACCATAGATTTATATACAGACAGTATATAAATCCACCATAAGGCCACCATAAAATTTGCCTTTTTCATAGAAGCCACACACTGAATTGACATTTTCATCAAGCTATCCACTACCACCCCAAGATCTCATTCTTGGTCTGTCACTTTGCAATATCTGTAAAATATTTGGAGCATTACAGTTGCAATAATGATGCCCAATGATGTAACAAGAACTAATGCAGAGAGAGGCAATCTATACCATGCCTGATTTAGAATTAGACTCAGTGAAGTGAGGTTTTTGCTGAGGGGAAAAAATGGCTAACAGCTCTGTTTTTTCTGAACCCAATTCTGACAGGAAAGACTCAGAAAGCCTTTGGTGCTTTCAGTGGTATCTTCAGGATTACCACAGCCTTGGCCTTTCCACCCAACCTGCCCATACATCCATGAATCCCATCCCATCGCTACTTACATGCCACTTCTCCCCAACACCTTGAACCTGTTTTTGCCATGTCTGAGATTCTAGATTTTGCCTGGGAAGTGTAGTCCTGAGAGGGCCTAGCATGTGTAGTCAGTGGGGATGAGGTAAATATGGTAACAGTGGCTTCCAATGCAATTTAATCTAGTAACCTTCTGAAAAGCTCCTCAAGATTAGGAATTTGGTACACTGGCTCTACAATAGTTTGCTGCTTCAGGGGGGAAGGAGGGAGAGGATTCCAGAAAGCAATGTTAGAAGAATGCTGTCCTACCCCTTTGCAATGAGACAGCCAATGTGGTGCAGTGGTTACAGTATCAGACTAGGATATGGGAGACCCAGGTTTGAATCCTAAACTCTGCCCTGGAAGCTCAGTGAGTACCCTGGGCCATCTTAACCTACCTCATAGGTCGTTGCAAGGATAAATAAAAAAGGATCCTCTCAGGGCCAAGCTACACATGACGAATGACACTTGAATGGCAAGTGTATTTCTCCCTGTTCACTTGCCCTCCACTCAATCCACTTGCCGTTCAAGTGTCATTCGTCATGTGTAGCTTGGCCCTTAGTCTCCTCAGGGTCTTCTCTGTTCACTTAACTGCTGTCTTAACAAATTGAGAGAAGACAACCAGAGTTGTGCAATGCAGTGTCCTCAGAATGCAGACAACACCCAACTATCTGTCTTTTTCACCAAGGTAGATTATATTCTTCCTGAATGTGTGCATTAAATTAGAAATGGACTGAAGTGGGTGAATAAGGTCAAACCCATTCAGAGAAAGCCTAAGTGGTCTCAGTGTGACTTAATGGACAGGTGAGAAGAAGACAGTGCTATCCTTGACAGGGTCACCCTTTCCGTGAAAGAGGAGGTTTATATCTTGGGAGTCTTCATGAACCCTGCTTTTTTCTAGAACTCCCAAGTGTCTCTCAAGTGGTCTGGAGTAATCACCCCCCCTCCAGGGGTCATTTCGTAGAAAAAGAGCTGGAGGAACTCATTAGCATAACTCATTCGCATAACTCATTAGCATATGCCATGCCTCTTGCCATCACCAGAAATGTGTCATTAGTATAACTGATTTGCATATGCCACACCCCCTGACATCCCCTATTCTGGCTGTTTGGGACACAATCCTGGCCATTCAGGGCTGAAATTGGGCCCAAAATGGCAAAAAGGGGATGAAAATAGGTGAAAGGGGGCCCAAAATGGTCAGGATCAGGCTGCAGATGAGCAGAAGAGTGATCCATCACCCATCAGAGGCCCAATCCAGGCCGTTTCAGTCCCAATCCAGGCTGAAACGGGCCCAAAATAGCCAAGAGTCAGGTGGGGGGGGGCACCTGACATGTTACCTCTTTGGGGAACTGCCAGAACTGTGTTCATGTGTGTTCCCCCTCGAAGTGAGCCCTGCTCCCTTCCAAAAAATACTTCAGCTAATTTGCCAGATGTGCACTCTTCTGGATGACCAAGTTCTTACCATTGTCATCCACTGACTTGCTGACCTCTGTACAGGAGTACTACAACGTACTCTGCATGAGGCCGACCTTGAACACAATTCAAAAATTTAACCTTGTATAAAATGTCACAGTCAGATTGTTATCTGGCATTCATAGGCAGGATCACTTTACAACCTACTGAAAACAACTGCACTGACTTCCTAAGCTTCCAGGCCAAGATCAAGGTGCTGGCTTTGGTCTCCGAAGCCATGAATGGTTCGGGTCCTGTCCATCTCAACAGTACCAACTCCCATATAGGCCGCTTTAAGAGTTAGGATGAGTGGATCTGCTCCATGATCAGTCTCACAAGAAGGCCAGATTGCCCTCCACATGTGGTTGCGCTCGAAACTTCCTCCGTAAAATCTAACTTAGCCATTATGAGGAATCCACAAATTTGTTTTTAGGATAGGCTTTTAAGCTGTTGTTCCTTGGCTTCTTGCCCTTTGGTTGCCAAAGTGGAGTTATAATTACTGGGGTTTAACAGGTGTGTTTTAATGGTACATAGTGGTTGATTTGATTTTTTAAATGATGCTGCAGTAAAATGCTTGCTAAGCTTCCTGGAAATCCCAGAAATAAATAAATAAATATGCACAACTTTAATCTTTTTGAACCATGTGTGAAGTAGTAGAACAAAATAATTGTATCATTTGAGCGAGATACAATACCATTTAGTATTTACAAATTAAGTCTGCTCTAAGATTATTGTTGAGAACTTATTGCCTGTTAAGAGAGCTCTCTCTATTAGAAATCTCTTGTTAGGTTCAAGAGAGTTGGTTCAAGAGACTTTTAGTCTATGGAGAGAAAAAAATTGATTTCACTGGAAAATAATGTAAATACTTCAAAAGAGAGGGAGAAAAGAAAGAAGCACTTCTCTCCTAGAAGAAAAAAGGGAAATGGATTTGAAATAATAGTTTGAGAAATGAAAGTTCACAGAGATTAAAGGAGACTGTTTTGAAAAGCTGAATTTAATGGTAATTGACTGTTTCTTGGCTAAATATATATTTACAGTCTGAATAGTAGTAACTGTTGAAAATGTGATGACCCCTACTTGCCCTACTATG
The DNA here is from genome assembly GCF_028583425.1 of Eublepharis macularius. Lineage (NCBI taxonomy): Eukaryota > Metazoa > Chordata > Lepidosauria > Squamata > Eublepharidae > Eublepharis > Eublepharis macularius. The sequence goes on from NC_072796.1 coordinate 22,874,870, forward strand.
TTTTTTTTTTTTATTGTATGGGCAAATATCCCCCCAGGCTTAACCTGGCATGTGTTGTATTCAAAGTGTTCTGGGCCTAACTTTAAATAAGAGGAGGCTTTTTAAAATGAAGGTTGCATTATGCAACTCTCCCATTTGAAATTCATCGGTGTCACTAGTGTTAACAAAAAATCAATTTGGAGAAAAATATCAAAGAAAGGCAACAACCCCAAGTCGAAGTCTTGTTAGTATATGCGGGAATGGTTATGGAGGCAATTTCAATTTAGCCATGGATCTTTCAACTATGTCCAGAATCAAAAGAACTGTTTGAGACAGGCATGAGAAATCGAGCCCTCCAAGTAAGACTCCGATTCGTTTTCCAGAGCCCTCTATCATATCACACGTTGGCTTAAAAGAGCCCTCTGTTTCCAAAGCAATTGGTCACATGGCATGGCATATGAGAATTACATGGACAAGACAAGCTTGGTCCCTATCGGGGAGAAAACTGGCATATAAATGGATTAAATAAATAAATAAAGCTTTGATGAATAAAGCTTTGACATAAATAAAGCTTTGACACATTGACACTGAGGGATCTCTGTCTTTTGGTGCTACACCTCTGAAGATGCCAGTCACAGCTGCTGGTGAAACGTCAGGAACTACAATGCCAAGACCACGGCGATACAGCCCGGAAAATCCACAACAACCATCGTTCTCTGGCCGTGAAAGCCTTCGACAGTATATCAACAACTAAATAAAGCTTTGACTAGAAATCTTCCTTCTGAGCAACTGGTGGAATTTAGTTGGCGAAACATTCTGCACGTCTGCCAATTTTTTGTTTGTTTACACAATTTGAAATTGTTACTTTTACATTATTTGCATTTACATTGCTTGTAAATGGCATATAAAAGGCAGAAAATGGTACAAAGGAGTCATAAAACAAACAATAAAATGTATCAGGAATGCCACTGTTAAAAATGAGTAAAATGCAAACGCTACCAATGCCAGCAGATGAAAACAAAAAGGAATATGAAAGGAAGTATTCCTTGGATGTATCCTAGCCCTGGCTTTTCTCCAGCTGCTATCCACCCACCCCCATTTTTAATCCCATCCAGGTGCATGCAGGCTGCCAAACTCTGTTTAAAACACGGAACCTTTCTCCGTCGGCACTTCAGGATGAAATTGCAGTGAATCTGCTACTACCAGAGGAATCTTGGGGCTCCTGTCAGTACCTACCTCAACTGCACTCCCTTCTTCAGTCTGCCTCCAGTCAGCCTGTAAAGTGTATGTGTGTATTTGTGGATATGTGGGAACACAGGGGGTTTCAGCCACACCTTGTCCCTCTCGCCCTTTCTCTATGCTGGAGCTGTCCTTTCAGCACCAAATCCCTCTTAAGGATATGAAATCAAACTAGCCCGGGGCTCGTGAGCAGGTTCTTATCCCAAGAGGTCCAGTCCCCAAAACCCAGAGACCAGGATTTTTAAAAGCTTCCTTGCCTAAACATATATTCTAAAAAGCAGAGGTGTCTGAGAACTATCGATAAGCAGGTAGATTTCAGCTTCAAAAATCCCCGCCACAACTTTTGAGCAATCACTTTAAATGTAAGTTTTGCACAGTTCACCAACATGTGTCCCACATGCAATTAAAGTACTGGATGCAAAGGGGTGAGAAGGTCAGGAATAATTCTGCAGGGCAATTGGAAGATTGGCCCCCATGGCAAAACCTATCATGTTGATTCTGCCGTTTCCCATCATCCACCAGAATAAAAGTGTCAGCCTCTTCCCATTAGAGAGCCCCGTGGCACAGACTGGTAAGCTGCAGTACTGCAGCCCAAGCTCTGCTCACAATCTGAGTTCAATCCTGGTGGAAGCCAGGTTCAGGTAGCCAGCTCAAGGTTGACTCAGCCTTCCATCCTTCCGAGGTCAGTAAAATGAGTACCCAGTTTCCTGGGGGTAAAGTGTAGATGACTGGGGAAGGCAATGGCAAACCACCCCATAACAAAAAGTCTGCCAAGAAAAACATCGTGATGAGATGTCCCCTCATGGGTCCGTAATGACTCGGTGCTTGCACAGGGAACTACCTTTTACCTCTTCCCATTATGTAACCAGATCTTATTTCCCATTTCAAACAGATCAAACTATATTACTCTAATACATGTTCATCCAGTCATAACAATTCCTATATACCAGATAATTAGAACATTGGAAATGGACCATTATTAAATGTTGGGATATGAAAATGATGTCTCTTTATTTTTGTGGATTTTCCCACAAACTCAAATTGCATGTTTGTAACACTTAACTGCAAAAGTACATTTGGGGGGATCTGAATCATCACATTTGTACTATTATCTATAAATGTGGGTTACAATGCATATTTAAAAGCAGAGAAAGCAGTAGAGATCTAAGTAATGACTCGGGCTGGGCATTATGTGTACAATCAGGCTAATTATACATGAATTTCCCTGCTCCAAAGCACAAACAGGAGCACATATGATGAATGTAGGTCAGAATCACTGTCGGGCATTGCATGGACAAGTGGCTTAATTACATATCATGTTCTTCATGCAATAGCACAGGTAGCAATATAAATGAATGCAGAACAGAATCATTGTTGAGTGTTCCGCATGTAAGCAAGCCACCGCTTTTTGGTGTGTTTGGTTTTATAGATCTGACGATAATATTAAGAAAACGTTCATAAAACTGATAGATATTTGCAGCGCCGAGCCAAGTGTATTTTGCTACAGTATTGCTAGCAGATCACGTTCAATGCATTCTACCATGTGCTTCTCTTCCTATGTTGCCCAATATGATTCACTACATTCTTCCTACTACCTCCAAATGTGTCCGCTGAAATTCTACAGCCTAGAGGGAAAAGGTCTGACTGTATTTCCTTTATCTCTCTATCAACTTTGCACTACATATTTTTATGAAGCAATATGATGGGTGACTACAACATCATTCTAAGCAATAATCTAATTATGTTACTAATTATGCAGAGGTCGCACATGAGATTCAGAGTAAGACACTAAAGAGTAAATGAGTCACTATTATTTGCCAGTACAAGGAGTTTTAAGTCTGAGCTATAAATAGTTTGTTTGCAATTCCCAAGAAGAGCAAACTACATGCTGGCATCATTTAAGTTTCAACAGTACCTGCAACGGAGCTGGTGCAACAAAACTATCAATTTAATCCCTGTGATCACAACAGCAAGAAGTGATACCTTTGTCACTTCTTCTGACAAAAAGAATATTGACACTTGCATATCCTAAAACAAAAGCCATGTAACAACTTTTCTTGTGACCAACCAAAGTAACATTAACATAGCATACAATATCCCAAGTTCTACAGAACTCTTCAAAGGCTGGATGCTTTAAAGGTATATGTGTATGGTGAGGGGAGATCTCGAAAGCCATGACAAAGTTTCTTCATCTTGTGATCCAAAGTTGCACACCTGGCACGTAGGCAACAAAAAGCGAAAACAGGAAGTCACTGAAAGTGTAGCAAGCAATAGTCAACCAAATGTTTCACTGAGATCAAACAAAATACAATGGACCCTGAAAAGACCAGGGAAAAACATAGAGCCAAGCTACAAGTGATGCCTGACACAGGTTGGACTCTTGTCAGCTTCCCTCAAGTTTTGATGTGAAATGTAGGCATCCTGGTCTTGCAGCTGTAATGGAGAGCCAAGCTGTAAAACCAGGATGCCTATATTGACACTGTTATACTTGATTCTCATGAAGGAGAGGGGTTGATGCATGTGTGGAGCTATTATATTGTCATGAATTTATGAAGAAAAGTGTCAACACACTTTTTGGTACCATCTCGCCATCTTTGAAGAAGAATCGAAACGGTTTCTCTGGAACTGGTCCATCCGACAGATGTCTTGATTGTGATTGGACTGCTCCTTCCGTTTTAATCTCACCTGCGGCACTTCAACAGCCTATCATTGGAATATTTTGTGAGGCACATTGTGCTTGAATGAACCATTTCTTGCTTTAGCACCTTGCACTTTAAGAAAATTACTTACAATTGCACTTTAAGAAAATATTTATTATTCCATAGCAAGGCATAGCACATAGCACTTTAATTGTGACCTCCTATAACAAACTGATGTACTGAATAACAATTTTTGATGTGGCTGTGGTGATGATGTGTGTTTAAAATTGTATATATTACATACAACATTTGATACATTATGGTTTATGATATAATAATTACACGTGATTGAATTACGTAAACGTTTCTCTTTATCGTCGTTGTTAGTTAGGCTTCACGAACTTCTCCTGGGCTTGCTCCTTAGTGCCTTAGCAGCAGCACGTAAAATAGTGTGCCATTTGACTCAGAGGAGCGGGACCATAACAGTCCTACATTAACAAGAATGCATTTTACTATATAGCTAAGCAGTGCCTTTGGCATCTATGCTCACGTGCAACAGCCATGCCTTTTTATTTTCATTTCAGCTATTATAGTCAGTACGGTTAAAATTAGACAGGGGTTATTGGGTTTATTACTAACAGAACCAGTAATGGTGTTTAAAAACTCCAAAGTATATTCAACTGTTTCATCCATCCAGGTTTCCAGAGTGCTGCACTAGCTGATAATTTCTACCATCTTCTCACAATAATAAAATGTTGCTTCACTGCAGACTACTCCTGGTTGTATGTTCTTTGAAGACCAACCTTTGTTGTTTACCTTAAGCCCTCTATGTAAGGAAATTAGAGTATTTCCTAGATTTCTAGATGTTTTTTTTTTAAGTGGTGGTGCCATTTGATCTTACAATTCAACAAAGCTATGTACACACACACAAGAAAGAACAGTGTAAAAGAACCAGAAGATTACCCGAAGTTTCCAACAAACAACCCTTGTACTTCTGAAAAGGTAAGGCTCCTTTCAGTTTAAAATTTTTAAAAAAGAAAACATTGGCTGCCTTTTTAGGATACTATTATAGCTTCCGGGAAACCTCTATGTAGTCTCTATTTTCATCTGTTATTTCCACTGTGATCTTGGAAAATGCCCGAAAGTATACCAGAAATCACTGGTGGACCATGGCCCACAGTACAAAAGTCAAAGCATACAGTCACTCGTTGAAGTCCTTTGGGAATTAATATTCTTATAATTTTGATTAGCATAACCCTCCAGAATTACCCCAAATGATATAAAATCATATTCTTCACAGAAATACTCCCTAATTATTAATATTCAGCAATTACTAAATAAAGAAGTTAGCGACCTTTTATAATTCAAGAGCCAAACTACATCAAAATTGGAGCAAGAGAACACCAATTAGCCAGTAAATGAAAGTCCATTTGCATAACCTGAAACAATTACAACACCATTACTGGTAATTGACATGTTGTTGATTAATACTCCATGAAGTTTCTGCAGCCTAAACACTGGTTGTTGCAAATCCCTTGTTAGAAAGTGGCACAGTCGAGGTCTCACAATAAGTCATAAATATACATAGGAGGAGATCCCTGTGCGGTTGTTTTAGTGCCCTGTGCATAAATCCGTGCATGATTCATGCTTAGATTACTGGCAGCTGTCTATCTCTATCATCTTCCTTTCTGGAAAGCATCTCTAAGAAGCCTGTTAGTCCCATAAAATCTTTGCCTGCCATTCCCTTCACTAACTGGTTATTCTAACATTCCACCTGCCACTCCAATATATCTTAACTGAAAGGATTTTTCTTTTTCTTTTTTTTTAAGAGCGATTTTTGCTTCTGTACTGAGTCACAAACTGCCTGCTGCCAGAGAAATAATTAAGCCCTGTTGACCTTGGTGTCCAATGTTACAGGAAGCAAAGGCCTGGTTCATAGACATACGCTCATCACATAAAGAACACAATCTCAAATGATGATGTACATGAACAAGTTATCTACTACAAAAACAGTTATGATGGGGAAATCACCTGATGCTACCCCCCCCCCCCACACACAATTTTTAATTCAGTTGCTGCACTTGGTTAGCTGCCAAGTCTCAAATGCCTGTTTAGAGCTGTGCATACACGTGTGTGAATCCATCCAAAGTATACGTTGCTTAGATATTCCCAGAGCTTTTTTTCTGGGAAAAGAGGTGGTGGAACTCAGTGGGTTGCCCTCAGAGAAAATGGTCACAAGGCTGGTGGCCCCGCCCCCTGATTTCCAGACAGAGGGGAGTTGAATTGCCCTCCGTGCCACTCAGCAGTGCGGAGGGCAATCTGCACTGCTCGGCGGTCCGGAGGGCAATCTAAACTCTCCTCTGTCTGGAGATCAGGGGGTGGGGCTACCAGCCATGTGACCATTTCCAAGAGGTTCTGGAACTCAGAGCAGAACCACAAGTGACAAAAGGCACAGGTTGGACACTTGTCAGCTTCCCTCAAGTTTTGATGGGAAATGTAGGCAGCTTGGCGGAATGTTGGACAAGTGACAGTTGAAAAGTCCATTGGACAGCAGTCGGAGAGCCAAGCTGCAAGACTAGGACGCCTACATTTCCCATCACAACTTGAGGGAAGCTGACAAGTGTCCAATCTGTGCCTTTTGTCACTTGTGGTTCTGCTCTCAGTTCCCCTGCGTTCCCCCTGAAAAAAAGCCCTGGATATTCCCATAAGTCATGACCAAATTAGAAAGTCACCCATGCCTAGTTTGGAGCCATGGACTGGTGTGCAAGGCTCCCAGGAACAGACCAATATGCAATATGACTCGTAAGTAGAAGCAGTTGCCTGTCTTCCTAGTATACTTTTACTCTTCAAGTATGTTGAATGGCTCTGCACCTCAAATAGTTACACTGGAAGAAGCCCTAAGATTTTGCTCCTTCATTCTTCAAGCAACAATGATATTTTCAGCCAAGAATCACAGCTTACCACAATGCCTTTCTTCAAGTTCACTTGGCCAAAGGGTGGATCTACCAAACGACACTTGCCAGAAGTCCAAGTAAAGTTTGCTGAACAACACCTCAGGTCATGGATATGATAGTCAACATGTCCAGTTTATCAGTGACCAGGAAGTACATCCTTCATTTGATGGGGCAGCTGCAGTCTGTCTGCTTCTCCCTGGAACCATCAAAAACAAAACATAATGGGGCATGACATTACTAACAGATGCTTGACAAATTTAAGAGTTATGCTTATAAGCGGAAATGTAAGATTTAAGCAAATTTAGGATTCATGCAAATATGCAGAAATGTATGAGTGGGATGCATAATCTTTCATGTTTGTATTGAGTTGGGGCGGAAGGTGTTGTGTATAAAAACCTTTAATTTTTTTAATGACATATATTCAAAGAAACAAGAAAATCCTAGTAAGATAACAACATCAACCATGATTAATATAGTTCTCATGTATTATCTAACACAGGTGCAACTTCCCTGGGGTTTGTTCTTGCATGTCTAAAGTATTTTAAGCTCCCTGATAAGGTTTTATTAGACCAGCTCTATACAATAGGCAATGTTCCAACAGATAAAGAATACATATCCAGGAACTCTTCACAAATGCTGTCAAGCAATTAGCTCTGTGCCCTCGGCATAATTACTCGGCTAGGAAGTGCATACATGCAACCTTGAGATACATGACTTCCAGCTTAGCAGAACAGGAAAAAAGAAATACTGTATTTTATTCTCACCTCTAACAAAATAAAATTATTGCAAGGAAGGGAAAGACGGGGGGGGGGTCTTAATTCTCCAAGAAAATAAGTACATATTCATTTGGGTTTTTGACTGTCTCAATTGTCCTCGAATTTCAGCTCTCTAGCAAGGTTGGTACTGCCATGCCAGATCTCTGGAGTTATGATGCGGCTGCCAATTCATCAAGTGAATAGGAACGCACAATCAATCACACAATGATATTGAAGTTGGACAATGTGATCAAAAACAGTAAGACAAAGTGTCAAAGCAAGTGGGTCACCAGCAGAAATTCAGAACTGCACCTGGACCTAGCCGGTGGGATTTTTCAGTTTAATGAATCCTCCTTACAGCACAAACAAATAAATCATATGTTTCACAAGATGCCTTCACAATCGCATGCTAAATCACAAGATGGCATCAGGTATAAATAATTGGAGGGCCTTTAGGGGACTTCCCATGGGTTTGGAGGTTTTTGTTAACAGATCAGGCATCTTTAAGGGCCATGGACAAGGAGTAGTTATGTGTCCCTCAACTTGAATGTTCAAATTATCCCTTCAGCACATTCATTTTGAACCAGCAATGTTGTAGGCCAAAAAATGCAACAGGTTTTTTTTTTTTTACTGTTGACAACAACAGATAGATGTATCCTATATCACAACAAGCGATGGAGCTTTATAGTGCTCTGGATCACAACAACGCTTTTACTTTTTTACTTATGTCATAATGCCAGCAGATTATTATCTTCAGCTACATAACTCATGCTGCATCTAAGAAATGGGGAATATAGTTTAAATGTCTCATTTTCTCTGTGTACATATCCATAATTACTTACTCACACTCTTAGTCTCGATTTGTTCTTGCTTTAGAAGGAAAGGCAGCCAACAAACCTGGCTTACACTTTTCATTTTTTAAAAAAAGAAAATCAAACTTATTTCATGATTCTGGATAATAGGATTTTGTTTCAAGGAGTTATTGATCATTTTTGTTTCAAATCCATCTGGACTGAGCTTGTTCCCCTCTCCCTGTGGGTACTTAGCGTGGGTGGGGATGGAGGTACAAGCTTTTGGGTACGGGTCAAAGAGCTTTTGGCTTTTAGACCATGATCAAGCCCAAAGCCTCTAGTATGCAACTTAGGGGACCAGAATATATTCCAGATATATTTGTGTTACTTGTGCAACTGTGTGAAATTTGAAAATTTCTTTAAACTGTTTTGGTTTAAAACATGAAATAGAATAAATTCCACTAATCCTGGCATACTTCTCTCTCTTTTTTTTATATATTTTTTTTAATTTTTACCCTTTTTTAATCATAGAATCATAGAATCATACAGTTGGAAGGGGCCATACAGACCATCTAGTCCAACCCCCTGCCCAGTGCAGGATCAGCCTAAAGCATCTCTGACAAGTATTCATCCAGCCTCGTCTTGAAAACTGCCAGTGAGGGGGAGCTCACCACCTCCCTAGGCAGCTGATTCCACTTTTGAACTACTCTGACGGTGAAAAAGTTTTTCCTAATATCCAGTCGGTACCTTTGTGCATGTAGTTTTAGCCCATTGCTTCGCATCCTACCCTCTGCGCCAACTGGAACAGCTCCCTGCCCTCCTCCAAATGACAGCCTTTCAAATATTTAAAGAGAGCAAACATGTCCCCCCTCAACCTCCTTTTCTCCAAACCAAACATTCCCAAGGCCCTCAGCCTTTCCTCGTAGGGCTCAGTCTCCAGACCCCTGATCATCCTCGTCGCTCTCCTCTGCACCCTCTCGATTTTGTCCACATCCTTTTTGAAGTGAGGCCTCCAGAACTGCACACAGTACTCCAGGTGCGGCCTGACCAAGGCAGTATAGAGAGGGGCTATGACCTCCTGCGATTTCGATGCTATGGCCCCTTTGATACAACCCAGGATTGAATTAGCCTTTTTTGCCACCGCATCACACTGACTGCTCATATCCAGTTTACAGTCCACTCTTACCCCAAGATCCCTTCCCCATATACTACTGCCCAGAAGTGTATCCCCCATCCAGTATTTGTGCTTCTCATTTTTGTGGCCCAGATGCAATACTGTGCACTTGTCTTTGTTGAACTGAATCCTATTCACAGCTGCCCACTTCTCCAGAGTATTCAGGTCTTGTTGAATTTTAATTCTATCTTCTTGGGTGTTTGCTACCCCTCCCAATTTGATATCATCAGCAAATTTAATGAGCAGCCCTTCCACTCCTTCATCCAGATCATTGATAAAAATATTGAAAAGTACCAGGCCCAAAACCGAGCCCTGCGGCACCCCACTGAACACCTCCCTCCAATCTGATGAAACGCCATTAACCACGACTCTTTGAGTGCGGTCCTCCAACCAGTTCCCTATCCACCGAACTGTCTTATAGTCTACTCCACAGTCTTCCAGTTTGCCCATCAGATTGTCATGGGGGACCTTATCAAAAGCTTTACTGAAATCCAAATAAATCACGTCAACAGAGTTCTCCCGATCCAGCAAGCTGGTCACTCGATCAAAGAAGGAAACCAGGTTGGTCTGGCAGGATCTGTTAGGAACAAAACCATGCTGACTTCCCCGGATCACTGAGCGGTCCTTCAGATGCTTACAGATTGATCCCTTTAAAATCTGTTCTAATATCTTCCCAGCAACAGAAGTCAGACTGACTGGCCTGTAGTTTCCCGGGTCATCCTTCCTCCCTTTCTTAAAGGTTGGGATAACATTCGCTCCTCTCCAATCTTGTGGCACATCCCCAGGCCTCCAGGAGGCCTTGAAGATGATGGACAGGGGTTCTGCAAGTTCTCTGGAAAGTTCTTTCAGCACTCTTGGGTGCCCCCCATCCGGCCCAGGGGATTTGTATTCATCCAGTGCAGCCAGATGCCTCTCCACTACCTCTCTGTCAATGTCAATTAGCCACTCAGGTGTCCTGCCACATTTTCTACTATCTCTAGATGTGCCTGAGTTCTTCAGGGAGAAAACAGAGGCAAAAAAGTCATTAAGCCTGTCTGCTTTTTCTCTGTCCTGCATCAGAGTTTCTCCATCTACTCCCAACAGTGATCCAATTGCCTCTTTTACCTTGCGTTTGCTTCTCACATATCTGTAGAAGTTTTTCTTGTTGTAGCGAGCCCTCCTGGCCAGACCCAGCTCGTACTGAGCTTTGGCCTCTCTGATGGCTGATCTGCAGTACCTAGTAACCCTCATATACTCCTCTTTAGAGGTCTGTCCTTCTCTCCATTTCCTGAACATTTCCTTTTTCTCCTTTAGCTTATTCTGGAGCTCTCTGTGCATCCACATCGGTTTCTTGGAGCCCTTACCATGTTTCCGTCTTGCTGGGATAGTGAAGGCTTGAGCTTGCAAAAGCTCGTGTTTGAGAACGGCCCACCCTTCACTCGCTCCTTTTCCTTCCAGCACACTCCCCCATGGAATGACTCTCATCAAGCCTCTGAGGGCCAAGCTACACATGACGAATGACACTTGAACGGCAAGTGTATTTCTCCCTGTTCACTTGCCCTCCACTCAATCCACTTGCCGTTCAAGTGTCATTCGTCATGTGTAGCTTGGCCCTGAGCTGCAAGTTTTAAGAGAGTCAGATCTAGAGGGAAAGTTTTCAGTCAGTCTGTGTGGAAGCCTATGTCGGTGTGTGTGAAGGGAGTTCAGTGTGTTTTTCAAGTGCTGTAGGGAGCTTTTCTGAGGAAATAGGAAGTGCTGTAATCTGAGGAAAATCTGTGTGTTCATTTGTGGATAATATTAGCCTTTCCTTTCCTCTCCTTTGCTTTCCTGGTTCAGCTCTTTTGGCCATAACCTTAAACCTGGTCCCACATTAACAACCAAAAACCAAAATACTAGAACTACTATTACCAATAATAGTGATAAATGAATCTTACTCCAACCACAAAAAAAATTCTAATTTTAGACTGGATTACTAAAAGGTATGATGCCAGTGACCTGGTAATGTATGGGTCCTTATCTTGTAAAAGAAAAGAAGGGCTCTGATTAGTATTTGTGAGTAGAGATGGGCACGAACAGCAATACGAACAAAAAAACCTTCACAAACAGCCCAATCTGCTGTTCGTGAGCAAGGTGTTTGTGAGTCCCCATTCCCCATGAACATATGTTTGTTCCAAGTCCTGTTCATGGTGTTCATCAGCCATTCGTAAAGCCAGACAGTCTGGTACCTTCAATCAATTCCCTTGGTAACGTAGGCAGGGACTGTATGAACTCTGTATGAACTCCTTCTGTTGCCCTGGAAACCCCAATGTAAGCCCAACTTACCTTGATAGGCAGGTCTCCCTTCCAAACGTGGAGCTCCCATTTTGTTACATGGGAGCAAAGAGCAGGGGGAGGGGGTCTTCTGTAGCCATAGGAACACCAATCTCATCCCTTCAAACCCTGTTAGGCAGTTCTGACCACCAACCACAGACCTCCTGTATTTCTCTATGGGACCCCTCATTATAAAAGGCACCATGCTCCCAGCTCTGGCTTTCAGTTTTAGCAGACAGTGGAGTGAGAGAGAGCTGTTGCTGGCATTTGAGAGAGAGCGGAAGAGTGCATTGTAGCTTGATTTTTTTTCTATGTGTGGTGGGGTGGGGCTCTACTCCCTCAGGTTCCAGGGCTGCTGCCAGGCTCTGGGGCCAAGCTATTCTTTATTATTATTACCTGTCCTGCTGCCTACTCAGGTCAGATTTCTTGACCAAACCTGGATGATGGCTGGAGGAGAGCCTTCTGAACACTCCCTGCGAATATGGGCTCTCTAAGTCCCAAGGGGGGCATTCTGGCCCCAACGAACATTCAACCAGGAACATGTTCATGAACAGGTCATGTTTGTTGATGTTCGTGAATCACTGTTCGTGGATGACAACAAACAGTGGACATTGTGTTCATTTTTTTTTTCCTGTTCATGCCCATCTCTATTTGCGAGCTCATTCTTCTAAAGTATCAAATTAATCCATCTTTGTCTCTCCTTACTGGAATTTGGGCATTCAATAACTAGATGAGGATAATATTAGCCTAATTGTCAGCTGAGGGGAAATAAATTTCGTGACCGAGTCCAGTTACAAACAGTTGAAGCTCTGTACCTATCTTGGTACCACTGCTCTTAAGATCTATTCTGAAACCAGCATGCTTATAAATTTCTCTGAAATATGTGCTTATAAATAAACTCTCCTTTTGAATAAGCAAAACATCTATTTCATCTAATATAAAGAATCACCTTTGACCTCACAGCCACCCACACCTGTTGAACCTTTTGTCATTAGGGCTGCCAGTCCCCTGATGGGGGTGGAGAATCCCGCACTCCCAGCTTCTGCCTTCTGTCACCATTCACCTGGCCAGTGGGGGAGGAGGTGCAAGGAACAAGCCCTGCAGGCAAAATACCTCTCGAGCAAGCCCACAGTGGGTACGCTCCCGGTGGGGCATAATGACATCACTTCCAGGAGTGGCTGTAGGAATGCTTCCATCACACTGGCTGTAGGAATGCTGCCATGCTTCATTTGGGGCCAACTTGGGTCCCAAACAGGCTGATTCTTAAATAATTGGCCAAGCATAAAGTGCAGTAGTATTCCCACAGCCAGTGCAATGATATCATTGCATTGGTACCAGGAGCACACGCGGGCATAGCGAGCGCATGCAAATATTTTTGAGTCAGTGAGTACCAGGTCCTCTCCCTGCACTGGGAGTGTAAGTGGACCTGGCAACTCTATCTGTTATTCTATTAACTATAACAAAGCCTTCCTATACTACAAGTCAAACAGAGGACTAAGGCATAAGCCTTTGGCATTAACAAAGTCAGGGAGGCAGCAACATACAGGTCTCATAAAGGGGGCAAAATGCCATGGTAAGATTCTGGCAGAGCCACTACTGGCTAGACATTAACAATACTTTGACTTCTTCTCTGCTCAATGCTATCCCCTTCTGTCTTGTGAGCATCAGACATTCTCAGTCTACCACTGGAAAAGTAATCCTAAACTCCTTATAGATCCAGTGATCAGAAAAACACAACCATCTGCCCACCCCACCTTTTGTTTTGAACATAGTCGCCTGAAAGAGGACAAAATTATCTGTTTACTTCCAGCCTTTTTTAATCCTAAGAACACTTTTAATCCTAAGAACACTTTCCTGGAAGTAATGCACACTGAGGGCCAAGCTACAAGTGATGAATGACACTTGAACGGCAAGTGGATTGAGTGGAGGGCAAGTGAACAGGGAGAAATACACTTGCCGTTCAAGTGTCATTCGTCACTTGTAGCTTGGCCCTAAGTAGACCTGCTTAGGATGGCACTAACAGACAGCTTTTGAACTGAGGTCTAGGCCCCCAGCTGCAAATACAAAAAAAAGAGCTGAGATTTCCACGAATTCCTACAAAAATCTGCTGAGCTATATCCTTAGGTTCCATTGCACTCAGGGCGAAGCTACAAGTGACAAATGACACTTGAATGGCAAGTGTATTTCTCCCTGTTCACTTGCCCTCCACTCAATCCACTTGCCAGGCAAGTGTCTTTCGTCATGTGTAGCTTGGCCCTCAGACCCAGTACAAGCTTGGCTGCCAGATGCCCACCACGTATGAGATGTTTTTATTTCTAGAGTTGGTAACTTTATACTAAACACATTCAGGCTGCAATCCTAAGAACACTTTCTGGGGAGTAAGCCCAGTAGAATAAAATGGGACTTGTTTCTGAGTAGACCCACATAGGATTGCTCCCTCAGACACTTTATACCCAACAACACACTCTACACCGCTGGTCAAGGAAGTACTATTCATTGACATTCTTCCTATCCGGACAATATGAATATCTACTATGCTAGCAGTTTCTTATTTGTTGCTGTATTATCAAATAAGTGTGCCACCAATATGGAAAACAAAAGTCCAGAAATTCAAGGTGATTTTTTTTTACTTTCACTGTCCTGCTCATTGATATTGCAGTCATCTTCCCTATTCACAAGTGTAAATCAAAACCCTGAATGGACAAGCTGTCTTTTCATCTTTGCATACTTGAATCAAGTATAATACCGTTAAGTCGCTTTGACAAACTAAGGGGAGGGTGCATTGTTTAAAACTGCTGCAGGCAACCTGAGCTTTTGAAAACATTTTAATACGTATACTTGAAAGTATTCAAAATAAGATAAAAAATAAGATGCTTATTCTCTATGACTATATAATAAAAGACTGCTCAGATAGTCAGGAGGCCGTGAATGGTGACAACTGATAAAGGAGGACCCTTTAAAAAGAAGAGAAACTAGCACACATCCCTTGCCATTAAAAAATTGAGGAAGGCCAAGGTTTATTTAATGAAAGGTGGTTCTAGTATAGCGATCCCTTCCCCCTGGTGGCATCAGAGGAAACCCTGCTCCCAGTCTCCGCCCCCCCCCCACTTACTGGTGGGGTGTGTGTGTGGGGAACAGGCCTGGAAGCTCCGAAGCATGCTTCTGTGGGCTCTGGAGGACTTCCTTGTCATGCCAGGAATGATGCCATTACTGGGGCAACAAGGAAGTGAAGGCCCCCATGCAGGACCGATTTGATAAAAATCAGCCTCCAAACTAATGTTGGCAGCCAGTTTTTATCAAATCATCCCTGCACAAGGGCCTTCACTTCCTTGTTTCAACAGTAATGCATCAACCTTGACATGACAAGGGAGTCCTCAGGAGCGAGAAAAGTTTCCTCCACATGTGCCCCCCTACCACGATCTACCAGTCCCTCGAGAGACCTGGCAACCCTATTCTAGTACTTTTCATATACTATTCCAACAATCTTTAAAACAACCATGAAAGGCAAGCCAGTATTATCATCCCTTTATTGCAGATGGGGTCTACAAAGTCCTAGAGCAATGCCCCAAACCATGCAGTGAGTTTGTGGCTGCAAAAAAATTTGAATCAGCAACCTATTAGTCATTTAGACATTACACTATATTGTCTCCCATTAATTTATATATCACATTTATTTCCAAACCTCCTCCTCATGTAAGATCTCAATAAGGACATAGTGTGATCAATAAGGACATAGTGTGGTCAATATTTTTGCCACTTCAGCATTGAATCATAGGGCTGCCAGTCCCCCGGTGGAGTCAGGGGATCCCTCGCTCCCAGCCTCTGCCCCCTCCACCAGTCAGCTGGCCGGTGGGACGGGAGAAGTGGGGAACAGGTCTGGGGAAACAAAATACCTTCCGGGCAAGCCCACAGCTGGGGTGCTTCTGACGGGGCATGATGACATCACTTCCAGGAGTGATGTCATTGAACTGGCCATGGGAATGCTCCCATGCTTCACGAAAGCATTCCCGCAGCTAACACAATGACATCACTCCTAGAAGTGACATCATTAGGAGCATGTGCAGAAAGATATTCTGAATGCTGAGCAGTGGGTTCCCCCTCCTGCTGGGAAGGTAAGGGGACCAGGCAGCCCTACTGAATCGCAAGTTTATTTTGTATTGATCAAAATACTTACATACATAATTACACAGATTTAACAGGTTTGCATTATATATAGAATTAGCATCCATGTGTTTATTTTTCATCTTACAACATTACATTACAACCATCAGTGTAAAAATTCACAACCACCACCCACAGTACTAAAATCCGTACTACACATTATTCAGAAAGCTTTCAGCTATAACTAACATGAACAAAGCCAGCCCCCCTGGTCTGGTGATCCTTTCTTTTGGATTTGCCAATCAATGGTCAGTATTTGCAAGTGTGATCAGTGAGGTTTTCCCTCCAGCAACCAATTGAAAAGCCTATCAGCTTTCTCGGAAATGGGATATTTCAGTGAACAATGCAGTACATCTTCCATAGCACGCTCGCCACATAAACAAAACAAGGAAGCAACAGGAATATTTCCATGTCGCCCACCAATAACAACAGATGGTACAGGCAGCTTTCCAAGCAATGTGACAGCCTTCCTAAAAGTGAATTTAAATAACTGAACAATAACATAAATATTCATTAACATGCTTGAATGCTGAGCACCTCCCCATATTTATAGAACCATGTGGAGGCTACAGAAAGCAATTTCCACAGAGAGGTTGTAAAATTTGAAATTTGTTGGAAGAGTCCACACCACAGTGACTTTTCCACTGTGGACACTGAACTTAGCCTAGTCCATGTTGTACTCGTACGAACAACTGTTTTGTAATAAAAGTTTTGATATGTGATCATGTACCCAATTATGCTCTTAGATGCACACAAGCTTTATCACCATGGAAACCCAAATCGATTACCTTGTTCTCCATGCAACATCATGAAATTAAACTGGTCTTCTTGGGTTAATTCCAGAACGGACCTTATAGTCTTGGGGGCCAGGCATACACCTCCAGTGACATCATCAAAAGTACAGCATGCCCTAGAAATGCTTGAGACTTACTAGGAATAGAAACAAGGGCACACCCAGAAGGAACACCTCAGGCTATTGATGGGTTATGGATATTATTGTCTATGCATAAAGCATATAGATTACATCAAAACAGATTAATATATATAACTACCTTGTTGTGTGCTGACACCGGCCCTCTCATTAAGGGCCAAGCTACACATGACGAATGACACTTGAACGGCAAGTGGATTTAGTGGAGGGCAAGTGAACAGGGAGAAATACACTTGCTCTTCAAGTGTCATTCGTCATGTGTAGCTTGGCCCTGGGTCACAGTTCCAATCAGGGTAGGGGTGCGGGTGGAATTAATCCTCCAGACAAAAGAGGATTATGATATTTTAAAGAAGTATACTCTCCAACATTTCATGGAAGAAAAAGTACTTGTGATACAGCTATTCTCACATCAAAGATCACTGCCTAAGACACCTCCTGCTCACCTATGACACTTTGCTGAACACTTTTATCCTTCCTGCTATAGGTTTACAGTATTATTTTTTTCCTGCAACCGTCTTTCCTGCACTGGTTTCTGAAACAGGGTGCATTAGACTATTTAGTAAAAATGGTGCTGGTCCTTACAGACTAGCTGTTATTCACATACATTCAGTTAACATAAACTATGTAGATGGGAAGTTAATGTGGGCGAGTGGAGGGAGGGGTTAGCAACACAGTGATACTTTGTATCTTTACACATGCACTTACAAGCATGTTCAGTAGATGAATCTGCTCTTCGTTCAGGGATTTGATTTCTATAAATACAAGAACGAGAGGACTGAAACATAAAGAATAGCAGTGCATGTGTTTTCAACCTGTAACGTGTTCAGACAAGGGACTTGTCTTCTTGGACTCTGTACAGCATCATGTCCATCGACAGCAATATATAAAATAAAAGGTAATAATAATGCAGGCACACTAACAAAGTATTTAAAAGGTATCTCTAACAGCTCCACCAAAGACAGAAAATCATCATAGCCTTTTAATATGAAAAAACAGGGATAGCAGAAGACCACGGGGCAGCAGTAGCATTTAAGAACTCTTCACGTGAGGAGAAATATTATTCTCTCTCACCTTAAACTCATGCACTGTTTTTATTTACTCGAATTTTCACAATAAGGTTTTAAGAAGGGGGACATAAAAGAAGCTAGGGAATACTTTGTGTGAAAGGGCCTTCAAAAGCAAAAGTTATGCCACAGCATGTCTCAGTTGCCTCACATAAAAGAGCTAAATGATCCTTTCACAGAGATTTAGCAACCCAAGCAAAAAGGAAAGATATCACCTTAAAATAAAGAATAATGGACGTATATCGGTGGGTTGCCTGAAAGGAAGTCTCTAACTCATCACACAGGGGCTTTCAAGAGAAGCTTTAAAACAAAATGGAGGCACTTCAAAATATCTATTCATTTTGCTGGTGAGAAAGAAACGAATCTCTCATGCCTGCAGGCAGTAGAGTTACGTGGTCCTCTGGACTGGGAGAAAAAAAAAAAGATGAGCTGAAGAGCTTCAGACTGAATAAACATCAGGAAACCAGATTCACATGGCCCTTGGGAATCTGCTCCATAACATTATTTTGAGGCATCTCAAACTGAATGGCACTAAAAGATCAAACTTCCATTTGAGATTTTAAAAATATATACTGTTTCTCCATAAAGTTTGCTTCAACTCTTAACTATGCACAATTTTTCATAAATATTTGCAACAGCATTCAGTGGCTAACTAGCCATGGTCACTAGGGGGAACCTCTACATTCAGAGGCAGTAAACCTCTGAAAACCAATGCCAGAAGGCAAATTTTATTTATTTTTTAAATATTTTTTTAAATATGTATTAGGGCCAAGCTACACATGACGAATGACACTTGAACGGCAAGTGGATTGAGTGGAGGGCAAGTGAACAGGGAGAAATACACTTGCCGTTCAAGTGTCATTCGTCATGTGTAGCTTGGCCCGTAGTTGCATTTCCACCAAGGTGCTCAAGGTGCTCAACATCAGGGGAAGGCCTTAGCTTTTATGCCCTGTTTGTGGTCCTCCATAGTAGCTAGCTGGTCACTGTGTGAGATGGGTCCAGACTGGACCCATTCCAGTCCAGCTTCCATCCAGGACATGGGACGGAGACAATACTGGTCACCCTGTCAGACAAGCTTCGCAGACATCTGGACCGAGGTGGGTCAGTGCTGCTGATTTTATTGGACCTTTCAGCAGTGTTCAACACAGTCAGCTATGAACTGTTGACCCACCGCCTCGCTGACATGGGGATCGAAGGGACTGCCTTGCAGTGGTTTGTCTCTTTTCTCCACAGTCAGGGACAGAGGGTGGCACTTGGGGAGAGCATATCCACACGCCAGCCTTTGGTGTGTGGTGTCCCGCAAGGGGCAATACTCGTCCCCTTGCTATTCAACCTGTATATGCACCCCCTTACCCAGCTGATGCGAAGTTTTGGACTGGGTTGTCACCAATATGCGAATGACACCCAGTTGTATCTGTTGATGTTACCACATAGCCATAATCCCTCACTGGCTTGTACCACCCATGTGACTCTTCAGGAAACAGCAGGAAAGAGAAGGTGCCACACATTTTTTTAATAAAAAGAATATTTTCTCATCTGAAGTGTTTGATTCCCCACTCCTCTGCTTGAAGCCAGCTGGGTGACCATGAGTCAGTCACAGCTTCTTGGACATCTCTCAGCCCCACCCACTTCACAGGGTGATTGTCATGAGGATAATAATAACACACTTTGTAAACCGTTCTGAGTGGGCATTAAGTTGTCCTAAAGGGCGGTATATAAATCAAATGTTATCGTTGGTCAATGCAGGATTTCAAAACTACTAACTTCTGCCTGAAATCAAAACTAGCAGATATTTTATGTAGCTCCATTTAAGATAAGTATTCCAAAGCAAGGAATTGATTTCCTACATAGCTTCACTAGTACTTACGGGTACCAGATTTCTTTACGTCATTGTGCAGGCAGTGGGAATGCTCTCGCACTTTGTGCCAGGCCAATGCTTAAATAATCAGTCTGTTTGAGGCCCAAATCAACCTGGCACGAAGCACAGAAGCACTCTTGCAACCTGCACAATGACATCCAGTCCTGGAACTCACATAGCTGTGCTGCACCGCAAGTGCACCCTCAGAGCCCATTCCCCTGCCTTTCCCCCCCACCAGCCAATGAGTGGTGGCGGAGGGTGGAGGGTGGGAGTGGGCAATTCCCCACCCCTAGCGGGGGACTAGCAATCCTACTAAGTATTTCAGTTGCTAGGTCAGGAAGGCCATTATCAACACGGCAGCACACACACACAAAACAGCTGCAGTGAGGCCAGGATGTTGACCAGGCTCAAATGATAGCTTAACCACTAACCAACACAGAATTTAACAAACTCTTTCTTTCTAATATCTCCTAAAAGGGAAATTCTAATTTAAAATTTCTTCCTGACTGTGTCCACCACATATCTGCAAAAAACATAGCAGTTCCTTCAAATCAAACTCCGGGCTAGGGGTCCCCAAACTTTTTGAACCTATGGGCACCTTTGAAATTCTTACACAGGGCTATGTGCATAACCACAAAATGGTTGCTGCAAGAGGCAAAGCCATCTACAAAATGGCTGCCGAGGAGATGGAACCAAACAGAAAATGGCTGCCACAGGAGGCTGAGCCAACCAGACACCTAGATGAGATCCACAGGCAAGGGAGAAGGCCAATTTAAAAAAAAATACACTAGAAAAGAAGAATGACAGAAAGAGTATAAAACCAACTCTGTGGTGGTAGCTGCTAGCAAAGCAATGTTATTTTAATCTAATCACATCTATAATGGCTAATCTGAACAGGCCCACCCACTTTCAGAGAACACTTGGCAGGCTCCAGCTGACGTGTCAATGGGCACCATGGTACCCAAGAGAAGCACATCGGAGACCACCTCTCTAGATCTTCTTCCTGTGGTTGCAAGCCAAACTGACTGAGGGGAGGTGCTCTTACAGTTGGTAATTATGGTCGGCAGGCCTGTCTTGGCAGCCAGCAGGAGCCGGGGGTGGTGGAAATTTGGGGTGGCCATCACTGACATCACTTCTGGGAAAACCCAGAAGTGATAATCATGTCTCTCTAGGAGCAGGGTTTTAGCACAGATTTTCCAGCAATTCCTAGAGAGGTGTGAAGCCACTTCTGGCTTTCCTAGGAAGTGACATCATGCAATGAGTCTGCTGGTCATTTTTTATTTTTATTTCCTCAAGAGCTGGGGGTAGGGGATTTTCTGCCCTGAGCAGGGTCTGGCAACACTTATGGAACTACAGGAGAAACTTTTCTACTAGCTCATGCTCTGTGACATTTTGTTTCTAGGACTCTAAACTCTTACCCCTTTAATAGAAATAAAATAATGTTAATAAGAAAATTGCATGTGTTACAAATGCATCTATAGTTGCATTTAGGATTGCAACATTTTTTCCTCTGGAAAAAAAAATCTATACCTTTAATAGCTGCCTGAAAGGTAGAAATCCAAGTAGTGCAGCCTTCCCCAACATGGAGATTGATAAAGATTAACAGCTCTGGCTTTGGAAGTTCCTGGAGATTGGGGAGGTTTGTTTGGAGTGAGTGGGTAACTCAATGGGGATGTCTGCCCTTCGAAGCTGCCATTTCCTCCAGGGGAATTGATCTCTGTAGTATGAAGGTCAGTTGCTAGGAGATCTCCAGGCCCCATCTGCTATGCAATGAGGAGTACCACTACAGTTGCTAAGTTTTGACCTGATGTTAAGCTGGAAAAAAAAATCTCTATCTGGAGAGAAAAGGAGAGGGCAACCCTAGATACAGCTCAAAAACAAAGTGTTCTTCCAATACTGTAATCCTAAAACATTGTTAAGTGTTTTAAACAGTTTAATCAAACCTGATCTGCAAAGATATGCCCTTTGAATCAGAATATTCATTTAAAATCACTAATATATTTCAAGTTTCTGAGTATATGTTTGCTATTGTATTAGCAGTTTACAGAAAATACGTATTGCTTCAGTGTCAGTTCTGTTGATCAATGTATAGGATTTACAGTGGTCAGATGTAATAAAGCATTGTATCATTTACGTCTTTAGCAGTTTGAGCCTAGCAGTTCTAACAGCATAGAAAATTCAATAATACAGAAGAATTATTTTTGATTTCTCAGTGTGGTCTCTAGATGTCACTGTTTTTTCTAGATGAGAATTGTTTGTAAGATATAAAATTCAAAGTTTTAAAGATTCCCAAATAAACGCTGCTTGTCTCAAATTAAGTGACAGTGCAAATCTTTATAGGGGTTTTTAATGAAATTGACTTAATTTTCATTTTAAAAGGCTTTAATACAAGTGAGATTTGAGCAAAGATTATCAACCAGCAACCTAGAAAGTTCTTTTGCTTGTTGATGACACGTACTACTGGCAGCCACAGCCATGCCTCTCCTGTTCACCTCTAATGCTTCATGAAACCAGGAAGTGAACCAGTCTGAGGGAAAAATTTCCTTACCACAAGGAAATGTTGTTAGACTACAGCAAAGACGGCATTTTATTTTTACAAAGAACACAGGCTATTTCTCAGGTACAGCAAGCACACAAGAGCCTGATTTTGACATTTTCAAGTAGCACTTCCTGTTCCTGAATCGACATTATGAGTCAGCGCAAAAAGGACACACACATAAATGGAAGGTATTCACACCCTAAGAGGTTACCTGCCGTTTTTGCTCTCTGGGTGCCACCATTCTGCTGATTCAAAATGCTAATTTATAGGGCCCCAAAAACTTTAGGAACAGTATTTTGGGGGTCACAAATAGCTGTGGGGGAGGGTTAGGGTTAACAGGTCCCCCAACCTCCCGGGTGGGAGGTTGGAGGCCCAGCATGTACCTTAAGGAGTCCCTCTCCACGAGCGTGCACTCTCTGCCTGTATGATGGCATCACTTCCAGGATATGACATCATCATGCAGGCCATGTGCCACCCTGGGAGCACTCCCATGCTCCGTAGGGGAGCTAAATTGGGCCGGATTTGGCCCGAATTGGGGTGCTGTAGAGTGCAGGAGTGTTCCTGCACTCCAAAGAGTGCAGGGACAAATTTGGCCTGATTTGGCCTGAATTGGGCTACTGCGGTGTACCGGAACGCACTGTGCCACCAGAAAGCGCCCCCCCAGGAGGTGTGTTCCCCCCCCACTAGCCAGGTAAGTGGGGCAGGGAGTGGAGAGTGGGAGCAAGGGATTTCCCACCCCCAGGAGGGACGGGCAGCCATAGAGAGGGCAGGAAACCATTCTTCAGTGAACTTAACTATGTTCACAGATGCTAGGATGTAACCTGGAGGCTCCAAGTATATTTCTTTGGGAAAACTGCTCTAATACTATGCAATGCCCCTTCTCCATTCGCATACATTATGTCTAGCCACTATTCACTTCAGTACTGGCTGTACTGATGGCCTTTATGAGGGCAGAAAGGCAGGGTATAAATTATGTTAAATAAATAGGATCTCACACATACCCTGCCTTTTCCCAAAATGGCCTCAGAAATATTGTGGTCATAAGTTTCCCATGCATTCACCCAGCCCCTCCCTCCTTCCTTTTCCCCAACAATTCCTTCCTTCCTTTCTTTTACACGTGACATCCAGATACTAAACTACGGTTAGTAATAACTATATTTGGATTTCATGGCATACTATTTTGGGTGCTTATTTGGCATAATTATTATAGAAAAACCTGGATTTTTTTGTACAAAGAAAAGAATTTGTTCCGGAAAAGTCACTACTATGCATATGGAGGGAAATTTGATTAAGAAATGCTAGAAACATTTGGGTGAACTTAGGATCAGCATGGTGCGGTCTCAAATTAACAAACTCCTCCAAAACTCTCTGTTTTATTCTATGGTATTCATAGACATAATTAAAGTGTTCTAAGCATTGCTGTACCTACTTACAAACAAATAATATAAAAAGGCCTTGCTTTAAGTTTCCAACTTTTAAAAGGTAACTGTGTTAGTACAAAATAACTTCTACGATATCAGAAGGTTTATTCATACTCCT
This sequence comes from Eublepharis macularius, assembly GCF_028583425.1. Lineage (NCBI taxonomy): Eukaryota > Metazoa > Chordata > Lepidosauria > Squamata > Eublepharidae > Eublepharis > Eublepharis macularius. Next base: position 22,898,782 of record NC_072796.1, read on the forward strand.
CATCCACTGGGTAGATTCCACTACTTTTTAAATGCCACCCACTTATGCATACATACAGATACAACAGGGAGTTCTTCACCGCAGGGCAGTTGCAATGCTCATTAAAATATAATAAGCTCCACGATGAATAGAATAAATACTTATTACAAATTAATGAGAATAATTAGCATGTGAATAACCCTGCAGAGCAAGACTCATTGCTTTTTATGAAGATGGCGATATGCCCCCAGACATGATCCAAATGTATCAAAGTTTCAAATTCTATCTTAGCAGAATCAAACAGCAGCTCATAGCTGCATCTACAGTTCCAGTATAATGCCTCCCCGTGATTTTTTTTTGTTGATGGAAGACTAGAACACACATACTGTGAGGCCAGTATGCTATCCACAGGCTGAGGACAACTTCGGGCAGGATTCTGTTTACAAGACAGCAAAGGCAAGTGGGATCCCTTTTCTATCTTGAGTGGCTACTTAAGGGTTTGTGGGTACTTGTGATGAAAGTTGAGGTATAAATGAAAAATAAAGTTTGTAACTCTTCAATCAATGCCTAGCTTTTCTCTCTAGCAGGGCCAGATCTAGGGTTGCCGGTGCCCAGGGCAACCCAAGCCCAGCCTGCACATGCTCCCAGAGCTGCATGATGGCGTCATTTCTGTGACATCATCACACAGGTGCGGAGCGTGCCACCAGCGCGGCAAGCCAGCTGCCCCGGTGTATGGTGCGCCACAGAGCTGGCAGCAGCAGTGTGGGCGGCTGGGGGGCTGCCTGTACCATTTGCCTGCCCTGCTGAGGGGGCAGACGGCTTGCCACGCACTCCCTGTCCTGCAGGGCAGGCAAATGGCGTGGGCGGCCTCCCCCCTCCACTCAGCTGCCCACGCTGCTGCCAGCGCACTCCAGGCAGCTGGCAGCTGTGCCCACCCCCGCTTTGGCGGCTCCAGGGGCAGACTACCCCCTGCCCCCCCCCTCGGTCGATCCAGCCCTGCTCTCTAGTCCATTTTTTCTACTATTCCTCCAAGGACCTCATACATGGTTTTTTCTCCATTTTAGTCCAGTGGCACCTTAGAGACTAACAAGATTTTAGTAATGAAGAAGTAAGCTCTGACTCTCAAAAGCTTATACCCTGAAAATGCCATTGGTCTCTAAGGCGCCACTGGACTCATATCCTGCTGTTCTTCTGCAGACCAACACAGCTACCTACCTGAAGCTTTCTCCATTTAATTCTCACAACAACCCGATTACACCCAGAGCCACTGGCCTAAGGTTACCCAGTGAGTTTCATGGCAGAGATTTGAATCGAGGCCTCCTCGGTCCTAGTCTGACACTCTAACCACTATATCACATGGGATTTTGAGACTCAGGGCCAAGCTACACATGACGAATGACACTTGAACAGCAAGTATATTTCTCCCTGTTCACTTGCCCTCCACTCAATCCACTTGCCGTTCAAGTGTCATTCGTCATGTGTAGCTTGGCCCTGAGACATATTCAAAGCTTAACAGGATATATCTACAACCCAAAAACAAATTATTTCTATTTCACCACATCCCCATTAGCCCTTCCAGACATTCTAAGATATGCACATCTTGGAGGGGAAAGAAAAATTGCAGCAACATACACACATTCATCAGACATTATACACATACGTGGTTCTCATCACATGGTTGGGAGTGCTGATTTTTCAGAGTTGGTAATTATTTATGTAAACATTTATATCCTGCTTCTCTTCTCAATGGAGACCCAAAACAGCTTACCTCATCATTCTCTCCTCCATTTCATCTTCACAACAATTATCCTATGAGTAATAATAATAACAACAGTGTGCTTATATACCACTCTTCTAGACAGATGAGTGCTAAGGTTGCCAGTTCTGGGTTGGGAAATTCCTGGAGATTTGGGGAGCGGAGCTTGAAGTGTGTGGGGTTTGGAAGGGGAGGGCTCTCAGAAGGATATAATGCCATACAGTCCATCCTCAAAAGCAGTCATTTTCTCCAGGGGAACTGATCTCTGTTGGCTGGAGATCAGTTCTAATTCTGGGAGATCCCCAGTCACCACCTGGAGGCTAGCAACCCTAATGAGCGCCCACTCAGAACAATGAACAAAGTCAGTGTTATTATTATCCCTACAATACAGCTGGGGAGCTGGACTGAGAGGGGTGGCTAACCTAGGGACACCTGCTGAGTTCATGGCAGTAGTGGGAATGAACGATGGGGGCGGATATTTATCAAACCAGCCCTATGCAGGGGCTAGGGTTGCCAGGGACCAGGAGTCCCTTGGCAGGGGATCCCGAGGTCCCTGTAGCCTCCCAGCGGGGGACTGGGAGCCTGCACTTACCCCGTCTTTCTTTCTCTGCGCATGTGCATAGCGTGCACACTCCTGGCTCACATGATGATATCACTTCCACAAGTGATGTCTTGATGTGAAGTCAAACGGTGCCCCAGGTCAAAGGGCGCCCTTGTTGCCACTGCCACTGCCCACCTGTGACCTGCATAGGGGCCGCAGCAGTGAGAGGTGGTGGCAGTGACAAGAGCGGCATGCTCTTGCTGCTGCCACCACCCGTCCGCCTGCTCATCCATCTGCTCACTCGCCCACACGTTCACCTGCCTGCTTGCTCATGCCATGACTGCGGTCAGCACAGGGGCTGCGGTGGCGAGAGGTGACAGTGAGAGGTGGCAGTGGTGGTGACAAGAGCAACATGCTCTTGCTGCAGCTGCTGCCTGCTCTTGTGGCGTGGGAGCATGCCCCTGCTTGGGGTCATGCCGCACCGCCCAGGGAGTGGGCACCCCAGGGAGTGTGCCTCCCACCAGCCAGGTAAGTGGGGGTGAGGGTGGGATCTGGGGATCCCTCGCCCCCAACGGGGGAATGGCAAGCTAGCGGGGGCCTTCACTTCCTTGTTGCACTGAGAATGACATCATTTCCAGGTGCAACAAGGAAGTCTTCCAGAGAGTGCAGTCATGTGCTTTGGAGCTCCCAGGCCCATTCCCCACACCTTCGCTGCCCCCTCCAGTCAAATAAGCAGTGGCAGGGGGCTAAGGGTGGGAGCAGAGGATCCCTCCAGCCTCACCAGAAGAATAGGATTCCTAATTAACTGGTATTTTTCTTTCTCACTCATCTGAGTGGTGTGACATTTCAGGCCAGCCTTTTAAGTTGTCTTCTGAATAAACTTACTTTTGTTGACAATATCTACATTTACAGACGAAAGCTGGACATGGGGGGAGGGGAGTAATCAGAGCTAGCTTTTAAAGCAGCATTAATCCTCTCCAGTAATGAGATCACCCCAGTTCCCTCAAGGCTGCTTCTCTCCATCCACCTACAAAATGCAGGAGATTCCCCCCTTTTAAATTCAGTGGGCCTCGCTTTAGTTCCCCTGTCATGCATACAACTACCCAGGGAGAATGCTCATTCTACTGCACAAACTACAGGTAGGCATGACCTACATTCTTGGAACATCAGCTGGGGGTCATTGCCCATCAAAGTATCTTTAGACATTAAGCTACACAAACACTTAGAGAAATAATCACCTGTGCCATTTGTACAGCTATAACATTGTTTGTTTCTATAAAATGTTAGGGCTGTTTTACCACTGAATATAACCAGTGATTTCCAGTTAGTCCAAGTTCTTAGCTGCCATACTATGTTCAACCTCTCTAGAGTATTTTACTCGTTAAAAATCTCCCACATCCTCCCCCATTTCTAATTCATTTCTATGGTTTTGGACGATTCCATTCATGAATTCCAGATATGCTTGCCACTGACATTTTGTTCCCATTTCCTATACATATACTCATCATTTCCATTTGTAACTTTGCTGATAGTGATGATCCAGCTCTATTTTCTTTCGCATCTCAGATTTCAAAAAAGTTTATATAACAGGATAGGATTGTCATATACATTTGGCTCTGAACCTATCCCAGCATCTTCTGATTCAGGGGATAATTTGGAGATCAAATTTATTCCAGCTGTCCTTCATATTCTATGTAAATATGGAAACAGGTTTCTGTGTATAGATTACCTTTCTGGACTGGGCCATAAACTTTAAAAAAAGGCCCCACACATATGCACACACCCAGTGGACAACATGTGGAAGAGAAGGCCATGTGCATCCTTCTTCTTTTTGAGATGAGACCCAGGTTTGAATCCCCACTCTGACAGGGAAGCTTACTGGGTGATCTTGGGCCAGTCGCATACTGTCAGCATAACCTACCTCACAGGGTGGTTGTGAGGATAAGATAGGGGGTAGGAGAATGATATAAGCTGTGTTGGGTCCCCACTGGGAAAAATGATGAGGTATATGGGGTAAATGACGATAGACAGAAGGAAAGAAGAAAAGAAGGAGAGAAGAGTGAAGAGAGATGGGAAGAGAGAAGGGAAGAGAAAGAGATGGGAAGAGAGAGAGATGGGAAGAGGGATTGATGGGAAGATGGGAAGATGGGAAGATAGATGGGAAGATGGGAAGATAGATGGACAGATGGGAAGATAGATGGGAAGATGGGAAGATAGATGGATAGATACAAACGTCCTGACTGACTCATAAACACCCAGCCGAAACCCCTGGACCTAAAAACATGAAATTTGGGGCGAACATTCCTTTCATGATGTAAGCACCCATTAAGAAGAGATTTAAAAAAAATTCTCCCCCTAAGGGGGTAAAAAGGGGTAAAATGTGTTTTCCCAAAGGGATGCAGCTTCCCTGTGTGGCTGGCAGGCTGCTGCCTGCTTGTATTCTCACCCACTGCCAGCTCGACCAATTGTTGAACAATTAGGCATTTTTCAGTCGCACTGAATAAGCATGACAAGAAAACAAATCATGTACATTAGTCAGTAGATAGTTATTTAAAGGTATAGTGGTAACAGTGCCATACTAGGGTTTAGCAGAACCAGATTCAAATTCTCACTCTGCCATGGAAACTTGCTGGGTGACCTTGGACCAGTCACACACACTTAACAACAGCAGCAGCAGCAGCAACAACAACGTTCGATTTATATGCCACCCTTCAGAATAACTTAATGCTCACTCAGAGCAGTTTACAAAGTGTTATTATTATCCTCACAAAAACCACCATGCAAGGTGAGTGGGGCTAAGAGAACTCCGAGAAGCTGTGACTGATCTAAGGTCACTGAGCTGGCTTCAAGCAGAGGGGTGGGGAATCGAGCCTGGCTCTCCAGATTAGAGTCCTGCCGCTCTTAACCACTACACCAAACTGGCGCCTACCTTGTTGTGAGGATAAAATAAAGAAGGGTAGAATGTTGTATGCCCCTATGGGACCTTAATAGGGGAAACATGGGATATAAATGAACTTAGTAACTAAATAAGAGTACAAAAACCAACAATATTCTCAATATTCGACTGAGGAAAATGTATCAGCCAAAGCTTTAAGCATCTCTGTTAGATCATTTACTTGACAGCCAATATACAGCGGCATGGGAACTGGCAAGAGAAAATCTCCCAGATTTTTTCAGAGAAGCTTAATTACAAATGGAGCCATCCATTTCCCTCCAAGCAGGACTCAGACACTTCAAAATTCAGCACTCCCTCTCTGCTCAGCAATATATGTTTAGAAATCCAACAGCTGCTATTTTCATCCATTTACAGTAAGGATGGGCAGAACTGAGGGCCATGGTCTACCAACAAACAACTGGCTTGTGGAGTCCTTGCCAATAATCGGGATTCTTCTAGACTAGCTGGACCTTGGTGTGACCAAGCAAGACACTTATATTCTTAATCAAGAATAAATATTTAAAAATCACTAAATCCTCATTAGCTATATTTTTTGACTGATAAGAGTCTGAAGAAGCATTCTTGTGCTGTGAGTTTAAAACATATTGGTGGATCACAGGTATTCTAAAATATATAAAGAAATATACAAAATACTGAGGTCAGCCTTCCACACAACGACTGAATATGTGCAGAAAATCATGTCAATTACGCTAACCATGATCATCATTCATTCTAATCTGACTTTTCCTTAACTCAATAAGGAGAACTTGACTAATGAATTATCAAGTGCATAGAGAACACATTTCGTTCAACAGCCTAATGAAATTTCGTACAATTAGTTTCATCAAGATAGCCTATGAATGTACCAAGACAAGTCCTTGTGCTCTGGAAAACACAGTATTTAAATAATTAAGAATGAAAACAAATTTAGAAATTTACTCCTCTTTTAGATTATGTCCTCCTGAGCCTTTATTTTAGAAAACATTGGGGCTGCATGCCTTGCCCGTAGCACTGCTCAGGTGGCTGAAGTTTATTTCACCTCTCCTTGAAACCCATGTTTTTACACTTGAAGGAGTCAGCACTTCAGCTTGCTAATGCCATATATCAGTGTTAAAAATACCTTCTTCCAGTCAAGCAAAATCTCTCTCACCACTGAGCAACCCACAGGAACACTCTTCCCCACGATGCACATTAGAGTTCATCATGCTTACTTTGCAAGACTGAAAATGCACACCTACAAAGGCACATGTTTCACTACAACAAACGTATGGAAAACAAACACTGTTGCCTGTATACTGAAGTAGCTGAGGCCCTGGAAGAAACCAGGTATTTAATAAATTCTAATAAAACCTAAAAGTCCATTTTCACAAGCAAAATGTGATTGAGAGGGCCAAGTCACAACCAGGAAAACCAGACAATAGACTGCATCAAACAACTTCCTTCTACAGTAAAGTGAGAAGTCTTCCTCCTCCGAACAAGGCTTTTCTCTGAATTTCTCTGCTCAAAGCATCTTACACGAGGATGTTCAAGGTAGGGAGAGGCAATGTTAGCCGGGAAGCATAGTTTAAAAAGACAGAGCTGGTGGAGTCCCCTCCTAAGTGAGTTTGTTAGTTTCATGGTCCTGGCCCCAAAGACTCTGTCAATTTCACCTTCCCTTAGGGAAGTGAAGATGAAATTAACAAACCCTCTGAGGAGCAACCTTCACTGGCTCTGTCTTTTAAAACTACCCTCCTGCAGAGATGAGAAATTGACACAGCCTTTGGCTCTGTCTTTTTAAACTATGCTCCCGGCTAACATTGCATACACTTGAGCATCCCCACGTAAGATGTCTCTTGTACAGAGACTCTCAGGGCCAAGCTACAAGTGACGAATGACACTTGAACAGCAAGTGGATTGAGCGCAAGTGAACAGGGAGAAATACACTTGCTGTTCAAGTGTCATTCGTCACTTGTAGCTTCGCCCTCAGTTAGAGGAAAGGAGTCATTTGGACCAACCCAATACTTTCAAAATTAATGATGCAAGAGGAAATTTTGCAGCTGCCACATCTCTCACCCCCTCCTTCTCTGACCTTTCCAATTAAACTCTGTCTGCTTAGCAAACAGGACTTGAACACAGACCCTAAGCAGACAATGAAGGAGGAGATGATCTGGTGAAAGCATCAGTAATGGTAGAAGGAATTGGCAGAACAATTGCCTACTGTAGATGTTAAAAGTAAAGTGAGTTCTCTGGGTTGTGGCCTAGTAACCTTAAACGTTACGTGTGACACAGGGACGGTAGTATGCTACATTGCAGTGTTTTTCACCATTTTCAGACACAAGACCCAATGAGCTGCATATGGCAGAAGTCACATGACATCACTGCCACTTGACAGGAAGTGGGGAAGCCCGATTTATGAGAGTAAACAAGTTGAATTGCTTGTTTGGAAAGCAGATGTTCTCGGGGGAGGGGGATGATCTAGATAGGCTGGATGGCAGAGTGGAAAAGTGGGATTATGGATGGATGGATGGACGGACAGATGGACACTGTACAATCAAGTTAATAATCTGGTTGTTCTCCTGGACCCAGCCTTGCCATTTGAGAAACAGGTTAGTGTAGTTGTTAAAAATGTTTTCCATCATTAACATTTGATTTTTAAAAAGCTTTCTCAACACCCCAGCTCTCCTGACCTAGCCATATCGGTGCATGCTTCTGTAACCCCTAGTTTGGACAACTGTAAAGCATTTGATGTGAGACTGCCTTTGAAGGTAACTTGGAAAATTCAACACGTACAAAATATCGAAGTTCTTGTGGGAGCAGAGCACCACACACCAGTGTTTTTTTATTAGCAATGCCTCAAATCCCACAGGATCAGTTTGTGTTCTGATTGCCCATCATGATTACACCACCAGTTTATTTACGATCAGATTATTTGCTGACTCAGCCATGGTGGTTGGCTAGGTGGCTGCATGCCCATTACAATGCCACATATGCATAACCAGCTTCAACAAGTGCACATTTTCTCCCACACCCCGATGATGCCGTCATACATGTCACATAAGCGTACTTCCTTGGTTAGCAACCAAAGCACATATTTAAATCTAACATGAGTTATGACGCGCTGGAAAATCTGTTTATTTTAAAGGGAACTCTACATTTCACCCTTCCCTATAATTGTTGATTATCACTGCCAATGTGTGTGATTTGGCAAGGTTTTCCCATGTTTGTAGTTTTGCAAAGATCATGGGCATTGTAGGTTACCCCTTCCTTTTTCAGAACTCCACTCCTCCCACCTCCACTAGCATTGTTTAGACCAGGGGTCATCTTGTAGAAAAAGAGCTGGAGGGACTCATTAGCATAACTCATTAGCATATGTCACACCCCTTACCATCACCAGAAGTGTGTCATTAGCATAACTGATTTGCATATGCCACACCCCCTGGCATCACCTATCCTGGCTGTTTTGGACCCAATCCTGGCCATTCAGGGCTGAAATTGAGCCCAAAGTGGCAAAAAGGGGCTGAAAATGGCCGAAAAGTGGTCCAAAATGGTGAGGATTGGGCCATTGCTGAGCAGGAGAGTGATCCACCACCCATCAGAGGCCCGATCCGGGCTGTTTCGGCCCCAACCCAGGACAAAACGGGCCCAAAATGGCCGAGAGTCAGGTGGGCAGGGCCACCTGATATGTGACCTCTTTGGGGAACTGCTGGAACTGCATTCCTGTGTGTTCCCCCTCAAAATGAGCCCTGGTTGGGACCACTATTTTCCAAATATTTCCTTTCCGATTTTTACACATGCGTGGGCAGGAGACTGGAGGCATTTCTGGGCTTCCCTCTGGCACCCCATGGCTCACACATACCGCTGAAGGAATAATGTGTGATGCAATCCTGCCAGGAGGAATCAGAGTACACTACTGAGTACACCACTGTAATTTTAGCTCAATGAGGGAGGATAAGGGAATGCCCCAAGGGTAGTTTTGGCCATCAATGCCTAAGGGGGCAGTGTTTAGCAATAGTACACTCAAGTCAGTGTGATCTTTCCAGACATTTCTCAGAGAATGATTGGAAGTAGTGGCACAGGAAAAAAAAAACACCGGAGTCTTACTACTTGAAGTGGAAATATTTTTCCAGCTTCTAGGCATGGTGCACACCCTCATCTGCATGCTTATACTCCTTCAAACTTCTCCCTCCACACACTATCCCTCCTGGAACAGCCCCATTCACTAGGATGTTTGTTAATAAGGCAAGAAGATCAAGCAACTAGTACTAGAGGTGTGCAATTTGGGTCCAGGATTCAGGAAGAAAGATGGATTTTTATCAATCAAGCTAAATCGAGCTTTCCCAAATGAAATCAGAGAATCCGAGATCAGATCTGGCAATCTGGATCTAGACCCTGAGATAAATCTGGGTTTATCTGGGAAGTGCGGCTTTAAGCTCAGGCTGGCTCCTTCCTGGACTTCTTCTTCTGTGTGTTTTTTTCCCAAAGAGAAGGGGAGAGGGAGGGGGAGTGAGACAGAAGCAGAAGGGATGAGGAGTGAGGCAGGGAGGGGGGAGTGCATGGCCAATCCTTGTCTGCCTGGCTTCTGTGAGTGATGCTGGTTCAGCTGGGCTAAGTTGCAATAGCGGGCCAAGCTACAAGTGATGAATGACACAGGTTGGACACTTGTCAGCTTCCCTCAAGTTTTGATGGGAAATGTAGGCAGCTTGGCAGAATGTTGGACAACTGACAGTTGAAAAGTCCATTGGTCAGCAGTTGGAGAGTCAAGCTGCAAGCCTAGGATGCCTACATTTCCCATCAAAACTTGAGGGAAGCTGACAAGTGTCCAATCTGTGTCATTCATCACTTGTAGCTTGGCCCAGTGTCTCTTGCTTCAGTTTAGTTTGGGTTAAATTTGCTGTTTTGATAAGATTCTCTGGTTTGATGTTGGTCCCCTTGCTTCGCTTTGGTTATGGAAGGATTCAATTCCCTTGTTACAGGTTGGTTCACACCTCTAACAAGTACAGCTGCAAGTTGCAAAATTATTCTCCATTGCCATAAACATTTGGGTGGGATAAATTCTAGTGTACAAGTTGTACGTTCATTTTAATTCTACTGTATATGTAATAAGACTAAAATATAGGTGAGAGTGGTTCGTACTATGGACATATTACTGGTTTTATTGTATGAATGGTTTGTGGGCCGTAATAAATATTGGTTGACTGACAAATACCAATTTTGCTTCAGTTTTTTGCTTAAACAACACCTGGCAACCTATGAATTTGGGGGAGATTCCACAACCACCCCTTTTAAAAAAATGGCTAGTTAAAATTCTGGCATTCTTTCAAGATCTGTTGATGTTATACCTAAAGAGGAGTCTGAAAAATCATTTTAAATTTCTGTCTTCACATAAGATGAAGTGATGCTACCGCCTAAAAAAAATAGCCAAGACACATATCCCACCTGACTTTTCTCTTCCCAATAGATCAAGTTCTCAGTTGGCCTGCCTACTTACTCCAGTGTTTCCACTTATCATTTTCATAAGCACAGAACTGACCATATGCCATTACAGCTAGCGTAACACAACTCTACTCTAAGATCAATTAACACATACATATACAATATAAAAATATTATATATTCTATACAATATATAGCAAAAATCATTGACATGTTTCATGATACCCATTCATACTACTCATCTTTTTCAGCAAGCTCCATTGTAAGTCATTAAGTTCACTTGAAATATGGAGGTCAAGGCTTACACGCAATGAGTGCAGCACGGTTCAATTCTGATAATTAAAAGCTGTTTCTATTTATCTCCTCAGTATTCAGAACTGTTTTTTTTTACATTTTCATGTTGACTTGACATAGCCAATGAGAAAAATAAAGATTATCCATCACAAGGCCAGTCTATAGTCTCCTATGGATCCATATTTCTGACTCATCCGCAACACGACCACATATGTAAGACACAAATTATTGACTCTACATATTATCTAGTATATATTCATACTTGCATATGTTCACACAACATAAATACTATAGCTTATAACTATTATAAAAATCTCTATTCTAAATGACCCTGATACACTTTACAAACTACAGAAGTCATTAGTTAAACCATTGTAGGTAAAGTAAAAATCATTTCAACTATATACCATACATACCACATTTTATTTACTTTCATGTTGAGAAGTATTATTTACTTTGCAAATTAAAATTAGAAATGCATCTTAAGAAGAAGTAATAAAGGCTTTTAGGTGGACATTGTTAATGCAGTAACCTAAGTAAGGAGCGGTGAAAAGAAAATGAAACTGAGACACCACTGATGGAATAAGTGGAACTCTTCCTACATGCCCTGCTGTTTTGATAATCTGCTAAGTAGCAAATGAGCAGGAAACAGAACACTGGAAAACACCCATAAGGAAATTAACAGTGCAATCCTCAACAGAGTTAGTCCAGTCTAAGCCCATTGATTTCAATGGGCTTAAACTGGAGTAACTCTGCTTAGGATTGCACTGCAAGTGATTTAAGCATGGATCCAGAGGAGACTTTGGAGATCCCTGTTTAGATTTCCTGTCTCGTTAGACTTCTCTTAAGAACAGCAGGGCAAACTGGATTGGGGCTATGGCGATGAGGAGCTAATTCTCTTCCCAACATTTATTATATTTTTTATTTGCTTCATTTATACCCCACTTTTCTCCCCAATGAAGGCCCAAAGTGGCTTACAAAATTCTCCCCTCCTCGCAACAACCCTGTGAGGTATGTTAGGCTGTGAGTATGCGAATGGCCCAAAGTCACCCAGAAAGGTTCTGTGGCAGAGTAGGGATTTGAACCTGGGTCTGCCAGATCCTAGTCCAACTCTCTAATCACTACACCATGCTGGCTTTTGTCACCATTTTCTTCTATGGGATATCATTCCCCTTCCCAAGTGGACATTTACCTTCATAGGGAAAACATGCAAGTACCTGTTTTCTCTATTGGGGCCAACCCCAGTGCCATGATATGCAACAAAGAAATAGAGCAGGAGTAAAGGGTTAAGTCTTCCCATCACCATGCTCCCGATTCAATCCCAACTTTCACCACCAGGACCATCACCACCATCATCACAACATTCGATTTATGTACCGCCCATCAGGACAACACCCACTCAGAGCGGTTTACAAAGTATATTATTATTATCCCCACAATAATCACCCTGTGAGGTGGGTGGGGCTGAGAGAACTCTGTAAAAGCTGTGACTGACCCAAAGTCACCCAGCTGGCTTCAAGTGGAGGAGTGGGGAATCAAACTCAGGTCTCAAAGTTAAAGTCCTGCCACTCTTAACCACTACACCAAAGTGGCATCTTGTTTCATCCTAAGAAATGTCTCCACAAGACTGGTGTCACAGATCATGTGGAACGTTCATATTTATTACTTCTAGAGGAAACCAAAACTTTGTCATTCTCTTAAAAATATATAATAAACTCTTAACTCCCTTCACCCCAAATAGATTATTGAAACATGGAGATGGAGACCAAGAGGCTGGGGGAGGTTTCGGGGTTATGTTTGTAACAATGCCGTCCTTAAAAGACTTGCACCCTCCTAAATCCATTGACTTCTATGATTTACACTGATTAGGATCATTTAGGATATTGGCTATTTTAGATTACACAGTAAATTTGCACCCAGGCCTCTTAAAAATTGCCTGTTCATGCAATGCAATGCCTATTCAGTTGATAGGATACATATAAGCAGCTTCGATTACATCTTGGGCTCTTAAAATAAATACAAATTTTTAGTTTAAATAGCATGGTAATAACAATAGCTGCATTTACATACCGCTCTTCTAGACGGATTAGTGTCCCAATCATAGCAGTGAACATAGCCAGTATTAGGATCACCCCCACAATACAGCTGGGGCTGTGAGGAGTGGCTTACTCAAGAACCACCCACTGAGCTCACAGCAGTAGTGGGATTTGAACCAGCAGAGGACTGATTCACAGTCCAACCACTTAACCACTATGCTACAGTAGCTCCCTGGCCAAACTGTAGAGCTTGGAACTTCTGTTTCACCAGGAAAGAATTAAGCACATACTTAAGTCATAGGAACTTAATGCTTTGGCTGTCCCAAGCACAAAGCCTCTTGTATAACAGTTTTTATTTTAATCTGTAAATGCAAGGCAGGATCCAACCAAAGTTACGTACTTTTAAGTACTCATAGACTTCAGCATGGTGATGGGGAGTGAAACCCTAAGCAGGTCTACTCAGAATCCTACTCACGTCTATTCAATGCAGCTTACTCCTAGGAAAGTGTTCTTAGGATTGCACTGATCAGATTGTAATAAACTCTTTTCCATGATAATCAGTGACAAAGTTGCTTAACTCTGGCTGATTTCCTCTGCCATTCTTTAAAGCCTATACGAGACAAGCTTAATCCTCGTTCCTCTACTTCGTTTTCTTCCTTTGAAAAGGAGCGTGTTTAAGATTCTTTAAAAAATAAACCCCAACCTCCTGTTTGATTTTGAAGAAGGGGAAGCCATATAAGACCCTCGGTATCCTATATCTTACAAGTTCTCATTTCAAAACTTCAAGTGGATTATGACTATTAGGAAGATTAGCATTATTGGGCTTTCAATTGTGCTTCAGACGCGTCTACTTTGCAGAGATGTGCTGTTGTATGGCGAGCCTCATTTCTTGGCAGTGGATCCCTTACTCTTCTTTTGCAGTCCAGAAAAGGCAGCCAGCAGCCCAGACAAAGGTGCAGCCAAAGGAAACCTGGGCTCCGAGAGATCCATTAATAGCAAAGGAACTTCTTCCACCTTTCCCCTTCTATGGTTTCCACCAGACTTTCGATTACAACCTACAGCTCTCCAGGAACTCTCAGTCCTTCTCGGCTCCCCTCCCCCTTGTTGAGTTCATTGATGAAGAAATTAAAATGGGGTGGGGGGTGGGCAGCCTTTGAAACACACCTTCCCATTGCAACGCCCTTGGCAAGAAACCCAAAGAAAGTTTAGCCCGCCGTTGTTAACAACGCCCGTCTTTAACTGCATCGCCAAGTACGAAATACCCAAAAACGTTTCAAGCACAATGCAGGGATGCCAACCTCCAGGCGGGGCCTGGAGATCTCCCGGAATTCCAACATCTCCAGGTGACAGGGATCAGGCTCCTTGGAGAAAATGGCTGCTCTGGAGGATGGGCTTTATGGCTTTATACCCTGCTGAGCTCCGGTTCCTTCCCAAACTCCGTTCTCCCCGTGCTCCACCCCGCAAATCTCCAGCCTGAAGTTGGCAACTCTACATTGGCGACGCAGGAGGGGGGGGTCACTAACGAAACAGATCGCGGTTCAACATGCAGCCCTCCTCACGAGCGGAGGAGGTGACCCCCTCCAGAGAGGCGCACATCCCTGCGTAGGACCTGAACACCATCCCCATCCAAACGTGCGCCCAAGCCGGCGAGCGGCGCCAGGGATGCCTCTGGCGTACCGACAGGCACCATCCGAGCCAGGATCGCGCCCTCTCCCTCCTTTCAGTCGCAGCAGCTCCCGCTGCAAGGGCTCGGGGCTGTGCTAGCGACAGAAGCACCCCCGGAGGCGAGGCAGGGGAAGGGCTCAGGCAGCAGCTCGCGGGGCTTGAGGGCAACCGTTCGTCTGCCGCTCAGCAAGCCCCCCGTCTGTCCTGCCGCGGGAATCCGCTGAGCGGGCGGGAGGGGAAGGGTCGCTTTCTTCCAAGCCTTACCTTGGCTGGCTTGCCCTAACTGGTGACTGGGAACTTTAAGGGCCAAAAGGAAACGCCGGACGGGGGGCAGGACCCGCCCCGCCCGCGCACAGCGGCTCCCAGTCCGGAGAAGCGCGCGGGCTCCCGGCTCCGCGTTCTCTCCCGAGCTCCCGGCTCGGATGCTGGCTCGCCTCTCCGCAGCCCAGGCGAGCGACGCGGATTGGCTGCCGCTGCCGCCGCCTGCCGGCTGGCTACTCCTCTCGCGCGTCCTTTCCCTGCTTGGAGCAGCCTGCAATTTGCTCGAGTGGGGCGTGCGACGCGGGGCTCGCTCCCCGCTCCGCCAGCCTCTCGCCTTAGCCTCGGCGAGTCAAGCCCTTGCCAGGGAGAGACGGCAGGAGGGGACGGCTTCTCCGGCCAAGAAGGCTTGCTTTACTCAGCAAAGGTCCTTCGGTGGCGGGAGACGGGAGGACGAGGGAGGAGGCCAACAGAATCCCGATGGCTTTCATTAGGGCTGACCAAACTGACACAAAACGCTGAGCAAAGCTTTCTGCTCGCCAGAACTCTCGGTCAGGCTGAACATGAGAAAAAATGAAACCACACGGGGTAAGACGCAGGCTTTTCAGGAAATGGTAGGTATTATGACCGTGTTAGCCGTGTTTGTCATGTCTGTAGCAGTAGAAAAGAGCAAGAGTCCATTAGCACCTATAAGATTAACAAAATTCGTGGCAGGTATGAGTTTTGCCGATACTTCTTTGGTGATACTTCTTTTGTGAGCTGTGACTCACAAAAGCTACCCTACCACAAATTTGCTAGTCTTATAGGTGCTACTGGACTCTTGCTCTTTTCTATGATCATGATGTTAGGGACACAATGGCATTTCTGAGAGAAATCCAACATGTTCTAGATCAAAGAAGTAAAAGTAGTTGGAGACTCACCTGGACTTTGCACAAAAAAAAAGTGCAGGTGGGTTCAAAGGCAAAAAACTGCCACCCTCGTCGCCAGTTTGTTCTGTTTTACTCAGTAAAACCTCTATTCCAGGTCCACGGATCCTTTTATTAAAATCTCCAACAGGATAACAGCTTAAGAAAAATACACTCCAACATCATTTGCACTTGCTCCCATTTCTACATCCTCACTTATTTCCACCTCCTCCTATGACAACAATTATCTTAAAGCAACATACCTACCCCAAAGTTTTATTGGGACCAACCAAATTGACGCAAAATACTGTGCAAAAGAACAAAGGGGTAAGAAGCACACTTTTCAGAAAATGATACTATATGACAATGTTAGGGACCCAGCGGCAGAATCAAGTGGAATCCAATCTGTCCTTTCCAGAGAGATCAGGGAAAGTGAACTCACAAGTGATGATCATTCCAGAGAGGTAACTGTGTTAAAGTCTGTTGCAGAAAAAATAAACAGGAGATTGGTGGCACCTGCAAGACTCAACATTTTAGACCACCACATTAAGTCTTTGCTGCACCATAAGCCCAGAGGCACAGAGAGATTCCTTGCTAGGTGGACTTTTAATGGAGGGGGCATGAAAAAATTAGCTGCAGGGTCAAGGGGCAGGAAATGCAATAGGAAATGCAATCAAGAAAAATACTAACATTAATAATGGGAAGGGGGGGTCTTTTCAGAAATTCACTTTTTTTAGATATAGCCTCTGATTCCTCTTGGTCTCTTTTTCTCTTTTAAAAGAGGGATTTCTCTTACCTTTCTCTTTGATTTCTCTTTG
This sequence comes from Eublepharis macularius, assembly GCF_028583425.1. Lineage (NCBI taxonomy): Eukaryota > Metazoa > Chordata > Lepidosauria > Squamata > Eublepharidae > Eublepharis > Eublepharis macularius. The sequence continues at coordinate 22,915,380 of NC_072796.1, forward strand.
AAAAGAAACAAATGTACCCTTTTGTAATTTGAGCCCTTGCAGTTGTTTTATGATAAACATCATGGGATGGCGCTTGCAGGAGGACGGGCTGTTTTGGGAAGACGTTGCCTGCCGCTGAGCATCTGCAGAGTGAAATTCTGAAATTTGGCAGAACTTCCCTCCCTGCCCCTCCTCGCTTCAAATTTCTCTTTGATCAAAATGAAATTGATTAGAACCTGACTCCAAATGTCTAAAAAGAAGGAAAGCAATGGATTGTTAGATTTTAGGGAGAATTTGAGTAAAAAGGAATTAAGAGAATTTCTCTTAACATTTAAAAATACAGAGGTTATATGCCAGTAATGATAGATGAATTCATGCCTGGAGTCCCAGGTTTTGATAAAATTGTATTTTCTAAACTTAAGCTAGATAAAATTGTGTTTTCAGTGTCACAGGATTCTTGTTTATTTTACACACACCATAGAGGGTGGGAGGGGGGCGATTGGCTGTTGGATGGTGTGGAACTGCTCAAGAGAAAGGACAATACTGGTAATAAATATTCATATTGTAGAGCAAAGTCATCACAACCTGCTAAGCATCCAATTCCTGGAGTATTCCTCAGTGACCCACATGGGCTCAAATAAGAGGGAGAATCTGATTGAATGAATTTATTTGATGCCTTGTCCCATCAAGCCAGGACTCTAAGGTTTCAGGTGACAAGGTGGGACGTGTTCCCTCCTGCTGTTTCATGTATTTTTAAATGACAAAGATCTATAAACCTTCCTTCCTTACACTGTAACAGGGATGCATGCATACTCATGAGTGCACACTAGAGATGGACATGAAGCAGGAAAATTCTGAACCGTGCAGTTCGTGGTTCATAGCATTTCTCGAACCACGAACTTTCACAAACTTGCCCTGGTTCATGAACCAGTTCGTTTGGTTCATGAAAATGTCACTTCTGGGGCAGCAGAAGGTCTGCAGAAAGCCCCCCCCTCCATTGCCTAGGAAACTGAATGATCAGCGCCAGGCTGTCTGCAGTGACGAACCGAAAAATGAACTGGCGTGAATTTGGCACGACTGGGGTGTCATCATGCCCTATGTCCTCTTACAAGCCGCTCAGGGCAGTAATTGTTAAGTGGGGGTTTGTCCTGACTGGCTGGATTCACTTTAAGTTGGGACTGCTTTCAGCCTTGAGGAAGAAGTGTGGCTTTCCCTGCTATGGACGCTGCTGGACCACTGCCTTGATCCGAACGTCGCAAGACCTGTTATCATGCTGTGGAGTCCGTTGGTGAGGCCAACCTGTGGGAGTATTAGTTAGCTAATCTAAGTGTTTCAGTTATGTTAGACCTAATTAGCCTTTTAGTGAGGATTTGTTATTTTATAGATGCTTGCAAAGTTTGAGTTCCTTAGAATAAAAAATATTTTTCTTTCTGTGTGCCTTGGTTTACTGTCTCTGCACCATAAACTGTGTTACACTGGGCGAACTCACATCTAAGAACAAAGGGGTTCCTTCCCCTGACCTGGTTCGTGATGAACTTTGGTTTGTATTGTGCCCATCTCTAGTGCACATACAAACACAAGTTAGATTCAGATCATTTGCCCTTTAAAAACGTATGTTGGATTATTTACTATTGGAATTAAAGATGGGAAATCAATCCAATATTTGTGCCTACAATGGAGCTTTAACTCTTGAAGGCTCATACCCTGGAAATCTAGTTGGTCATTTAAATGCTATGGAACCTAAATCTTGTTCTGCTAATGACCAGCATGGCTACACACCTGAAACATTTCCAGATGTGACTTTACCCTCCCTCTGAAATTCTTTCTGAGACTGCAGTCCTTGCCTACTGGAGCCTCCCTCCCCAGTTGCAGACCCCTAGGGAAAATTTCCCTCCCTGTTCTACAGGCAATTAAAATCCTCCGTTGCACAGCAAGCAAAGGAGACAAAAACTCTCAAGTGAGTTTAATAATAATAATAATTGTGTGCTTATATACCACCTATCTGGAGAGAGTAGAGCAACACTCGGAGGGGTGAACAAAGTCCATGTTATTATTATCCCCACAATAAAGCTGGGGAGCTGGGCCTGAGGGGAGTGGCTTACCCAATGCCACCTGCGGAGTTCGTGGCAATAGGGAGAATTAAACTCGCAGAGGGCTGATTTGCTGCCCAGCCACTTAACCACTATGCTACAGCAGCTCTTGTCCTTTTTGCAGGATGCCCAAGTGCGAGGTGGTGGTGATACTCTGGGTTTGGCAAGGGTTAGAAAAATGGAACACATAAACTTCCTCTCCCATACTTTACTTCATTGCTCTCTAGTACTTTTGGCAGACTTACCATATTAGAAGCTGGCTAAGAAGAAAAAAATGCTTCAAGCAATGGAGCAAAGTAGAAAATGGTTAGGTCTCTCCTCACCTCTTTGCTTAAAATAAGGTTGCTCTAGCAGAGCAGCAGTCAGGTCTGTGATGTATTGATAGGCTTGAGCAGGGCTTTTTTTCTGGGAAAAGAGGTGGTGGAACTCAGGACTGCACAATGACGTCACTTTGGGTCAGCTGGAACAAGGGGGTAGTTTTTTAAAGTTTAAATCGCCCTTGGTGACAATGGTCATATGGCCGATGGCCCCGCCTCCTGATCTCCAGACAGAGGGGAGTTTAGATTGCCTCTGTGCCGCTCGGTGTGGAGGGCAATCTCAACTCCCCTCTGTCTGGAGATCAGGGGGCGGGGCCACCGGCCATGTGACCATTTTCAAGAGGTGCTGGAACTCCATTCCACCATGTTCCCGCTGAAAAAAATCCCTGGGCTTGAGGTTGCAGTGAGGAGGTGCAGCAAGGGGGACATACCACCAGAGCATCAACGGCTAGGCTACAGCCAAGCACATAGAGTTGCCAACTCTGGCTTGAAACATTCCTGGAGATTAGGGAGCAGTGCCAGAGAACAGAATTTGGAGAGGGGAGGGAGCTCAATGAGGATGCAAAGCCATAGAGTCCATTCTCCAAAGCAGCTATTTCCTTCAGGGCAGCTGATCTCTGTAGTCTGAAGATCCATTGTAATTATGGGAGAACTAGGGGTGTGCAAAGGCACACCGTTTCGGGTTTCTTGTTTCGGGTAAACCCGAAATGAGAATCCATTTCAGATACAGCAAAACCCGAAACGGCTAGCCGTTTCGGGTTTAGCAGTTTGGGAATTGTTTCGGGTTGTTTCGGATTGTTTCGGGTTTTTCAATGGGAAAATGCCTCCGTCTTCCCGGACGCCTGGGGGAGGCATTTTCTCACCGAATCAAGCCAAAATTGGTAGGGACCTTCCTCTAACTCCTCTCTAACAACCTCCCAAGTTTCAGACCGATTGGACCTTGGGGGGCCATGTTATGCCCCCCCAAACCAGGTCCCCCTATCCTCGCCTAAGAAAAGGAAAAGTGAGCATCTTTTTAGCTTGCTGCTGCTAATCTTCATTATTTCCTATGGGGAAAAATGAAGAGGCAGGCTTCCTTTGCCAGGGGTGGCATTTTGCATGCAAAATGCCCCCCAACCCTCTGGGGCCCTTCTCCCACCTTTCCTCCCACCCCCCACCAAGGCACAGCCTGCTCCCACTTGGGGGGGGCATTTCATGGCCTCCCCAAGTAGGTGCTCTCAGCCTCCAAAGTCCACCCCCTACAGCCCCACACAAACCCAATTCCCCCCAGCTGCCACACTCAGACCCAAATCCCCATGTTAGCCCCTCACAGACCCAAATCCACCTCCAGCAGCCCCACACCCATAACCCCAGGAACAGGCTGGCAAAGACGAGCCCTCTCCCTTTGTTCCCTATGCTGGGAACTTCTAAACTCTCTTTCCCTGGGCAATTCTGCACAGCCCAGTGGTGCCACAATGGTGGGCACACTTCTGAGTGCCAGCTGGTCCCTGTGAAAGAGCACCTGAACCACAGACACCCTCCCTCAAATTCCCCCACCACCTACAGAGATGGCTGGCCAGACAGCCCCATTGTTCCCTATGATGGGAACCAACTGCACAACAAAGAATAAAACACAAACAACACAAAATACAGTTTTTAAAAAATATTTTCTCCCTTTCAAAGTACAAGTAGGCAAAGCATTATGACACATTACACCAGCAGTCCCCCACACAGAAAAATAACACAACTCACTTAACATTAGAGAATCACAAAAGCACAATTCCTGTCCAAAACACTTTATTTCTTGAACAGCTTTAAGTTACACAGCAGGGGGGCACACCAAAGGGCATGGCAGCAGTATCTTACACAAAAATAACACAACTCACTTCGCATTAAAGAATCACCGCAAAAAAATTGGTGTCAAAAGCACTTTATTTCTGTAACTGCTTTAGGTTACACAGTAGGAAGGCACAACAGTGCATGAAAGCAGTGTACTACACAAAAATAACACAACTCACTTCACATCAGAGAATCACCCAAACACAATTGCTGTCAAAAACGGTGAAGTAGGTTGTATTATTTTGTGTAGTACACTGCTATCATGCCCTGTTGTGCCCCCCTACTGTGTAACCTAAAGCTGTTCAAGATATAAAGTGTTTTTGACAGGAATTGTGTTTTTGTGATTCTCTGATGTTAAGTGAGTTGTGTTAATTTTTCATGGTGGGGGGTGGGAGTAGAGGTGGGAGAAGGGCCCCTGAGGGTTGGGGGGCATTTTGCCACTCACCCACCCCTGGCAAGACAAGCCTCCCCCAGCTGTAAGTAGTAGAGAAAAGAGCACCTACTTGGGGAGGCCATGAAATGCCCCCCCAAGTGGGAGCAGGCTGTGCCTTGGTGGGGGGTGGGAGGAAAGGTGGGAGAAGGGCCCCAGAGGATTGGGGGGGCATTTTGCATGCAAAATGTCACCCCTGGCAAGACAAGCCTGCCTCTTCATTTTTCCCCATAGGAAATAATGAAGAAGATTAGCAGCAGCAAGCTAAAAAGATGCTCACTTTTCCTTTTCTTAGGTGAGGATAGGGGGACCTGGTTTGGGGGGGCATAACATGGCCCCCCAAAGTCCAATCGGTCTGAAACTTGGGGGGTTGTTAGAGAGGAGTTAGAAGAAGGTCCCTACCAATTTCGGCTTGATTCGGTGGGAAAATGCCTCCCCCAGGTGTCCGGGAAGACGGAGGCATTTTCCCATTGAAAAACCCGAAACAACCCGAAACGTTTCGGAAATCGCTGTTTCAGATTACCCGAAACTTTTCGGGTTTTCTGAAACGTTTCGGGAAAACCCGAAACAACCTGAAACAGGTTGTTTCGGGGTTTTTCGGGTATCATATACCCGAATTGCACACCCCTAGGGAGAACGCCAGATCCCATCAGGAAGCTGGCAACCCTACAAGATTGTCTACTGGGGAGAAGCACACCCCACACTGAGCAGAAGCCACAAGTATGGATTTCAAGCTGGGGTCAGAGCTGGCTTTGAGTACCAAGTCATGGTGAGGAAGGAGAAGAGTTGCAGAAGGTCATGGGATGGAGAAACAGGAAGTGGATCTGAACCTCCCCAGATGGGCAAGCCCTGGGGCGGGGGGTCCTTTGGCCTGGACAAAGTGCAGCTCTATGCCTTAGGGAGTGCAGGGACCCCTCGTGCAGGTGAGTGGAGCTAACTTCACCTGAAGCTTATACAGAACACTGATGTTATAAATAAACATCAGAGGAATTCAAAGTTGATGCCTTGGAAATATGGTCGGGGTCTATAATGAGCTGTGCCCCACACATTCCTTTACAAGAGCCCCCACTACAGAATGCTTTTGAACATAATAAAGATGCTCAGAGTACTCACATCCTGCATCAGCACATAGACATGATCTGATCTGTATGTTTGCTTTGTTACACCATGCATTACACTGTATGCAAAGAAAGCCTTTGTACCAGCTCTGCAGCTAACAAATGCACTCCCAGTTGATGAAACAGCTCACATAAACACAAGGCCCATACTCAGATAAAATCAAATGGCATTCCAAACTCAGTAAGATGACATAGTAATTAGCAGAAAGTGGCAACACAGGAACACTAATCAAAACAATCCTGTTGGGTAGGAAAATATGCTGACTGTTCTGGTTGGATGATATCCCTATTGATCACATCTGAGAAGTCAGCTCTCTGCTACTGCTAGCCTCCCCTGCCTCTTACTGTCTGGGATAATTAAACCAGTCAACAAGATGCTACTGTTGGATAGAGATCAGATGGTTTCCAGCCACTCCCAAATGTTAAAAAATACTTCTGTTCCGATTCAGAGAATTTCCAGTGCCTAGGAAAGGGTATGGTTTGAGTCTTATCTTGATTACAGAATTGCTGACTACCCTGTAATATCTGTTGTGCTAAGATAGAGATGTTTCCTCTTTTCAGGATATAATTCATATTATTTGTGGAGGAGGAGGACTTCTGGGGCCCAATTAAATGTGTACACAGTATCCTCCCTCCCTTAACATATGCAGAACACACACAGCCACATATAAGACATACAAAATGCACACAGCAGATATTCTTCCATGCTTGGTCTCTTGGAACAGGAAAGGGCAGGTTCGTTCTTGTATGACATTTGATTCCTCCTCGCAGAATTGCTCAGCACTCATGGACTGGCAGGTGAATCTGTCAACTAGGGGCTGGCTCACACACAAATGTGTATCACTTGATTTCTCTGTTCAACTGAATGGGTGGACTGACTCCAATGAAATGTCTTGTGCTTGAGGCAGCAGGAGGGGATACAAGCATGCGGTGAACCTGTTATTTCTGATGGGCCATTCCCATAAACAAGGAATCCTTTGATGTTGTAACCTGAAAGGGAATTACATTTGTAGCACTCTGCGTTTTAATTTGATCTCCCCTTTCAGCCAATGACTTTACACAGATCAAGACACTAAAGGCAGGGATCTTCAAAGAAATATGAGTTTATTGTTTATTTAATAACCCCATCACAAATTGATAGAAATGTGTAAAGACCAGTTCCATTGGAGGGCTTTAAATACCCTCAGTACTGGTTGTTTGCAAAATAATTATTATTTGTTTACAGAATAAAAGATCCATGGTTAATGCAAATAATTCTTCAGAATGGCAATCTCCGGGAAACATGGCCCAACACGCCTAAGTGACAGAACAAATCAGATCTTGTACTATAAACATATTTAAACATCGGGAGCCATACCTAGGTTATGGGTATAAAACTTCTCTGGGAGATTGTTTTCTTTTTTTCAAGGTTAGTACTTGAAAACAAGAGAAATTGTTGACAATTGAAGAGAATATTCTCCCCTCAATGTAGGGCCAAAGTAACCTGCAGTCTAATCTGCTAGATGTGTGAGAAGGAATTTGCCTACCAAACAAAGTTTGTTTCCTGTGTAAGTTTTTTTGGCTTCAATAGTGCCCACATAGTTTTTTTAGGTGACGTCCTAAAAAAAAAAAATCCCTTTACACAACCATCCCATAATAAACATGCATGTGTCAACCAGCTGAAAAAGTACAGTGTTTGAGGTGACCTTCAGTTACACAAATGTTCTTTGTTAAACTTGTGATGGGTAGACACTGGCCATGTCCTAGCTTGGCTTTGGGAGTTGTAGGGTAAGAGTGTGCAGTCAAGACCTTGAGGGAGCCACCCTGCCATATGGGATCCCAAGGGTGGTAGTTCTTATCTTAAGCCATTGACATGCTTGGTTAGACATGAATTGCAAGAGCTCAAGGAGATTCAGGGTTTACCACTTATGTCAGGGTCTAAAAGCCAACCTGTAGATTTATGCAGACCCTGAAGATCCAACCTGGGCAAGGATACCTTACATGACTTATTGCATCCAGGGCTCATTTTGAGGGGGAACATGCAGGAATGCAGTTCCAGCAGTTCCCCAAAGAGGTCACATGTTAAGTGGCCCTGCCCACCTGACTCTCGGCCATTTTGGGCCTGTTTCAGCCTGGAAATGGGGCCAAAACGGCCCGAATTGGGGCCAAAACGGCCCGAATTGGGCCTCTGACGGGTGGTGGATCACTCTCCCACTCATCAGCAGCCCAATCCTGACCATTTTGGGCCCCTTTTCAGCCATTTTCAGCCCCTTTTTGCCATTTTGGGCCCAATTTTGGCCCTGAATGGCCAGGATTAGGTCCAAAACAGCTAGGATAGGTGATGTCAGGGGGTGTGGCATATGCAAATCTGTTATGCTAATGACACACTTCCAGTGATGTCAAGAGGCATGGCATATGCTAATGAGTTATGCTAATGAGTTCCTCCATCTCTTTTTCTATAAAATGACCCCTAATTGTCTTCTATTCAAAAGCAGGCAGCAACAAATTATTATAAACCAAGGCGAAATGTAGTGGCGGTTTATGTAAATTGGGGGAGGCCTCCCTTAACTTGCAGCCTCGCCTCAGCATCCTTACCTCTGCTTTAAATTATTGTTTCTTGTTGATGAATGCGGCAGTACTAAAGAATTTCACAGGTCTCTAGAGAACAGACCCAACTCTTGTCCCTCTTTAGGTGCAAACATTGATACTGCAGTCCTAGGGACACCCTGTACTGTGTCACAACAACTAAGCCTACATTTCCCACGTCCTTGTAGAGAAATATCAGTGGTCCAGGTTTGGAGACAAGAGTAAACACGTGCCAGATTCTGCTTACCCGGCTATACTTGGCATCTCTTCAGAAGTATAATTAACATATAAGTGGCAACACTAGCACATATGCTCTTGGCAGCCTGGCACATTTTCCCTTGCCGGAAAGACAAGAAGATGAGCCTGGCTGGATCCAAGCAGAATAAGCTGAAGCTACAAAGCCCTTGCTGAAGGAGAACAGAGAAAGAGGAGCAGGGGTTGACTGAAAACCTGGCACATCAGGTGAAGAAATGTAGCAAGACAAACCTACCTCAATTCAACAAAGTGGATCTCCTGCGTTAAAAGAAGAGTACCACAGTACAGATTTAGTCACAGCAAGAGGATGCCATCTGATGCCCACAAAACATTTCTATGATATACATTTTAAAATATCTGTAAAGGGAGGTGGGGAGAGGGAATGACATGTTTAGTTCTATGAGGGAGTCAGGAGTTTGAGATCTGAGAAAGCTGCAGTCACCAAAAGAAGTGAAACAAGATGCTTCCATTTGCTATATGTGTGTCTTTTGCTTTGCAGCAGCAACATGTACAACTCAAGGCTTTCCTGTGCACAGCATTTCTGCACATTATTTTCCCCCTGAGACAGCTTTCTTTAGAACAAGCCCATCGTTTGAGCCTCTCCAGATTCAACTCTCTTTGCATGTGTGGTTTTCCTTTCCTATGCTGCAGCGGGCATCATTCCCCCATAAGTCTTCCTTCTACCTTATATCTATTGGGGGGGCAGACTGGAGAAACAATGAGGGAGGGATAAGAAAGACAATTCTCCCTCTCTTATAACATTGTATAATTTACAAGAAGAGTCCTGTGTAATGCTAACTCCTCTATTTTCACACCGATAGTTGCTGACACCTGCCTTTCAATCACTGTACATTGCTAAAGGCTCTTGACCACCTACTGTATGTTCCATTGCTGAGTCCTTTTTTCATTCTTTACAAGTAAAAGAGGTATTTATGCTTTTGGTTAAAGATTTACTACCAAAAACTCACATAACATGTTATCAACAGTTCAAAGAGAACTCCCCAGAGGCAGTCCATAGGCTATGCACTACAATCCCTTAATATTCATGCATGTGCCTTGATACCCATAGATGCTATGGACAAGAGTATCTGCTGCAGAGTTAGTCTCAGAACCTCTAAGTGAGATCTGACAGATGGCACATCTAACAATTCACACTTACATGTCAAATAGTTTCAAAAGGCAAAACAGGAATAGCAATTTACTAGTGACAGATATTACAAAATAGAGATGGTCCCTGGTACATAGGGATGCTGGACAAAATTTGAAATATCTACTCTTGTAGATTAATAACACTGTTATTTTGGCAATAAGGACTGCTGTCCCAAAGTTAGGTTTGCTAGTCGCTCAATGGGGGTGAGGGATCCCCTGCTCCAAGCCTCCTCCCCCTGCCACCACTCACTTGGCTGGTGAGGGAAAAGGCATGGAAATGGGCCTCTTGGGGTGCACTCCCAGCACAGTGCAATGATGTCACTCCCAGGAGTAATGTCATTGTGCAGGCCCCAGAGTGCTCCTGGGCTTTGCACCAGGTCAATTTGGACCATTTGGGGGCACAAATCAGACCAGTGTGAAGCCTGGGAGCACTCCTGGGGCCTGTTCAACAATAATAACAACAACAATAACAAAAAAATAATAATAAGGGCTTTTTTCTGGGGAAAGAGGTGGGGGAACCCTTGTCACTACATGCATGCACACAAAGCACATGCATGCTCCCAGGACCACACAATGACATCACTTCTGGGAAGTGATGTCATTGCACACATTGTGGCCACCCCACTGGGAGAAAGAAAGACAAAGGAAGGGAAAGAAAGAAAGATGGAAAGATATGGAAAGAAAGAGAAAGAAGGAAAGAGAAAGGAAGAAAGGGAGGCAGAAAAGGAAGGAAGGGAAGGAAGGAAAGAGAGAGAGAGAAAGAAGGAAGGAAGACAGAAAGACAGAAAGATAGACATGGATAGAGAAAGGGAGGGAGGGAGGGAGGGAGGAAGGGAGAAAGGGAAGGAAAGAGAAAGGGAGGGAGGGAAAGAAAGAACGTACGAACGAAAGAAAGAAAGAAAGAAAGAAAGAAAGGGAGGAAGGAAGGAAGGGAGCAGGGGAGAAAGGAAGGAAGGAAGGAAGGAAAGAAGGAAAGACATGCAAAGAAGGAAAGAGTAAGGGAGGGAGGGAGGGAGGGAGGGAAAGAAAGAAAGAAAGAAAGAAAGAAAGAAAGGGAGGAAAGAAGGAAAGAGAGAGAGGAAGGAAGGAAGGAAAGAAGGATAGAGAGAGAGGAAGGAAGGACGGAAGGACATGGAAAGACACAGAAAGACATGGGAAGTAGGAAAGAGAAAAGGAGGGAGGGAGGAAGGAAGGAAGGCTTACAGCTCATTTGGGGCTTCCTCCAACCAGCTGAAGAGTTGGAGTTAAAGAGCTCCTTTCCCATGCACAGAAAGGAGCTTTTTTAACCCCTGCTCTTCAGCTGGTGGGTGCGAATTTCCCCCAACCAGCTATGGGGCGGGGATTTAAGAGCTCCTTTCTGACAGCTCGCAAGCTGGTCAGGGCCACCTGAACACGTGATTACTTTGCAGAGCTGCTGGAACACCATTCCAGTGTGTTCCAGCAGAAGAAAAGGCCTGATGATGGTGGTGATGGTGATACACCGCCCTTCAGGATAACTTAACACTCACTCAGAGTGGTTTACAAAGTATGTCATTATTCTCCCCACAAAAATCATTCTGTGAGGTAGGTGGAGCTGAGAGAGCTCCGAGAAGCTGTGACTGACCCAAGGTCACCCAACTGGCTTCAAGTGTAGGAGTGACAAATCAAACCAGGTTCTCTAGATTAGAGTCCTGCCACTCTTAACCACTACACCAAACTGATACCACTCCCGGAAGGAAAATGTTTCAGAAGTAAGCGCAGATCGCCCACTCACTGGGAGGGTAAGGGGACCCAGAAACCCTACCTGAAGTCCCTCTCTCAATCATATTTTGCTGAAAGTCCTTCTCCAACTTATACATTAAGAAATGGGGAACTTGCAAGTTCTTGAGGGGCAGAACTCATTTCGCTTTGATGACCAACATTCTCCTGGGAGTAGGTCCCATTGAGTACACCTAAGTAGGATTCTGAGGTCTGCTTAGCATCGCAAAGTTTTTCTTCTCTGATGTTGGGTTGATCTTTGGATAGTTTCCTTAGGAGTCATTCACTGAGTTTAGCTGCACATCTGCTTAGTATCTCTGGGTCTTCTCAACCTGCCCACTCCTCTGAAGAACTGTAATAATATTTGAGCTTTTAGGCACAAGCAGTTATTATAGAGTGTATACAAATCTAAAGCATTTAAACAAAAAAAGGTGCTTGCATTGAGAGAGGGATAAAAGCATTAAAAATAGGCAATTTAGAAAACAAAAGATAAAAATAATTTTCATGTTGCTTCTAGCTCTGCACCAACAGTGGTTTGCTGAGAGCAATCACAATTTCAAAACCTTAGGCTAAGGAACAGCATCCAGATACAACAATAGTGGACAGCATTTACTTAAGAAGACATTGTTTACTATCTGGATGGGTAGTTAATAAGGATGGGATGCAAACCAGGCGCATTTATGCACAACCTATGAAAGAATCAGCCTAGCCATAACAGCATGGATATGGTCACATGATTTAAAGGCAAACAGCAAAAAACAAATGGTTGAATTTTAAAAAATAGAGATACGTAAGCATAATTATTCTTCAGCTCATAATTAACCTCACTAGTCATACCTTGTAAAAAAAATGGCTGTACACTAGATTGTGCTTTACTGTTCATGTGTGTACATTTACTATAATAACTGTGCCTTTATACCACTCTTCTAGACAGATTAGTGCCACACTCAGAGTCATTAACAAAGTCAGTGTCATCATTATCCCTACAATACAGCTGGGGAGCTGCAGTGAGAGTCAAACCGGCAGAGTGCTGATTCACAATCCAACCACTTAACCACTAATTTTTTCAATTCTCAGAGAAAGGGGTGAAAACTGCAAGGATTATTTATTCATTTATTTAGAACGTCTCTGTGCTCCCTTTCTATGCAATTCAGGATCCCCCAGACGGAGAACGTTAAAATATTGTATATATCAAAACTGCATTTAAAATACAAATGTATGTAAAATATGTTAAACAATTAAATAAAACAGATCCTATTATATAAAAGGCTAAGCGTATTCAAGACAATGCATATCCTCCCCTAGTGTGCCACCATAGGGTGCTGCTGTGGAAGGAAGCTCAGATGAGGCAGCCAGACCTCCAGAGAGCAAGCCATGATGGGAAAACCAGGCCGGGATCAGGAGCAGGGCAGGCAGCATTGCTTGCCCTCTGTCTTCACCCACGTGGGATTGGGAGCAGAGCAGGTGGCAATGCTTGCCCCCCCTGCCTTCACCCAGCTGGGATCAGGAGTGGAGCAGGTGGCAATGACATCCTGCCCTTCACCCAGTTGGGATCAGGAGGGGAGCAGGTGGCAATGCCCTTGCCCCACTACCCAGCTGAGATCAGGAGCGGAGCAGGTGGCAATGCTTGACTTCCGCCTTCACTGAGCTAGGATCAGGAGCAAAGCAAATGACAATGCTCATCCTCCACCTTCACCCATCTGGATCAGGAGGGGAGAAGGTGGCAATGTCCATGCCCCACCTTCACCCAGCTGAGATCAGGAGCGGAGCAGGTGGCAATGCCTGACTTCTGCCTTCACTGAGCTAGGATCAGGAGCAAAGCAGGTGACAATGCTCATACTCCACCTTCACCCATCTGGATCAGGAGGGGAGCAGGTGGCAATGCTCACTCTTCCTTCAACTTGCTGGAATTAGGTGTGGAGCATGCAGAAATCCCTGCCCTCTTCACCTGGACAGAATTAGGAGCAGAGTAGGAGACAATGCCCGTCCCTCTTCACCCAGCTGGGATCAGGAGTGAAGCAGGTACCAATGCCCATCCCCTGCTTTCACACAGCTGTGATCAGGAGCAGAGCACGTGGCAATGCCCTCCTGCCCTTCACCCAGTTGGGATCAGGAGGGGAGCAGGTAGCAATGCCTGCTCCCCTACACCCAGCCAGGAACAGGTATGGAGCAGGGGACAAGGTCCAATCCCTCTTCACTTAGCTAGGATAAGGGGCAGAGCAGGCAGCAATGCCCGCCCCCAACTTCACCCGACCAGGATGAGGCATGATGCAGGAAGCTCCCCCTTCTCCCTGACAGAATCAGGCATGGAGCAGGTTGTAATACCTGCCCCCCCTCACCCTGCCGAGATGAGGCATGGATCAGAAGGCAAATCCCCCCCCCTTCTTTACACAGCCAGGATCAGGAGCGGAGCAGGTGGCAGCGCCCATCCCCACCTTCACCTGGCAGGGATGAGGCTTGATGCAGGAGGCAATGCCCACCCCCCTTCACTGGCATGGAGCAGGTTGCAATATCTACCCCCTCTTCACCTGGCTGGAATCAGGTGCAGAGCAGGAGGGAATTCCTGCCCCCTTCACCTGACTGGGATCAGTAGTGGAGCAGGTGGAAATTCCCGCCCCCCCCCCCTACCCAGCTGGGATCAGGAGCTGGGTAGTGGCAATGTCTTTCCCCCACCACCTCCACCTTCACCCAGCCGGGATCAGTCACAGAGGAGGCAATGCCCGCCAGCCTGCCCTCCCCTTTCTAGAGCCCGTTGCATTTTTCCCACAACGGGCTTTGTTACTAGCAAACATATAAAACACACACAAACAGAAAGGAAGGCAATTGAGAGTTAGGGAAGGAACGCCAAACAAATCAAACAAATCTTCACTCACTGAGAGAAGACAAGGATAGAGGGAGACAGATGAATCTCCCTGGATGGCAACTTCTCAACGGCAAAATGAGAGCAACATCTTGCTGCAAAGAGGTAGCAGAAAACAGAGGTTGTTGTCTCTTATAAAGAGGCATAATTGGCGAACATGCTTCCTCTCCTTCTGCCAGAGATGATTTAGCTTCTCCTTAAATATTCACCCTAAAGTCAGAATATGAAATCTTTCCTTGCTCAACTTAAGCCATTTTTCTGCTCAAAGTTGCACCCTCTCTCCCCAGGTTGCTTTTCTCTCTGATGACAAAAGGGAATTGTGTGTTATTTTACATCTCAGACAGAAAAGCAGCAAAGGAGAGGGAGGTTGTCTGGACAAGGAGCTGGGAAGGAAAAGATGAAAAGGCTCCTTGCTCACCCAATCTTACAGTCAGTTGGAGTCCATTCACTTGAAAGAATCATGGACCTCCACTTGAGAGCCAGTTTGGTGTAGTGGTTAAGAGCGCAGGACTCTAATCTGGAGAGCGTTTGCAAATCGTCTTGCTGGGGGAAGGGGAATGCTCCGGAAAAAGATGAGAAAGTTGCAGCTGCCTGCCCCAAAGATCAATGGGAGCAGGCTTGTGACTGGAGAAATGATTTGCAAAAGCTGCTGTTGCCGCAGGCTGTCTCTGTCTCTTCAGGCAGCGAGGGGAAGGAAAGACTTGCGAAAATGATCCTTTATCCTTCACGTGTAAAATGTCACTTGTAGCAAGGCTCTCAGCTCCACCCACCACACAGGATGTTTTGTTGTGGGGATAATCATAACATACTTTGTAAACTGCTCTGAGTAGGTGTTACGTCACCCTGAAGGGCATTACATAAATCAAATGCTATTATTATTATTATTATTATTATTATTATTATTATTATTACTACTTAACATGCACTCCTGCCTTGCCATTGTCTTCAAACAAATCCCCTTCCTGTCTCCATCCTATGTTGCACTGTCAAAGGAAAAAAGAAAGGATAATGTTTACCTGCCTGCCTCTCAGGTGTGTTGAGATGCTACCAAGAAGCAACCTGCGGAATAACTAGAAACCCAAACACTTTACACTGAATCCTTTCCCTGCTGGTTTCCATTGAAAAGTAAGATACAACAGAACACCAACACTCTAAGGGCCAAGCTACAAGTGACAAATGACAGTTGAATGGCAAGTGTATTTCTCCCTGTTCACTTGCCCTCCACTCAATTCACTTGCCAGGCAAGTGTCTTTTGTCATGTGTAGCTTGGCCCTAAGTCACTCCAGGTATCCAAACCCACTTCCGTGCCAGCTAGTGAAGACAGACAATAATGCACAGGGAATACCAATGATGCTTGACGCAAGGAATTATTTCCATGGACTTGTGAGTAGATTGCATAGTCGTAGCAGTAGAAAAGAGCAAGAGTCCAGTAGCACCTCTAAGACTAACAAAATTTATGTTAAGAGTATAAGCTTTCGTGAGTGACAGCTCAGTAGGGATCTGTGACTCACAAAAACTCGTACTTTACCACCATTTTTGTTAGTCTTATAGATGCTACTTGGCTCTTGCTCTTTTCTACAGCTACGACTATGTAATCTACTCACAAGTCCATGGAAATTATTCCTTGTGTCAATCATCCCCTGTTCACAGCTACAGACAGACTAACATGGCTACCTAAGACATAGCATTAGTAGGAACCCAATACAACATAATGGTGAGGTCTATGGTTCCTAACTCATTAGTGGAGCATCTGAGATCTCCTCTCTACAACACAGCCCTCATGGGTTTCTAGGACTAATTTTCCATAGACCTTTCATTATGTAGTATTTGTAGCAGCAGCAGTAGCCACAAGGCGGCACATTCCACCACCAACAGTGCCCCAAATATGCCACTTGATGCAGGCACCTGGGTTTACCTACTAGTACAGCCAGACGTGGCTCCGAGAAAACCCAATTAATAGGGAAAATGGGGATGGGTGGCGGGTATAAAAGCAAATCAACTACATTAAGATGCACTCTGGATTTTTCTTTTACTCGCTAGATTATGATGCTGTTCAAATTGATCAGCTCTTCAAGATAAAGATACTTGGATATGTTTTTGCACACTGCTGTATACTGAGGCAAGCAATTGGTCCACCAAGGTCAGTAGTGTCTTTGCTGGGTGGCAGAGGCTTCCGCGGTTTCATATCACTACCTGATCCCCCTTTTAACTGGAAATGATGAGCACTGAAGCTGGGACCTTTTTCATGCAAACCAGATGCGATGCCACTGAGCCACAGCCTCTCCCAAAGGACACCCCCCCCCCGGTTTTTTGCATTGCTTTGAGTAATGCAATAAGAATAATAATAAAAAAACTTTTTTATCCATGAACAGCAGGCTCTAATCAATCTCACAGGCCAAACTTTACAAATGTCAAAGATAAAAATTACCATCCTTAGAATGAACCAGTCCTGTTAGAGGCATCCCAAGAGAAATTGGAGGAAAGAGCATCCAAGCAATTATATATGTACCTTTATCTAAGTAACCCAGTACACGCTTATTTCTTATTCAGTAGGCTCTTATTTCTTATTCTCAATAGGCAGAGCAACATTTCTGTAAACTTCAAAAAATGGGCTTTAAAAAGCTCAGGGACAAATGAGAACATTATTTCCTACCTTAAAAGCTGAACCACAGACATTTTAAATGAAAAGGTGTTTTGGAGTACGATCTCATGTTGAACAATGCGTTAATTTTATTATTTCACGTTTTAGAAAAGGGGAAAGAGCAGGAATGTGCTGATCTTTATAAAAAATATTATCTGAGGTATTTTTGTTTCGTTTCTAATTGGAGAATAGTTCCCTCACTTTGCTGGAACTGAATATACTATTGATTTCCCTGAAGTTAATAGCTAGAGTAGATCATTTGTCTAACTGCAGAGCCTGTAATCAAATGTTCTTGAAAGCTTTTGTTGGTGAATAAGGCGTAGGAACTTGGGCTGGGTATTCATCCATGCTGTCATTTATTATTATTATCATCATCATCATCATCCATAAATAGAACAATGAACACAAGAAAGCAAGCTACTTATTCATCTTGCTTCAGCCAAGACAGGATGAATAAATTTGCATGAATTTGCCTATTAGCAAAAATGTCTTCCTCCCTCCCTCCCTCCCTCCCCTCCCTTCTTTTGCAATAAAAACAATAATCTAAAAACAAAGCATCATTGTTCTGTACATGAGGATGCCCATCCTTGTGCGGGAACATCAGATGTATGTGATTAGATTAGGGTGCTAACTCCAGGTTGGAAAAGGAATGCTCTGTCTAAAGAGACTAGGGCCCAGCCGGATTTGCAAGACAGAGCTGTTCCGCCAGGCGTATGGTTGACGCTGGTTGGGCCTCCCCGCCGGCCGACTAGAGAAAAACATGCCCCCCTACCCACCCAGCCTGTTAAATACTTTGGAGATGGTTGGGTGGTGGTTATTGGAGAAGTCTGCTGCTGTGTTTTAAATATTTATGTGGTTTTATTGGTTTTAAAGTTATATGCATTTTAAATTACTATATCGATTGTAATCTGCCCTGAGCCTGCTGATGTGGGGAGGGCAGAATATACATTGAATTAAATTAAAAAAAATAGGTGCATGAAGATAGATAATACACATAGCTGTTAAGAATAAGATGGCTCTTTTTTCTGTTTTGTGAATTCACCTGGCATTAAAGAAGCAAGCAAGCTGGTGAATTCTTATTTGCAGAGACCAGGATTGGTTGGCTAAGTGCTTCCCGCAGACCTCTGGGGTGGCAGATCCTTTGAGAGTCCCAAGTCGTAGAGATTTTGCTTGTCAGCCACCTCAATTAATCAAGGGACAATTTTTCATTTGAGATTACAGTTTGGTTGATTAATTGCTTGATTATTCAATTAAGGATTGCAACCCTAGTAGAAATGTAAGCCCTTTATAAATTGTAAACGACTGCTGTCCCTAGGCTGTTACCAAAAGCTATGCATTGTGTTTGCATTATGTAAGTCATTCAAAGTTCACACCTAAAAATACACTTTTGTATCTGTGTAAAGTGCCATTAAGTTATGGCAATTCAATTGAGTCTTCAAAGCAAGAGATGTTCAGGATGGTTTGCCATTGCATGCCTCTCTGTGGTGACCCTGGACCTCCTCTGTGGTCTCCCATTCAAATATTAACCATGGGTGACCCTGTTTAGCTTTTGAGATCTGACAAGATCAAGCAAGACTGGGCTACCCTGGTCAGGGAAAAACATTCTTATACAGGATATACAGCTATAATTAAATGTATGCTCTTAAGTTAATAATTGCCCTGACCTGGATAGCCCAAGTAAGCCTGATCTCATCAGATCTCAGAAGCTAAGCAAGGTCAGCCTTGATTAGTTATTGGATGGGAGGGCTCTAATAGAGACCAAGGTTGCAGACGCAGGCAATGGCAAACCTCTTTTGTTAGTCGCTTACCATAAAACCCCCATCAGGGGTCGCCATAAGTCAGCTATGACAGTAATTATTGAGACTCTTCATTTATGCACAGAAGAATCATGGTTTACATTGAGTTAAACTAAGGATATTCTGTTTTCTACTCAGTAGGAACATTCCAAATTTGAAATTACCATTGGGAATATTATTTTTCTTTTATGAATATTTGTGAAAACGTGTTGCCTCATTATCCATTTAGTTCAGCATGCCAAACCAATGAGACCAACATCTCTGAAAATAACAATCACTGTCTATTAGGATTCCATTTTTCATGTTTGCTAGTTGGATGATAGACTTTTCTGTCTGCTCAGTCATAGATTGCTTTGATGTTACTCTTATGAGTTTGACAGCAATTCTAAGATACTTTTTTCCTGGTTACTTGCTTAATGTTTGGTTCCAGGAAAATTTCCACCCCTTTTATTCTTCTGGGGAGAGGGAATACTTCCTGTCCTTATTTTATTAGCTTGCATAAATTAGCTTGCCTAGAAAATTCAGAAAATCCAAATCTATCTCCATTGTGGTGTCTTGGTTAGACTGTCATGCTAGGATTTTTGGAAACTTGGTTCTAAATCTCTGCTCTGCCATGAAAGTTTGCTTGGTGACCATGGGCCAATTGCATACTCTCAGCCTAACCAATCTCATAGGGCTGTTGCTAGGATTAAAATGGAGGTGAAGAGAATGATGTAAACTGCTACTTTAGCAAGAGCTGCTTCCTGAAGCTGGCAGCAAGAAAGGACGGTCACATTAACTGGGTTACCATCCCTCTAATCTCAGAAAGGGGGTGGCACTCAAAGCTGAGCCTCCAAAGGTGACTGTACTGCTGGAGTAGGTTTCACAAGGTATTAGGTAGCCCTTCAGGTACAGTAGTCCCAAGCCGTACATGGCTTTGAAGGTCAACACCAGCACCTTGAATTGTTCCAAGAAACAAATTAGGAGCCAGCATAGATGGACCAAGACTGGAGTGATAGGGTCCCTATGACCCACTCCAGTCAACTTCCTCGCACTGCCACTGGACTTATTAAGAGAAACAAAGGGCCAAGCTACACATGACGAATGACACTTGAACGGCAAGTGGATTGAGTGGAGGACAAGTGAACAAGGAGAAATACACTTGCTGTTCAAGTGTCATTCGTCATGTGTAGCTTGGCCCTAAGTCTGAACAGCGATTAATCACTTCTTACAAATGTTCATATTCAGAACTTACATGTTTCCAATGCCTGCTAAACTCTGGAGTCATGTACTTCTTTGGTCACCTCCCCAGACAATAGTGCTCATCAGTAGATGGTGTTCACTATACTGGTACCTGCTCAGAACTTTGGGAATCAAACTAGAGTTTTGCTGAATTGGCATTGATGTTAATTTTACAGGCTTGGCAGCAGTTCTGGGGTGCTTTCTCTCTGTCAAAATTTCATTTCTTCATTTCGGGAAATGTTTATACCCTTTTTTCTGCTGTAATTTGTGAGAGGATACATCAATGCAAGAATACGCCAAATATCTTGATCCAGTTGAGAATGCTGGATTTCCATGAATGTTATCAACTTTGGGTGACCGGCAAGCAGGCAAGATAAGGCTAGAGAATCGAGCCATATAGTTCCACCTACAAGCAAGTAGGATTGAGACTATCAGGGATAGCACCTGCCATTTTCCCCGATGTCCACCAAGGCTGTAGTCATCGAGAGAAAAAAAAAATCAAAGCATCATGGATATGCACTTCTTCAATTCCACAGTTCAGTAATTGCTGAAAATGTGTACAGAGAGCTTTGATAAGGATCCCCAGTATCCTTCAAGCAACAGAGAATGAAGAATATTTATTTTTAAATCTCATGGATAGAAATTTCCATGACCCTGTGGTTTAGGGACTGAGGATAAGGGTACTCATGGGTTTCCTTACGTTCCTGGTCTCTTCACAATGTGGAGACTACAATTTTTTTTCATTCACTTCATCTGCATTTTGGTCATTAAGGAATTTATTTATTTAGTACATCTCTATCCCACCCTTCCTCTTAGGAACTTAAGAGAGCATATATCATTCTCCTTTCCGTTTTATCCTCTCTACAACCCTGTGAAGTTGGTCGGGAGAGAATTATTGGCCCAAGGTCATCAGGCAATAACAGAATAGGGATTCAAACCTGGGTCTTCTAGATTGTAAGTTTTAATTGGAAATGAGGAGGCTACCCCAAAATTCACTAACAGGTAACTACTACATCTTCGTGACAATCGTAGTGATTTTTAGTGTGGTATTAAGAAATTGCATCTGCCAGAGTTCACAAGTACCCAGAATCTTGCTCTAACTTGGGTCTAAGTTATATCATTGTTTGAGCAATATTTTAAACACCATTTTACAGGCCTATACGCCGGACCTTTGCTTTTCTGCAAGTTTTATGGCCCCTTAGCTCCATGGATTCTTTACTTGATTGTGACCTGTGGGCTTAATGCAATCAATCATCTTCAATATACTTCTACTTTGCTATTGTTTGTACTCGCCATAGATTATTTCTATCAGCTCAATCCTGTTCTATTTTAAATCATTGGCTTTAACAGGCCGGGGGGAGGTGCTAAATTTGTCAGCCTAGAGAACACAATCATAGAACACACATCCTTCCCATAAACCACAGCTTTATTGATCTATAAAGCACACAGCCCGCTTTAGTGCAATAGAATAATACAACCATAATTAAAAGAAGAAGATGACAAAATGGACACAGGTTTAATTTCACTGCCTCATAAAATACTGAACACATCCTTCTCACAACAGTCACTGAACTCTGCTCCCCCCCCCCCTTTTTTTTCTGTAATCCCAAATTTCCAGCTCAGCACCTACAGTCCATAAATAGACCAGTCATATAAATCCTGTTGACTATAATTCTGTATATTATAGAGCTACCAAGCTGAATGAAACCCACCAAGCATTTGTACGACGTACTTGAGAAGCATCTTGTTCTTGATGCCTGGATCAGCAACAAGAGGGGGGACCCATCAACTACCTGACTAGGGTTCTCAAATTCCAGGTGAGGCCTCCCAGAATCACAGCTGATCTCCAGAAGGCAGAGATCAGTTCCCCTGGAGAAAATGGCTGCTTTGGAAGGTAGACATTATGGCATTATACCCCATTGAATACCTCCCCTCCCAAACTCTTCCCTCTCCAGGCCCTACCCTCAAATCTCCAGGAATTGCCCAACCCAGAATTGGCAACACTATACCTGACTGGCCACAATACAAGAACATTGTGCTGCATTTGGCTGAGAGGTGTGACAGTTTTCCTAGGATTTTCCTCGTCACAATATCCCACCACCCCACAGCATGAGGGTTCCCAGCAGGACAGATTTTGGGCCTGAATATAAACCCATCCAAGGCCAGACTGATAACTGAAAGATAATAAGGTAAACTGACAGGAACAAGAAAGTTTGCTTTTGAAAGTGAACAAGTGCTAAGTTTATTCAGTAAGAAACACACAACTGGGGTAAATATTAACACTGAACCAGGAGTTGTGGAATGTTAGATTTTACACAGTACATGCCCAAGGAAAAGCACTCTCTCTGAGGCAGGTTTATAACATATTGCTGCAGTTTAGGTTCACACCAGACCTAGTAAACCCCACTGGAATATTGTGATGCCTTTTGACACTCAGAGAAATTAATGAAAGATTTGATCTCACTCCGCATCTTTAATTCACAATCCTGTTTTTTTTAAAAAAAACTTTTAAAAACCCTTTTACTCTTGTCTTCTAACCTGCAAAATATAATTGATACTCCAAGGGTCAAATCAGAACCTGTCTCTCAATTCACAGAACCTAGTGTCTAATTTAAAGCAGTGCTCTGATTGGATCCTCTGTTGCTGGGGAACATTTAAATGCTCTGCCCACACACCATACAACCCATGAGCCATGTGTATAGTTTTATTGAGTCCTGACTGATTGAATGGTAACATTTTCTTATGCGCCAAGGTAAGTGGAATAAGAAGTAATTCCCTCTTTGCCTCTGGAAGGCTCTGTCAGTTTCACCTCCCCTTTTAAGAGGGGAAATAAACAAACCTTCTGAGCAGCCATCTCCCTGGCTCTCCAGAGAGGGGAAACTAACAAAGCCGATTTCTTTTAAAACTCAGTTTCCTGGCTAACATTGTGACTCCCTTCACGTGCACGTCCTCATGCAATTCATCTCTTGTAGCTTAGCGCTAAGCTAGCTCTCTGTTCCCTATTGCCATGAAACTTATGGGGTGAGGTATCAGGCCAGTCTATCCCATCTAACAAAATTGTTACAAAGATAAAATGGAGGAGGAGACAATCACATATAGCTCCGTGAGCTCCTTGGAGAAAGGGCAGAATAAAAATGCACTAAATGAATAAATGAGAGGAATTCAGGCCACCACCCACGTTTTACGGGTTGCCAGATGATTATGAATATTCCTCTTTTTGCAGACCCAGTCAAGCAACAAAATCAGGAGATCAATCAGACCCCTAATGAGATGTCCTGTGCAATTGGTGGTTGGAAATGTTTTGCTTGGCTGCGTAAGGATGGCCTGCACTTATGAGCTGATTGTAAGATCTCTGTAAGAACGGATGGGTTGAGGAACGGCATAAGATCACTCAAGTCTGCGAGCCAAGCTGAACTGTTCTTAGAAATATGTATCTTCCCTGGTAAACATTTTAAAACCTGTGACAGATTTGCAGAAGCCCTTCTGAATCTTGAAAACTGAATGTGAGAAGTGTCCTTAAGCACTTTATTGATGCATTTCAATACAGGGATGCTTTTCAAAAGCGTGGGCACATGCATCACACATTAAACACAATGGGGCCATTAGGACACAATATGGACTCATTTAGGACTCCTTTAGGTGTCTCTACAAGGATGAAGAATCCTCACGGGAAGCATCCAGAAGTGAAGGAACATTATCAGGCGTGCTCCAAGTGCCACTATTTAGCAACCAGTCTCTTATTTTTTTGCTATTTTTTTCCCTGCACCCTGCTCTTGACATTTTTGTTAGTATTAACAGTGGAAAACCACATGTGGAAAATGGCAAAAAATAGACAAAAAATATGGTGATAAAACATCAAATGTAATAAATGTGAATCTGATATCAGCTATACATTAATCTCTGTGAATATCACGTTTATATAACAATCATAGGTTATTCCACTCCACTACAAGATAAATATAAATCCAGCTTTTATTAAAAAGTTCAACCGGTGTGGTAGAAACTCCAACTGGGGAGACATCCAACAGGTAAGCCTCAGCCGTGAAAGGTAAGGAAAATCAACGTGAATTCTGTATTTTATGTCTTTTCTGATGACTCTGTCTTTTGTAGATGGTACCAACAATGTCAGGATGTCAAAAGATGCTTCTCGGCCGCCCGGCATTCAGGGCCAGCAAGAAACCTGATGTTTCATCAGAGAAACCCCCTCAGGGGTGAACAATTGATCCACCATAAATATACAAGCCTTACAAGTGAAACTCCAGTGGCAAACTCTTGACATTTTAGCAGAAGCCTGATACACAGGATTTTGGGGGGAGGGAGTTAATCCCATCTGGGATAACAATAATTTTATGAGAAAATCTTTACTTGCTTAATACACCTGGGTCAGGCTGGGGTTAAAAGTCCAGCAGCAGGGATAGAACAGGGTGCAAGCTCTGCTCTTTTGGCAAAAAAGACTGGTGATCCTGAACTGGGAGTGAGCTTTAAATGGAGGCCTAAAACTTTTAGAAAGTTGAGGGCAGAATTATAATAAAACAAAAGAGGGTTGTTTAAAAACTGCTAAATAAGGCCACTGTTTTAAAAATATGAACAAGAAAACGTTTGATTTTGACTGGGTAATAACAACAACAACCATGCTTACATACTGTCCTTCTGGATAGATTAGTGTCACACTCAGAGTAATTAATGAAGTCAGTTTTATTATTATCCCCAGGGCTTTTTTTCAGCGGGAACGCGGTGGAACGGAATTCCGGCACCTCTTGAAAATGGTCACATGGCCGGTGGCCCCGCCCCCTGATCTCCAGATAGAGAGGAGTTTAGATTGCCCTCCATGCCGCTGGTGTGGAGGGCAATCTAAACTCCCCTCTGTCTGGAGATCAGAGGGCAGGGCCACCGGCCACGTGACCATTTTCACCAAGGGCAATTTAAACTTTAAAAAAATTCCCCTTGTTCCAGCTGACCCAAAGTGACGTCATTGTGCAGTCCTGAGTTCCACCACCTCTTTTGCCAGAAAAAAAGCCCTGATTATCCCCACAATACAGCTGAGAAGCTGGGCTGAGAACAGCGGCTTAACCAAAGCCACCTGATCAGTTCATGGTGGGAGTGGGATTTGAACCAGCAGAGTGTTGATTCACATCCCAACCACTTAATCACTATGTTAATGCAGCTCCCTTGTTCCTTCATGACACTTATAGGGCCCAACCTACCAGAGGGTTGTCATGAGGGGGGAAATTAGTTAGCAGTAGGTCTGCTGCCCCGAGCCCTTTGGAGGAAGAGTAGGATAAAATATAATAAAATAAAAACACTGTAAATTATGAGTACAAATTATCAGTTCTGTTCAGGTCCTGAATTAATAATACAAGATGGGAACCTGCAAGGATTCACAGCTGAGATCTTATGATGCTGCATTGATTCTCTCTACACGAGACCTCTTACAAGAGGATGCTCAAGTGAAGAGAGACACAATGTTAGCTGGGAAGCATAGTTTTAAAAGACAGCAGACTGAGAGGTGAAATTAACAGAGCCTTCGAGGAGGCAAAGAGGATATTAACAAACCCTCTGAGGAGCAATCTTTGCCAGCTCTGTAGAGAGGTGAAATTGACAGAGCCTTTGGCTCTGTCTTTTTAAACTGTGCTTCCCAGCTAGCATTGCAGCTCCGTAGAGTAGAGCACTCTCATGCAAGAGGTCTCATGTAGAGAGACTCATCGTGAGGCCCCGTTTCTTCTTTAAGTTGGACAGCTAACGAAGAAAACTAAGTTTCATGTTTTTCTGCTCACCCAGAGACTTCCCCCCCCTAGAGATTTGTGCTAGAAGCAGATGACAGAATTAGATGAGATGAAGATATGAATCTCCTAGTACTTTTCAAACTTAAATTTCAAGCATCCAGATCTGAGACAAAAAGAGTAGGAAGAATCTTTCTACCCTGTATCCTTTCACCTATTATGCTCCCCCACAATCTTGATCTGATTAATTTAGAAGAAAAACAATGGACAGCTGTCTTTGGGAGGTGTGCTTTTTACAGGCAAAATCTTGCAGTATCAGGACTCCACAGGCCTGATATTTAGTTTTAAAGATGCTGACAGACCTGTGGTGTCCAAGTGGTCTAGTATAATTCTTAAACTTCTTGATCACACCCAATGTCTGGAGATCAAACATGTACCATGGACCCCCTCCTATGATGTAGCAAGTTTTGCTGTTTCTTCCATGCTGTGCTAACACCACAGATTACTCTTAATGTGACTAATTAGATCTCCTTCCTGGACATTTGAAAAGGATGGACAAAGAAAACACGGACAGGGGATTGGAATCTTCCCTGTTGCCCCAGCTCCCAACCTCCACTGTGTGAACAGAACCTATACATGTGTAAGTTGTATCTGCATTTGATCTGTAAAGTGAGCTATGCCATGATGCAAAATGCAGAGTCCCCAGTTACATTTTGTATGTGCAGAGTTAATGCATACGTGGAAGTTAGCATGGGAACTACAGTCAAGAGCCCCATGCTCCCTCCAAACTTTATTTTATGTTGTTATGACCCCTTTCTTTCTCTCAGTTAGATTTTGCCTTTAAGTCTTTTCTTCTTGCCCCCTCTGGGTAGATTGCTGCCACCAGGAATTATATTCTAAAATAATTTAAATTTCCCCCTTTAATAATGTGTCCAAGGGTCAGTCTCCTTTGTGGTACGCTGTGGCCCTGAAGATAGAAATGGGATATGAGAATAACAGATACTCTGGGATTTTTTTAAAAAAGAAACCCGTTTGTTTTTACAAGAAGCATATCGGTTTCATATTATTTCTTAAGCTTGATGGTTTCAAAAGAGTATTATTCTTAAAGTTCCTTTTCATAGACACAGGCTGCTTCCACACACGTTGGATAATGCACTTTCAGTGCTCTTTAGTGATCATTTGGAACTGGGTTTTCAGGTGTGAAACACAAAATCCACTTGTAAAGGATAACTAAAGTACATTGAAAGTGCATTATTCAACATGTGTGGAAATGGCTACAGTCACTCAGATCTCTCAGGAGGCATACACAGTTTGCCTGCTTCTGATATCAATTTCTCACTCAAATACACACAAGACTTTCTCTCAGGTGCACACACAGTTTGCCTGCTTTAAATAAAATGAATGTGTTCTCCAGACACACAGAGTTCAGATTTCCACACAGGTTAGTTTTCTCTCAGAAATGCTTAAACATGCGCAGGCTGCACACAGCTTGCCTGCTTTCCCCAGACTCTTTTCTCTCCACTCAGTAACTAAAAACTGCATTCACTCCTCCCACACTCTCAGTCATCAACCAATCATATCACTCACTCATCCCTCTCTTTCACCCCACTCTTCATCTGTACCACATCAAGCATTTAAACACACACAGACACACACACATTTGAAATCATTATATATGTTCCTTTTTTTGAATGTGTAAAAAGGGTTAGAGATGCTTCAAAATTCAGACTGCAGCAGTTTTGCAACCTAGTTTCAGGCAGTCCTGGTTAGCTCTCACTATAATTCAAGCTGTGCATTTTTACTTTTTTCTGTCCTTCTACAATCTCAAATCATTTTCCCCCAGGTCTTTGAAGCATTATAACGATCTCATGTTTGACCAGAAGATTTCTCAAGTCAGAAAGAGGCACAGTGTCCAACAGCGGCCCTGTCCTCTAGGTCTAGACATGCAACCTTCTAGGTATCATAATAACCACCTCATAGGATCCACTTTACTCTGTGACCCAAGGAGGGTGGACTGAGAGTCAAACTAGACTTTCATGTTTTTAAAGAGTAAGGTCTGAATCTGAGACCTAATGGCCTCAGAACAGTACTGTGTGGGGAAGAAGGGCTCCTCCCTCCCCCCTCAAGCTGTTTTCCAAAATAGTGAGTGGGAAGAGGGGACTCTGTTTTTACTGTTCTACACAAAATATTCTGTACACTTGGAGCAGTAAAACAGGGAAATACTCTCCCTATATGCTGTTCTGATGAGGAAACAGCTTGTGGGGGAAGGCAAAAGCTCTTCCTTCCCCTGCAGTGGCATTCTCAGACCATTTGGGCTCTCCTTTATTTTTTTAACAGCCCTTCCCCACTGCTGCTGTGTGGCTGCAGGGAACCCAAATTGGGTCTGGGGAATCTGGTCCCAACTCTTTAAAAACCCACATGTCTAGTTTGACTCTAAGCATGCAAATATCACAAACCAGCAGGGCTCTTTCCTGACCAATTGTTGGCAAGAACCGCTCTGGTTGCCCACATTGGCTTCATTCTAACACACTTAGCAACTTACCTAAAAGGGTTGTTGTGAGGATAAAATGGAGAAGGGAAGTATGTTGTAAGCTGCTTTGGGTTCCCATTGGGGTATAAATGAAGTAAATCTAGAATTTGATTGTACCACAAGAAACAGGTTCTCCCTCCACTGCATAGGATCCTACAACATACTGTGTGCAAAACCTGGAAACACCACTTTTAGCCAACCAGCATCCTGCAGTCCCATTATGCGGTTATCACACAACGTCTCTATCAAAAAAGTGGTATTTCTTTAATGATCTAAGCCCTGAGTTATGTTCCCCAGCTAGACAGAAAGGAAATGGGAATAACGGTGGCTGTGCCTCAATGAACACCACATTTCATCTTCTTTATGCTACAAGTGCTAGCGAGACTGAGGATCTTTGAAACTTTAAGAGCAATAGTATCTTTTGATTGTTTGCTTTTCCTCCCGTAGGCTGAGCAGGCAGCAAAAAGCAGCCCTTACCGTGATTTGTGACAAACAATGAAGCGGACCCATATGTTTGTTATTTTCCCCCAAGCATAAACAGAGAAGAGAGCATTTTACTCCCCTCCTCTCCTGAATAATACATTTCATTTCATTTTAATTAAACATGGACAATTTTATTTACACTTCCTGTGCTCTGTCAAAGAATCAAATGCAGAGTGAGTAGTGGGGGAAATGACACGTCTTCTGATGCCCCTAACATAAACATGGCAGATTATTTGCCCATCTGTTCATTAATAGTGTTGAGAAAGTAATTATATATGCAGATTTCTTTGGGGTG
Source organism: Eublepharis macularius (assembly GCF_028583425.1). Lineage (NCBI taxonomy): Eukaryota > Metazoa > Chordata > Lepidosauria > Squamata > Eublepharidae > Eublepharis > Eublepharis macularius. The sequence goes on from NC_072796.1 coordinate 22,944,384, forward strand.
GAACAAAAAAGAAATGAGCTAATAATCTGTGCTTTCCCCCCTCCTTCTCACTATCTATGAATAATTAGAAAATCTTCAACAGAAAGAATTTCTTTCATATCTTTTTTGAAAAAAAACTGTACTCTGCACATTGTATAAGTAGTTCCATTTGCTAATTCAGTCTTTTTGATAGGGGGCAACTGAAGATCCAACTGGCCAGTGCACAAAAGATCCCTACTGAAACACTGCCTACTGTTGCAGAATTTCCCCACTTCTGTCAAACGACCCTCCCAATATTCTAAGGGATTGTTGATAGAGTTTGCTTACTACCCCTGGGTAAAGTACTAACAGTGTAGTCCTAAGAAGAGTTACTCCAGTCTAAGCATATTGATGTCAATGGGCTTAGACTGGAGTAATTCTGCTTAGGATTTAAGTGTCTCATCTGCATCTTGCATATGACTCCTAAGTTTCTGTCAACCAAGCTACTAGTGACTTTTTTCACATGGAGAACACTTGATTGTTTTTGCAAGTTTTCCTGGGAACTGAAGTTCGAGTGTCCTTCCCCTCTCTGTTAGAATCGCTGCCTGAAGAGCCAGAGAAAGCTGGCGGCAGCAGCAGCTTTTGCAAATCGTTCCTCCAGTCACAAGCCTGCTGGACAAAAAGGCTCTCAACAATTGTTTGGGGGTGGGCAGCTGCTACTTTCTCCCTGGGCATCCTGCTCCTGGGGAGCTTCACCAACACGGTGGGTTTCTCCAGAGCAGCAGGCTTGTGACTGGAGAAACAATTTGCAAAAGCTGCTGCTGCCGCTGGTTTTCTCTGGCTCTTCAGGCAGCGATTCTAACAGAGAGGGGAAGGACACTCAGACTTCAGTTCCCAGGAAAACTTGCGAAAACAATCAAGTGTTCTCCATGTGAAAAAAGTCACTTGTAGCTTGGCTCTGTGTCAACTCAGACTAAAAATGACTCAGGATCAGGGTAAGGAAATGCTCTGGGTTTTCACATGCTTCCTTGGATCCTGAGAAATGTTTAAACATTCAACAGGAAGCATCTTGTCTAGCCTGCTTCTTAAAGGAAAACAGGAAATGAGAGTGAGGGGGCAGGAACAGGAAGCAAAACAGTATATCAGCAACTGTCCTAGATTGAATGTATGGATGCCATTCCCCCACTGGGGGCAGGATCCCCTGCTCCCACCCTCTGCCCCCTGCCTCTACTCACCTGGCCAGCAGGGGAGGAAAGGTGGTGGAATGGATCTCCTTGGTGTGATCCCGGGGCAGTGTGATGACATCACCTCTGAACGTGACATCATCATGCCGCCCCTGAAAGCATTCCTGCACTTCGCAGCAGGTTGTTTTTGGCCCAAATGGGCTGAATTGGGCCCAATTGGGGGTCCAAATCAACCTGCTGAGAAAGACATGCATGAGGAGCACAGGGAACGCTGACAAGGTAAGCGCTGGGAGGAGAGGGGGACCTGGCCTCCCTAAGGAACATTGCTTCAGAACTGGATCGAAAGATTTTGGGGATTCAAGTTAAAATAGAGAACATTTCTTGCACTGATACAAAGTATCCCTGTTAAACAAAAGAGCAAAACACAAGGCTCAGTTCAAGTATACGGGAAAGATCTTCTGATGCTCAAGAAGGACTGCATTAGGAATCACATGAAGATAAGACTTATCTGTCAGGATGTCTCCTGTCATACTCTGCAAGGCCTCTGTGTATTCTGTGTTCTGGCTGAACTTTGCAGGGCCTGATTCTGTGTGACTCTGATGTTAGAAGCTGAAATGTGACAGTTTGCTGTTATCTCTTTCTCAGTCTGCAGTTTTGCCTTTTGCCTGCGAAGGCCTTGAAATGATCTCGGTTGGGTTCTGCTGTTCATCTATTAAATTTAGCTAGCTGTTCTCTGAAGGGGGTGGGGCTGGGCTTAGAATTAGACATGGGCACGACCCCCCAAAAAATTCCGATTAAGCCATTTGTGGATCTGGGCTGCCGCCAAACGCGGGTCACTGATTCTAACCGATCAAGTCTCATTTCTGGTCTGGAATTGGGAATCAGGGAGGCCAGCACCCAGGGAAACCATAGTCAGGCTCTTGCGCATGCGCACACGCTCCTGGGTCGCCCCCACCCACGCAGCAAGCCGGCTGTCCCAGTGCGCTGCGGAGCTGGTGGCAGCACGAGTGGCTTGGAGGCTGCCCGCACCATTCACCTGCCCCGCAAGACAAGGGGCGGCTGGCTTGCCCACACGCCCCTTGTCCTGGGGAAAGGCGAATGGCGCAGGCGGCCTCCCAGCCTCCCGCGCTGCCTTTTGCCTTTTCCCAGGACAAGGGGCAGCTGGCTTGCCCACACGCCCCTTGTCCTGGGGAAAGACGAATGGCGCGGGTGGCCTCCCAGCTGGCTTGCCCACACGCCCCTTGTCCTGGGGAAAGACGAATGGCGCAGGTGGCCTCCCAGCCTCCTGCGCTGCCTTTTGCCTTTCCCCAGGACAAGGGGTGGCTGGCTTGCCCACACGCCCCTTGTCCTGGGGAAAGACGAATGGCGCGGGTGGCCTCCCAGCCTCCCGCGCTGCCTTTTGCCTTTCCTTTATGCCCATGGCTTCAGAACACCCCCTTCCCCCTCCCTTGGGTTGCTGCTCCGTGGTTGGAAGGAAGCCTGCTAATCAAGGAAAGCTGGGCTTCCATTCGTGTTTTTAAGGCGACAGAAGGAGGGCAAACACAGCTCATTCCCCTGACTCCGTTGCCCTGGGAATAAATTACAGGCGCAAGAGTGTCTGCAATTCTGAACAGAAACTGACCCATCTGATCAAGTCCCGAACAAGCAAACTCCCAACTGCTGGATCGGTTGCCCTGGACAGAACCGATTAGCTGAGTCACGATGGCGCAAACGCCAAAATGGGGGGGGGGGGGGTTGAAATCATAATTCAGATCGGGCCCATCTCTACTTAGAATCCTATATATGTCATGTGCGCTTGTAGAGAAAGGCCATTCCTGCCAAGGAGTGTAATAGTGTATGAAGTAGTTGCTTATCAATAAAATGCTTTAACTCATGCAATTCCTGGACTCATGCAGTGAAGTCTTTGAGAGTTACTTGGCAGAACTTTACATGGCCAGTATCAACTACATGAAATCCTTCAGCTCCAAGTTAAATTTGTCCTTTTAAATGGGTTCTACATCCTGGGGGTGTTTGACAAGTCCCAATGGTCTGTTATTGGAGCTCAGGGACAACATTAGTATGTTTTGACCGACTCTGAGGAAAACAAAGTTAAAAAACCCACAAAATACCATCCAGCCTTTCTTATTGAAATACCAGCCTTTCAAAGTTGCTCAACTCTTGTCTCATAACAGTGTTTGAATGGATTCTGTTAGATGTTTCTGACAAATTCTGGTAATAGCAGATGCCATTTTGTCACACTTGCCTTGCTTCTTACACACTCTCACATACGTACCCCATATGGGAGCTGATTCACACATTACCCCCTTTCAAGCATACTTTCACCTTGTTTTTCCCTTCTAAATATCAGTAAAGAATGATCAGTATCAGTGAGACCAAGGAAGGAAGAAAAGTAAATAGTGACATTCTTATTTTTATTTGGAAGAGAAAACAAGACTGCTTGAAATGTAAGTGGGTGGCAGCAGGATCAACCTGGAAAAGAACTGGCAGTTCTGTCGAGAGATGAGTGCATTTTCTTCCCACCCACCCCCCAAACCCGTTCTAATTCTTCATTGTTCCAAGGGTTCACTCTTCTCAGCATTCTATTCCTGCCAGATTCCTGTTAGCTAGAAGAATGTATAAGATCAATGAATTAAATAAATTTTGACTTAATTGTAAACTTGGGACATGTGGAGATGGCCACAACAGATGCTTTGAGCTTTGATATTTCTTTCCCTATTAAAAGGTTCTGAAGGGTGCTACCAGAAATAAATTTGAAGATGTGTGAAATACTTCCTTTGTTCCAACACTAAATACAGATTTCAAATTGGTTGCAATCTCCCTCAGAAGTTCCACCAGTCTAATCAAAGCCATTTTAGCTTATCTTTTAATTCCTCTGATGTTTTGAATGTATTTATTTATTAAGCTTATTTATCACCTGCCTGCCTAGGTATGTGCAGTTCAATTCGATAATCCCTTTAACATACTGAATTCCATTTTATTTAGTGGAGTTTGGGATTACCAAACTGAAAAGTGAATACCAAATCATATTCCCGAACTGAAGTTTGCTGTATTAATTTGGTTTATTTCAGTAAACTTTGGTAACTGCAGCTGAGCTGTTCCTTTGCTAAGAAACAGCAAGGCTATACTATCCCCCACCCTTCTTTCCCAGATAGGAAGAGGGAAAAGGAGGGTGAGGCAAAGTCAGGGGGAATTAGGAAGGAAGGGGGAATAAGGGGCCAGTCCTTGCAGGAGCTCTCCTTCTCTGGCCAATGGGATTCTCTAGAAGAAGAGATCTCTTTAAAAACTGCCCTGGAAGGAGTTAAATAGGCAGACTAGCCCGAGAGCAGCCTCCATTTTGTGTGGTGTGTTTGGTCTGGCCTTGGAGATTGAGACACAGTCTGCTTGCTGCTGGCTGTTGGCTCTCTCTGCCCTGCTTGGGTATGGATTGGATCCTGATGCCCCTGCTGTCTGCTGAGATGTTCTGCTGCTGAGCATGGACGGAGAGGTCTCACACATCACTGAACATGTCACAGTGCAAAAAAAAGAAAAGAAAAAAGAAACAAAGAAAACTATGCACACATTATTACACCTTGCCTGAGTGAAATTCAATAAGAATTTGGAGAGACCTCATATGGAATATCTGAAAAAAATTAAGGAAAACCAAAAGAGTTATTTTAAGAGTAACAAAATATTTCAGGGAAGTTTTGCAGGTCTCTCTATATTCTTACTGCAAGATCTGCCTCCATATTATAGCTGTATCCAAATTTGTATTAATATTAAACACAATTGTATTAACTTCTATATGTACATACGTGTATACATACATACATACTTATGTATATATAGAACAAAGAACATACAGTAACAAAAGAAAGAACTGTAATAAACTTCCCTGCAAAACATATCTCAGAGAGCTGCTTACCAAAACTGCCACATTTATTTTTTTTAAAAATCAAAGCCACAAAAGCCACATAATTTCAAAGCAAATGTACCCAGTTAACTACCCTGTTTATTTTTGGTACCCTGGAAGAGGGTAAAATAATGTATACTGTTATCTGATCTGGGAGGATGGGCTAGGCTCTGGCTCGGTTCCTACCTGGATTGTTCATGGTTGCAAGGAGGGGCAATCTTTGTTACATCCCCATTTGATCTTCCTCCTAGAGTTGCCAGTCCCCCACTGGGGGTGGGAGATCCCTTGCTCCCACCCTCGACCCCCTGCCCGCACTTAATTGCCTGGCGGGGGAGACACAGGCCTCCCGGGCATGCTCCTGCGCAGTGTGGAGTGTTCCCGTGGGCTCCCTCGTGTGGCAGTGGCCTGTTCCAGGCTGATTTTGGCCCAATCTGGGCCATTTCAGGCCCAATTTGGCCCAATTCAGGCCCAAAACAGCCTGGATCAGGACTAGACAAGGGCACGAACCGCATTACGAACCAAAAAAACCCATGAACTGCCTGATTGTCTGTTTGCAAATCAGTGATTCGTGAGAGTCCATGGCCAACAAACCAGCGTTCGTTGGAAGCCCAGTTTGTTGCGTTCTTCTGCAGTTCATGAAGCCAGACAGTCAGGCACGATCAATCAATTCCCTTGGAAACGGAGCTGGGGGAATGCCTGAACTCTGTCTGCACTCCTTCTGTCGCCCTGGAAACCCGAATCAAAGCCCAGCTTACCTTGATCGGCAGGTCTTCCTTCCAACCATGGAGCTGCAAATTGGATACAATTGGTTACATGGGAGAAGACACCCAGGGGATGGAGGGGGAAGGGAGGTGTTCTGTAGCCATGGGCACTCCAATCTCATCCTTGCAAACCCTGATAGGTAGTTCTGATGGCCAACCCCTTGTACACTGGGCTAACGTCAACTGGTGGCTCGAATTGTATCGAATGGGAGTTTCCTGGGGGCCTTGGATTGGAGAGGGTATAACTCCAAGATCCCTATTGCAATCTTGACCAAACTTGGTTGCTGGCTGGAGGAGAGCCTGCTAAACACTCCCTGGGTATATGGGCTCTCTAAGTCCAACGGGGGCCATTCTGACACCCACAAACCACGAACCTCAAACCGGTTCATCAGCAGGAAATGTTTATTGTGGTTCACTGGTTCGGGTTCGTCGTCGGCACCAAACCACGAACCACTGGTTCATTAATTTTTTGGGTTTGTGCCCATGTCTAATCAGGACATTGGGGTGTGTGTGTGCTTCCCTATGCAGCAGCAGCCCGTTCCATTTCAGGCCCAATTTGGCCCAATTCAAGCCCGAAATGGCCCAGATTGGGCTGCTGCTGGATGAGGTAGTGCTCCCCACCTGGCAGCGGCCCATTCCAGGCTCATTTGGGCCCAATCTGGGCCAAAGTTGGCCTGATTCATGCCAAATCAAGCCCAAATTGGCCCCCCCATGGGGCTCAGGAGCACTCCCAGGGCGGCCATAGCCTGCGTGATCACATCACTTCCTGGAAGTGATGTCATTATGCAGGCCCAGGGCACATGTGCTTTGTACGCATGTGACAGAGTCATCCAAAAAGTAGGTGCCGGGGCCCGCACCTCCTGCCAGGAGTGCAGGGGGACCTGGCAACCCTACTCCCTCCAGGTTCTCCAGGAGAGTCTCCAGGAGCAGAATTTATGAAGATACATTGAGCTGCTGTAGGAGGAGAGAAATCAGCACAAATCCCCCCCCCCTTGCACCTATGGAAATTCTAGACAAGGTCCAAGTCTATGTCCAATTACATAAATAAATAAATCATATCTGGACAGCAGGTATTTCACATGATCTCATATTTTGAGGCAGCAGTACCTTCATTCCTTCAGTCTTTGATTGATTTATCTTTTTGACATCTAACCTAAAGTCTGGAAGAACTTGAAGGTGAAGGAAAGAGCCTCTGGGTGATTCAGGTAATTCTTGCAACAATGCTACAGTTATTATCTTGAGTTTGCAGCCATCTGTAAAGTTCAGAATTCTATTCAAAAGTAAAGTGACCTGAAATTATAAGTGAGATGATTTTCTTGCACATATTCAAGCTATCACAATGATAAATATACTAAATAATCCGCATTTCTATTTATAGTGACACGTTCTGTAAAGTGCCTCTCTAAGCACCAGGCAAATATTTCTGTGCATTTGGCTTCTAAGGGAGCACAAAAGCAATCAAAGGTCCGATGCTCAAGTGAGAGAAGGCAAATTAAAAATAACCCATTGTAAGGCAGGTTATACAGAAGGCTAAAGGGACACCAGAAAACTTCAGATAATTGGACGAAACAGGCAAGCCTTTGAAAGCGCAGCGGACCTGAGGGCAAAGTTCAGATGCACCAATCTAGATTTTTTTTCTTTCCTGATTTTATGTCTCAGGCATTCAGAACTTCATAATGCAGATTCCTTTGACTCAAGCAAAAGGTAAAGTTGGAGAGTTTAAAATCGCAAAAAAACCCGCAGCGCTCTATGTCTATGCCTCATCTCAGCTCTCTATACCTATGGCAACAGTTTTCAAACTTTTATCCTTCATGAAACCCTCTAATTAAGTGGTCCTCAACATGGTGCCCATGGGCATCATGATGCCAAGTGGCAGGGCCAGATGAGACTTTTACCCAGCAAGGCATTTGATTGGCCACTGGAGGTCTGATAGGTTGGGCAGATTAAAAAAAAATGTTTGGCAGGAACTGCCACCACAACACAAGGATCTGCATGACCGAAGGTAGGCTGTGTGTATGCAAGGAAATCTTTTAAAACACTATGTTCATTTTAAAAGGCAACCTGTTAAGCAGAGGTTCTGCCTGAAATACTGAAGAGTTGAGTTATGAATATTCTCACTCCCTGCCATTTTGTGGTTGGTTCCTCTTGCCGTGATAGCCATTTTGTGGTTTTTAAAATTGTATTTATTTCATATTTATTCCACCTTAATCCCCAACGGGGACCCAAAATGACTTACAGCATTCTCCTCTCCTCCATTTTATCTTTACAACAACTTTGTGAGATAGGTTAAGCTGAGAGGGTGTGATTGACCCAGTGTGCTTCTATGGCAGAGCAGGGATTCAAGCCTGGGTCTCCCAGATCCTAGTCCAACACTCCAACTGCTACACAACACTGTTTTTATGCCTCCTATGGGAGCCATTTTGTGGTTGACACTGACTTTTCTTGCAGGCATTTTGTGGTGGTGCCCACCACCACCTGTGACAAAATTCCAGAGGTGCCTGTAGGCTGAAAAAGGTTGGGGAACTCTGCTCAACTTACTTTTTAGAGGATCCTATGGAGACACTAAGACTCCCAGTGGGTTTATGAGAATAGAAAGATATATAAAATGCTGTATATAGAAAATAACCCACCGAACAGGCTCGAGCTGTTCATAACCATTAAAACTGCTCAATGAAAAACTGACTGTCTGCTTGCAACCAGCAAGCAGAACATGAGCTGAACTGTCAGGTGTTTGAGCATCCCTAAACCAGATGAGGTCTCACTACTATACTGTGAGAAGACACATGATACTGCTGTACTGGGAAGACACGTGATAACATAGCAAAATTCCCCTACTCTTGCAGATTGCAAGGGAAGATTTGTTGTGGGTGGACAGACTGTCTCTCAATAATACTTAAGTACAAACTGCATGACAGTTATGCCAGAACTGGAGGTGCACTTATGTATTTTTCAGTATTTGTCTCTTGAAAATGCACCTATGTGAGGCTCAGTCCCTTCCCTTTCACTGCTGGGGTGTATTTTAAAGGGACAAGTACTGAAAAATACATGTTGATGTATTAGAAATTGTTGCTTAAAGGCTCAAGAGAGAGAAAGGCAAGCAGGCAGACTGGAAGCGTGGGTGCAATGAGCAGGGCTGAGAATGACATTCTCAATGGGGGAGTTGAGAGAAAGGAAACATACTTCCCAACTGATCATTTTATACTCTGGCAGAGGGCCATTTCTTGATTAGCATTGCAACTTGGAGCTACATGTTATGCCTCAGACTAAGCATTTCTTTCTGCTTAGATAGATAAATGGGTGTCTTCCTTATGAAAACAGCATTTCTTACAGGGGACCACTTGTTCAAACCAAGTTTAAGTAAAGTTGTGTGTGTTTACAGTGATTCATCATTAACTCTGAAGATATACTCAGGGTTGATTTTCTGTAACAGCCATTGTTACTGAAATATCAGAGGCCCAGAAAGCCATCTGGTTACACAAGACCTTTGCCATCATTTCAAGTTAAGCTTATCTCAGCATTTAATGTGGTTATCTATATTATATTTTACTTCTGGTGGTGAAGTCTTTGGCAAAATTGTTGTACAAATTTCCCACAAACTGGTGAGATAGCAGGGAACAAAGCTGTTAGATATGTGCAGTACAATCTTGTGAAGAAAGGAACAGTATATCCTTTTGTCTTAAAGCTTCATATGGATAAGGAAAGGATAGGGATCCCAGACCACTGGTGGGGGTGGGGGATCCCCCTCCCCCGCTCCCCCCCTCCCCCAATCCCCACACCCCACCCCCACTTACCTGAGCAGTGGGGGGGGCAAACCTTCCTTGTGCGCTGCCTCACGGCGCAGCATGCTCCCATGCACCGCAGCTGCCAGGATCGGGGCCACTGTGTAGTGCAGGAGTGCTCCTGCGCTCTGCAGCGCTCAAAACAGGACTGACCCATGGCAAACCGGGGCCATTTTCAGCAGCTGCAGAGCACAGGAGCTCCGCAGTGCCCCCAAACGGGCCCGTTTCTGTGCAGATTTGGCCCAGTTTTGAGCCGTTGTAGAGCACAGGAACACTCCTGCGCTCCACAGTGCCTCAAAAACAGGCCCGATCCACGGCAGAACAGCCCGTTTCCGGCACTGTGGAGCGCAGGAGTGCTCCGCAGCACCTGAAAATGGGCTTGCCCAGGGGCCGCACGATGACATCAATCCTGAAGTGACATCATCACGCCTGTGGGGGCGTGCATGCATGCTCCATGTGCGCTCACCCCCCCTCTCTCCAAAGGTAACTGCCAGGCCCCTGTCCCCTGCCAGGAGGTTGAGGGGGCTGGCAACCCTAGGGCAGGACTAAATTTGAAGACCAGGCTGAGAATACAGAAGCGGTCCCAGGTAGTAGTTACTAAGCTAAGGAATAAGGGGCCCAAATAAAAAGTGGCTCAACAATTGCCAATGAGTACAAATAGTTTGAGAAGTAGGAACTCAAACTGAGACAAGACATTACAGTGAGAAAGAAATTTCAAGTCATCAAAGTCAAGAAGGCTGTGAGGTGTATGTATTTGTGGCAGAAGGTGGGTGGGTGAGGTGGATTGCTGAGGAGGCCTGCCTGACCAAGAAAGAGGGTAGCTTTAAAAAATGGGATAAATAGAGTTACCAGCTCCAGGTTGGGAAATTCCTGGAGATTTTGGTTGTAGAGCTTGAAGAGGGTGGGTTTTGGGAACGACAGGGATCTCAGACTGTATAATGCCATAGAGTTCACCATCCAAAGCAGCCATTTTCTCCAGGGGAGCTGATCACTGGGGCTTGGAGACCAGTTGTGATACTGGGAGATATCCAGCCACTGCTGGATGGTTGGAAAATTTACAGACAAACAGATTGAAAAGCAGAACTGAAGAGCATTTCCAGAGATTAAGGATGGGCAAAAACCTCACAGAGGATGTAGGGAACCAAAAGAATAGGGAAAAAACTGTGGTGGAGGGATTATGAACCAGGAAGGTATATATGGGTTTTAGGTATGCAGAGTAGGCACTGAAAAGACTACTGTGCCTATGGACGGAGTATTTTTTGTAGTGGTGGTGGAATTTACTTTTTTATTTATCATATTTATTTATCAAGAAAAGCCCACCACTGTGGGATAAGGGAGCGTATGGGTTTGGGTGTCAGTAATCCTCCCTAACCACATGGGTGGGAGATGTAAATATTACCCAGAATAAGATGGGAGCAATCACTATACTCCAGTTAATGTGCATAGTCTTGTAACCTGGCAACCCTCAGGGGGACAATGAAAGCTAAGAAGCAGTGGAACAGTGAGGACTGAATTTCACATATTGATTTGACCTAGCCAACCAATTCCCTGGCTGCAGGCTTCTAGTATGATAGTAACTCAGACCCACATATTACAGTGTGAGCTTTACATCCACATGTACTCTGTAGCCAGAGACTGTTTCCAAGTACAAAATAAGGGGGGGAAGTCGGGAAGTCTGTAAAAACTGCAGTGCAACGGACAGTCTGCCAAGCGATTCTTTGTAGATATTTCTGTAGATTTTTATTCCTTCTTGTGAGAAACAGAAATACAACCAAATACATTAGACTGTGTGCTCATGCACAGATATATATTACAACACTTCTAACTAATCAGTAAGTGGAATAATGGTTGGAGTGTTGAACTGTGAAGATCAAGGTTTAAATTCAGACTCAACCCACTGGATAATTTTACCTCTCTTTCTTTCTCTCAGCCTAGCTTATTCACGGAGTTGTTGCGTGGGTAAAATGTCCAGAGACTAGGGTTGCCAACTCTGGCTTGGAAATTCCTGGAGATGTGGATGTAGTGCCTGAGGAGGCCTGGCTTTGGAGACTGGTGGGAGCTCAGCAGGGGTCAGAGGTAGGGTTGCCAGCCTCCAGGTGGTGGCTGGAGATCTCCTGGAATTGCAACTGATATCCAGACAACGGAAATGACAACTTTGAAGGGCCCCACCTGGCTTCACCTGGAAGTTGGCAAGTGTAGAAGAGATTATATACTTCACACTATGTCCTTGGAAGAAACACAGGGAAGTAATGTAATAAATAATGTTTAGGAAAAATCAAACTGTAATCTACTTAAAGATGCTTGAACCCTTGCAGGTTCAAACTGTGTCATAATCACCAGTTGTGAATAACCCACAGATTTTCTGTTTGGATTGTGTAATCACCAAGCCCGTTGTCACATTTCAGTGGGCAGCTGCACACACATGCAAGAGAGAGCAAAGGAGCATGGGGGTTCTATTTTCCTCATGGCTGCTTTAACACAGAGAATTTTCTTCCCATTTGGGGACTCCATTTCAGCATATGACACTCCCCCATTAGTCTATTCCCTCTTCCTTGGATGGACAATTCTGTGGTCAGCTGGACAGACAAGAAGAGCCTGCTGGCTTTTATTCATGATGCTACATAATTTACCCGATGATTTAAAATGGGTCCTCATGATTTTTTACATGGAGTCACCATCACATCCCAGCCAGGTCCAGAGACTGTACGCACCCACCCCAATTAGTTGTTTGCAGCTTCAGTAGAAAAAAATGTACAGCAAGCTCTCTGCCTCAAGGAGCATACAATCTAAATGCTGACAGTGAGAGAAAGCAGAGAGGTAGAAACCTGACACAGTAATTGAAAAGAGGAACCTCCATTGGCAGGGAGTATCTGGCTGAAACAAACAAAAAAGCATCTAGTGTAAGAAACTACTCCCCTCCCAAACTTAGAGCAGAAAAGAATGTTTCCATTTTAACTCCCCCCCCCCTTCTCATTGATTTGTTCAGGGAAGGGACAAATCCCTAGGAACCTGTCTTACAGCAGCTTTTAAAGGTCAGTGAGATACAAGCTAAAGTCCATTCCATAGTTTATCATGTGCCCTAGGTGACTGAATCTGAAGCCCTCACTGCCTCTGAAGGAAGGGAGGGGCACCTTCTCTTTTCTTCATCCTTTATAATGGTTTTGCAGTCAGGCAAATTCCATGAGCATTTCCACTAAGTTTTTGAGAAACTTTTGTGACTCAGGGAAAAACTTAAAAGTAACCATGAAGGACAAACATTACACCTTTCTTCCCTTCCCGGGTTTCAGTCTCCACTTTTTCTCAGTTCTCCTCCTCAGTTTGTGGTTGTTCTGTCAGTGTTAATCATGACTAGAGCAAGGCCGGCATGCCCATTGAGGCAGGTCTAGCCCCCTCCTCAAGCGCTGAGGCGCCGAAGGGGGTGCCACAGGAGGCGCCAGGGGCAGGGGAGCGCGCCGCAGAGCTGGCAGTGGCAGTGCTGGCAGCTGAGCGGGAGGGATGGGAAGCCACTCTCACACTGCCCCAGCTGCCTGCCATGCCTGGCTCGGAGCTGCTGCAACCTGCCAGCCCTCCTGACCCGCACTGCCGCCACCGCCAACACACACCCCCCCAGCCGGGCACAGCAGCCACGGGCCAGGCATGGGAGGCTCCCGGGGCGACATGTGGAACAACAGAGAGGGAGGGCTGGGAGAACATATGTGCACCTCCCCAGCCACCCACCATGTCCGACTGGGAGTGCGGGCAGCCTCCACGTGCTGTCCCAGACGCCCACCACACCAATGGGGCTGGCTTGCTGCATGATGACATCACACGCAGTGATGTCATCACACAGTCTGGGGCGTGCACACGCACTCTGTGCATGTGCGTAGGGGTAGCAACAGACCTGGCGCTGCCCTCAGCCTCGGGCGCCAGAAACCCTGGTGCTGCCCCTGGACTAGAGATGAAGCAAATAATACAGTTGGTAGCAAAAATTGTTATTGTGCAGCTGCTAACCAGTTTGAGAGACATTCACAATGTTTGCTAGGACAGCAAAGTAATACTGAGATCAGTTCACCATAGAATGAGGCACGTTTGCCTGATGAACTCATTCACGGCAAAGATTGCAACATTCCTAAACCTGATCAGCTGCTACTGAACATAAACAAAAAGAGTCCAGTAGCACCTTTAAGACTATGCGGCTCTCCCAGCAGCAGCAGAATGCAGCTTAAGCTGGGAGCCGTCCTTTGCGGCCCTGCCCTGGAGGAAAGGAGACAGGCTCCCTTCCCAGACATCCTGGGCTTAGCTGGGGGGCGGAGCCAAGAGCCTGATTCAGGCGGCTCCTCTCTTCCCAGCTGCAGTCTCTTTGAGTGCTCGGTGAAACAAGAGCTCTTTGCTCTGCCTTCCTTTGAGTGGTGAAGCTGAAGGGAGGAATGTGTGCTGAACAAACGTTGATGGAGGCAATGGAGGCAGTTGGAAGGCAGCGATAGCAGTCAGCTCTTGGAGACTGTCGGAGGCGGCTGGCGGCTGCAGCGCATAATACAGGCCAGGGTTTCAGGGCCTTTTGGGGCTAGAGTAATTGAGCAGTTTAATTGAGCAGGCTGGTGGGGCACTGGGATGGCAGGCAGCTAGGCTGTATTGGAGGGACTTTGGCCCAACTTGGGTGGGGTCTCTCCCCTTAATAGTTGTCTTGGAGAAAGTGGGTGGTGAGAGCCCTCTCCCCCCCCCCCCACTCACACATAAACCCCTCTTCCTGCCATAAGCCTGTTTGTTTCCATTTAGCCTCCCCCCACCACCGGCAAGGAGTAAAATAAAGTAACTTATAAAACAGAGCCGGTGTTCTTCACTTTGGCTTACTGGTAAAACAGCACCTGAGCCTATATTTTTGTGGGCCATAAAAGAGGGCCTGTCTCTGCCTGACAGTTATTCTGTTAGCAGGCAGATTTGCTCAGGGCTGTGCTCGGCGCCATCTTGTGGTGGAGAATTACTGGTGGCCTGTTTCTGCCTGACAGCCATTCTGTTGGCAGGCAGATTTGCTCAGGGCTGTGCTCGGCGCCATCTTGTGGTGGAGAATTACTGGTGGCCTGTTTCTGCCTGACAGCCATTCTGTTGGCAGGCAGATTTGCTCAGGGCTGTGCTCGGCGCCATCTTGTGGTGGAGAATTACTGGTGGCCTGTTTCTGCCTGACAGCCATTCTGTTGGCAGGCAGATTTGCTCAGGGCTGTGCTCAGCACCATCTTTTGGTGGAGAAGTGCTGGTGGCCTGTTTCTGCCTGACAGCCATTCTGTTGGCAGGCAGATTTGCTCAGGGCTGTGCTCGGCGCCATCTTGTGGTGGAGAATTACTGGTGGCCTGTTTCTGCCTGACAGCCATTCTGTTGGCAGGCAGATTTGCTCAGGGCTGTGCTCAGCACCATCTTTTGGTGGAGAAGTGCTGGTGGCCTGTTTCTGCCTGACAGCCATTCTGTTGGCAGGCAGATTTGCTCAGGGCTGTGCTCGGCGCCATCTTGTGGTGGAGAATTACTGGTGGCCTGTTTCTGCCTGACAGCCATTCTGTTGGCAGGCAGATCTGCTCCGGACTGTGCTCGGCACCATCTTGTGTGGCAGCTTGGTACTGCTCCTGGCAATTGCTACTTTTGCTGGGGCTTAGTGCTACCTGTCAGGGCTAGCGTCAGCAGTTGGTTAAGGGGTAAAGCCGCAAGACAGTCCAACACATTATTAACGGCTGCTGTGTCATCATTTGGGAAGGTTTATGCTGCCCAGAAAAGGCGGTGGCCCATCAATGGGGAAGTGGCCTGTAAATGGCCAGTGCCGCGTAACCCTACTCGGTCTCTGTCTCCCTCAGACGAAGATGATAGCCCAGGCAGGCAGGAACTTATGGAGCGCATTGTTGCTCTTGAGAGGGCAAGGAGTGGTACAGCATCAGCTGTTGCACCTGTTTAGCCATACAAAGGTGCTAAAAGAATTACAATTGCTGCTTTTAATAAGGATTTTGTCTCTTGTCTTTCTGCCTGGAGGGAGTATCAGGAGTGGTGGCAAGTGATGGAGGCAGCAGCCAGGACAATCCAACATCAACTGAGAGTGTGGCTGACATTGACCAGGAATAGTCAGCTGACAGTGGGCAAGTTGCCATAGCAGTGGAACGACCCATGCCTGATGGTACGGATCCTTTGCCCAAGCAGAGTGCCACTTGGCCCGGGGGCTCTTTGGGGCAGGTAGCTGCTACCGGCGCTCCTGCATCTTCTGTTTTGGAGACATATCCCATGCTTGGTTGGCCTTCTGCAGGCCCAACTATTTGGCCTAGTTATGCCAGTGGCTCCTTGCACCTGCAGCAGGTGCAAGTACTGCCTGTATCGGGCTGTGCTACCAGTTGGGATGGATAGGCCTTCCCTCTGTCTGTGACTGGGTGGCCTTTTGGTTATGGAAAGCAGATGGGCCTGGCCCCTTATGGACCCCAGGGATATGGCATGGTTCCTTATAGGACACTTCCCCCGCGAGATATGGCATTGCCTGCAAGGGGGGGGGGGAGAATATACAAAGGGTTAGTACATGGATGTCTTTACCCTTCTCTTCAGGGAACGGGAGAAGAAGGATGTAGATGATCTGTACGATAGGGATAAGGAGAAGATCTGCTGCAGGCAGATTGTCAGGAACTGGACTCATTGGTTGTCTGGGTTCCTGGTTTATGCAGGGGTATTGGCTAGGGCACAGCCAGGTAGGGCTCTCCCCCCTTTTCCAATACATGAATATTATATATAGGGGGTACATGGACTTTGAGGGGGCGGCTTGGTTGATACAGCTGTGGGTGCAGGGCATGGCCCTTGCCAAGTCCAACCTCAGAAATAGGAGCGAGAGTGGTCATATGATTATTCTGCCCTCTCAGGGTTCAGGTTCCCGCACTTTTGCGGGGCAGCAGGTGTAAATATGGCTGCTTTGTTGGGACTTCACGTCCGAGGAACTTTGCAACAAAAAAGTGGGCAAGTATATGCATGACTGCCCTGCATGCATGGGAACCCACCCATAATCTGCCTGCCCCAAAGGAAGACAGGGTGGGAAATGCTTTGGGGGCAGTGGTGGCCACCAAGAGCCTGGAAAAGGGGCCCAGCCCAGTAAAGCTGAGGGTACTTGAATGGTTTCTTCAGGTCTCCCCAAGGCACAGGGTGCTGGCTATTTGTCCATTGTTTAGATGACTTTTTGATGTCTGGGCCAGCTGGCATGGGGCAGTGTGCCAGGCTTTTGGCAGGGGTCATGGAGTTTTCAGAGGAACTGGGGGTTCCTTTAGCTCATGAGAAAACCGAGAGACCATTTGTTGTCATAGCATTATTGGGAATAGAACTGGACACAGTACAACAGACCTTAAGGTTGCCTTTAGAGACGGTGGTAGATCTTGGGCTCAATTGGAGGGCTGCTTGAGTGGAGCCTAGATATATCTCCTTGAGCTGTGGCAATTAGTTGGCCATTTAAACTTTGCCTGTAAGGCAGTTGCGCCTGGGAGGGCTTTCCTCAGGTGGCGGTGCGATGCTATGAGGGCCTTACGGTTGCCTCATCAGCGTTTAAGAATTAATAAGGGCAGGCGGGATGACCTTTTGGTGTGGAAGGAATTCCTTTACACCTTTAATTAGGTGACTTTTTGGAGGGAGGAGCTTTTGCTAGAAGCCGAACTTCAAGTCACCTCTGATGCCTCCTGGTCTACAGGCTTTGGAGTCTTTTTAAGGGGGCATTGGTGTGCTGACCAATGGCCCGCTGATTGTGTAGCCCAGGGATTGTCCAAATAACTTACGTTTTTGGAGTCCTTTCCCTTGTTAGTGGCCGTGGGGCTTTGGGGATCACACACTTTTGGTCTGACAACTTGGCTGTCATGCACGTGGTCAAAACCATGGCATCTAGATCCCTCAGGGTGATGAGGCTGGTAAGGGCCTTTACATTGAAATGTGTGCAGATGAACATTTTGTTCAGGGCCAGGCATGTTCCAGGTGTTAATAACGGTGTGGCAGATGCTTTGTCTTGCCAACAGATGGAATGATTCTGGCAGCTTGCCCCCTGGGCTGACAGGCAACCAGCGAGGATGCCCCGGGAGCTATGCGAGCTTGGACGGCGGAAGTAAATAGAGCAGTCCAGCTGTCCATTGCCCCCAGTACACGCCCGTGCGGTAGGGCAGCTTTACCAGTTCAGGGTGTCAGCGGGGCTCCAGCAGTTGTGGCCCATCCCGCCTGAGCACTTGATGCACTTTTGTGTAGTGCAGCGGGGCCAGGGCCTTGCAGTGAAGTCCATCAGGGGTCAGTTGGCCGCTTTAGCCTTCGCCAGCAAAGCACGTGGCTTACCTGAATTCACGGGTGTCTTCAGGATTAGAAAGATGCTGGAAGGCTGGGCCAGGGAGATAAAAATGCCACGTGACCCAAGGCAGCCCATCTCCCCATCAGTCCTTAAGGGACTGGGGACCACATGGGTGGAAGTCTGCTCGTCAGCATTTGAACGGAAGCTTTTCCACACTTCTGCCTTAATGGCATTTTTGGAGCTCTGTGAGTTAGTGAGCTGATGGCCTCATCGCGTACAGACATGTCTGGCCAGGCACTGAATGCCCAGGACATTAAATTCGTTGGGGATAAAGTCTCCATTGGGATCAGACGGTCCAAGACTGACCAGCGGCAGTGGGGGAGCCCCTTGCTTTTGGGCCCCTGCTCTGAGCAGGAGCTGTGCCCTGTTAAGGCCCTTAAGGAATATGTCACACTTCGTGGGGATGACCGAGGGATTTTATTCCGCCACGAAGATAGGGCCCCACTGACTAAATATCAGTTTTGGGCGGTGACAGAGAGGGCACTTAAGACAATTGGCTTGTCGGGGGTCAAATTCGGAACCCACTCCTTCCGGATTGGTGCGGCCTCCACAGCAGCTGCTATGGGATACCCTCAGCAGGCGATTCAGAGAGTGGGCAGGTGGCAGTCAAGGGCGTTTTGGTCCTATGTCCGGCCCCTGCAGCAGTTTTAAATGGCAAACTACTTGTTCTTTCCTCAGGTGCCGTGTCGAGCCAAGAGAGGAACAGAATCTTGATTTGTGGTGTTCTGGGAGGCCACTCAAGCCAAGAGAACACAGATGGGATCCCAGCTGGGCCTGAGCGCTGCGGCCACTGTGGAGTGGCAGGGCAGGCATGGTCTCAGAGGGCCCGGCCTGCTGTCTCTCCTGTTTAGGGGATGGACGAAGCCTCCCCCACAACTTGTGGTCATTCACCTGGGGGGTAATGACCTTGGGCTGGTACAGGGCATGGCCCTGTCGATGCAGGTAGCTGAGGACCTTGAATACATAAGCAGCCGATGGCCGAGTGTGCTTATAGTATGGTCAGAGATGCTACGACGACGGGTTTGGCGGGAGGCCTTTGACACCAGGGCAATAGAGAGGGCCTGACATAAGGCTAACCACGCCATTAAGAGGTCTTTGGGGCAAGGCTTGGGTATTTATTTGCCACACCCCAAGATTAGGGCCGAATTTGCCCGCCTCTATAGAGGCGACGGTGTCCACCTGGCACCTGAGGGCAATGATATTTTCCTAGATGACCTGCGGCAAGGGCTTTGGGTGGCTCTAGGCCACCAGTGGGGCGCGAGGGTCTAAGCAGAGGCTTGACCCTTGCGGTGGCAGGAGATTTTGGGAATAGGGTGCAGGCTGGTGAGCACCCTGTGGCACTTCCCCGTGAGAGGGGACAGGGCTGCCATTAAGGGCGGTATGCATGCTTGCGGCGACCGTACGCTGGCAGAAACCTGCTGGGATCCTCAATACAAGGCCTCCCCTCATGCTGTGCGGCTGGGTGTGTAACAGGTGCTTCAATGGGGATCCATGGCCTGGCAGCCCGGGTTGCAGCCATTCAAAGGATGGCCTACACCCGGGGGCGTGGGGCTCGCCCAGACAGGTCAAGGCGGAGGTCCGGAGTTGACCCCAGGGCTTGACCTGTACCGCTTAGTTAGCTCTTGCCGTGCATTACCTTTATGGTCATTTAATAAACGGCCCTTTATTCCAAGTCTGTGTCTGTCTCTTCCTTCCGGCTGGGGTTGCAAACCAATTTTATTATAGCATAAGCTTTCGAGAATCAAGTTCTCTTCATCAGATGCCTGTGCTACTGGACTCTTTTTGATTTTGCTACTACAGACTAACACGGCTAACTCCTCAGGATTACTGAACATAAAGACTCCCAATTGTAGACCAACTTTATACATTAACTGAAGCAGTTCCAGCCCTGGATTAAGAGATCGAATGCATTGCAATCAGGATGGAACTGGAAGAATCCAATCATCTCTACAAAAAAAAAAGCTGTGGAAATGAAAGTGGTTTAGAAAATGGCCGGAGGGATAATAGCTAAGGATGTGTTCATCAGACCTGGTATCTATGCAGTAAAGGGTAGGATATTGCAAACATCTTGGGGAGAAAGAAAGATTTTGTGCAAATAGCAACAGGAGATCACATAACTGTTCAGATTCTTTATGTACACTTGATTCTTTATAGGGCTTAAGGAGAATCAGCGGACATATTCTGACCTATTAATGCAAGAATATTTTCTTAACTAGTCAACCAGCTATGGTCAGAGCTAGATATTGAGTGATTCCGCACACGCTGGATAATGCACTTTCAATGCACTTTATCAATCATTTGAGGTGGATTTTTTGTTTGGCACATGAAAAAATCCGTTCCAAATGATCTATAAAGAGGATTGGAAGTGCATTATCCAATGTGTGCAGAATCACTCGGTGTCAGTCAGGGATAAATGTACCCCAACCTTCACTCAGTTTGCAGTTCCAGACTTGCTGGGGCTTTGATTACAGATAGTGTGAAGCTTTCTTCAGAAAAGCTAGTGGAAGAAAAAAGCTCCATGTAACAGTGAGGTTTGCACTTGTCTAATGACATACATGCTTCCGTCTGACCGAAAAAATGGGGGGAAGGACAGAAAATGAAGCACTGAATAGTGGAAGGTCATGAAATGCAGTGTGAACACCCAACACACCATGCCCCAGTATCATTACCTGAGCAAATGAAAAATGGCAATGTAAATCATTGATGGGGTGGTGCTTGAAAAGACGAGAAACAGTTTGGGCCTTGTATTTCATTCTTCCATGCATAAACTCTGTTTCAAATCAGGCCTAGACTACTCTGAACTCAGGACAATCCAACAGAGTGAAAATAGTCTCATTTGGCTACATACCTCATCCCTATCCCCTTTGTCCCTTTCCCAAGTAAGAAAGACATGGGGAAAAGTTTGCAGCAATTGCAGAACTCAGGAGAGAGGTCTACATGCTTTCCATTGGTACGAAGAAGCACAGTAAATACTTCCTGATGTCAACAGATACTTCTGCATAAGCTTGCAACACTGTCTGGGCCTAGGGTGCTCAACACTGCCTCAGCAAATGCTGGGAGATTTGGGGGTATGCCTGAGAAGAACAGAGTTTGAGGAGGATGTGATATCACTTCTGAATGATGCTCTAGGCTGCTTCTCAACCTATCAAATCAAGAGTACAGGAGAATTTTTACATTGATGCGATGGGATGTTCTTCCCTCAGCTGTCCTCGAAGAGAAGTTTTAAAAAATCCCTTATGAAGAAAGGATTTATCCCTGCTGTGAGGAAGGGATAGAATCTTTAGAACGTTATATTTGATTGCAAGGCGTACAGTAATCTTCACGAATCTCTTCCTTTCTCCTCGACTTTACCACTTACGCATTCTGAGAAGTTTTCTTTCAGACAGGCACCCTGAGGTCACTCAACAGGTAGCCAGATTTGGAAGGCTTGTTTTGAGGATCAGGAAAACCTTAATGGCTATGTGAATGAATGTCAGATTTTATTGTACCATTAAGCACTTTAAATTTTATACTATTGTATTATGAATGATTTTATTGATGTATTTTGAATGATTGTATTAATGTTCTATTTTCTTCTGTGGTGCCTTCTAGCCCTAGTCTCTGTGGTCTTTCTTTACTCACTTTGTGGCCATTTTTGTCTCTTGCTCCTCAGTTCCTTGAGAGTGAGGAATTAAGGCTGGTAATTTCTCACTACAATCAGGTCAATGGGAGGTCTACCTAGGCCTTCTATTTCCAGGGGTCCCAGTACCTCTTTACTTGATATGGAAAACTTGCAAAAGGCAGCATGTGACAGGAAGGGAGAAAGGGTTTAACAAGTGGGAATGTATGTCCCGCCATGCTTCCTATGTCACCTGGAGCATAACTTGGGCTGCCAACCTACAGGTGGGATCTGGAGATCTTTCAACATTACAACCAGGGTTTTTTTTTCTGGGAAAAGATGTGGCAGAACTCTCAAGAGGGAAATGAGGAAGAAACACATGGGATTCTTTGAAATATTATTTTCAAGCACTATTTCCAAGTATTTTCAAGAGGTGCCGGAACTCCATTCCACCAAGTTCCCCCTGAAAAAAAGTCCAACTGATCTCAAGACTACAGAATTCAGTTCTCCTTAAGAAAATGGCTACTTCAAAGGGTGGACTCTATGGCATCATACCTTACTGAAGTCATTCCCTTCACCAAACTCCATTCTCAACCAGGCACCACTAGTAAATCTCCAGGTATTTTCTAACCCAGAGTTTGTAACCCTAAACACAACAGGGCTCAATTCAGAAAAGGGAATACATTACAGGCAATGCTTTTTAATTTTTAATTTTAAAAGGGAAGAGTAACGGTCTTGGAATTGCTAGAAATTTATGCTCTTCAATATGTAAGGGAAATCAGGTGTAAGCTGCCTTTCCAAAATGAGTCTTTGCAGTGTTCTTTCGGAGCTGTGTCACCCTGTTTCCCTAGATCCTTCTTAATTGAATTTACTTAACTTGTTTCTGCGTATTCTTACTATAGAGCCCACGGAACAAAGTAACACAGGAGGCAAATTACATTTTTTTTTTTTTTAAAGAAAACCTCTAGAAAAGAAGTATTACATGAAGTTATAAAAGGTACTGATTATGTGAACCAAAGTGGAAATGTTCGTTTCTTTCTGCACTCCTGGGTTGCTTGTCAGTATTCAGTGATTTAAATGCATAATTTATTAAATGCTCTCCTAACACTGAAAACTGTCAGATTTAAAGAGTTTCCATTTAGCCATCGTTATTTCATAAAGGGATTACAGTGGTTAATTTTAATGACTTTCCCCCAGCTTTCAATCAGGCTCCGTTTTTGTGCCGTACATACATAGGATCAATGTCATTCATGTATGCTCCTTCTCTTGAAGGTGAGATGAAAAGCATTTTTTTGGTTTCCCAAGCCTCTCGTTAAGGTTTTGTCTATGGCCCTCATCTTGCTCCTCAGCATGCAAATGTCTGATGATATCTATAGTCTGGGCCTGCTACCCGTGCATGCAAATCGATATGCAAATGCAGTAACAACATTTTGTCCTGCCTTTTGCTAGCAAAAAAAGAAACAGAAAAAGACAATTCAAATGTGACTCTTTGTCATTCTTCAGTTGCACGCCAGGAACAAATTTTAAAGCTTGTTTGAGGTGTTTCTTTTCTGGGATATTAAAAGAGTTCCGATATGACTAACACACTTTTTGGGGATGGGGGGCGGGTTGAGCACAGCTTTATACATTCATTCCTTGCTCTCACTGAAGTGTGGGCCAAGATAACAGATTTAAAAAATGCAGCCGAGGCACAAAGAAGGTATTTAGAGCACTGTTTTCTCGAATTAATATGTGGGCCAAACCAGGCCAAACCAGGTGATTACTAACAATCCGCCTCCATTACTGGCATCCTTTATGGTACTGTATAGATGGTAGCCATGTTGTTGTTAGACTACAAATTTAACCAGAATGGAGGTGGCAGCAGCCTCTGGAAACAGCAGACGTGGAAGTCAGTAGGTAGCCCGAGGATACCATGGTAAAGTAATATGTCAGGCTTGACATAACATGTAATTAATACTGTTTTAGACATTATTTTATGTTTTCCTAATGATTTTGTTGGATTAGAACTGCCACTTACGGAGGCTTTCTTGGTAAATGGCAATTCCAGTTCAATGGTAATGAAAGATGTATGGCCAAACCCTGAAGCTACCTTGTATGATCTGTTCATGGATTCTTGAAAATGCTTGTGATCATTTTTTTTAAAAAATCTTGAACTATGTTTCTGGTCCTTGTGGCATCTTCTGAACTGCAGTCCAAGATCTGTTACATCTCCAGACTAATTCTGCTGCCTATTGTATGTGTGAACTGAAAAAAAACATAATGATAGGAGGTTCTAGGAGCTAATGAGAGGAACCAAGAAAGGTATGGAGCAATGATAAAAAAGAAAGTTACTGGAGAGGAAGGACCAAATACCGTGGAAAGGCTTGGCCAATTGAAGGGAGCTTAATGCATAAATGAAGGACACAAGATAACCAGCATAAATTAGTGTGAGTTCCAATATTACCTCAGTCAGGGCTGGATCTAGGGTTGCCTGTGCCCAGGGCAACCCAAGTCTGGCCCACTGGCTCCTGGTGTTGCATGATGACATCATTTCTGTGACATCATCACACAGGGGAGGAGCATGCCGCCAGCACAGCAAGTGAGCTGCCCTGGCACACAGTGTGCCATGGAGCTGATAGCAGCAGTGCGGGCAGCTGGGAGCCCGCCTGCGCCATTTGCCTGCCCTGCTGGGGGGGGGCAGCTGGCTTGCCGTGCACTCCTTGTCCTGCGGGACAGGCGAATGGTGTGGGCGGCCTCCTCCCCTCTGCTCAGCAGCCCATGCTGCTGCCGGCACACTCCTGGTGACTGGCAGCTGTGCCCAGTGCCCCCTCTTTGGCAGCGCCGGGGGCAGACTACCTATTGATCCAGCCCTGATCTCAGTCACTAACTGAAGGGACATCTCCAGATAAGCCACTTTCTTTCAGATTCAGCCCCCCTTCCTTCAGCCTCTTGAATATAGGGATTATGTCACAACACTGAAAATTTATGTAGATTTGAATCTCTTCTGTCAAACCCTCCCTCTGCTGAAAAATCTTTGTCTTAACCTCCAGACTAAGGACTAAGGATATATATCAGTACTAGTGTATATCCAGGTATTCTTGCCTTTCTTTTCCCATCTTGCCAAATGCCAACTGCTGGTCAGGAGAGAGAGCTAACTTCTGTGATTATATTATTCAGTAAAGTGTCATATTCACTGACATTCCTATGCAAAATAGGAAGAGAGTGCCCTCAAGTCCAAGCTGGCTTATGGTGACCCCTAGTGGTGTTTTCATGGCTAGAGACTAACAGAGGTAGTTTGCCATTGCCTGCTTCTGCAACCCTGATGTTCGTCAGAGGTCTCCCATCCCATTACTAACCAAGGCCAATACGGCTTAGTACCTGAGATCTGATGAGATCAGGCTCTCCTGGGCTATTCAGGTCAGGGCATGCAAAATTACCACCACACAATATTTAGCAGTAGCAGCAGCAGCAGCAACAGAAGAAGAAGAAGATTAGACACAAGCTGAATTGGATAGACCAGATTGAAAAAAGGAGAAAACCATGGCAGGCGATTGCACTATGCATTAGAGATAAACAGGGACTCACAAACAACCATGAACATGGCCCTGCTCATGAACATGTTCATGGTTGGCTGTTTGTGAGGGCCAGCAGGCTCTCTTCCAGCCGTCATCCAAGTCAAGATCCCTACTGCACCACTCCTAGAAACCTGACCTGAGCAGGCACCAGGAAAGGTACCAATATTAAATAATAGCTTGGCCCAGAGCCTGGCAGTAGCCCTGGAACTTGAAGGGGTAGAGCCCTATCCCACCACACACAAAGAAAATTCAAGCTCCAATGCACTCTATCAAAATGCCAACAGCAGCTATCTCTCCCTCTCCAAAGCCAGAGCTGGAAGCCCCCCTCCTCCCAGTCTTTGTTCCCTTGTAACAAATTTGGAGCTCCACACTTGTAAGGAAGACCTGCCTATCAAGCTAAATTGGTCTTATATTGGGGTTTCCAGGGCAACAGCAGGAGTTCAGACAGAGTTCAGACAATCCCTGCCTAAATTGTCAAGGGAATTGATTGCAGGTGCCATACTGTCTGGCTTGATGAACAGCAACAAACAGCAACGAACGAGGCTTGCAACGACCACCTGTTCATTTAGAATGGGGTCTCATGAACAGCTTGTTCGCGAACAGCAGATTGGGATGTTCGTGGCTTTTTTTTGTTTGTACTGCTGTTCGTGCCCATCTCTACTCTGCATCCTCCAAGTGACGTAGATCAATTTTATTTGCTACACATAGATCCAGTAAAGTTGGTTAGTCTTAAAGGTGCTACTGGACTCTGCTATTTGCTACACAGTAATGGTGGCCAATGATTGTTACAAGTAAAACAAACAGTAGTAATAGAAAAGGGCATTATACGATTACATCAAGAGCAAAAAAAGGACATGCTGGCTGACATTTACAGAAAAGGAATAATTAAAGTTAAGGGTATAAATGAAAAATATAGGAAAGAAATGTTGAAAAACAGCATGGAGGCATAGCAAAGAAAACTACTCCATGGCCATTACATGAAGAATACTGAGAGTATAGTTGACAAGAGTAACAACTGGAAATGGCTAATGCAGGGGATAATGAAGAAAAGAGTTAGAAGGACTTATATTAGCAAAAGCATTAAGAACAAAAGATATGAAAGTAAAAATTAAAAAGACCACTAATGGCAGCAAGTGTAGATTATGTAACAAAGTGGATTAAATGGTTGACAATCTCATCAGCAGGTGCAGTAAGATTGTACAAACCGACTATAAAAGGAACCATAATAAAGCAGCTTCAATGCTGCATTAGAATGTATGCAAAAAGTATGAGGTACTATCTGCAAAATATTAGTGGGAACTTATGTTCCCTGAGAAAATAGAGAAAATAAGAAAGTTTAGATCTTGTGAGATTTCAAAATCCAAACGGGTAAGAACATAATACTCCAAATATTACTATGGCTGAAAGTAAGAAGGGAAAACTGATTGTTGTGACAATACCAGTTGACAGTCCTATTAGGAAAAAGAGATTGAAAATATAACAAAATATCAAGATCTTAAATTTGAAGTTCAGCATCTCTGGGAGAAACATACACAGGTTATTCCAGTAGTGATAGAGCCCTAGATGTGATTCCAAAAGGACCAACTAAACATGTAAGTGATATCGGCATAGACAGCATAACAACTGGACAGCTGCAAACTGATACACTACTTGGAACATGCCATGTACTAAGGCAATACCTCACTGACTCCTAAATTCTTGGGTAAAATCCAAGTTGGTGAAGGTCCAAAAATTTTAGCCCAAACATCTGGTGGACTGTGATAACATTGTAGTAGTAGTCTGGGCTGGCGCGCCCATTGAGACCAGGTAAGCGGTGGCCTCAGGGCACGGGGTGCTGGAGGGGGTGTCGGAGGAGGCGCAGAGGGCGGGAGCACGCGCCATGGAGCTGCAGTGTCCTAGCCCTCCTGCCCCGCGCTGCCGCTGCTGCCAGCACACGCCCCTGGTCAGGCACAGCAGCCGCGGGCAGGCATCTGCTCGGCACAGGACAACCGAGTGGCAGAGCTGGGAGCCCACCCACGCACCGTCCCAGCCACCCACTGCAGCAATTGGGCCGGTGGCGCACGCACACCTGTGATGACATCACATGTGATGTCATCATGCAGGCTGGTGCGTGTGTGTGTGCGCGCACAGACGCCCGGCCTGCTGGCCGGCCATGGACACCAAAAACCCTGGCGCCGCTGCTGGTAGTAGTAGTAGTTGTGGTGGTGGTGATCTACCTTGTAGCATTCCTGTAATGATTACTGAGACAATATTTATGAACTGCTTCTATGCACTTTGTGTTAATATACTTTTACTATTATCATATGTCAAGGGAGACACAGAGCAGTCTGATCTGATTGTACAAAGAACTCTGGAGGTAACAAAATGAGGGTGAGGACAAGAAACTCAGGCATTTCAAAGCTGGAGTTGACAGTCAGTGTCACCTGTGATTTCTTCATTGCATCCCTCAAGATAAAAACATCCTTCCTTGACTGTTCAAGTTCAAGATAATTCCATCTATCAGAAAATGGCAAATGTTCTCTTGTCTGTACCTAGTGAATCAACATCTGATGCTTACTCAGACTGCACAATGAAGCCACCAACACTGAAGATGCAAGCAATATATTTTTCACATGTGGTCACATGAACTCATGAAGCTACTACCTACTGAGTCAGACCAATGGTCTATCAAGGTCAGTACTGTCCACTAGAGATGGGCACAAACTGAAATACAAAGCAAAGTTCGGCACGAACTGGGTCAGTTCGTGGTTTGTGAACTAGTGGTTCATCAGAGCCTATTTCTGACGAACTGCCACGAACTTTAGGCCAGTTTGTTTGGTTTGTTTATTTGGTTCATCACTGCAGACAGCCTGGCACCGATCGGTTTCCTAGGCAACAGGGGATGAACTTTCTGCAGACTTTCTGCAGACCTGGAAGTGACCTTCTGCTGACTTGGAAGTGACATTTTCACGAACCGAATGAACTGGTTCACGATCTGGGGCTGGTTCGTGAAGGTTTGTGGTTCGTGGTTCATGAAATGTGATGAACCACGAACACACTTTCCCTGTTACCTGGTGACTTGAAAAGGGCATATTGTCTCTAAAAGGCACAGGTGGGGAGAGAAAGAACAACCAGATGAAATGGTGCATTTTCATCACTGGTTGTCAACTATACAGAAAATGGCAGATGCGGTAACCCAGACCTGAAATAGATGTGATTTAAGTAGCAAAAAGTAGTCTATCAGCCATGTATTAAGAACACAAGGCTGTTTTGTATGTTCAAACCATTGTTCCATCTACACAGGATTGTCACTTCTAAATGGTAGCAGCCCTCAAGAATCTCAGGCAGAACTCTTCCATAGCCCTGCTAGCTGAGATTCTTTTTAAAAAATTAAGATAAAAGATACTAAGCTTGAGAATTTCTGTGTGCAAAACAGAAAGCCTCTAATGGGCACCACCAGTTATACAGGCTTGCCACAGTAAGCTATGCTAGAATTTACTGACTTGCAGTGCAATCCCATGTAGAGTTACTCTCTTCTAATCCCATTGATTTAGAAGAGAGTAACTCTTCTTAGGATTGCACTGTTAGAGTTTCAGGTCTCCATGTGCTTTTTGTTTTCCCTTGGAAGAGATGCCCAAACAGCTGCTGCAACAGATAATCTGCAGTGTGTTAGCTTTGCAAATAAGTACACAAAGCAGGAAACAAAACCCAAGTCCACTAAAACTTTTCATGCCTACCTCCCCACGTATCTGCATTCTGTGTTCACAGCATACTGACAGCAAATAAGGAAACGAGAAAATCGTAGAGCCAAGCTACAAGTGACACCTGACACAGGTTGGACACTTGTCAGCTTCCCTAAAGTTTTGATGGGGAATGTAGGCATCCTGGTCTTGCAGCTTGGCTCTCCATTTAATTGAAGTTTACAGAGGGGCAGTCTATGGGAGGGAGAACATGTGGTTGGGAGGGGAGTGCAGGCGCCGGGCTGTCGCTGGGCGCCCCTCTTCCCCTCCACTGTGTATGTGTGGGTGGGGGGGGGTCTGTAAACTTCAATTAAATGGAGAGCCAATCTGTAAGACCAGGATGACTACGTTTCTGATCAAAACTTGAGGGAAACTGAGAAGTGTTCAACCTGTGTCAGGCATCACTTGTAGCTTGGCTCTTATTTAATTCTCATACAGTAGGCTAATGGTGGATTACCAGGCAAGTGCATATTATTTTGCTATTTCCATGCCTGAGCAAGAGTCGTTATGGAACTGGGCTTGTGCTCCTCATGTGCTCCACTGCCTCCCAATCTCACCAAAAATGACCAACAACACTGACTTAAAACTTGAATATCAAGATGATGACCACACTGGTGTAAGCATGGTAGGACATTTCAGTTTCTTTGGCCCTCTTCTGATTTCAGATTCATTATATTCAGGACTGTGAGGGAAAGCCCTCATAGCATAGTGGTTAAGTGGTTGGGTTGCAAATCCGCACTCTGCTGGTTTGAATCCCACTACTATAATGAGCTGAGCAGATGGCCTTGGGTAAGCCACTCCTCTCAGCCCCAGCTTCTCAGTTATATGTTGAGATAATAATGTTATTATTAATAACACTTTGTTCACCGCTTCTAAGTGAGGCACTAACCTGTCTACAAGACTAGTATATAAACCCTGTTGTTGTTGTTGTTGTTATTTTTATTATCTTCACAATAACCATCCTGTGAAGTAGGTGGGGCTAGGAGAGCTCTAGAGAGCTGTGACTGAACCAAAGTCACCCAGCTGGTTTCAAGTGGAGGAGTGGGGAATCAAACCTGACTCTCCAGATTATAGTCTTGCCGTTCTTAACCACTACACCAAACTGTAAAGAAAAATAAACTGACTATTCACACTTTACAGGACAATGCCATGGCCTGAGCATATCCACAGGTGACCAAAGCTAGTTGCTGAAGAGCAGAGGGCTCCCCATCACTGTGAATATAGTTTCAGGTGGGTAGCCATGTTGGTCTATAGTAGAAGAGCAAGATTTGGGTCCAGTAGAACCTTGAAGACCTTAAAAACACCTCACTGTGAAGTGTTGTTCAGCTTCTGTGACATCCTTTGCTGGGGCTCTCAGCTATAAGTTCAATAGAAGGGGCCATTATGCCGAAGTCTGATCAGATGATTGATCTGATGGGTTTGGAAGTGAGGGAAATACAGCCCAGGACACTCACTCTCAGCATTGCCTCTTATTTATACCCTTTTTCAGTAGGGTACAAATCCACACTGAGCCTGGCTGAGATGATAACATGGGAAGTCCTTCCTGGAATAGCATTTGAAAGGGCTACTTAATATGTCCTTTTGCAGTTCATCAAAGGCAGGGCTTTTTTTCTGGGAAAAGAGGTGTTGGAACTCAGCAGTGGAACTCAGGATTGCATAATGACATCACTTTGGGTCAACTAGGACAAGGGGGGAGTTTTTTAAAGTTTAAATCGCCCTCGGCGAAAATGGTCACATGGCTGGTGGCCCCACCCCCTGATCTCCAGACCGAGGGGAGTTTAGATTGCCCTCCTCGCCACTGAACTCCAAACTCCCCTCTGTCTGGAGATCAGGGGGCGGGGCCACCGGCCATGTGACCATTTTCAAGAGGTGCTGGAACTCCATTCCACCATGTTCCAGCTGAAAAAAAGCCCTGATCATAGGAGAATCATGAGACTCTTCTGAGTTATCACATCAACCAACCCGAATGTTTTGTCTTTACAGAAGTTTACAGGCGGGAATGGGTCTTTCCCACACAGCAAACAAGCTCTCATATTGCTCCAGTGATATATGATTCAGGTCTAACTGACATTTGAAAATTGGAAAACTAATTAATTTAAGGGATAGCGTTATATACAGCTCCCTCCAATGTAAACTTAGTTCCTTCAGTGCACCAAGGTGCCTAGAGATTTGTTGACAGATGCAACAGGCAAAATGGAGAGAATAATAAATCCTGATACGAAATACATCCTACAGCAATGAAGTATTTCAGTCATTCCTGTTCGATACTCACTGTCAGACCTGTCAAATTTAAATGAATAGGTTTATTTATTTATTTTTAAAAGGAAACCTAACTGGAGCAACTAGGGATGTGCGTTTCGGCATTCTGAATGCCGAAAGAATGCCGAAACAAAAGTGTTTCGGCATTCTTCAAGAATCCCGAAACGTTTCGGGGAATGCCGAAACGTTTCGGGATTGCCGAAAGAAAAACCCGAAACGTTTCGGGATTCTTTCGGCATTCTTTCGGCATTCGAGAATCGCCATTTTGATTTTGCTAGCCGTTTGCCTTAGCAAGCGGCTAGCAAAATCCTGCTGGAAGCAAAGGCTTCCTGCAGGCTCTTAGAAGAGGGGAGGGGGGGAGAAGGAGTGAATCACTCACTCCTTCTGTCACCCCCCACCCCTCTTGCAAAGGAGGATAGGGAATCCTGCTTTGCCTTGCAAATGCAAGGTGCAAGCATTGCATTGCACTTTGCATTTGCAAAGCAGCAGAGATTCCCGCCAAAACTAACAGGTAGGGGAGGGGGAGCAGGAGGAGGGTGGCTCTTGGAGTGTGGGTGGGGAAAGGCAGGGGACTGGGGACTTTAGGAGTCACCAATCCCACTGCTGCATTCTCATGCCAGCCAATAGATTTAAATCTTTGGCTGAGGCTGCAGCAGGGGATTTAAATTTGGAGCAAGACTGTCTGGAACACTTCTGTTGCTGCTGCTGCTGAGCTGTGACCGAGAGAGGAGAAGAAGAGAGACTGCACCTGGAGCCTGGAGGACATCTGCCTGGAGGATCAACTGTGCTGGACATCCTGAGAGGACACCTGGTAGGCCTTTTTAAAATTTTTGTAAATTTTTTTGATGCCGGGCAATGTGCTGCTGTGGCCTGCCTCTGCAAAAAGGTGTTGCAGTTTATTCTTGGCATGGCCTGGGGGACAGGTTGGGCAGACAATGTTTGATGGTGGGGTGGGGGTTTCAGCATTGGTTGTTGTGCTTGCCTTCTTTAAGCTTGATCCACTGTTTGAAGATTAAAACAAGAGTGTGCCAGCTTTGGGCCTACACAGGCCAGAAGCCTTTCTTCTGGCTGGCTCTCACAGTTGTGCTCCACAATCTGGAATGGTGTGGCTTGCTTTTCTGTGTCTGGTCCCCTGCTTGCAAGGATTCCCAACAGGCTCCGTCCTGATCAACTGTGCCAGCCTGTGGGCCACACACAGGTATGGCCTGGGGGACAGGTTGGGCAGACAATGTTTGATGGTGGGGGGGGGGGTTTCAGCATTGGTTGTTGTGCTTGCCTTCTTTAAGCTTGATCCACTGTTTGAAGATTAAAACAAGAGTGTGCCAGCTTTGGGCCTACACAGGCCAGAAGCCTTTCTTCTGGCTGGCTCTCACAGTTGTGCTTCACAATCTGGAATGGTGTGGCTTGCCTTTCTGTGTCTGGTCCCCTGCTAGCAAGGATTCCCAACAGGCTCCGTCCTGATCAACTGTGCCAGCCTGTGGGCCACACACAGGTATGGCCTGGGGGACAGGTTGGGCAGACAATGTTTGATGGTGGGGGGGGGGGGTTTCAGCATTGGTTGTTGTGCTTGCCTTCTTTAAGCTTGATCCACTGTTTTAAGATTAAAAACAGAGTGTGCCAGCTTTGGGCCTACACAGGCCAGAAGCCTTTCTTCTGGCTGGCTCTCACAGTTGTGCCTCACAATCTGGAATGGTGTGGCTTGCCTTTCTGTGTCTGGTCCCCTGCTAGCAAGGATTCCCAACAGGCTCCGTCCTGATCAACTGTGCCAGCCTGTGGGCCACACACAGGTATGGCCTGGGGGACAGGTTGGGCAGACAATCTTTGATGGTGGGGGGGGGGGGTTTCAGCATTGGTTGTTGTGCTTGCCTTCTTTAAGCTTGATCCACTGTTTTAAGATTAAAACCAGAGTGTGCCAGCTTCGGGCCTACACAGGCCAGAAGCCTTTCTTCTGGCTGGCTCTCACAGTTGTGCTTCACAATCTGGAATGGTGTGGCTTGCCTTTCTGTGTCTGGTCCCCTGCTAGCAAGGATTCCCAACAGGCTCCGTCCTGATCAACTGTGCCAGCCTGTGGGCCACACACAGGTATGGCCTGGGGGACAGGTTGGGCAGACAATCTTTGATGGTGGGGGGGGGGGGGTTTCAGCATTGGTTGCTGTGCTTGCCTTCTTTAAGCTTGATCCACTGTTTTAAGATTAAAACCAGAGTGTGCCAGCTTCGGGCCTACACAGGCCAGAAGCCTTTCTTCTGGCTGGCTCTCACAGTTGTGCTTCACAATCTGGAATGGTGTGGCTTGCCTTTCTGTGTCTGGTCCCCTGCTAGCAAGGATTCCCAACAGGCTCCGTCCTGATCAACTGTGCCAGCCTGTGGGCCACACACAGGTATGGCCTGGGGGACAGGTTGGGCAGACAATCTTTGATGGTGGGGGGGGGGGGTTCAGCATTGGTTGTTGTGCTTGCCTTCTTTAAGCTTGATCCACTGTTTTAAGATTAAAACCAGAGTGTGCCAGCTTCGGGCCTACACAGGCCAGAAGCCTTTCTTCTGGCTGGCTCTCACAGTTGTGCTTCACAATCTGGAATGGTGTGGCTTGCCTTTCTGTGTCTGGTCCCCTGCTAGCAAGGATTCCCAACAGGCTCCGTCCTGATCAACTGTGCCAGCCTGTGGGCCACACACAGGTATGGCCTGGGGGACAGGTTGGGCAGACAATCTTTGATGGTGGGGGGGGGGGGTTTCAGCATTGGTTGTTGTGCTTGCCTTCTTTAAGCTTGATCCACTGTTTTAAGATTAAAACCAGAGTGTGCCAGCTTCGGGCCTACACAGGCCAGAAGCCTTTCTTCTGGCTGGCTCTCACAGTTGTGCTTCACAATCTGGAATGGTGTGGCTTGCCTTTCTGTGTCTGGTCCCCTGCTAGCAAGGATTCCCAACAGGCTCCGTCCTGATCAACTGTGCCAGCCTGTGGGCCACACACAGGTATGGCCTGGGGGACAGGTTGGGCAGACAATGTTTGATGGTGGGGGGGGGGGGGTTTCAGCATTGGTTGTTGTGCTTGCCTTCTTTAAGCTTGATCCACTGTTTTAAGATTAAAACCAGAGTGTGCCAGCTTCGGGCCTACACAGGCCAGAAGCCTTTCTTCTGGCTGGCTCTCACAGTTGTGCTTCACAATCTGGAATGGTGTGGCTTGCCTTTCTGTGTCTGGTCCCCTGCTAGCAAGGATTCCCAACAGGCTCCGTCCTGATCAACTGTGCCAGCCTGTGGGCCACACACAGGTATGGCCTGGGGGACAGGTTGGGCAGACAATGTTTGATGGTGGGGGGGGGGGGGTTCTGCATTGGTTGTTGTGCTTGCCTTCTTTAAGCTTGATCCACTGTTTGAAGATTAAAACCAGAGTGTGCCAGCTTCGGGCCTACACAGGCCAGAAGCCTTTCTTCTGGCTGGCTCTCACAGTTGTGCTTCACAATCTGGAATGGTGTGGCTTGCCTTTCTGTGTCTGGTCCCCTGCTAGCAAGGATTCCCAACAGGCTCCGTCCTGATCAACTGTGCCAGCCTGTGGGCCACACACAGGTATGGCCTGGGGGACAGGTTGGGCAGACAATGTTTGATGGTGGGGGGGGGGGGGGTTTCAGCATTGGTTGTTGTGCTTGCCTTCTTTAAGCTTGATCCACTGTTTGAAGATTAAAACCAGAGTGTGCCAGCTTCGGGCCTACACAGGCCAGAAGCCTTTCTTCTGGCTGGCTCTCACAGTTGTGCTTCACAATCTGGAATGGTGTGGCTTGCCTTTCTGTGTCTGGTCCCCTGCTAGCAAGGATTCCCAACAGGCTCCGTCCTGATCAACTGTGCCAGCCTGTGGGCCACACACAGGTATGGCCTGGGGGACAGGTTGGGCAGACAATGTTTGATGGTGGGGGGGGGGGGTTCTGCATTGGTTGTTGTGCTTGCCTTCTTTAAGCTTGATCCACTGTTTGAAGATTAAAACCAGAGTGTGCCAGCTTCGGGCCTACACAGGCCAGAAGCCTTTCTTCTGGCTGGCTCTCACAGTTGTGCTTCACAATCTGGAATGGTGTGGCTTGCCTTTCTGTGTCTGGTCCCCTGCTAGCAAGGATTCCCAACAGGCTCCGTCCTGATCAACTGTGCCAGCCTGTGGGCCACACACAGGTATGCTGCTTTGGCCAAGGTAACCCTTTTTGGTTGCTGGCCTGGCACTCACAGTTGTGCTCCACAATCTGGAATGGTGTGGCTTGCGTTTCTGTGTCTGGTCCCCTGCTTGCAAGGATTCCCAACAGGCTCCGTCCTGATCAACTGTGCCAGCCTTCGGCCCACACACAGGCCTGCTGCTCCGGCTTTGGTAACCCTTCCCGTTTGCTGGCCTGGCACTCACTGTTTTGCTTCACATTCAGGTTGTTTATCGTTGGTGGACCTCTTCTGGACTGGACTGCACTTGGTGGACATCGGCCTGCAGATCTCTGCGTGGAGGATCAACATTGCTGGACATCTGCACTGGTGGACTGGTAGGGTTGTTGTTAAATTTGGTTTTTGAGCTTATGTCTGCTGCTGTGCCTACCTGCGAGCATATGCTTTGGCTCTGTCTTTATGGCTTGGGCCGGGGGGGGG
This sequence comes from Eublepharis macularius, assembly GCF_028583425.1. NCBI lineage: Eukaryota > Metazoa > Chordata > Lepidosauria > Squamata > Eublepharidae > Eublepharis > Eublepharis macularius. Next base: position 22,979,995 of record NC_072796.1, read on the forward strand.
GGGGGCATTTTCTGGTTGGGCAAGAGGATATTGTTTGGGGGTTAGGGGGGCCAGCATTGATCGCAGTGCCAGCTTTCTTTCATGTTTCATTTTTCAAGTTTGAGTGTGGGGTGGGCATGAACTGCTGTTTCACAGGACTAAAAAATGAGTGTGCCAGCTTCTGGCCTGCACAGGCCAGAAGCTCTGCTGGGTGGATGTGTTTTGTTTTGCTGCTGGTTGGCCCTAGCCTTTAAGGGGGGGGGGGCTGACTTGGCTTGTGCAACGGGGCCTTGAATTTTGGGGTTGCGTGTGCGGCGTGTGGTGTTGACTCTGCTAACATTTCCAATTTTCTTGACAGCATCGTGGAGGAGAGGAGGACCAGCTGCAAGACCGCCTGAACATCGCTGGACTGCAGGACTGGTGTTAGTGTGAGCGAGTCCGGGTTGACATTTGGGTGGCCTTGGGGGTGGGTTCTTGCTAGCTTGGGAGGGGGGAGGCTCATCTTCAAAACACCACATCCACACCCCACACCGACATACCACAGATACATCGGTCCCGCTAAATAGTGTCTCTTAGGTAGGTAGGCCAGTTGGTAGGTGATCAGTGGATAATTGCCCTCAACATAATTATTAGGGAAACCGAGCCTAGTTTTTTTTAAAAAACTAAATAGGGACTCAGCAGGGAAAGCATTAGTGAGTGAGTGTTAGGTTTGAATTCTATATATATATATATATATATATAAAAATTTGTAATAGCTGTCAATAGGCTTCCCATTAGTGCCCCCATAACTAGGGTTCCACTGCCCATCTCTGGCACACGTGGTGGTGCCAGGCCGGCCCGGGCATACTAGTGTGTGAGTGTTTAAGGCTTCGTCACCTGTTATTGGGGTTTAGGGCCAGCTCAATTCCAGAGGAATTCAGCTGATTGGCAGGCTCAGGTTCCCTGACATAAATAGGGTTGCTTAAAAAGGCACTTGATTGTTCATCTCCAAGTCACAGAGCCACTAGAAACACAGATTTATAGCAGGTTAGTTAGGTCTTGAAAACAAAGTTGACCTTTGTTTTCTAAATCTTTTCTGATTAGTTAGGGTTGAATTTGGGAGGGGAAAGTATGTCAGAGAGGAAAGCAGAGAGGGGACCCGGGGGAAAGGCTAGGGAGAAATCTAGAGGGGAGGAGGGGAGGGGGAGGGGGACTGCTGCGGCAGCCCCTCCATCTGAGCGGAGGAGGCCCTCCCCTGCGCTGCTGCCGTTCACCAGCCTGGCTTCTGGTGACAGGAAGAGGGTTCGCAAGACTCTCTTTCCTGAGGCAGCTGCTGGAGGGCCACCCCCAACCCGGGTGCGTGAGGCAGGGGCTGGCACTGGGCAGGGGCCTGCTGCTGAGGCTCCTCCTCCTCCAGTGGTTGCGAGCCAGCTGCTGGAGGAGGGGCAGCATGTGGTGTCTCCTGGGATGGGCGCGGAGCACATGACTTTCCCTGCGCTCCCGCTCACCCCAGGAACCCGGAGGATGTTGGAGGAACTGCCCGTGAGACCCCCCCTGGGGCGGTCCACCCCAGTTTCCTCTGAGGCCAGCAGCAGGCCTCTCGCGGCTGTGCAGGAGGAGAGGACGCGGGAGGAAGAGGCAGAGACTGTGGTGGAAGAGCCCACATCTCTGCCCCTTCAGCCTCGTCCATCCCCACCTGCCCGGCCGAGAGTGGGACACGGTGTGTCCGGCCAGAGCACCTCACAGGAGGTGCCGCAGGGTGGTCCCGAACGCGCTTCTCCTGGGAAGCGTGGGATGCCCTTTTCCTCCGAACTCTGGAAGCACTTCCAGACAACGGAGGATCCCCGAGCAGCCCTGTGCCTGCATTGTAGGCAGCGCGTCAGCCGTGGCAAAGATGTGTGGCATCTCTCCACGTCTGGGATGAGGTACCATATGAAGAGGCACCACCAGGCGGTGCTTCTTCGGGAGGAGGGTTCGAGTGGCGCCGCACGGCCGCCAGCTAGCCAGAAGGAGGCAGGCTCCTCTGGTGCTCTCCCCCCAAGGGTACCTGCAGGAAAGGGACGCCAAGCCTCTCTCCCGGAGATGCTTGGTATGCAGGGCGCTAGTGTGCCCAGAGAGGGGATCCGGAGGGCGAGCAGGCGCATCACGCGCCACATCGTCAACATGATAGCAGTGGATGGGCAACCGTATTCCGTAGTTGAAGACTTCGGCTTCTCAGGGCTGCTCCAAGATTGCTTTCCCTGGTACGCCGTCCCTGCTCGCACGTCGTTGAGCAGATCGGTGGTGCCCTCGTTTTACAGGGCTGCCAGGGATCATGTGAAGGCACAGCTGTCCCGGGTTGCCGGGAGAACTGTGCACTTCACATCGGACATCTGGACCTGCCCAAGTGTGCAGCAAGCGTACCTCTCGCTTACTGCTCACTGGTGGGAACCCGAGTCGGTTCTGGGTGGGGGCCGGGGGGGAGGTGCCTAGCACAGCTAGACAGGGAAGGATGCGAGACCGCCAGGCCGGCTACTGCAAGGCCTTGCTTCACGCCGAGGTGCTCGACGTGTCCCACACGGCGGAGAACATCGCTGCCACCTTAAGGAGACAGTTGGACGAGTGGATAGGCCAGGGACCCGCCACCGTGGGATGCATGGTGACGGACGGTGGCAAGAACATGAGGGCAGCGGCGCATCTAGTGAGCCGAGAGAGCGTCTACTGTGCCGCTCACAAGCTTCACCTAGTGGTGAGAGATGCGCTGGGGTTGGGCTCCTCGAAGGAACCCGTGGATACCCGGACCCGTGAACTCCAGTTACTTGTCCAGAAATGTCGGAGGCTCACGGGTCACTTCTCGCGCAGCGTGAAGGCCACGCACGAACTGCGCCAGACACAGGTCAGGACAGGTGTGCCAGAGCACGCTCTGATCACTGACGTCAGCACTCGCTGGAACTCCACCTGCGCCATGCTTGAGCGCTTGGTGGAGCAGCAGGCCGCACTCCACGCGTGGCTCTCCGAGCACCGCGGTGCGAGTCAGGTGGGTGAGTTCAACCGGGAGGATTGGCTCACCATCACCCAGACAGTGGAGGTCCTGAAGCCCTTCAAGGACTTCACTGTGGCGGTCTCGTCAGACACGGCGACCCTCGGTCTGGTCATTCCCCTGGTGCACACGCTCCAGAGGAATCTGGCCACCCTTGCAGACCGGGTCGCGCCCCGTGCTGACCTTGTTCCAGCGGTGCGCGCATTAGTGAGAAGGCTGCAGCAGGGCATAGCTGCCAGGCTAACTCCTCTCACTAAGGAAGAGTCATACATGTTGGCGACCATGTGTGACCCGCGCATAAAGGGCACTTTCGCCGAGCGGGACGGGAACCTCACCCAAGCCAGAGACGGGCTCTGCTCTTGGGTGAGGCGCAGGCAGGCCAAGAGGGGACGCCTGTCGACAGGGGGGACGCAAGAGGGGCCCTGCCGTGCGGGTCCCTCTGACGCCCCCTCTGCGCAGGCCCCCCCCGAGGCCACCACCGGAGTGCCGATGGAGATGGAGATGCTCCGGTGGGCCCTCGTCCCCTCTGGGGTCGTGAGGACCGTGAGAGAGGATCCGGCGGAGGCGATGGTCAGGGACTACCTCGCGGAGCCCTGCGAGTCGCTCTCCACCGATCCGCTCAGCTACTGGGCCAGGAAGGAGTCGGTCTGGCCGGACCTCTCCCTCGAGGCGCAGCGGCTGCTCTCATGCCCTCCGACGAGCGTGGAGAGCGAGCGCGTCTTTTCACATGCGGGCGACATTGTCGGCCCACATCGCACTCGCCTTCTCCCATGGAGAGTCGAGCAGTTGACCTTCCTGAAGGTCAACTCTCGCCTCTTCGATTTCTCAGGACTGGACTTCCAGAGTGACTGAGGTGAGCCCAACTTGTGGCCTGCATCCTCTATGAGTCCAATCCTTTGGAATCGCGCTCTCCCCTGTATAAAACCCTGTATATACAGTTAAAACCGGCCAGTAGAGGGAGGGTGGTTAGGAACCAGTGGCAAAGGGAAAACACCCAGCAATTTGAAAGCCCCCCCCCAGGGTATTCAAAACATCTCCCATCACTGAGACATACCCTGTGGGACCAAATTTATTATGAAAAATAATGCCCCAGAAACATGGATTGCTACTGGAGGGAGAAACAGGTTAGATAGGGATTGCTTAGGTGTTTTTATCAGATGAAATCATTGTAAAAAAAATTGTAGAAGAATTGTTGTACTGTTTTTTGAAAGTTGATGTTCTGTTCATGTAAAAAAAAGGAAAAAAAACCAAAAAAAAATGTTGTGATTATGTTTTTTAAAAGTTGATGTTCTGTTCATGTAAAAAAAAGGAAAAAAAAACCCAAAAAAATGTTGTGATTATGTTTTTTAAAAGTTGATGTTCTGTTCATGTAAAAAAAAGGAAAAAAAACCCAAAAAAATGTTGTGATTATGTTTTTTAAAAGTTGATGTTCTGTTCATGTAAAAAAAAGGAAAAAAAACCAAAAAAAAATGTTGTGCTTATGTTTTTTAAAAGTTGATGTTCTATTCATGTAAAAAAAAGGAAAAAAAACCCAAAAAAATGTTGTGATTATGTTTTTTAAAAGTTGATGTTCTGTTCATGTAAAAAAAAGGAAAAAAACCCAAAAAAAAATGTTGTGCTTATGTTTTTTAAAAGTTGATGTTCTGTTCATGTTTAAAAAAAAAAATTTGATGTTAATGTTGGGTTTGCATGGTTGGGGGATGCGGGAAGAGTGGTGGATGGGCACCGGCCAATGATGATCTCTCACAGATGTTCCCAGGTAAATTCTGAGGCTGGTGTGGGGGTGGGGGGAGACCTCTGCAGAACTGCTCCAGAAATACCATTGTCCAGTGCCTTGGAAGTGCCCAGTTCAGCTTTGTGTGTCTGAACTGAAAGCACAGCCACAGGAAATGACATAGGTTCTGCTGGACCCTGTTGCAGTGGTTCCCCCCCATTAAGTCGTTTTATGGAGGGAGAGTTGTATTAGGCTGGTAGTTATTATGATCATCTTCTGTTTCCATGCCCTGTTGTGCCCGCTCACTATGTAACCTGTTGTAATGTTCAAAACTTTACTGTTTGTCCATTTCAAAAAAAAAATTGTGTTTAAGATTCTCTGATGTGTAGTTAATTGTGTTGTGTTGTGCTATGAGGGACAATAAGTGTAATATGTTGTGATTTGTTGACCACTTGTAATTTGAAAATGAGAAAATAAAGGTTTTTTAAACTTAATGATTGTGTGTCTGTGTTCCCTTCTTTGATGGGAGGTTGGTTCCCAGCATAGGGAACAATGGGGCAGGCTGGCCAGCCTGTTCCTGGGGTACTGGGTGTGGGGCAGCTGAGGGTGGTTTTGGTTCTGAGAGGGGCTGAGTGGAGGATTTGGGTCTGTGTGTGGCAGCTGGGGTGGGGGAACTGGGTTTGTGTGGGGCTGTAAGGAGTGGACTATGGGGGATGAGAGCACTGGTTGTCCCTTGTGCCCAAGTAGGCCCCTGCTACTGTCCTGGTGTGGGCTTCCATGCCTCCATCAGTTGCTGGCCCTCCTTTGCCATCTTTTTCTGAAATTTTCCTAGGGCTGCCAAACTCCTGGTTGGGCTTGAGTTCAGGTTAGAGAGAGTAGTTCCCTACAGAGAAACTGGCTGCTTCCAAGGGCAATCTCTTTAGAGGGCAAATGCGGACCATGGATTCTGGGGGAGATCCCTACTCAGATTTTCCTTTCCACAAGTCCCACCCCCAAATTGCCAGTAACTTCCAAGGCCAGAGTTTTCCACCCCAGAGAGATCCCGTTCCCACCCTCTTAGCCTTGGCATGAAAGTTGTAGCCCCCATGGAACGCTTCCAGGTTCCTGATTCCAAGCCCAATGACACCAATGTAAGACAATCCAGACCTCCATCAAAAATGGATTTTAAGTAGCAGTGGGATTGGGCTGCATTTCAGTCATTCACATATCTGGTTGTGTTCCCAAACATTTAGCTTATGGTTTTTTAAATCGGCGTATGGCACTTAAGGACACTTTTAAATGGTTCTAAAAACATATTTTTATTATGAAGTATTTAATGTGGCATTGATCAAGGGCAGGCCTTTTGGCCAAATGAGCAGTATCAGTACAGTAAAATTTAGACAAAGCTCATAGGAGGAAAAAGCATTCACACTGTGAAGTGGGAAGAAAGTTTCAATTTACATGTACCATGGACTCCGAAAAAGACATGTCCAGACCAAATCAGGCCTGCTTTCTCCCTTGAAGATATCAATTGATGATAGTGCTTATGTCACATCATGAGAAGACAAGGTTCACTAGAAAAGACAATAATGCTAAGAAAAATTGAAGGCAGTAGGGAAAAGAAGAATACCCTAGATGTGGTAGATTGACTTCGGTTTGCAATACATGGACAAGGTTTTTGGGATACTGTGGAGCTCAATATAATTCTAAAGTACACCACAAGTGATTTGAATGCATAAAACATACAGACACATACACATAAAATGTATATACCCCCTCCCCACCAAATTAAAGGTTTATCTTATGCCCCGGTTTTCTCCCCCATGGGAACCTAGAGTGGTTTACACATTGCTGTTCTCCCTTGATTTGTTTCACCCTCATCACAACCAGGCTAACAATAGACAGCTGCTCCATGCCTCACATTGGAGTGACTCCACCGATGGCCTTCTTAGTTGTATGAGGGGGTGGAGGGGGGGGGAGGAAGGAAACAACGCACTCCTGCCCACTCTATCTGGGGCCTAGGTTGCCAAATTGCTTGGCCTTGGCAAGGAGCCAGTGGTGGGGCGGCACTGGTTCTGGGGCCCCGTCAAGAACATTTGTCCAGGGCCCCAAAATCACCTAGACTGCCTCTGGAAAACACAACACAATTGTTTACTTAGGCTGAGCCAAGAACATCCATCAAGCCTACAAGGCACAGAATCAGAGTCTGCCAGATTCTAGACCAACTCTCTAGCCATTGCACTACAGTGGATATCTAAAAATTGTTCATACCCCCACCAGCAACTTGAACATTTTTCTCCAAAAGGCACACAACTTGGCTGGGTCTCAAAAAGGACTATGATGCATGGGCCTGTCAATGCATACTGGTACTAAGGCTCTGGCCGGGGGGAGGGGGGCATTGTGCCAATGCCACCCTGGCTTTGGAAGGGGACAGTAAAATAGAAGAAATAATCTAGCTTCAGTGCCTCCCCCCCTTCTCTCTCTCTCTCTCTCTCTCTATAATGTGAGTGAAAACATTACTATACCATCACTGAAGCCTACAGGATACATAGGGTCTGTTCACACACGCATGATCATTTAATGGCAATGCTCTGGCATGATGATGTCTGTTCTAGGAAGTGATGTGATCATCACACAAGGCTGGGGAGCACGCACAATTCACAGCAGGCAGATTTGGGCCACAAGGGATCCTGCTTTGGCCTGCAGGGCCCAAATCAGCCCACTGCAAAGCACAGGCATACTCTCAGGGCAGCCAGATGACATCAGTGACATCACGGCAGCAGCCCCTGGAGCGTACCTTGAAGGCTCATTCACTGACTTTCCCCCTTCGGGGTGATAGGTGAGAGTGGGGGATCCCCCACCAAGGGGAAACGGATCCCTAATTGTGTCTGAGGTTGTGGAAATCAAATGGGTCATATTGCTTCTGTCTTTGAGGGACTTACATGCACATTATATTTAACTCCAGATTTCTTGATTGTCAAGGAATGCATGTGGTGGGGGGTGGGGGGAAGGGTGGGAGAAGGGCCCCTGAGGGTGAGGGTGGCATTTGGCATGCAAAATGCCACCCCTGGCAAGACAAGCCTCTCCCAGCTGTCAGTGGTAGAGATGAGAGCAGAGCACCCACTTGGGGAGGCCATGAAATGGCCCCCCCAAGTGGGAGCAGGCTGAGCCTTGGTGGGGGGATGGGAGGAAGGGTGGGAGAAGGGCCCCAGAGGGTTGGGGGGGGATTTTGTTGCAGTGGTTCCCCCCCATTAAGTCGTTTTATGGAGGGAGAGTTGTATTAGGCTGGTAGTTATTATGATCATCTTCTGTTTCCATGCCCTGTTGTGCCCGCTCACTATGTGACCTGTTGTAATGTTCAAAACTTTACTGTTTGTCCATTTCAAAAAAAAAATTGTGTTTAAGATTCTCTGATGTGTAGTTAATTGTGTTGTGTTGTGCTATGAGGGACAATAAGTGTAATATGTTGTGATTTGTTGACCACTTGTAATTTGAAAATGAGAAAATAAAGGTTTTTTAAACTTAATGATTGTGTGTCTGTGTTCCCTTCTTTGATGGGAGGTTGGTTCCCAGCATAGGGAACAATGGGGCAGGCTGGCCAGCCTTCTCTGCGGGTGGTGGGGGGGTCAGGGGGGTGGTTGTCTGTGTGCCAGGGCAGGTGCTCTTTCCCAGGGACGATTTGGCACTGCCACCATTGTGGCACCCCTTGTCTGTGCAGAACTGCCCTGGGAAAGAGAGTTTAGGGGTTCCCAAAAGGGGAGGGCAGGCCAGCCTGTTCCTGGGGTTATGGTGGGTGTGGGGCAGGTGGGGGTTGATTTGGGTCTGTGAGGGGCTACTGGGGGGATTTGGGTCTGTGTGTGGCAGCTGGGGGGGAATTGGGTTTGTGTGGGGCTGTGAAGGGTGGACTTTAGGGGCTGAGAGCACCTACTTGGGGAGGCCATGAAATGGCCCCCCCAAGTGGGAGCAGGCTGAGCCTTGGTGGGGGGTGGGAGGAGGGGTGGGAGAAGGGCCCCAGAGGGTTGGGGGGCATTTTGCATGCAAAATGCCACCCCTGGCAACACAAGCCTCCCCCAGCTGTCAGTGGTAGAGATTAGAGCACCTACTTGGGGAGGCCATGAAATGGCCCCCCCAAGTGGGAGCAGGCTGAGCCTCGGTGGGGGGTGGGAGGAGGGGTGGGAGAAGGGCCCCTGAGGGCTGGGGGGCATTTTGCATGCAAAATGCCACCCCTGGCAAAGGAAGCCTGCTTCTTCATTTTTCCCCATAGGAAATAATGAAGAAGATGCTCCTTTATGGGAGGATGGGGGGACCTGCTTTGGGGGGCCATAACATGGCCCCCCAAAGTCCAATCTGTCTGAAACTTGGGTGGGTGTTAGAGAAGGGTTAGAGGAAGGTCCCCACCAATTTTGGGCTTATTTGGTGGGAAAATGCCTCCTCCAGGCGTCCTGAAAGACGGAGGCATTTTCCCAGCAAAAAAACCCGAAAGAATCCCGAAAGAATGCCGAAATAATGCCGAATCCCGAATCCCGAAAGAGATTCTTGTTTCGGCATTCGGCTAATGCCGGTAGAGAATCTTGTTTCGGGTAATCCCGAAACAAGAAAGCCGAAAGTTTTTTCCTTGCACACCCCTAGGAGCAACCAAGCCATACTGCTTGGATTTCATTGTCACTCGTAATACAAAACTGAATTTTACGTCAGCAATTCTTCCACAGGTGAAAGGCGAATGCAATAGTGTGCATCAGTACCAACCACTGTTCACATTTAAGCACATGCATTATACATGCTCTCTTTTATAAGTCGATGTTACTGACTGATAAATTATGTACTTTTGGAACATTGTGTTTTACATTGTAATGTCATGTTCAACAGCCTTATGCTGCTTTATTATGGAATTTGACACCCCTCAACATAAAGTCCAATTCGTTTTATGCACAAATGCCAGAATTCATTATATTCCCTCTCATAAACAAGGTTTCTGCAAATGCATATATGTACAGTGTACAGAGGAGATTCTAATCTTTTTTCTATAATATTTGTTGAAATTCAATAGAGAATAGACCGTGTTTACATTTGGGCAGCTATGAATGCTGACATATTCCTGGAGAAAGTTTTCAAATGACAGATTTCATCTATGGGTAAATGGAAATTGACTGGGAGGTAATTGCTTTCAAAAACTTTCTGGCAGGATTGTTTCATAAATTGATAGGATTGCCAAATCGAGGTTGTGAAATTCCTGGAGATTTTGGGTGGAGCCTGGAAAAGGAAAGACCTCAGTGGAGTATAATGCCATACAGTCTGACCTTGAAAGTAGCCATTTTCTCCTGGGGAACTGAATTCTGTCATCTGGAGATCACGTGTAATTCCAGGAGATCTTCAGGCCCTACCTGGAGGATAAATTGACTTAATTCTTTATCCTGTTTTTAAAATGTGGAGCAAAAGAATCAGGACTGAATATAAATTATATGCAGAATTGTTTATACATTGCATATAAATTGTATATAAATAGGAAATGGATGCCATGTTTGGTTTTATTGCTGAACTTAATCTTATTGTATTTTATACTGTATTTATTGTACTGCTAGATATTGTAATCTGCCCTGGGCCTGCTTGCAGGCAGGACAGGCTAAATATCCAATACATACATACATGCATAAATACATACATAGCCAATTTATGTGGTGCCGTTATGCATCCTTCTGGGCATGGGCATGAAAAGAAGTTCAGCCAGTCTGGTCTGGGAATTTCCTCAAGTTTCTTGAATCACTTTCCTCAGTGAGATGGAAATTTTATTTTATTTTCTCACCTTCTGTTTTACAGATAGTCTTTATGTTGCTTATGTCCAATGGCTTGTTTTTAATATTAGGATGACTTTAATTTTAAGATGCCTTGAGCAAGATTTTGAAGAGGTGGCATAGAAAGAACAAAAAAAGGAAGGAAGGAAGGAAGGAAGGAAGAAAGGAAGGAAGAAAGAAAGAAAGAAAGAAAGAAAGAAAGAAAGAAAGAAAGAAAGAAAGAAAGAAAGAAAGAAAGAAAGATCTTTCTCCTGGAACAACTCCAGGTGCCCAAGCTGACTTGGTCAAGGCTTTCAGGATGTAGCTCAAAACAAATTCCTTGGATAGGACTGAATCCATTTCTAAGCAACAGCTTGAATATTAGCATTTTTATAAAGTGATAAGAATGACAATATAACGGAACAGCTCAGGAGGTTGCTTTTAGAAGTGAATGGGATTGTAATATTTTGCCATGTTTATTTAATGTATCACTTTGCTTTTACTGCATTCTGCCTTTGCAGCCCACTTTCTGGACTTCGGTATGTCATGCCTTATGCAGGTTTTTTTTCTTTCTGTTTTTCCTGTGTTATTTTTCAGTCCTGTTACTCTAGCCCTGCAACATTGTTTATTGGACATCTTTATGCTGTCTTACAGATTTTTTAAAGTTATATTTTGCAATTTGCTTTGAGACTCAAAGAGAAAGGAGGGCTATAAATGAAGGAAATTCAATTAAAATAATCAGATTTGCCAAGTGTACATGCAACACTCACTACCTGCAAACAATAGTTTGAGCATTGGGGGGAATAGGGGACCCTTAGGAACAACGTGAGGGAAATCTGCAGTGGGAAGAGGCAAGCAATGGAAACTGCCACTTTAGTCTGGATCCAACCTTTATTAGTCTTTAATATTGATGTGCTCAAAATGAACCACGGAACAAAATTCTGAATGGAATGGCTGGTTCATTTGCAAATGAATTTTCCCAGCCATTTTGTGGCCAGGTACGAATTTTCATAGACCCCGCACCAGTTTCAGCCCATCAGCTGAACTCAGCACGGGGTCTGTAAAATGGACAGCCTCTTTCTCCTGCTGCCCGGGCTGTCAGTTTGTCAGTTTCACAGACTCCGTGCTGGAACACTGCGAAGTCTTTAAAACTGACAGCCCCGGCAGCAGGAGAAAGAAGCTGTAATTTCACAGATCCCCTGCTGGTTCCAGCACGGGGTTTATGAAATGACAGCTTCTCTCTTCTGCTGCCAGGCAGCAGAAGAATGGGGCTGTCTGTTTCAGATGCCCCGCACCAGTTTCAGCAGCCAGTGCAGGACAATTGAAATGCCACAGAACAATGAGCCACGAACTAGGAAAGGTTGGCCGTTCATGGTTCAATGTTCCGTGGAATGCTACGAACCACGAATCACGTGGTTCGGGGTTTTTTTGTTCCATGCCCATCTCTAGTCTTTAATTCTAGTTCAATATGGAGAATTTTGCAATTTGATTATGGAATTAGAAATGAGCATTTTACCACAGTGTTCACTTCTGTTCATTTGCTTCTTTCCTCCACACTGTGTTTGAAATATGTAAAACAAATACCTTACTGTGATTGGATATATCTTGAGAAGCCCTACTTTGGATGCCCCTGGCATCTGAGACGAGATGGGCAGCAATCCATGAAAGGGCCTTCTCAGTCATGGCACCAGAACTCTGGAATTCCGTCCCCAGTAAGATACTTCCATCTCCTTCTAGAATTGTCTTCTGCCAGCAGGTGAAGATTTTTTTTGTTTTTCTTTGTTTTGTTTGGCATTCCCTCACTAAATCTCATTGGCCTGCCTCTCTGTTTGTGTGTCTATTTGTATATATGTTTTATTTAATTGATTTAAATATTTTATATATATCGAACTGTTCTTTAACATTGTTGTGATTGTTCACTGCCTTGGGGACCCAAAGTTGAATGCAAAGGCAGCATACAGACATTTTAAATAAATAATAAATAAGCAGATGACTTCATCAAGATTCTTTTAAAGGAGGGTTTGATCTGCTTGCATGCTCTTGTGCATTGGTGAAAAGACGGAAAAGGAATATTAATAGGTTAAATCTAAATTACTTTTCTGTGGCACTTTTTAAATTGCAAAGACATAATGGGAATGCATAGGAGGGGAAAGTGCAAATGAACCAAAGGAATTAAAATTGCAGTAAGGGCCAAGCTACACATGACGAATGACACTTGAACGGCAAGTGGATTGAGCGGAGGGCAAGTGAACAGGGAGAAATACACTTGCTGTTCAAGTGTCATTCGTCATGTGTAGCTTGGCCCACAGTTGCACATGCTCCTCACTCTGTAGAAAAAGCTGGAAATTTGGGGGGGGGGGGAAGTCACAATGGAGGATGCCAGATACATTGTGTCCATTATGGAAACAAGACCGAGTGGTTGGGAATGCCAAAATACGGGGATAATTTTGGGTTGGGAACAGTTCAGAATCATCCCCTACACTAACAATTTGCAAACCTCAACTGAGAGAGTGAGATGGATTAGGGATATGGCCAGAAAGTACATGTGGCTTCAGCATTTTTTCTTCATTTTCATATTCTTTAATGTTGTTATATCACAAAGTTCAGGGTTGCTGTTGCATTTGTGTGATGTTTCCATTGGATTCAGTGAGAAGAAATATTCATAGACCCCTTACCCAAGGCAACCTTATTTCTAAAATTCAGGCAGGTAGGATAAAGTCTCCTCATTCTAGAAGCAGTGAGAAGAACAACATGCACCTGGTTTTAAATTCCCTCCCCTCTTCATTCTAGCTGAGACACAATTCTAACTTCCTCGGTTCAGATCCAAACACCAGACAAATTTTCACTTGGAGTAGATGCTCTTTGGGAGTTAACGAACAGGACACATGAGCACTGGCCACTACTAGTTTAGCATTAAAGTATTGCATTAGTAGAAATGTCATGTGAAACTATATATAAGAATGGCAGCGGGAAGAGAGGGACAATTTCTACTAGACAGGGGCAGGGTGTACATTCCCAAGACTGACTTCTGATTTGCAAACAATTGTAGTGAGTCAGTGTAAATTTTGAACGAGACCAGTATTCAGAATGCCTTCTGTTTTCTTATACATGCATAGAACACTCCATGTTGGAAGAACATTTCACCAGGGATGCCTGTCTTACATCTTCTTTTCCCCCTTTCTATCTTCCAAGGGCATTTAAAGAATCGTTCTTGCTTCTAGCTGGCTACAGCAGGCTGCTACTTGTTTAAAACATTTTCTTATCTCTTTATTGAATGTTTGTCTCCCTCTCTCCCCCTTCCCTTGTCTGTCATCCTGAGCGAAACGTGGTAAGGTGATTAATGATTGTTATAAATAAATACCAAATAATATTCACCTATTTAATGAGCGCCCACAAAATTTAATCATATATGAATCCTAACACCTACAAACTCAAACTGATGTTTTGAGTTCTCACTCACTGCAGATATGCAAAATATTTTACATGTATTTCTCAAAATGTTTGATATCTGGGATATACTTTTCCCCCCCCCCGAATTAAAACTGGAAGAATACTTCCAAGGATCCTGCTCTCTCAGAGCAGTTTATTTTGTTGCATCTCTGCACTGCACACAATATAGAGAAGCAGCAAACCTCTGTACAGAAAGACTGGAAAGAAGAATGGCCACAGGGGGAAATCATACAGAAGTGCAGCAGGCATCCTCCTATGTGGACAAGTAATTTAGACTTCAATTACTCAAATATGTTCTCAAGGCAGAAACAGTAATTACAGATGTTCCCCAAATTCTCTTCCAAATTTCTCCTCAGACTTCTTCAAATTAGCTGTTTCTTAAGTGGAACTAATATATCAGGAATTCTCCATTACATCATTTTTATTCCTTAACTTTGAACACAGCACAGGGCATGCACTATATCAAATTTTTTCTTCAACTCATGTGAGCCTGATTGGGACCCAGTATTACCTCAGTGAACAATGAGATTTCCAGGCTGTGATCGAGCTATCGTGTGGGTCTGTTTCCATAATCCATATATCAGCAATATGCATGTATGTTATAAATCATTGCAACTTGCACCATACAACCCCCCCCCCCCCAAATCTTGGCTGTATCAAGATTATTTTTATGTGGTGTTTTACCAGTGCAGAGGAGCTCAAGTACACATCAGTGAAACACCACATGAAAGCACCTTAATGAAATCTTAAGTGCAATCAAATCAAGATTGTTTTTTAGAATTTTATCAATACGCATATGTGAATGTGGGAGAAGGAGCAAATCGATGGAAAGACGTGACTGCTGGATAGGGATCCCATTTTCCTGGTGGAGGCGGGGTATCCCTTGCTTTTACCCTCCACTCAGGGCTGGATCTATGGTTGCCAGCGCCCAGGGCAACCGTAGTCAGGGTAGTCACGCGTGCATAGTGCACGCTCCTGGCACTGAGTGATGATGTCACTCCCATGATGTCATCACACTGGGCTGCCCCCCCGCCCCCGCGGCAAGCCGGCTGTCCCAGCGCGCTGCGGAGCTGGCAGCGGCGGCAGCACGTGTGGCTCGGAGGCCGCCCTCGCCATTCACCTGCCCTGCAGGACAAGGGACGGGCGGCTTGCTGTGCGCCCCTTGTCCTAGGGAAAGGTGAACAGCGCGGGCAGCCTCCCTGCTGCCCATGCTGCCTTTTGCCTTTCCTGCAGGACAAGGGACGGCTGGCTTGCCGTGCGCCCCTTGTCCTGGTGAAAGGCGAATGGCACAGGCAGCCTCCCAGCCACCCACACTGCCTT
This sequence comes from Eublepharis macularius, assembly GCF_028583425.1. Taxonomy (NCBI): domain Eukaryota; kingdom Metazoa; phylum Chordata; class Lepidosauria; order Squamata; family Eublepharidae; genus Eublepharis; species Eublepharis macularius. Next base: position 22,995,203 of record NC_072796.1, read on the forward strand.
TTGCCTTTCCCGTAGGACAAGGGGTGGCCGACTTGCTGTGAGGCCCTTGTCCTGGGGAAAGACGAACAGTGTGAGTGGCCTCCCAGCCACTTGCACTGCTGCCGCTGCCGCAAGCTCCACGGCGCACCGGGACAGCTGGCTTGCTGCAGGGGTGAGGAGGAAGGCAAATGGTGCAGGTGACTGGGAGGCCGCCCGTGCCATTCGCCTTTCCCCAGGCATGCTCCCGGGGCTGGCAGCGTGCTATCAGGGCTGGCAGCTGCACCCAGTGCCCCCTCTTTGGCGGCACCGGGGGCAGACTACCCCCCCTGCCCCCCTGTCGATCCGGCCATGCCTCCACTCCCTGCCACCACTTATCTGGACAGCAGAGGGGAAAGGTGCAGGAACAGGCCTCCCAAGCGTGCCGAGTGGCCACGTGATGACATCACTTCCCAGGAGTGATGTAGCACAACCCCAAGAGCACTTCTCAATGGGCTGATTTTGGACCCAACAGGGGCTGCATTGGGCATGTTTTGGCCCAAGTTGGCCTGCTGTGAAGTACGCATGTGCCCCCACACCTGCATGATATCATCTCAGTGATGTCATTATGCAGGTGCAAAAAGCATGATGGGAGCACTGATAAGGTATGCTCTGAGTCCCCCATCCCACCGAGAGGGAAAGAGGGTCTGGCAACTCTTCGTGCTGGATATGTTCCAATTTGGGATTACTACCTAAACTAGAATTTAGCAGCTCGGGACACAGTGAACACACAGAACAATAAAAGAACAAAAGGGGGAAACCCTTTTCCTTAACACTCACTTATAGCTTCGAAATTTCTTCCCAGTTTCCAGGACTTGGTCATCATAACTCCTGACAGTAACTCCCAACCAGTACAATAATGCAATGTCAAAGAATTAATTAGCAATCATTTAACATTAATTACATAGCACACGATCCTGCTACTGTATACAAAAGCAAATTTGAACCAAAGTCTCAGCTCGTATAATCTTATATTGCTCCCTTTGCTCAAACAAAGATAACCTTCTTTTAAATAGGATTTCTAATATATGGATACCATCTACCATCTCAGGCTAATTTTGAATTCAGATGTAGTATATATCAGAGTACAGCGATTTAGAACGTTAGTTAATTTTAATTAAAGCGAAAGCCCTTCATTGATTAAAGAATAATGATTCTTTAAACCAAAGCATAAATTAAGGGTGGGTTGGTATACTCATTAACAGTCCACTTTTTACATTTTACTACAGTATTAATAGTATCACTGGGAAATACAGATTTGCATTCACTGTTTCGGTGGGGGAGATGCAATGACACAAAAACAATGCTTCAGGTTCTTATTCTGTAGTCAGGTAGATCCCTACCACACCACTCCCAGAAACCTTACCTGAGCAAGCAGCAGGAAAGGTACCAATAATAAATAAAAGCTTGGCCCAGAGCCTGGCAGCAGCCCTGGAACCTGAAGAGGTAGATCCCTACTGCACCACTCCCAGAAACCTTACCTGAGCAGGCAGCAGGAAAGGTACCAGTAATAAATAATAGCTTGGCCCAGAGCCTGGCAGCAGCCCTGGAACTTGAAGAGGTAGATCCCTATCCTACCACACACAAAGAAAATCAAGCTCCCATGCACTCTCCCTGTCTCTCTCTCAAAATGCCAACAGCAACTATCTCTCCCTCATTGTCTGCAAAACTAGAGCTGGGAGGTCCCCTCCTCCCTGCTCTTTGCTTCCTTGTAACAAATTTGGAGCTCCACACTTGAAAGGAAGACCTGCTTTTGAAGCTAAATTGGGCTTAGATAGTGGTTTCCAGGGCAACAGCAGGAGTTAAGACAGAGTACAGACAATCCCTGCCTATGTTGCCAAGAGAATTGATTGCAGGTGCCAGATTGTCTGTCTTAACGGACATGAATGAGGCTTGCAATGACCACCTGTTCATCATGAACAGCTTGTTCACAAACAGCTGATTGGGCTGTTTCTGGCTTTTTTTAGTTTGTATTGCTGTTCATGCCCATCTCTATCTGTAGCATTATATCCTCCTGAGGCTCCTTCCCTTCCAAAACTCCACCCTCCCCAGGCTTCACCTCTTAAATCTCCAGGAATTTCCCTACCTAGAGCTGGAGGACGGAGTTCTCCCAGAATTACAACTGATCTCTAGACTCCAGAGATCAGTTTCCCTGGAGAAAATGGCAGCTTTAGAGAGTGGACTGTATGGTGGCACATCCCAGCTGAGCTCCCTCCCCAAACATGCTCTTGCCAAGTTCTGCCCCCAAATCTCCAGGAATTCCAAAGCCAGAGTTGGCACCCCTATCCTCATCCTTCTCCTAAGAGTTTGTAATTCCAAATCTCCAGGCTCCTCCTTACGGTAGTCATGCAGAGGAAGACAATTCCCTACCTCTCTATTCTCACACTGTCCTCCAAAAATTGTACTCCCTTGGGTCAATGGACCTGAAGGACCAGTGTGGGATGCAAACTGGGAGTCTGCAGCAGGAGGGGGAAACAGCAAAAATCTCCCTCCTCCTCCACAGACAGAGAAGCTACAGCTGCACCAACAGAAGGGCAACTTAAGATCCAAGCCACCATTTTACTACTCTGCCCCCCCCCCCCCCGCATTTTACCCTGCCCTGGATAGCCCAGGTGAGCCTGGTCTTGTCACATCTCAGAAGCTAAGTAAGGTCAGCCTTGATTAGTAATTGGATTGGAGACCTCCAACAAAGACCAGGGTTGCAGAGGCAGGCAATGGCAAACCACCTCTGTTTATCTCTTGTCATGAAAAAGCCACCAAGGGTCATATAAATCAGCTATGACTTGAGGGCACTCTCTACCACTCCTCTCCTCCATTTTATCCTCACAACATTCCTGCGAATTGGGTTAAGCTAAGAAAGAGTGACTGGTGAAACATTATCCAGTGAGCATCCTATGTCTTCCCGACTGCAGTCATATTCCCTACCTACAACATATTCTGGATTTTTCCTGAAATACGGTACCTTTTGATCATCCTTTATGGCATGGTAAACTATTAATTTGATCACAGGGAGACACAGTCTAACATTTCCATGGGGGAAAGTTTTCTGAGTTGATGATGATGAATAATGTGGTTAAAGAGTGTGCAGCTGAGAAGTCCCAGCTTCAAATTTCACTTCAGACACAAACTGAAACTTATCTAGATAAACCACTGTTTTTTATATCCTCAGTCTGCATTTGCAATATAGTGGCCTACCTCACAGGACTGTTGTATGAATGATGGATATTGCTGATCTCATTAACTGATATCAAATTGAGCTAATATACAGGAGCTACTCAAACAGCTGAAATTTGCTTTATATAGGATGACAATGACGACGATGGTGGTGATGGTGATGGCAAGTAGTAGTAATAACTAGAGATGGGCATGAACCGAAATATGAACCAAAATTAAGCACAAACCAGGCTGGTTCATGGTTTGTGAACCACGGTTCGTCAGATCCCAGTTCTGATGAACTGCCACGAACTTTCAGGCTGGTTCATTTGGTTCGTGTTTTGGTTCATCACTGCAGACAGCCTGGTGCCAATCAGTTTCCTAGGCAACAGGGGATGGACTTCCTGCAGACCTTCTGCTGACCCGGAAGTGAATTTCTGCTGGCCCGGAAGTGACCTTCTGCTGGCCCGGAAGTGACAATTTTCTGACCTGGATGTGGCATTTTCACTAATCAAATGAACCGGTTCGCGAACCAGGGGCAGGTTTGTGAAAGTTCGTGGTTCGTGAAATTTGACGAACCATGAACCACGTTTCGGTTTTTCCCTGGTTTGTGCCCATCTCTAGTAATAACCATAAGAATGACAAGGAAAAGTCACCCTATAGTGACCTTTCCTCTCCTGTATGATTCTAGAAATGCATTCTTACAAATTATACATGTTCTGGGCTGCAACAGTAACATTTATAAACTGTTGTTGATTGCAGGAACTTTATTCCAAACATCTTTTCAATGCGCACCTCCTTTCTTTCAATTTTCCCAGGAGTATTTTCATGAGGAAATAATTTATGAGTTGAAGCCAGGAGAAATACCAAAGGAAATAGTGCTCTACACACTTCAAAGAAACAATTGAACTGTTCAGGTCTAATGGAATTCCAGAGATGGCGCAAAGGTGAAAGAAACTGTCATCTGTGGATAAGCTATGGAAAGTCGCATGTTGGGATTGCCAAGTAAATTGAACTGTTCCTGTCTGGGAGTCACATCATTTTCTAAAGGCTGACAAGATATACTTAACAACACTGTCTAAAGGTTTTTACGGTTTGACCTGCAGTTGATTATATTCTTTTTTTATCGACACTGTCACTCAGAGTAAATTTGTATTTGCAATAATCTTTACCTTGTTGCTATATTGTCAAAAGAACCCCCCAAAAATAAGTTGATTTTTTCATTATCTTCTGAAATGATAGCAAGGAATGTAATAGATCAAGGGTAACTTTTATCCTTTATTTTAATCTAATTCTGGCAGCATAACCTCTGGCCCTAATGCTGTTACACATCATCTTCATCCATGTTAATAACATAGTGTCAGATTCTCTTCTGAAAGTGATCCAGAATGGAAAGTGTAAACTGCCAGCTGATGTATGTCCTCGGATTCCACACTAATTTTTCCAGCACGGGCCAAAACAGAGAGTTCTTACCTACATTTTCTGAAACAGTGAACTGTATCTGGTAACAAGTCAATGGAAAGTACACACTACTCTCCACTCCTGAAGTCTATTCTAGAAATATCATTGCAGGGGGTCACAGGATGTGCATGGAGGAATAACTACACAGTGTAAAGTGGTGAAATTGTCCCCTCCCTTCTCTTCCATCAGCAGAGCTACACTGGCTCAAGAGGGAGGAAGAGCAATTTTGTACTACTTCCCCTCCTCACTGCAGCTCTCAGGTCTGTGTGAATATTCTTTAATGCACAACCTGTGGGAAAGGATTGGAAGTTTGGAGGGGAATGCAAGAAAACCAGAGCTTCATTGACGCTTCATTGGATACAAGGGCCCTGTCAGGAGTGAACTGGAAAGTTAAAATGGCCAAGGAACAAACCAATATGAGTGGTCTCTGTAGAGCAAAAAGCCAGGCCAACAGTGTCCACTCAAATTGAATCCGGTCACTAAGGGTAAAACTAGATGTGCAGGTTTTTAAAGAGTTGAGTCCAGGTTCCTCAGACCCAATTTGGGTTCCCTGAAGCCAAACAGCGTCTGTGGGAAATGGCTGTTAAAATATAAAGGAGACCCAAACGGCCTCAGAATGTCAGTGAGGCACGACAGGGGAAGGAAGAGCTCCCCCTCCAAGCCATTTCTTCGTGTCAAAATAGTGCAGGAGGGGGAGTACGTTTCCCTCCATTTTTACTGCTCCATGTGCACAGAATACTCCACGTGGAGCAGCAAAAACAGAGACACCCCTCCCCCCGCTTGCTGTTTCAGAAAATGTCTTGAGGGGGGAGGGGGGAGCCCTTCCTCCCCTCACAATAATATTCTAAGGCACTTCGGGGTCTCCTTTATTTTTTAACAGCCATTCCCCACGGCTGTTGGGTGGCTGCAGAACCCAGACCCAACTCTTTAAAAACCTGAACATCTAGCTTGACCCTAAGGTTGTAGTAGGAGGCCACTGGAGAGTTAATACCCATTGGGGACACTGCTGGATGGATATGAGCTGAGAGGACTCTCAGGGGCTTGGCTCTGTTTACTTTGGCCTCTGACAGACTTCTGATGCACCCTGTTGCTTCCAACCCACGCTTTACCCCTACACTTGTCTTTGGGCGGTATACTGAGCCACAGGGACATAGTTTGGGGGTATATAAAAGAGTGTAGTGGGAGCTGAGAGCTCCCTTCATGCTGCACAAGTCCCGAGCCCTAACAAGTATTAAGAAATGCTTACCATTTTCTCCCCATTCAAACGTCTTCCTGGATTTTATTGCCTGATCTCATGTTTAGACTCTTGCCAACATGTTAGAATTAGAGTTGCCAGGTGTCTGGTTTTGGCCCAAGTGGTTCAGTATTTTGGGGGACTGTCCAGGAAAACAATCATCCAGATACCAGACACCTGGCCCAGGCCCAGTCCTTCTCACTCCCGTCGGTTGCCCGACCTGGCCACCCATCATCCTATGGTTGTGTGGGGCTGCCACCAGGCCACAAAAGTGGCTTACTGCCCAGCCAGCCTCCTGCAGTGACACGGAGGTGCCCAGGAGCAGCCAACCAGCCCAGGGGCCCGGGCAGTCTCCTGTGGCTGCATGGCGCTGCCCAGGTGACCAGAAGTGTGGAAGTTGGAGGAATGATGTTACTACTTACACTGATGTCATCATGCCACCTGGGATGTAAGTCCCCGTTGCCTCTCCCCAGGGTCCAGTATTAGGCCTGCTCACAGGCACCTTGCCCCAGTTTTCTGTCTGCATTCACTTGTTTTCCTTACAGGTTACCATTTTGTCATGGGAAATTGAAACGAGGTTCTTTTTAAACTGTGATTTTACTCAATGCCCAGGTCTGTTTGTTAATACTCCTTTTTGCCTGTAATTTAATCAATGTGCAAGAGGTGTGCATAAGTCTTCTCTAAGGAAAAAATCATTATATAAGTTGGAAAAAATGGAAAGCTGTATGTTTCAATTCCAAAATCATTTTAAGATTTTTTTTTTCAAATTAATTCCTAGGATAGGAGAGGGAAGAGCAGAGTAGGATGAACTCATGGGATGATAGCAGAACAGACTGAAGGGAAATCTGCCTTTCCTAGTATTTATACCAGGCCTGGCCCGTCTTGAATCTTCACATAGACTGTCAGTCACTGAACTGATAATGCCCATCTCTGTTCCTGTCCATGCCTGAAGTGGGCTTTACAGCCTGACTAAAACAAACTGGGCCCCAAGTGGCTCACTAAACTAGATCCCAGCCTGCAGTCAGGATGTTTCTATTTCAAACCCTTAAATCCCTAACAGCAAAGCCCTTTTCTAAAATGGCAACATGTAACTCTAAGCTTGAATACAGAGGATGTTTGAGAACAGGAATCCTTTGCTCTTTGTGTTGCCGTAACTGAAATCCTCTAGCTTATATATTTCCCCTTGTTTTAAAAGGGCCGATGACAACGCACATATTCTAAAGGTCACCTTTGGGGTTGGAGCTAACCAAACCTCATTAAAAAGGAAGGAGCCCCCTCCCCACCACCACCGGCTACACAAAAATGCAATTCTGGGAATAATGGAAAATGCAAGTACAAAAGCCATGTGGGACAGGGGTGTAGTAGGATTGGAACTGGGCAAGCTTGGGTGCAAAAATCTGGCTGGATCCAGCCAACTGGTTCACATGAATTTATTTAGGTAAAAGATGAGCAGTACAAACAACGGTTGCAGAGACATGCAAGTGCAAAGTGCTTAACTTAATATTACAGAGTTGTTTAGACAGAGAGAGAGAGAGAGAGAGAGAGAGAGAGAGAGAGAGAGAGATGCAACTGCAGGATGGTGACAGTGAATATCTGAAGAATGATAATAAATGTATCCAGAAAATAATAATATATGAATAATTGCATTTTAAATGCATGCTTCTAGCCCTCATGGCTCTGAGCCTAAGGGCACTGTCTAATGACAGATGAAAAACCAAGGCAGACTTAACAAAGACTCCATTGGTCAGAGGGTATAGCTTCACTGCCTTATAAAATGTCATACCTTTCTTCCAAGACTCTTAACACAATGTCTCCACTCCTTATACAAAAAGAGCTAAATTCCCTAAAAACAAAATGTTTATCACTTATTCTGACTTTAGATATATGGAAGTGAAGCAAAAGAAATTGCATGATGAATGATTGTTATGAAAAAAACGTTAATAGTCAAAGGTTTGCAGATTAAACTAATATTGTGAAATTCATCCCCCAACATTTTCTATACCTCTCTGCCTCTGGTAATTCTCCCCCATTGCCTCCATAGCTATTTTCCTTCTTTGCTCCCTTCCTTCAGTGTTATACTGCCCCTTCTTTAGCCAGGCCTCCCACAGTCCCCACTTCTGTTTGGCCCCTAATTGTTTCCCTCTTCAATACCTTTCCCCTCAACCCTCTATCCTCTCCTATCTCTTGGTCTCAACATTCTTGCCCATCCAGCACACCCCTTCGCATATTCCTTTTCCTAGAAACAACATGCAGACTTTATTGTCCCAAATTCCCTGTATGAATTATTTCTTTCAGTTCTCTCACAGAAGCTGTAAGATAGATCAAGATGGCTAGCCTGTCTGTAGCAGTAGAAAAAAGCAAGAGTCCAGTGGCGCCTATGAGACTAACAAAATTTGTGGTAGGGTATGAGCTTTCAGAACAGCTTCTTCAAAAGCTGTAACATTTTGTTGTTGACACCATTTCCATTACCAGTTAAAAAGCTCATGAAAATCCCTTAACCAGAATTTCCGTGGAATTCTAAAAGGAATTAAGATTTAGAAAACCAAACAGGGAAAGTATCGGGAAAGTTTGGGAAAATATTACTTGGTTTTGCTTTTATTTGCTTTTTTGAAATGTAGGAAGCTGCTTTATATCAAACTTTTCGTCCATTGATTTATTTGATGTATACTTTGTCCCCGGTGTGTACTCATAGCAGTTTACATCATTCTCCTCTCTTCCACTTTAAGTTGAGCTGAGAGTGGGTGAGTGGCCCAAAGTCACCCCAAAAAGCTTCCATTGTAGAGTGGTGATTCAACTCAGGGTATCTCTGTTCCTAGTCCAACCCTCCAACCACTACACCACACCTGATCTCTAGCTTAGTATTGTATACTGTAGGACCTTTTGGAAGTCTCAGGGCCAAGCTACACATGACGAATGACACTTGAACGGCAAGTGGATTGAGTGGAGGGCAAGTGAACAGGAAGAAATACACTTGCCGTTCAAGTGTCATTCGTCATGTGTAGCTTGGCCCTCAGATGTTCTTCCCAGATCCGGTTTGGGATCCATGGAGGTCTAACGCAGCTCCATTTGCGGAGCTGACCGGACTGCCGTTTTAACCGGCCGGTGGGGTGAAAATAGCCCGCGGCCGACTGCTCTCAGGCGGGGAGCAGGCAAAGAACGCTCAAGACCCTAGGGTGAGCTAGATCTCGGACGAGGGGGGCTCTACACAACGGGTCCCCTCCCGATCCTTGAGGTCCCACCTTGCGACGGGTCGGCTATAATCTCTGCGGCAGTTTTGGGGCCAATTCGGCTGGCATAAGACCTACATACCCAAGCTTCGATTGGGGGAAGAAGCTGAGAGGAGAACTCAAAATCGAAACAGCGATTACAACCCGAGAAAAGTGAAGAGAAGGTAAAGATCATTATCTTCTGATACGGGACAGATTGATAAAAACAGAGAAGAAAAAAAGTAGATTTTTAAACTGCAACAGACTAGTGAAAAGGAGGGGAAGACCCGGCAGGAATTGTATTTGAAAAGAGACTAAGTTTAAAGAAGTTATTAAAGAAATCGGACTATTGTTTTGAATACTTGTGGTTTTGGAGCTGTGAGAAAAAGACACCATCGCGAGATCTGCTGTGGGAAGACGGGAGACAGGAAGTGCGTAATAACAATAGAGTGGCTGGAGAGAAGCGGCCCTTGCTGGAGGGCAGGAAGTAGGGAATCGCCATTTTTGAAAGGGGAAGGGTCGCAGCTTTAGCGGAAGAGGAAGTAGGCCATCTTGGATTACAAAATCATAGAGAAACCATAGAGAAAAGACGCCCGACATTTTGGACTCTTTAAAATTTAATTTTTACAAGAAGATTGGGACATTTAAAACAGAAAAACGTTAAATTTTACGCCACGGAGTTAAGGAAGAGAGCGGATTCGTGGGAGCGAGCTAAAGCAAGCCCCACGATGTCAAAAAAAGAGTGGCAATCGGCAATAGAAAACCTGGATAAAAACTTGGATAAAAAACTTTTAGATATGATTAAAGAACTTAAGGACACGAAATTGGAGCTGATAAAAGAGGTTAAAGAGGTTACACAGACAGTAAAATCGGAGCTGTCAGAAGTGAAAAAAGGGATGGAAACAATACGAAGTGAATTACAAGGAACGCAGCAGAGAGTTAAAACAGTAGAAGACGCGATGGAGAATTTAGCAGACACGCAACAAACAGAGATGAGATTGGTGAAGGGGAGAATGTCAGTTGCAGAAACTAAACACATGGAGAAGCAGCTACGTTTTCGCGGCTTGCCAGAAGTGGAAGGGAAGTCAGCGCAAGAACAGATGACTGAGGTGTTGGCTGAATACCTGGGGAAGGAGGAGGAGGAAGTTGTGGCCATCCTAGATGTGGCATACCGTGTGAATTCGAGAATTGCAACCCAGAGGAAATTACCAAGAGATGTGATTGTGCAGTTTACAACACGAAATATGAAAGAGAGGATTGTGACAAAACAGTTTCAAGATCCATTGGAGATTGATGGCAAGACGATTATTATAATGAAGGAACTGCCCAGATCAGTGTTATTGGACCAGAAAAAATATAAAGTGCTAATTCAGATTTTGAAGGACATGAAAATCAGGTACAGATGGGAGTTACCGGAAGGAGTGTCCTTTGAGTTTGGAGGGGCAAAAAAACGCATCAGATCTGAGCGAGAGATGGAGCGATTTATTAAGGACAATGAAAAAGACTTACCAACAAAACTATGAATATGGAGTGTAAAGTATTATCTTGGAATGTAAATGGACTAAACTCACCGAATAAGAGGAAAAATATTTTTCACTGGCTACTAAAACAAAAATGTGATATTGTTTGTTTGCAGGAGACCCATATTAGAAAACAGGATGTAAAATATTTAAAATCTGGAAAATTGGGCAAAGAATTTGTAGCGGCCTCCAACAAGAAAAAAAGAGGAGTAGTGTTGTACATAAAAGAGGAGCTACAGCCAAAATTTGTTATGAGAGATGTGGAAGCTAGGTTTGTAGCAGTGGAATGCATTTGGAATTTAAAGAGAGTGTTGGTAGTCGGACTTTATGCACCTAACGGTGCAAAAGAAAGCTTCTTTGAGGATTTAAGGAAGCATTTAGACGATCTTGCATATGACCAGATAATTCTTGCTGGAGACTTCAATGGAGTGACAGACTTGGAACTAGACAAAAAGACTACAACGGCACAAAAGAAAAGAGGACTATTGCCAAAGCTTTTTTTTGAGTTGATTCAACAAGAGACTCTCGAAGATGTATGGAGGAGAGAATATCCTAAAAGTAGACAGTTTACTTTCTATTCTGCAAGGCATTCTACATTATCAAGAATTGATATGATCTGGGCCTCAAAAGACTTAGCGTTATGGACTAAGGAGGTTGAAATAATGCCGATGGTAGGCTCAGATCACAACCCAATTATGTGGAAATTTGGAAAAAGGAGAAAAAGGAAAGCATGGAGAATAAATGAGGACTTGTTACAGGAAAGAGAGAATATGGAAATATTGAGAAGAGAGACAAAGTTTTTTATACAATACAACGTGAATAAAGAAGTACCAACCAATAAAGTTTGGGATGCTTACAAGGCGGTTGTAAGGGGCATACTAATGGACTTAAATGGTAGAGCAAGAAAGAAGAAAGAGGAGAAAAGACAAGAGATTGAGGAGAAAATAAAAGCCAAAGAAATACAGCTAAAAAAGAGACCAGGGAAAAAGAAGGTATACCAGGAAATTAAAATACTTCAAGAACAGCTAACAGCAATGAGCAATAAAGAATTGGAGTGGAATCTTAAAAGACTGAATCAAAAAGCGTTTGAGGGTGCTAATAAACCTGGGAAATACCTGGCATGGCAATTGAAGAAGAAAAGGGAAAAGAAAATAATAAATAAAATCTGTGAAGATAACAAAATGCATTTGGAGCAGACTACCATTAGTAGAGCCTTTTATAAATTCTACGCTAAGTTGTATAATAAAAAAGAAGTAAACAAAGAATCAATAGCGTCATATCTGGAGAAAACCAAACTTCCAGAAATCTCGGAAGCTTGGAGAAATAAGTTGAACAGTGAAGTAACGGACGAGGAAATAAGTAAGGCAATACAATCTGCAAATTTAGGAAAGGCGCCAGGGCCAGATGGACTTACGGCTAAATTTTATAAGACAATGGCTAATGAACTGGCACCATTCCTAAAAGAGGTGATGAATGGGGTTTTAAGGGATCAAAGGATTCCAGACACGTGGAGTGAAGCGAATATATCATTGATCCCAAAAGAGGGCCAAGACCTGACTAACGTGAAAAATTATAGACCTATATCGCTACTCAATAATGACTATAAAATTTTTGCGAAGATATTGGCGGAGAGATTGAAGGGGTGGCTCTCGGAAGTCATAGAGGAGGAACAAGCAGGCTTTTTGCCAGACAGACAAATAAGAGACAATTTAAGGACAGTGATCAATGCTATTGAATATTATGACAAGCGTTGTGACAAAGAGGTTGGTTTCTTCTTTGTAGACGCTGAAAAAGCGTTTGACAATTTAAACTGGGACTTTATGTTTGCCACTATGGAAAAGCTACAATTGGGAGAAAGATTCATCAGAGCAATTAAGGAAATTTACAGAGACCAGACTGCAGCAATCGTGGTGAATGATGAATTGACCAAGAAATTGACGATAAGTAAAGGAACAAGACAAGGTTGCCTGTTATCTCCATTGTTGTTCATTTTAGTATTGGAGATTCTGATGATACAAATACGTCAAGATGAGGAAATTCGTGGAATAAAAATAAAGGACTATTCATATAAGGTCAGAGCATTTGCGGATGACATAATGTTAATTGTAGAGGACCCATTGGAGAACATGCCAAGAGTGATAGATAAGATCAAGGAGTTTGGAGACTTGGCAGGTTTCTTCATTAATAAAAAGAAGTCAAAGATACTATGCAAAAACATGACTAAGCAGAAACAACAATTGTTAATGGAAACAACGGATTGTGAAGTAACAAGTAAAGTGAAATATTTGGGAGTTGAATTAACTGCAAAGAACATAGATCTATTCAAAAACAATTATGAAAAACTATGGACTCAGATAGAGAGAGACTTGATTAAATGGAATAGATTGAATTTGTCATGGTTGGGCAGGATTGCAGCAGTTAAGATGAATGTGTTACCAAGAGTAATGTTTTTGCTACAGACAATACCAATCATCAGAGACTCCAAACAATTTGAAAAATGGCAGAGGAAAATATCAGATTTTGTTTGGGCAGGCAAGAAGCCTCGAGTGAAAGTGAAAGTTTTACAAGATGCAAAGGAAAGAGGCGGAATGCAACTGCCCAATCTGAGACTTTATCATGATGCAATCTGCCTAGTTTGGTTGAAAGAATGGATGACATTAAAGAACAAGAAAGTATTAGCCCTAGAGGGATATAAAAAAATATTTGGATGGCACGCATATTTATGGCATGACAAAGTAAAGGTCAACTCGATGTTCCTGCATCATTTTGTTCGGAGAAGTTTATATATAATCTGGAAGAAGTACAGAATTTATCTACAAGAAGGAACTCCTTTGTGGGTGGTTCCATATGAGGTGATAGACCCGAGAGCTGTTGACAATGAACAACAATGTTTAACGTACAAAGAAATAACTAAAACTGAAGCATCCAAACTCAGAATAAAGACACAAGAGGAACTATCACCTAACTACGACTGGTTCCAGTATAGACAGATCAGAGACTTATATAATTCGGACTCTGTAAAGGGAGGTATACGAATAGAGAATTCGGAACTAGAGCAGACCCTTCTTAAAGAAGATAAGAAAAGAATATCCAAGGTATACCAAGTACTGTTGAAGTGGTATACCGAGGATGAGATAGTTAAAACACAAATGGTGAAATGGGCTATAAACTTTAATAAAGAAATAACAATGGAGGCATGGGAATACTTGTGGAAAACTACAATGAAGACAACGACATGTACTAATATCAAAGAGAACATTTACAAAATGATCTATCGTTGGTACATGACACCAAAGAAGATTGTGCTAGGGAATTTGAATACTTCTAATAAATGCTGGAAATGTAAGAAGCATGAGGGCTCCCTCTATCATATGTGGTGGTCGTGTGAGGTAGCTAGGCAGTTCTGGGGGGAAATAATAAGAGAAATGAGTGAAATTTTACAATTTCAAATTAATAAGAACCCAGAACTCCTGCTACTGAACTTGGGAATGGAGGGAATTCCAGCCCAATATAGGACGTTGATATTTTATATGACAGCAGCAGCTAGACTTTTGTATGCGCAAAAATGGAAAGTACAAGAAGTGCCAACTATTGAAGATTGGATTTACAAATTGCTGTATATGGCTGAAATGGATAAGATGACAAGAAAACTGAGAGATCTGGACTCAGGGCAGTTCAACACAGACTGGGAGAAGCTGAAACAATACCTGGAGAAGAAATGGGAGGTGGGAGGAAAACTGTGGCAGTTTGAGAACTACTGAAGCATTGAAGTAGAGGGGGGAGACTTTACCGGGGGGAGAAGAGATAAATGCGAATTAATAAGCAGTCAGATTAATAGATTGATATATATATAGATATATATAGTTTAACAAACAGAACATAGAGAAAATAATTAATTATAAGGACTAAATATAAGGATTGATTAACTAACAATATTTTCTTTCTTTCTGGTAAGTTTTGTACCAAACTGAATGTCTGAAGATATAGATGGGTCAAATTGATTGACTACGTGATGAGAGATATATAGAATTATTATAAAAAGATAGAATGAGTAATATATAGAGAATAAGTCAAATTGTTTGATATAAACGAATGTATGATCTATATGGTTTATGATATACAGAAATATTTGAAATTGAAAAATGGGATAAATTGTTTATCTAAGATGGAAACAAAGATTTACAGTTTGGGCATACAATGTTAAATAGTTAAAGATGTACTGCTTAGAATAATGGAGAATATATATTTGTTTTAGATAGAGGAAGCTAATAAAAGTAAGGGAAAGGGGACAAAGGGTGGGAAAGCTGTTGGAAGTCAACAAAAAGGGGGGGAAAGGGAGGGGGTTAGAGATGAAAAAATTGGGGAAAATTGAATGTAAATGTAAAAATAAAGGATTCTAACCCAATAAAAATTTTTCAAAAAAAAAAAAAAGATGTTCTTCCCAGATCTTCTAACTAAGATACTTTTGACTGGAGAGGCCAAAGATCAAGCCTGGGGATTCCTTATGCAGAACATAAGGTCTCTATAGTGCGTTTTCCTTACCATGAATAGACTCACCTTCCACCAACTTGCAACTTCCCCATCTCCATTCCTTTCAAATTTGGAAAAAACTGCCTGCACATTTTCCTTTATTTCTCTGCAATGAGAAGGGCTAGAGACTTAAAATAAGGGGCACGACATATAATTGAGGGACATGTGAGTTATTTGTGTTTAAACTGAATCTACACTAAAAAATAACTCTATATTACAATAGAGGCCTATGAAAAACACGTACACAAGCACAAAAGCACAAGCAAATTTCAGCGTATCCTAAATTAAATAACCCTCGGTCCTCATGAGATCCATCACTGCTCAACTATATACATCTTTTATTTCTTTTTGTTTGAAGTGGCTTTGACTAAACATAAGCATGGAAGAGAAGCGCTCCAAACCATGCCTACAATGCAACATGGAACATGGCGTATGCATAGACTGGACCACTGATTTGATATTTTCTTCCCTTTTTGAGGGGGAAGGATCCGGCACTAATACTGTATGCATATAGATTCATCATAGATGGTGTGAGCATGGAAACAGACACATTTGCTCATTCCACACAGAGACAACTAAGGAGGGGGGATTTATATTTTTTTTTAACTATGCATAGTCCACACAGAAAGTGGTTCATATCACAACTAGTTACATTCAGGGCCATAGCGAGGCTCGTCAGCCCTGGGGGCAACTCCAGGGCTGTTGCCACCTCCGTGACCACTTTTGCATGTGAGCACGTGTGCACCTGGACCGCGTGATGATGTCATTGTGTGTGATGTCATCAAGCAGGGAATGCTGCACCCCGGAGCGCACCCAGCATTCCATGTGCTCCCTGGCCAGCAGCTGCGAGCTGGCTGCCCCATCAGCATGGCAGGCAGTCGGAGTGGCACATGGGTGGCCTCCCAGCCCTCCCACTCAGTTGCCCCACATGCTGCCCCAGCTGTCTGCCATGCTGATGCATGGCATCATGCTGCCCCAGCTGCCTGCTACAGCTCCTGGCCCACAGCTGTTACATCAGGCTGAGAGTGCGCACTGGTGGCAGCAGCTTGTGGCAACTGAGCATGAAGGCTGGGAGGCTGCCCATTCAGTTGCCCTGTACTGCTGCCACTGCCAGCACACGCTTCTGGCTGGGCGCAACAGCTGTGGTCCAGGTGTAGCCGTTGGCACAGCAGGTGGCCAGAGCGGCATGCGCACAGCCTCCCAACCCTCCTGCTCAGCCTCCTGTGCTGCTGCTGTCAGCTCTGCGGCGCATGCACCCAGCCAACAGCTGTGCCCAGCACCCCCTCTTTGTTGGCTCTGGGGCCAGGTGACCCCTCCTACCCCCCTAGATCTGGCCCTGGTTACATTGCTTGCTTCCATGAAGGTTTCTCACAAATGCTGCCAGTAGCCTCAGTTGGCCCCACCTAATTGTGAATGAGGGCCAAGCTACACATGACAAATGACACTTGAACAGCAAGTGTATTTCTCCCTGTTCACTTGCCCTCCACTCAATCCACTTGCCGTTCAAGTGTCATTCGTCATGTGTAGCTTGGCCCTGAGTCTCAAGTCTCATGGAAATCAATGAGACAAGTGATCTTCTGTGGACAGTTTCCTAGGGAAAAGTCCCATTGAGCACTTCTGAGTGCATAACATTGGGTTCCGTGTGCCATTAATTCCACTGGGATTTAAGTACGCTAAATTTTCTGGATTACATCCAGAGCAAACAGTTTAGGGCACAATTTGCATAAAAAGTTAAAATGAACACAGCTTTCAAATCCGAACATATTTTGCTTGCTTGTTACGTGACATTTCATGCTCCTTGTACAATGTTGTTGTTGTTTTTAAAAAAAAGCTAACCCTCTTAAATTGCACAAATAAATAAAAGGTTACACAGCTAATTAAGTGCCAGAAAGTGGCATTCTACTTAAGTGCCACAATAGTTAAACAAGCGTTGCGTCCAAAGTAATTCATAGCTCTGTAACCTATGATTTGGCACATGTACGCATCTACAAATACAAACATAATTGTTTAATCAGCTGTTAATTCAGTGCTTTCTGCATCCAGAAGGTTGTTAATTCCTGGCTGATTATCTCTTTAATTTCCCACAGAGAAACCAAACTGAAGGACATGGCTGTTTACAGCATAATGAACTCAAGAGTGGGGCGCGGGGGTGGGGTGGGGGGACCTAACAACACTCTGTCGCTCTGCCTAGTTCATAGCAACATCATGAACTGTTAACTAAACAGCACAAGTGATTCTACAGAATCCATACAAAGGCACAGAGTAATAGAAAACAAATGGCAAGGCACATTTCTGCATAGAGATCCACCCTGGCCATATTGCTTAGGTTCAAAGTCCTTTATGCTTGTGTGAGAAAGCACAAGATGACAGACCTCTGCTCATGCCAGAGATTGGACTCACAGCTTGGTTCCCAAACTTGTTTTCAGTGCCTTTTCTCAGCACAGAAATATAATTTTGCACCTTCTATTTCCTCAAGCAGCAGGACAATCCGTACTCTAATGGGGATGGGGGTGTCTCCTTGTGAGTTGGGGGAATTAGCATTCAAGGAGATGCAGCCAGAGGGGGTAACTGGAATCTTCACCAATGTATACCAGGATATTTCCTTAAAGAACTCTCAAGTAAACAGGCAGGTGTACAATAGGAAAGGTTCCTTTATTAACAGAGCAATAAAAGGCAAATAAACTGGAAGCACATTCAGCATACACAGAGAGCTAATTAAGAAAATGAAGGAAAATGAGAGAGAGTTGTTGGGATCGGGTGATATTTACCAGTCTCAGGAAGAAGGAGGAGAGGATCCGTGAAGGAGCAACATAGTGGCCTGCGCTTCACAACAAGGAGGAGGCTGTAGTGAATTTGAGGGCATGTGGATGGATACCAAGAGACACACACACTGGCATCTTGCCTCCAAGACAATGGCTTAATTGCTTGTCTGGAGGTAGGACAATAAGTTGGGAAAGGTATGATATTACTATCTTGGGCTGGACTATAGGTAAAATATTGCTTGAGGAACTGGTAACTAACAGGTAGGAAGGCTATGAGATGCATTGAATAGCCTTGATTAGGTAAGTTGGAAAGGAAAGGCGATGCTGATGGGATTAAGCAGAGAAGTGTCTCAGGAAGCCTCATTATCTCTGCTGCTCTCTGGGGCATGGGGCCATTCAGTCAGTCATCCCCTATGACTCATGTCCTGGTAATTTTCCAGTTTCCAGGACTGCACTGCCTTATGGATATTCCATATCCATAAACTGCCCTTCTAGTATGAGAGGAGGTCTGACTGCTAACAATTTCTGGGCAGCTTTATGGGATCAGTGTTCTTATCTGGAAAGAGTACTGGGTATTTTTTTTGGTCCATCCTTTGATTTGGAAGAAGGAGTATTCTCTCAGCCACATATACTTTCAATGGCATTATTAATATTGCTAGCTGTGCCCTAGCAATGCTGAAATAATGTTGGAAACTGTTTGTTCAACCAGACTTTGCATTTATTTTCATAAAAAGCAAGGCATGTCCCTTCTACATCATGGGACCCACAGCTAGCATAGATTTGGGAGACAGAAACACAGACTGTCTCCTGAAGCAGATTGAGATACTGTGCTAAGCTGCTGTTTCAAAGAGCTAGCCCCAAGGATTTTCTTTATGCTTTCCTCCCTCTTCTTCTTCCCTAGGTGCTTTAGACACATAATGCCTCAGATCCAGAGGAGTTAGCCGTGTTAGTCTGTAGTAGCAAAAGAGTAAAGAGTCCAGTAGCACCTTTAAGACTAACCAATTTTATTGTAGCATAAGCTTTTGAGAACCACAGTTCTCTTCATCAGATGCATCTGATGAAGAGAACTGTGGTTCTCGAAAGCTTATGCTACAGAAAAGTTGGTTAGTCTTAAAGGTGCTACTGGACTCTTATAATGCCTCAGGTGGCTGGTGCATTCTGGGAAGCATAGTGATCAAGAGGCCTGACATCTAATGTCTAGTATTTGAGGTACTATATCTGAGGCTCCATCGGCACACAACAAAGTCCTCATGTTCATGGGACTACAAGAAGAGGACTTTGCATCACATGTGCAATGAGAGTTTTATGCCTCCCAGACATACACTAGCTCTTTTCTGTTTTAGACAACAGCATGCAGAGAGAAGAAGCTTTATCCTACTTCACCTACAGTTTTCACATCACAGACTGCCCCATGCAGCTGCTATTGACTCCATTGTAAAAATCATGTGTCCAACAGCACCTATAAGACTAACAAAATTTGTAGTAGGGTATGAGCTTTAATAAGTCACATCTCACATCTTCAGATACTTCTTCATGTATCTAAAGAAGTGAGCGGTGACTCCTGAAAGCTCGTACCCTACCACTATTTTTTTTTTTAGTCTTATAGTTGCTACTGGACTCTTTTCTTTCCTACTGCTACAGACAGTCTAATATGGCTACCCATCTTGATCTTGTAAAAGTCATGTTAGTTATGTTGCTTCACATAAGTTTCACAATGAAACTAATAGCAGCTTATGGGGCAGATTGTGTACACAAAAACAACATGGGGTGGTGGAGGAGGGAAAAACTAAGGAAGGAGAGGGAGAGGGAGAATATTATCTTTTCCTAGCTAACCTGCCAATCAACCAGCCTTGGTTCCTCTCAGGGGTCATTTCGTGGAAAAAGAGCTGGAGGAACTCATTAGCATAACTCATTAGCATAACTTATTAGCATATGCCACGCCTCTTGCCATCACCAGAAGTGTGCCATTAGTATAACTGATTTGCATATGCCACACCCCCTGACATCACCTATTCTGGCTGTTTTGGACCCAATCCTGGCCATTCAGGGCCGTAATTGGGCCCAAAATGGCAAAAAGGGGCTGAAAATGGCTGAAAAGCAGCCCAAAATGGTCAGGATCAGGCTGCTGATGAGCAGGAGAGTGATCCACCACCCATCAGAGGCCCAATCAGGACCGTTTTGGCCCCAATCCAGGCCAAAATGGGCCCAAGAGATGACTGAGAGTCAGGTGGGCGGGGCCACCTGACATGTGACCTCTTTGGGGAACTGCCAGAACTGCGTTCCTGTGTGTTCCCCCTTGAAATGAGACCTGGATCCACTCCTATAAAAGCTTTCCTTTTTGTTTTTTAAAAATCTTATCCGTGATGCATATGCTATACCTATACAGACTCCTTTATCTAAATCTAGATACTCTGTAAATTGGTATTTGTGCTATCCTTACAAAATGTTTGGAATTAAAAATTAACCTTGAGCAGTGTTAAAGGGTTTTCAAATTAACAAACTCCGCTTTAGCTCACCACTTCTGTTTTTTATACATATAGAACAAAACAGGTGTTTCTGAGAACCATGTTCTTTCAACCATCAAACACTGGGGAACGATTTTGGGTTCCTTCATATTCTAACTTTTTTATTCATTCATTCAAACCAGATTGCCTTTACTGCACCTCATTTATTCACTTGACTCCAGCTGTGTATAATCTCAGTAGCCTTTGGATAATACCAGTCTCTGCACATCTGGACGCCAACAACTGGAAAGAGATATTTACGTTCCCTTTGAAACAATCTCATCAATATAATTTTCCACCTCCAGAACACAGTAGCCTGCATAGTAACATTCTCAAAAAAAGTACACTGGAAAACAAATTATTTGATGCTGCTTATATCGGCATGTCTGATAGTAAGCAATAGCAATTCACGTGTCTTAATGATGAATTATTTACTTTGTGTGCCTTTTGCTGTAAGCCCCAGGAAGGGGTACTGGAGGCATTCAGGAATCTAGACAAAATGTTTCTGCAGTATTTAGTTCAAGAGGTATCAAAGGCAAAGTTCTCATCCATAAAACATAGTGGTAGTGAGCCAAAACTATATGTGCCTACGACAGTATACACGGATCAACTTATATTCAGGCAAACAACTGTGAACACAGATCTTCTATTTCCATGTGTTTCAAGAGCAATGTCTTTGTGGCAGCTTTCTGTGCTCATCAGTAGTATTTATGCTCAATCTCCCACCAGTCAATAGTCAGGAAGCCAATTGTTCAGTTCCACATTTGGCTATATCAAAAGTAAATTGGCTTGCAAGCATTTGTACAGTTAGATTCCTTTCTCATAGCTGCATCACCCCCAACTACCGTTGTCTCATCCAATGGTTAAAAAGCACATCATTTAAAGAAGAAAAATACATTTGAATATTTTTTTGAGTTAAGACTTACTACTCTGATGTTCCTGTGTTCCTTTGGTGCCTGGCCATAACCCAAGCTCATCTTGCAATCAGTTCTTGCCAGATGGCATCTCATGATGCTGTTGATTTAACAGGCACTAAATGCAGTTAAAACAATAAATCATATGTTGATCATTTAAAAGACTGAGCAAACTGCACAAATGCAAAGTGATACAGTGCTTGACCAGTCAGCCGCTCTAATGATCTGACCATAAAATAGGGGCATCTGTATATTTTCTTGGAAAATTGAGAATAAGTTTATTATTGGTTATTTAGTACCAAGATGTGATCTGGCCCTATAGCACAAACTGGCATGGCTAAGGACATTGATAAGATGTTCAACATGCAAACATACCATTTTTGACAGCCAGGGATCACTTACGAGCCTCACTTTGGATTTCCTGTTCTTGCAATCATCTTACTTGAACAGCATGCCAAACAGCTTGGCAGCTGCACAGCAACTATGGCGGTGCTGTTTTATTTCCTTCTGCCTTGTGGCTGTATTTGCACCCACACAGTTGGTGAAATTGCTTTCCCCCCAGGTTTGTGGATGTGAGATAAATATCCATGCCAAGAGTAGAAATCTACAACTCCTGTGAGAGCTACGTGGAAATGTGCATGTACAAACTGCTACAGATGCAAAGAGACCAAACAGATCACAGACGAACAACAAGTAGTAATACTTAAAAGAAAAGAAAAAAGTTATATTTGACTGACTGACTGACTGACTGACTGATATGACTACGGAGCATGGCAAAGAAGAGGTGATGGGTTACTGTGGGGGGTGGGGTATTAATGTTCATTGCGTATGAACCAACTTAAGATGCTTGCAAGCAACCTGACTGAACTGTGGCCGAGGAGGTATGAACTGGGGAGTGCCTGAGCATCCTGTGAGGCTGTGTAAATGCAAAGCTGCTAAGCATGCTGCTCAAGACAAGCTTGAATATTTGTTCTGAATATTTCAACATCCCGACTGTGTTCTTATTACTACTAATTCTCTAACACAAGCTCATGAGCTCTGATCAGCACACTGCTTTTTAAGTGTGATCATCTGGATAATCAAAGCTGCTTTAGTGAACAGATTCCTTTTTCTATTCATTCATTCCCTCCCTACAGGGTTAATGTATGGCCCTTTACAACATAAGTAAATAAATATCTCCATTTCACATTTCATTGTTCTGTTAGCAGCTCATTGCTGCTTCTTCTGATTGTTGCCCTGTTGCCAAGATCTCCAGTTCCTCCTCCAGGGTCATCTATGCCCAGGGCTCATTTTGAGGGGGAATGCGCTGCAACGCAGTTCTGGCAGTTCCCCAAAGAGGTAGCATGACAGGTGGCCCCACCTACCTGACTATCAGCCATTTTGGGTCTGTTTCGGCCTGAATTGGGGCCGAAACAGCCCGGATTGGGCCTCTGACGGGTGGTGGATCGCTTTCCCGCTCAGCAGTGGCCCGATCCTGACCATTTTCGGCCCCTTTTTGGCCATTTTCAGCCCCTTTTTGCCATTTTCGACCCAATTTCAGCCCTGAATGGCCAGGATTGGATCCAAAACAACCAGAATAGGTGATGTCAGGGGGTGTGGCATATGCAAATAAGTTGTGCTAATGACACACTTCTGGTGCTGTCGAGGGGTGTGGCATATGATAATGAGTTATGCTAATGAGTTCCTCCAGCTCCTTTTCTATGAAATGACCCCTGTCTATGTCTAAACACAGTTTAAAAGAAAGATCACCAGCCATGTTACAGTTTAAAGTTACAGGAATGCTCTGGTAAGTAGAATGTGGAGACTCCAAGAGTTAAAGCATTTGTTCCTGTAAAAGCCACTCATGACCTTATGACCCCACATTACCACACCAGTCATCGGCATTTATTGCACTGGCAATTTTCTCCTCTCTTTTTGAGTGTTCAATCCTCAAGGATCAGATTTGTTTTGGCCACTTACTATTCTGCACATTGCTTTTAATCCTGCTGTGGGTGCTGTCTTTTTTTGTCCACGCCATCATGAAATAAAGAGGGGTATGACGTGAAGTGTAGATGTCCTTGTTGGCGTCATGGTTGCTGTCGCCAGTGCCACCATGTCACCACCAGTCTTTTAAAAGTAATTCGTGTATGCCCAATCACGTTATTACATTTTGACATTACAATGTTATGATGTTACAATGATCAAAGGCACCCAGCATTAAGGGGTTAGCAGTAGGGAAAAAAAATTAAAAGAGAAATGAAAAAGAGCCCCAACATGGTACACATGCAGTTTTGGTGCAAAGTCACCCCAAACCCGTAACTTTTAACCCCCAGAGCATAGATAGCTAAAAAATATCCATGTATCTACAACTGTCATTATATTTCATGATGCACTTTTTTTGTGTGTGAATAAAATTTAATGCAGTTATAGTAACTTCATAGTTATGGCATTGTGTTGGTTTGCCCCTGGGTGCCAACCTCTGCCTCCCAGCTCTGGGTCAGCCTCTGCAGGACTCTCCGGTTTGGACACGGGGGTGGGGGTGGGGTGGCATAAATCCTAAACAAAAATGTCTACTTGGAGCATGGCTGTTCTGTATTAGGGATTTTAAAAATTTTAAACCAAGCATAATGATGTTATAATGTGGGAGACATTTTTTTTGTTCCACTTAATGATAACGGCGGCGGCAGCAATGGCAATGATGGCAACAATGACCACGACCACGACCACGACCACGACCACGGCCATAAATGTATATACTGCCCTGCAGGACAACTTAACACCCACTCAGATCGGTTTACATAGTATGTTATTATTAACCCCACACTTGGCTTTGGGCTCCCTAACCCTTGGCACCCTCACCTTCTGGTCACTTTTTAAATTTCTTTTTCCAGAGAACAACTTCACCCTGGCTGCCCACACAGGAAGGAGGCAATGTGAAAGACAGGCAAGCTTCGTAACCTCAGGAATCCTCTCAAGCCCTGATATTGTGGCACATTTCAGACATTCCTGTTGAAGTAAGCTGCAGGGCCACAGGCACTTGGCTTTTCTTTAAGGCAAAGATGACAAGGGTTTTCTCTGGCAAGCCAAGTTTAAAGCTTGTTGTGGGGGATAATAATAACACAGCTCTGACTGGCGTTAAGTTGTCCTAAAGATATGTAAGAATGTTGTTGTTGTTAAATTACTGTGTGATCAATATTTAGATGGATTGCATAAACGTATTCAATATGTCAGCTTTCTTACAGGAACTTTGCATTCTATAATCCACAGTACATCTTTTCATGAAACATGTCTAATATTATCTTGCCTGTGTGTTTTGATGTCACAGAAAGATTGCTTTGTAAGTAATCCTTGACTATTAATCCTTTGCTTTGAGATCTTTTCTGAGTGAAAGGCTTAGGGAAATAACGACATGATATTCTGGAATTCACAGTGGCATTGGTTCCCCTTCCTCCAGTTATCCTGTTTTGGCTCCCCATCCCCCTACCAAAGGACTTATGAATATATTTAAATTGTCAAAGTTAGGTTTTAATTCTGATTATTCTACCCCTGTAGTAAGGGAGGCATTGTGATTTCCCTGAGCTTATTTAGATTCCTTTGTTTCTGAGTAGCTGGAAACATTCAGTTCTCGAGATCTGTTTGATAGCTAATGTTTCAGCCAAATTGGTGTGATGTCTAATTACCTGAAAACAAGATGCAATGTCAGAAGACATCTTAGCCCATGTTATTATGTAGCATCAACTATGTTGACTTTGGATTATGAAAAATTGGTCTAAATGCCACAGTCTTCATGGGCAAACTAGATATGACCCAGTAAAACTGTGATTAAGATTTCTCACGCTTTTTAAAACTCAAGAAGCTGTTGCATGGATAGGGGAGCAATTTAGATGACGCCTGTAGTTTTAGGAGAGTGTTTTGTTTAAAGTCTTTCCAAAATACGATTTTCCTAATCTTTTTCCTCCCCCCTACCATATGGTATCTGTCGTTTTTCTCTGCAGGGCACAGAACAAGTGAGAATGGAAAGCAAAATAAACAGAATTCCAATGGCACTTTAGAGACTAACAGAATTTATCCCAACACAACCTTCGATGAGTCAGATCTCACTTCATCAGAGGCATGAAGTGTATATTTATTAGGCAGATGTGACTTTTCTGAAGCCTGAAAACAACAGAAAGACGAAGGGTAGGAGCTCATAAGTAAAATGGCACTTGATAAAACCATGGGAGATCCAATCACGAATCTCCCTTATTAGAACCAGTGCAGATGTTACTGTAGTTGATTCATCCAAAGAAATATACAGAACTGATTTTCACTGCGTGGCTTGGGCCATTTCCACACGTCCTTAATGGGACAGCCTGCTAATGGAACTTTGGTGGGTTATCTCACTCATTACATACGCCATTGTTTCCCATGTGCAAGCAGGTTGTGATAATCCCGTTTTTTAAGCATTTTTTTTTGGTGAAACCTGTTTTGTTCCATCTTTATTTTTGATGCCGGTTTCTCCATGCAATTATCTACCGTAACAATGCATGTGGATGCTTTTTTTTTTTGCTTCAGTAGAGGCCTCCCACAAATCTCCAACCCCTCCTCTCAACACTCCCCCTCGCATGTGCAATCGTATAACCCCCCTCTTTTTAAACTTTTTTTAACGGTCCTTGCACTATTGCAGTATCCTCATATATAAAGATCCAGAGGAGTTAGCCATGTTAGTCTGTAGTAGTAAAATAGTAAAGAGTCCAGTAGCACCTTTAAGACTAACCAACTTTACTGTAGCATAAGCTTTTGAGAACCACAGTTCTCTTCGTCATCTGACAAAGAACTGTGGTTCTTGAAAGCTTATGCTACAGTAAAGTTGGTTAGTCTTAAAGGTGCTACTGGACTCTTTACTATTTTACATATATGAAGGGAATCATACTGCAGTGGTTGCTACATTGGATCACTTAGCAATCAGACTGTTAGTCACAATGGGCCCTAGTGGCACTCCCCCCCCATTCCTCCATGGTGGCATCAGTCAAGGGGGGATTGGGGAAGAGATCAAGGGCTCTGTGGAGGTGGTGGAGAACCCCACTCCTGGCTGCTGCGGGAACTTGGGAGGTCCTTGCCGCTGTGCTGAGCTTTTCCGTGTCTCTGAAAGCTCTGAGGAGGCAGCAGGGAGGCAAACTGTTTTGCCCCCAACTCACTTCTTATCCCTGTGTAGTACACCTGCAGGGGGATAAGGAGTGAATGGTCAGGAATAGACATGGGCACGAACCAAAAAAAATTAACGAACCAGTGGTTCGTGGTTCAGTGCCACCGCCAAACCCGAACTAACAAACTGCAACAAACTTTTCCCGCTGACGGACCGGTTTGAGGTTCATGGTTCGTGGGTGTCAGAACAGCCCCCCATTGGACTTAGAGAGTCCATATTCTCAGGGAGTGTTTAGCAGGCTTTCCTCCAGCCAGCACTCAAGTTTGGTCAAGATTGCAATAGGGATCTTGGAGTTATACCCTCTCCAATCCGAGGCCCCCAGGAAACTCCCATTTGATACAATTAGAGCCACCAGTTGACGTTGGCCCAGTGTACAAGGGGTTGGCCATCAGAACTACCTATCAGGGTTTGCAGGGATGAGATTGGAGTGCCCATGGCTACAGAACACCCCCCTTCCCCCTCCCCCCCCGGGTATCTTCTCCCATGTAACCAATTGTAACCAATTTGCAGCTCCATGGTTGGAAGGAAGACCTGCCGATCAAAGTAAGCTGGGCTTCGATTTGGGTTTCCAGGGCGACAGAAGGAGTGCAGACAGAGTTCAGGCATTCCCCCAGCTCCATTTCCAAGGGAATTGATTGATGGTGCCTGTCTGGCTTCACGAACCATGGGCAAACACAATGAACCGGGTTTCCAACTAATGCTGGTTCATTGGTTATGGACCCTTACGAACCGCTGGTTCGTGAACAGTCAGGCGGTTCATGGGGTTTTTTTGGTTCGTAATGCGGTTCGTGCCCATGTCTAGTCAGGAAACAGTTTGCCTTTTATATTGTAGGATATGGAATCGTGCGATCATGCTACTCTACTGTTTGTATATTTATGAAACACTTTTGCCTTAAAAACTTTGAGCAGGAAATCAACAGTAGAGAATGGTGTACTACGCATGCCCAGTTTCTACAGAAGCTGAAAGACAGGACAATGATATAACGTAATTCTGCATGGGCTCAAAAAAAAAAAAAAAAGGAAAGGTGGGCGGGGCGGGAATGCACCAATGTCATTTGTGATGACACACAAATAAAGAATGTTTTCTGTTTTGGGACCTTTTTTCCCGTGACAAACACCCAAAAAACACACATGAGGATGATGCATGTGGAAGCTGAGTTCTTGAAGACACGGTTTTGGGACAGGGAAAACCCAAAAAAAATGGAGCTTATGGAAGCGGCCTTGGTCAGTTCTTGATATTTCACCCTAAATTGATGGTTGTTGTGGGTTTTCCGGGCTGTATTGCCGTGGTCTTGGCATTATAGTTCCTGATGTTTTGCCAGCAGCTGTGGCTGGCATCTTCAGAGGTGTAGCACCAAAAGACAGAGATCTCTCACTGTGACACCGAGAGATCTCGGTCTTTTGGTGCTACACCTCTGAAGATGCCAGCCACAGCTGCTGGTGAAACATCAGGAACTACAATGCCAAAACCACGGCAATACAGCCCGGAAAACCCACAACTACCATCGTTCTCCGGCCGTGAAAGCCTTCAACAATACATCACCCTAAATTACCTTGCAGGATTGATGGGAGGATAAAATAGGATTAGCCTATTGACATCTTCCTAACCTCCACTACAACTGCAGTGGGTAAAGATTGTTTCAATGTGGCGACAACAGCTAGGCATTTTTATGATGAGGGTATATAAAAACTGCTTGCAGGCCAGTGCCGAAAGGGGGAGAAGAGCTAGGAGGCAAGATGACAAAATACAACAGATAACCATGATGGAGTTAAAAGAGGCCACAAGTTTAATGATTTACAGATCGCAGAGCATTGGCACTGCATAGGGCACTGATCCAAACATCGACTGACTAGCCTACCAGCCAATGACTGCCACGGCCCCTCAGACCCCTGCTGGGGGGGAACCATGTGATGACAGCGGGATACCACGTGGGTGTTCACACCTGTGTGTGGATCCTTTACCAGCTGGGAGTGAGGTGGACCTGACAGCCCCTGAGCTGGGCATGTACCTGCCATGACACACCCCCAATTTGGCACTGCTGGGCATGCACTCCCCTCCCTGTGTGGCCCATAACTGAGTCCCCAGTTACGTCTGGGGGTTGGCATATCCTACATATGTGGGTTTCTTGTGAGAAAATACTTGATCTTGATTTTTTTTCTCAACAAAATTTGAGAACACTGATTGAAAATAAATTTTCTAGCATGCTAATAAAGATGTACATGATATTCAGGGATAAATAGGCATTCCTTCTCCTAGCACATCCAACCATATTTTATCCAGTGATCCCTGTACAAAGGAGAATCCATTTGCAGGGCAAGAAGAAGAAGTTTTTATACAGACGGAAGGGTGTAAGAAAGGGTTGTTTTATTTGCTCCATGACCCACTATGATCGGGGATGATTCCACATGGCTTACCTGAAGCTGGGATGTTGCGGAACATTGCGGATCATGCCAGAAAAAATGTGGAAGATCGCGTTTTCTTGTGCTAGTTTTGTGCGACATTGCTCAAAACTCACACGAGAAAATGCAATCTTCCACGTTTTTTCTGGCATGATCCGCAACGTTCCGCAACGTCCCGGCTTCAGGTAAGCCATGTGGAATCGGCCCAGGTTTGTATGACATAGACCTCAGGAAAAAGGAAGGATGAACAACTTACAATGCAGTCCTAAACAGAGGAATTTGATGGGCACAGCTCTCTTTAGGACTGCACTAACAGTCATTTTCCAATCATGCTTCCAATCAGAGCAGATTTCAAATAACAAAAAGCAGGAGTGGGTCAGAAAGGGTTTGATTTGGCATTACTTGATATAGACAATGGGGAATAGGAAGGGGTTGATCATAAAAGGAAGGCTTACCCTGACTTCTGCAATCTCTTGACCAGAAAACACACTGTAGATTTTCTCAAGAAGCCTTGCTATTTGTGTTCTTTAGGGCAGAAAGCTTTATTTGTGAAATCCCCTTCTCTGATTACTGGTTGCCAGTGCCCTTATATACAACTCTGAGGGCTGAAACAGATGTAATAAGGATCAGGGATATCCATCAGTCTGTAAAAACAAATTCTGCAAGCCCCAATTGATTTTGCCAGCTGGAATTGCACTCCCCAAGCTGTTCTTAGCTGTTTAGAGGTATGTGTGTGAGACATGTCCTTTTAAAATAAATCTTCTTTAAAATGCTAACAATAATGTCGGAAATCTAGTTTTGATGACCAAGCAGTTCAATTTGCTCTTCATTTTCTGTGCATCTCCAATCAAAATAGTGGCTTTTACACATTGAAAGCCACGAGTCAACCTCTGTCATGTCAGTTTTGGCTCTGACGTTCTTAACATTATTTGTATTTAGCATTGTAAATCATACACCTTTGGGTCTGATTTGACACGGGCGTGCTCTGTTTACTTTGATCTTGCTAGAAGAATCAGTTGGAAAAATCACAGGTCTTTGTTCTCCAGGTTCTTCTGTGCACAAAAATTGAGGTTCCATCAAATCATTGAATGAACAAACCCATTTTGGGGTACAGCTCTTTCATCTAGCCCCTTTCTTTTTCATCTGTTGTTAAAAAAATTGTCTTTTGTGTTCCTAAATATACTGCATCACATTTATCCATAGCCCCATGGTGCAGAGTGGTAAGTTGCAGTACTGCAGCCCAAGGTCTGCTCATGACCTGAGTTCGATCCTGGTGGTTCAGGTAGCTGGCTCAAGGTTGACTCAGCCTTCCATCCTCCCCCAGTTTCCTGGGGGTAAAGTGTAGATGACTGGGAAAGGCAATGGCAAACCACCCTGTAAAAAGTCTGCCAAGAAAACATTGTGATGTGATGACCCCTCATGGGTCAGTAATGACTTTCAGGAGCCCTGTGGTGCAGAGTGGTAATCTGCAGTACTGCAGTCCAAGCTCTGTTCATGACCTGAGTTCAATCCCGGTGGAAGCCGGGTTCAGGTAGCCAGCTCAAGGTTGACTCAGCCTTCCATCCTTCCAAGGTTGGTAAAACGAGTACTCAGTTTCCTGGGGGTAAAGTGTAGATGACTGGGGAAGGCAATGGCAAACCACCCCGTAAAAAGTCTGCCAAGAAAACGTCGTGATGCAACGTTCCCCCATGAGTCTGTAATGACTTGGTGCTTGCACAGGGGACTACCTTTACCTTTACCTCCCCTCCCCCCATTTGTAGTTTGAAATTTGCTTGCAACAACCATTCTACATTTTCATCTACAGTTATAAGCTCAAAAGATTAAAGTAATAAAGTCCATAGCTTTTTTTAAAAAAAGGCTGTGCCCTCAAAATCATACTAGCATTAACATGATTTTGATATCTCTGAGGTTTTTATCTGTTATTAAGGTCACTGCATTATTTCCCTCCCAACTGGTATTAAAACAGTGGCACAAGGACTCTTGGGTTGCTCTAAACAGGCTGCAGTGGATGCAAACATATGAGTTCAATGACAGCTAGGCCTCTCCCATTCAAGTGGACTTCTATACTTGTCTTCGACTTTCCTTTATAAGGGATGTGCATCTAAACTATAAGGTTCTTGTAATATGCTCTGATCCATATTACATTATTTAGGAAGGACCAGAGGGAGGAAAAGTTACTGCCAATACCTCAGGAAGGTTTTGAAATAAAGCAAACAACAGTAGCAATACTTATATTACTTCATCTTAAATCAAACTACCATATATTGGTCAAAAGTAACATGATTTCCTGAGAGAACTACAGTGCAATCCCAAGAAAAATTAGACAGAGTCTCTCTATATGAGACATCTGACATGTGAAGAACACGTGTCGGAGGATGTAATGGTAGCTGGGAAAGGTAGTGTAAAAAGACAGAGCCGGAGGCAGGGCAAAGGCTTTGCAAGACTCTGGAGCTGTGTGAAGGGGCTGAGAAATGCCAGAAGTGAAACTTCAGCCCATTATAAGTTCTCTAGGTTTAAGCCCAGCTCTGGAAGGCAGCTCCAGCCCATTTCCATTCCTTGCTGCCCTCTGGTTGTGATCTCACATAGTTTTACACTGGAGAGGTGAAACTGACAGAGCTGTCAGGAGGTGAAGATGAAATTAATAAACCCTCTGAGGAGAGATCTCCACCGATTCTGTCTTTTTAAAACTATGCTTCCTGGCTAACATTGCGTCTCCTGCCACTTGATGAACACATGCCGAGGCATCTTGTGTGGAAGTCCACTGAAGTCTGTCCTGTTTAGGATTGCCCTGTTAATGTAACAATGCTGTGTCTAGGAATTCTCCATTATAATTACACTGTACTGTCCATCTGGTTTCATACACTCGGCACCCTCTCTACCCTTCTGACCAACTCTCATTTGGAGCCATCTTACCTTAAGCTGTAGCCAGCACTAAATATTGCCTACCATTCTCTGCTCCTTGCTTTCTCATATCAGTCAGCAGAAATGCTCTTCCCAGCTAGGTCTTCTCCACTCTCCTTGGAGCTCTCTCTCATATTTCCTTCAAGGAAGCTGGCTCCTCACCTAGGGAGGAGATTCAGTGTGAGCTCCTCCCACATGTCCCCAGGCTTCATGATGTAGGAATAAGCCATTCCATAGAGGTAGCCACACTGCTGTTCTTCTACTATCCAGTTCTTCAACTACCTATGTTTGATCACCCACTGGTTTGGCTCACTGGTTTGCTTGGTAGTCAGGAGTAGAGATGGGCACGAACAAAAAAAAACCCCAGACATGATGTTCGTTGTTCTTTGTCATCCACGAACAGGGACTCACGAACAACCACGGACATGGCCCTGTTCACAAATATGTTCATGGTTGGCTGTTCGTGAGGACCAGCAGGCTCTCCTCCCACCATCATTCAAGTTTGGTCAAGATCCCTACTGCACCACTCCCAGAAACCTGACCTGAGCAGGCAGCAGGAAAGGTACCAATAATAAATAATAGCTTGGCCCAGAGCCTGGCAGCAGCCCTGGAACTTGAAGGGGTAGATCCCTACCATACCACTCCCAGAAACCCTACCAGAGCAGACAGCAGGAAAGGTACCAATAATAAATAATAGCTGGGCCCAGAGCCTGGCAGCAGCCCTGGAACTTGAAGGGGTAGATTCCTATCCCACCACACACAAAGAAAATTCAAGCTCCAATGCACTCTCTCTATCAAAATGCCAGCAGCAACTGTCTCTCTCCTTCTCCACTGTCTGCAAAACCAGAGCTGGGAGCCCCCCTCCCCCCTGGTCTTTGCTCCCTTGTAACAAATTTGGAGCTCCACACTTGAAAAGAAGACCTGCCTATCAAGCTAAATTAGGCTTAGATTGAGGTTTCCAGGGCAACAGCAGGAATTCAGACAGAGTTCAGACAATCCCTGCCTAAGTTGCCAAGGGAATTGATTGCAGGTGCCAGTCTGTCTGGCTTGATGAACAGCAATGAACGAGGCTTGCAACGATCACCTATTCATTTGGAATGGGGCCTCATGAACAGCTTGTTCACGAACAGCAGATTGGGCTGTTCATGGCTTTTTTTTGTTCGTATTGCTGTTCGTGCCCATCTCTAGTCAGGAGCAGGTAGCCAGTTGCTCATCCAGCTGCTCAGATGCATCTGAGGGCCAAGCTACACATGACGAATGACACTTGAACAGCAAGTGTATTTCTCCCTGTTCACTTGCCCTCCACTCAA
This sequence comes from Eublepharis macularius, assembly GCF_028583425.1. Lineage (NCBI taxonomy): Eukaryota > Metazoa > Chordata > Lepidosauria > Squamata > Eublepharidae > Eublepharis > Eublepharis macularius. The sequence goes on from NC_072796.1 coordinate 23,028,277, forward strand.
TCCACTTGCCGTTCAAGTGTCATTCGTCATGTGTAGCTTGGCCCTGAGTGAATTCAGATGCATCCAATTGGCACAGTTAGACTTTCTCACACTGCTTTATTGTAGTTGCAGTCACCTCCCCCAATCTACTACCACCTCCATGTTTTAAAAGGCAAACAGTAATAAAAAAGAGAAAATCAGCTTGATTTTTGAAATGAGATTTCTTATGTCTTCTTAGAGCAAACTGACCCAACGTACTGAAATCAGTGGGCTTAGACTGAAGTAAATCTGTATAGAATTCCCTGTATGTGTACCTTCAATGTCTTACCATCGTGCAACAAAACAGGTGCAAAAAAGCCCCCCAGAGCCTCCAACTACATGTGCACAAATAAAAGAAAATTGTGATTCTATGGCATACAATAACAGCTGATCCTTTTAGTGACCTGGCCATGCATTCACAGGACACTAACATGATTTAGTTCTCAGACAGGACAAAAGCAGGCACAAACCACAACAACGTTGTCCATTAGAACAAGTGGCTATTGAGAGGTGCAAAGCAGCTCAGCGGGGTGCTGTGCTTGAAATGAAATTTGTCACTTTATCAAGATGATCAGTCGAGAGCTTGGCTTGGTTCTGATCTGCGGAGCTCAAGCAAGGTAAATTGGCCTGGTGATTGTGTTTGTGTCAAAGTTCTCAGCTTTGCTAGTCCTAACCATTATTTTTCAAACATACCATAACTTCTTTTTTCTTCCCGCTTCCTGATTGAGCTCCTGGGAGGTGAGGCCAGGACTCAGTGGTAGAGCACCTGCTTTACTTGCAGAAGGTTCTGTTGGCAAAGTGCCTCTGCATCAGCCAGGGTACTGAACTAAGAGTAACAAAGGCTTTATTTATGGAACTAGCAAACTGAAGAGGAAAGAGAAGGGGCAAACCTAGCTGCCTTGATAGCCAAGACAGAGTACAGAGCTCTATGAACAGCATTCTGCAGACAGACAAGGAAAGGACCTTTCGAGTCATTTCCCCTGCAGTCCTGTCTAGCTAGAGCTTGCTGCCCTCTGAACGATCTTTTTCTCTTCTTTGTACACAAGACATTTCTTACCCCAACAAGTTCAATCCTTGGCATCTCCAGCTGAAAGCCCTGGATAGTAGGTGATATGAAAGGCCCATACCTGGGACCCTGGAGAGCTACAGCCAGACAGAATAGACAATCCTGACTTTGATAGACCAAGGGTCTAACTCACGTGAGCTTTATGTGTTCATGTGGGTATAGGCTGAAATTCTACTTTGGGGAATTAAAGTGAAATCCTATGCAGAGTTACTCTAGTCTAAGCACATTGGGCTTAGGTTGGAGTAACTCTGTTTAGGATTTCACTGTTAGACTCTTATTCCTAAGCTTTGATTCTTTAGATAATAAAAAGCTGATTACTATATCTTCCAATTTATATGCAAAATATATAGAATTTATAAAATTAATCCAGCAGTAAGCAGCATCGCTTTCTTCTCTGCATTACAGCAACAGCAGTTCTTCATATTTTTCATGTTTTTCTTACAAGTTTCGTTTTGAAATGAGCCGACGCAACGTTACGACAGTTGAGAATGACGTGAGTCTGCATTGGCTAATGAAATGAAATTGCTCCCCTCGTGTTTCTAAAAATCATTAGTGAGCTAATTTTTTTCATTGAATTACCCAACTAGACACATTTTACGCATTTGGCAATTAATCTACTGCCAGTTACTAATCGTCTGCATGACTATTGCAGACACTGAAACTTCTGCAATAACAGTTTTCTTTTATTAAACAAGCAATAGCATTATACATTTGTCTTATCCCTGAAGTGATAAGTGATAATCCAGGTGTGGATTATCCCTGAAGTGATAATCCACACCTGGATTAAAGAGAGCTAGTATTGTGTAGTGATTAAAATGTTAGACTAGAATCTGGAAGCTCAGGGTTCAAATCCCTACTCTGCCCAGGAAGCTTGCGGGGTGATGGGGACCATTCACACATTCTCAGCCTGACCTACTTTCACAGGGTTGTTGAGAGGATAAAATGGAAGAGAGGAGAGTGATGCAAGCCACCATGGGTCCCAATTGCCCACCTTTATCTTACTTGCCATGATCCTTACTGAAACAGAGATCGGTACTGATATCACGCCATAAACTATGATTTTACTCATCTGATCTGACATACTCCTATTTACAGTCTTCTTTCTGGCTCAGACTAACATCTGTTTAGGTCAGCGTTATTCTTGCTAGCAATTACTCGCATACTTCACAGATTATAAGAAACAGATTGTTCCAACAGCTACTAATGACTGTGTCACACCCAATGTGAATAAATGTAGCAGCACGAACTGAGGAAGATCCTTGTGTCTTGCTGCAGCAGGCGGAGTCCACTTAGACTGATTTGCCCCCTCCTCTTTCTGCAGGTGTTTATCTATTTAAAACATTTCTATGCTGCCTTTTCACCCTCCATCTGGATTCAGGAGCACTCTCCTGCTCCTTTGAAGAGACTGCAACCTCCTCTACAGCAGATGGTATTCCTGTTCCCCCCATCAGTAGCACCTCCATTTTGTTGGTATTGAGTTTCAGTTTGTTAGCCCTCACGCAGGAACTATCTCCAGGCACCCATCAATCATTTGCAACACACACACACCCTCGCTAGGTATCTGCTGGAAGTGCAAGGCAGAGCTGAGTGTCATCTGGCAACTAAGGGTGCCAACCTGGAGATCTCCCAGAATTACAACTGATCTCCAAGCCACGGAGATCAGTTAACCTGGAGAAAATGTCTGCTTTAGAGGGTGGACTCTATGGAATTATACCCTGCTGAAGTCCCTCCCCTCCTCAAACCCTCCCCACTCCAGACTCAACCCCCAAATCTCCAGGACCTGGAGATCTCCCAACCCGGACCTGGAAACTCTACCCAGGCCAGAGGTCAAGGGAAGATCAGCAGTCTCCCAGTACCACACATTCAAATCTACCTTCTAGGTAGGACTAAAACCACTGTAGAACAGTGCCTCTCAGACCCACACCGAAAGGTGTTCCAGGGAGATACCATGATCAGTGATACCAAATGCCACCAAGAGTTCCAGAAGAGTTGACAGGGTCACACTTCATTCAGGAATCCCTGAAGTTCTACAGCCACCACTCATTCAATCACCTTGCTCAAGAATGGATGATAGCTATTCAACTCTCATGGCTCTACAGCACTTTTCTTTAGGAGTGGATGTACCACTGCCCACTTCAAGACAGGGGCAACTGTGCGGTCCCTCAAGGAGGCATTTATGGTCTCCCAGACACAGTTGAGCGGAGGCATGAACCAAAGGGCTCTTGGACCTTGGCTCTTTGCTCAGGGCTCACAGTCTGGGACCTGTGAAAGATCTGCTTGGACTCCAGCCAGATGTGTTTATTTTTTAATTTGAAATGTTGGTGGTGAGGGGGTGTAAACTGTTTGGCCCTTTCCAAGGAGAAAAGTGGCTTTAAAATGCTCCAATAAATAAATCAACAAATGGTCACCATGCCGATGAAGAAAGAAATATCTTTTCTTGCATAAGAGACAGAGCAAAACCAAAACCTTTCAGATCTAGGTAACGTGTGAGATCCTTTGACGGCTGACATCTTGAAATATTGATACTGCTGTCGGCATTTTCTGATGACTGACATATTGATTGGAAATGCTCAGAGAAAATGTTACAGTGCCTCTCTCTAAGCTGCCAGGCTCCCTCCTCATCCCCTGCATGCGACACAAGGGTTTATCTTACATCTCCTTTAATTTATAGCTCTTTCATAACAGCCGTAAAGCTCCTGCAAAGCTGACAAGTGGCCCAACCTTCACGCTTAGGCTGTAAGAAGCTTATGTCTAGCGAGAAGCTTGCTAAGCTAGGGAATGGTTTGCTCTCCTTTTGCACAAAGACGAGTGACTATCACCCTGCAACGTGGAATGATACTGCTGAAAGCTTTGGATCCCCGCGGGGGTGAGACCTAGCAGAATTGGGATGCTTATTATTACATAAAACATTGCTCTCGATAACCATGTTCACAGAGGAGGGAAACAGTAAGATTAACAAATGAACTGCTCCTTCAACACTCTCACTTGTCCGAAGATCTCCTATCCTCTTAAACGGCCCTCCTCCATCTGCAGTTTTCAGTTGCCCCTTTTTGCAGAGAAGACCATGAAAGACACTGCAGACTTGGTCATCCGGAAAAATCAGCAGTAGCTGAACATAGCCCAACTCAAACAGGACACAGTATGTATTGTCGAAGGCTTTCACGGCCGGAGAACGATGGTTGTTGTGGGTTTTCTGGGCTGTATTGCCGTGGTCTTGGCATTGTAGTTCCTGATGTTTCGCCAGCAGCTGTGGCTGGCATCTTCAGAGGTGTAGCACCAAAAGACAGAGATCTCTCAGTGTCACAGTGTGACAACACAGTGTGGACAACACTTCCAACTACTTTGTCAGATTGCACAGGGAAGCCATTGAAATTCATAAGCATAAGCACAATTTCAACAGGAAAGAAAAGACTTTAAGAATGAATAGAGCATGGTTTCCAGTCCTAAAAAACACCAGGCTAACAAAATACTCTACATCCTATAATAGCCCTGCAGAGAAGATTAGCATATCAAGCACCAATCCATATGCAAAAGAACCTCCTCAGGATACAGTGAAGCCTTCCTCCATTAGCATTCCATACCCTGGGAAACTCTTACAGGATGACTCAGCCCAAACCCACCTTCCTGAATAGATATAATTTACCTACCAACATCTTCTCCACACTGTGACACTGAGAGATCTCTGTCTTTTGGTGCTACACCTCTGAAGATGCCAGTCACAGATGCTGGCGAAACATCAGGAACTACGATGTCAAGACCACGGCTATACACCCCGGAAAATCCACAACAGCCAAGACACACTTAGACTGCCCTTGTGTTTCCACCTTTCCAGTCCGTTCTCAAAGCCCATCTTTCCCATAAAGCATTTAGTTGTAGTTTCATTCCCAGCTGAGACACAGACTAAAAAGATGCAGCATCTTCTGCTCTCACTCACCCCTTGCTAATAAAATACAGAAACCAAATATTCGATCTCAAATAGTGCCGGTATTGCTCTGCTTAGAGTGGCGTTGTTAGACTTCTTATATAACTAGTGTTGGGCAAATGTTAACACAGTTTGACAGAGTTTCTAGCTCGAGGTTGGGATATTCCTGGAAATTTGGGGAATGGAGCTTGGGGAGGGGAGGGTCCTTAGCCAGGTATAACGCCCTACAATCCACCCTCCAAAGCAGCCATTTTCTCCAGAGGAACCAACCTATGTGGCCTGGAGATGTAATCCTGGGAGATCTCCAGCCATTTCCTGGAGGTTTGCAATCCTGTTGATTATAGATCAGAAAACTGGTTGGAAAGCTATGGAATGAGCCACTAAAACCCTCCAGTCTTTTACAAAATTGGGCAGCTGTTTCCATCCCTTGTTGTACTGTTAAAGTGCTGCCTTAGTGCCATGTCTTTTAATTTGAAAGGCCATTGCTTGCCTTCTCGTAAAAACCCCTTACTGTGAACTGATCCATATGGTGACACACATTCAAAATGACTCTATTTAAAGCCCTCTTGCTGTGTGCTAGTACACAGCAGCACCTGGCTTTAAATCAATTGGAGAATTAAAAGACTCTTTGGTAAGCCCGTCACTGTGCATTTGATGCTAATATACATTAAAATAATTTTTAAGCCTGACGATTGTGTACTGATACACATTTATACCCGAATACACATTTATATAGGATTGCTGACTTCCTGGTATGGCCTGGAGAGCTGCTGGAATTACAGCGGGTCTCCAGACAGCAGAGATCAGTTCTCCCAGAGAAAATAGCTATTTCGGAGGGTGGTCTATACGGCATTATACCCCACTGAGGTTCCTCTCTACCCCAAATTCCTCTATCCCCAGGCTCTGCCCCTAAATCTCCAAGAATTTCCCAAGCCAGACCTCACAACCCTACATTTATACTAAATACACATTTGCTAACCAGAATTCCTCTCTATGAAAATGTTTTCACCTTTCATACATCTCCTGAAAGCGTCAATGAAATTGAAGGGGGGGCACTTTTTGAGGGGTGTGAAAATCTTTACAAAATTCACACCTCTTCTCCTGCCAAGGTTTGGCTCAGTACTAAAAATAATAACTAGACATTGAATACATGCAGACATATACATTAAGTTTCTCAGAAATGGAGCTATTCCAAACGGCAGGGGAAGCATATGGAGAGCTCTTAACATAACATAGAGCTTTATAGTTATATTTAGGTAACTTACATAATCTAGACTAACTAGGTATATATGTCACTGAAACGATGCCGTTCGTATCTATCTCTGATAGTTCCTTTTTTAAAAAAAAATCACAGAACTCTGTTTCTCCATTAAAAAAATATACATATGCCTACAGGGCTTGAAACTTGAGAAGTACTTTGATGTTCCACTATGCATGTAACTGAGAAGAGAGGGGAGGAGGAAGGCCTGAAAATCACAAATCTACGAACTACAAATCCAAGTCACATTCAAGAGTGATCCTTCCAGAGGTGCAGGGAACTGTAGGAAGAATGAAAAGGTGGCAAAGTACTCTAGGTCTACCAATCTACTTGGTAGATTCCATGGAACCGTTTTGTGAACCGGGGCACCTTTTCTAGAAAGTAGGCTAAGACAGACTGGGGTTCCTGAGAATATCTATTTCCATACCATTCTGTCCACCAGTTAAGATTAAGCAAATCTTGATTTTTGACTTCTTCAGAATGACTCCCTAGATAATAGCAAAAAATGTATGTCTAGCCTGAGTGCATTCCTGGAGAAAGTACAAGAGGTGCAAGCAGAGCATGTGAGTCCAGTTAGTGAAAGGCTGCCAACTCTTTTGCCAGCCCCTGACTCGAGGTCCTGAGTAGCTACTTGATCCACAGATATTTGCCTTGAAAAGTTTTGCTTGCTGACTTCTGCACTGAAACTGGCCACACTTCCCCACCCCCAGTCAGTTGACAACCCTACAGGGGCCTAAGGAAATGATGCTGGAACGTTAGCATATTGCAGAGTGTTGAGAAGGACATTTATTAAAAAGGCCACATCAGGCAAGTGAAATGATAGCTACTTTTATCATCTATAATGGCCATAGACTGGGGTGAGTCACCGTTACGTGCCAGAAGAGAGTCTTAATGCTGGCTCAGTCTCCCTCCTTTTCAGTTTAGCTCCTTTTGGCAAGCTCAATGATGTCTTGCAGCTTCTTCTGTCTTGAAGTGCATCTTAGTACTTCCAAGCACTTTGCACCACAACATTGTGCTAGTCACACCCACACTAGAATCCTATGATACACAGCAAGTGATTGCAGAGAAAATTGGACACACTTGTTCAATTATATTTCTCTTCTGATACACACAGGCTCTGTTCGTTCTCATGACGAATCTTCTGAAAATATCATTTCACATCATTTTAACATAACATCGAATGATAATCAGGTTGGGTGGAAAATCAAATTAAAAATGGGAGGAAGGAATAAGTTTACGTGCAGATTCCTCATCATTTGGAAAAGCAGTTAATGAAATAAGCAGTTGGTATCAGTAAGAGAACTTTGACTATATCAAACTCGCAGGTTGAATCACTATTTCAATGATGGGGAATAGAGGCAACTATTTTCCTCAGAAAAGCCAAGTTACAAACTCACATCTGAGAGGAAAGACTTTTGTTAATACTTTGGGTTGGATCCAGTCACCTTTCCCCTCAATCCTGCCCAATTATTACAACCTCTGTCTCACTTTGGTTTTGCCCATGTAGGTCCCACGTTCCTCAGCATAGCTTTTGGCGGGAGATCAACTCCTGGGTTTTTTACCAGTGGAAAAACTAATTGGATCTAAGCCATTATGCTTCTTTCTTTACCAGATCCCGATGCAAATCCAGAGGTTCAAATTATATTCCAGATCCAGAAGACAAGTATATCTGGAGCTTTAGAATTAATTTTGTGTTGAATACAGTATTCCTTGAATAATGCCAAATGGAAGGGGGTAATATTTGCTGATTTCCACCTCCTGTAGCAGACATCTTAGTTTCTATAACCTATCCAAGGGATCCACTGTCCTCCAGAAGCCACGTCTTTTTTGGGGGGGGGGAATCTTGGGCTGCAATGGGAGGGGGACACAAGTGGTGCAGTCAGCATTCACATGCCAAAGCTTCAAGTGGGTAGCCACGTTGGTCTGCAATAGAAGACCAAGATCTGAGTCCAGCAGCACCTTAAAGGCCAACAAGATCTCCAGAGCGTGAGCTTTTGATTCAAACCTTCCTTCGGCAGATACAAGTAGCATTCCTATTTGTATCTGACAAAGAGAGCTTGACTCTTGAAAGCTTATGCCCTGGAAATCTTACTGGTTTTTAAGATTCTGCTGGATGCAGATCATGCTAAGGTTTGGATTGTATGACCTTGTTCTTGCTCTTCTTGCCAGCCAAAGTGGAGGCTATCCTCCACTGTGGCTCTTGTTTCCTCTGCCACTAGCACTCCCGTGTGCATAAGGACTCCTTGAGAGTCATTGGTCCTGCACACATGAAAGTAGTAGCAACAGATGAGGTGAACATTGCAGCAGAGGACTGCTTCCACAGTGGCAAGAAGGGGAACATTATCACAGGATCAAACCCAAGGAATTAGCACAGGGCTCTGTAGAGCTCTGTCCCTGTCCCTCTATGTTTCCTTGGCCATGGGCACGTACCTTTGAAACCATTATCAGGAACAGGCGGTCCATGGGTACCTTCCAGATCCCCATTTAATTCTTCCTCTTGCCTAGGGGCATCACTCCAATTCAAAGGAGGGGGGGTGGAGGAAAGGCACATGGCCCATTTGAACCCTATGTTGATTCCCTTTGTATGCAGGACAGCTGCTTCCACCACCACATCCAGAAAACATGTGATTAAAATGAACTGTATCTGTTGAAGAACATGGCAATATTTTATCTTGTGCTCTTTTAAATAATAACATTTAATTACAACATATTGCTAACTTCCATAACCTCTGAGAAGGTTAAGCAGTCCATAAAACTCAATGAATATTAAAATATCCGATCAAAGAAAAAAGAAACATTGACTGTTTCTGTTGCGTGTTCTGGGCTACTCCAATATAGCAGCGGGGGATGGCAGAATTATTACATTTACTTTCCTATTTATTCTTATTTTGGCATCATCCTGGAAGGGAGCTATAGGTTATTGTGCCACATGTAATTATCTACATATTTAAAATAAATTTGGATAGTGATCTGCAGAGTACACAATGCACAAAAGGGGGAAAAATGAATTAACCAACAGACCCACAGCAGTGCTGATGAGAGGCAGATGATACCTAGAAGGTAGCTGGGCAAGCTGATCCCCTGTGCAAGTTGATCTTTCCTTTGGGTCCCCAGAAGGGGATTATGAAACTTCACCCAAAGAAGCTGATGGACAATAGACTCAGGACAGACAAAAGGAAGTACTTCTTTACTCAGTGGGGAATTAAATTGCGGCATCCACTACCAGTAGACATAGTGATGGTCACAAGTATAGCTTTAAAAGGGGAACAAAAGGAGTTATAAGGAGAGGTCCATCAGTAGCTACTAGCCAGAGACACTGAAAGAGAACTCCACATTTAAAGGCAGTAAGCTTCTAAATATCCGTGCCAAGGCAACATTGGAAAAGACCTTGGACTCTATGCTCTGTTTGTTTGCTCTCCAGGAGAACTGGTTGGAAGGGTTGCCAGCTGCATTTTCCATACTCTGGGAGGAATAGGGAGGTGGGAAAAGGTGCACAGAGATCATGCCAGCATGTGACATCACTTCGGAGCCCAAACTGGAAGTAACATCATCACATTGGGGGCAACACACTAGGATTTGTTAAAAACTCTATGATTTGTATTTTGGGCAAATCTTAGCATGTTGTCCCCAGTGTGATGATGTCACTTCCTGTTTGGTACAGGAAGTAATGTCACATGCTGGTACAATACCAGTGTGCCCCACCATTTCCCCAATTTTAACCCTGCTGGCCTGTGAAGCACTGGTGGGGACCAGGGGAAATTCCTGGGAGATCTGCTATATAGACATGGGCATGAATTGAAATACAAAGCAAATTTCATCATGAAACAGGCCATTTTGTGTGTTGCGAAACAGGGTTTTGTGGGGCCGTGGTTATCACAAAATTATCACAAAATTCATGACTTTTTGGCCTGTTTCATTAGCTCAGAAAAGATCAGGGAGAGCTTTTTCGTTATATGGTAACAGCAGCTAGAGTGTTATATGCAGCGAGATGGAAAGCAGATATGTCTCCGGATATGTCAGATTGGATAGGTTCATGAATATGCATCAATGGCTAAATTAACTACTTATGTACATAATAGACCAATAGCTGAATTTTGGGGGAAATGGAGGGACTTTTTTGATTATTTAGGTCAGAAATAACACTAATTAAAGTGACAGTATAACTTACTATAAAGATAAAAGGATGGAATGTAGGGAATGATTAGTAAAATAGTAGATATTAAATTTTGTAGAAGTATAATAACCAAGGAGAGAAGGAGATTTACACCATAACTAAGTTCTGTTACTAAACTTCTTATATCTTAACCTTTATCAGTTTAGCTCATTTTAAAATGTAATGCCTGTTTAAGTTATAAACTAATTTTAGATCTGTTATTTGTATAAGTTACTATAAGTCTCAAATTATACGCTTTTCTATGCACTTTCTATTGCCAAATCTTATCTATTTCTAAATAAATTATATATATATTGCCACAGATAGAAGTGGTATGACATCTCACATCACTGTCGGCACAATACTTTCTAAAGGAGTCTGTTTCAGACATCCAGGGCCACATATTCTTGTATACCTCTCAAGGACTTACAGCTAAACATGTGAGCCAAACAATGAGGTCGAGCTGATCTGTAAGTTCAATTCATAATATTTCATTGATGATGGCTTATTCACACACATTCAAATGAATGAAAGTATTCAAAAAATGAGTGTGAGCCAGCCACAAATTACATCCTACAGCTGCCGTGAGACCTTCTGTTATGAGGTGGGATATGTCTGGGGTCTGGGGCTCAGCCCCTGGACTTGCCAGAAGAAGGGGACAGGAGGCAGCTGGGGGACAGCTACCCAGACACACCAACGAACACCCAGGACCAGAACAGGTTGACAACAAAGGGGGAAAGAGAAACACCCCAGTCTCAGGAGGGCAGAGCAACACCCAAGCCACAGAGAGTCAGGTAGGGAAGGTGGAAGCCAGCTAGCCCTACCCTCTGGTGGGAGGCCCAAGGGACAGGCCAGGGGAGTGAGGACCAACAGGAAGGGACCAGCCCTAAGGGAAAAGGCTCAGAAAGCAAGGACAGTTAGCCAGTAAGCCAGCCAGCAACCTTACAGGCAAGGGAGGGAAGGCAGCCAGGGCAACACTGGGCCACACCCCAGCCTGCAGGTTGGATAGAAGGGAATAACAGAGGCCAACTGAGGCTGCCTGAAGCACTGAGCAGAAAAGGCTGGGCAGCCTGCCAAGGAAGCACAGGTGCGGCTGCCCAAGGGAGACAGCCTAGCTACCCTAGGTGCAGCTGCTTGAGGCAGCCAGGGCCATGGCTAGAAGGCAAAGGAGGGGTATGGCTGGCAGGTGAAGCCAGGAAGGAGTGAAGGGATATAGGGAAGTCCACCCACAGGGTGTGGTGGGTTGTGTAGGAGTGTGGTGGAATGGAGGAGAAAGAGAGTGAAAGAGCAGCTGAGAGGAGGCAGAGGAAAGAAGATGAGGGTGAAGAGGAGGAATAAGTCTGGAGTCTGGAAGAAGCCAGCTGGCGTGGAAAACAGCCGGGATTATGTCAGGTTGAATGGACCTGTGAGTGGACTGAGAGGGGTGAAGTATACCCCCCTCCTTCCACAGAGCAGGATCCAATGGAGTCTCTGATGGTACCCTAAGGCTGAAGTCAGGTATGTCGGCGGCTCACAGGGTGATGCCCATGGCAGAACCTGACAGGATATACATGTTTTAAGTACATAAGTGTATAAACTGGAAGAAAAATGAGAAAATTATTGCTGAAACAAAAGAAAAAAACCTTCTCACAAAATCATTTATTTGAATAACTTAATTCATTAGACAGTAGAGATTTAAACCACACATGATAGAATGTAAAACTCTCTCTAACTTAAACTAAATCTTTCACATTACTGAAATGGGTTTATATATGTAATTTATGGTGAGCATGAGCCAAATTTGTATAACCTTTGCAAGTATATTAGCGCTCTTGTCCTAATCAGACATCTTAATGAAATTTTCTCCACTACTACTAAATTACAACACTTCACAATTAATTAAAGGGAGTGTTGATTGTTAAATTAAGTTGAGTTTAAATGAACTCTCAGATAACTTCAGCATTTCTTGGAGTCTGTAAGTACAAAGGTGAATTATAAATGCCCCCAACTTGATTATGTTCATAGACATGTATTATTGCAATGGTCATTACAGGAGAAGCTAGTCTGACCTGAATGTGGTTGACCATGTCCATCATTTGGGGACATCCCCAACATGTGTTTAGCTGTGTTTTAGATATATATCTGTAATGGACACTAGGTAGGGTTGCCAACTCTGAGTTGGGAAACGCCTGGAGATTTGAGAGTGGAGATGAGGAGAGTGGGATTCGGGAAGGGACCAAAGCAGCCATTTTCTCCAGTGGAACTAATCTCTGTGGTTTTCCATTTTGACTTCACAATAACCCTGTGAGATAAATTAGGTCAAGGTGCCCCAAGTTCAGGTCATCCAGTAAACATAATGGCCGAGTATGGATATGAACATCCTTTCCCCAGCTCCAGTCCAACACTGTAATCATTATACCACATGGGATCTGATACAGTTCTGCTGCTGATGAGCTTCAGAACTAAAATGAGGAGCCACACACTTCAGTGTTATAACAGGTGCTTCATATACAGAAGGTCCCAATTTCAATCCCCAATGCCTACAGTTTTTACAAGTATCTCAAGTAGTTTGCCTGACTGAGACCTTGCAGAGTGGCTGCCAGTGCTGAGCAAGGTTGATCAGTGCTCTCACATGGTCTGGGTTGCCAGGCCAAAGCTAGCACCTGGTGGAAGGGTTGGGGGCACAAGGACCCAGCATCACAAGCATGAACCCTTCTACTGAAAACCCAGAAGTGGTGGTGGTAGCTCTAGGAGCATCTGGAAACTCTATGGTAAAACCATATTGTTTCCAGTGATTCCTAGAGCTACCACCATTGCTTCTGGGTTTTTTTGTGGAAGTGATGTCATCATGCATTGGATGCTGGTGAGTTTTAAAAAATCCCTTTAAGCTGTTGTGGCAGTGGACAACAGGACAGGGGGATTTGCACAGAATCTGGAGTTCAACACCACTTGCTTGTTCAATTTAAGTTTCTCCAGCTCAACTGCATCTTTTCCAGAAGTCAACGATAGAATCGTTTTAAGCTTCTCCATTTTGGCTGCAACTAGTAACTTCAGTTACAGACCTGTATCATACCACACCACTTGCTACTGAAAAACCAAGACTTGCTACTTGGTCAGTCCCTTGCAATGAGAGCAAGAAAGTGGCTTGATATAGCATTGAATGTAGCAATTTGCTGGGGGGATGATGGAGATAAACTGAGGGTTTGAACTTTGTGTAGTTCTGCACTGCTTTACTATACAGCTCTCCTTTTCCATATTATTCAGTTAATTTCAATTTCTTGGCCTTATAAAGGTTGTGAATAAATGCTCAAGAGACAAACTTTGGCAGCCGTGCTAATGAAGAAGGCTGTCTATGGTCCTGCTACTTGATTGAAAGCTGCTCTGTAACATTCAGGTTAATTGAGTATGGTGGTGCCCTTCATCACAAATGAAAGAGTGAACAAAAACGTTACTGTGCCATTATTAAAATTTGGTAAGGCCACCAGGGTCTACATGAAGTTGATTCAGGGGTCATCTTTAGACCAAAAGTTATTAAGCCATTCTGAATTTAAAACACGTAATTATAAATAAAAATGTACTACTATCCTTCCAGTCACCAATTTTCCATATTCTCCAGTCTACTAATTTTATAAAAGAGAGTTTTGTCATGCTCTTCACATGAGTTCATGGTTAAATACTCCTTGGGATTTAAGTGTTACCTAATTATGTATCTACAATATTCTCACACTATTCTAATAAGTGGCTTCTTTATACTAAATTGCTATAACTATCAAAGTAAAACCCGCAAGCACATAAACACACAATAGAATGAAAATACAAAAACATGATGATCATTTCTGAATATGACAAAGAAATTGTGGGACTTCTTGGTTTGTGTGTGTGTATCAGCCACTTTAGCCGAGTCTGCATGAGTCAATTTCATTGGTTCAGTTCCCGTACGGCAGTGGGTTTTTTTGTGACCGTCTACACCAGATTTGCCACCACGAGTAGTCACTCTGTGGCCACTATGCAGCTTTTCCTCTGCTTTTTTAAAAAAATCCACTTTGTGGTAGGCTCTTTATTCCATTTTTGGTGTTCCACTTCCTCTCTCTCCTGCACCCTGCCAGCCCACTGCATTGTGATTGGCTATTCTCACCTAGCCAGCCCCCCCCTCCTCTTTTTTCTATTCTTCCCTCCTCCCTTCTTTCTTCTTTTTATTTTTATTTTTAAAGTCCAGCTCAGGATCAATTAATCATTGGTTTGAAAGCACAGGGGGAAGTTTCCTTTTTATTTTATTTTTTGCTTTGTCATGGGTGGGAATATTATTTAGGGGGCTAAATATTCGGGTATAAATATATATATATATTACTATCGAGTTTTAGAGAGGTGCGAATGGCCATATACAAGCAATTCCATGCCTTTTGTCTTAGGGAAAGGGAGGAATTATGTCCCTGGTGAAGAAGGGGCTATTAGATAAATATGTTGGCTATTAACTATTTCACTTATATACCTCTTAACTTTACTCAAATAACATGAACCAAGATCTATGCTGATAGCAACCACATTGCTATTGTGCTGCCTGTGGGTTGGAAGTTTTTGAATAAACATGCCTAGGAAGAACTATGATGATACCAGGAGGGGCCTCTTTGTGAAGATCAGCTCAAGAAAACGTGTCCTTTAGAAACACGTCCTTTCCCCTTTCAAATGGAGGACACTTTCAAATACATTAAGCCAAATCAAGGCTGCATGAGACTGCAACCTGCACTTCATGGACAAAGTGATTTGTGATCTTTGACATGTATATTCAAGCACCCAATCACAATCATTTACAGGCCAAACAATTGGAATTGCCAAGCTGGGTTCAAAGGGAGAGCAATATTTAAAAAGGCAATGCAGAAGAGTTACAGACAGTTCAAACCTTCACTTTACCTTCACAATCCCATGAGTGTGTTTTGATCAGGCATCTGATGAAGAGAACTTGATTCTCGAAAGCTTATGCTATAATAAAATTGGTTAGTCTTAAAGGTGCTACTGGACTCTTTTTAATCCCATGAGTAAATCATTGCACATAGCAATATTTCAAGTTACCATCTTACTCTCATTCCAATGGGCCAATATATACCCTAGAATACTCACCATAATCGCTGTGGCAATGCTACTGATATAAAATAGCTCTAATTAAGGTTGAACAGATAGAAACTTTCCCCACTGGCGTAAATATGTAAATACAACTCACCTGATCATGCTATGAAAGACTGCATTAACACAGGGTTCAACTTCTATTGGCCTCTAAATCACAGGTATAATAATGCTAATACTGCTTGCATAGCCATTTAAATGTATACTATGGGATCTTCATCTCCTGCTATGATGCCTCAGTAAATCCTTATTATGGGAATTACACATGTATATCACTAGAAAGTCAGAAAATTAAGTCCTCCCTGCACACATGAGTTACTTGTGCTTCGTGTGGTCTAATGTCAGCCCTAGAATTGCTTATGTTCTGTTCCAGCATTTTTTTAACTCTGTATTGGATTCTTACTAATGCTATGTCTTTGTAAAATTGTGTTTATTTTCACTATGTTTATTGTGTTTATTTACCCTATAGCATTGTTTATGGAAATGTCCTTGAAACTGACTGTACTAATCTCACACTGTATAATCCACCTTGAGTCTCAGTGAAAAAGGCGAATTATAAATGACTTAAATAAATAAATAGTAAGATCCCGGTGGTGCAGAGTGGTAAGCGGCAATACTGCAGCCCTGAGTTCGATCCTGGTAGAAGCCGGGTTCAGATAGCTGGCTCCAGGTTAACTCAGAGCCAAACTAAAAGTGACGTCTTACACAGGTTGGACACTAGTCAGCTTCCCTCAAGTTTTGATGGGAAATGTAGGCATCCTGGTCTTGCAGCTGTAATGGAGAGCCAAGCTGTAAAACCAGGGCGCCTACATTTCCCATGAAAACTTGAGGGAAGCCGACTAGTGTCCAACCTGTGTAAGACGTCACTTGTAGTTTGGCTCTCAGCCTTTCATCCTTCCGAGGTTGGTAAAACGAGTACCCAGTTTCCTGGGGGTAAAGTGTAGATGACTGGAGAAGGCAATGGCAAACCACCCTGTAACAAAAAGTCTGCCAAGGAAACATTGTGATGCGACAACTCCCCATGGGTCAGTGATGACTTGGTGCTTGCACCGGGGACTACCTTTACCTTTTAAAATAATTAAATAAATAAAATGTTGCGACTGAAAATGGTGCTAATATACCAAGTATATTAGCAAATATACCAAATATACCAAGTATATTAGCAAATAGGTCTTCTTGCTTTCCCGGAAGCAAATAGTTCTCCCTGTTCTCCCAGAACTCCCCAAATGTGTTATGTGGGACTGTGGAAAGGAAAAGCAGTTGGGTATTTGAGCCATTCACTTTTTAGCATCTCCAATGGCACTCTACGTTTGCCAAGAAGTTCATCGCAACACACTACAATTTAAGCATTCAGCCTCATGTTGAGGGAACAACCAACCCCACCCACCCAGCTGTCTTTTGAATGGCTGAGAGCATTTTAAAAGCTTTTAATGTACAAAAGAAAAATAATGTAATTGGATTTTTTTTGTGGGGGAGGGAAGTACTTTAAAATTTGCCTCACTAATGATTCCTCAGGTACTTTTTATGAGAAAGTGAAAACTTGAAGGGAAAGAAGGCAGGGCTCCACTGGCCACTGGCAGGCTACCTAAAACTATCACCGGTCGGACAATAGCAACAGCTTTCTCCCTAAAGGGGGTCATTTCAGAATCCACTCATGAGAAAACCCTTCCAAATGCCCAGAGGTGATACTTTCCCTCATGCAGCAGCCTTATTTTCTTCATGAAAGCCGACGGTGATTATTGTAGTTAACAATTTGCTATTCAAACCTGGAAGGCATTTTTCTGTGCCAGAACTGGCATTTACTGAAAGCAGGGCTGCGTTTAGCATTTGGCGTTGCAAATGTTGTTGGCAAAGACTCCAGCTCCTAGAGTCCTGTGATTATATCAGTCAGAACCTACATTTGCAACTGCATTTTAGTACACACGGCCCCTTTTAATGGAGGTGGTAAAAGGAGAGGAATTGCTCTTAGAGTGGATTGGTGAGCAATTGACGCAATGCTAATTGCCTTTTAGGGAAGGAAGATCACCAAAGATCAAGAGTAGTTAACATCCATAAATAAAAAAAATATAATACACTGTTAACAAAGAAATAAATACACTGGGAAAACATGCATGAGAAAAAATGGCAGGTGTGGTAGTTACTACTTTCCCTGCAATGTGGCCATCTGCCCCACATAGCGATAGCATACTTGTGACATGACGCTTCCAGAATCAGTGCAGGCCCAAAAAGCATCACCTGCAGAAGAGCAGCAATGATCTCTCCTTTTTTTAGATGAAGCCTGGTGAATGCAGAGAACAACATGATGTTTGGGGGGACTTTGTCAACACAGGTCTAATTTTAACTTCTGATCTGACGATGGAATGAATCACAAGTGATAGCAAGTAAAATCTGGTGCTCACAGGAAGAGCAATCATGTAAAAAGTGTGATCCTCCTGGGTAAAGTTCACAGTTCTCTAAGGAAACACTGTGACCTACAAATAACCCCAAGCTGCACAAATGATGTGTGGCTTAATCATCTTGAAACTTGTTGTTCATGTGGATAAGGGGCTGAAGTTGTGAAAGATTATATTCATTATGGGGCAGAAACCTCTTTCCTACACCAGTTTTGTTCCTATCTTTTTGAGAAGAGCACAATCAGAGCACATTGTAATCCTGTTTAGGTGGGAAGGTATGCATTTTCAGAGGTCCTGCCCTACTTTAGCTGTCAGTCCCTCACAACAGTCATTTTCTCTGCCAAACCACTAGAGATGGGGATGAACCGAAATTCAAATCAATGTTCGGCATGAACCAGGCCTGTTCGTTGTTTGCAAACTGGCGGTTCATCAGAGCCCATTTCTGGCGAACCACCACGAACTTTAGTCTGGTTCATTTGGTTCGTTTTTTGGTTCATCACTGCAGATAGCAATTACAGTAACTGGTTTAGCACTCAGAGCAAGGTGAGCTTAACCAGACATGGGATATGATGGGAAAACAATGTGTCAACCAACTTGATCCAATTTGGGGCATAGGTATAAATATATCAGGTGTTGGGAAATTGAGGTAAACAAATTAATAGTTCTCTCCAATTGTAGAAACTAGAAATATTCATACAATTGTGGCCTGTTACTAAACCCACTTGCTCAGTGAATGTTCTAGCTGTTGATTATATTGTATCTCATTCACACAATGTAATCTGCCTTGGATCTCAATGAGGAAGGTGGACAATGAATGAATGAATGAATGAATGAATGAAGTGGCTCTTGTCTGTTTATATACTGGATTTGTGTGCAACTGCTCAGTTCTCCAATCTGAATTAATCACTTTTAGTAAGGCTGAAAGAATTGTATCACCTTTGCACTAAAATATCTACACTGGCTGCCCATTTGTTTCTGGGAAACAATTTGAAGTGGTCGTTCTTCTTTTTAAAGCCATAAAAGGCTTGGGGCGAAGGTACTTGAAGGATTAGCTCTACCTGTATTGTCCAGCTCACCAGATAAGACCCTCTTCTGAACTGATCTCTGTTCCCCTGCCTTCAGATATGAGGTGGATGGCAAACAGAAACAGGACTTTTTCAGTCATGACCCTTTTGCTTTTGGAATACCTTCCCTAGAGAAGCTTGCCTGGTGTCCATATTACTTTCATTTAAGCACCAGGCTAAAACATTCCTTTTTACTCAAGCTTTTAACAAAGGGATTTTATCTTTTAAATGTGTTATGGTCTGTTTCTTGATATTTTATATACATTACTTTACATCATTTTATCTACATTATGATTGTGTACTTTATGTTATCCTCTGGCTTAATGGTGAAAGCTTTATATATATATATATATATATATATATATATATATATATATATATATATATATATATAGTGATCTGTTTTAGAGCGTCCACTTGCTTTTTAATGGCTTTGTTTTAAATGGTTCTGTTAGTTTTATTTTATTATCATAAGTTTAAACCACCTTGAGCAGCTCACTGGAGATACAGCATAGAAATGTTCTAAAGAAATTTTCCAATTTAATCAAACAATTAATTAATTAATCGATCAATTGATTGATCGATTGATCGATCAATCGATCGATGGATTGATTAATACAGTTAATTTTATTGTCAGTTACTTTGGTGTCAATGCTTTTTATGAGATAACCTCCATTTTGATTTCTTCTCTAGCCCCATCTTGGTCTCAGTACCATTTTTCGTAAGTCTCAATTTCATTTCATGTATTAGACTGGCTGTCATCTAATTTGTATTATCCAAATTGCCTGCCAAAGACCTATTCCACTGATCAGGCTATCCTAAGCTTTTCCTGGGGGAAAAGGTATGCTATTTTAAGTGTGGACAGGGGGTCATATTGGAAAGAGGGTCATATTTGCACGACTGGGTAGGCTCCAAGGGCACATTTGTCTCTTATCGACACACAGTAACCGAAGAGATGAAGAAGGAAATCTCCTTTGCATCCTAACACTGAGTTCTGGCTTTTGTTTGTTCAATGTACCCTTCCCTCACTGTCTGAAGTCACCTGCATGTTTTGCTCTATGCATCTTTAATCTAATCAGTCAATTAAAACCAGATGATTACTCCATTAAATGTATTTTAAATGATCAACAGTACTTGTTTTAACTTGCAAAATGAGGGCTAGGCAGAGATACCAAGGATGTCCTACCAAATCCTACACTTGTGCCTGGGAGTTAAGAAACCAAATACGTAGCTCTGATTGAGAGCCCTAACAGGCTTAATCCAAGCTTGAAAGATTTAATCTGAATTGATACAGAAACTATAATGAACAAAATGAATGTCTTACTGGTACCTGATCTGAAAGGGGAATACTCAGGGAGAAAAAGCTGTGAAGCACATCTCAAAAGATTTAAAACTAAAATGAGTAACTGCCTCTGTCCGATTATTAAGGCTAGAACTATCTGACTCTTATACCCAGGAGCCTCTTTCTATGTGAGGTTTAGCTGAGCCTTAATTCTCTGTTAATCTAGAGGATCAGTGATGGATAGAGCTGCCGAAATGAGCAAATCTCATGTGTTTATACTGAACTTTCCCTCAAACCGAGGCAGCATCACACAGTACATTTTCCCGGAGTGATTCATCCTCTTTAGCGTAATATGGTTGCCTTGAATCCATTGATCTAGGGAAGATCAACTCATAATCTAAGCCTCTAGGGAAGATTGCACAGAACAATAGCTGCTCTCCAGACTAGTCCATCCTAGGGATGTTTTTATAAAAGTGGATATGGAAGAGACTCTGAAAACAAGCTATTAGGTTAGGATGCTTTGTCCACTATACTCGGGGGTAAGAAATCAGATAAGATAATCCCTGGTATAGTTTGTTCACTAGGATGCCCCTGTCCCTTCCTTCTGTTGTATCCCAAAATGCTTTCAGTAATGTTGCTCCTGGGATAAAAAGGAACAGCAGAATGGGGGGAGCTGAAAGTCTGCAGTGGGAGTAGGGAATCAACAAAATAATCTCC
This sequence comes from Eublepharis macularius, assembly GCF_028583425.1. Lineage (NCBI taxonomy): Eukaryota > Metazoa > Chordata > Lepidosauria > Squamata > Eublepharidae > Eublepharis > Eublepharis macularius. The sequence goes on from NC_072796.1 coordinate 23,049,247, forward strand.
TTTTTGTGGAAGCCCCGTCAGTCCAAACCGTCCTTCCCATATTGGGGTCGGGGCTCCCAATATGATGATCCACAACATTAACGAGAATGTGTGCGGAGTTGTGATGAGGGGAGAGCAGCTCTTGGCAAACAGTATAACAGTGCAAACAGTGACTGAAAGAACTATTCTAAAAATGTTGGCCCAAACTCATAAGTGTTTGGAGGATGTGAGCAGTAAGGGTGAAGGTGCCCAGATGATCACACCCTATGGCAATTAGAGATGAAAGTTTTGGAAGAAAATCATGGTGCAGCATATTCTGTTTATCCTTTCTGAATTTTTGAGAAGGATTTCTTGTGATGAACAAATGAAGCTGATTAAGGATCTGATATTTTACAATTCGTCAGCTATGAATAAGTATCACCGGAGAGTCAACAAGACTGTAAATGACTGGCCAGCAAATAGAGACCACTAGACAAAATCCAGACAAATATGGCGTACTGCCTGGTTCCCAAGCCCAACCCATGAGCAAAAGATGATATCAAGAAATAGGTATCTGTTGCAACAGGACTTACCAGCAGGGCACCAAGGAGTAGGAGCCAGGACTTATCCTTCCATTCTAATTCTCAAAATGGTTCTCCAGTCAGTCGAGTTGCTGGCCCAGTCTGAGAGGTGAGACTGACAGACAGTCTGGGCCATCACATAATATACCAGGGATTATTTTATCTGTTTTCTTACCCCCGTGTGTGTGTGTGTCTAAGAATATTCTCCTGAAATCTCCTGGAAGATATAGTCTAGCCGTTCATATACTCCCAAGTCTCTGTGTCCAGCCAAGATCTGAACTGTCCATTTAATTGTCTCTGGCCAAGATGGCCATTAGCATTTCCAAAGCTTTGATGGCTGGTACTTGAGTGATACTGGGAGCAACTGACTTCTCCCTTCCTGCCTGTCTTCTGCCAGGGGAGAGAAAAAAAACTTTTGAATGAAAAGAGGGTTTGTATCAAGCCCAAACCCTGAAGTAAAATGCATTTCTCCATAGGGAGAGTACATTTTAGCATTCAGGGATGAGAGTTAACAAGCAACCCACAGTTCAAATTTGGAAGTTTTCATATAGTTCTGCTGTGCCAAAAGAATAGGAATTAGAAATGGTGTGTGTGTGTTGTTTTTCCTTCTAATACTGAAAAGTAGTCTTTGTTTACTAGAACAACATGACCATTTTCACATGTCTCGGCATAGCGCTAAACTGACAGAAAGAGAGCGTCTTCATAGCGCGGTTTCTGACGTTATCATGCCACATTTCCATTTTCGTGGTGTGATGATGTCAGAAATTGCCCTCATTCCGTGAGATTAGCGCTATGCTGAGACGTGAAAATGGCCCATATATCTAATTCTGAACCTAGACTCCAATCTGTGGATCAAAAAAACTGCTTGATAGGTCCAGATATGAAAAGGGAGGTGTGTGTGTTTTTTTAAAAGAAACCCTGGATTTGCAGAAACATCTGAAAACTGCTTCCTCCCCCCCCCCTCATAATGCAAGTGCAGGCACCACAAATTACCTCCAGAAACAGGTATTCTTTAGCTGTTGCTTTTCAATTTTTTATCTCAAAAAAAGATGTTGGTAAATATATTTATGCAACTGTGAAAGCCAGATTGGTTTAGTGGTTAAGAGTGGCGGGACTCTTATCTGGAGAACCAGGTTTATTTATTATCTTATTTTATTTATTTCAAATTTGTATTCCACCCTCCCCGCAAGTGGGCTCAGGGCGGATACCAACATATTAAAAATACAATTAAAATACAATAAAAAATTCATATTCATTAAAAACAACACATTTAAAACAAGATGGTGGACAGCCTTCACAGGGAGGGTTTTATACACCCCTTTTTTCCAGGCCGGCAGAGTTGTTCCACCAGCCATATGCCTGGTGGAACAACTCTGTCTTGCAGGCCCAGCGAAAAGATAGTAAGTCCTGCGGGACCCTGATTTCAGCAGACAGAGCATTCCACCAGGTGGGAGCCAGGACCAAAAAGGCCCTGGCTCTAGTCGAGGCTAAGCGGGCCTCCTAGGGGCCAGGGACCACCAACAGCTGTTTGTCCCCTGATCGGAGTGTCCTCTGGGGAATATATGGGGAGAGACGGTCCCGTAGATTCGCTGGTCCCAGTCCACACAGAGCTTTATAGGTCAATACCAGAACCTTGAATCTGATCTGGTACTCCACTGGCAACCAATACAGCTTGCGTAAGAATGGTGTTATATGCGCCTTATTTGGCACTCTCATAATAACACGCATCGTGGCATTTTGTACCAGCTGTAATCTCCGGGTCAGTCTCAAAGGCAGCCCCATGTAGAGTGAGTTACAGTAATCTAGCCTAGAGATTACCATTGCTTGGATCACTGTAGTTAAGTCACGGGTTGACAGACATGGGTTTGATTCCCCACTCCTCCACTTGAAGCCAGCTGGGTGACCTTGGCTCAGTCACAGCTCTCTAGAGCTCTCTCAGCCCCACCCACCTCACAGGGTGATTGTTCTGGGAATAATAATAACATACCTTTTAAACCGCTCTGAGTGGGTGTTAAGTTGTTCTCAAGTTTAACTGATAAAAAAAAATCACCATATTTACTTGAATGGAAGACAGTCCTGAATGTAAGATGATCCCATTAAAAATGTTATATGCCCTAAAAAATTATTACTCAACATAGTTGTAATTTGTATGTGAATGTACGATGATCCCCTACCTTTTGATGGCCTACCTGTGAAAAAAACCTATTCTTACAGTTGAGCAAATACTGTAATGGGGTGATAGCCCTCATTAAAAAAATGGCATCGTAAAAGTGGAAGACACAGTGTGGAATGCTAAACAGGCAAAATGTGTAATGAAATAATTGTTCCAACTATACTTGCTAGCACTAACTTGAATCACACTAAAGTTGGTAATACTTTTGTGCTTAAGTACTTAAAAGTCTTTTGCTTTTAAATACTTTAGAGTACAAATAGAACTCGAGTTTTAAATGCAGAGTGAAAATGCTACTAGCAGCATCTAAATTATGTATAATCAGACAGAATGTATGACTTTCAGAGTGATACAGGAGAAATAGTGTATATATAGTATATATGTATATAATCCTTTAGCCATAATACTGTCTCTCACATTTCCAGTGATAAATATCACGTCTCACTTCCTGCATTTGCATGTGCTAATAACTGAGATGGAGACATTGTACATTAGGATCAAGCTAAAACTTCCACATATACACAGTAATGCACAACATGTCTCTTTATAACATGCTTATTGTGCTCCCCATGGAGAACAGCAAATGCCTTTATTCTGCAACAGATCCATGTGTATCAAACCATGCCTGCATGACTCATTAGGCATACTTGTAAATCAGGGGCTCAATAAACTTCACATTTTGTTGCCTGTTGAAGACCTAGGAGAACGGGGAGGTTATCAAGCACTGAGAAAGCTACAATATATGGATTCTCGTCTGTTTGTTGTGTTATGCTTCAACTGTATCTATTTTTCAGAGACAATCCCACATTTCTAGAATCTTTCTCTGGAATACATATGAAAACATTCTCAGAGCATATACAGTACAATCCTAAACAGAGTTACACCTTTCTAAACTCAATGACAATAGATATTTTTTGTATCAGCTGTTTCCAGCCTTGCAGACACGTCCTCCAACTAGTCATTCAGACTGAATAGATCAGCTATGCCCAACCAATATAGGAGTAACTGCTTTTGGATATCCCGTGCTAAGATGGTCCCCATCAGAGTAAGAAACGCTGGACTTACTGTGAAGTTTCCTCCTTAAGGAAAGAAGAGCAACTTATCCCGAATTGGGAGGGAAGCAACTAGGCCGATTATTTTCTTCTTATGCCATTACTTTATCTGTTTCTATCAATGTTGTACAATATTTACTTGAATGTTCTTCTCTCTATAGATTCTCTCCCCCACTGTTAGATTTTTTTCCCCTGCCGCTTGGGGAATGCCTGACTAGAGATGGGCACGAACTAGAAAAAAAACTGAACCATGTGGTTCGTGGTTCGTTAAATTTCACGAACCACGAACCACAAACTTTTACGAACCTGCCCTGGTTTGTGAACCGGTTTGTTTAGTTCGTGAAAATGTCACATCCGGGTCAGAAAATCACTTCTGGGTCAGTAGAAGGTCACTTCCTGTCCAGCAGAAATTCACTTCCGGGTCAGCAGAAAGTCTGCAGGAAGTCCATCCCCTGTTGCTTAGGAAACTGATTGATTGGCACCAGGCTGTCTGCAGTGATGAACCAAACGAACAAGCCTAAAAGTTCATGGCAGTTCATCAGAAATGGGATCTGATGAATCATGATTCACTAACTATGAACTGGCCTGGTTCGTGCTTAGTTTTGGTTCATATTTTGGTTCATGCCCATCTCTACCTGACCCACCAGAGCTTGGAATTGCCTCCTTTACTCATTGGTGTGGGTCTAAGAGGCCGTTCCTCTATGCTAAAGTGCCAGCCTGCTCAAAGGGAGAAAATCTCAAATATTGTTCAAGAGTACCCAAAATAGGAAACAAGCCTGATAGGTTTTTAGTGCATGTTTTAAAAGGAACAAAAATATAGATTAATACTCCCATTCTAAGAAACTGAAAACTATGCAAAGGTTTGTAAAGAAGCAGTAGTTCAGTTTATTCATTTTTATAAAAAAAACAAACATATATGGCTCAAATCAACCAAAAGAGTATTTAATACGTTTTTTTTTAAAATAAGGTAACTATGCTTATGTTAAGCCTAGAGGATGTTAATATCTTACAAGCTTCATAAGTAGTCCTCCCCACAATTGCCCGGAACAGATACTCTAAGTGGGGAATGTTATAAGAAATTTCAAGACCAGTTATTAACATCATTACTCAATGTACTAAATGAAATTGTGCATGCTTATGATTAGCCTGACTCCTGGCCATAAGCTAAGATAACTCTGATTGGGAAACAATGGAAATGTTCTTTAGAACCACAGTAATATAGACCCATATGTGCTCTGAAAAAGGTTTCTATATTTGAAGTACCATCTTAGTAAAAAGATAGAAAAATGTGGTATCTATGACCACAACAGCAAAATTGGATTTATTGAGGATAAAAAGATGTCTAAGAATATATAAAGGACAATTAATGCTGTTCACATTAGTGACTTCACATACTGCATCAACTATATCTCAGGCCATGCCAAGCCACAGGTTACAATAGGGTTGTCAGTTCCCCTCTAACAACTGGTGGGGAGCAGGGAGGGACTTACCGTTGGGGTGCTCACCAATGTTGTAATGACACCACTGGTGATGACATGCCCAGAAATGACATCATGCCATTCGGCCCACTAGAACCGCCCAGGTTCTATGGGTTTTGCAAATTTCAGTGCTTCATTTGGCAACCGAATGACATTACTTCCAGACATACTGGAAGTGATGTTGTCAGCAACGTGATGACATCATATCAAGGGCCTGCGCTTTCAGGAAACCACCATCACCCCCAAAATTTCCCTTCTTTTCCCCCTGCACCAGCCAGTTGAGTGGCAGTGGAAACATTGGCTGGCGGTAGGGAATCCTTTGCCTTCAAGAGGGCCCTGGCATCCCAGAGGCTTGGACTCAGGCTCTAATGGTTCATTCCACAATTGCTCAGCCAGGACTGAGGCTATTTATGAAGATGAATGCATATAGCTGTCACTGGCTAGAATCATGCAGGCACTTACTGCTGGGCTTAGTCTAACATTCTGCATGGTGGATCTTCTTGATTATCACAACAAGGCTAATGAGTAGAGGAGAGGTCCCAGGCAGGTGACTGGGCACCTCCATTGTTGGAGCTGAGCTTGTACCCAGGCTCTCTGTCTCCTTCACTCCAGAAGCTCTGGGGGTGTCTGTGGGATTCCTGATGGGCAGGTTTCATTGATGGTCTCTTATGTGCCCCCATGTCAGCTCTTTTCCATGATCCCTTTGGGTTTCTGGTCCCACAGCCTTGGCGGATGGCCTATCTGAGTTTTTGGTTTCTGAGAGTCCAGGAATTGAAGAATATCTTGGGATCTGGATCTCCACAGGGTTAGTTGCCACAATCTCCTTGTCTTCTGAGGAAGACACATCCAGTTGAATCTTGACAATCTGATGGCAAGGAACTACAAAACTGGATTCACCAGCGCACTGATAACACCTCATTTCTTACCAATCTTGCTGTGTTATCACTGGTGTTAACTTCAGAAATAAACTGAATCCTGCAGAACTACACAGAGCAAACCCCACAGCAATGAACAACAGCCTGCTACTATCACCTTCTGAAAGCAGACCTGCAGGAAAGACCAGAACCAACAATATGGTTTTCCTCAGTCTCAAATCTAACAAGATGGTTAAGAAAGATATCATGCTTGTTGGAATCCTGCTGAAATAATTCTTATGCTGAATGGAGAGGAAAAAAACTTTGTACACAAAATGAATTTGTATGCTGACGATAATGCATCATTTGCAGAACCTTTGATGATAGGAAGAATTTAGTCGGGAGTCAGATTGCAAAATTACCCTTAATCAATCAAAATAGAGTGTTACAAACATGATTACCAAAATTAAGGATGAACTGTCCTAGTAAGTATTCCATTCCCTGAAGTGAAAGATTTAGGAATATGGATTCTTCAAGATCTGAATAAGATGACACAATATTACCAAGAGGAATTACTATCGTAAAGGAAGATATGGCTTGATGGAACTATTTCTGAGATCGCAGAAAATTAATATACATTTCATTTTCATTCCAGAGCCTACCAAATCACATTAATGCTTTCATAGTATTGTCATTAAAAAAATTATATTGGTTTTGTGTGGGCAGAGAAATTACCTAGGGTTGCAGCAGGCACCCTTTCAAAACCAGGCAGCAAAGAAGTTTAACTGTACTTAACATTAGGCAGGCTACCAAAATCTGAGCTTATGTTCCATGAGTAATTAGTATGTGGAATTATCATGAAAAAGCCTTATACTGAGGCAATTTATTCAGGATGGGGTGTTCTTAAAAGTAGTATAATCCATGAAGGCTGTTTAGTGCAATAAAACCAATGAAGCCAAAGAATATTTAAGTAATACAATGTATGGGGAGAAATGAAAAGGTAAAGGTAGTCCCCCATGCAAGCACCGAGTCATTGCTGACCCATGGGGGACATCACATCACGACAGTTTCTTTGCAGACTTTTTACAGGGTGGTTTGCCATTGCCTTCCCCAGTCATTTACACTTCACCCCCAGGAAACTGGGTATTTTACCAACCTTGGAAGGATGGAAGGCTGAGTCAACCTTGAGCTGGCTATTCGAACCTGGCTTCCGCCAGGATCGAACTCAGGTTGTGAGCAGAGTTTGTGCTGCAGTACTGCAGCTTACCACTCTGTCCCACGGGTTCAGTATTAAATTAAATAATAATCTAAATTCATGAATTATAGCCCACAAGCAGGAAACTGCAAGGACACATGGAACACACATCAATTGCCCCTCTTGCACTATTTCCAGTTTTCCTTCCCTGAAAGCCCCCATAGCCTTTCCCCTTTTCCAGCATCCTTCTCTTCTTCCCACCCACCACCCAACTTAGTTTTATCTCACCCCCCCTTTCAGTTGTCCCTCCATCCCAACCTCTGGGAAAACTATAACTCAGTTCCATTTGCCAGGTCAGACTAGACCTTGGTGCGCAGTAGGGAACCTGCAAGGACTTGTGAGGGGCACCTCATTTTCCCTGTATGCTCCTCCCCACACCATTTTGTCCTTCCCTACTCCTGGCAACTCCCACATCTTCAACTTTCCCTGCTCCCTACTTTCCTTCCCACCCACCTGCCCACTTCATTCTCCTCTCCTCCATTTTATCCTCAGAACAATCCTGGGAGCAGAGATGGACCACAAGTGAAAAACCTTGGAAAAGGGCCCCTCCCCCAACCTGCCCCCCCAAAGGAGGAAAAGAGAGAGGACAAAGCAGACTGCCTCCCAAATGGGGGAAGGAAGGAGGGAGAGAGGGAGGGAGGGAGGAAGGAAGGAAGAGGCAGCCTGGCAGCTATTTCCTTACCTCATGAGGGGCTCGGGTGGGCTGGATGCCTCTTTCCTTGCCTCATACAGGACTCAGGCAGCCCAGGCCAGACTCTACTGCCTCCCTCACCTCATACAGGGTTCAGGTGGGCCAGGCTCCACCACCGCCCTCACTGTCTGTGCTTTGGCTGGTCTGGGCTCTCACAAAAGATTTGGATGGGCTGGGTGTGCTTCCTAAAGTTGCCAGGTCCCCTTATCCTCCTGGCAGGTGGGGAGGGGGGGACCAGCGCTTACCTTTCTGGTGCTCGGGGACTCTCTTATTAATTCTGGAACATAGCAAAAGTTGAGGTTGCCTAGCAACAGCCACTGAGTGCATCCACTCAGTGCACTGAGTGCACTGAGTGCATGTGCAAGTTTTTTTTTTTAAGATTTCAGATTTTTCTGCAAACTTGGGACTTTTTTTTTTTTGAGGTTGGCAGGTTTGTCCATTCACAGCTCCAGTACTTGAATTTAAGTATCCTCAGATCTGATGAAGTTGAGAATTAGATATATCGATGATATATCGATGATAACTTTAGGTGGATATAGCCATGTTGGTCTGCAGAAGAACAGCAGAGTTTGAGTTCAGTCCAGTGGCACCTTAGAGACCAACAAGATTTTCAGGGTGTAAGCTGTTAAGAGTCACAGCAATCTTCTGTCTGAGCAAGGGAGCTCTGACTCTTGAAACTTTATATCCTGAAAATCTTGATTGTTTCTAAGGTGCCCCTGGACTCAAACTCTGAAGATATATTGATGATGATGATGATGATGATGATGATGATGATGATGAAGAATAATGAAGGCTATTGGCAATGTTTGTGCATGGACAGTGATTGATTTGTTGGTTACAATTAGAGATGGGTACGAACCGCATTACGAACTTCAAAACCCCACGAAAATGGCGATCACATGATCGTGATCCGGTGGTTTGTGATTGTCCATGGTGAACGAACCAGCATTTGGGAGAGGCCTGGTTCAGTGCGTTCGGCCACGGTTCGGGAAGCCAGACACTCAGGCTCCAGCAATCAATTCCCCTGGCAACGGAGCCGGGGGAATGCCTGAACTCTGTCTGCGCTCCTTCTGTCACCCTGGAAACCCGAATGGAAGCCCAGCTTACCTTGATCGGCAGGTCTTCCTTCCAACCAGAGAGCTGCAAAGCAGTTACAAGTTGGGAGAAGACACCCAGGGGAGGGAGGGGGAAGGGGGTGTTCTTTTTTTTTTTTGAAAATTTTTATTCTTTAATATCTAACATAGAAAACTACAAAAAACTACAAAAATACAAGGGAAAGAAAAAGGGGGAAAAAGGGGAGGGGGGCTGGGAAAAGGGGAAGAGCAACATAAAAACAAGAAACACTACACTACATCTCTTGTACTCCCTTCATGCTGCAATTTTTCTTAAAAGTTAACTTTCTAACATGCGATCAGATTAGTAGATCTTATACAGTACAAGCCATATTCAGGATCAGATCTTCTCTCCCCCCCCCTTGCGTCTCGGTCTCAATTCTCTCTGCGCAGCTGGAGCAGCTGTGCCCGCTCTCTCCTCCCCCCCCCAACTTCCCCTTCAGACTTTGGACTTTGATTGAACAAAAAGTCTGTCAGCTGGGCTTCCGATGTAATCTTATAAGTTTGATCCTTATAACTAAACAAAACGCCTTCTGGAAACAACCATTTATATTTCACATCACATTTCCTCAAGAAAGCCGCAAGTCCTTTATACTTGAATCTTCTTTTACGAGCCAAAAATGGAACATCCTTCAAAATTTTAACCTTGTTGCCCAAATAATCCAAGTCCACATTGTATGAATTATATGAGATGGTGTCCCGAGTCTTCCTAGATGAAAAGTCAATAATAATCTCGCGAGGCAGCTGACGCTTCATTACATACTTTGAAGACGTCCGCCGGACCTCCAAGATGTCGCTTTTTAACTCTTCTTTAGTTGCCTCTGTGAATGTCGCCAAAAGTCCAGACACCACATCTTTTAAATTTTCATTTTCCTCCTCTTTTACATTCTGAAGACGCAGTACCATTTGGGCACGGTCCACTTGCAATCCTATTAATTGATTCTCCAAAAGCTTCACTTCCTTACTTGTTGCTTTCATGAGTACTGCGTTTTCGTGCGCAGACTGCTCTGCTCCGGTCGCTGTTTCTTTAATGGCTTTCACCTCGCTCTCCACTGAATCAACCTTTTGCCCCATTTCATTCAGTTTCGCTACAAAGGGCTGCACAGCATCGAAAACTGCTCGTCTCACCAACTCTTCCAAAGTTTCCCCCTTCCCCTGTAGCGTCGCCATCACCGATTTACTCATTGCTGGGCTCTGCTTTTTCATCGCCATCTTGGGGGGGGGGACGCCAACTGAGTTCCGAAACTCGGTAAAGGGGGAAGAAATCCGCACCTTCTTAGCTTCAGCTCCCACCAATCCTTCACATACGCTTAAGAATCAGAAGGGATTCACTTACTTACAGGCTTTCACCTTAAATCTGCTTATTGCCGTTCTCCATGGCCCGGCAGCACACGTGGTGCTGCGCAAGTCTGCCGGCCTCCGTTGGAGCAAGCGGGCAATTTACCCCCTGCATTACTTCCAGAGGGTTCTTTCCGCGGCGCCCCGGATCCAGGCTCCCTCCCTGGGAGTCCTGGAGTTTAACCCTCACGGGTCAACCACCCAGTCAGGCTGCTCAGACAGTTCCCCCCGGACCTGCGGAGAGGAACATCCGACATGGCCGGGAAAACGAAACCGAAAATCCAGAAGGGGGTGTTCTGTAGCCATGGGTACTCCAATTTCATCCCTGCAAACCCTGATAGGCAGCTCTGACAGCCAAACACAGACCTCCTGCATTGCTCAATGGGACCTGTGCTTATAAATAGCCATGGGCTCCCAGGCTGGGTTTCACTTTCAGCAAGCAGTGGAGTGGGACAGAGCTCTTGCTTGTCACTTGCTAGCCTTTGGGGAGAGAGACTGAGACTATAATTGAGCTTGGATTTTTGTGGGAGTTTCCTGGGGACCTTGGATTGGAGAGGGTATAATTCCAAGATCCCTTTTGCAATCTTGTCCAAACTTAGGTGATGGCTGTAGAAGAGCTTGCAAAACACTCCCCGGGAATATGGGCTCTCTAAGTGCCATGGGGGCCATTCCGCACCCAACGAACCGTGAACCACGAACCAGTTCGACAACAGAAAATGTTTGTTGCAGTTCGCAATCTCGGGATTGTTGTCGGCACTGAACCACAAGCCACCAGTTCATTAATTTTTTTGGGTTCGTGCCCATGTCTAGTTCCAATGGATGATGCCTTCCCAAAATCAGAAGATTCAGGGGTGCTTTGAGACTTTGGGGTAGAAGTCCAAGCTGCAGCACATAGGCTGAACAGACAGTAGGGTTGCCAACCTCCAGGTGTAGCCTGGATATCTCCCAGAATTACAACTAATCTCCAGATGACAGAGGTAAGCTCCCCGGAATAAAGTGGCTGCTTTCGAGGGTGGACTCCATGGCATTTTATTCTGCTGAGGTCCCTCTTCTCTCCAAACCCCACCCTCTCAAGCCTCCATCTCCAAATCTCTAGGAGTTTCCCTACCTGAAGTTGGCAAGTCTACCACAGGGTCCCTAAAAGTAATATATAGCTTTGCTTCTGAAGTACACATTGCCATCTAAAGGAGGGGCAAGACTATTAATTCCAGAGTCTAAACTAACCGAACTACCACTGAGATTGCTGTTGCTTTTCCTTAGTTTCATTACAATGAAATGAAATGAGGCTATTCTCTACACATGCGAACACGGCCTGAACAATATCAATATTTTAAAATAACTCATATCATAAACCTGTTATGAAAATACAATCCACTAAAAATACAAAATGGATTAGAAGTTTTGATCTGCAGCACTGAGCTTAAAAGTTTATGTGATGTTTCTCAGGTACAGTAGAGGCGATAAATAAATGAGCTGGAAGCACTATTTCCTGGGAGCTGTAGACTGAAAGTCTCACCACACAATGGGGCCTGGCATGTGCTGCTCTCTAAGTGTCAGGTTTTGCCATTCGACCTGGGAGCTGTAGTTTTAAAAGAGCTGTTGGATAGAGAAGGATTCACTAGTTTTGTAAAACAAAGAGTTGGGGGAGGGGATGAAAAAGAAAAGAAGCTTTTGGCTAGTGTTCTTAACTCCTTAGTTGCTGAACTACACAGTCTCCCCCGTCCTCTTTATTTTAAGATCTGGCAGATTCCACCCAGAAGGGTTGCTGAACTACATAGTCTCTCCCTCCCCACCCCGTCTGGGTGGAATCTGCTGAGGGGGGAGACTGTGTAGTTCGGCAACTAAGGAGTTAAGGGAGATAGCCAAAAGCTTCTTTTCTTTTCTACCCCTCTCTCTCAACTCTTTGTTTTACAAAAAGAGTGAATCCTTCTCTCTCCACAGCGATCCGGTCCAGCAGATCTTTTAAAACTACAGCTCCCAGGTAAAATTGTGAAACCCAACACTTAAACAGCACATGCCAAGCATCACTGTGTGGTGAGACCCTGAGAGTTACTCTACACAATACTTTTGGCACGTGTTCTTCACGTATTGGGAGATGCAATGTTAGCTGGGAAGCGTAGTTTTAAACGACAGAGCCGGCGGAGATTGCTCTGGAGGGGATGGATTCTCTCCCAGCTCTCCACCACTTCTAGTGTATCCCCTTCTGGAGCCTTTGCCCTGCCAAGGCTCAGTTAAGGAAAATTTTTAAGCAGTGAGGGCGGCAGGGTAAAAGCTCTGGAAGGGGAGATAGTCCAGCATATCAGAGACAGTGGAGGGCTGTGAGAGAATCCGTCCTCTCTGGAGTGATCTACGCTGGCTCTATCTTTCAAAACTATGCTTCCTGGCTACCATTGCATCTTCCTACACTTGACAGACACACGTCCCGGTGTCTCGTGCAGAGAAACTCTGAGAGGGAAAAGGAGGGAAGAGATTTGGCTTAGGCCTAGTGTGTCTTATAGAGTGAAATGCAGCAATTGATGGGCTGTTGAAAGTTTTAAAATAAACCTGATGTTGAACTTAAACTGTGACAAAGTTACTGAGTCTGCTTCTCAAAATAAATTCTGACAACCGCAAGAGGCAGAATATCCACAGAAATGAATATTATGGAATATGCTGCAGCCAGATAAACAAAATATAAATATTTGTATCCGTCAAATCTGACCTTTCAAATGTGTCATTTTTAATGAAGCTACACTGATCAAACACACAACAGTTGCCTTCTCAATCCATGTTTTGAATATTTCAGAAAGCAAATTAAGCTTTCTTATAAACATACATATTTAATTATAATTGCTACACTGTAACTAGGTTTGCCAGCTCCGAGTTGGGAAATTCCTTGCAACTTTGGGGGTAGAACCTGGAGAGGGCAGGGTTTGGGGAGTGGAAGGGTCTCAATGTAGTATAATTCCATAGACTCCACTCTCCAAATCAGCCCTTTCCCCAGGGGAAGTAATCTCTGTGGCCTGGGAAAGAGCTGTTGTAGCTTAGTCAGGCTGTGAACCAGCCTTTTGCTAGTTTGAATCCCACTACTGCCATGAACTCTAGAGGTGACCATGGGTAAACCACCTCTCAGCCCCAGCACCTGACTTTGTTCATCTCTCTAATCTTTCTAGAAGATCAGTATATAAGCACAGTTGTTGTTGTTGTTGTTGGTATATCTCTGGCCACCTCTCAGAGTATGTCAAATATAACTGTAACTCATCTTCATCAGGAATCTACCTTTGTCAGGGAAGTAATATATAAATTATCAACCAAGTAGGGTACATAAAGCTCTGACCTGGATAGCACAGGTGAGCCAGATCTTGTCAGATTTCAGAAGCTAAGCAGGTTCAGCCTTGGTAAGTAATTGGATGGAAGCAGGGGTTATTTCGTAGACAAGAGCTGGAGGAACTCATTAGTATAACTCATTAGCATAACTCATTAGCATATTCCATGCCTCTTGCCATCACTGGAAGTGTGTCATTGGTATAACTGATTTGCATATGCCACACCCCCTGACATCACCTATTCTAGGTGTTTTGGACCCAATCCTGGTCATTGAGGGCCAAAATTGGGCCCAAAATGGCAAAAGGGGCTGAAAATGGCTGGAAAATGGGCACAAAATAGTCAGGATCGGGCCACTACTGAGTTCGAGAGTGATCCACCACCTGTCAGAGGCCTGATCCAGGCCGTTTTGGCCCCAATCCAGGCCAAAACGGGTCCAAAATGGCCGAGAGTCAGGTGGGCGGGGCTACCTGACATGTGACCTCTTTGGGGGACTGCCGGAACTGCGTTCCTGAGCATTCCCCCTTAAAATGAGCCCTGGATGGGAGACCTCCAACGAAGACCAGGGTTGCAGCGGCAGGCAATGGCAAAGTCAAGGCCATCATATACAACTCCATCTCAGATCTGAAAGCCGATCTCTGGCACCTTGAATCCTTTGGATACACAGCATCATGGATCCAACAATATCCATGACCCTTGAGTACTCTGAGCCCATCAGCTTAGTCTATTGCTATGAAAACCCCACTAGGGGTTGCCATAAATCAGCTATGACTTGAAGGCATTTTCCACCAGAGTAAATAATGAAGACACTAACAGCACCTGGGTGATTATGCCAAGATGTCCTGAGCTAAATCAGGATAGATCATTTCAAAGGTTGGTAGTTAACGAAGTTTGGCATTCTGTTTTAATGAGTGGCTGTTGATCATGTCATGTCAAGAATCATTTTGACAAGTTATTATCACACACAGTGACAAATCTACACCTTCCAAAAATGTAAAGCTGAATTAATTGCCAGTTTGCATGGAGATTTTCTTTTTTCTTTTCTTTCTTCTTTGCATATGCAGACACCAAGCCTTCTGTTCAGCATTTAGATGTCTGGGAGCCATGGAACGGCAGCATGATACTACTCCCTGGCATACGCGCAAGGAAAAATGAGAGCCAAAGCAACAACAAGACCAAAAACAACCACCACCCTCCACAGTAGGGTGAAACAGCAGGGTAAAAAACGGGAATATCAGTGGGAATGTCTTGGGGTGGAGCCAGACAACTGGAACTGTGCTAAGTCCATTTATGTTTTAGCTTACACATTGCTGGTTTCAAGCAGATAAAATATTTACAGTGTAAAACCATAATACAGCAGTGTATAATTTTTTAACTGAAAATAAATGTTAAGACCTTGGACCACAGAGTTTAAAAAAATTCAGACAGGAGGGTTAGTGAGAAAAATAAAAACATTTGAAGGATAAAATGCAACTAAAGGAAGTCTTTGCTTGGTGCCTGATGTTAGATTTGGTGTCATGGAGCGCAGAGCGATACCCATTTTGATGCAAGGAGGACGTGCTTTCTGTTTGCCTTAGGCTTTCCATTTAAGGGTAACCTCCCTTCCTGTTTAGAAACCTTTGTTAGCCCAAAGTTATATAGGACCTTTATGTATGCACAATTTAACTGCTCCTATTCAATAGTATTGTTGGGTCATCTGCTTCGGATCCCGTTTTCAGATTGGTTATTTATTTTATTTATTTATTTATTTTATTCAATTTGTATTCCGCCCTCCCCGCACCAGCAGGCTCAGGGCAGATTCCAATTAATACAGTAATATAAAATACAATACCTTTAAAACCGATAAAACATCTTAAAATATTTTTTAAAATATTTATGTCCCTGCTCCCTCCAGTCGGTGGACTCTCTTGTACATATTCTCCTGCAATGCCCTTATGTACTCCAGTTTAGGCTAAAATTGATTATGCCTTGTTTTGGTAAATGGAATATGTTTCCTTTCGTGACATCAGAGCAAAAGGTTCAATTCTCTTAGAGGATTCTAACACCAAATGCACTTATTTTGTTGCTCGATTTCTAGAGGCTGCAGAGAAGTGTCAAACAGAGGTGTTTCTATGTAAGTTTTCTTCTAGCATTCTTGGTCAAGACCTAGGCCCAAGAAGAAGAAGAAGAAGAAGAAGAAGAAGAAGAAGAAGAAGAAGAAGAAGAAGAAGAAGAAGAAGAAGAAGAAGAAGAAGAAGAAGAAGATTTGGTGCCAGATGAACTGGTCTGAGGAGGGGGTGCCAGTTTTGGCACTATCTCTGCAGTAGGGTGTAGTGGTTAAGAGTGGCAGGATTCTAATTTGGAGGACTGTGGGCCAAGCTACAAGTGACAAATGACACTTGAACAGTGGATTGAGTGGAGCGCGAGTGGAGGGCAAGTGAACAGGGAGAAATACACTTGCCATTCAAGTGTCATTTGTCACTTGTAGCTTGGCCCTGAGTTTGATTTCCCAATCTTCTGCTTGAAGCCAGGGCTTCAATCTTCTGCTTGAAGCCAGGGTGACCTTGGGGCTCTCACATCTTCTTGGAGTTGTTTCAGCCCCACCCACCTCACAGGGTGATTTTTGTGAGGATAATAATATAACACAATTTGTAAACTGCTCTGAGGCTGATACCGCACACGTTGGATAATGCACTTTCAATGCACTTTAGCTATTGTTTGGAAGTGGATTTATTGTTTCACGCTCAAAAAATTCAGTTCCAAATGATTTCTAAAGAGGATTGGAAGTGCATTATCCAACATGTGCGGAATCAGCCTGACTGTGGCATTAAGTTGTCCTGAAGGGGGGGTATATAAAACTATCCTCCTCCTCCATTTCACATTAAACAGTAGGGACGCACATAGGACAATGATCAGAGTGTTGGTTCATATGTGTGAAGGGGGGGGGTCTTCAAGTATCCTGCTGCTGAACCTAGTAGAACTTTTATAGGTTAACTATCACTTTGAATTGTGCATGGAAGCAAACAGGAAGCAAGGATAGGTTATTTATTGTTGGTAAGATTTGATCTTTATAAGTCATGACTTCTGAGCAACCTCACAGCTCCATTTAAACCCAGCTCAAGCTTCTGAACAGTATTCCAAAGAAACTACATAGAGAGCACATTGTAGTAGCTGAAGATTTTCTTCACATTTGTAATATTTCTGGGTCCCTAAATAAGGGCAAAATGGCTTTAAACAACTTTGTTTATTTGTTTGCTTGTTTATTTATATATACCCTGTCTTTCTTACATATCCATTTTATCCTCACAACAACCCTACGAGGTAAGCTAGGCTGAGAGTGTGTGACTGGCTCAAAGTCACCCAGCAAGCTTCCATGGCAGAGAGGAGATTTCAGCCTAGAACTCCTAGATCCTAGTAATCACTACAACATGTTGTAGTGGTTATCCTAAGCTCTACACCATGATGCAATATCATCCTAAGCAGAGCTGCACCCTTCCAAGCCCATTGAATCAAGGGTTTATAAAGTTGTAATTCTGACTTGGATAGCAGCATACAACATCTTGTACTGCGATCTCTAAGGCTTGTTCTAGAATTAAGGACAACTAGACATGGGCACGAACCAAAAAAAATAATGAACTCACGGTTCATGGTTCGTTGCCGCCGATGAACCTGAACTCACAAACTGTGATGAACATTTCCCGCTGATGAACCTGTTCGGGGTTCATGGTTCATGGGGGTCAGAACAACCCCCGTTGGACTTAGAGATCCCATATTCATAGGGAGTGTTTAGCAGGCTCTCCTCCAGCGAGCACCCAAACCATCCTGGGAGCCCAGTGCTTTCTATAAGCAGAGGTCCCACAGAGCAACACAGGATATCTGTGGCTGGCCATCAGAGCTACCTATCAGGGTTTGCAGGGATGAGATTGGAGTGCCCATGGCTACAGAACATCACCCTCCCCCTCCCCCCCGAGTGTATTCTCCCATGTAACCAATTGTAACCAATTTGCAGCTCCATGGTTGGAAGGAAGACCTGTCCATCAAGGTAAGCTGGGCTTCGATTCGGCTTTCCAGGGCAACAGAAGGAGTGCAACAGACAGAGTTCAGGCATTCCCCCAGCTTCGTTTCCAAGGGAATTGATTGATAGTGCCTGACTGTCTGGCTTCATGAACTGTAGACGAACGCAATGAACCAGGCTTGTTACAAACGCTCATTCTTTGGCCATGGACCCTCACGAACTGCTGATTTGTGAACAGACAATCAGGCAGTTTGTGGGGTTTTTGTGTTCGTAATGCGGTTCGTGCCCATGTCTAAGGACAACCACAACAATTACTGCACATAACGGAATATTGCTAAAATGTAAATCTCTACGGTGGCAGGGAGAAAGGTGAGAGGGCAACCTCTATGCTAGAATTAAAATTCCTACTTCTGAAACATCTGCTTTAGTGTAAGAGAGAGAGAGAGAGAGAGAGAGAGAGAGAGAGAGATAAATTATTTGACAGAAAATCTGAAACTTCCAGGCAATATGTTGAAAATAAATCAGAAGAGCTTCAATCATATTAATGAACAAGCTCCCTAAATCCGTGAGATTTGGCAAGTTTGTGGGCAAATAAGTAAGAAAATTGTGTTGAAGAAATCAGAGCTACGAATCAAAGCAATTAATATAAATAGCAGTTAACACCAATTAATGAAAGCAGCAGGGCTGAAAGGATGAGAGGAAATGTAATTTTAAGAGAGCCAAGCCAAAGGGGAAAAAACACAATCTTTTACAAGTCAAAATATGAAAATAACTGAAGATAGTGTACTGAAAACTTATCACCATATTTATTTAAATTAATTTATCAGCATCTGCCCCTGGGGAAGACTCCTCTTAAACACAGAGTAAAACAAAGAAAATAAATAATAAACAGCTAAAATGGAGAAGGGAAGGAAGCAAGAGAGATTATCAATGGTTGTGCTGCCGTCTCTTGTCAAAGAATGTCTGCTACATCCTCCTGTGGGATTAGAAAATACAATATATTGCCTACACACAACATCCAGCATCTTTGATAGATGAAGAACACAGATGCAAAATGAACTGAACTGAAAATTGTGCCGAACTGTACTTATTCCAATGCTGGAATGAATTTTAGGAATTCTAGTCAGCCTGTGACTTGGTGGTGCCCACATAAGACATCATTTCAGGCACCAAAGGTGAACCAGAGGGACATCTTAAGAGCAAGGAGCCAATGAGTCAATGACTCCCTGCTATATTATCTTAAGGAGGGCACCACCTGAATCCACACAGGACCTTTTCCTCCACCTTTGAACCATAGCAATGCACAATTGACATATAACCGTGCTGTGTGGTAATTGTCAAAAATGCTCCCTCCTAGTCTAGCTCAAGTTGTCTCATTAAGGTAAGGAAAGCTGTATCAGTTACTTGAACAGGGACTTTGGTTGAATGAGCAATATCCTAGCATCATCACAATGACAGAAAGTCAGCTGTTTGAGTGATGAGAAGTAGCCTGGTGAAACAGTAAGCCCATCAGCCTAACGCATATTAATTCAGATCTAATTCCTACTGAACCTAAATATTGCCTTGCAAGAAGTTGTACCTTGGAACTTACTGTACCTTGCCCTCAGCTGTGCTTTTCAGGAAAACAGATCAATAGCATTGACTAAAATGAGAGCCAAGCTACAAGTGATGAATGATACTTGAACGGCAAGTGTATTTCTCCCTGTTCACTTGCCCTCCACTTGTGCTCCACTTAATCCACTTGCTGTTCAAGTGTCATTCGTCACTTGTAGCTTGGCCCTGAATTTCTAGGAAGCTTTCCAACCATGGCTGATTTTCTTACTAAATAATCTTGTATCCTTCCAAGGAATCTCAGGATTTCACAGAGCATGTTTTGGAAAGCACAGACTGACTGACCAACCAACCAACTGACCAACCAACCAACCAACCAATCAACCATATTTAGCATATTTTTATCCCATCCTTTTTGCCAAGGCACTCATGCCAGTGTACATCGTTCTGCCCATCTCCAGTTTTATCCTCACAAAAACCACATAACATAGGTTAGTAAAAGAAAGAGTGATGGCCCAAAGTCACGTAGCAAGTTTCATGACACAATAGAGATTTGAATCTGGGTCTTCCGAATCACAGTCCAACTTCCTAACCACTGCACTATGTGGGCTTAGATGCTACACCATGGAAACATTACTCTCCTGGAGTACTATCTGATGAAGAAGTATAAATACCCAATCACTGAAAACTACTTACAACTATTCTTAAACCAGGCAGAATCTTTGTTAAATTATTTAACTACTGATTCTAAAACAAACATACTTCAAAGCTGTAGGTGTCTTCATTTTGGTAAAGAATCGCATTTGCTACCCCTCGCTGCCTTCCTTTCCCTGTTCTTACATTGGTTGTTCAAGAAAAAAGTTTTTTAAAATCCCAATTTACTTGCTAAAAAAGCCTAAGTCGATACCAAAGGGTGGAAAAAAATGTTAATGGCATTGATGTTAATTCCTCAGTAATCCTACTTCATTATCTTAAGCAAATAAATCTCTGAAAAGGATTGCCTTATTAAAAGCAAATTAGAAAAGCGAATGTCATCTGGGCAGAGACCACTTTCTTTTCAAATGCAATCAGCTAGGCTATATATAAATAGACCTGCTATAGCAAAATGTTCCTAGGAAGCCATTTCTCACCGATTTTCAAAAGATGCATATATCACTTTGATTTTGAGAAATTCTAATGTGAAATGTCGACATGATTTTATTCCACTTCCTATATGGCACGCAGTGAAAATATGCAAGTTTTGCCAAGGCTGAACTGCAGATTAATAAGTAAGCAGAAAATGCCAAGTTCCTTTAACACTCGCCTCATTTATTTTGAGTACAACCCAGTCAACCTTTAAGTATTTTCAATTCCCATTGATTTCAGTGGAAGAGGTAAGTACAAGTTTATATTTCTCCCGTTGAAATCAACGAGGTGTTAACTTGTTCAGAATTGTACTGTTTGTGCATAAATCATCTCTTGGTAGTCTATAACTGTGAAAAACAGCCGGTAGTAAGAGCTAGATTGAACTATTACATTTTTATTCTGTCTTTCCTCCAAAGAACTTAAGGAGCCATATATGTTTCTTCCTCCCCCTGTTTTATCCTCATAAGAACCCTGTGAGGTAGGCTGGGCTGAGAGAGGGTGACTGACCCAAAGTCATTCAGCGAGCTTAATGGAAGAATGTGGGTCTGAGTATGGGTCTTCCCAGTTCTATGTCCAATCATTACATCAAACTGAGGGCCAAGCTACACATGACGAATGACACTTGAACGGCAAGTGTATTTCTCCCTGTTCACTTGCCCTCCACTCAATCCACTTGCCGTTCAAGTGTCATTTGTCATGTGTAGCTTGGCCCTGAGCCTGGTGAGATTTCAGTTGGGAACTCACCAGGTGACCTTAAGCTATTCTTAAATCGCCCATTGAAATAAACGGTATATAAAGTGGATCTTGATTCTTGAACACACATTTTGCTTCTGCTGGCTAACACCATTCTATCTTTAATATTCATTTTGAGGCAAACTCTGCAAAGAATGTTTCATTTTTAACAAAACCAAGCAGGTGAACCAACAAGGACACATTGTTCTACTTGCAGTCTTAAAACTTGGCAGTCTTCTTGCAAGATGATTTAAAAACAAGCGGCAAAGCCATTTTGGTACCCCCATCACTAGCGCATGCCTACAAACAACAATTGCTTTAAAATTTGTATGGGGTGCAATCTCTTTCTAGTCAGCAAAAGCAAAACTGCTTTAGTAACTGCATTAGCAAAATAAAAGTTTACCAAGGGGGGGGGGGTTCTGTAACAGAGCTTGTTTTTATCACAGCTAATGAACAATCAATTTTACATCTAGATTTGAACAAACCAACATTTTTACAGAACTGTACAGAATTTACAGAAGTTCAATGGATTTTTTTTTTAAGATGAGGCACTATAAGCAATATTAACCATTTCTGTCTCATTGCTTCCAGTGGAAGACTGGAATCAATGAGACGTGTAAATTCTCCCAAAGAAAACAATGGAACCGAGAGTTGTGCCCGGGATCACCAGGCCTGGGTTTCCCCAGAAGTGATGCCATGCCATGCCTCCTAGCCATTTCCAAACATTTTTTCTTTCACCTGCTGGCTGCTGGAGTGCCCATGGGCAAGGTCCACTGGGGGCAGAAGAGCACTCATCCCTAGCACATATACGGCAACCTTAGTTGTGTCACATTTTTGTTCAAAAATAGGCCATGGGAGCGTCTGTATATATATTTATTCATTCTGTGTCTTGAAACATTCCTGAATAGCTTGCCAGTAGACATGGACATGAACCAAAACAATTTAATGAACCAGCTGTTCATGGTTCGGTGTCAACGATGAACCTGAACCAGCGAACCACAATGAACATTTCCCACTGATGTACTGGTTCGAGGTTTGTGGTTCGTGGCCATCAGAACGGCCCCCGTTGGACTTTGAGAGCCCATATTCTCAGGGAGTGTTTAGCAGGCTCTCCTCCAGCCAGCACCCAAGTTTGGTCAAGATTGCAATAGGGATCTTGGAGTTATACCCTCTCCAATCCGAGGCCCCCGGGAAACTCCCATTAGAGCCACCAGTTGACATTGGCCCAGTGTCATGGGCTGGGCCAGCCCAAGCAGGGTGGTTCAAGTCCAAACCTTAAGGCCAAAGTCAAAGGGGAGTTCCAAGAGCAAAAGCCAAGTCAAACCGGTGGTCAGAGCATGAGATAAAGCCAGGAGTGAGTCCAGAGTCCAAAAGCAAGGTCAGGCACAGTCCAAGGTCAGTCACCGATAGTGTCAGGTCCAAAAGCAGGCACGGGCAAGGTTCACAAAACACAGACCAGTTGCAGGCAGTAGACACATTGCTTCCATGCCCAGCAGTTCCTCCAGACTGGCTCTTATAGCCAGGCATGGTTTTCAGCCAGCTGCTGGGGCTCTATCCTGCCACTACTCATCATCACTCTCCAGCATCTGGCGTTGGCTTAAGAGGCGAGCACTGCGCCGTCTCTCCTGCAGTTCCAGTCTCTGGCGCTGCCTGCGGCGTTCCTTGGGCATGGGTGAACATGGGGGGGTGGAGACTCTTGGCTGCGCTGCACCTGTAGAAGTCCCTGGCTGAGCTTCCTCTGTAGTATTGGAGCTAGAGGGTGCTGGTACATCAGCTGCTGGCTGTAAGCTCTGATCAGCCAGCAGCTGTTGCTCCTGATTGCTGGCTTCTGCTGAATCAGGGCTAGGGCTGGCTACACAGGGCTCCTCTTCTCCTGAGGAGTCCTGGCTGGCTACACGAGGCTCCTCTCCTCCAGAGGAGACCTCACTCTCAGACTGGGCCATGACACCCAGTGTACAAGGGGTTGGCCGTCAGAACTGCCTATCAGGGTTTGCAGGGATGAGATTGGAGTGCCCATGGCTACAGAACACCCCCTTCCTCCTCCTTCCTCCCGGGTGTCTTCTCCCACGTAACCAATTGTAACCAATTTGCAGTTCCATGGTTGAAAGGAAGACCTGCCGATCAAAGTAAGCTGGGCTTCGGTTCGGGTTTCCAGGGTGACAGAAGGAGCACAGACAGAGTTCAGGCATTCCCCCAGCTCCGTTTCCAAGGGAATTGATTGATGGTGCCTGACTGTCTGGATTCATGAACTGCGGGTGAATGCAACAAACCGGGCTTCTAACGAATACTGGTTCATTGGCCATGGACCCTCACGAACCGCTGGTTCACGAACATACAATCAGGCAGTTTGTGGGCTTTTTTTGGTTCATAATGTGGTTTGTGTCCATGTCTAGTTGCCAGCACTGCATCAACAAATGCTAGATTTAGAGGATGGCACCTGGGGAGGGTGAAGTTTGGGGAGGATATGTTGTCACTTCTGGATGTAGCTGTAGGAATTTGCCCTAATGGTAAAGAGACATGGGGAAATTCTTACAATGTCACTATGGCGGACATTTTTTCTTTTGGTCTTCAATTTCTTGAAGGCAGGGATTTACCCACCCTGGGTGGACAAATGGCAAGCCTCAATGCCTCTAGAAAACTTCAGAAGAGTCATCAGAAATAGCCTTCTTATTAAGAAGTACTGATCAGTCAGGGAAAAGACATATTAAAATATGATTTATATTACTAATTCCAGGCAGAGACAGCCTGCTCAGCAAAAGGAAGAGAATAGCTCTAGCTATTGTTTAGCTAAAAAAAAAATAGAGTTTGGTACATGAAACACTTTGCACCCTAGAACTCTCTAGGGATCTTGGGAAGGGTTGTCCTGGCCTTGTGGTTCAGTAGATGCTAGGCCCTAAATGCTGAATAAATTTGAAGATTGCAGTTAGTATTTGAACACAAATACTACAGCTACAGAGCAGTCCTAAGCAGAGTTACATATTAAATGTATAAAGGTTTTTTTAAAATAAGTTTTGACTTACTGAAACAAAAAACATCCTAAATATCCAAAACTGTTCTAAATCTTGACCAAACATATGAAAAAAAAATCAAAGGAGTTGAAGGAAGAGTTTTAGCTTGATATGATTTGATGTCTTATCTTGGAGCAGCACAATTCCAAAATAGAAATAATTAAAAAATAATCTCTTGGAATTTGCATAAAGAACATTCTTAAGCATTTTTAAAATATATATATATATATATATATATATATATATATATATATATATATATATATATATATATATATATATATATATATATATATAAAAAACAATCCTGTGCAGATTCTGAATATGTGGAATATGACTTTTTTCAAATATATAAGCAAGAAGACATGTGGTGACAAAACTGAGTCCACATCAAATGGTCCCTGATCCAGAGATAATTATTCATTTTTCATGTTACAAAAGGCAAGATTCTCAAGATAATGAATAAAAATACGCATTTGCACAGACTTTACAAAATGGATGGGAAGGCATACCCCCATGTGCATGTCCCATTGAGGATTATACTGGATGCTTTGGGGAGAGTTGCTAAAACCTTTGTCTTAGAAGAAGCTTGGAGATTTGAGACCAGTGCCATGGATGGTGGACTTTGAGGAGAGAGCTTAGTGGTGATGTGATATCATTCTAGGTCTTCTCTTTCTCCTGGATTCTATGGTATACCTTCTGAAGCAGCTATTTCCTCTTGGGGAACTCATCTTTATAATCTGGGAAGCAGCTGTAATTCCAGAAGTCCAGGCTAGAGATGGGCACAAACCAAAATGCGAACCAAAATTCAGCACAAGCCAGGCCGGTTCGTGGTTTGCGAATGAGCAGTTCGTCAGAGCCCATTTCTGATGAACCACCATGAACTTTAGGCTGGTTCGTTTGGTTCGTTTTTTGGCTCGTCACTGCAGATAGCCTGGCACCAATCAATCAATTTCCTAGGCAACGGGATGGACTTTTTCCGGACCTTCTGCTGACCCAGAAGTGTCCTTCTGCTGTCCCGTAAATGACCTTCTGCTGACTTGGAAGTGGTGATTTGCTGGCCCAGAAGTCACATTTTCACTAACCAAAATGAACCAATTCGTGAACCAGGGCAGGTTTGTGAAAGTTCGTAGTTCATGGTTCGTGGTTCATGAAATGTGACAAACCACGAACTGCACAGTTCATTTTTTGTCCAGTTCATGCCCATCTCTAGTCCAGGCCCCACCTGAAGGTTCACAACTATAAGCACAAATCCACCCTCCACATGCAGATCACACTCGAAAAAGGGAATCAGTACATGCATAACTGCCTCTGAGTGCAGATATCCTTGTTTGGATTAGAGTGACTGTCCACATGAATGTTCTGCTGGATGCCTGACAGTGTCTTCCTAAACACAGTTACACCCTTGTAAGCCCAATGTCTTCAATGGACTTAGAAGGCTGTAACTCAGAATGGTGCAGTAATTCTCTTCTCTGCTTCTTGCACAGATTGCTTGTTTGGATACTGACACAGTGCATGTTATCCCTTGTTTCTTGGCAGCTGCCCACAGCACAAAAGCCTACTCTACATAAATAGCCACCTTCAGCCAGTAGTGCTAGTTGACATTCTTTTGTTTGGGACCTCGTAAGGCACTCTGATGGCTGAGGATTTAGCTCTGTGTCTATTTGCCAAGCCTTTTAACATTTAAGAAAGTTTCCCTCCCAGCATGCAACAGCAACATACTGATACTAGTATAAGATGATATCTAGTAATACGCCATTTCCTTGTCAGGTTTAATTCTAGTGCCTATTGCTGAAGAGGCAGTCTTAAGAGCTTTCTTTAATGCATCTGCTTTCAGAGACACTGTGTCCCACACCAAGGCTTGAATAATATGGAAATGAACAGTATATCACCACAGATAAAGCTTAGGGGAGATAAAGCCAGTGCTGAGCAGCAGCTGACTACAAACTCCACTTTATTACGAGAATTTGTGTCACCTCAGAGGAATACCATTGGTGCTTTAATGCCATGCATACAAAGAGTTCAAAAAGAGAACAAACCAGGGATTTAGTGGATTAATGGGATAACAAACATATCAAGAAAAAAAAAGGGAGGGGGATCAAGCTGGAAATTCGTCTTAGAGCAGAAACACAATCAGTCACTGGAGACTTCTTAAGACAGTCCTGATTTTAAATCAGCTTTCAAATACATTTGTTTCCCTGAATTCTCCAGTGGCTGATACTTGTCTAATTTTGCATTTTCTCCACCTAATCTGAGTACCAGTTCATATATTACCACAGCAGTGTGGAAGCAGCTTCAGGTCCTGCATTGCTCTAGTAACACCCATAAGAAGAAATCATGAGTTCGTGAGTTGGGGGAAGGACACCAGTCGTTCCCCACTCTAGTATTATCCCCCATGGGATACAGTGCAGAGGCATAACATACAGCTGCCATTTCTAGGCCCTGGACACCTGGGAACTCTAATCCTCATGGCTCATGGCTCATTCGCTGCCCGTCATGGATCATCATGGAGGATAGGTTTATAAGTGGCTACTAGCAATGGTACCAGGGAACCTCCACATTCAGAGGCAGTAAATCTCTCTATACCAGTGTCAGGAGGCAATATCAGGGAAAGACCTCAGCCTCTATGCTCTGTTGTGGGCCCACCAGAGTAAACGGTTGGCCGCTGTGTGAGACAAAATGTTGGATTAGTTGGAAGGGGGCTGCGGGGAGTGGAGAGGGCAAAATTTCTTCCCTAGAACAAACACTGTGAGCCTCGCTACAAGTGACATCTTACACGCGAACGGCACATGATCATTTTCGCAAGTCTTTCTGGGAATTGAAGTCCCTCTCCCCCACCCCTTTTCCTTCTGTTTCTTCCCCTCTCTTTTAGAATGGCTGCCTGAAGAGACGGAGAAAGCCTACGATAGCAGCTTTTGCAAATCGTCTTGCTGGGGGGTGGGGGATGCTCTGGAGAAAGCTGACGTGTCGGTGAAGTCCTAGTGTCCTTCCCCTCTCTGTTAGAATTGCTGCCTTAAAAGTCAGAGAAAGCCTGGTTTTGCAAATCGCTCCTCCAGTCACAAGCCTGCTCTCAGTGATCTTTGGGGGCGGGCAGCTGCAACTTTGCTAATCGGCTTGCTGGGGGGGGAGATGCTCTGGAGAAAGCTGATAAAGTACCAGCTGCCCACCCCCAAAGATTATTAAGAGCAGGCTTGTGACTGGAGGAGCGATTTGCAAAAGGAGGCTTTCTCCATCTCTTCAGGCAGCCATTCTAACAGAGAGGGGAAGGAACAGAAGGAAAAGGGGTGGGGGAGAGGAACTCCAGTTCCCAGAAAGACTTGCGAAAATGATCAAGTGCCGTTCGCGTGTAAGATGTCACTTGTAGCGAGGCTCTGAGATTGTCTGGTGAAGATGAGAATAGCCTGGCTTGTTCAGACCAGTAATCCAACTAGACATGGCCCAGTCCTCTGTACTAGAGATGGGCATGAACCGAATATGAACCACAATTAAGCACAAACCAAGGTTCATCAAATCCCATTTCTAACAAAATGCCACGAACTTTAGTCTGGTTCGTTTGGTTCATTTTTTGGTTCATCATTGCAGACAGCCTGATGCCAATCAATCAGTTTCCTAGGCAACAGGGGATGGACTTCCTGCAGACCTTCTGCTGACTCGGAAGTGAACTTCTGCTGGCCTGGAAGTGACCTTCTGCTGACCCAGAAGTGATGATTTTCTGACCTGGTTGTGACATTTTCACAAACCAAACAAACCAGTTCCTGAACCAGGGGCAGGTTCATGGTTCATGGTTCATGGTTCATGAAATTTGATGAACCATGAACCACATGTTTTTTTTTTTCCAGTTCGTGCCCATCTCTACTCTATACTGAACTCTCCTCATCTTCCACTCTCTTGCTTGTTCCCCTGTTTTACCATACAAATTGTGGCAATTCCTAGAGCTACCCATTGTACCACAGCTGGTGTTGCAGCCTCCCCCATGTTTCCACCCACAACCCTTCTGCTGGTTGCTACTTCCTGGTAACCCTATTCTACTCATGTATGATTGTGTTCCATCTGATATAGGGTAGGGACCCAGATCAAATGTGTATTCCATAATATGTGAGTTCTGATACTTTGATCTGATGCTGATGCTAAACTTATTCTAGGAAGGAGAACTGTATATACACATATAGTGTGCCTCCCCCCCTTCCCCACTGTGAAGCAGATTTTCCCTCCCAAAAAAAATGAGGATGTTTGCTGGGACTGGGAAGACTCTGGTAGCATGTATCTGGGTGTAACTTTGAATTCCTTTTGTACCCACTTCAAGAACATATTTATATCTGGTTTATATCCCAGCCCAAATTAAGTAGGAGAAAAGCAGAAGCTCAGGTTTCTTTAAAATGAAATGGCACTAATGGCTAAGTAAAGTTCAAAAAGATAACATCAGGTTTATTCAACAGGCAGGGTTAGTAAGTAGATAGGCAGGGAAAGGAAAGCTGAGGTAAATTTTGTTTGTTGAACAGAGTACATCACAAGCATTAGGCACAATAGTAGTCTTCTTAAAGCTTATTTTCAGTGGTTACAGATCTTAGAAATGAGAGGTTGATAGTTTCAGACTTAAGTTACTTAAACAAAGTTCCTTCATAGATTTCACTTCACAGCTCAGGTGTTCGTACTTCAACACAGCACTCTTTTCCTTTTATTCGAGACCCAGGGTACTCCAAAGAGCCAAAAGTCTCTTTCTAGATACTGGGCAGGAATTATTCATCTAATAAAGACATAACCCTGATCACTTGGCTGTACTACCCACTTCCTTTACCAACCACATGCTCCCAGTTCTTTCTTGTTTGAGTACAATTAGTGCTGGCTTTTCCGCTTTAGTTCATCAACTAAAAGCTTTTCATAAACCTTAAGCTGTCCTAGTTAGGGCAAACTTTTTCCTTCATTTCCTCACACAGAGAATTCTCAGGGTCAAAACACACGAAATGCATGGGCAAGTGTCGGATCGTGCATGGATCCCTGGAAATTGTAGTTAAAAAAAAAACCCAGTCGCTTGATGTGAATCTCAGCTCAGTTGGGGAGAATTGCAACTGGCGGGACTTTCTCTCTCACACACTCTCTCTCTTTCCCTCTTTCAAAAATCCTCCAGGAGCACAGGATGGGGGTGGAGGGGGGTTGAGAATGGTGGAACAAGAGACAGGAAAAAAGCTGAGGTGTTTTGCAAGCAGTCCCTACCATTCTTCTCCTGTTATATCCCCCCTCCTGTCCCTGAGCTCCTGAAAGAAAACCAGCAAATTGGATTTTTGAAAGAGAGAATCTCTCCAGTTGAGCAGCTGTTCTTTGCAAGAAAATCTGCTTTGCTCGAATTTCCTCCTGTTGCTTGGGGACGGGGGGGTAAGCTTCCCAGGGAAGCTTGTGGGACCAATCAAGTGCTGTTCATGTGTAATTTGTCTCATGTGTTTTCACACTCAGTCTGACCTTCCCTGGTCAGATTCCAAGCTTAGACTCTCACCTGACAATCCTGTCAGCTCCAATTTGTTACCTTCTCACTGGCCAAGCACAGATAGGGGGAACAGCATGTCAATCATCCTCCGTTCAGGCAGTTGTTTTTTTAACCCTTAGGCAGGGATTGTCTGAACTCTGTCTGAACTCCTGCTGTTGCCCTGGAAACTCCAATTAGCTTGATAGGCAGGTGTGGAGCTCCAAATTTGTTACAAAAAGGGAGCAAAGACCAGGGGGAGGGGGGCTCCCAGCTCTGACTTTGCAGACAGTGGAGAGACAGTTGCTGTTGGCATTTTGATAGAGAGAGTGCATTGGAGCTTGAATTTTCTTTGTGTGTGGTGGGATAGGGATCTACCCCTTCAAGTTCCAGGGCTGCTGCCAGGCTCTGGGACTTATTTATTATTGGTACCTTTCCTGGTGCCTGCTCAGCTCAGGTTTCTGGGAGTGGTACAGTAGGGATCTTGACTCTGATGATGGCTGGAGGAGAGCCTGCTGGCCCCCATGAACAGCCAATGATGAACACGTTCATGAACAGGGCCATGTTCGTGGTTGTTCATGAGTCCCTGTTCATTGATGGCAATGAACAATGAATATCATGGGTTTTTTTTTCTGTCCGTGCCTATCTCTACTCCTGATCTACCAGCAGTTTGCTGGCTGTTGCAGAGTAGCCTGCAAATTCCCTGGAAGACCCAGGAAAAGACTATGCAAAGATCTGCTCTAAGCTTTTCTTACAAAACTTGTATTTAATAGGATTTTCCTCAGTGCAGCTTAGCCAATAGCTTCATTTTTTATACTTTCCCTAGGTTATGTTTTGTTTTCAGGGTACATGCTTGGCAGGTGGCAACAGGGGTGGGGTATAGCTCAGGATATTTTTCATTGGTCAGAAATGGCTCTCATTAATGAAAAGTTCAGTGACTCCCATTTTATAGGGACTCTCCCCCTCCTTCCGTGTTGGTGACACTGGCTGTTTTCACATGTCTTTAACATTGCGCAAAACTCACAGAACAAGGACATCTTCATGATGTGATTTCTGATGTCATCACACCATGAAAACAGAATCATGATGGGGTGATGTCAGAAATCATGCCATGAAGACGCCCTTGTTCCATGAATTTTGCGTGATGTTAAAGATGTGTGAAAACGGCCACTTTTTCTTCTCCACAGCTCCTTCTTTGATACATGGAATGCTCTCACTACTAGTTCTAGTATCAGCAACCCAGAGTAATGTAATTTTCCCATGATGCTTTTGCCATTGTTGTATGTGTGTATGGGGGGAGGGGGAGGACTGCCAGGTTGCAACCTCCTGCCCCTGCTCCCACCTTTGCTCTATAGAGTGGTGGTGGTGGAGAGTGCACTGAAGTCAGAGTTGACTTATGGCAACCCCCTGGTGGAGTTTTCACAGCAAGAGACTAAGAGCAGAACCACAAGTGACAAAAGGCACAGATTGGACACTTGTCAGCTTCCCTCAAGTTTTGATGGGAAATGTAGGCAGCTTGGCGGAATGTTGGACAACTGACAGTTGAAAAGTCCATTGGACAGCAGTCAGAGAGCGAAGCTGTGAGACCAGGATGCCTACATTTCCCATCAAAACTTGAGGGAAGTTGACAAGTGTCCAATCTGTGCCTTTTGTCACTTGTGGCTCTGCTCTCTCAGAGGTAGTTTGCCATTGCCTGCCTCTGCAACCCTGGTCATCATTGGAGGTCTCCCATCTATTACTAACCAAGGCTGACCCTGCTTAGCTTCTGAGATCTGATGAGATCAGAATCACCTGGGCTATCCAGGTCAGATTGTTCTATAGAATAGCAGGAGGAAAAAACAAGGGGGTTTCATGGCTGAAATAGCACTGTCATGTCCTGGAGGTTCTTGGAAGTTCTGCAGACTCTGCTCAGAGAAGCCACCTTGGATTGCTAACAGAGAGCTGGCAACTCAGGGGCAGGGGAGTGGGGAAGAGCACTACCACCACAGTGGAAAAGAAAAGAGAACTGCTGAATCACCAGGAACAGCTCACAGTAGAGGGGCTCGAGGAGTTAGGGTTTGGGGAAGGCCATTCAGAACTATCTGGGGAGGAAACAGTTTTTTTCTGAGCATCCTCCATTTTTGCTCATAATTGCCAGTCCGGATCTCAATTAAACCCCTGGGAACTCACACATCCGTAATTGTGATTCATTCTGGGTAATGAATCTGGGACTTCTCTTTATGTCTCTGCAGGAGGGGGGGAGGGGGCACTGTTTTCACAAGAGAAACATACTGTGGTTTCTGAGCTCAGTTTCTTGGCTCAGAAAGTGACTGATGGATGGGGACTAGGAACAACAGATGTAGAGCGATTGATCTCTCTGCCACATTATGACTAGCAGTGTATATCAGCTTATGGCTAATCCAGAGATTCAATGAAAGCAAGATAATAGTTTAAAGGCAGTTTTGTTAGAACAGCCAATTCTAATTTATCTGTGCCAACTTTGTCAAAGGAATTACAATACCATGTGGAAACTTGTGATACAGAGCGTATTTGAGGGCGGAGGTGACTATAAAGTGGCAGTTTTAATTTAGAGGTGCTAAAACCTTCACTTTTCCTGTTCTCAAGCATATTTTTGTCCGCTATATCTGAGATTTTGCCACACATCGCACTTTTTGATACATTTAATTATGAACATATTGAGGTATAGCATCCTGCTCATTCTTAAAAGTAAAAAAAAAAAAGTTTGTTTTTAATTTAGCTAAATTGGATGGCCCAGGCTAGAACTATCTCATCTCACCTCAGAAGCTAAGCAGGGTTGGCTCTGGCTAGTACTTGGATGGGAGACTACCAAGGAAGTCCAGGGTTGCTATACTGAGGAAGGTAATAGCAAACCACCTCTGAATGTCTCTTGCCTTGAAAACCCTATAGGGTCATTCTAAATCACCAGCACCTTGATGGCACTTTCTACCACCAAATTCATAAATTGAGCACCTTACTCTGCCCAGGTATTAGCTGGAGTGCTCAGAGATAGAAAAAGAATGTATTGGCGTCATTGCTGGCTGTTTTTAACCATAGCACAACACAATGACTTGGAAATCTCTCTCACACCTAGCCCATCCTGTAATCATGGTGGTGGAGAGTGCTGTCAAGGCATAGCTGACTTATGGTGACACCTAGTAAGGTTTAAAGGCAAGAGACTGACAGAGGTAATTTGCCATTGCCTTCATCTGCAACCATAGTCTTTGCTGGAGGTCTCCCATCCAATTACTAACCAAGGACAACCTTGCTAATTTTTTGAGATCTGATGAGATCAGGCTTGCCTGGGCTATCCATGTCGGGGCTTAGTGTGTATGTATCAATCATATATTGAGGCTACTCTCTCTCCAAAGAGATCAGAGCAGCATACATCATCTCAAAACAACCCTGTGAAGTAGGTTAGACTGAGAGGAGCACTGCTGGTGCCAGGGTTTCTGGTGCCCGCGGCCAGCTCCACATGTGCACGCACGCAGTGTGCACATATGCCCCGGACTGCGTGATGATGTCATCAATTATAATGTCATCACACGGCAAAGCTGGGGCCATTGGCTGGCGGGTGGCTGGGGCGGCACGTGGAGGCTGCCCCCGGTCTGCACACTGCCCTGGCCACCTGCCATGTCTGGCCTGCAGCTGCTGCACCTGGCCGGGGTCATGCGGCGGTGGCAGCAGCATGGGGCTGGCCGGCTTGAAGCAGCTATGGTTAAAAACAGCTCTGTGGCACGCGCCTCTGCTCCCGGCAGCCCCTCCGGCGCCCCGGTGCCCACGGCAGCCGCCTCACCACCTCAATGGTGGCACCAGCCCTGCAGAAGAGTTTGACTAACTCAAGGTCATCCAGTGAGTTTCATGGCAGAATAAACATTTAAATTCATCTCTCGATAGTTCTAGTCTAACACTCTGACCATTATTCCAGTGTGTTTCATATCCATAATATGAAAACAACAATACTGACTGCTGTTAAAGGCCTGGCACATTAGGAAGGGCAGCTGAGAACCTAAATACTCAGTATTTGGAAGGACTTTGAGAATTTAAAGAAAGTATTGTGTACATACTAAGTATTTTATTTGGTTCTGGTATCTAGTCATGCTTTAATCATGGATAAAAAGATTAAAATTGATTCAATTAAATATTCTTTAAGAGACATAGTGGACATCTAGAGATCACATAGGTGTTGGTTTCGTTCATATTCTAGGTCAGGCCGAAGAGAAAGATGGGAATGAGATGTAACTTTTACCTTTTTGATTATCCATCTGAGATACAACCAAAGTGTCTTCTCTAATTCATTTTCTCTACTTTTGTATAACTTTCTCCCTGACTTCTCTCTCAACTTGTTTCTTGCTCAGCTGGTCAAAACATTTGCAGATCTACAGTCAGTCCACTGTTGCAATCCAAGTTATGAGCGATGCCTGAAAAGGAGTGGGGTTGGCTGATGTACAGTCTCCAAATGGCTGAAGATAGGGCTGTCTGCTGTGCCTGCAATTTCCCAAAGCCTTGGTTGTGAATAGAAAGGGGTTGGAGGAGTTAGTGTTCTATTTTGTGATATTCCTTTGTCCCTTTCAGTTTGCCTGTTTCAGGTGGATTGAATGGGAGTGGATAAAATTAAATTTTACCAGCCGCAGGACAGCTTCTACGAGCAGCAGGCAAATCTGCTGCTAACCAAAAAAATATGATTAGCAAACTGCATCAAGTAGCAAGGCTCTGAAAAGAGTATACTTCAGGCTCAGTCCCAAGTCGCAGATCAAAAATCCCATATATCACTCTTAGGAGAAGCACTAGGGTTACAGGGATAGGCAGGCACCTTGCAGCTCTGGTTTGCTCTACAGGGGGCAGTTAGCTTCCTCACATTGTTCCTTAGAAGACTAACAAATGTTCCAGGTTTTCTCTAAATTACCTTTGTGTGGATTTTCTCACTTCTTTTTTCAGTTGTTGTGAATGTGTTCCACAATGTGTTCCAGGCCTTCTTAACAGAAAGGGTTTTAAGGTTGCCAGTTCTGGGTTAGAAAATTCCTGGAGATTTGGGGATGGAGCCTAGGGAGGGTGAAGTTTGGGGAGGGACCTCAGTGGAGTATAATGCCATAGAGTTAAGGATCTCATTCCCCCAGTGGGGGGTGGGGGATTTCCCGATTTCATCCTCTGTCCCCCAGCACCACTTACTTGGCTGGAGGGGGAGAATGGTGTGGGAATGGGTCTCCCGGGCATGCTCCCGGGGTGGCATGACAACATCACTCCTGGGAGTGACATCATCATGCTGCCCCAAGAGCACTCCCACACTTTGTAGCTGGCCAATTTGAGCCCCAAATGGGAAAATTGGACCTATTTGAGGCTCAAATTGGACAGCTGTGTGTATGTACAATCTTGCAGATGTGTGATGATGTCACCAGAAAAAAACCTCCCCAAACATTGGATCCAGTTGTTGGTGTTAAAATTTTAGATATAGTGATAGACTAATGAGGAGAATTCCCAGGGAAGGGAATACTGAACACAGAACAGTTTTAACTCAAAAATATCTGATGCTGTCCAGTCTTCTACACCTTCTCTCTAAGGAGAGGTAATCTTCCAAGGGTTTAAGAAGACAACTGGCAAAGGAACATCTACCTATCCTTGTTCTACAGGTTCAACAGCAGGCAGGGGTAGGTCTTCGACTAATCAGAAACTGAGGGGAATTTTATGCAAATGTTCTTCCCTAAAATCTCAAGGCCAACGAAATCTTGGGTCTTGAGAGTCTGTTGGGTCCCTCAGAATCAGGAGGCTTTTGTACTCAGCACTCTCGGGAGCTAGAAGCTAAGTGAAGACTGCAAAGGTTTCCCAGCAGGGTCATAATGGCAGAACTGCCAGAGACTATTTTCAGATGGGCCATCAAGTAATGGATGGTTTTCATCACTGTTCTCCTTTGCTTGTCTGAGTGCTCAGCAGCCAGTTAGATGTCATACCCTTTAGCTTCTGCCCTAGCTAATGAAATGGAATGTTGCTGTGCTAAAGATCCTTACAAACATGTCATTTCTTGCAGCTAAACAAGAAAGGCAGGGTAACAACATTTCAAATACATAAATAAAGGCTACAGTGTCATAATAGGACAGGGGGAGATGGTGTTCAAATCTCCACTAGGCCAATATTTTCACAAAAGATGATAGGGGGTCATGTTTTCCAGTGGACAGGCACCACAGCGCAGAGGCTGGCCTGAAATGTATGGTTAGAGCAGAGGCAGAACAGAGCACATGAAGCCAAAAATGCAGTATTTCTTCTCCCCTTTTCTCAGAAGTGGATCTGGCCACCTCTGACAAAGATGGCAAAGCCACGACAGTTTACATTTTCTTGAATAAATATCTCAAGTGAGCTCCAGCTGTGAGTTCTAGCTGCAAGTCATTCTTCTGTGGGCAAAACACGCTTTTTCTTGCAAGTCTGCATGTGATTTTCACAAACTGTCAGGAAATTTATCCTCAATCAATAACAAAGTGTTTCAATCCCATTTTCTTGTCTAGTTCTCTCTCTCTCAAGATCGCTTTGAACTCTAAATTTCATTTCACACTAATGGCAGTTTCCACGTTGTTTTTAACCAACAACTTTTAGTCAGTCAGAAATTTTGCATGCGCCAATTTGTATTTAGAGTTCACTTTGATATAGAGCCAAAACACACGAGAAGAAATACCCAGGTTCAGCACGTGTTCTCTTACCTCAAGGTTTGCCAGGATCTGTAGGCATCCTGGAAGCTTAAAGTTTAGCATTTACAGAGCAGCAGGAAGGGAAATATAGGCGCCTGTATTTCCCTTCCCCTTCCTGCTGCTCTGTAAATGCTAAACTTTAAGCTGCCAAGACACCTACACTTCCCAACAAACCTTGAGGTAAGAGAACAAGTTTAACATTTACAGAGCAGCAGGAAGGGGAAGGGAAATGCAGGCACCTGTATTTCCCTTCCTGCTGCTCTGTAAATGCTAAACTTTAAGCTTCCAGGACGCCTACAGATCCCGGCAAACCTTGAGGTAAGAGAACACGTGCTGAACCTAGGTATTTCTTCTCGTGTGTTTTGGCTCTAAGTTTCATATTTCTTTGCGTGCCATGTTGGGACTGTCCCCTAACCCATCTTTAGCCTTTTATCCTATTTGTTCCTCTCTCCTTCCCTTGAGGTGTGTAACTGGTTACCACATTGTTGTTATTGTTATTGTTTCAATATATTGATAAATACAGATTGAAATATATTCAAAAGGTGTATTGGGATATCACTAAACTTCTCCCTAACCTGGAAAATGGCTTCTTACCTCGACAGGGCCGACCTGGCCACTTGGATCCATGCTGTTGACTATTGTAAAGCACTACACATAGGTCTCCCATCTAAACTAACTAGGAGACTCCAATTGGTGCAAAATGCTGTAGTTTGACTGTTATTAGGAGTGAGCAGGAGCATGAACATCACTCCCATTAGTTACTGTGCTCACTTCAAGGTATTCGTTATCACTTATAAAGCTGTTCACAGCTTTGGTCTGGCATATCTATGGGACCACCTCCCTCCACGGCAGCTTCGCTCATCCGAACAGGGTCTCCTGCAAGTGCCAGGCTGAACATGGGTGAAATCAACAGCAGCCCGTACAAGGGCTTTCTCCGTAGTGCCCCCTATCCTGTGGAATGGCCTGCTTGAGGAGTTCAGGAGAGCCCCCACCCTTCTGGCTTTCTGCAAACAGTGCAAAACCAAATAATTCAAAAAGGCTTTTTACTCAGATATTATAGGAAGGGGATCGTGGATGATCCGCTAATGGACCTCATCACTATGTTGTATTGGATTACTACTAATGCTATGTCTTTGTGAACTTGTATCTATTTACCCTATAACATTGTTTATGGAAATGTTCCTGATATTGACTGTACTAATCTGACACTGAGTAATCTGCCTTGAGTCTCAGTGAGAAAAGCAGACTATTGAATGACATAAATAAGTATGAATGAACGAATGAACGAATGACCTCTGTTCTAGTTCTGTTCATGTTCATATAAAAATAGTAATCCAAGATGGGGATGACAGTCCTTATCTTTAACGTAAGACTCATCTAGATAGTGCAATGGAAACATTTTCTATAAGCATCACAGTACCGGTGCCTTTACAGACACATGCAAAATCTTGTTTCTGAGCAAAGACCTCCTTTGCTGAACCAGGCTGTTAACTTTGATAAATTAACAGTGCCATCCTAAGCAGAATTACAGCTTTCTAAACCCAGAACTTCCCTGGACTTGAAGGGTGTAAGGTTTCTGAGGGCCACACTGAGCGTCTGTTAATTAGTTGCTGCAATATGCACTGCAACATCCTTTCCCCTTACATTCCACAACAGAAAAGGCAGCTTATCGTATTATATTATGCCATTTTTACAGTAGTTCACATTGGTATTGACAAAACGTGGTCTTATCTGAGCAGCACTAATTACACGGGTGGCAGCCTTTTGCATAATAAAGAAATCATTCCTGCTAATGAAATACCTGGTTTTGAAGGGCACGACAGAAAGAAGTTGTTTTTAATAACAGGAGACAACAGGTCCTGTCTAATTCGGAATTCAGCAAATGGTACAGAAAGTGGTTTATCAGATCATCTACAGAACCAGTGAAAAGTCAAGATTCTCAGGGTACATCTTGCTCTCATGATCATCCTCTGAAGCCCACTGAAGGTATAGTTGGAAAGTGTAAAGCATGAAAGGCCTTCTGCAACTGAGCAGGTGCAACACCACTCAGAGTCTCTTTATACGAGATGCCTCATTGTATGTTCATCAAGTGTAAGGAGACACAATGTTAGCTGGAAAGAGAGTTTTAAAAGACAGAGCCAATGGAGATCACTCCTCAGAGGTTTTGTTCATTTCATCTTCGCCTCCCTGAAGGCTCTGTCAGTTTTACCTCTTCAGCCTAAAACTGTATGGGATTGCAACCAGAGTGCAGCAAGGAATGGAAATGGGCTGTAGATACCTTCCAGAGCCAGGCTTGCACCTGGAGAGGTTATAATGGGCTGAAGTTTCTCTTCTGGCATTTCTCAGCTTCTTCACACAGCTCCAGTGTACAGCAAAGTCTTTGCCCTGCCACCGGCTCTATCTTTTGAAACTACCCTTCCTGGCTTATACTGTATTTCCCAACACAAGTTCTTCACATGTTGGATGTCTCGTGTAGAGAGGCTCTCATTAATATCTAAGCAATGATCATTTTGACTGATTAAGCCAGTGTGAAAATAAATACTGAGATCTTGACTAAATCATACTGGGCTTCCATCATCATACATTCTAAACCAGGGAAATAGCAGATCAGAGACCCGTGCTGTCTAAAAAAATCTACTAGTCACTCTGATGAACTAGATTTTTTTTAATCTGCTGATACTAAAATTTCTATTTCTTTTCACTATTTCAGGCTGGGACATAGGAACCCATATAAACACATGAGGCTGTTTTACAGACTATTGTCCCATCAAGATCAGTATTATCTACTCTGACCAGTAGAGGTTCTCAAGAGTCTCAGGCTGAATTATTTCGTATCTCCTACTACCTGATCCTTTTAGTTGGACATGCCAGGGTTGAACTTGTGACCTTCTGTACGCCAAGTAGATGCTCTACCACTGAGCCATGGTCCCATCACACTCACACACATCCTTCAAGACTGGGATGTGCCAGGAGTTTGACAACTCGCTCGTTTCACAGGCCACTAAAGTGCTTGTCTAACATATAATAAGAAAGTTTG
The DNA here is from genome assembly GCF_028583425.1 of Eublepharis macularius. NCBI lineage: Eukaryota > Metazoa > Chordata > Lepidosauria > Squamata > Eublepharidae > Eublepharis > Eublepharis macularius. The sequence continues at coordinate 23,088,612 of NC_072796.1, forward strand.
ATCAAGGGGAATTCACCTGGTATTGCATTAGATCTCTTTGTATGTTGAGTAAGAATGAGATCTGACATTGGGGTGACATTGGGCATGCATATCGTTTGTGTGAATCATCACCTCACCATGAGAGCCGTACATACTGCTATAGTCATTTCCACTACAATGATAAGACTACTCTTGAGAGCTGCGCCATCTTAAAAATTATAGTGGTCATGCCTATAATACCCACAAAGACTCACCAGTTCATGTAAACAGTGCCTGTACATGAGTGTAGGCCTCAGAGTTCTCCTGAGGAAACTCTGTGTGGCGGTGAGGAGGAAGGGAAGTACCACAATACCCAAACTGGCCCCCACGGGGAACATTTATTTGTGTACTTTATTCCCTCATCCTCTTGATCCCACTCCCTCCGTTCTTCATCCCATACCACCAAGCCCCTTCAGCATTTCCATAGCCTTATCCATTTAATCCCTTTCCAAAACAGTGTCTAAGTGACCTTCCGGAAGATTCAGGTAGAATCTGCTGCAATAAAACAATTGAGGGAACTATTCCCTCGCTCATTTGTGATAGTAAATCAGTGAAGAAAAACTAAGGCTTCGGTGTATTAAGATTCCACTTTTATCCTAGTTCTTCATTGTGATCTGGCATAGCAGGTGTACAGTGGCAGTGTTTTTCTTCTGTTCTTTCACATAGTAAATAGCAGGCGTGACTGGCGGCAGTAAGGTTGGTATGCTTCAGAGTCTCCCGAGTGCCAACGCAGCACTTCAGAAGTTCCTTCGCATTTGAATAGCAGCTGCCTTTTTGTGAGTCCCATGCTAGCACATTAGCAACCCAAATGGCAGCCTTAAATCAGCCTCCTTAATCGGAGTGCCTTTCAGAGTCTAACCTTGTTGGAAATTGACCCAAAGACATATGGCTCCAAAGCAGAAGATTAACCATTTGGAAAAGGGTGCGTGCACGCAAATTGGTAGCTCAGGGCAATGCTTTCTACGTTATGAAGATCTCTCAGCAGGCTCATGCCTGCTAAGTCACAAATGCATCGAACTCTTCAATTCTAATGAACTAGGTAACATCGCAGCTTTCCTGAAGGAACAGTTGAAATGGCTATATATTAAGCAGGGTTGCATTTTAAGTGCTGAAACTGAGTGCACTTGAGTGCTGAAATGATCACTGGTGTTCCTCTACTGTGCACAACCTGACATGCATATTTAGAGCATTTGAATACTACCTGTAATTATTATTATTATTATTATTATTATTATTATTATTATTATTGATGATGATGATGATGATGATGATGATGATGATAAATAGATCTAGAGGAGTTAGCTGTGTTAGTCTGTAGTCACAAAATAGTAGAGTTCAGTAGCACCTTTAAGACTAACCAACTTTATTGTAGCATAAGGTTTCGAGAACCACAGTTCTCAGTTTGCACCTGATGAAGAGAACTGTGGTTCTCGAAAGCTTATGCTACAACAACAACAGCAATAATAATATCACCTCCCAAGTGGATTGACTACCCGCAAATAGTTCCGCGGAGTTTTGATCTGCACCCACTGGGATAGCTCCGTGGATTCCCTTCTGATAATCCCGCCATCACAGGGATACTTTTCATGGAGAGTCTCTCTACACAAGACTTCTTACACGATGATGCTCAAGTGTAGGGAGATGCAATATTAGCCAGGAAGCGTAGTTTAAAAAGACAGAGCCAAAGGATCTGTTTCACCTCTCTACACCCTAAACAGAGAGAGCACAAGCTCAAGGAGGTGCAAACAGGAGTGACAATAACACACCTTCAAATCAACAAACTATTCACTATTTTATATACTTGGAATCAACAATTCAGTGTTGATTTGTAATTAGTGGATGCCATTCTTGACTTGTAATTAGTGGATGCCATTCATTCCCCACAGGGATGGGAAGAACTCAGGCGGTATCTCTAGCTGGCTACGAGCTTCGCCGGCCCCGTCTCCTTTCGCTCATTTCGAGGCTAGTCTTCTTCCAGCCAAATTTTGCTACAAATAACCACAATAATTTTTACTCCAAGGCATTCCTATACAATATGATAAATTAAAGGCACAAAAGGAGACAGGGTCGGCGAAGCTCGTAGCCAGCTAGAGATACCGCCTGGGTTTTTCCCATCCCTGTGGGGAATGAACGGCGTCCACTAATTACAAGTCTATGGACTGTTTGTGCTCCGTTAAGGGCAACCTTGGCCGATTCCAGACGACTAACCTGAAGGCACTGCATGCCGCCATGTTCCGGATCGCGACGGGGAAAATGCGAAATATCGCATTTTCTCGCGCGAGTTTGGCGCGACGTCGCGTTTTCCCCGTCGCGATCCGGAACATGGCGGCATGCAGCGCCTTCGGGTTAGTTGTCTGGAATCGGCCCTTGTAAATTCAAACAAAAAGACACAGACTGTATATGATTATGTTCTGAATGAACTTTGTGAATGGGACTTGACATGAACACTAAATTGTTGGTTCCAAGTATATAAAATAGTGAATAGTTTGTTGATTTGAAGGTGTGTTATTGTCACTCCTGTTTGCACCTCTTTTAGCTTGTGTTCTCTCTGTTTAGGATGTATCTTAGGAGGATTCCCTTTCTTTTTTGTTTGGTCACCTCTCTACACATCAAACCTTCTCTCTTTCTCTCCCCCTTTCTTTTCTCTCTCCTCCACCCTTTCCCTTCTTCCCTTCCTCCACTATCACCCGCTAAAGGTGGAGCCTTGCCACAGCATGGAGAGCGAGAAAAAGAGAGAGTTTCTCAGTGCAAAAGAGGGAGGTAGGAGAGAGGAGGGGAGAAGGAGGAGGAGGAGGGGAAGAAAAGTGCCGCTCACCACAGTGCTCACCTCAATCCACTGTGCAGGGGAGGTGGATAAGAGGGGCGTGCATCCAGCCAAGGGCTTTCCATATCCTCGCTGTCAGAAAAGATACCTGTGTGTGTGTGTGTGTGTGTCTTTTGGACTGAGCCAGCAGATATTGCTCCTCAGGGGGTTTGTTAATTTCATCTTCCCCTCCAAGGAGTGATCTCTGCTGGCTCTATCTTTTAGCGTGGAGCCTTTGGCTCTGTCTTTTTAAACTACATTTCCCGGCTAACATTGTCTCCCTACATCTGAGCATCCTTTTGTAAGAAGTCTCTACACCTTCAATGCAATCTGTTTTTTTCCCATACAAGTGTGGAAAACTATGGGGACAAGTAAATTCCCTCCCTCCACTGCCTCCCTATTAACCTGCCTTGTGACATTAACCCCATAGTCCTAAGCAGAGTAATACCCTTCCAAGCCTATTGAATTCAGTTGACTTAGAATGGTGTAATACTGCTTAGGATTGCACTGCAAGTCCACAAAACGTTTAAATTTCCCGTGTTTACAAAGAAGTAAGTTGCACTGTGCTCTCCAGATAAGTATGCATACAATTGCATGGTTTGTGAATTCTCTTTGTGAGATATCTCCTAGTATTCCTTGTTGCTGCTGATCTTGGTGGTAGTTACCAGAAAAGACAAATGAAATGTCCAGATCTGGATCAGTTCTCACTTTCAGAACCTCAGATTTTTTGTATACCTCTCCCTACCAATCATTTGCCATATTTCTGCTTTTAAAACTCAATTTGTTCTAGTGGTTGTTACTAGAGAAGACAGGGGAACTTGCCAGATCAGGAGTAATATGCACACATCTCACACTATCTTGTTTCCTAGGCAAGTATGTGACTCTCATCATGATGAAAAGCTGCTCAGATTGGCCTCCTTCACATGCTCACGATGCCGTTGCATATGAAACAGCCTTATGCCAGAAAGCTTGTAGAAGTATCATCTGTGCAGGCACAAATCTGTTCAGCATGGGGTTCTATTTGGACTTGGAACAAAAACATTGATGCAATCTGTCATGGGGCATACAAATGAACAGTTTGATCTTGAGAAGTTCAAATGTTGATCATCTTTCATTTCAAAATTTTCAGTATCCATGTAAACAACCATCCATAACTCGGTAATGTCACTGTTGAACTGAGAGTGAGAGTGTTCAGAAAAATGCTTAAGAGCTTAAGGAGTGCCGCTGGCAATTTCTAAGAATGAATCTTCACATTTAATTTTAATGCAATCCATAACCTTGTACTTAGAAATTTCTCATGGATATTTGCAGAAATGTTCTTCCAGCTGGCAAAATAATGGTTGTGCCACAAATTTCCTATACTGATGGCATGTGGAAAATATTCCATGCAGGTGAGGTCCCTGTTATTGATAAAGAGGAGAATAGAATCAGAAATATGAAGAACTTTTCTATGTTTCCTGCTGTTTTGTATTGGAAATCCTTGCTAATCATATCCCATATCATTAATTTGTGTCCCACTGTGGAAAGAAAGCTATGGATTAGATTACTGTAAAATATTCTAGGAATAGAAACTGGACTATTCTAGACCACTTAGATATCTATAGCTGGGCTGTAATCTTATTAGGCATAAAATTATTGAGAATGTGCAAACGATGTTATTCAGTGGGGCTACTTCTATAGGTGCGGCAAGACAGGTTTGATGGGAGAAAGTATTCTTCCTTGATGGGGTGGAAATTGTTACATCCTTTTAAAAAATACTGGAGGAATAACGGAGCGAAAAAGAAGGCATGGTTATGTACTCTGAATTGAAATGCCTTGGGGATACATTGATCAATTTAAGTCTGAGGTAATATATTTTCAAGTTACTCTCTCAAATGTAGTCCTTATTTTGCTTTGGAGAGCTATCCGTTGCCCTTGGCAATGAAGTTCCAAGGTTCCACAAAACCTCCAACTCTGTACTGCACACTAATTAGAAAGGAGCACATAGACGTTTCTCCCTCGGCTTTTCCTCCTTGTAATATCTTTGGTGTGTTGCCTCTGCATTACAAAGACTGCAGCTGAATTAGAGGTTCTGTGCTTATTAAATAATGGGCATGCTTGCCAAGAGAAGGAGATTCAATAAGATGTTAGCAGCACTTTCTGGCTTTTTCTCTTGTGCATTTTATACAGTATTGAAGTTTCAAACCATTAGAATCTCCTGGAAGGGACCTCCAGGGTCATCTAGTCCAACCTCCCGCACAATGCAGGAAATTCACAACTACCTGCCTCCGCATACACACACCCAGTGATCCTTGCTCCATGTCCAGAAGAGGGCAAAACACCATCAGGATTCCTAATCAAAGTGGCTTGGAGAAAATTTCTACCAGACCCCCAAGTGGTATTCTGCATTACCCTGGGCATGTCAGAAGAGGCCATGAGAACTAAGCACTGATATAACGCTTCCTGCCCTCCCTCTCATGATTAGACATGGGCACGAACAGCATTACAAATGGAAAAAAACCACGAACAGCCTGTTCATCTGTTCATGAACAAGCCGTTCATGAAGCTCCATTCTGAAAGAACAAGTGGTTGTTGCAAGCCTCGTTTGTTGCCTTTGTCAGCCGTTTGTCAAGCCAGACAGTCTGGGGCCTTTCAATCAATTCCCCTGGCAATGGCAGGGACTGAACTCTGTCTGAACTCCTTCTGGCTTTCCTTCTGGCTTTAACCCTTCAAAGTACTTCCAGCAGAGAGTCCCGTTTTTGCCACTGTGAAGAGAAAATGACAACAAAGGGGGAGGACCCATGCATCATGCCTTTCCTGGGATGCAATCTCTCTGAAACTTGGGGGGTCTTTGGAGGACAGTGAGGACTATGTCCCCTGAAAATTTGGTGGGTATTGGACATTGAGAAGGTAGCAGCAAAGTAATTGATCATACACCTTAACAAGACACATTGGCAATCATAGGTGACAAAATAGGAGACAAAGCAGAATCAAACATTATCTGAAAATTTGAACTAGGATTATGAAATGAGGCAGGAGAGAAACTTATAAAATTCATTACAAACCCATGCTTCAGGCAACCAAACAGACAATTGTATATGTGGAAATCACTGGATGGCTGATACAGGAACCAGATTACATAATTGGAAGCAGCAGATGGGGAACCTCTATTCTCTCTGCTAAAATAAGATCAGGAACTGATTGTGGTACAGATCATGAATTGTTAATATCAAAACCAGAATAAAGATGAAGAGAAATAGCAAAAAAATCACAGTTTCAGAATATAATCTAAAGAACATTCCTGAGGAATTTAAAGACTGTATAAAGAACAGATTCGCATTTTTAACAGTGGAATTCTAAACAGATTTACTCCTGTCTAAGTACCTTCATTTTCACTGGGCTTAGATTATAGTAACTCTTCTTAGGATTACACTGTAAGTTTAATTGATCATATGAACTGGAAGAACTGTCAGCTGAAAACAGATACATTATCAAAGAAGAATGTGCAAAGGCTATAGCCAAAAGAAAGAAGAAGCTTCAATGGATGACTGATGAAACTCCTAAAATTGCTAAAGATAAACGAGAAGCAAAAATAAAATGTGACAGAAATAGAATCAATTCTAAATGCAGCTTTTCAGCGACTTACACACAGAGACAAAGAGGACTGTATTAATAAACGGTGCAAAGAAATAGAAGAGAACAATGAAAAAGGAAGAACAAGCAATCAGTTTCACAAAATCCAGAAAATGAAAGGGAAATTCAAACCATAGGGATGCTGAAAGATCAACACAAAAATACAGTATTCCATCAGGGAAAAATAAAGAAAACATGGAAACAATACATTGAAGAACTATGCAGAAGACATGGAACAGTGGCACATTTCTTCAAAGAAGAATCTTTTGATGAAGAACCTGTAATCATAGAAAGTGAAGTGAAAGCTGCACTCAAACAGGGAGAAACAAATCACCAGGAATGGATGGTACACCAATAGAGCTATTTCAAACTACAGAAACTGAGTCCATCAAAATCTTAACAAGAATCTATTAACAAATATGGAAAACAAAACAAATGACCCACAGACTGGAAATGCTCAATCTACATTCCAATTCCAAAAAAAAAGAAGGGAAATGCCAAAGATTACAAGCAAAGCAATGCTCAAATATCTATAACAAAGACTCTTACTGTATATAGAATGAGAAATGCCAGATGTTCAGGCTGGATTCAGAAAAGGAAGAGGCTCCAGAGATCACATTGCAAATTTATGATGGCTAATGCAACATATCAGGGAATTTCAGAAAACAAATCATCCTATGTTTTAAAGATTACAACAAAGCTTTTGACTGTAGATCATGAAAAGCTATGGAGAGTGTTAAAAGAAATGCGGGTGCCACAAGATCTGATTGTGTTGATGTGTAACTTATACTCTGGACAAGAGGCTACTGTTAGGACAGCATATGAGGAAACAGAATGGTTTCCAATTGATAAAGGTGTCAGACAAGGATGTATACTCTCTCCCTGTTTAACCTATATGCAGAACATATCATAAGGATACCTGGATTAGACTAGGTGGAGTGAAAATTGGTGGAAAGAACATTAACAATTTGAGATATGCAGATGACAATCTGCATTGCTAGCAGAAAATTGTGAAGACTTGAAATGAATACTGATTATGGTTAAGGGAGAAATTGCCAAAGCAGGATTACAGCTGAACATCAAGAAGACAAAAGTAATAACTGTCAAGGAATTAAACAATGTTAAGGTTGATGATGAAAGAATTGAAATTGCTGATTTTCTGTTCCTTGGCCCAATCATCAACCAAAAGGGAGAGTGCAACCAGGGAATCATAAGGAGATTGAGGCTTGGAAGGGCAGCCATGAAGGAACTAGAAAAGATCCTTAAAGATAAGGAAGTATCACTAGGGACCAAAATCAAGATAATCCACGCAAAGGGAAAGTTGAAGAGTGAAAAAAGTTGGCAGGAGGAAAATTGATTCATTTGAAATGTAGTGATGGAGGAGAGGTTCAGTTCTAGATCAAAAAAGTCAGTTCTAGATCAAATCAAGCCTGAATTCTCCCTAGAAGCTAAAATGATAAATCTGAGGCTATTGAACTTTGGTCACAGCTTGAGAAGACAAGACTCACTGGAATAGACAATAATGCTAGGAAAAGTAGAAGGCAGTACGAAAAAAGTAGGAGAGCTCAAGTTTGATAGCTTGACTCAATAAAGGAGGCCATGTCTAGTTTGAAAAATATGAACAAGGCTGTTAATTATAGGATGTTTTGGAGGTTTTTAATTGATAGGTCACCTGGCCAGAAGTGACTTGATGACACGTTAAAAAAAAACATTTTTTAAAGATACCAGATTTTTCTGCAAACCAGATTTTTTTCCAGGTTTGTAGAAAGATGACTTGTCTTTTCACATCCCCAGGCTCTGGATTGTAGTATCCATGTTGATAATTTGATATAGTGATTCTTTGTTAAATGCAAGATATTATTTCAACCATATGGAAGAGTCTCCCAACTTTACCACAAAAAAGGTCATTTAAAGAGTTTCAAACTGTGTTGCTGGCCTCATTTCGGTGAAGAAAATATTGACTCAGAATCTGTGTTGTTGCAAATCTTGACCTTTAACTAAAGTGTTAAACAATGCAACAATTAATATCAGTTGGACTGATGCTGATTATTCACTTTATGAATGTTAACTATTTGGCACACCCGGCTGCAGCAATGCTGCATAAGCCGGGGGCCATGTTTTGCTGGCTTGCCCGGGGATGAGACAGACCCCTTCCCGGGCATACGGGCATTTGGGCTGGGGGCGGAGCTTGTGCCTTAGTAGGCTGCTCCACTCCTCCAGCCCTTCAGTGCTGCGTTTTCGCTCGGCCCACCCACCTCGCCCTGTCATAGTGTAGGACTAGCCGGCTGTTGTTTTCAGAGCCAGGTAGGAATTTTTTGCCCCTGTTTCCTGATTGGCTGTTGGTCCAGGGTTTTTTTTGCCTACCTTGCACTGTTGGCAGAGGTTGAAGGTTTTGGCCTGGGTGGGGCCGTTTAGGTTCCCCTGGCAGGAGATTTTGGGGAATAGGGAGCGGGCTGGTGAGCCCAGACATGGGGGAACAGCGCCTGCCATCAGTGCGGTATGCTTGTGACGGCTACCACAGCACAGGCAGATGCCTGTGGGGATCCCCAAGTACAAGTCCTTCCCTCATGCTGTACAGCTGGGGGGTTAGGAGCTTGGTGGGGGGATCCATTAGCCTGGCTGGCCGGGTTGCAGTCATTCAATGGATGGCCTACACCCGGGGCTTTGGGGCTCACCCAGACAGGCCAAGGTGGTGGTCAGGTGTGACCCCGTGGCTTGGCCTGTACCGCATAGTTGGCCCTTGCTGTAGTTGTGCAGTTTCATTGTTGTTATATTAATAAATGGCCACTTATCTCCAAGCCTGTGTCTGCCTCTTATTCCGGCTAAGTCAGCAAAGACTTTCCTAGTTCAGTGAGATCCTGCCACAGATCCATCAGGATACGTACTATAGTTTATGTTTGTGAACGGAAGAACGCAGTGACATTTAACTTCATTAGAGATTATTTATCCTACAGTTGTATTGAATGGTAATCATTAACTAAGGACTTTAAATCTGAAGAGTATGATTTAAATATATATATATATATATATATATATATATATATATATATATATATATAGCATTTATTTAAGACTGACCATACAATTTGGGACCTCAGCCAGAGTATTGTGTTCAGTTTGGGGCACCATATTTTAAGAGGGCTATAGATAAACTGGAACATGTCCAGAGGAGGGCAATGAAGATGGTGAGGGGTCTGGAGGTCAAGTCCTATGAGGAAAGCTTGAAGGAGCTCGGTATGTTTAGCCTGGAGAGGAGATGACTAAGAGGTGATATGATAACCATCTTCAAGTACTTGGAGGGTAGTCATATCAAGGATGGTGTGAAGTTGTTTTTTGCTGCCTTCTCAATGTCCTGCTGCTGGTGCGGAGGGCGATCTAAACTCCCCTCTGACTGGAGATCAGGGGTCAGGGTCACCAGCCATGTGACCATTTTCAAGAGATGCCAGAACTCCATTCCACCATGTTCCAGCTGAAAATAAGCCTGGCTATTATATGTGTCTCACAGTCCTGGGCTTTCCTTTTGCATATATTCACATCAGCCACTAGACATTCTTTCGGCTTTTCTCAACTTCCATCATTAAGAACAGTGCTATTCATTCTTGTTCTCTGCTCTTCCCCAGTGGCCAGTTGAGTACCATCTGACTTGGATGGCTTGTCTTCCAGCACTGTATCTTCTTTTGTTTTAGGTTGTCTCATCATAGGGTTTTTGAGGTAAGAGATCATGAGTGGTTTACCATTGCCTTCTTCTGCTCAATACTAACCAGGGTTAGCTGAAGTGTCACTGTCGTCGTCTGTAAAAGAGCCTCTACAAGTGTTGCCTTCCACTACTCCTGCTGCCCAGTAGCTACACTTCAAGGATTTCTGTACCCCAATCACCACTTGAACTGTTAATTCTCTTCTGCTGATGTGACCATTGATTGCTGAAGGGGGTGGATGAATCTTAGCCTGGTTGCTCAGGTCTGACCATTCCACCTTGACTGACTCTACTAGGAGTTTATCCTCATGACAATCATCCGGTGAGGTGGGTGGGGCTGAGAGAGCTCTGAGAAGCTGTGACTGATCCAAGGACACCCAGCTGTCTTCAAGCAGAGAAGTGGGGAATCAAACCCAGTTCTCCAGATTAGAGTCCTGTTGCTCTTAATCCTACACCATATTGGTAGATATGGCTTTCCAGAGCTGTCTTGGCCTTTGAGGGAGAACTCATCAGAGCCAGGCTTGTCAATAACCACTGCTACCACATGACTTGCTACCACATGACTTGCATTTCTCACCCAGAATCTATATATGCAACAAGGTGAAAAGATTGCTCTGCCTCCAGTGTAAAGAGAAATCCTCAGAATAAGAACTTTAACTGGAATATTTTGAGTTACCAAAGTGGGTTATGTATGCAAATCTTATTAAGTTCTCCCTTAGACGCTTTTGAAAAGCACAGTTCCTCAATCCCCCCCCCCCCCATTTGACACAGAGTCCTGTGGTTTCATGGGGTCATTATGTATATATAATTTCATTTGTGCCACATACAGGGAAAATCAGTTTGGTCTGGTTTCAACTGCAGCAATATGTTTTATTTTGAACCATCTTTGGGAATTTGCAATCTCTCCCCAAATTTGTGTGAAAAATCCTTATTGCTTTTTTAAGGCGATCCACACAGACAGCCCTGCATGGTAATTTAGCAGCAAGACTCTCTTTAATTTCCAACAAGATTTCACAGGATACATTCCAGCATTGCTCTCAAGCTTAGCATCACTGAGCTTTTTAAACATGCCGTTGGTGAGACCATATATTTTTGTTCCTTACAGAGGATAATAGCGAATTCTGTCTTTCCCCCCCAGTACAATAATGCTTGTGAGGAGAACATTCACAGTCATAGGACATGATCTCTGAAATAAATTCTTCAAAGGAGATCTATTACACTAAATCTTTAGAAAACACAAATGGAAGATTTCTAAGTTTTATATTGAATTTTTACAGAACATTTTCTAAAGCTGACAGGAAGGGCATCACATTCGGTTACACTATGCAAGTGATTTTTCTATTACTCTTAAAGAACCATTTTAAAGATCCTTTGGAGACCTTGTATATGCTTATCTTTAACCAGCGAGAGAGCTCGGGCTGCATAAAAATATCCACATTGCTGGAAGCATGCACTTTGGTTTTACAAAAGGCTTTATCTTCCTCTCAGCTTTTAGAGAGCTTGTTAGTAGGTGCTGGTTTACAGGGCAGTCCTAAACAGATTTACCACCCCTCTAAGCCCATTGACTAAAATGAACTTTAACTCTGTTAAGGAGTGTATTGTTAACAGCATTGTGTAAGCAACTGGAATTTGGGTTGCACTCAACTGATTTGGGAGGGGGAGACAGAAATGGGAATCTGATGAGAGAAAGAAATTTGTGATTTTTAAGTTGGTTGGCAAGTCTGAGAGCCAAGCTACAAGTGATGCCTTACACGGTCTGGACACTTGTCAGCTTACCTCAAGTTTTGATGGGAAATGTAGGCATCCTGGTTTTACAGCTTGGCTCTCCATTACAGCTGCAAGACCAGAATGCCTACATTTCCCATCAAAACTTGAGGGAAGCTGACAAGTGTCCAACCTGTGCCAGGCATCACTTGTAGCTTGGCTCTGAGTCTTGAGTGACTGCAAGTGTCTGTTTTTGGTTCAAGAAAACTGATGTTATGTAAGGATTACTCCTGTCTGTAGTATCTTGTGGGGTGGGATGTGTAGGAATGGGCTTACTTACCCAGACAGTCACCATACAGGATGCCTGGACAGATCAAACAGCAGACTACTTTATTGCTCCCAGTGGGAAGAATATTGGCACTCATAGACTGATATAACTGAGGGCCAAGCTACAAGTGACAAATGACACTTGAACGGCAAGTGGATTGAGTGGAGCGCAAGTGAACAGGGAGAAATACACTTGCCATTCAAGTGTCATTCGTCACTTGTAGATTCGCCCTGAGAGTTTCTCTACACGAGACACCTTGGCGTGTGTTCATCAAGTGTAGAGAGATGTAATGTTAGCCAGGAAGTGTAGATTAAAAAGACAGAGCTGGCAGACATGGCTCCTCAGAGAGTTTGTTAATTTCATATTTGCCTCCCCAGAAGGCTCTGTCAATTTCACCTCTCCAGTCTAAAACTGTGTGGGATTGCAACCAGAGGGCAGCAAGGAATGGAAATGAGCTATAACTGCCTTCTAGAGCCGGGCTTGGACCTGGAGAGGTTATAATGGGCTGAAGTTTCCCTTCTGGCATTGCACAGCCCTTCACACAGCTCCAGTACATAGCAAAGCCTTTGCCCTGCCACAGGATCTGTCTTTTTAAACTACTCTTCCCAGCTACCATTGTATCTCCCGACACGTGTACTTCATGTGTCAGATGTCTTGTGTAGAGAGACTCTAACTCACATACTGAACTGGAACCCTAATAAGGGTCACATGCTGCAATCTGGGGGTAGAACAAGGTGCTTGTTTTGCAAAATGTGGTGGGCTACACATGGTGCAGCCACCATGAGTGGTGAAATGAGCCTGCATGCACCTAATTTTACTGCAGGGGATGCGCAATTCACTGAGATGATCACAGTTCACTCCGTTGCTAGACCTCAATGAAGAATTCATTTCCTCAGTTTTTATTCCACCCCCTAGCACACAGTGGATACCTTGTTGCTTCCACCAGCAGAGTGAGAAGGGCATATTTTCTAGTAACCTGCAAACTAGAAACTCTCTGTCTGTTTAGATTCCCCACTCCCTTCAAATTTTCTTCATTGATGGACAGGAGGCTGTCCTGCCCCTCAAAGGCAGAACAACCACTCAGATGTTTCATTCCTGAGCCCAGCATCCAATCATCTTTCAGAGGGTTGATGGAATGTTAGAGGGAAATGCAGAAGTTGTTCAGTTGGTGTCTGCCTCATGCAGGAGCTTTAGGAGCTTGAGCTGTATGGATATTATTGGAAAGAGGACTCTATGGCATTATATCTTGCTAAGGTCCTTCACCTACCGAAACCCTGCCCTCTCCATGCTCCCCCCCACCCACCAAGTCTCCAGGAATCCCTCAACCTGGAGACCCAGTTTGGTGTAGTGGTTAAGAGTGCAGGACTCTAATCTGGAGAGCAGGGTTTGATTCCCCACTCCTCCACTCGAAGCCAGCTAGGTAACCTTGGGCCAGTCACAGCTCTCTGGAGCTCTCTCAGCCCCACCCACCTCACAGGGTGTTTTGTTGTGGGGATAATAATGACATACTTTGTAAACCACTCTGAGTGGGCATTAAGTTGTCCTGAAGGGCAGTATCTAAGTTGAATGTTATTGTTGTCGTTGTTGTTATTCCATATTGTGACTGCTTTGAAAAAAGCTATGAAAAGGGACAAATGAACCGGATGACCCGTTAGCCAGTCACAGCTGATTGATTTTGCGGCTCTACAAATAAATAAATAAATGGTTTAAAATATACAACAGCAGTTCTGGACCTGAAACTGGACTTTGATATGATCCTCTGAAGATTTTGAGGGAAATACAGATTTCTAAACACGTATATTTCTGATCCTGCTGTTCCAAATCTTGGGACTGTAACGGTGTATTGACAAGTGAAATATTGATATATTTATTGATGTATTTATGAAATGTATTTATGACATGTATTTATTGTAGGTCAAGCACTAGTTATGGTTACAGAGAGATTCATTGTGTGTTGCATAATAATTTGGAGGTTGACTCAAAGTTTATTTTCACACGAACAACAAAGCCCGTTTTGGGAAAAAAATACAACGGGCTCTAGAAAGGAGAGGGTGGGCAGGCAGGCATTCTCCTCTGTCACTGATTCCAGATGGTGAAGGAGGCGGATGGGCATTGCCATCTGTTCCACACCTGATCTGCCTGATCTTGGCCATGTGAAGGGGTGGTGGGCTTTTCTACCTGCTCCATGCGTGATACATGCTGGGTGAAGGGGGGGGCATTGCCTCTTGTTCTGCACCTGACTACAGATGGGTGAAGGGGGGCAAGCATTGCTGCCTGCTCTGTGCCTGATTCCAGCTGGGTGAAAGGGGGTGGGCATTGCCACCTGCTCTGCTTCTGATTCTGGCAGGTTGATGAGGGGGCAGGCATTGCTGCATGCTTGGCTCCTGACTCCAGCAGGGTAAAGCCAGGGTAGGTATTGCTACGTGCTCAGTGGCTTATTCCAATAGGTTGAAGAAGGTTGGCATTGCCACCTTCTCTGCTCCTTATCTCAGCTGGTGAAGGGAAGAAGGGTATTACCCCTGCTCTGTGCCTGATCCCAGCCAGGTGAAGGTGCAAGGTGGGCATTGCCACCTGTTCTACTCCTGATCCCAAATGGGTGATGGAGAGGGGTGGGCGTTGCACCTATTCCACCTCTAATACCAGGTGGGTTAAGGCAGGGGAGGGGATTGCCACCTGCTCCACTGCTAATACCAGCTGGGTTAAGGCAGGGGGAAGGCATTGCCACTTGCTCCACTCCTAATACCAGCTGGGGTAAAGCAGGGGGAAGGCATTGCCACTTGCTCCACTCCTGATCCCAGCTGGCTGAAGGAGGGTGGGCATTGCCACCTGCTCCACTGCTAATACCAGCTGGGTTAAGGCAGGTGGCAGGCATTGCCACTTGCTCCGCTCCTAATACCAGCTGGGTTAAGGCAGGGAAAGGGCATTGCCACCTACTCTGCTCCTGATCCCAACTGGTTCAAAGGGGATTAGTCATTGCCGCCTGCTCTGCTCCTAATACCAACTGGGTTAAGGTGTGTGTGTGGGGGGGTTGGGCATTGCCATGTGCTCCACTCCTAATATCAGCTGGGTTAAGGCAGGGAGAGGGCATTGCCACCTACTCCGCTCCTAGTAACAACTGAGTTAAGGCAAGGGGGTGGGCATTGCCACCTTCTCCGCTCCTAATTCCAGCTGGGTGAAGGCAGGTGGTGGACATTGCCACCTGCTCCACTCCTAAAATCAGCTGGGCTAAGTTGGGTAGTGGGCATTGCCACTTGCCTCACTCCTAATACCAGAAGGGAGAGGGGGGAGGCTTTCTCTGGTAAGCAGCAACAGGAAAATACGGAGAAGAAATCACCACCAGTCATCTAATGGTGTGGAGTTTCGGGCTTGGGTGTCACCAATACGCGGATGACACCCAGCTTTATCTGTTGTTGGACGGGCAGCCTGGATCGGCCCCTGATGCCCTGGAGCGTGCTTTTGAGGCTGTGGCTGGTTGGTTGAGACAAAGTCGGCTGAAAATGAATCCCACGAAGACAGAGGTCCTGTATGTGGGTAGTGGGGAGATGGCTTTGGGACCTCGGCTTCCTACACTTGATGGGGCAGCACTTACACTGGCCCCGAGGGTTAGGAGCCTGGGGGTGATTCTGGATTCCTCCTTGAAGATGGAGGACCAGATCACTGCAGTTGCCAGGTCTTCCTTTTATTATCTTCGGCAGGCCAGGCAGCCTGCCCCTTATTTGTCTCCCCGTGACATGACTACAGTGGTCCAAGCAATGGTCACCTCTAGGTTGGATTACTGTAATGCACTCTACGCTGGGCTTCCCATGGGCCTGATCCGGCGGTTACAGCTGGTACAGAATGCAGCAGCGCGGGTCATTGCTGGAGCACCGGTGTGGGAGCATATTACACCGGTGCTACGCCAGCTGCATTGGCTGCCAGTGGAGTACCAAATCAGGTTCAAGGTTTTGGTGTTAACCTACAAAGCCCTACGCGGACTGGGACCGACGTATCTGAGGGACTGTCTCTCACCATATGAGCCCCGGAGGACTCTCCGCTCTGGCGGAAAACATCTTTTAAGTGTCCCTGGCCCTAGGGAGGCCCGCCTGGCGTCGACCAGGGCCAGGGCCTTTTCAGTCCTGGCCCCGACCTGGTGGAATGCTCTGTCTTGCGATACAAGGGCCCGGCAAGATTTGCTTGCATTTCGCTGGGCCTGTAAGACAGAGCTATTCCGCCAGTCATATGGCTAACGCCGGGCAGTGCCCCCCCCCGTGAAGGGGGGGTTAAACCATCACCCCTATGCAAACACAGAGGCATGTATGAACCACTATGCAGCATGAATTGTTATATTTAATATTTTTAAATGTTTTTAAATGTATTATTTAATGTTTTTAAATGTTTTTAAACATGTTTGTATTTGTTATCCGCCCTGAGCCTGCGAAAGCGGGGAGGGCGGAATATAAATATAATAAATTAAATTAAATTAAATTAAATTAAATTAAATATTCAATCTAACGTGTCTCATGAAATATGTCCAGATTAATATACAAAAATTCAAATGTATTAAGCAGCAAAATACATAACACTTCCATCCAAAAATATATATGAATATACAAAGTATCCAACAGTGAACTCTCATTCCCTAACACCCATTTATTCAAAACGTTTAAAGGAACAGTAGCTCTCCAAGTGCAAAAAGAAAGGGGTGGGGGAAGGAGGGGAAAAAGACGCTTTGAAGAGAAGAACCAGCCTCAACATTTACAAATAGCACGAAAGGTCCAAAGCATTGTTTAGACCAGCAGGTGCTAAAGTGTTAAGTCTATGGATCCATCTGGATTCCAGCTGTAATAATTTATGTTGGTAATTAGGGCAATTTTCCGTGTTCAAGACCTCCAAAACTGGCTGTTAGGGAATGAGAGTTCACGGTGTTCAGACCTTTGCATCAACATCATTTGACAGAAGGAAGAATACACATGAGGATATTGTGAGTTAGTTTGCTCTGTTTATGGTTCATATGATTGTCTCTTATACTGTATAAATATTATTGGTATATTTCATGTCATCTTTAAACAGGTATGAGAATTGAATGCCTATGAAGAAGTGGTTTCCCCACGAAACGGGTATATTTAACATATGCTGGCAAATCCCGTAGGCGTGGCAGACGTGGCTTTGGATATTTTCTCCTACAGCTACCACACAGACTCATATCTGATTTTTTGGACGTTTTCACCGCCTTGGGTTGGAGTTGCTCTAGCATTTGCTCCTGAGCACCTAGATTCCATTTGGAGTGCCTGCGTGCACCCTCATACTGGTGTTACAGTGCCTGCGTGCACTTGAGTTGAGCGTTTTGAGTGCCTGTGTGCACCTTTACATTGCTTAATTTGTGGATGCCTACGTTCTTGGACTTCCTTTGAGTGCCTATGTGCACCTTCATATCGTTGCACCTTTATATTGCTTAATTTGTGGATGCCTGCGTGCACCTTCACTGTTGGATACTTTGTATATTCATCTATATTTTTGGATGGAAGTGTTATGTATTTTGCTGCTTAATACATTTGAATTTTTGTATGTTAGTCTGGACGTATTTCATGAGACACATTAGATTGAATATATATATATATTGTACATTGCCATTAGATGACTGGTGGTGATTTCTTCTCCGTATTTTCCTGTTGCTGCTAGTTCACTCCTAATACCAGCTAGGTAAAAGGGCAAGGCAGGCATTGCCACCTACTCCCATCCTGCTTCCCGCCTGGTCTTCCCACCATGGCACATTTTCTGGAAGGACATAGTGCCTTGCTTAGGCTTCCTTCCATGGCAGCGCCCTCTGATGGTGCACCAGGGTGTAAAGTGAGTCATCTGAAACACGCTTACTCAATTATATATAGAAAGATATGTGTATTTTGGATCTATGACTTGTACCCACAAAATAGACACATTATTGAAATAAATATTTTATTAAAGGTTATCTTGTATTGACTTTGACATCTTAGTAAGCTTTCACAATTGTTTTTCCTTTTCCTAAGCTCTTAATCGTGATACTTTCTGTTTGCATATTGCCTGGTATAGTGGCAGAGTGGTTTAACTCTATCTGCGGAAGAGGACAGAGTTGTTGGGACTGTCTCTGGTGATGAGCAGCCATCTAACCTGGTGGCTAGACAGTGAAAGCCTGTTTGCACTTGAAAACACTACAAGGAATTGAAATCACAATCTGTATCTATAACTACCAGTTTGGTGTAGTGGTTAAGAGCACAGGACTCTAAACTGGAGAACTGGGTTTGATTCCCTTCTCCTCCACTTGAAGCCAGCTGGGTGACCTTGGGTCAGTCACAGCTTCTTGGAGCTCTCTCAGCCCCACCCACCTCACAGTGTATTTTGTGAGGTATTTTGTAATCTCTCTGCAGAGCGGGCAAAGATTGCTCCTCAGAGGGTTTGTCAATTACATCTGCACCTTCCCAAGGCTCTGTGAATTTCACCTCTCCTCCAGGGAGGTGAAGTAAAAATTAACAAAACCTATGAGAAGCTATCTTTCCTAGCTCTGTAGAGAGGCGAAATTGACAGAGCCTTTGACTCTGTCTTTTTAAACTATGCTTCCCAGCTAACATTGTGTCTCTCTGCCATTGAGCATTCTCATGTAAGATGTCTCATATGGAGAAACTCTTTAAGTCTACATGGGAATGAATTGATCCAGTTGGTGCACATAAAACTTGACAGGCTGCAGTCACATTTGTTTGGGCCCAGATATAACTTTGGCCACTTCCACACTCTCAGCTTGCTCCTGACCTTTTCAGAAGTGAAAGCTCATTTATTTGGTCTTTTTGAGTGTGTCAGATTTCTCTGCATTGTTAATTGTCTGCAGAGTCTCTTTCCTTATTAGAAAAAGAGTTCCGATTGGAAGAAAGATCCTTTGAAAATGCTTACCTCTTTGCACATCATTTATTTTGCACAATTCTTAAATTGCTAAAGCAACCAATCACCAACATCCAGCCTGATAATCTCTCCTCCTCTTTCTCCTACCATGCCTGCAGCATACACAAATTCTGGCTAAAACCATCATGTTCTGAGAAATTAAGGCAGTATCTTCCTAGCCACTAATGCTAGAATCTGTTGTGACGCCTTGTGGAATCTCCTTATGGCACAGGGGCTGAACTTGGACAATCTATTTTGCATTTTTTGCTCTGGGTGATCCTAATTGCTGTGATTGTAAGCAGAGCATTCTATAATTACACTGTGTAGCAGAGATGACACGGGTTTCAAGTCATCCAGTAAACTTTAGATTACATGCGTATTGTAGGATCACCAACAATATCATTAATAATAATAATAACATTCAATTTATATACCACCCTTCAGGACAACTTAATGCCCACTTGGAGTGGTTTACAAAGTATGTCATTATTATCCCCACAACAAAACACCCTGTGAGGTGGGTGGGGCTGAGAGAGCTCCAGAGAACTGTTACTAGCCAAAGGTCACACAGTTGACTTCAAGTGGAGGAGTGGGGAATCAAACCCTGCTCTCCAGATTAGAGCCCTGCCCTCTTAACCACTACACCAAACTGGGTCTCCAGGTTGAGGGATTCCTGGAGACTTGGTGGGTGGGGGGAGCATGGAGAGGGCAGGGTTTCAGTAGGTGAGGGACCTTAGCAGGATATAATGCCATAGCGTCCTCTTTCCAAAGTAGCCATTCCCTCCAGGGGAACTGTTCTCTGGAGATCTCTGTCCTTTGGAGTTTTAATTCTGGGAGATCTCCAGGCCCCACTTGGAGTTTGGCAACCTTGGTGTATAAATGGAAAGTAGACACTGAATGGAGAGACATTCCTGAAGATGTCCAAAACAAGGTGAGAGAACTGTGGTATGCAATGGACTGAGTTGGGGGGGAGGAGGAAAGGAGGAGGAGGGTGGGGGGGAGAGCAGCTAGACCAATCATCATTCAGGGAGTGGGTCTAGCACAGGTGGAGGAAAGGCAAATGTAAACATCTCCATGGCAGTTGGACCTGGCATGTTCTCTCATCGAGGAAAAAAATTGCAAGAAACTAGCATCCATTAAGCGCAGGCAAACCCTGGCATAGTTTTGAGATCACCACGGAAGGTATTGAATGATGTGCATAAATCAGAAAAAACATCCAACATGGTATAGGGCCAAATGGGAGGCAAATATCCCATTCGCAAAAGGCCATTGTATCTGCCACTTTTGGGGACTGGTCGTGCTGAGAAAACTTCTCCTGTTGAATTTCTGTCACAGGGCGGTTGAAGGTGAACTTTTCCACCAACATAAACCTCTTTCTGCAAATCAGGCCAAAAAGGGTCTTTTCTTCGTGCACTCTATTCAGGAAGAAAGGGATTTGAATATTTAGCAGCACTAAAACCAAAACCCCTAAAGCGAATCTTTACAAATCTGATTTTTAATGAAAGTACATATGTACTCGGAGGGCTTTTTTGTAGCAGTACTCACACGTACTGAGCACTGACACCTTTCTATGGGCTCTTGCAATCAATACAAACTTATATAAGAGTTTTGTTTAAAAAAAAAAACAAAGAAGCAGTCTGTGCTTGGATACAAATAACCGAAATCAGTGTTATTTATTTCTGAGTTGATGTGTTTAGAACGAGGATGTTAATGTGAAAGTTAAAGACGTTTCTGCAGAGGTTTATTATGCAAGACAGAGCTTGCCCTTTTGAATCTTCTCTGCCTCGTGTTTGGCTCAATATTTTTTTCCTGGTGCTGCTATGAAATTTAAACATGCATAACTGGTACTCTGATTATGCAAGGTTATTTACTACTATGTTAAACTATGGTATATCAGTTAGATACATTGCCAAGCATTTCTTAAATGTGTGTTTGCATAACTCTATAAAATAATGGGGACTATATAACTATGGCCATTTTCTTTCTCAGTTAGCATTTATTTGCTTTAAAAGACTCTGCTGCAGTTGGTGATTCTTGCCAGTTTTCCTCGGAGTCCTCTTCAGTGCATTTAAATCGATGGAAAAGAAGAATTTTTTTGATAAATATTAAATGATGGTACAATTATTTTGTGTCTGCCACTGCAAATACCCTTTGTGAAGAACATTTTTGTGATTGTTTTTTGTTTACATTTTTTCTTAATGCCACAGGAGTAAAAAAAAAATCATTATAGAAGATGATAGAGACGAATAATGTCTATCTGCAGAGGACCAGAATACGCTTTTGATTCCAAGAACTAAAGAATATTGAGAGAAGATGGAAAGCTGGCCAAAGCACTGATTTGCCAAATGCGTTTAATTCAAAAGAATAATGAAACTGAAAATAAATTGAACATCATGTATGAAAAACTACAAAGCAAACTTCTCTATCTCATAAGCAAAGGGGATTTTAGTAGTGGTAAAATCATACTCTGGGTGGGGTTTCACTTCTATGAGAATTAAATAACCTACTTTGCGTGAGAATAAAATGTACTTCTCTCTGGGTGCACAAAAAATGTGACCTCTACAATACATTGAGAAGAGCTGTGGCTCAGAGTCTAACTTACATGTAGCCCACCAGTACGTTACTAAGGGTGTCCGCTTCGGGTTTCTGATTTGGGTTTTTAACTTGAATTGGGCCTGATATGGAAAGATTTGGCCCCGATTCAGAAATCCCAAAGCAAAGCTTTCCGAAATGATTTGGATCGCTTTGGGGGTCCAGGGTTAAGTTTAAAGGGTTCTTTCGCAAGTGGCAGGGCCCTTTAAACTTCAGCTGGCTGGAGGGGGGAATTCCTGGTGCTTGCAAGGGGCAGGAAAGGGCCCTTTAAACCATCCCATTCCCTACCTTACCCACCACCCACCACTTACCTGGCATTGTGAAGGAGGCAGCCCTCCTGCCTCCCCACTTTCCTCCAGCGGCGGCGGCAGTGACAGCTCTCTCTGCAGGCCAGTCAACCGCAGCTGTGCAACAGCAGTTGCTGCACTCTTTGCTGGCCAGCCAGCCAGCTGCACCAGCCATGCCAATTGTGGCTGCGCAGTGGTGGCAGCAGCTGTGAGCAAGGCCTTCCACCAACGTAGCCACTGGCTGCGCTGGCAGGCCACAGCGGCAGGGAAGGCCTTCTCCACCATCCAGCTGGCCAGTGAAGCAGTGGCACTGGCATTTTACCCATCAGGTAAGTTGGATGGGGGATGGGGTTTAAGGGTGGGGGTGGGAGTTTAAGGGTGGGGGTAATCCTCCCCCTCCCCTCCCCCTCCCCGTTACTTCAGAACGCTCCAAATGTTTCCGGAGCATTCCGAAGCGACTCAGAAACCTGAATCCAAAGCGGCATGCCACTTCGGATTTCAGGGTTGTCCGGATTTTGGGAAACCCGAATCTTTTTCACGTGCACATCTCTACATGTTACTTTCCAAAATGGGGCAACAGGTTATCTGGGGCCATTTTGGGCTGGGGCAGGAGGGAGGAAATATTTAAGCTTCTTTCCTCCACATACTTTCATCTCCTTCTGAACTGAACACCCACATGTCTTGGAGTTCACAAGAGAACACTCCGTGCATGACTGGTTGACAGCATCAGTGGTGGATTTGGAGTGCACCTGGAAACAATGGAACATGTAGTAAAGACCTAAGAATGCATGATTTGCATACAAAATCTATCAGATGAAATCTCTTGCATCTCAGTTTAAAGGACCATAGCACATTACAATGTAAACCTTTTGGACAGCTGCTTTCAGTAAGAATAAAACAATACTGAACTCGAAAGTCTCCCAAGCTTTTTCTCATGCAAAAACAATGCAGAGGGCAGACATTTCCCCATTTCTGCTAATCTATGTGGAAGTATTGTGTGCCTGTGTGGCAGGGAAAAACGCAACTTCCCTGCACTGTTTCTGCACCTGGGGAGGGAGAGGGGGAAAGCTTGGGGAAAAGGCAGAAGCTCTCCCTCTCCCAGAGGCAGCTATCTGAGCCCATTTGCATGTTCTTGTTTTTTTAATAGAAGCCAATCCCAGAGGAGATGTGTGTCTGTTCAGAGCACAAGTTGGCTCTGTGGAGAACCCGTAAAAGAAGTAATGAGTAGAGTGATTGTGAATATCAGCTCTTATATGGGGGTAATTATAGAAAGAATTGGGGAGCTGGACACACCCAGTGTGGAAGAACAGCCACCGAGCGGATCATGCAACTGAGTCAAATGGTGCTCCATCATAGGGTGCTGCTGTCTTCAGCTAACAGCCAAACCAGAATTACTTCCATGGAAGAAAGAATGGGAAGAGTCCAGCTTTCCTCCTACTGGTTTCAAAACATAGTTAAAAAGCGGACTGAGAGTTCAACACTGAAAACTACTGATGGAAATGTAATCCAACAAACTCCAATGCACAAATGGAATAAGTATTACAATTATACCAATATTCTGGAAACTGTAATTCTAGGGTTGCCAGTAGAGATGGGCACGGACCGGAAATAAAATGAACCAGG
Source organism: Eublepharis macularius (assembly GCF_028583425.1). Classification (NCBI taxonomy): domain Eukaryota; kingdom Metazoa; phylum Chordata; class Lepidosauria; order Squamata; family Eublepharidae; genus Eublepharis; species Eublepharis macularius. The sequence continues at coordinate 23,112,158 of NC_072796.1, forward strand.
TGGTTCATGGTTTGTCAAATTTCACAAACCATGAATTTTTACGAACCTGCCTCCGGTTCGCGAACCGGTTCGTTTGGTCCATGAAAATGTCACATCCAGGTCAGAAAATCGTCATTTCTGGGTCATCAGAAGGTCACTTCCGAGTCAGCAGAAGGTCTGCAGGAAGTCCATCCCCTGTTGTCTAGTTAACTGATTGATCGGCACCAGGCTGTCTGCAGTGACAAACCAAAAAATTATCCAGACAAAGCAGCATAAAGTTCGTGAAGATTCATGAGAAATGAGATCTGATGAACTGCTGGTTTGCGAACCACAAACCGGCCTGGTTTGTCACAAATTTTGGTTCATATTTTGGTTTGTGCCCATCTCTAGTTGCCAGCCTCCAGGTGGGAACTGGAGATCTCCCAGAATTACAACTCATCTCTAGCCTACAGAGCAATTCCCCTGGAGAAAATGGCTGCTTTAGAAGGTGGACTTTATGGCATTATACCTGCCAAAGTACCTTCTCCCTACCAAATCCTACTCTCTCCAGGCTCCATCATTAACAATGTAATCCTAAACAGTGTTACTCCAATCTAACCTCACTGAAATCTGTTTAGGATTGCACTCTTAAGTCTCCAAATATTTCCCAAGCATGAGTTTGCAACCCTAAGTAATGCATAGAATACTTCATTACTGTTCAACAGCCAGAACAAGTATACATCCAACTAAAAAAAGCTTAAAATCAGTAGTTCAATATCACTGGTTGCAGACAAGAAGACCTAGCAAAGAAGTTTTAACTTCAAAACATACCAAGACTTGCTCTCATGTGGGTTTTCGAAGAAAAAGATTCCCTTATCTGGAAAGCTACAGAATACAACTGCATACAACAGAATTCCTTACAGAAATTAACCTCAAAATGCTGGCTGCACATAGGGTGGGCATAACATTTGTGTTGTGTTTAACTGGACTGACAACTACAGCTGAGAATGGGAAGCCACAATCATATGGTCTGGAAGATACTCTTAAGAGAGGGTCTCTTTTGAGTTTTAGACTTGGCCCAGGGAGCTCCCACAAGCCTGCCTTGGCAATTTAGGGTTTGGGGTTCGCAAAGGTCTTTCAAGGTAGGTAAGATCCCTGAAACCTAGCTGACCTAATGCTATGCATCTCTCTGTGCCTAAATTGTCCCCAAATGCCACTGTGAGCCAAGCTACAAGTGACGCCTGACACAGGCTGGACACTTGTCAGCTTCCATCAAGTTTTGATGGGAAATGTAGGTATCCTGGTCTTACAGCTTGGCTCTCCATTTAATTAAAGTTTACAGACACCCCCCCCCCCCCGCGCACACACACACACAGTGGAGGGGAAGGCGGGCACCCAGAAAGAGCCCAACACCTGCACTCCCCTCCCAACCATATATTCTCCCTCCCATAAACTGCTGCTCTGAAAACTTCTGTAAGCTGCAAGACCAGGATGACTACATTTCCCATCAAAACTTGAGGGAAGCTGACAAGTGTCCAACCTGTGTCAGGCATCACTTGTAGCTTGGCTCTGAGTTCAATTAGCCCCCACAGAAACTCTGCTGCAAATTCTGCAACCATGAGCCCCAGTAATCTAATGCCAAATTTCATCTGAGGTGGAATTCAGCAGCAAATCTATACAACGCTGACTTAAAGAAGCAGAACTAGATTCCCATGGGTTTTCTTACAAGATCTTAGTGAGCTTGAGCTAAAAAGCAGACTGGATCTGTTCCATTTTGGGGTAATAAAAGGAGGAAAACAAAGAGAAGGAAATACCCAGAGTGAACATCGAATAGCGAGTAGCTAGTTTTGACTATAACTGTGAAAGCACCCATGCTAATGAAGGATGGCATGGCTTATGTAATACATACTCGCCAAGTCTCCTTGATCAATTCAAACCTAATTTCCAAAACACTAAGCTGGAGTAGACCCTCGCATAATAAGCTTGTTTAATATATTGATAAAATGTGACTGGATAGTTCTGATACCAAGAGGAAATTTTAATTCAAGGTAGAGGTGAATGAAGACATGAATTGAAGAAAATATGCTATCAGGAAAAATCCAATTGCAATCTTGGATTTATGTCTTGAAACCTCTCCAGAATATGGTGGAGCAATCTCATTTGTTGCCATGAAAGATGACACTCCGGAGTACATAAAAGCAATGTGATTATTGCAAGCACGAGAGCTTATACAATGATGCAGTTTAATCAATGAGAGATCCATATTCCTAAAGCCAGATTGCTGCATGAAGATGTCCATGCTTTTGCAGGACAGAGCCATTGTCAAGATGTATGGTTATTATCATTACTAAGCATGACTTATTTCAGACAAGCACATATTTTGTAATTCCCGTACTGAATGGATTTAATTGCTATTTCAGTGGGCTTCATGTTTCTTACTCTGTTTTCAAAAGCAGTTGCCTTGCATGCAAAAGGTCACAGATTCAGTCCCTGACATCTTCAGTTAAAAGGGTTAGAAAAAAGGTGATGCAAGAGCTGCTGTTAGTCAGAGCAGACAAAACTGACCTTGATAGAACAATGGTATGACTCAATAAAGGACAGCTTCTTGTGTTCATGTGTGTGTTCACTTCAAATGCAGGCAAGGTAGAGCACCAATCCTTTCAAAAGAAAGCAGGTACATAAATAAGTTCCCTGACCTGGATAGTCCAAGTGATTTTGATCTCATCAAATCTCAGAAGCTAAGCAGGGTTAGCCTTGGTTAGTAATTGGGTGGGAGACCTCCAAGGAAGACCAGTATTGCAGAGGTAGGCAATGGCAAACCACCTCTGTTGGTTTTTTGCCATGAAAACCCCACCAGGCGTCGCCATAATATCTTGACAGCACTCTCCACCACACATAAATAGGGACATTCAACAGAAGTGAAATGGCACAACTGTTTTACACACTGTCCCCCTAGTTGGTGGGATTTTCACTAGGAAGAAAAGAAATATTCTTTCATCAGAGGACGCACAGTGTTGTTGGCCAAAAAGAATTGGGCAACACTAATTAGAAGTTGGTTGTGTGTGAAGTGGTAGTCGCACCCAAGTATCCATAATTGCCTGTTGGGGACTTCTTTGTGCTGCTTTACAATCCGAGACTCTTTTTGACTGCTTGTCACAAATTGTTGGAACTGAATCCTGTAGAGTCCATGCTGCAGTTGCTTCTAGATCTTGGGAAATCCTAAACAAAGCTTTGAAATTATTCCTTAAGTTATTCAGAAGCTGTGAAGGAGACCTCCCACCTCTTGGTTCTCATTAGTCCCTTTTTTCCCTGGCAATTTAGAAGCTCTCTTGAAAAAAAGCAACAAAGGTATTATACCGATATCTCTCCAAAGACCTGTTTGGCTGCTATGGCTACTTCAGTTTGTGAAATGCCTATGCTCCAAAGCCTTTGGAAAAAAACATAGCGGCACATGGAACAGTCTTTTAAAGCAATGCAAGGTAAAATTTCCTCCTAAAACCTATTCTCATTTCTTCAGTTTTTCAGAGCATGAGGCAGTCAGTCTTTGAACAGATGAAAAAAAAAATTGTCAGGAGTGTTTTCTATTTCATTAAAAAAATTCCCCTCCTTTTCTTGACGCTGCAGCACTGATATGTTCCTGTAGCCTCTAGACTGGACTGCTACCATGCACTATGACAGGCAGTGTGGTTAAGAGAAATTCTCTTAATTTCTCTTTATCAAATTTCTTCCTGAAATTCAATAATCCATTTCTTTAGGAATCTGGAGTATGTTTCAAATCAATTACATTTTGATCAAAAGAGAAACTGGAAGAGAAGAGGGGAAGAAAGGGAAGTTCTGTACACTTTCAGAATTTTTTTCTGCAGATGTTCAGAGGCAGGCAATATCTTCCTGGACCTTCCCAACCTCCTGCTAGAGCCCCAAAATTCCCCTGCAAAGGTGCATTGACTTCTCTACAAAGAGAAATATCTCTTTTAAGATTGCATTTTCTCCCCGTAATTGTCATCTCCCACCCTGAAAGACAATCCGTACTGAACAGAAGTTTGAAGCACCTTCCTTACCAGAAAAGACTAACACATACATAGCAAAACTGATTCAGGAAGGAGGGCATGACTAGAGTTCCCAGGTGCCTGCCAGTAGAGGGCAAACTCCCAGGGATTTGCCCCCTTGTCTGCCAATCTGCCAGTGATTGGCAGGAGGTGGAAAGCCTTCCAGGATGTATAAAAATGTGTCGAATTAATGTTGGAAATGTGGGAAACATACAGGAACATTTTTCTATATGTGGTGGTCCTGTAAGGAGGTGCATAAGTACTGGATAATGGTGCATGACTTGATACAAACCGTATTACAAATTTCAATTGCTCTCAAACCAGAGAGCTTTTTGTTAAATTGTATACCGGACGTAGACAAAGAACAGATGCATTTCATGTAATAACTGCAGCTAGAATTCTATTTGCGTCTTACTGGAAATGACAAGTGATACCCAAACAGGAGGAATTAATAGAGAAGATAATGGAAACTGCAGAAATGGACAAATTAACTTCTATATTGAATGGACAAGTGGAAGAAGACTTCTTTTCACCTTGGAATCCCTTTTATGAATGGATAAATAATAAATGTACAGAATAGAACCCAACATGATGACAACAATGTATGAATTATCAGAACTTACAGTTGTATATTGTATTGAGATTAGTTAGAAGCCTTGGAGAATTATAATGTGAAGTTAAGCAAGCCAACTGAAACCGTACTGAACTGTACTGAAAATTTTATTGCTCCTTTTTAGCTGTTTCCTTTCTTTCTTATCTGGAAAAAATAAAAAAATATATAATTTTTAAAAAAAGAAAGCCTCCCAGAGGTTGCCTGCCACTGGCAGTGCGAGCTCCTGGGGGCCGCAATGACATTACTCTGGGGAGTGGTGTCATTGCACTGGCCTTGGGAGGGCTCTTGCACTTTGTTTGGGGCCGAATTTGGCCCCAAATCAGCTCTAAGCAGAGTACAGGAGCACTCATGTGGTCACCATTATGACATCACTCCCAGAAACGATGTTGTGCATGTACCAGAAGCGTGCACTTGATTTGCACATGCACAAGGAAAGACACCCTGCAGGCACAAGGTAAGTGCCGGGTCCCTCCACCCGCACACACTGGGAGGGTAGAGGGACCTGGCAACCCTAGGCATGACAGAGGCTATCAAAAATTATGAATGGTGTGGAGGCCTTGGACAGAGAGAATTAAAAGAGGAAAGCAACACTAAGAAGAATTGATGGCTATGTCTAAATAAGTGAATTTTGGAAAAGCATTTCCATTCTTCTTAACAGCACTAATATAGGCCTGCTATAGAAAGGAACTCAAAAACTTCAGCTAGGGCAAATTGGAGCTGCTCACTTGTCCGTTGAGTGAGGCACTATGCACCGATTACACTGCCATTACAATGGAACTGGCTACCAGTTTGTTCCCCAACTCAGTTCGAAATGCTAGTTTTGATCTATCAAGCAAGATTTAGAAAGATTTGTAAAGCTTCTTCCTAGCAGAAGTGGCCTTAGTGATTATGGGGCCAGTGACTGTAGTGTTGGCCTCAAGCTTTAAAAGATTGATGGAAGAAAGATCCCTCAATGGCTACTAGCCACAGTGAATTAAGGGAACATCTCTGTACAGAGGCACCAAAACTCTGAATATCAGTGACAGGAGGCAGCCTCAGGGGAAGTCCTTGGCCTCTATGCCCTGTCTGCTTGGCCTTCCAGGGCAACTGGTTGGTTATTGTGTAAAACAGTATGTTGGTCTACATGGACCTCTGATCAGTATGTTCTTAGTGGCTTTGATCTCACCTAAAATTTCCATGGACAGAAGGATTTCCATCTATGGAGTGCAACTTCCCTGCCTTTCTGCCTTCCACTGCAGCCCATAATGCTCCCCAAATGTTTCTCCTGGGGGACGATAGCTTGGAGGAATGATGGAGGTCTGCCGTAGGAGTGGTAAGCAGGCAAAAGTTGCCCCCTCTTCTGTCTTTGGAATCTAAGCCCATGTATGAAAGCCATTCATTTCTTGTTTGAGAAGACATGGTCTCAGTAGAGGCAGCTGAAAATTTGCACATTGATCTAACACAATATATTTCCATTTTGGGGGTGTGGTGACATAGTTGATAGAAAGTACTGAAGTAGTCATTTTAAATCCACCTTTATTAACAAGAGCCTTTCCTAAAATGACTAGTGTTCTCAGACATGAGAAAGATAAAGAACAAATAAACGTGTTAAATTAAGTGTGCTTAAGCCACTGTGTTGGACTGTGCCTTCGTATGTGACCAATGCAATTCTTATCTAGCCCCTCGCTGAGATCAGTGTAAGCAGTAGAGAATAGAGATGGGCATGAACAGCTATACAAACAAAAAAAAAGCCATGAACAGCCCAATCTGCTGTTCGCGAACAAGCAGTTCATGAGGCCCCGTTTTAAATGAACAGGTAGTCATTGTAAGCCTCGTTTGTTGCTGTTCATTGCTGTTCATCAAGCCAGACCGTCTGGCACCTGCAATCAATTCCCTTGGCAACTTAGGCAGTGATTGTCTGAATTCTGTCTGAACTCCTGCTGTTGCCCCGGAAACCCCAATCTAAACCCAATTTAGCTTGATAGGCAGGTCTTCTTTTCAAGTGTGAAGCTCCAAATTTGTTACAACAAGGGAGCAAAGAGTAGGGGGGAGGAGGGCTCCCAGCTCTGACTTTACAGACAGTGGAGAGACAGTTGCTGTTGGCATTTTGATAGAGAGAGTGCATTGGAGCTTGAATATTCTTTTTGTGTGGTGGAATAGAGATCTACCCCTTTAAGTTCCAGGGCGGTTGCCAGGCTCTGAGCCAAGCTATTATTTAGCACCTTTCCTGCTGCCTGCTCAGGCCAGGTTTCTGGGAGTGGTGCAGCAGGGATCTTGACTTGGATGATGGCTGGAGGAGAGCCTGGTGGTCCCCACGAACAGCCAATCATGAACATGTTCATGAACAGGGCCATGTTCATGGTTGTTCGTGAGTCCCTGTTCGTGGATGGCAACGAGAAATGAACATCATGTTCTGTTTTTTTTCTGTTTGTGTCCATCTCTAGTACATAACAAACAGGAATGCAGGATTCTATCTGAGTCTCAGCTTTGAGCTACTGTAAGGGTAACATATGGGGCCCAGAAAAATCATGGATCAATGAGATTAGTACTTCTATTTCATGATCCATGAGGTTGGAGGAAAGAGGCAAAGAAGTGGCTGTGTGCATCAGTCAAAGCGTGATGGAGAGGGCAACACCAAATTTCAGTAGGTGGAGAGAAGAAGAGCTAAAGGAATGGGAAAGTTACTGAGGTTATAAAAGAGAATTGAAATTATTACTGCACAATAACCTCAGGCAAGAATGCAATTTTCTGCCTAAGCCAATCACAAATATATCTTCTCTGAAGACAACAGGCGCAAAGGCTTTAACAAATGTTAAACTGCTTTCTCTTACAAGGCAGTTCTGGAGTCGGGGGAAATATTCGAAGGCTTCCAAAGCCTGTCTGGTTGCCCTTTGTAGGGGGGTGTCTCAACGTTTTGGTTTGCTATTTTAGGATCCCCCCGGCATACCTCACAATTCCAGGTTACGATTCAAATTAAACATGCTATGATGTCCCTACAAGACAATCAATCTGTCCTGGTAAAAGATAGTTTTATATATTTATGACGATGCAGGTCTGTGATTGCTAGCAACAGTTAATCTTGGAAGGAATGAGGATAGTAAAAAAAAAAATCAGTGACTCTCCTTTACAAACACCAATAGCTATTTTTGGACAGCTGGTTACAAATGATATCACAAAGCTCTTAAATGGTAACATGCTGCCAGCTGGAACCACCAATTTTGTACCTGTCTGTAAAGTCGGGCTGCGGCATTTGGAATACTAAGGGCATTTGCTTGCAATACAGACAGGTTTTCCTATCCCCTGTGAACTACCATCAGGTGAACAGTTGGTTGCATTTTTTCGAGGAGCACTATAATTTGTCTTTTCAGGTAGATTTTAAGCATATGGTTAACTTTAATTTTAGATTATATAAACATTAGGCACATAGTATATCTTATAGAACTGGGTCAGGGCACAAACAATGTTTTCTTCTAGAAACTGTCATTTGGCTCAACATGACATTCAACAGCTAAACAATAAAATGTAACAGATATAGGGCTGCAAGCTTCAATTTCTTTAATTGATGGATCACGACAATACATCAAACTTCTTTCACTTTCTCACTGAAGCCTATAACCAATTCACACATTCAGTTATATGCTGGATTATGGAAAGCGCTGCAGACTTGATTCATATAAACACCGTTTCTATGGGTTTTTTCTTTGTGAACATGTTTAAGAGAGAGTTCTCATGAAGAAAATTAGTGGCCGTTTTGCACTTGTTTTATTATTGTTGTTGTTGTTCTTGTTTGTTGTCATCGTTATCGTTATCGTTATCGTTATCGTTATCGTTATCGTTATCGTTATCGTTATCGTTATCGTTATCGTTATCGTTATCGTTATCGTTATTAACATTTACATTAACATTAACATTAACATTAACTGATTGATTTATATCCTGTCCTCCCCACAAGTGGGGTCAGGGTGGATTACAATAATAGATAAAATATACAGAAGTGAACAATAAAACCACAAATCTCAGAACACAACATATCAGCACTTTACCTGCTCACCATATATAAAGGAGTGTGGAGGTGTGAACTGGTGTCCTATGGCTGCTCATGTGTGGGGGGCTGATGGCAATGTAGCCCTCCCACAAATAGGAAACTGGCAGGGAGACTCACTTGGTGGATTTAATGTTGGCCTCAACCATATGCCTGGCAGAACATCTCCATCTTGCAGTCCCACCAAAAGGATGCAAGATCTTGGAGGGCCCAAGTGTCCTCTGATAGAGAGTTCCACCAGGTTGGGACCACGACTGAAAATGCTCTGGCCCTGGTCAAGGCCAGTTGAGCCTCCCTGGGGCCAGGGACCACCAGTAGGTGTTTACCTGCTTATCTCAGCACCTTCTGGGGTGCATACTGGGAGAGGAGGTCCCTCAGATATGTTGGTCCCAGTCCGTATAGGGCTTTATAAGTTAGAACCAAAACCTTGAACTTTGGCCTGATAGGGTTGCCAGACCTCCTATTAGTTGCCTGCTGCTGCTCTGAATGGTGGTAGGAGACTTTTTTAAAAGGGCCTGTTCAAAAGTGGTAGAAATGAATATAGTATGGTCCTCTCTACAATCTCCTCAGAGTACGTATGGAGCTACTGTCCAATAAAAGCTCCCTTGTGTGAAATTGGAAATGAATGAGAGAATTTCATCACATTTGAATAGGCCTATGTCTATTGTGGACCAGTGCTTTCCCGTCAGGCTTGACTATTTCATCCCACTCTATTCATGTATGCAGTAAAACAGAAATTTACAAGATCCCTGCTTTACCTGGACCAAGGAGACACTAGACTGACCCAATTACACATCTCAGGTTTGCGAATTTCAGTATTCTTTCCCCCTAACTATCAAAACAAACCTTTCCCCAAGCACCTGCATTTTCCTCATGCTACCCTTAGAGGGCAGAAAGGAGCTCCTGATTGAGGCCTCTGAAAAATGTGCCCCCCTCTCCTTTCTCATTTTCCAACTTGGCTCCTCAGGTTCTTTATTTGCCTCTTTCCTTAACTTATACTGCACATGAGACAAATTCCTGTGAATCTAGTATGTCTTCGCAATTATTTATCCAGAAGAGGTTCCTTCCCATCTCATTAATTCCCTTGTTAGTTTTGATTAAATGAGGCCTACTATTAGTGTGTGGACAGACCACAAAACTACACCAATTTGGATAAAAAAGAGAATTTAATTTTTATTGACTACACAAATTACTGATTGTCTAAATGAGCAAAAAACGAACAAGCATGATTGTATTTATAGAAACTGAGGCAAATAGGAGTATGAAATAAACTTATTCTCCCCTTCCCAAATGATGGAAATAATGTGGAAGGTATCCAACCCTTCTTCCAACTGCTTCCTCTCACTTTTAACTCATATCCGGCAAGTGGAATCCAATTTATTCCTTACCCCTCTCATTGTCTCTGAAATGTTCTGTTCCATTTAACAATAGTTAATGGAGCCCCTTCTCTCTATTCTAAAAGAATGTTCTGCTTTCCTTGTACAGAAGACATCCCCATTTCATTTCTTCCTAATCAACCCTCATATCTGCTGTAATTTTACAGGAGATTTTAAATGTTACTGATACTAGAAGCTTCTGAAGTATCCTCGGTGATATTCGGTTAGGATTACCATTCTCCCCAGGGTGGCAGGCACGCTCCACCCCTAGGATCCAAGCCATACCAGCAGGAGCAAGGGGTGGGAGAAGGAAGAAATGTCACATGATAATGCCCAGCATTTGTGACATCATTTCCAGTATAAACCTAGAAATAACATCACAATACTCTAGGAATTTGCTCATTTCTATGGTAAAAACTACAGAGATTAGTAAATTCCTAGAGGCTCCTGTCACTTCTGGTTGTAAACTATAAGTGACATTGTACAAGGTTGCTCCCCACCCCAGTAAAGCTCCAACTGGTTGTGTTAACCTGGAAAACCTACATTAAGCTCTTTCTATCAGTAAAACCTTGTTAAGTAACAAGACTGGGATAAACTATATTATCCACAGTTATCTTTCCAAGAAATGCCTTTTCCCCATCTGAATTGAGTTGTGGAGGTGCCATCTCTTTCTGGGCAGGGCAGATCTTGGCATGCTGACCCATGCTTCTGTATCTTCTGGCTTTAATCTTTAAGACCCTACAGGGCCTAGGATCCTGAGACCTTAAGTACTCCCTATAAGAGCTCCCCTTCCCCACTATCTGATGTCTGGGCAACAAGCATTGTATGTAGTATGTAATATGTGTGGTGGTTGTTGTGGGTTTTCCGGGCTGTATTGCCGTGGTCTTGGCATTGTAGTTCCTGACATTTCGCCAGCAGCTGTGGCTGGCATCTTTAGAGGTGTAGCACCAAAAGACAGAGATCTCTCAAAAGACTGAGAGATCTCTGTCTTTTGGTGCTACACCTCTGAAGATGCCAGCCACAGCTGCTGGCGAAACGTCAGGAACTACAATGCCAAGACCACGGCAATACAGCCCGGAAAACCCACAACAACCATCGTTCTCCGGCCGTGAAAGCCTTCGACAATACATTAATATGTGTGGCTTTTAGGGTAAACCCCAATTTTCAATGAGATTTTTTTACATGTTTACATGTTGGTCCTCACTTGATGGCAATTTCACTGTATGAACAACCATATCAAAAATATAAAACCAAGCTTCAGGGTCTAAGAGCTAAGTCAGAAAGGAGCACTTTGTTAGAAGGGTGAATTTCTGCTGCTTGCTACATGATCATTAGAATGCTTAAACTCCTACCAGCCTTTGTCCTGGATTCTTTCACATCCAAAAAGATGAAATGCAATGCGTGCCTTTTCCCTTGACATATTTATGAATGAAAGCAATCATTCTATTCAGCTTCACATTGTTGCTGGAACACTTCAACTCTGTTTTCACAGTGTTGCATTTCCCCTGTAATCCAAAAATGCCCTCCTCCAGATTCAAGGCATCAACATTGTTCGCAGTTGTCAGACTGAACTGTCACGTTGTCAGCAGTGGAAATAAAAACTTGGTTTGACAACTGGAATTTCAACTGCAAAATGGTCTTTGGTAATTAATATAATTAGAATAGGAGAACAATGGAGCTGCCATCAGGAATGTATTGTTTGCCCAAATGAATCGCTTTCACTTTCCTGTTTAATTGACATGACTTTCGCTTTAGCTTTGCTGCAGTTAGCATGTCAGGCTACTGATAGACTAGATTGGGAGGAAGGGGCATGGCACAAACTAACAGGCTATTTTTTTAAAAGGACAAATTTATTTAAATCCTGCTCAATTAATAGCCAGGAAAAGCACTTTTTGCAGACCCTTAAAAAAAGCTTATTCTAGTGAACTTAAGCCTTAGCCTCCTTATTGCCAAAGAAGAATATGAAGCAAAGAAGCAAAATTGACCCTGTTCGGGATCACCATTGGCTGCTTACTGCCCTGTTGATGTAGAGCTAGTTTGGTGAAGGGGTTAAGAGCGGAAGGAGGTTAAGAGCAGCCAGGTTTGATTCCCGAGTCCTCCACTTGAAGTCAGCTGGGTGACCTTGGGTCAGTCACAGCTTCTTGGAGCTCTCTCAGCCCTACCTACCTCACCGGGTGATTGTCATGGGGATAATAACAACACATATTGTAAACCTCTCTGAGTGGGTGTTAAGTTGTCCTGAAGGGCGGTATATAAATTGGTTGTCGTTGTTGTTACTGGCAGAAATGAAAGCTTGAAGCTAGCTGGGTGACCTTTCCAGCTTCCCAGTGAAATCCTAAACAGAGTTACTCCAGTCTAAGCCCATTGATTTCAACGGGCTTAGACTAGAGTAGCTCTTCTTAGGATAGCACTGTAAATGTGACTTACAGTTGGGGATGATGAAGCCATGAGTATAACTAAGAACTTGAGTGCTTGGTGCTGAGAGATTGACAGTTCCTATCTTCAACCCCATCTCCCTTCTATCAGCCAACATCCTGCAGCAGGGCACTTGTCCTTAGACAGAGAGCAGTCACAACAAATGCAATATTGAGCTGAATTCCAGGGTGACTTCCTAGGTGCCACACAATGACACTCTCAAAGGCCAAAATTCAGTCGTTTGGAATACTGCACCTCTCAGCTATCTGAATTGAAAGTGAGCACTTTGGCCTTTGGAGTTGTTTGTTCTTTGAGCTGGAGAAGAGCTCTTCCTTCCAGTTCTCTCCCACTCATCCACTTATGCCAGTGGCTGCTGCAGAAAATACAGAGGAAAGTCTTCTACACTCTTTCCCCATTCTTCTCTTGTAACTGGAATGCTGCTAGGACAATATCTCAGAGATCAGCAGCCACAGGGCATGCATGTCGTTTCCTAGAGCGCTGGATATCCTGAGTAGACATGGGCACGAGCCACATTACGAACTTCAAAAACCCATGAAATTGGCGATCGTGCGATCGCGATCCGGCAGTTCGTGATTGTCCACTGCAAATGAGCCAGCGTTCGGAAGAAGCCTGGTTCGGTGCATTTGGCTGCAGTTCGAGAAGCCAGACAGTCAGGCGCCATCAATCAATTCCCCTGGAAACAGAGCAGGGGGAATGCCTGAACTCTGTCTGCGCTCCTTCTGTCACCCTGGAAACCCGAATGGAAACCCAGCTTACCTTGACTGGCAGGTCTTCCAACCATGGAGCTGCAAAGTGGTTACAAGTTGGGAGAAGACACCGGGGGGAGGGAGGAGGAGGGGTGTTCTGTAGCCACGGGCACTCCAATCTCATCCCTGAAAACCCCGATAGGCAGCCCTGATGGCCAAACACAGACCTCCTGCATTGCTCTATGAGACGTCAGCTTATAAAAAAGCACTGTACTTCTAGGCTGGCTTTCATTTTCAGCGAGCAGTGGAGTGTGAGAGCTGTTGCTTGCTACTTACTAGCCTTTGGGGAGAGACAGAGAGAGTATAATTGAGCTTGGATTTTTGTGGGAGTTTCCTGGGGGCCTCGGATTGGAGAGGGTATAACTCCAAAATCCCTATTGCAATCTTGACCAAACTTGGTTGCTGGCTGGAGGAGAGCCTGCTACACACTTGCTGTGAGTATGGGCTCTCTAAGTGCAACGGGAGCCATTCTGAGCCCCATGAACCACGAACCAGTTCGGCAATGGGAAATGTTCATTGCGGTTCACAACTTCGGGATCATCATCGGCACCGAACCACAAACCGCGGATTCGTTAAATTTTTTTGGTTCATGCCCATGTCTAATCCTGAGTACAGGCATCAAGTACTCTGGAAAAGTTATTTGGCCCATAACTTCTGGAAGGGCTGAACAAAAATCCTACAGCTCCAGTCACCTAGAATGAATGCCTCTGTGATAAAATCCTAAATGCTAATGACCACTAGAGATGTCATTTTCCCATTTTGCCTCACATCTTTAGTGTAACTTGGGGAAATGATGTTACTCAAGGCTTTGGGAACATTGCCGCAACAATATTCATTTCAGTTGACTGGAAAAGAAGGCTGAGGGAGGAATTAGCCATCCTTTCTGATGCTGTCACCCCACCAGTGGAGCCTCTCGGTCAGATGGGCTAATGGGGGTGGTAATTCTGAGTAAATTTACAACTTTGGGGAAGGAAAGAACTTTTTTCTAATACTATTGTAGTTACTGGACACATTTCAAGCTGAACCAGAGAGAGTTCACCTATCAGCCATTTTTCTAAAGAAAATAATAAAGCAGGCTTATTAAGAGACCGAGCTAACATCCTAGGCCACCCACACATGGTCCTAACATTGTATTACTTGGAACTGTGAATTTCAGTTACCTTCATGACCTGTGTATGAAAACACAGAGCTATGTTACCTGCTTGAAACACATCACCCTAGATGTGTCTTAGTATTATATTCTTATATTCTCTACTGTGTTCTAAGCCAGGAATCTGTCAGATCTCCCCTCATATTAGACAGTGGTAAATTAGCCAGTGGAGTATCTGAGATCAATGAAAATCTCCACCTTGGCATTAATATTCAGGTTGATGCAGAAAAAAAAATTGTATTTTGCATGTACCAGGCCACAAAAGGAGTTAACAGGTAACAAAGCTATGTAAAAGGATGTTGAACAGGCATTCCCTTAGTGGATAATTTGTTCTTTTAATACTCCTCCAAGCTAGCTACTCCTAGGTCACACAATTGCACTTAGTATCATGCAGTCTCAGTTGATTACAAGTTAGAATGAACTGGCTCACTTCAATATAAGTTCCATGTACTAATAAAGCATTTTAAAGAAATGCAAGAATTACCAGCTTTCCAGAAAATAAAAACCTGAATGGTTTAAGCATTCTGCTAAATGGACCAGGATCTAATTAAGTATTATTATAACTTAAAAGAATAATAAAACATGATTAATTTAGCTCCCATGTATTTTCTACGATCAGATCTGTATCTTTAATACTTGATTGTTCAAATTCTAGAACAAGGAGCCAACTGGCTATCGACTGAAGTTAAGCAGTTTGATTTTTTGACTTCAAGGGAGCTGGACAGGAAAACCTCAGCAATTATCAGAAACTTTCAGGTACCCCATGCATCCTTTGGATAATCTATCTCTGTTGGAGTTCATCAAGGTTAGGAAGGTTATTCATTTGCAAGGTTACTCAGAAAAACCATTTGCTGCTACCGATATGATTCGAGAGCACAAAAAGCATTTCTGGTGCAAACTAGAAATGGGCACAAATCGAAACACAAACCAAAATTGAGCATGAACCAGGCCAGTTCATGGTTTGCAAACCAGTGGTTCGTCAGATCCCATTTTTCATGAACCGCCACGAACTTTAGGCTGGTTCATTTGGTTCATTTTTTGGTTCATCACTGCAGACAGCCTTGTGCAAATCAATCAGTTTCCTAGGCAACAGGGGATGGACTTCCTGCACACCTTCCGCTGACCCGGAAGTGAACTTCTGCTGGCCCGGAAGTGACCTTCTGCTGAACCAGAAGTGATGATTTTCTTACCTGGATGTGACGTTTTCACAAACCAAACGAACCAGTTCATGAACCAGGGGCAGGTTTGTGAAAGGTCGTGGTTTGTGAAATGAGATGAACCACGAACCACGTTTCAGTTTTTTTCCGGTTCGTGCCCATCTCTAGTGCAAACTAGCATGCAATAAAGTGGGTATTTTACTGGAAGCTGCAATAATGAAGTTGATTGCACATTAATGGTGCAATCCTAAGCAGAGTTACTCCAGTCTAGGCCCATTGAGTTCTATGGGTTTAGAATGGAGTTACTTTGCTTAGGATTGCACTGTGAGTTTCTGAAGTTACACTTGAGCTTTTTAAAAGGAAGGAAGGAAGGAAGGAAGGAAGGAAGGAAGGAAGGAAGGAAGGAAGGAAGGAAGGAAGGAAGGAAGGAAGGAAGGAAGGAATTACCTGACCAATGCAAAATGTATTACACAAGGAATAATTCATGTTCCTACTATCTACTTCATGACTCAGGGCCAAGCTACACATGACGAATGACACTTGAATGGCAAGTGTATTTCTCCCTGTTCACTTGCCCTCCACTCAATCCACTTGCCGTTCAAGTGTCATTCATCATGTGTAGCTTGGCCCTCAGATAATACTGGAAATCTTCCTTTTAGTCTTTCAGTGCAACAGGAGAGAATGCCATCATAGCTCCGCTGCCCATTTCATTCTTGGTTCAGTTGTCCATGCCTTCCCTCATCTGCTGAGGTAAGTAGTTATGGGGGACTAGGGGACTGGGTGGAAAACATACTGCTAGGCGTAACTTTGAAAATAGAACCAGAGAGTGAATAGGCAGGTGAGATACAGCTGCCTTCTCTTCAGCTGCACTGGGAGATTTAAAGGAATGTGACTGATCTATTTGACGCAAAGTAAAAACCCTATGCCTAATTCAGGCTGAATTAAAAAGGGATATTAGTTCATTCTATAATTTTTCTTGAGAACCGCATGCTCACTCTTTGAAATTCAGGTTGTAGGTAGGGATGCTGGAACACCTAGGCTCAGTTCATGTCCTGTTCAACAATTTGACTGTGAAGTCAATGTTTTGATGAATGTTTGTCAGCCCATTTGTGGCTGTTTGACAGGCTACTTCAACACATTCTTTCCAAACAGACCAGTACAGTGAAACTGGCTTTTTGTGCATGCACGTTATTACACAGCCAGATTGAGTTTTGCTCCCCCTGTCTTCGCTGCCCTATTGCTTTGCTCGGCAGGCAACTGAATAAATATGGCTGAATCAATTGCAAATCTTATAAGTCAGTCATAAACAAATGCTGTTTATTTTTTAAAAAATCTCTACACTTTGTTAGTTTCAGGTAAGTAGTCGTGTTGGTCTGCAGTAAAACAGCAGAATTTGAGTCCAGTAGCACCTTAGAGACTGACAAGATTTTCAGGGTGTAAGCTTTCTAGAGTCAAAGCTCCCTTCTTCAGATACCCTAAAAATCTTGTTGGTCTCTGAGGTGCTACTGGACTCAAAACCTACACTTTAGTGTTTCTCTGAGTAGTCCTCAGCAACGTATTTTTTTTTACATGTTCAGTTTTGGAAAAAAACTGATGTAAACTTGTGGGGCAGGTGTCTGAGAGCCAAGGTACAAGTGACGCCTGACACAGGTTGGACACTTGTCAGCTTCCCTCAAGTTTTGATGGGAAATGTAGGCATCCTGGTCTTGCAGCTGTAATGGAGAGCCGGGCTGTAAAACCAGGACGCCTACTTTTCCCATCAAAACTTGAGGTAAGCTGACAAGTGTTCAACCTGTGTAAGGCATCACTTGTAGCTTGGCTCTGAGTAATTTAGAGCCAAACTGAAAAAAGCAGGTGATTGGTTCATCTCTGATTGTCATAGCTGAACATGATACATTCAACTGTCAAACATATTTGAGGCAAAATTCCTGGCACCCTTAGTCGTAGATGCCTATATCTAACCTAACTTTATGCAGATAGTTTTGGCAACAATCTGTCCCAAACCAAAAATAATCACACAAAGTAGTCATCACTTTTCTTGCACATTCTATTGAAAGTCATCACAGAATGCAGTTATTTGATATAGCTCATCAGGAATGATGATTATGGCTATCCCTATTTATTTGCCCTCAGCATTTGTACTCAGAGCTTTAGTGCCTCTGAACGGGGAGGCTCCATTTAACTGTTATAGCTAACAGTCGCTGGCAGATATATCTGGCATAAATTTGTCCGAGTGTGGTGATGGATTTCAAATGTGACAATAAATATCATAGTTTTATGAGGTAGCAGATAAATAATTTGAATACAATTAAATGTGAATGAGGCACATGGTTAAGAAGGACATTTTGAATACTGGGGAATGTGTACATATGTCCTTTTTCTTTTTTCTTTTTGCATAGTGCCGGCAGGAGCTTTTTTTTTCTTTCATTCTGCCATATTTGGTTTCTTGTGTTCTTGATTTGTTTAAAGCCATTTATATGCAATTTCTGCTAAAATAAAATTGAAAAAAAGCATTGATGGGTAAAAATAAAGGATCTTGGGTTTGATTTGCCCCAGGGAAAAGTTAAGTCAAAATGAGGATTTTCAGGTTGAACCAGCAAGGATGAGAAATTTGCATCCCTAGTTCTGATTTTGTTCTATTTGTCATAACCCCCAATACCTACCCCTCCAAAAGGGCTAAACTACAGGATACATTGGCAAGCTGTTGGCTTGGATCCAGTATGAACAGACAGAAAAAATGTCCTTAACACTGTTCCGCCTGTGCAAGCAGTAACACAATGGCACAGGCTCCAGCAACACATTGTGCTTTTTTAACAAAATAACAGTGTGTGCATACAGAGCAATGGAATGCACAACAGATGGTTCACATGATTTTAACTTAATTTGTTTTTGAAATGGTATCAAAAGAAATAGCTTGTGCTAAGCTTTATGTATATAGGGGAAATGTAGGGGCATAATTGCTTTCATTTAGCTCAAGCAGACAGGGAGAAAAAAATTCAATGCTTCCACAAGGATTCCTGTCCCAAGCAGAAATCTTCTATGGTATTCAACTCATTATCAAAACTCCCAAAGTTTTGACTCAAACTTTTTGACCTTAAAAGGTAACTGCAGCAAGAGAAGTGTGGAAATCCATGAGAATAGACGAGGTTAATAATTCCCAGTTGAAACCACTTTCCCTGGATGCAATTAGTTTTGGTAGGAAAGAAGATAAAGTCTTTGTCTATTTTTCCTAACAGACCTAATTGAAGCCTGAGGGGGAAGGGACATTTTTGGTTAGGAGAATGGAGAAGGGCACAATAAAAATAAATAAAATAACCTCCCTTGCTCATCACTACCATACTGATCCATAGCGGCCCTTCTCTGCGTAGCTGCTTTTTGGGAACTGAAAATATTTTGCAAGATCCAGTCATGCGTTAGTTTGCTCCTCATGAATTCTAGGCAGACTTAAGGAAGTACTTGGCACAGCACGTTGTAAAGTATAGAGTTAAGTCTTTCAAAAACCAATGATCTTTTTGTTAACTGTAATCAAACATGTTTATATGTACTAGGGTTGCCAGGTCCCCTTACCTTCTTGACGAAAGGAGGGGTGAGTCAGCACTCACCTTTGTGTCAACCTGGGAGCCCTCCTTGTGTGCATGAATCTCTGTGCCTGCATGATGGCATCACTTCTGGGAAGAGACTTCATTGTGCATGTGTGGGGCCACACATGAGATTCACAGCAGGCCGATTTGGCCCATTTGGGGCCCAAATTGGCCTGCTGTGAAGTGCAGGAGTGCTCTTGGGGTGGCGTGATATCATCACTCCTGGAAAATGATGTCATTGTGCCACCCCAGAAGTGTGCCCAGGAGGTGTGTTCCCATCCCCCCCACTGGCCAGGTAAGGGGGGGCAGAGGGTGGAAGTGGTGAATTGCCCACCCTTACCAGGGGACCTGGGAATGTGCAACATACACAGATGGTCTTGTCCAGAAACAGTTCTGTAGGGGCCAAACTAAAGCTTTTTCATATCACCTCTGACTTAATTTTTTGAACTGCAGATGCCAGAGACTGAACCTAGAAACTTCTGCATGCAAGGCAGGTGATCTACTACTCACCCACAGCCTCTCTCCTACTTTTTCAGTAGAGTTGCTTCTACCCCCATAGAGTACATGACATGTTGTTTTCACACTGTTACAAATATATGTAAAGGCTTCCATATCATGTGAATATTTGTGATGCTCTTCTGACATACTGTGCAAGAGATGTCTCATATCTGTCACTTATACATTATATAAACTCAGCCTTTTTATATTCCCAAACAGCGGATTATGACATCTATTGTGATCTATACAACGGATGGTCTCTGATAACTCTAAAGTAGGTCTACTCCCTGTTTTCCTGTATGGCACCAAGTACATATGCATATACACACACACTTCTACACAGACCAGTTGAGAATTCCTTCACTGCATTGACAAAAGGAATTTCACCTTTGTTTCATATCAGAATAATCCACCGAGACCGACCATACAAAACAGTCAAAGAGAGTACAGCCAGTATTCAAAGATGGCATTTTAAAAGGTTATCTGAGGAACTGATTAGATATGAGGCTAATAAGACAAGCATGCAATTCAACAGAGAAGAATTCTATGGATTCTCCTTAAAAAGGTGGCAAATTGATATGTTTTCATTCAGTGTTATAAATATATTGAAATAGCCATGGAACCTAAAAAAGAACAGTGCAAGAGGAACAGTACAAGATTTAAGCACTAAAAAAAACCACTGTAATTTTTGCAGCAGAAATACTAAATTGGCTTCCCTCGAACGTTGTCAGAAGGAGATTTTCATCTCTTCATTTTGCTGATAAAGAAGGGCTAGAAATGCCTCTTGCTTCCTGGGTACGGCTTGGGGGGGAAAACCCACAAAAAAACCAAGGCAATTTGAGAGTTTGAACTCAGCGATTTTTCTTCCTATCGCAAATGATCTATATGTTTCATTACTCTATGATCCTCGAATCCTCCGGCAAAGGTTCAGTTGCACAAAATAAGTTTCCTGGATCCTGAAACAAACAAAGATGCAGACAGAATTCCAACAGGAAAATGGGGGGGGGGGAATCAGCATAACGCCTTTCTGCCTAGCCGCTGTCGACCTGCCAGGAGGAATTATGCTCAATTGATTCATACTTAACAAGGACATTTTTTTACAAACAAACACATTGCAGCTCCCAACACCTCAGCATCCAGCAATGTCAGCAAAGACAGCACGAGTCGTTTTCGTTTCCAAGGGCTGCCATACCAAAACAAACTTCAGCATGTTTTTGGCTCACACTTTGACACCCACATCCTTGTGGTGTCCTGTAGCTCTCAGGAAAAAGACAAGGGCTGACAAGATGACAAAATTCAGAAAAATTGGGTACAGGAGAAAAAGTTCTCCAGACTTTGGATGAAAAACATGAAACACTCCACATGATATTTTGGTCTCTGTTAAAATTTCAGAGAAATATTTTCACCATCCTCTTTTTATTTAAAGAATAGGAAGGGGAAGACTGAACAATTATAGTACTGAGGCACATCAACACCTACATTGAGGCCTCCTTGACTGGTTTTGCTCAGGGTTTCATGGTAGTACTGGGCGCAGTACTTAAGAAAGGTTGTTCTTGGATCTGCTTTTCTGCAGTGGGAGACAATCTGATAGGTGGGATGATACTACAGCTTGTGGTATGGTCAGATCATTATCTGCTAAGGGTGAAGCTTGCCTAATTCCCTCCACAAGGAAAGGGGAGATCAGTTAGGATGGAGCAACCCAAGAGCGAAATGGATCCAATCGGTTTTCCATTAACCCTGGCATATTTGGAGAGCCTGGATGATCTCTGTAGAGGTCCTTATTTCAACCCAGAATGCTGACTTGCAGGATGTTGTGGAAAGGGTTGCTCCTTTATACTGTCTCCCTTTCCCAAGGAGAGCTCTGGCCCCTTAGGAGCAGGGGTCTATGAAGAGGTTGTGGAGATGGCTAGAGTGGCTTTGTCAGAAGACTTGTACCAAATCAGATAGAACATGGTATAAAGCCTCCATTTGAAGGCTTATATGGTAATGATGTCAACAAAGAAGACTTTCTTCTACTGCCATTGTATTGGCAGAATCTTTCTCGGTGAAATTATTTAGTGTGGTTCAGGGCTGAAAGCATCTGGTCATATAACAGTCTTGATTCCGATTTGGACATTAGCTGTGATGATTTTGCTCAATCCTTTGCTGATAAAGTCACTCTCATCTGATCTGACTTAAATTTGAGGGTAGATTCTGTGATCTACCCCAGTTTGAGGGTAGATTCTGTGCCGGGTGTATTGGTGGTAACCTCTTGTCCGGGTTCTATGGATAGCTTCAAGTTGGTCTCCCTGAGTGATGTCGACAGAATGCTTGTGGTGTGAAAGCCACTCCTTGCAAACTGGATCCTGGCCATCCTGCCTATTAAAATCATGCCAGGAGTAACCACTGCCTTCAGGAATTGATATATTGGTGGAGAGTAAAGTGTTTTGGTTTACTCCTCTTTGGTGGAGAGTAGAGATGGGCACGAACCTAAACACAAACCAACCCCACCCCCACAAAACAGCCTGGTTTGGGTTTTGCAAACCAGGGTTCGTGGAAGCTCGTTTCAATGATCGTCCATGAACTGGACTACTGGTTTATTTGGTTCATATTAAAGGGCCAGTTTAAATGGTCGTTTTCCGGGGGAAATGGCCATTTAATTTTTTCCTGCCACTTTCAAGTGGCAGGGCCCTTTAAACGGCTCAGCCCCCCAGCACCCACCCCATCCCCTCACCCCCCTTCCAAGACCAAGCCCCAGCCCCCCACTTACCTTCCATCTGATGCTGGGGTGGTAGAGGCCTCCTCCGCTGCCCTGCAGATTCACGTGGCAGTGGAGGAGGTGGAAAAGCTCCCACCCCTCAAATGGCTGCCATTTGAGGGGCAGGAGGGCATTTTTTGGCCTCGTCTGCTGCTCTGCGGGCACGCTGAGCAGCAGAGGAAGCCAAAAACAGCCTTTCCATCCCTCAAATGGCAGCCGCGGCTGCCATTTGAGGGGTGGAAAGGCCATTTTTGGCCTTCTCCTCTGCTGTGCAGGCAGCAAAGGAGGCCTCCATCTCCCCAGCATCAGAGGGAAGGTAAGCGGGGGGTTGGGGCTTGGGGGAGGTGAGGAGCTGGGGCTGTGTGTGTGTGTTGGGTCTGGGGTGGGTGCTGGGGGTTGCGCCACTTAAAGGGCCCTGCTGCTTGCAAGTGGCAGGTCCCTTTAAACTATCAGCTGGCAGTTGGCATGGGGGGGGTTCCCCCCCTGCCGCCTGCCAGCTTATAATTTAAAGGGTCCTGCTCCTTGCAAGCTGCAGGAAAGGGCCCTTTAAATGATTAAATGCCCCTTTCCCTGCAGGAAAGGGGCATTTAAACCTCATGAACCATGAACCATGAACCATGAACTGGTTTGTAACTGGGCCAGTTCCATGCCAATTCATGGTTCGTGGAAACCCCACGAACCACGAACCCCATGGTTCTTTTTTTTTCTGGTTCATGCCCATGTCTAGTGGAGAGTAAAGTGTTTGGGTGGTTTTGGCTGCATTTTTTACTATGCATTGTTTTTAACTGTGTATTAATTTTATCTTGTTGTTTTGGCTGCTATTCCTGCTTTGTTAGCTGACTAAGAGATAAGGCAGAATAAGATATGTATATTTTTTAATTACGATGTTGTTTAAATTTATGTTTTCTTTGGGTCACCACACTCAGAGGCCAATCTGCTTATCCTCAAAAATCACTGTATGTGCATTATAATTTGTACAGTGCTTTGCTTTCCCAAGTACTATAATTATAATTAATAACAAATGGCAAAGGAAAAAGAAGTTCTAATTCGAGGGAGGAAAATTCTCCTCTCTATGTGACCCTAATATAACTGACAGATCCTGAACATCCAGTTGCTTAAGCAGAAGGCTTTTATATTCACAAAGGCCACATTTCACAACTCACTGACATAGTGAGTAAGGCAACTAACCCAATAGGCTTTTCAAATGTCAGTATTATTGATCTCTGTGGAAAAATAAAATAATTGGGTAGTGGATTTATATACTCAGTCACTCCATACAGAACTGCGGGAAGGCAACATAAATAACAGCAAACACAATGAGAGGAGGGTGCTAAGAAATACTTGGACTAGGGAGGCTGGGGCTCAGACTGTGAGAAGTCCCCGCTTGGGACACTACCTGGAAGGGGCCACAAAGTTCTAGGGAGCAGGTGGAGCTTGAAGCAGGAACAGCCTTATTTGCTTTGCTAGCCAAGGCATGGGTGGGTTGAAAATCCTCTAACAAAGGCTCTTCCATGATTCATACTGGACTTCTGGGAATGATTCCTCCTCCAATTGGCCCAGATGCTCCTTTCTTCCCTTGTGTGATTTCAGGATATGGTCTGTGAAGAGCATCTGCTTGGGATGCAGAAGGTTGCAGCTTCAGTCCTCAGCATCTCCAGTTGAAAGGACCAGGCAATAGGTGATGCTAACGATCTCTACCTGCAGTCCTGGAGAGCCACTGCCAGTCTCAGCAGGCAATACTGTCCTTGATGGGCTGAAGGGTCTGATTCAGTATAAGGTAGTTTCATATGAGATATCTTGTTCTTATGATACCTCAGCAATCCTGGGCAGGATTCTGATACAGAATTGTAACTTGCTTTTGTTTCTGTAGTTGGGGCATCCGTTACAAAAGAAGTAATAGAAGACTATTAAGAATTTAACATAATGGAATACAAATTATTATCGTGGAATGTAAATGGACTAAACTCACCCCAAAAGAGAAAAACAATTTTTAATTGGCTAAAAAAACAAAATTGCAATATAATTTGTTTACAAGAGACACATGTTAAGGATTAAGATACTAAATATCTAAAAAATAGACAACTAGGAAAAGAATATATAACATCGTCCAACCAAAAGAAAAAAGGAGTAGTGATTTATATTAAAGAGACTATAGACTTGAAATTAATTTTTCAAGATCAGAATGGAAGATATGTGGCGGTGGAAATTAGTGTAAACGCCAAAACCTAGAAGTTACAGGGTTCAAAAAGCTTCCCATTTTCTTTCAGCCTTTATTCAGGCTTGGCTTTCCCTCCTTTCTGTTCTCTGCTAAGAGAGAGAAAAAGTTGTTAAAGCTATGGTTTTTGTACCATCCAAACCTCCAAAGTAAAACACCTTTCTCCACAGCAGTGAACTGAAGAGGGATGTTTGGAAGGCAGCATATTTTTTGGCCTGGAAAGAATTTATAAGGACAGGAGAAAGCCTGAATTTTTTTTCTACCTCAACTTAGGACCAAACAAAGAAGTCTTGGGAAAGTTGCAAATAGATCTCATGAACATTTTAAATGGATAAATAGTCACAGTCTGCCCAGTTTGGATCATGTTCTGATATGGTTGGGAGGGGATTAACCCCCTTCTCTCTGCATTATTTCCCTGATCTCAAATCACACATCACCAGTTGCTATTTTCCTCATAGGGTGTGTGTGGGTGTGTATAGATTGCCTCCATGCTTCACCCAAAGGGCACATCTGGGGCCAACCTCAGCTAGGAAAATTCAAGAGGGAAAACTTACCGGTCTCACACCATGGCATAGCTACATTTCACACACAAGGGCTATTTACCAATAAGTAATGCTTAGGATCCATTCACGGATCTCCCAGCATCTTTATGAGCTTGTGCCTTATTATGAGCACAGTCAGGGCGAGCAGGGGGGAGTGTCTGAATTCACTCTGATACAATAGAAGGGAAAATATTCTCCAGTGACAGCGTAGTTGCCTCTCATTGGTTCTATTATGAAGGAGATGAAGAAGCTTCCTTTCCAATCAGTTATTATAACACCTTTCGAGTGTGCTATAAAAAGTGTCGTTAATCTGAAACTTCAGCGCTATGACAGCAACACTGTTTCCAGCCTCCTAATTTGCAAAAAGACGAGAGAGAAAGAAGGAAATCGGTCTTGGCTTCTATCATAATCTTCATTTTAGCTCCACTCTTGTCATTTGAGCTACAAATGCATTGTTCCTTATTCCCATACAATGGAAGCTGCTGTCAAAATCAACAGTGTTTTAATGCCAGCCACCCAGGGAAAATATAATAAATCTTCAAAATGTTCCCTTGCCATTTTTTTTAAAAAAGATTATAAACATTTGAAACTCTAGATGAAGTCCTGAAAGCCTCAGAACTGTGTCATTGTTGATGTTGATCAGCTAAACCCAAGGAAGTTGGTCTTCCATCAATACTATCAAATTCACAGGCGGAGAAAGTGGAAGGAATGCATTATCACGGATACCATTTGAATTGAAAAAATGCGTTGTGATACCATCTCAGCCTGGACCACACATGGAAATAGTGGGACAACCTGTTTGTGTCATTTATACTCTGCCTTTATCCCCAATGGGGACCCAAAGAAGCATACATCATTCTGCTCTCCTCTATTTTATCCTCACAGCAATGCCGTGGGGTAGGTTATCCTGCAAGTAAGTGCCTGATTCAAAGTCACGAGTGAGTTTCCATGGGAGAGTGGGGATCTGAACCTGGGTCTCCCAGATCTTAGTCCAACATTCTGACCACTACACTACCCTACACAGCTCTCCACTGATGGCCAATTATGAGCCAAGCTACAAGTGATGAATGACACTTGAACGGCAAGTGGATTGAGTGGAGGGCAAGTGAACAGGGAGAAATACACTTGCCATTCAAGTGTCATTCGTCATGTGTAGCTTGGCCCTCAGTAGAGTGCAAGTGGAGGGCAAGTGAACAGGGAGAAATACACTTGCCATTCAAGTGTCATTCGTCATGTGTAGCTTGGCCCTCAGTAGAGTGCAAGTGGAGGGTAAGTGAACAGGGAGAAATACACTTGCCATTCAAGTGTCATTCGTCATGTGTAGCTTGGCCCTCAGTAGAGTGCAAGTGGAGGGCAAGTGAACAGGGAGAAATACACTTGCCATTCAAGTGTCATTCGTCATGTGTAGCTTGGCCCTCAGTAGAGTGCAAGTGGAGGGCAAGTGAACAGGGAGAAATACACTTGCCATTCAAGTGTCATTCGTCATGTGTAGCTTGGCCCTCAGTAGAGTGCAAGTGGAGGGCAAGTGAACAGGGAGAAATACACTTGCCATTCAAGTGTCATTCGTCATGTGTAGCTTGGCCCTCAGTAGAGTGCAAGTGGAGGGCAAGTGAACAGGGAGAAATACACTTGTCATTCAAGTGTCATTCGTCATGTGTAGCTTGGCCCTCAGTAGAGTGCAAGTGGAGGGCAAGTGAACAGGGAGAAATACACTTGCCATTCAAGTGTCATTCGTCATGTGTAGCTTGGCCCTCAGTAGAGTGCAAGTGGAGGGCAAGTGAACAGGGAGAAATACACTTGCCATTCAAGTGTCATTCGTCACGTGTAGCTTGGCCCTCAGTAGAGTGCAAGTGGAGGGCAAGTGAACAGGGAGAAATACACTTGCCATTCAAGTGTCATTTGTCACGTGTAGCTTGGCCCTCAGTAGAGTGCAAGTGGAGGGCAAGTGAACAGGGAGAAATACACTTGCCATTCAAGTGTCATTCGTCATGTGTAGCTTGGCCCTCAGTAGAGTGCAAGTGGAGGGCAAGTGAACAGGGAGAAATACACTTGCCATTCAAGTGTCATTCGTCATGTGTAGCTTGGCCCTCAGTAGAGTGCAAGTGGAGGGCAAGTGAACAGGGAGAAATACACTTGTCATTCAAGTGTCATTCGTCATGTGTAGCTTGGCCCTCAGTAGAGTGCAAGTGGAGGGCAAGTGAACAGGGAGAAATACACTTGCCATTCAAGTGTCATTCGTCATGTGTAGCTTGGCCCTCAGTAGAGTGCAAGTGGAGGGCAAGTGAACAGGGAGAAATACACTTGCCATTCAAGTGTCATTCGTCACGTGTAGCTTGGCCCTCAGTAGAGTGCAAGTGGAGGGCAAGTGAACAGGGAGAAATACACTTGCCATTCAAGTGTCATTTGTCACGTGTAGCTTGGCCCTCAGTAGAGTGCAAGTGGAGGGCAAGTGAACAGGGAGAAATACACTTGCCATTCAAGTGTCATTCGTCATGTGTAGCTTGGCCCTCAGTAGAGTGCAAGTGGAGGGCAAGTGAACAGGGAGAAATACACTTGCCATTCAAGTGTCATTCGTCACGTGTAGCTTGGCCCTCAGTAGAGTGCAAGTGGAGGGCAAGTGAACAGGGAGAAATACACTTGCCATTCAAGTGTCATTCGTCATGTGTAGCTTGGCCCTCAGTAGAGTGCAAGTGGAGGGCAAGTGAACAGGGAGAAATACACTTGCCATTCAAGTGTCATTCGTCACGTGTAGCTTGGCCCTCAGTAGAGTGCAAGTGGAGGGCAAGTGAACAGGGAGAAATACACTTGCCATTCAAGTGTCATTCGTCACGTGTAGCTTGGCCCTCAGTAGAGTGCAAGTGGAGGGCAAGTGAACAGGGAGAAATACACTTGCCATTCAAGTGTCATTCGTCACGTGTAGCTTGGCCCTCAGTAGAGTGCAAGTGGAGGGCAAGTGAACAGGGAGAAATACACTTGCCATTCAAGTGTCATTTGTCACGTGTAGCTTGGCCCTCAGTAGAGTGCAAGTGGAGGGCAAGTGAACAGGGAGAAATACACTTGCCATTCAAGTGTCATTCGTCATGTGTAGCTTGGCCCTCAGTAGAGTGCAAGTGGAGGGCAAGTGAACAGGGAGAAATACACTTGCCATTCAAGTGTCATTCGTCACGTGTAGCTTGGCCCTCAGTAGAGTGCAAGTGGAGGGCAAGTGAACAGGGAGAAATACACTTGCCATTCAAGTGTCATTCGTCATGTGTAGCTTGGCCCTCAGTAGAGTGCAAGTGGAGGGCAAGTGAACAGGGAGAAATACACTTGCCATTCAAGTGTCATTCGTCATGTGTAGCTTGGCCCTCAGTAGAGTGCAAGTGGAGGGCAAGTGAACAGGGAGAAATACACTTGCCATTCAAGTGTCATTCGTCACGTGTAGCTTGGCCCTCAGTAGAGTGCAAGTGGAGGGCAAGTGAACAGGGAGAAATACACTTGCCATTCAAGTGTCATTTGTCACGTGTAGCTTGGCCCTCAGTAG
The DNA here is from genome assembly GCF_028583425.1 of Eublepharis macularius. Lineage (NCBI taxonomy): Eukaryota > Metazoa > Chordata > Lepidosauria > Squamata > Eublepharidae > Eublepharis > Eublepharis macularius. The sequence continues at coordinate 23,140,757 of NC_072796.1, forward strand.
AGTGCAAGTGGAGGGCAAGTGAACAGGGAGAAATACACTTGCCATTCAAGTGTCATTCGTCATGTGTAGCTTGGCTCTCAGTAGAGTGCAAGTGGAGGGCAAGTGAACAGGGAGAAATACACTTGCCATTCAAGTGTCATTCGTCATGTGTAGCTTGGCCCTCAGTAGAGTGCAAGTGGAGGGCAAGTGAACAGGGAGAAATACACTTGCCATTCAAGTGTCATTCGTCATGTGTAGCTTGGCCCTCAGTAGAGTGCAAGTGGAGGGCAAGTGAACAGGGAGAAATACACTTGCCATTCAAGTGTCATTCGTCATGTGTAGCTTTGCCCTCAGTAGAGTGCAAGTGGAGGGCAAGTGAACAGGGAGAAATACACTTGCCATTCAAGTGTCATTTGTCACGTGTAGCTTGGCCCTACTACATGGAAACTAGAGAGGAAAGTCTGAAGTACTAAACAGTAGCAACATTAAGGTGTGGGGTGGAGATGGGGAAACTCCCAGACTTGCCAGGAAGTTTACTTCAAAGTCTGCCTTTGAAAGGCTGCCACTCATATGCCACTGATGGCCATCTCAGAAGATTGCAAAGACTGGACAAGGCAACATCAATGGTGAGGATGGCTCCAAAGCTCTTATGACAGGGGAAAGCCTTGGCATGAGGGCAGAAGTAGGCAGGAGCAGGTGTGGATTGCCGCCAATGTCCTTCCACCGTCTGCAGAGGAGATAGCCAGCTAGAGGATGATGACTAAGTAATGAGAATCCCCTCTTCTTTTACTTCTGAGGCCTTGAGGACCTTACAAGAATTTCCAGGGGCCTAGGCTACAGAGGCAGTGCCCAGTGACTGCATACCCAGAGAGTGGACTCCTTCACAGGCCATTTAACTTTAATTGCAAACCTGAGTCTTGAATTTTTGAATCATGTATTCACGCCTGTGTAGAAGGAAGGTGGCGTGGTATAGCCTGATGTCATCAGCTCTTGGCTGCTAAGCCGGGTTGGACCCTGATGCTACATGGATGGGGGACAACCACAGAGGTCTGGGGTTGCTCTGTGAGAAAGACAATGGCAAACCACTTCTGCTCCTCACTTCTCTTGAAAACCCCTTGATGGGGTTGTCATGTCCATTGTGACTTAACAGCATGTGTACAGATTTATATTTACGCCTGCATGAATAGGTGTGTGAACCCCGAACCAGTCTCAGGAGAGTTTACCATTCCTACTAATTTCTACTAATTCTGGCCACAGTGGCCAATAACAAGAGCAGAGAAGAAGTTCAGCTCATTCTTGCCTTTCCTCCCTCGTGAAGCTGTTTTAGTCTGGTGTGATGGTTTCAGTGGTGGCCTAGGATCTGGAAGTCTCAGGTTCGAATCCCCACTCTGCCACGGAAGCTTGCTGGGTGACTTCAGGCTACTCACACACACTCTAATCCACTTCACAGGGCTGTTGTGAGAATAAAATGAAGGAGGAAACCTCCTTGGAGGATAAAAATGTACTAAACAAATACATGAATGGCTTCTCTTGTACCATTGGGTGATCTGGTTTCACAGTGTCTACACATTTATCTGTGATTAATGTGGCTTGTTTGACTTCAACCAGCGCCTAAAAGTCTTCTCCAGGGTCTTGCTGCCTGCATCACTCATGCAGGAAGTTCACAGCACCAATGTCAGCATACCAGTTGCCTTGACTAGTCTTATTAGGGGTGGCAGCTTGATGGAATGTTCCATGAACAATGATAATCCTACTAGTAATTCTAAGTTAATTGGAAATTTGCTCTTGTAGGGTTGCCACTAAAATTCCACCTAAAGTGAAACTGGAAATGAAATCAGATGGCTACCCTGCAGGAGAACCATCTGGTGAATTTCAAAGGAAGCCTGGGCGTTTCAATAAGGCTAGCAACATTTCTCTGGGGTTGTTCCACACTTCCATAGACTGTCAACAAGCATTGCCAAAATCAAAGCATTTAAAAGCAAACTTGGAGAGTCTTCTTCAGGGGAAACGTCTGAGGACTTTCAAAGGGAGCCTACAAAATGTAGATAAAACAACCAAAAGTGGCTTGATTTCTCTGCATATTCTAATTTTCTTGTGCCACTGTGGAGGCAAACTGTTTTCCCTTTGCTTTTGGGGGGGATGCCAACCATCAGAATGTTATTGAACCTAGGGAGATTTCATTAGACTAACAGTTACCTCTGAAATGCCCTGGCCTGGATAGCCCAGGAGAGTCTCAGAAGCTGGCAGGGTTGGCCTTGGTTAGTAATTGGATGGGAGACCTCCAACAAAGACCAGAGTTGCAGAGGCAGGCATGGCAAACCACCTCTGTTAGTTTCTTGCCATGAAAATTCCACCAGGGGTTGCCATACGTCACCTATGACTTGAGGGCAGGATTTCATTTATTTTTAACCTCTGAAATAGTCCTGAAACGCAAGGCCAAAATGTTTGGTAGCAGAATAGAAGTTGTTGGGTGTCTGAGCATGGCACAGTTGGAACAAAGGATACAAGCAGGGGTATAATGGGTAATGATAGAAAAACGAGATGGGGAAAGGCCATGGAGAATTTCAGTGAGAAAAGCTGTTGGGACCTGGTGACACCTGTAATATACTGATCCCTTGTTACAGGAAACATGTAGAAATCTGATAGCCACTCACCTTTAATCTAGTCTAAAAGTGCAGTCCTTAAAAAAGAGTTACTTCCTTCTAAACCTGCTGAAGTGAGTGGCGACTCTGCTTAGGACTGTCATGCAAATGTTATCATCTTCTGTTGCTATTTCATGAGCAGAGTTCATGGAAGCAATTTTAGAGGGAAATCCAAACGCATTCTCTCATGTAACAACATGCAGGTCTGCTTGCACAAAAGCCGATGAACAAAAACTAGGTTGCATTGAACTTTGTAGAGTCATCTGGACACATATACGTAATGACTGGCCACTTACGAGGTGGGTGGGTGGGTGGGGTGAGGGGGGGGGCTGATCCTCATTCTTCCATTGTATCAGGCCATTGGTACATTGTTCCTTAAGGGCATCTTACCTCTGGTTATAATGAAGTACAAAAAGCAATCGCCAACAATACACTTAAAATGCACTGCTTTTCTGCTACTTAATCTTGAATGTATTTAAGAGCTCTCCTTTGTGCCTCACTGTAAATCTTTCCCTTCACTCAATGGGATATCTTTATTCTCCTTCTCTGCAAACTCAGGAACTACAGAAGAATGATTTCAAAATACCACCTCATGGCAGCAGCATCCTATTAAAAGTGATGATGGAAAGCCATCAGGATATTTTTTGTGAAATTTTGCAACTTATTTTTGAGTCTTTTTGTGGAAAGTGACAGTGGTGGATTATTTTCTCCCATAGTCTCATTAAACGGAGTTGCAGTCATTGATCCTGAAGGAAAGAATGTTAATATTGTCCCTTATGTTATGATGAGGGACAAAATAATGATGTCTAGACTGTTAATCAGAGATTAGGTGGGTGGATTCGAGGAGCAAGGCCTTTTCGGTGGGGATGCTCTCATTATAGATCTTTCTACCCAAGAAAATCCATATTACAACTTCTGCTTTCTAAAAGCTTATGGCGTCATTTCTCTTTAGAAAAGTATTTGCAATTTACTGATGGCTGCTGATAAGATTTTGTGTTGTTGAAACTATATTTTTGCTGATTGCTTTGTTTCAATTTTGCTTCTTCTGTGTTATTCAATTGTCTTGTTTATCTAGACTGTGTTTTGTGTGTGTGTGTGTATTTAAAAAATGTACTTCACTATGAATATCCAAAGTAAGACTTTGGAGTGTGATAAGAGGTTTAGGCAAAGACATCGTCTTGTCCATAGTATGGAAGGAGAGTCCTGAGGGAAAATGCAACACACACACACACAAACCTGCTTTTTACATCTTATTTATAGACCATTTCTCTCTCATGCATCAATAGCTTTCCAATAAAATGAAAACAATTTTTCCAGCCAAGGGATAACTAAAGTAAGATGAGTTCAAAAACAGTATCAGCGCTTGCCTATTTCTGTTATGTCAAATTGCCTGTGTAGATGTGAGTAGTTGCTGCACTCAGTCATGTACAATATGGACAAACTGAGATTTGATGTTTTTATTATGGTAAAAAAAAGGTGTCTCTGAGCCAAGCTACAAGTGACGCCTGACACGGGTTGGCGACTTGACAGCTTCCCTCAAGTTTTGATGGGAAATGTAGGCATCCTCGTCTTGCAGCTGTAATAGAGAGCAAAGCTGTAAAACCAGGACGCCTACATTTCCCATCAAAACTTGAGGGAAGGTGACAAGTGGCCAACCTGTGTAAGGCGTCACTTGTAGCTTGGCTCTTAGTTGACGCCATAGAGGGATGCTGTACTGCATACATCAGGATTCTGTCAGAACCACCTTAAGCATTTAAGCCAATGTCTTGAACTGCACTTTCCACCTCTACCTATACACATACACAAAGACCTTACAGTGTATCCCCATCTGTTGCTTACTTCTTTATGCTCTGGTTTTTACCATTCTCCTCAGTCAGCCAGTTTGGCGTAATGGTTAAGAGTGGCAGGACTCTAATCTGGAGAACTGGATTTGAATGATTCCCCACTCCTCCGCTTGAAGCCAGCTGGGTGACCTTGGCTCAGTCACAGCTTCTCAGAGCTCTCTCAGCCCCACACGCCTCACAGGGTGATTGTTGTGAGGATGATAATAACACACTTTGTAAATCACTCTGAGTGGGTGTTAAGTGATCCTGAAGTGCAGCATGTAAATTGAATGTTGCTGTTGTTAACATAGGAGAGTCTTGGGCATTCAGTCAGGCCTGCCCCTCCTAAGTGTGCTAAAAGAGAAACACAGGTGCTATATCTAGAGTGGCCATGTTTCCTTCTTTGGCAAAAGAAAACATTCTTACAGGAGGTTACTCCAATCTACCCCTGCAGAGTTCCTAGATATGCGAAAATGTCAGGGTTCCTGCTTGTCATGTCACAATCCAGGGGAGGGTTCCCTTTTTTTCCCCATCCATGATGAGTCTTGCATGTTGGTGGTGGCAGGCTGTTATCAGGAGGCATGGCTGCCTCATCGAATTGGTTGAATGCTTCCATCTGTCAGCCTCTTCATCATTGATGAAAGTCAGCAGAGTTGCTATGGAAGCTGAAGCAATTGTTATTCCCTCTGCACCTCGATGAGCAATTTTTAAAAGACATTTCCCCCTCGTCTGGCCAGACTTAGGGTACGTTCTTTCTTTATATTTCATTTTACATCAGTCATATCCTGCTTTTCTCCATAAAATGGCTTACTTCGTTTTCTTTGCCACCATTTTATCTTCACAACAACCCTATGAGGTAGTTTAGGCTGAGAGTATATGACTGACCCGAGGTCACCCAGTGAGCTTCCATGTTAGAGTGGGGAGTTAAACTTGTGTCTCCTAGGTTATAGTCTGACACTGTGACCACTACACCACACTGGCTCTTGCTGACTAGAAGCGCCAATGCCACGCTAGCATCAAGAAGCCACTGGCACTGAGGTCTTAGAATAGCTAGAACTTTAAAATGGGAAGAATGTTCATCATCATTATTATCACTATTATTGTCTAACTGAGAAATAAAGTAAATACAGAAAAATACATAAATACTATAAAGTAAATACATAAAAATGCCTGTTTTTCTCCAACTGAAAAAAATGGAGATTTTCTTCCTTCTCCATCAAGGATTTGGGGAGATAGAAGATGAAGGGCTAAGAACCAGGGGTCATTTCGTAGAAAAACAACTGCAGGAACTCATTAGCATAACTCATTAACATATGCTACACCCCTCGATCAGGCCAAAATGACCAGGATTTGGCTGCTGCCAGATGAGAATGTTCCCCCACCTGGCAATGGCCTGATCAGGGCTGTTTTGCCCCCAATCCCAGCCAAAAGGCCCCAAATGGCTCAAAATGGCCATTTGGGGCATGTTTTGGCCTGGATCAGACCCAAAACGGCCTGGATTGGGTTGGTGCCGGGCAGGGCAGGGGTCCCCCACCAGGCACCGACCCAATCCTGGCGCTTTGGGTCCTGATCAGGTCCGAAAAGGGCCCCAAATGGCCAAAAATGGCCATTTGGGCCCTGTTTGGGCCCGGATCATGGCTGAAAGAGCCTGGACCAGATCAGTGCTGGGCAGGGGAGGGTTTCCCTACCTGGAACTGACCAGATCCTGGCAGTTCTGGCACTAATCCCGGCAGAAAATGGCCCAAATGGCCGAAATAGGCCATTTTGGGCCTTTGGGGCCAGGATCAGGGCTGAAAAGGGCTGAATCTGGTCAGAGCCAAGCAGGGGAACCCTCCCCTACCAGGACTGACCCGGTGAAGGTTGTTTTGGCCCATATCCAGGCCCAAAAGGGCCCCAAAGTGCAGAAAACAGCCATTTTGGGCCCATTTGAGCCCAAATCAGGGCCTAAAATGCCAGGGTCAGGATGGTGATAGATGGGGTATGCTTTCCCTGCCCAGCAACAACCCGATCCATGCACCTTTGGCCCCAACCCAGGCTGAACTGGGCCTAAAATGGCAGGAAATGGCCATTTTGGGTCCATTTTGGCCAGGATGGGGGCTGAATCGGTGGAGACTGAGTCTGTGTCATATGGGGGAGGTGTCCCATACTCATCACCGACCAGATCCAGCCATTTTAGCCCTGATCTGGGCCGAAACGGGCCCAATTCAGGCCAAAATGACACAAAATTGCCAACAATGGCCATTTTGGGCATGTTTTGGCCTGGATCAGGGCCAAAATGTCTGGGGCTGCATCAGTACCAGATGGGGGACATTTCCCCTGCCTGGCACCGACCCGATCCAGACCCGATCCAGGCCCGAAACGGGCCAAAAATGGGAGAAAATTACCATTTTGACACCTTTCAGCCAGGATTGGGGACAAAACGGCCAGGACTGGGTCGGTGCTAGGTGGGGGAGGCTCCTCCTGTCTGGCTCTGACCAAATCCTGTCCATTTTGGTCCTGATCTGGGCCATTTTGGTCCCAAAATGGGCCCCAAACGGCCCAAAATGGCCGTTTTTGACCCGTTTTGGCCAGGATTGGGGCCTAAATGGTCGGGACTGGGTCAGTGCCTGGTGGGGAAGATTCCTCCTGCCCAGCACTGACCCTATCCTGGCTGTTTCGGCCCCAATCCTGGCTGTTTCGGCCCCACAATTGGCCTAAAATGGCAGAAAATTGCCATTTTTTACCCGTTTTGGCCAGGATTGGGGCCAAAACGGCTGGGACCGGGTCGATGCCAGGTGGGAGAGGCTCCCCCTGCCAGGCACTGACCCAATCCTGTCCAGTTTTGCCCCAATCTGGGCCATTTTGGCCCTGAAACAGATCGCGACCAAAACGGCTGTGATAGGGTCAGTGCTGGGCGGGGGATGCTTCCCCCTTTCAGCACTGACCCAATCCACACTCTTTGCCCCCGATTGTGGCCATTTTGGCCCCAATTGAGGCCTAAACGGCCCCAAATGTTTGAAAATCAGGTGGGTGGGGCCACCTGACTTGGGGGAACTACTGGAATGGTGTTCCGGTGCATTCCCCCTCGAAATGAGCCCTGCTAAGAACTACCTTGCTCTGAGACACTCCAGGCATACTGAAAAGAACAACTGTACTATGAACATTTACTAAACCAGAAGGATGTGCCATTGAAGTGAAATAGAAGGTACCCACCCTGCAAAACGTTCATACAGGATAAAAAGAGGTCGACTCCAAAACCTCAGTGGGAGGAAAACTGCATTACTCTTTGTGCAGATCTGGAGGCTAAAGCAGCTCAGCTCAACTCTTCCCCCTCCAGAAGATCCGTGGACTCAAATCCGTGTTTCAAATCCCTGTCTGAAAGCAACTTCATCTATTTGATTACCTTATTCTTCTTCTGAGGGCCCCCGCAGTACCAATGCAAAGCAGAAGAGTTGTTTATCAAACAATAATGCACGAGACGGATGACGTTGATGCACAGACAGAACAGCCGTTTCCATCATACTGTGTTAGATTACTCCTGCACACATATGGCTGCAGGAAAATATCAACATTCAGGTCATGCAGACAGCTAAGTGTGCCACTGACACTCCGGGTCTGTCAAATTTCTCTTCCTCAAGCACAGCAAAATTCAATACCTTTTCCCATTAATAAAACTCATGTTTTGTAACACAAAAGTGTACAGGGAGGCTCAGGAGCAAACCAACACTCGGTGCCACCAGTCCTCGCTACTTAACACAATACAATGGAAGAGAGAAACACAAGGAACTTAACACTAACGATAATGGGTGCATTCAGTCCATTTTGTTTAGTCATGGCAGGTGATAGGAGAAAACCTTGATGGGACGAGGTGTGCAAAGGGGCAATATGATGTGAAGGGGAGTAAACAGGGAGAAGAGGGGGATGAGGAAAACAGAGATGGAAGATCTGAAATTTAGGAACGTCTGGGGAAGATTTGATGGGAAAATTGGACTGTGGGAGCAATCAAAGAGGGCAGGGGGGAAAACTGTTGATCATCGTGGAAAGCCAGAGCAGATAATGGTGAGTAAGTTTCCAGAAAAGTTTCATGAGCTCAGATGTGGACAGGAAGAGATACCCTCTATGGAAAAGAGACTGACGGAAGGAGGCTGGGGAGCTGCACTGAGGTTTAAGCAGAGGGCAAACTCTGCTCCTGAGGACGAGTGTCACGTCCCCCAGGGCAGGAGCAGCATTAGAAAATCAGAGAGTAATGAACCCCGTACGGACTCATTAAAGGACCCTGAAAAGGAATACTAAAATGACTTCAGCACATCTTGGTCCTTGAGCACAGAGGGGTTTTAACCAGAAGCTGCACCAAAGTTCAAGCCTATATCCTGTGTACAGAAGCCACATGCAACACAAAACTCACCGTCTGCAAGACCTTTCCAGTCATGCAGATAACTGGTTTAAAGCAATATACAATTACTGGATTATTGTGATTCAGACTTCTGGAGTGAATTCAAAAGGAACAGGTTTATTATGGGCAAAGGGGGGGTGGGGGGATGTCTGCAATCATTGCCTTAAAGTGTGATGTACCATCTATTTAACTACCATTCGGCTACAAATGTAATGTCCAAGTGTGACACTCCTAGGCAACAACTGGCAGAAAGCCCAAAGCTTCACTGAAATGAATACGGGCTGCGTCTCGCTTTGGATGATTTATTGCTGTACAATGGTTGCACTAAATTAGAATCAAAGCACCATTTGTTAGCAGATAGGTCCACAGTTTTGCCGCAAAGCTTTGTTTGCCCTTGAGAATGACCTTTGTAATAAAAGTCCTCCTTAGACTTATATCATAGAGAAATAAAGCTTTTTTTTTTGTTCAACTGATGAAATTACCAAACTTTTAAAACAAGTCTGCATTCCACAAGATATTCAGAGCTCTGATTCATGGAAGAGCCTTTGAATAAGGCTTCATGCAGGGAGAAGCCTGTGAGTGACTGTAGCAGATAGTGGTTCTGAGAGCTGCTACAGCCACCCGGAGAAAGTCCTGCCCAACTCTTTCCCTACACTATCTCTGTCGCTGCCTACCATCTGGTGGTGCCAGGCCTCATTTTGCAGCAGAGAGGAATGAAGAAATCACTACCATAGATGATGCCAAATGGTGAAAACATGAGCGGGTGAGCAGTCAGTGCTCAAAGAAGATTGGAAGGATGTTCTTCACGGGTGGCTGTAGCAGCTGTCAGAACAGTTGTGACTCTCTGACAGGACTCCTGCAGGTTCTCCTCCTCTGCACTAGTTCAGAATGAAGTTGAACCAGGCTATTTTCAACTATATCAAAACATCCTAAACAGCAGGCTATGTTGAAGCCCCTTGACATAGGAATCCAATGGGTTTAGAAGGGTCTAACTCTGAATAACATAGCTTTCAAAGTCTAGCTGCATACTAGCATTCTGCCTGCATCTCCAAACGGTGGCTCGGGAGCCACATGCGGCTCTTCTAGATAAATTGTGCAGCTCCCAGAGGTCTCTGAGCATTGCCATGGCTGTACAGTTTATTTTAGCAGGGAAGGAGGGGGAAATAGGCAAGCTTGCAAGCTCCTCCCCTCCACCAGAGGTGGCCATGAGAAAAGAGAGAGTGGGAAAGGAGACTGCACAGCCACATAGCTCAGTGAGGGATCTCACATCCAGAGGCTCCACATATCCAGCTGAAGCAGCAGCAGGAAGTGACATCAACCTAGCAAGGATGTGACATCACTTTTGTGATGCCACTTTCAGGTCAATGGTCAGGTGATGGCACCTCCCAAGCGCCACCTCCTTCTGATGATGTCATTTCCAGCATACTACACCCAAACCCCACCACTTCCTGTGACATCACTTTCAGGGCACTCCCCTAAACCCACCTCTTCCTCTGAAGTCACTTCAATGCATCATGCCTTGTGGCTCTCAAACATCTGACATTTATTCTATGTGGCTCTTATATTAAGCAAGTATGGCTACCACTAACTAAGGAATTATTTACCGTGTAGTTCTTAAAAAAGTGGGCATATGTGTGTTGACAAAAGCTGAGACCTTCAGCAATAACATATGCTTGAAGCAAACACAAGGGCTTCCAAAAGGCTTCCCCCAACTCCACCCTCAATCTCCCAGTTTAAACGTAACTGGCTCTTAGACTCCAGAACCCAACAAGGTTACAGTAAATAAAGTAGCTACCTAAACTCCTCTCAGCATGCAATTTAAGTACTTGCTTTGCTCCAGCCAGCAGCTTACATTCCCAAAACTCTACATGTTTAAAACAATTTCCCCAATGGGGCAATATATGGGCAGAAACCAGCTGGAAGGAGAATTATATACACCAGTAAGTATCCACTTTATCTACCTTGGCACCGAGTGGAAATACACATTGCAAATTATCTGGGGATGCTCAAGCATAGAATTTTATGTGTGGTCCTCAATTTACATGCAGACTGTTCTTGCTTGGTGCACTTGAATGCCACTTTCATGGTCCCTTTGTGTGACAGCATCTGCAAGTGAATTCTGGAAGGCAGAGTGCCATTCAGCTTTGTTTTTGCTGGGCGAACAAGTACTATAGGCTCCTTTGACTTGCCCATTTGCATTTCTTTAAGGTGTGAGAAAGTGTCGAGATCTGCATTTCAATGAATGGTTGGGGGAGGTAGGGGGAAATTGGGCTACTTTTAGCAGTTGAAGAGGAACTGATATCGAATGTGTGAATGTACTCACATGGAACACGGAAGAGTGTGATGGACTCAGCTTCAAATGCTGGGATTGCCGGACAATATAGAGGGGAGGATGATTGACAGGTTCCCCCCCCCCTTTTGTGGCTAGCCTGAAATGGCAGTTGGTGATAGAATGTTGAGGTGACAGTTGATGCTACCAGAGGGAGGGGTTGACAGTTGGAGTAAACTGTTGAGTGAGGTGAGTTGGAGTTTGGCTTCTGGCCAGACAGGGTCAGCCACAGAATCCTCTGTGTGAGGAAGGAAGGGGAAGGTGCACTCTTTAAAGAAAAATCATTACATTTATGAAGCACTTTCAGTCCTTGGACTAAAATGGGAAAGACAGCACTAACTTCTGTGTAGACACAAGAGATCTGGGAATTGTAGTGGGTTGGGTAGAAAGGAGTCTCCCCTTCGACAACAGGAACAGGGTTATAGCTGGGGCATAACTATAATGCCTGCCCAGTATCTTGAAAGGGTTTGATTTAGTGGAATACCCTAAGATCCGCAGAAAAAGGGAAGTCATGCTCTCTGTGTGTGATAAAATAGGAGCACCTAACTTGAAGGAGTGTCAACCTCAGAAAGAGCTTACTGTAACAAGTTTTAAGTCTGATAATACCAACATCTCTCATACAAGCCAGCAACTTAAGAACCATACCAAGTGTTTTGTGCATCACACCAGTGAAGTGTTCAGTTCATAAAAGTCTAAGTTACTTCAGCTTTAAACACCTGCCTACATGCCTTCTTATTTTACCTACTTGTAAATAAACCTGTTTCATTTTGAATCGCGTAAGCCTCATGTGCCACTTTCTTGTGAAGGGAAGTGCAACCCCCTGATCTGTCCCCTACTTAGACTTGGCTGGGTAACCATACCACTTGTGTGTTCCTGAAGGGTGGGACAAGAAAGAAAGTTGAAGCTAAATATCAATCGTGCTACTAAAGGCTTCCCAGCCCAGTACTCAGCTTCACAGGCTTAGAGGAGAGAAGTTTTACCTCAGGGAAGATGAAAGTCAGCCCAAGCCAGAGTTAGACGAGGGTTTATGACAAAGGGCTTTTGCCCACAGAGGATTACTTTCTTGCCTCTTGTTCCCTGCTACAGCCCAAACCTACCTAGATTCAGATGAACATAATACATTAGAAGAGCAAGATCGGAGTCCACTAGCACATTAAGGACCAACAAGATTTCTAGGGTATTATCTTTTGAGAGTAAAAGTTCCATTCGTCAGATATAGTTGTATCTAATGAAGGGAGGTTTGAATCCTGAAAACTTATTCTCTGGAAATCTTCTTGGTCTTTAAGGTGCTACTGGAATTGAATTTTGTTCTTCTACTGCAGGCCAACATGGCTACCCACTTGAAACTATACATTAGCTTCATTATGCCGGATTGCAGATTTCCATATCTAACTGCTTGAATCTCTGAGTGTTCTTGGATTTATTTTCAATTTTTATCTCTAGAGTCACAATCAAATTTTGCCTGAAGAGAAATTTGGGGGTTATCTGTAGATAAAACAAGGACATTCAAGATCAACCTAGAGGGAATTGATAAGACTAGCAAATCTACTGTGGGTTGTGAATGTATGTTTATATGTGCAGGCATATAACTAAATTGCCACTCAGTTTCACTTAAAGTGGAATTCAACATAAATTTGGAAGTTTCTGAGAAGCATCAAAGGAATTTTGATCGTGTGTGAGTTTCTTTTTCCACTCAATTTTCTGGCATCCCACCTGTTCACATAGAAAGAAAACTGTTTGTGCAGATCTGTTCTAAAACAAAAACAGGCTGTGTGGGCTACGGTAAGTTTAATAGGATATATGAAATTTCAGGGAATTATGGCATATTGTTGGCAACTCTTGCCCACCACATTTATGAGGTAATCATGATTAGGGCTTTATTTCAATGGCTGTTGAATTATAAGTTCAATATTGTAAGGAAATTTTTATCATTCTTTAAGGCCACTAAAATGCTGAAGGCAGGTTTATACAAGTATAGTAGTTGTGGCTTATTTCCTTCCCTGTTTTTTAGATGTATATAGGAAGATTTGTGAAATTATATGACCATCATTCATCATTGCCAGTTTGGCTCTTAGTTCAATTGACTAAAAAAGGTTGTTTTTCCATACTGAAACTAATAGTAGCTGAAAGAAGAGAGAGTTTAAGGTAAGGATGTAAAATTTATGGTCTGCGGGTCAAATGTGGCCCCTCCAGGGCTCTTCCCCAGCATGCAAACAGTTGTGGGGGGGGGGGGAAGCACAAGGATGCTCCAGGGTGCGGAGCTCAGAGTCTGCTGGCTTGGGCTCCTGGATCCCATCCCTGCTGGCCAATTTGGAGTTACCTTGGGGCAGCTGCGGGGAGTGGAGCAGGCTTCCCTGTGGTCCACTGCCCAAACTCTAGAATAAGCTTGCAATGAGGTTGTGTGTTGAATGGGGGGGGGCGCTAAGGACACCATAGGATAGAGGCAGGAGTTTGTTTCCTAACTGACCGGCATGGAATGAGGAGACCTGAGGCCAAGCTTCTTCCACCCTCTCAATGCTGGCTGCCTCTGAGATGAAGGTAAGCCACTATTCCCTCTGCTTTGGCTCCTCCACCAGCTACTAGTCAGAGAGAGGCAGCATTTGCTGTGCCTAGCTCTGGCTGGCTGCTGCATAGCTTTGTTGGGCATTGTCCAGGGTCGCTGTCACCGCTGCTAATCCAACATGCTACTCAAGGAGTTATGTCTAGAGATGGGCATGAGCTGGAAAAAAACCGAACCATGTGGTTCGTGATTCGTCAAATTTCACAAACCATGAACTTTCACAAACCTGCCCCTGGTTCGTGAACAAGTTCATTTGGTTTGTGAAAACGTCAAATCCAGGTCAGAAAATCATCACTTCCAGGTCTGCAGAAGGTCACTTCCCGGCCAGTAGAAGGTCACTTCTGGGTCAGCAGAAAGTCTGCAGGAAGTCCATCCTCTGTTGCCTAGGAAACTGATTGACTGGAACCAGGCTGTCTGCAGTGACAAACCAAAAAACCTGAACATACAATTCACAATGGAGAAAGAAATCGAGGGAAAACTTCCATTTCTGGATACCTTGGTCATCCACAAAGCAAACTTTCAGTTAGGTCACAAGGTCTACAGGAAACCAACTCACACTGATCGGTACTTACACAAAAACTCCAATCACCACCCCTGACAGAAAAGAGGCATAATGAAAACATTAGTGGATCGTGCAAGATGGATATGTGAGCCGCAATTTCTCAATGAGGAAATTAATCATCTAAACCATGCACTTCAGGGAAATGGCTACTCCAGAAATGAAATCCGAAGAGCAATCAAACCCAGGATGAATCAAACAACCAAGGAAAAACAGTCTTCTACAGGAAAAGTGTTTTTGCCATATATCAAAGGAATTACTGATCAGATGGGAAAGCATATGAAAAAGCATAACCTTCAAGCAGTATTCAGACCCACCCGAAAAATACAACAGATGCTACGAACAGCAAAAGACAGTAGAGACCCCCTCACCTCTGCAGGAGCATACCATATACCCTGCAGCTGTGGACAAGTTTACATCGGGACCACAAAGCATAGCATCCAAACAAGAATAAAAGAACATCAAAGACACTGCAGACTTGGACAACCTGAAAAATCAGCAGTGGCTGAACATAGCCTAACTCAAACAGGGCACAGTATCTTATTCCAGGACACCAAAATACTGGACAACACTTCCAACTACTTTGTCAGACTGCACAGGGAAGCCATTGAAATTCACAAGCATAAGCAAAACTTCAACAGGAAAGAAGAAACCTTAAGAATGAACAGAGCATGGTTTCCAGTTCTGAAAAACACCAGACTAACAAAACACTCTATACTCGACAATAGCCCTGCAGAGAAGATTAGCACATCAAGCCCCAATCCATATGCAAAAGAACCTCCTCAGGATACAGTGAAGCCTCCCGCCATTAGCATTCCACACCCTGGGAAACTCTTACAGGATGACTCAGCTCAACCCCCCCCCCCGAGTAAATATAAATGACCTGCCAACATCTTTTCCACACTGTGACACTGAGAGATCTCTGTCTTTTGGTGCTACACCTCTGAAGATGCCAGCCACAGCTGCTGGCAAAATGTCAGGAACTACAATGCCAAGAGCACGGCAATACAGCCCGGAAAACCCACAACAACCATCGTTCTCCGGCCGTGAAAGCCTTCGACAATACAAAATGAACCAGCCTAAAAGTTCGTGGTGATTCGTCAGGAATAGGAGCTGATGAACCGTGGTTCGCAAACCATGAACCGGCCTGGTTCGTGTTTAATTTGGGTTTGTATTTCGGTTCGTGCCCATCTCTAATTATATCTCTGAGAGGCTGGGAGTTGGCCTTTGTGGCTGCAGAAACCCAGGTAGCTGTGGAAGGAAAAGTAGCGAGTTGGTCTGGCTCTCTGTCCATCTCCAAGCACACAGATGAGAAGGGAAACCTCCCCTCTGCCACTCTTGTTGTGGCACAGCTAGGGGGCAAGCAGGCTCTGAACAGCCTTTTACCACCTCAGCCTCCTTGGGGAAGGAAGGCTGGCTTTGTAGGCCACTGAGGGAGGCACCTATGCCAAGTGATTCCCCCTCCCGCAGTCTTTTCTGCTACTTTCCACAAAACTTCCCACTCTGAGGGACGTGCCTTTCTTTCCCTTTTGGGAAATTATTCCCCCTCCCCCCTGCCCTGGACAGGTTTTTTAAAAATCTTCTCCCTCCAATATTTTCCCTCTCTGTTTACCTCAAGTGGGTGTTTTCCTTGCCCTTCTTCACCTGTGTTCCTTTCCCTGCCTCATTACACAACAACCCTGCAAGGTAGGTTAAAGCTGAGGTAGAACAGCCCTCTCCCATACCCTCTTACTGTGCTCGGGAAGTTTTTAAACCCTAGGCCTCTCAAGTCCTTCCCTCTCTCCCTTTCTCTCCCACATTCTTAATATCCTACCATCCTGTTTTTCCTTTTCCTTCAACTAACCCAAGAGATCTCATTTTGTTCTTATAATAGTCCTGTGAGGTAGATTAGGCTGAGGGAGGGTGACTGGACCCACATCACTGGCTGACTTTCCTGGCTGTGTAGTGATTTGAACCCAGACCACCCAAGGCCTAGTCCTGCTCCACCACACCAGCTCTGGTACAGGGATTATACCTCTTTCCACCACCTGCTGTAAGTACAAGCTGACTCCCTATCTCCTTAGCTTGGTTCTCCACTTTTTTTACACAAAGGTTTGCATACGAAAAGACACACTCTTTTTTCTTTCTTTCTAGTTTTCTTTCAAAGGGAAGTTGATCTCTGTCATTCCAGTAAGTGCAAGAAGGAACTGCATATCGTTCTGGCTCTCCATGTGTTACAGCCTTTGCATGTGTTTGATTTGGAACAGTAAGATGTTGGCTGTCTCTAGTACCTGGCATTAAATTTTGTACAACAGATGGCCTGTCTCGACAAAGTGACATCAATGTCAGATCCGGCCCTCATAACAAATGAGATTGACATCCCAGTGTTAAGGGAATGAAATGGGGAAAGTATAACCAACCCACCCATTGCAAACCAACCTCTATCCAAGGATGCTTTTAAAGAAAATGAAAGGATTTTTGCATTTCATCTGGTTGGTCCTACACCTTTCTGTCTTCTTTAGTGTTACTGATTACAGTATCTATATATAACTGAAAAAAGAAAGTAGAGAGGAGACAGCCAATAATGGGCGGATCCAGCAATTTCCCCCATTCAATTTCACCCAGTTCCACATGACTTTAGTATCCGCCATGATTCTCAGCATAAATTTTTCAGAGGTCAAAGGTGACATTCCCTTCCTTTTTTTCCCAGTAGAACAGCTTCTTGGATTCAACCCAATGTAATTGACAGGAACATAGGAGATGTTCCTACTGAAAAGGCTTATTCCTCGTGGGCAATCATATGCAAAGTATTTTAATTTTACACCAGTCGTTTCACACCATACAGTAGCTTGCAGACTGTTTCCTTACCATTCTGTGCTCTGCTCTTGCGCCATGCCTGCTTGCCTGCCAGAGTCAAACATTTTTTTCTTGGCATGCTCGATACATGTGAGGAAGATGAAAGCCACACTACATTCTCCCACCCACCCATGAGATACACCACATCTGTAAGGAGAGAGGCAAATGTATTGTTGTGAATTCTGGAAGGCAGGCACGCAGCATGCTTGTTGCAGAGCCTACTGGGAGAAGGATAAAGGCACAGACTTCTTTCGCCCCAGAAAAGACAGGGCCACAGGAGATGAGAAGAGACATGAGATGTGAAATCTCTCTTCCACTTCCATTCTCTGAGAGGTTGCTGAGGATCAAATACTGAGACAACTCAACTCTTAATGTCATCTAAAATGAGCTGAACAGTTTACACAATATAACAAATAAAATGGGGCTAATAGCACCCTTACTATTGGGAAAGAAGGAATAAATTCAGGCTAAAAAGAAGGCATTCACTTTTAAACAGGACTTGTGCATTTGGATAAGGGGTCCAAAGTCTTGCCTCCCTCTGTATCTTGAAACATTTTTCTCCATCCTCAGATCAGGTATCAATTGCCTTCCAGATTGCAGGAAAAAGGGTTGAAATCCATCAACTGTTTAGGGTAAATTGGGAGCGCATAGTTTTACCTCTTCCTTGTTTTATTTACTTTAAGATATTCATATCCCGCCTCTCTGTCAGAGACCTTGTTATGGTTAATATGAATAAAAATCAGTTCCAAATCAAATACAATGGGCTGGATCTTATTTGCTTCCAGTTAGGGAAGAGAGAATTTTTTTCCTCCCCTTTGCAGTCCTTTCTGACCCCCAAACGACAATCTTACCAAAATCTATAGGAAAAAAAATGGAGTGTAATTATTAAACTGATATTTAGGAGGTGCAGTGTCAAAGAATAAAAGGCAAACAGCAACCATTGCTTATATAGAATCAAAGCTATCCCTAAACCAATGAACCAGCAATGGAACTGGTATAAACGTGTACGCTTCAGAAAGTCAGATATATCAGCTCCGTCCTCTTCCATGGTAAGTTCAGTATAACTCTATTGGAAAATGTCAGTTACATATTTACTGAGCTGAACTCCGTAATCTCGAACCCAGTCAGTCAGTTGGTGGTAAACTGAAGATGCAAAGATTGTCAAACATTACCACTGACTATTATTTTTGATAATTATTTATATTAATCAATGGGATATTTTGTGTTCCTATTTGGCACATACCTGCTACACACCCACAAATGAATGTGCCTGGGTCAAGGACACGGTGCCACATCCATTCAGTCACATGAGTGTCATGTGAATGACCCTAAACTAGTTTAAAGTTTCATGTTGAGAAATCCAGTTTCTTTGGTCGCCAATCACAACTGAGTACGCTATTGTCTCACATGCCTTCTTTTTCCAATTATTCTGGAAAATGCCGATCACACAATACTCAGTCAATTTTTTCCATGTAAGCAACTGCCTCTACAATTGTTTATGTTTCACTTTGGTCCTTATTTGTTTCTCTCTGCATTATCATGCAGCGCAGGGTATTTAAATTCATGCACATTCAGAAATGGTTCATTTTCTAGCTGGAAGGTGTTCCCTCTTGCCTTGTCATCCCTACAAATAATATAATCTGTCTTGTCCGTATTGATCGTTAATCCATTCTTTTTTAATAACACCTTCTGCCAGTATGGAAGCACCTGCAATTCCTGTTTCTCTTCACTGTGTGCTATAATGCCGTCTGTAAATATCACACTCTCTGATGTATTTGTTTGGATCTATGAGGTTAGCACATTCATCACTGTGATGAACAGACATTGCATTAGTGCGGATCCCTTATGGACTTCTACTTGATTTGAGAGCATCCTGAACTTATCGTACTTGGGTGCAGAATACAAATGAATTATCTGGCACATAGTATAATGTGCTTCTCATGCTATTTACTATCCTGGGGGGTGGGGGATAAAATTAACTTTCTTGATCTTCTTATAAAACATAATTTAAAATATCTCCCTTTTCTTCCTATTCTGGTAATATTTGCTAGAATGCATAGCTACCTAAATGGTGACAATGGTCACAAGTAGAGATGGGCACAAACAGCAATACAAACGTTAAAAAGCCACAAACAGCCCAATCAGCTGTTCGCAAACAAGCTATTTGTGAGGCCCCATTCTAAACGAACAGGTGGTCGTTGCTAGCCTCGTTTGTTGCTGTTCGTTGCTGTTTGACAAGGCAGACAATCTGGCACCTGCAATCAATTCCCTTGGCAACCAGAGGCAGGGACTGCCTGAACTCTGTCTGAACTCCTGCTGTTGCCCTGGAAACTCCAATCTAAGCCCAATTTAGCTTGATAGGCAGGTCTTCCTTTCAAGTGTGGAGCTCCAAATTTGTTACAAAGAAGCAAAGAGCAGGGGGGAGGGGGGCTCCCAGCTCTGGTTTTCCAGACAGTGAGGGAGAGACAGTTGCTGTTGGCATTTTGAGAGAGAGACAGGAAGAGTTCATTGGAGCTTGAATTTTCTTTGTGTGTGGTGGGATAGGTATCTACCCCTTCAGGTTCCAGGGCTGCTGCCAGGCTCTGGGCCAAGCTATTATTTATTACTGGTACCTTTCCTACTGCCTGCTCAGGTAAGGTTTCTGGGAGTGGTGCGGTAGGGATCTACCCCTTCAGGTTCCAGGACTGCTGCCAGGCTCTGAGGCCAAGCTATTATTTATTATTGGTGCATTTCCTGCTGCCTGCTCAGGTAGCGTTTCTGGGAGTGGTGTGGTAGGGATCTTGATGGCTGGAGGAGAGTCTGCTGGCCCCCATGAACAACGAACAACAAACATGTTCATGACAGGATCATGTCCGTCATTGTTCGTTGTTCGTTGTTTGTGGATGGCAATGAACAACAAACATGTTCTTTTTTTCTGTTCGTGCCCATGTCTAGTCCCAAGTTTTTTTTTCTCTTTAAGATTACAAAATTCAGTAAGACTAGCTTTATTGGTCATGAGACCATGCCAGAAGTTTAATATGCTTTTCAGTTAATTTTATTCTTTTCTTTTTTCCTGATTAAACACTTTAATTTTATTTATTCTGTGTTTCCTTTTAATGGGAAACACATTTCTAAAACACCCACCTAGGATGAAATTTGTGGGATTGTTTCTTAGTATTTGAAGAAGGGAACTCTGACTCTTGAAAGCTCATACCTGGAAAATCTTGCTTATGGGATTGTATTCCTCTCTCAAATGATCTTGCCTGTTCAATGTTTCAGAAAAACAGTGAAAATGGCTTGTGGGGAGGAGCCCTCCTCCCCCAGTGGTGTTTTAAGGCCCTTTGGGCTCTCCTTTATTTTTTAATAGCCATTCCTCACAGCTACTGTTTGGCTACAGCGAGCCCAAGTTGGGGGTCAGGTTTTAAAACCTGCAAGTCTAGAGAGACCCTGAAAAAGGTCCCCTTCCTGAACAGCATGCAGGAGTGGAGAGGTATAATACACATTTACCATTTATGAAAGAATAGAGAGCTTTTGGTGATTCTCCATGTGTCTGATCAACAGCACATCATAATGCCAGTGATTCCAACTCTGACAGCCTTATACAAGTATCTCGGAAGCCACATATTTCTTTTCCCAATCCTTTCCCACTCTTTTCCTTTTGTTAAATCAGTGACAATAATTCCACATGTATCTATAAACCCAGCATATTTGCAATTACACTTTTTTATACTCTGGAGAAAAAGAAAGTCCTTTAAAACTTGGTATAAAAGTACCTTTACTTTGAATTGGATTCTTCATAGCCACTCCAAATAGCAAGGGACTTAATTTACCTCTCAAACCTAGAGAAATAGAGAGATTTCTTTTCCAATGGATAGGTTATGATTCGGAAAATCTGCCTCTCATTTCTTTTTCTGGTAAGCAATCAAGCTTGGGGTTTTTTTGGCTGGGCTGGATCTGATTTCTGAAACAATTGGCTCTTCTTTTCATTCTCAAATCCAGCAGGTGTTTACAAGTGCTTTAATGGCATATCCTTTGTGTGCCTTTCCAAACCACCTCAAGGCTGTTAGCACTTACCATAAAGGAACAGTTTTAGACAGCACTATTGAAGCCCAAAGTCAGCACCGGCTGAGCTTGCAAGCTTGATCCTATTCAGGTATAGAAGTATTCCTTCTCAAACTGTGCTATTTGTCTGCCTCTCCTCAAGGGAGTTACAGTGCAATCTTATGCAGAGTTACTCCACTCTGAGCCCATTGAAAACAACCATGAATAGGATTGCAATAATAACCACTGTCAGATACACCCCAGTATATCTGCCATGTTTGTCTTGATGTAAATCTGTCATGCCTACCTCTGAGAGTATGCAAAGCGAACATGTTTGCTTGCTTGGCTGTTAGCTGCTTATCTTGCAGGTGTCTGGTTACCATTTCTCAGCCGGCTTGAGAACGTATTGCCCACCCTAAAGTACAGGGATGAGCTCATCCTTCCCCTTCCTCCCCTCCTCTCTGAGATCCTGGACGTTTTGCGCCAAAACCCTAACGGACTTTCTCTCCCAGGGGTGGGAATGTCCCCCTATAATTACCTTGCCTTGCCACTCTGTGTCACTTCTGCCAATACTCCTGTCTGAATATCTTGATACTGGTATATCTCATCAATAAAGTATCTTTAACTCATACACTGAAGTGATGCAGTGAAGTGCTTGGGGATTTATCTGGCAAGACCTGAGAGTCACTTAGTTTCAGGGAGCCAAATTACAAAGGAAGTAAGAGACTCCAGTACCTCTGTGATAGCAAAGAAGCAGGTGTGAGAATCTGCTCTGGTCAGATTTCCCTCTTCTGAACAATTTGACCTGTCTTTGACTATATGTAGCCTATGAAGAATCCATGGAGAACTCATGGAAAAGTCCCAAAACTTCAAAAGGAATAATATACAAAGTATGATTTTCGGTTAGAGTTTTGATTTTTTTTTTATTGGATCAGATTATAATATCATTCAGTACATTCATTACCCCCTTGTAAGTCTATTTCTAACCCCCTCCCTTTCCTCCCCCCTTTTTAGTTGACTTCCAACAGTTTTCCAACCCTTAGTCTATTTTATTACTTAATTACTTAATATCTCATATACCCTGTTAAACACACACTTAATACTCTTTTCTCTAAGCTTATTAAATCTCTACTAAAAATATCTCTATATCTCTATGGTACAAGTTTCCCTTTAAATACCTCAGGTAAACCATATATTCTACCTAAAATAATGCTAGCATAATCATATATATTAGCAATCAAGATATTAAAAATATAACATTGCATCCATTTTACTTTCCAATTATCTAAACTCTTTACTTTCCACAATCCTCCTGATTCTAATATTAACTTAAACTCTAATATTCTATTACACACCCATCTTTTACTTTTTCTTGTTCTGAGCTTATTTTAAGTCTATAAGGTAACTGTTATACTCAAATATCTATTATATATTCTTTACTTAAACTATATATTGTACATAATATCTAGCTAGCTTAATCTTATATATCTTATGTATCCATAGTAAAACATCTATTATTTAATACTCTATAATTTTTACTTTTATCATAACCCCAATAGTAGCTTAGATTTCTATAATTATATTCCCCCTTTCCCGGTAAAGTCACTTCTCTCTTCTTCTTCTATTACATTTCAATAACTCTCGAACTGCCACAGTTCCCCTTTCACGTCCCATTTTTTTTCTAGATATTGTTTCAATTTCTCCCAATCTGCATTAAATTGTCCTGGATAGAGTTTTGATTTTTAACGTACGCCTAAACATCTAATGTATGAATGAGTTGTGTTTTGAAACAAATGGATCATACCAGCACTGTCATAAAGCAACATCAGTTGCCTGATGGGCAATCCACATTAGTTGAATTCCAATTAAATGAAAAGGATTTCCAAAATCAATGCCAGCATTGCAGCATGCCCCTTTTGCTAAAGCCTCCACTTCCTTCAGTATATTTCCACCTATCCTTCACTTAAATATTACCAGACAGCATCTATATATTAATGAAATATGGCAAAGAGCAATCTCGACAGGATCACATTTAATTAGGTATTTGTGTAATTATTTATTAGATTTTTATACTGCTTTCCCTCGAATGAAGCCTGAAGAGGTTTACAACATTAAAAACAACTAAGAGAAATTGACCCAATGGAACACATCTTTAACTGCCCAAGTCATAGTAAAATTAGAGTGGAAACCATCAGTCCACTAGTAGAAAGATTCCCTGGAAGTTCAAATAAAATCAAATTTGATTATTTTTTGAATGATCGGAATCACCAGACAACACGTCAAGTAGCAAGATTCTGTGCCCAGGTCTACAAGCGACATAAATCTCATAAGGCAGACTGAATGTATTTTAACCTTTTAAACAACTAATTTATGATGATTTTATTTTTTTATTCTTATATTTATTCATTGTTCTTCCCCTGTATCCAGTCTCAACTGTTTTTAAATTGATTTGCAAATGGTTTTATATGTACTGGTCGCAGACTGTAATAATAAACTTGACTTGACTTGACATTAAAAACAACAACAAATATTATATATTAAAACTAAAAACATCCCTACAATTAAAGAATCCCACAAATACAACCAATATTAAAAAAAAAAAACAGATGGCAAAGATTCCATAGTATATGATCACACAAGATTGTTTTTACCAGCAGTTTTAACAATGTGCATAGGCACTCCTATGCATTGGTAAAACACCATACATAAAAAATGACTGTACATTTAATTATGTTAAGATTCTTCTTTTTGTGTGCGTGGTGTTAATGCATTGGTATTGAAAAGGGAGCAAGACACACAAAATTGAAAGGGGTTGACAGCTGTAGTAGCCGGTGCATGCACAAGAGTCTCTTTAAAGAGCTGGAGATAAACAAAAGGACAATGAAGACTCTCTAATGTAGTGGTTCTGCTTTAGAAACAAAATGAGGTAGCTCATCCCTCCAAAATCCAGAGAGAGAGATTCAGATGGACGAGATGTGACAATAATGAATATCAATAAAATACAATTTTTAAAAGAGTACCATCAATAAAAACAAGCCTACATATTCAATGGTGATGCAGTGAAACAGAGTCAAATTGGAACTGAAGCCACAAAACTGCTGACTGCCCAAAACGGACCAGGAATAGTAAAGCTTTTATTCTCGGAAGATTGCCTAGAAGTTGGCCCTGTGGACATTCCTGAGGCAGAAAGTGACCAAAGGTCTTTGCGATAGGGTTGACAACTTACTCTTCTTAGCACTGAAAAGGTTGCCAAAAGCTACCAGGCCCACTTTCTAGGTATCAAGAAGGTGATCCCTTAGGTGGAGTGGGAACTTGTTAAACCTCTTGTACTGCTGTCAGCCATAAACTGTAAACATAGGAAGATTGTCGAGCTACCAGCAGGTCATAATACATGGAAGATAGGCTACATTTAGTTTCCTGGGTCCTAAGGCTGCAAGCTTGGGTACCAAATTACCCACTTAGATTTAATTTCCTCCTATGCTAAGAAATCAACATAAAAATTAAACATGAAGCTTATAGTTGCTGTGGGTTTTCTGGGCTGTATTGTCGTGGTCTTGGCATTGTAGTTCCTGACGTTTCTCCAGCAGCTGTGGCTGGCATCTTCAGAGGTGTAGCACCAAAAGACTTTTGGTGTCTTTTGGTGCTACACCTCTGAAGATGCCAGCCACAGCTGCTGGCAAAACGTCAGGAACTACAATGCCAAGACCACGGCAATACAGCCCGGAAAACCCACAACAACCATCGTTCTCCGGCCGTGAAAGCCTTTGACAATACATGAAGCTTATATTGGAGGAAAAAAATTGGCTGGCATTTGATAAGGAATGCCACATTCTTACCACCAGAAAGAGAAGCTTTAGCCTTAAAAAAATACCAGGTTTTACCCATACTGTCTGGCTATTTTAGTACAACCAGTAAAAGATCTCCAAATACGAGAGAACTTCCTTTATCGTATGACAACCCCCAACAGAATATAGAATGCTATTAATATTTAAGAAGATGAACAAGTGGTTAAATAAATAATGAAAATGAGAGAGCTTTTGTCGTAGTGCATGGTGATCTCTGTCTTGAAAGCAAGCTCCTCGAAAAAAAAAGGACAATGATATGACAAGAATTTTGACATTTCTTATTTATAATTAATAGCAACATTGGGAGGAAAAAGAAGAAAACCTTCCTACCTTTCGAATGCTGCTGTAAATATTAGACTAGTTCCTCCTGTATGGAAATGCTTTCTCTTTGAATATATTTTCTCCTGAATGAAAAAGAAAAGATAAATGATTTGACACATAAGGAATTTTCAACTGTATCTGAAATATTTCTACAACTTGTTTAAGAATGACAGTAAAAACCACAACTGGCCAGAATGGCAATTAAGGATTATTCAATTTTTTGCAGGTAAGATGTTGGATTCATCTTGTTTACAATGACTATCTTGTTGGAAGTCAAGCCCCTCATAAGATCACATTGATTACTTGAACTTAAGTTGAATAATACTGATTATTTTGAATAGGTTTGTGTCTGCACAGTAGTAGTGTTTGATGTGGCAATACAGTCTTTAGTTGAGCATAGGTATTGTTGGAATATAGCAATGCAGAAAACAAGAAGAAAACAAGAATCCTGTAGGGAGCAACAAGTTCTAGACAGGACTGTAGGAGAAGTATTTTCTTTCTTAAAGACCTGTCCTCTTGTCTATCTGCAGAAAGCTAATCTTATGCTGTCCTTCTGTTGCAAAAATAGCCAGTTTATTTGACCTAGTGCTGCTTTGCCAAATAACTACATCAGACCGGAGAACGTTGAAAGAGGAACAACTTTTATTCCAAGGAATAAAGTGGTACAGAGTTTCAAGCAAGTAAAACACTCTGTGTCCACCCATCTTAAGCAGGGGTGGAGGGCATTTTATACCGTGCTTTTTCTTAGACAAACCCTGACCTGGATAGCCCAGGTGAGCCTGACCTCATTAAATCTCAGAAGCTAAGCAGGGTCAGTCTTGGTTAGTAATTGGATGGGAGATTTCCAACAAAGACTAGGGTTGCAGAGGCAGGCAATGGCAAAAAACCTCTGTTAGTCTCTTGCCATGAAAACCTCACCGGGCATCACCATAAATCAACTACGAGGGCAGAATTTTATTCATTCATTAGACAAAGCCCACTCCTTTCTCTTTGTTTGCTTCTTAGCTCTAAACGAAACTTTCCCTACTGATTTGTGTTTACTGCTTCTGGTCTTGCTGTCCCAGCTATTCCCTACACACAGAAGGCCAAGCAAAGTGGCTACTTTGAATTGCATGTCGGTAATACGGCATTTCCCTGACTCATTTTGTTCATACTTCTAGAAGTCTCCACACTTCATTCTCTCTCAAACTACCTCTCCACCTCCCTATCCAGTTTTCACAGTTCTAATAATAATGTTTTAATTGCACGTTAATCAGCTTGATATTCTGACTGCTGCAAAGGCACTCTGCCAACACATATGCCTTGAGGGGGTCATAACAATCCTAACTTAGCTCAGCAATAGACCTCATAATACTCAACACACAGCCACTTTGCCTCAGTTTATAAGCCAAATTCACCATTAATATCCCCCACCCCTAACCAGAATCCCAGTTCTGGTCAGAAACAATAAATTACACATGACACAATTGGCTCCACCTCTTGCCCCGTGAATGTTAATGGGGCAGAAAAACAAACCAAAGGGGTAGGGCGTATTTTGGGGACCACCATCTTGAGTTTTATTGTTGTATGAACTGAGTTTTATCATTGTATGAACTGTTTTATGTATGTTTTAATGTGTTTTAACTGGGTTGTTACTCTGCTCTGAGCTCACCATGGGAAGAACGGTCAAAAAAATCGAATAAATGAAATGAAGGGGATCATCACATGCAATTGTTTGTTTGAGAGCCTGTTCAAAAATGCTCCCAATAGGGTTTAAAGGAACCAGGAATGGGGGCATTTTTGATCAAGGAAATAATGTGGAGGGGAAGAAATGATGCCACTTATTCCAAGTATTGTGGGTCTGATATGTATCCCCCACCCTGCTACCTCATTGGTAGCTACTTTTAGGTTCTACGAATCACTTCGGGAGTTCTTGTTAAAGAACCTGAATCCTTTTGTAGTTTGGTCCTATAGGGAGTATGCAGTGCAATAAGACGACTTTTTTGAAAAAAATACATGTGTTGACCTGTCGTTCGCATAACCCCCACATTGAGAAAAAGCAATAGAACTCCGAGTTACTTTCAAACTCTCCACAATTTCAACTTCATAATTGTGGAGGCTTGTGCTGCAGAAGAAACTGCATTATTGAAAACATGCTCCAGGATACACTCACCCATTCTTTTTAACCACTGGAGCAAGATTTCATTTTGAAATCTTTCCGAGCACAAAATCTATTCGAGACAAGTAAAGGAGGAACTGTCCTAGACATTTGCTCATACGTATGTGTGTGCATGTGTGTGTTTGTGCTGTTAATACAGGTCTTGCATGAGAAAAAGCTTTTCAGTTTGATGAATACAAAACACATAAAAGCAGATTTTAAATCCATATGCTCTTCTAGCCGGAAGCAACTGGATGGATGATCAAAATCAGGGTAATGCTGGCACTGAGTAAATAAAAAATTGCCCCTCGCCATTTTCCCAACTGCAGACGCATTCATCCGCAATGGGAAAAAGAAGGCAGTGCTTAGTACTTTCATAGGCTGCCAGTATTGAACTGTACTTCAGACTTTCAGTTAGGCACAGGGAAAGTAAACAAGAAGCCAGTACTTTCCACCAAGTTCTCATGAAAACTGTTTTTAAAAGAGATCTTCCCCCACTGAATTTCTTTGTGTTCTTCCCGTGATACAATCCAAAGACCATTCAGCCGCCCATAGGTGTAAACTATGGGGGGCTGAGGGGCTCGAGCCCCCCTGGATTTGGCCAGGGGGGCTGAGACCCCCCCGGGCAGCCAGTGAACTACATGGGGGCTAAGGGGCTCAAGACCCCTCAGATCTCACATGAGGGTCTCAGTTACAATAGCTGATGAAGCACAGGATTGTCCCCCCTTCCTGTTATATCATATTATAATTTCTGTGATTCTTTGGGGCTTTGTTCCTGTTTTTTGCTTGTATGTATTAATGTGTTTATTAAGAATTTATCATTTTTAAAGGTATTGCGGTTTGTATAAACAATTTACAAATAAATGTTACAGAAGAATTAAGAGACTCTGATAGAAGATATTTGATTTTGAAAATCAGGCTCCTGGAAGGCAAGATTTATACACTAGCAACAATATATGCACCAAACAATGCAAGAGAAAGCTTTTATGTAAATGTTTTCCAATCCATGTCCAATTTTCAAGAAGATAATGATATTTGGAGACATGAATGGGGTAATGGATCTAAGAAAAAGACAGGTGGTGGTGGTTGGGAAACAAAGAAGGCAAACTTCCCCAAAATGTGTTCTCTCCCCTCCTATCAAGAAACTATTTTTTGAAGTAATATCTTCAATAGTATATGATGGCTTCACTGGGTTAAATGTCTAAAAGTTTTTTGATCCTACAAAGGGAACACAAAGCTTACAAACTATCAACCAAGCTTGTGTCTCTTTTACATTGTGGGCGACTGAAGCGGTTTACATAAATAAAAGAAAGAACCAGAGAGCATGTGAGATTTTGACAGCCATAAACCCAGAAAACATTTACCTCAGAAGTCTCTCCCCTCTCTTCACTTCCTCCCATCTTCTCCAAAATGTGTTTAATTATACGGAAATGTTACAATTGGAAGATGCTTGTAGGATCAAAAATCTGAATATTGGAGACTATACTTTCTTTTCTGACAGACACCAAACACATTCAAGGATTGATATGTGCTGGATATAAAAAACATGAGTTATTTATATTGTTTGTTATATTATGTTTAGTCTTTTTTTGACATCATTATAATTGTGCTATTGTTTTTATTTTCTTTTTTCTGTTCTGCTTATATATATAAAAATAAATTTTATATAAAAAAGAATTTATACACTGCCTTAAAATACCTTTGACTATGACACACTAATTAGCTTAGTCCTTAATGCTGGCTGGCTCTACCCATTTTCAATGTAGCAACAGTCAGATTGCAAGACCTCTGTTGGATATAAGTGCATGGCTACAATTTACATTCAGGGAATGTTAGAAGATTCCTCTTCTAATGCTGTCCCATTCCTCAGGTTTCAGAGGGGGAGAAACCAGAGAGTTAGAAAGATAGACAGGTCAGAGCATCTGTTTACTGTTTATTCCTTTACTGCCCTTTGATGTGTAGATTACTACTCAGGAGTAGAGATGGGCATGAACCGAAATATGACCCAAAAAAACCCCACGAACCAAGCTGGTTCGGGGTTCATGAACCAGGGTTCGTGGAAGCTCCTTTTCATGGAACTTCCACGAACTGTATACTGGTTCGTTGGGTCGTATTTACAGGGGCAGTTTAAATGGCCATTTCCCCAGTTAAATGGCCATTTAAACTGCCCCTTTAAGGGCCCTGCTGCAGCAGCCCCCCCCTGCACCACCTGCCAGTTGATAGTTTAAAGGGACCAGCCTGGCAGGGCCCTTTAAACTGCCCAAACACCAGTGGCCTTCCGGCCCTTCAAGAGACTGAAAACAGCCTTCCTGCCCTTCAAGTGGCTGCTGCAGCAGCCATTTGAGGAGTAGGAAAGCCAAAAACGGCCTCCCTCCCCCTCAAATGGCTGCTGCGGCATTTGAGCGCCATTTGAGGCACAGGAAGGCCGTTTTCAGCCTCCTCCGTCACCCTGCAGGCCCCCAGAGAGGAAGGCTGAAAATGGCCTTCCTGCCCCTCCTGGGAGGAGAGGAAGGATGCTGCACTGCAGGATAAGGTGTGGGGCTGGGCTGGGGCTGGGGGGGTAGGGGGGCTGGGGTTGGGCAGTTTAAAGGGCAGGTCCCTTTAAACTATCAGCTGGCAGACTGCGGAGGGGGGATCCCCCCTGCCAGCTGATAGTTTAAAGGGACCTGCTGCTTGCAAGGCAGGAAAGGGCCCTTTAAACTGTTAAACTGCTAAAACGTTTCTAAAACTGCTTCCCTTTTAAAACTTACACAGTCACACCAGCCAGCATGCTCCAGCCACCCATCATCATGTTTTCTCTGCAGTCAATGCTACTCTGTTAAGGACCAGTTTCTATTCCTTTTAACAGGGAAAAAAGTGAGTATCTATTTTACTTTCCAGTAACTTTATCATTTCATTGTATTTTGGAAATGGAACACTGGGGAAGGGTAGGTCTTATGTTTCCTTGTTGAAATAGCTTTGTTTGCAGCTTTTTTTTTTTTTTTTGGCTAGGTGTGGGAGAACAGTTAGTTTTTTTCATGGTAATGTATGGGGAAGGCTGCTTCAGCCACTCCTAAACTCCTATTTCAATTTCCATTCCATGTTTAAATGGAGAGGTGGTATCTATTGCAGAAAAGGACAACTCTTAAAAAATGAGTGCTGTCTCTCTGAAGCAATGAGAAGCCCTATCTGCATGAACAAGATTGGAAGAGGGGGGGGGGTGCAGATCAGAGGCCTTTTAAAAATTTCCTATTGCCCTGGGTCCAGGCTGTGATTTGGTTAATAATGTCTTTTAAGGTGGAGTTTAAGCAGTGTGCTAAGAAAGCAAGGTATATAAAATCCAAGGTAGTATAACTGCAAGTTTTCTTTGGGGTCATGACTAGCACTGTTCTGAATTGCCTCAAAATGTGCTTGTACTCACTTATAGGATATGAGTTTGAAGTGAGAAGATGGGAGTTTGCTACTACTTTGCACTTGCTGCTCAGAAATTGAGTGCACGGCAACTGTTTTGTATTCTGCCCTGGTTCAGACTTCGACCATACATTTACCAAACAAAGGCATCTGCAATGCCATAATTTAGTAAATTTCAGTACTAAGTCACCCTTATGAATAAGGCAGAATCAAGACTCCTGTAAATGAACGTCCAGGAAAACTTAAAAAATGTTCCCTTACAGGCTTTTCGGTGTTGCTTTTCTTAGTGTCAATTTTTTTGACCATTAGTTTGTCCTATACACATGGTATGTATAATTATAGATCATAAAATTACTATCCTAAAAGTGAATTTCAAAAACAGGACACAGCAAGAGATCGTTGAGATAGCACTATAACCACTGACCAACTCCCACATTTTCCTAGGTTTGGCCCAGCCCAGTGGTGTTGTTAGGGGGGTCCCCATGGGTGCCTGGGTCCCCCTAAATTTTTGTGGAGCCCTTCCCTAAATCTCCCATGGCCCCGCCTCCATATATGGTGGCAATGGAAGCCCCTCCCTGTGATGTCACTGGCTCCTCCCTGTGATGTCACTGGCATAGCAATACCTCTGGCCCGGCCCCGGCCCCTCCCCCCGGGAAATTGGAAAGTCTACGCCCCTGCAGCCGCCCCATCCTGCAAGTGCAAATATCCCCACAGAAAACCTGTTCAGCACCTTCTCTACTCTACCTCCATCTGGCCTTTGAACAACAGAGGCTGTTCTGGGTTGTTCCGAGTTCACTTCAAGGCATGCAGCCGTTATTGTGAATGTGAGCCCACATTGCATAGCCACACACCCCACATCTTTGGAAAGTGCACAGTCATTGTGCTATAGAAAACGTTGACCCCTAGACTCACCCACAGATTCTCCCCATGCAGGCTGCATGGGAAGAAGAACAGGGTGCACTGCGGCCACTATGTTTGGAGTGCAACAAGGCTCCCTGCAACCTCTGTGGGGCAGCCCATGCCTCTGCAGTTCAAATCTCAGGCCAACCAATCAGGGCTGACTAGTCTGGGCAATGAGGGGTGCAGCAAGGGTGACAGACTCGAGAAGTGTGGTTCCCTCTTTAGTCCACCACCAGCGTTTATCAGGGGGAGCTGACCTCCACCCCTCGGCACTGGGTACAGGTCCATTTGGTGGAAACAGAGCCTGCTAGCTCAGAGTCTCTCTTCATGAGACCTCTTCTACATGGACACTCAAGTGAAGAGAGATGCAATCTTAGCTGGGAAGCTGAGTTTTAAAAGATAGATCAGAAGACTTTGTCCATTTCCCCTTAGAGGGTTTATTTCCTCTTCACCTCCCGAAGGCTTTGTCCCCCTCCCCTCCAAATAACTAGCTGTTGCAAGTGGGTAGAAAACAGCCCCCAGGGGAAGTCACTGCAATGTCAGCCTTGTATGGGAGGATTCACTCTGCCCAGGAACGGTGGTTTAGAGTGCCTTCTCCTCCCACCTTCTCTTTCAACACTCCTGGTAGTATTATTCACTAGAGTCATCCACTCCGGTGAAATGTTCATTCAAAGCAAGGAGGAAATCTCTATTTCATGTGACTGAAAGACAGTCCATCTCAGCTTGGCTCACCACTGGCCAGTTAAGTAAGGACATGCTTTTGTAAAGTTTATTTTCCTCAGAGATGAGATGGGAGAGCCAGAAATGGTGTGTGTGCATTGTTTTGAATTGGTCGCAGCAGGAGCTGGCTCTCATGTAGATTTTTATGCAGGATGTTGGTCTCCCATCCAGTTACAGAAAGGTGGGAAGAAGCACCGCAGACCCTTTGTGGCACCCAAAGTGTTCTTTCTTGTCTGCAAAGATCACTCCACAGAGGGTTTGTTTCTTTCTCTTTACCTCCCCTTCACCTCCCCTTCTGTAGAGAGGTGAAACTGACAGAGCTTTCCAATCTGTCTTTTAAAACAACTTCCCTGTGTGTAAGAGGTCTCATATAGAGAGACTCTGAGGGCCAAGCTACACATGACGAATGACACTTGAACGGCAAGTGGATTGAGTGGAGGGCAAGTGAACAGGGAGAAATACACTTGCTGTTCAAGTGTCATTCGTCACGTGTAGCTTGGCCCTCAGTTTCCCTATTATGGAGATCCCCCTTAAGAGGTCTGGGGAGCACCCATGGCAGGTGAACACCCAGCTCGGAGGCTGTCAGGACAGCCTTACTCTCAGGTAGCAGAGGATCCACACAGAGGCATCTGCCCTCATGACATCCCACTAACTGTCATCCCAAGGGTCCCCCCTCAGCAGGCAGGCTGAGGGGATGTGGGGGTCATTGGCTAGCAGTCGGGTCAGCCAA
This sequence comes from Eublepharis macularius, assembly GCF_028583425.1. NCBI lineage: Eukaryota > Metazoa > Chordata > Lepidosauria > Squamata > Eublepharidae > Eublepharis > Eublepharis macularius. The sequence continues at coordinate 23,173,919 of NC_072796.1, forward strand.
TGCTGGGACCCGTGCCCTATGCAGCACCAATGCTCTGCAAGCTGTTAGTGAAGTTGTGGCCTCTTTCAACTCTATCAGGGTTCTCTGGTGTGTTCTATCACCTTGCCCTTTGCCTCTTTTCCCCCATTGGGATTGGCCTGCAATCATGTACCTCTTAGATTGTCTTCTCCACACAGGAAAATCTTGTTGCAAATGACTGCTATAGTGCAATATTGCTATAGTGCAATATCCACCAATGTATGGACACTCTCCCTCCATGTTTCACAGAGAACTATTCTGCAACTTGCTTCCCTCTTGGGCTCCACTGTGCAGGATATTCTTCCACTGCATTTGCACATATCACTAAAAGGGTTGTTTTTAGCAGAGGGGCAGGGTTGGTGAGAGGGAGCCTTTCTCCCATTGTTAATAAAACGTGTGAAATACAGAAAGGCCCTTTACCAGATTTCTAAACCAGTGTGATGTAGTAGTTAATGTGTTGGGCTGGGACTGGGGAAACTGGGGTACAACTCCTCCCACCCAGCCATAAAGTACAAGGTAAGCCAGCTTAGCCTACCTTGCACGCTTGTTGTGAGGGTCCAGTGGGTGGAGGGGACCATATATGCCAAACCGCAGAGCAAAGTGACCTGCAAATGTGATATTGATAAGATGCCCATCTATGGTTATGCAGGAAGATGAGTTTGCAATTGCATCTCAAACTTCATCCAATTCTAAACAGAAGTATTCCCTGAAACACATTTTAGTTCTTCATTTGCTTCCCCCCGCCAGAAAGATAAATACATTTTTGGGAACATCTTTTTCAAATAGGTATAACAAAGAGTCTCTCTACCTAAGATATCTTATACAGGGACACTCAAGTGAAAGATCTTATACTTGTTCTCCTATTGTGGATATACATACAGTCCTAGGGAAACAGAGTCCCCTTGAATATAAGACCACACAGAAAGTAAGTCACTTAAGAGTCCCTGTGTAAGATGTCTTGTGTAGATAGACTCAGAGTCTCTCTACACAAGACCACTTACCCAAGAACACTCAAGTGAAGGGAGATGCAATGTTAACTGGGAAATGTAGGAGTTTAAAAGTCAGAGCCGAAGGCTTTCTCACTTCCACCTCTCTATGAAGAGCTGGAGATCTCTCCTCGGAGTGTTTATTTCTTCTTTGCCACCCTGAGTGCCGAGGTGAAATTAACATAGCCTTCACAAGCCTGCCATCCCAGCCCATGGCAAAGCCAGTCAGGTGGGTGGCAGCTTTTGCCTCTGCAGAAGGAGGAAGGCAGGAGGCGTGCCCTGCATATGTGGCTCAGCTCATGGGGGCGGAGTTTAGTGCCTTAGCTGGCTTCTCCACCCCCGTGGCTTCAGTTGCGCCTCGTGCTCGGCCCACCCACCTCACCCTATTGCAGTGTGGGACTAGCCAGTCGCCTTTTGGGGGCCAGGTAGGAATTTTTGTCTCCTTATCCCTGATTGGCATTTGGGAAGGCAGTTTTTTTGCCTACCTCACACTGTGAGACGTGGGAGGTAATTGGCATGGTGTGTCCGAGATAATTCCCCTTGTGGCAGGATTTCAGTTAGGGGCAATTTGAGCGGGCCGGTGAGCACCCTTGGCACCTCCCCATTGGTGGGGAATTGGGGCCTGTCAGGAGCAGCTGGCTGCTGTATGGCTCAGTTGTGACAAGCCCCTGGACAAGCCAGTCTCCCCCCGCTGCCATGCGGCCGGGTGGGAGAGCTTTACAGGGGTGAACCACTTCGCCTGGCCAGGCCAGGTCCCAGCCATTCGAGGGATGGCTCGCATGCACCTGGGGCAGCGGGTGACTCACCCAGACAGGTCAGGGCGGGGTCCAGGTAGTGACCCCAGGGCCCGACCTGTACCGCTAGTTAGGCCCTTGCCGTAGTTGGTGTTTAACTGTAAATATGTTAATAAAGCAGCCCATTTTATAATCCAAATACTGTGTCTGCCTTTCATTCCGACTGCGGGGGGGGGGGGCAAACTCTCCAAGCACTGCGGGGGGGGGCAAACTCTCCAAGCACTCTTTGTAGAGAGGTGAAAGTGACAAAGCTTTCAGCTCTGTCTTTTAAACTCCTGTGTTTCCCAGATAACATTGCATCTCCCTTCACTTGAGCATCCTCATAGAAGAGGGCTCGTGTACAGAGACTCTCAGCATCAAAGACCATTTGTACTTTCTTGCTGGCATGCCAGTCCCTAGTGTGTGATAGTGAAATGCTGCAATTGATAGGGTACTTTGTACAAACAAAGCAAATAGTAGGACAAGAGAGAGATCATAAAAAAGAATGATTAAATAGGAAAGGAGGAGGGCAAGCCATGATTCAGTGGTAGAACATCTGCTTGGCCTGCAGAAGGTTCAATCCCCAGCATCTCCAGTAAAGACCAGGTTTGAGATGATGTGAAAGTCTTCTGCCTGAGACCCTGGAGAGCTGCTGTCAGTCTGAGTAGGAAAGACTGACTTCGATGGACCTGTGGTCAGAGTCAGTAGAAGGCTCTTTTATGTGACTTATTTTTCTAAGTTAAGTTCCAGTTTCACAGGGAAGCAGCAGTGAAATAGGCAACACTACTTAAAATTAAATAAGAGCCTGGATGCTGAAGGAAATTGACAAGATAAAGGAAGAGGAGGAATCCAATCTGGGCAAAGATGCTTGAAACTGGTGTCATGTCTGAAGTCTTGCTCTGTTCCCTGCTGCTGGGGGTAGGGCCACAGCTGGAAAAGAAGCAGGCTGACTTCCTCAGCTGATCTTGCCAATACAGCCTACAGTATGACACGTTGTATTGAAGCTGCATTGCAAGGCATTATGGGATAGCACTTGGCATTTGAAGGAGAATAGCATCTTCTCCCATACTATCAGGAAGGTCTAGTGACATTAAGAGAAGCATAAACAGTTGGATTCAAACAGGTTTTCCACTGGTGAAAATAGTAGGAGGGGGTTCCCTTTGATTGCCAAAAAAGCTATGCTGAGGCTCATGGGCCCTGCATGGATCAAATCCGTACATGATTGGGACTGTCAGAAAGAGGGGAATTGGGTGAGAGCTGGATCCAACCTGATGTGTGAATGGTGAGAGAAATGCATTAAGTGAAATGGGAGGGGAAAGATTTCCTAGTTAAAGTTCTTTACAATTTATGTACGGTTTTGATTATTTAAGGAGCCAAAGTATCTTATCTTAGAGGATCCAGAGAAGACTGGGCCCGGGAACACCTCTGCATGAGTCATGAGTGGAGGACTGGACAGGGTACAGCATTGACTTCCCTGAAGTTTGTAACAATTCGGTTCAGATTATGAAACTCAATGGCTCAACTTGCCTCTAATCGAAAGCCAGTTTTCTATTCAGGAATTATTCTCTGATTTAAACTAGACAATTCCTTCCAGTCACTGTCCCACCCATGAACATGGCTTCTCCTATAGCTGTTGCGGGATCCACAAAAGCAGTCTGTCTTTGTCTCCATCACCGTCTCCTTGCTGCCTTGAATGCTCCTGTGATAATTCGGCCCCTTCCTGGCAAGCAGCTATGCTGCTCAGCCAGGGGCCGTTTATTGCTGCACCGGAGGGATGGATGGCACCACCCCCTCTTTCCTTATAAGGAGTTGCTGGGAGGGCTGAGCAAGCATTTGTTGCGCAGCTCTGCCCTCCCAGCTCAGTGCGGTTCAGTCACTTGGTCGAGACAGACGTCTCCAGCGAGTGACTGAGAGGCTCTGGGCCCAGGCGCGCCATTAGGCCAGCGGGCTTGGAGGGCTTGCCTGTCGGCCCGGGAGCGTTCTGTCGGTGGCGGAGGCGAGGCACGGCGGAGCGGCTTCAGCTGCGGCGAGGGGTGGAATTAGAGGGCCGTTTTCGGAGGCCCAGGAGCGTTGCGCCGGCCAGCGTCAGCGCGGCACAGTGGAGCGGCCTCCTGCTTTGCCCACCCGGCTGGGTGCACATGTGAGGCGTGCGCTGGGGTTGGCCCGGGAGGCTTGGGCGATACTGTTTAGGGCGTGGGAAAGTGATTGTTAGCGCCCTTTGGGCCCGTGCTGCTCCCAAGCTGCGGGGCCACGGTTTTGGGGAGGAAGCTGGTGGCTTTGGCTCCCCTGCCAGTGGACGTTTATCCCTGGTAAGGGAGCCTAGTGGGCGGTAGCCATTTGGCCTAGCTCGGTGCATGCCTGCCCTGTTTTGCCTGCATAGTGGGCAGCGGCCATTCTGTATGCGGCTCTGCGTGGTCGGCCATTTTAGGCTGCTGCTGCTTTACTGGGGCAGTGTGGACTAGTGGGAAGGATTGCTGCCGTACATTGGACATAGGCCTGGTTTCCTTGTGTCCAGTTTAGGGTGTTTTTTTTGATTCCCTGTTGCCCCCAATAGCCAGTGACGCCCTACCTTATCAGATTGGAAGCTAGGCAGGGTCAGCCTTGCTTGGTATTTAGTGGCAACGGAACGAGGCTAAAGGCTTTTAATTCCTTGTTGCCCCTTTATTGGTCAATTCAGCCCAACCACGTCAGATTTTGGAAGCTAAGCAGGGTTAGCCTTGCTTAGTGAGTTGGGGGCTGGACCCAACCTTTGGTCCTGGGGGATTTAGGTAGTGGGTGTTATGGCATTATATGTTAGGGTAAGTCTTGCTATTAGTATGGCACCCAAGAAAGGTAAGGGGAATTCCAAGGGGAAGCAGCCTGCTAAGAGGGCACCTTCTAAGAGACCCCCTCCCCCAGCTCTGTCATCTTCTGAGGAGGAGGACTCCTTGGATGGGCAGCAGGATATTTTGAGGCGCCTGGAGGCACTGGAGCAGGCGAAAGGGGATGTGGTCTCAGCGAAGCAGGGGGTGCGTGCGGTACGGCCAGTGCGGCGAGCATCTAGGAACGCAACTAACTGTGATATTTTGCGTCGTTTATCTGCTTTGGAGGGTACTACTGGATCCCCGGTGGCTGGAGGTAGCAGTGGCCTGGCAGCATCTGTGTCGGAGCTCCAGGAACTGGTGGTCAAAGTGGTGGACTGGCCTGAGGAGTTACCCCCTGTTGCAGTGGCTGTAGACCCAGTGGAGGCAACTGGTAAGGATCATGCACCACACTACACCTACCCTTGGCCTTGGGGGCCGTGGGCACAGGGCGCTGCTAGTGGGTCTATTAGTGGTGTACAGGATGCACCCTCCAATACTGCATATGCTCTTGTGGGTGGGGTGCAGCCCACTTTTAATCAGAATATTCCGCTTGTTGCTCAGCAGCAGCAAGTGGTTCCCCTTCAGGTTTCGGTGGGGGGGGGGTTCTGCCTTTTGGTTGGCCTGGCTTTCCTGCCAGCCCATGGGACTATTATCCTTATCCTGCCCTGAACTATGGCCAGGTTCCTTTTCATGCGATGCCTTTTGGCGATATGGCCCTGCCTTTAGGCGACCATTTGGCGCAGGCTACGAGGGATAAAATTCTTCGTGGGGAGCATGTCGACATCTTTTCCCTTCTCTACCGTGAGTTTGAGAAGAAGGATAAAGATGAAATGGATGATAGAGATAAGGAGTGTTTGAAGAGGAGACGAGTTGATAGGACTTGGAACAATTGGCTACCTGGCTTTCTGATTTACACCTGGGTAATTGCCAGGGCACAGCCCAATTGGGCTGCGTCTCTGTTTCAGTATCTCGACATCATTTTGAAGGGTTATATGGGCTTCTCAGGTGCTGCATGGATGCAGTATGATAAGGAGTTCTGTATGCGTGCGGCGATGAACCCTAGCCTCCTGTGGGACCACATTCACCAATGGTTGTGGTTGTCGGTGATGTCCCCTGCTAAACCTAATTTGGGGGATCGTTTGGACAGCGGCCATGTAGTTTGTCGCAATGCCCAATCGACTAATACCTGCGGTGGAGCGGGGCAGCAGGTTCAACCCTGGCTGCTCTGCTGGGAGTATGCATATAAGGGAACTTGCCCTAGGAAACCTTGCCGATTCCGGCACGAATGCCCATCTTGTGCAGGCCAGCATCCATACAATGTGTGTGGTAAGGCCCGACAAGGTTGAGGGGGCAGGAAGCAGGGAGGTGGTGGCTCCAGCAGCCAGCAGCCTCCTGGAAAAGGGCCCCAGCCCGGTAAAGCTGAGGGTCCTTGAACGCCTGTTACGTTCTTATCCTCTTAAGGAGGATGCAGTTTATTTGTTTGAAGGTTTTAGGGATGGTTTTAGAATCCCCGTTCAGGGACCTAGGGCCCCATTTATGGCTGATAATTTGCGTTCAGTTCGAGGCAAAGAGGACATAGTTAGGCAAAAAATTCGGAAAGAGTATGCAGAGGGTAGAGTTTTGGGGCCATTTGAGGCCCTTCCGACCCCCAATTTCCGGGTTTCACCTTTGGGGGTGGTGCCAAAAAAGGCGGCGGGCGAGTATCACCTCATCCACCACGTATGGTATCCTAAAGGTGGTTCAGTTAACGATGCCATCCCAGGGTATTTGTGTTCAGTAAGGTACACCTCCTTTGACCAGGCGGTCCAGGTGGTGCGCAGGTATAGGGTGGGCGCGGAGCTGGCGAAATGCGATATTAAGTCTGCATTTTGTCTTCTCCCTGTCCACCAGCGGGATTTTGAGCTCTTAGGGTTTGCCTTTGAAGGCGAGTATTATATGGACCATGCCCTACCAATGGGTTGCTCCGTGTCTTGTGCTGCCTTCGAGCGCTTCAGCTCCTTCCTGGAGTGGTAACTGAGTCGACGCGCTGTTAGCAGTGACTCCGCCCACTATTTAGATGATTTTTTGTTCATTGGGCGGGCACAGTCATCTCAATGTGCCAGGCTTCTGGCCACCTTTATTGAGCTGGCAGAGGAGCTGGGGGTTCCATTGGCTCACGAGAAGACGGAAGGTCCCTCTACGGTACTTACCTTCTTAGGTATTGAGTTAGACACGGTTCAGCAATCCTTGCGATTGCCTTTGGATAAGGTTTGAGGACCTTAGAGCTCGTCTGCTGGAATTCAGGGGTAAGCAGAAGGCATCCTTGGTTGAACTGCAGCAGCTTGTGGGGCACCTTAATTTTGCATGCAAGGCTGTTGCACCTGGGAGGCCTTTTCTGGGTCATTTATGCGATGCTATGGCTCACCTGCGTGCACCCCATCACAGGTTGTGAGTGTCGAGTGGCATGCACGCGGACCTAGAGGTGTGGACGGAGTTTTTGAATGGCTTTAATGGTATTACTTTTTGGCAGGAGGATTTGTTGCTCGAGGCGGAGTTGCAAGTCACATCTGACGCCTCTGGTTCCACTGGCTTCAGAGTTTATTTCCGGAGGCACTGGTGTGCTGAGCAGTGGCCTACTGAGTGGCTGGCATCGGACTTGGTTAAGGACTTGACTTTTTTAGTTTTTTCCCATTTTGGTGGCAGTTCATCTATGGGGTGAGGAGCTGGCGAACCACACTGTCCACTTTTGTTGTGACAATTTGGCTGTGGTTCACGTGGTCAACTTCTTAACCTCCAGGTCCCCCAGGGTCATGCGACTGGTCAGGGCGTTTATGTTGTTGTGTCTGCAGAGTAATATATTGTTTAAGGCTAGACATGTTCCTGGCGTATGCAACGGTCTGGCGGACGCTTTGTCTCGCCAACAGATGGAACATTTCTGGCAACTTGCTCCGGAGGCAGATCCTCGTCCGGCAGCGATGCTTTGGCAGCTTGGGAGGTCAAAGCGTGCCGTGCCATCCAGCTAGCCATTACACCCAGTACACAGAGGGCATATTGGAGAGCGGTAGGCCAGTTGGAGGGGTTCAGGCAGGAAGCCGGGATTGGTAGCACCTGGTCTGTTCCATTTGAGCATATTATTCATTTTTGCGTTCACCAGAAGGTCCGTGGGCTGGCAGTGAAGTCCATTAAGGGGCAGCTGGCTGCCCTGGCCTTTGTTAGCAAAGCTCGGGGATTTCCTGAGGCCAAGGGTGATTTCCGGGTGCGGAAGATGCTCGAGGGATGGTCCAGGGAATGCGCAGTCCACAAGGATCAACGCCAGCCCATTTCCCCATCTGTCCTCAAGGGCCTTGGTGCAGTCTGGAAAGGGGTTTGTAGGTCGGGCTATGAGCCTAGGCTTTTTCACGCAGCTGCTTTGACTGCCTTTTTTGGGGCCCTCCGGGTTGGGGAGCTTGTAGTCTCATCCTGAAGGGATACTTCCAGTCGTGCCCTTATGGCAAGTGACCTTGCTTTTGACGGGGATACGGTTTCACTTACGATCCACTGGTCCAAGACGGACCAGATGCGTAAAGGAGCTTGCACTCGGTTGGGATCTTGCTCTGAGGTGGAGCTGTGCCCAGTCCTTGCATTGAGGAGATATTGGCAGGTGCGAGGTAGTGAACAAGGTTGCCTTTTTAGGCACCAAGATGGTTTTCCCTTAACTCATTATCAGTTCAGGGCCATGACGAAGTGGGCTCTGTCTGCGCTGGGGCTGCAAGGCATGAGTTTTGGAACTCATTCCTTTCGAATTGGGGTGGCTTCAACAGCCGCTGCCATGGGATATTCAGGCCAAGTTATTCAAAAAGTTGGTAGGTGGCAGTCTGCAGCCTACCGCTCCGATGTGCATCCACTGAAACATGTTTAAGTGTTACTAATTAATGTTTTTTCTTAGGTCCAGCGTCGTGGGTGGGACATCAACGCATCCTGATATGTGGGCACAGCTTTGTCTTCTGGGCGGCCCATCAAGCATGCAGGACGCCAGTTGGGTCCCAGCTTGGGCTAAGTGACCAGGCTACAGTTGAATGGCGGGGCCGGTGGGGCCTTCGGTGGCCGGGCCTGTTGCCATTGCTGTTTGGAGTGGGGCGTGATGTGCCACCCCACATCCTTGTTATTCATTTAGGGGGAAATGATTTGGGTTTCATGCAGGGTAAGGCATTGTCTTCTCAGGCGCTGTCTGATATGTGCCTTATTGCGGCACATTGGCCGGGGGTGCTGATCATGTGGTCAGCTATGATCCCTCGTCGAATTTGGAGGGAGGCTGAAGATCGTCAGGCCATTGAGCGGGCCACGATGAAGGCCAATAGGGCCATCCAAAAGGGTTTGGGGGTGGGGTTAGGCATTTATCTTGCTCTCCCTCGGATCAGGGCCGAATTCCCCGACCTCTACAGGGGTGATGGGGTGCACTTGTCTCAGACAGGCAACCAGATATTCCTTGATGATTTGCAGCAAGGACTTCAGTTGGCCTTAGGCCACCAGTGGGGCGCCAGGGCCTAAGCAGAGGCTTGGTCCTGGCATTGGCTGGTTTGGTAGGAGTAGGGTGCAGGACGGTGAGCACCCTTGGTGCTTCCCTATGTGGGAAGAGGGGCCTGCCTAAAGGGCTGGTACTGCTGTGACGGCTGCCAGGCCCACAGGCAGGCTGCCTTCGGGAACCCCAGCCTGCGAGTCCTTTCCCTCACTGCTATATGGCTGAGGTGTTCAGGAGCTTAAAGGGGGGTGACCAAACTGCCTGGCCAGCTGGGACTGTCCCATCCACTGGATAGGTCCCACCTGGGGCTTCGGGGCTCACCCAGACAGGTCAAGGCGGTGGTCCAGTGTGGGACACTGTGGCTTGACCTGTACCGCTTTAGGTCCTTGCCGCTGTTTGGCTTGTTTTGTCTGTACAAAGTTAATAAAGTGGCCCTTAGATCCAGCTTGGTGTCCGTCTCTTTTCTGACTGGGGTGGCAATATCTTAGTCATCCCAAACCCTGAGACATGTATCTTTCAGGGCTCCTAATATCAATACAAAGAATGGAATCCTTCCATAGCACCGCTCAAGGGTACAAAAAAGAGAAGAGTGAATGAAAGAAAGCGGAATATCTGCCTCTCTCCCCATTGCCACTCCAGCTGCAAGGTAATGAGATTTGGGGGGTCTCTGAGCTCTAACTAATTAGGCAAAGGAGAGGGGGAGATGCTAGCAGGCAATCTTAACTTGGATATCTTGCCATTTGAAATCAGACTGAAACAAATACAAATTTTGATTAGCATAGAATGAAGCATGCCTCTAATTTTAATTCAGGAAAAAAATTTCTGATGGCCATGGTATAAAAGGTCCGGGAAAGACAAAGTTTGTCTATGAGTTGCAGGGAATATGGGAACATTTGCCATCTCTCCCTTGATAGCACAATGTGATCCTTTAGTTCACTGTTGTAGATGTAGGCAAGTTAAATATAGCTTCATTGAACATGAAGAATGTGGTATGCAGATGAGGTTACAGTTCCTGAGGACAATCATTGAAAGTGACAAGGGCTTAATCTAAAACATGCTAAAGAGTTGGGGAAATATGGAATAAATCCAAGCAGTAATTACCACTTGCACTTTCCTTTTGCAAAGAGACCTCTGGAATGTGATCTCAATATTTATCCCACCCCCCACCCCCCAATTCCTTACTTTCTTTAATCTTCACTCATCATATCTGTTTCTGAATCTAGCTGCAAGAAGTTTAAGCCGAAGGGAGAGGGAAAGGGCATTTTCATTGCAGCATGTTTTACAAATCTCACCAATATCTCAAGACATGAAAGTTAAACATTAAAAAAAATGGGCACGCAGTAAAATTGGAAATTCAAGTAAAAGTCAATACAGGAGATAAAAAACATCTGTGGAATTTTCTACAAATATTACGCCAGACATTTGGACAAATGTGTAGATTTGACCAGTCACATCATAATTAAGACCAGGGCCCTTTTCACACTACTTAACTGCTCCCGGAACGTTATGAAATATCACGCAAAAACCGTGGAAGATAGTGTTTTCTCGCTACATCGAGACATCGTGCAAAACTCTTGCGAGAAGACGCTATCTTCCGCATTTTTTGCATGATATTTCGCAACGTTCCGGGAGCAGGTATGTAGTGTGAAAAGGGCCCAGCTCAAAGGCTGCTTGGGCAGCCAAAGATATGCATGAGACATTATGTGGAGAAAAAAAGGCCACAACTTTCTTGGTTACATTACTAGGAGTGTTGGCTCTGTGTAGGGCGCAGATTGGTTGATCTGCCTGCCAGTTGATGACCCCTTACCTCTTCAGCCCACCTGCTGAAAGGGGAAACATGGGATGACAGTTAGTGGGATTCACACTGGGCGGTAGCCTCTATGTGATTTCCCCATCACCTGGAGGCACGCATGCTCTGGCAGCTCCTGAGCTGGGCTTGCCACTACCCATGCCTGGTCCAAGATCCCGTATGGGAATCCCCATGTCTGGGGAAACTGTGCATGTAGGCCTTGATTCCCCCAAAAAAGGATCTGTGCCCAATGCCCAAACTGCCACCCAAATTTGTAACCAGTTAACATTGCTGTAAAACCGAACCCAACTTACAACCTTGTGTTTTTAACCATTTGAAAGCTCTCTATTACTTTACAGTTGTGACAATAAATACAAAGTTCCCCATAACAAGCTAAGACCTTTTATAAAATGCTTAACACCAACTGTAAAACTTTAAAAACATAATATGTAGCTAAACTATGAGATTAAGTGGTGGGTGGGAGGGATCGCTGTTCGGAGCCCAATTCATGCAGGCTCCAGCTGGCTCCTCCTTATACAGAGGGAGGGCGGACTTGAGAGGAAACGTCTTCTCTCAGGCCAGGGACTGAGTCCCACCCTCCCTCATTCAGCTGGTTGCTCTGATTGGCCAGCTGGGTTTTCAAACCCCGCAGCTCCCTGTGCAGCCATGGGATCTGAGCTGAAGGAGCCTGCTGAGTGAAGGACAGCCAGCCGATCCGCACCCTTGTCCGCAGCCCGCAAACTCTGGCCAGTGAGTTCAGGGCCGATGGCTTTCAGTGGATTTCTTGTTTGTTACTCTAAAATAGATTTATTTTATTTTATTTGGATTTCTATTCCGCCCTCCCCCCGAAGGGCTCAGGGTGGATTACAACATTTTAAAAACACATTAAAATTAATTTATACAATTAAAACCATAAATGCATTTTTTTAACAAAAATATTCACACATAAAAATATTCACTCAGATGGTGGCAATCAATAGCAGCCAACACAGCTCAACAAGATAAGGTGGTGGACAACCCTAGTAGGGAGGGATTCATATTTTATTCTTCTCCATTTTTTGGCCGGTGGAGGCCAAGCTCAACCTCAGCCATATGCCTGTCAGAACATCTCTGTCTTACATCCTGCTGGGCCCTGGTTTCAGTGGACAGAGAGCTCCACCAGGCTGGAGCCAGGACCAAGAATGCCCTAGCTCTGGTTGAAGTCAGGCGGGCCTCCTTGGGGCCAGGGACCACCAGTAGATGTTTCTCTCCCAATCAAAGCATCCTCTGGGGCACATATGGGGAGAGGTGGTCTTACAGATATGGACTAAAAACTCCATTTTAAAGTAAATCAAAAATAAGAAATGAAAGTACTGACACTAACAAGATTTGAACCAGAGAATTAACAGGTTATGTAATACCTACGAGTACTGCTTATGGGCATTCAGTCACTTGCAATGATTCTTAAATTCTATATCCATAGACCCAAAGGCTGGAGCCACAGCAGAGTCAAGGAAACTATGATAGGTCAAATAAATGAGAGAAGTGAACATTCTCTTTTCTGCAAAGCAAATGCCAGAGAAGAGTCATTATCTTCAAGGTTATATCACAAGATGAACAACAGCTTTCAAAAAGAAATATCAGGTATCACAATGATCAAGGAGATTGCTATGATTCATGTGGCAGGAACTCAAATTCCATTGGTTAGAGATTTCTTTTAGTCAAATAAATTAGCATTTTGAAATGGGAAGAGTAACAGTGCAATCTGAAACAGAGTTACGCCATTTCAATGGGCTCAGACAAAGTATGTTTAGGATTGCATTATAAAGGTGAAACAAAGACTTACAATGTCATCCTAACAAGTGGATAAAGCACTACTTCCTTTATGAAAAATAATCATGAATTCTTTTTCTTCTTCACCACCAACACCACCACTATTGCTTTATTAATAGCCTCGTTTCCAAAAAATAAGATACAACATCCTTTAGTGGACCAACTAGCTGTTGGAGATCAGCTATCTCCAAAATGGGAACTATCTTGCAGGGTTTCTCAGGGCGCAATCCTATCTCCCATGTTATTCAACCTCTACATAAAACCTTTAGGAGAACGTGTTCACAGCTATGGATGTCACCAATATGCAGATGGCACCCAACTCTATATCTCGCTATCTATGTCCCCACAGGATGCAGTAGAAATCTTAGATGGCTGGCCTGACAACCATGGTGAAATGGTTGAAAAACAACAAATTGAAATTGAACCCAGACAAGACTGAAGTGATGCTTGTTGGGAAGGCAGAGATCTTGAAAGATATTGTACCCCCACTTTCGATGGAGTTTGTTTAACCCTCGCTGACTTGGTTAAGACCTTAGGAGTTATACTGGATCCAGCACTACTACTAGAAAAACAAGTTAAAGCAGCGGCAAAAAATTCTTTTTACAACCTCATTCTTGCCTGGAAGCTGGCTTCTTATCTCAACACAGCTGACTTGGCCACCTGGATCCATGCTATGGTAACATCAAGGCTTGACTATTGTAATGCATAGGTCTAATGTAATGCATAGGTCTCCCATCTAAGCTAACCAGGAGGCTCCAGTTAGTGCAAAATGCTGCAGCTCGACTGTTATCAGGAGCGAGCAGGAGCATGAACATCACTCCCATCCTACAGTCACTCCATTAGCTACCTATCAGTTACCATGCTCAGTTCAAGGTATTGGTTATTACATACAAAGCTCTTCATGGCATACCTACAGGACCGCCTCCCTCCCTATGTTCCTCTACAGCAGCTTCGCTCATCTGAACGGGGTCTCCTGCAGGTGCCAGGCTGCAAATGGGCAAAATCAACAGCAGCCCATACATGGGCTTTCTCTGTGGAGGCCCCTACCCTGTGGAATGACCTGCCTGAGGAGGTCAAGAGAACCCCCACTCTCCTGGCTTTCTGCAAACGATGCAAAACTGAATTACTCAAAAAGGCTTTTTACTCAAATGGGAGGGCTGTATTGTAGGGATGGGGTCTCAGATGCTTCACTAATGAGTTAGGGACCATAGACTTCACCATTATGTTGCCTTACATGTTATCTGTTGCTTTAAATATGTACTCCTAAGAACCACCAGTGCTCCATGTTGTCTAATGTCAGTCCGAGAATTGATTGTGTTCTGTTTCAGCATTTTTTCTACTCTGTATTGGATTCTTGCTAATGCTATGTCTTTTAAAATTGTATCTATATTTACCATGTGACATTGATTATGGAAATGTCCTTGATACTGTATTGAAATGTACATGATACTGATTGTACTAATCTCATACTATGTAATCCACCTTGAGTCTCAGTGAGAAGGTGGGCTATAAATGACATAAATAAAATAAAATAAAGAAAGTTTTAGACTTACACAGATCTGCTTTTCTGGTTGAATATTCATATGTTTCATGGGTAGGCTGTGGAAGACTGGTTAAGTTATGAAAGATATTGCAAGACTCAGAAGATGTCCATAATTTTGAGAGATGGGGTAAAAGGGCACGGCAATAAAGGACTCAGCCTCTAAACCAGAGGTAGGCAACACTTTTGGCCCAATTGTTCTCCCCTCCATTTATCTATCTGTGAACAACAACAACAACAACATTTGATTTATATACTGCCCTTCAGGACAACTTAACACCCACTCAGAGCAGTTTACAAAGTGTTATTATTACCCCACAACAATCACCCTGTGAGGTGGGTGGGGCTGAGAGATCTCCAGAGAACTGTGACTCGCCCAAGGTCACCCAGCTGGCTTCGTGGAGGAGTGGGGAATCAAACCCGGCTCTCCAGATTAGAGTCCCGTGCTCTTAACCACGACACCAAACTGGCTCTCTTCCAAACTGGTGAAGATATTGGCATGCCAGCAATAGAAGAAAATACATCCATTTCTTAATATCATTATTAAATCTAATATGAATTGGACAATTAACAATAGCCAATAATATCTGGAAATGTTTGGAGAAGGGCGTGGAATTTAATGTCACATTCTCCTCATGTAATATACAGCGTCTGCCATTACATCGTAATTTGTGTTCTGAAATCAACATCAGCAACACACCACAGAGACTGAGGACCTAACCAGTGAAAACAAGAGTTCAGTGATAGTTTTAAGATCTCTTAACAGATTTCGTTTCATTTCAAGCAGTCATGAAGTTTAATTGGGAGAAAATGCCTCCTACCCTAAAGGCCCCAGTGTCCCCATTTGGGTGTGTGTGTGTGTGTGCAGGGAATGCAGTCAGCTTCCTGTTCATGCTTAAATAAAGCTGGGGAGGGGGGATGATCTATTTGACAATAAGGAACGGTGTGCCCAGATGAGGGTGCCACTGAGGGCCAAGCTACAAGTGACGAATGACACTTGAACAGCAAGTGGATTGAGTGGAGGGCAAGTGAACAGGGAGAAATACACTTGCTGTTCAAGTGTCATTCGTCACTTGTAGCTTGGCCCTCAGATTGACTGAGGAGGCAGGGTTTCTTCCTTTCTCCCCCACATGCTTCATCTTTGTTTAAAAGTAGAGCCCCAACTCTAGATGTGAATACATACATTCTTATACAAGCATCCCCACTCTCTCTCTCTATATATATATATTTGTGCCAAAACACTTTCTCAGTTCAGCAGATATCTGCTTCTGCCTATGCTGCAAGTGAAATTTTTAATCGTCTATAAAATGAGAATACACTTTTTGGCAAAGAGGAATGCATGCATGAGAGGTACAATTCCTGCAAATTTTATCATGGCTGGATGGAAAGCAAAGCAGGAAAAGACAAGACGGCTGCTGGAAATGTGTTTCCCATGACTGCCAATGGAGTAAACACAGGCAGTAAGCATAATGAAGAAAAAGAATAAAAGAATTAAAACCAGGGTTGTCAGATTTTCCCAAGGGGAAATGAGGCAAGGAGGTAGGCACTCACATAGGCTTAGGGCCGATTTTTAGAAAAGCCACTCCCCCCCCATGTGATTTGTCTTTTCCACTGTGGAAATGCCATTATTTGCCGGCACTGTGGGTAGCTGTGCATGTTCCTCCCATCTGCCTCCCCCTTTTCCCAGTGTCCTCCCCCCCCCCACACTGGTTGGAGTGGCAGCTGAGGTGACAGACCCCGGTAGGGGTTGGCAACCCTAATTAAAACTAAATATTAAAAAATGTGTGTTTGTACATTCTTAATAGTAACCTTAGCCTGCCAGTTAATGGGGGTCAACTACTTAACATACTTGCATACTTCTGTCCAAAGACTGCTAGGAATGGTTTACTTTGTTTTCCCTCATGCATTTTTTTTCCTTTGAAGGATTCTGTGAGATTTGCATGCTTCCGGGAATGCAGAAGCATGCATTCTTTCATTCTTTCGTTCTTTCGTTCTAGGTGGAATCTTTACATTCCCAGATACAATAGAATTGTCTTTGGAAGGCTGGTATAGCTCAAAGCCCCTTAGGAGAAATGGATGTTTCACAGGCTAATGAATATGCCCTCTCTTTCAAATGCTTATTTCCTTGTTCTGGAAAGCAGAGACCCCTCTTTATTCACATCTATGTTTCTTTATATTTAATCTACATTTACTCTAGACAACTAAGCCTATATGAAAGTTTTATGTAGTCATTTCTAATACAAAGGCCAGTTAGTCTGATCCGTTTTGCTTGTCCTTTGTTTATCTCACTGTGAAATGCTTTGCCATTATTAAGTACAACAAAAGAACTAAGAGTCTGGGTTCTTATACAATGTCAGAATCTAGGCTCAGATGATCAACTAGCGTAAAAGATTTTAACTTTTAAAACCATGTTGAGAGTAGCTGTTCTAATTTAAGACTATCAGTCACTGGGTAGTGAGTCAGTATGCATAACACGTCCCAAGAACTGGACTGAAATCACTAAGCTGACTTCAGGTATAACCTTTGTTTCCCGAAAAAATAAAAGATGACTCAGAACTTGAAAGACTTCAAGAAAAAATGTTACATGTATTCAACTTTTAAAACAAGAATAGGAAAAGTCATTACTTATTTATCAAATGCTTGTTTAACCAAGGTGCCTGCATACCTTCAGAAACAGGGAGTGGAAGAAAATTCTGCCTCATTCTTCTGCAGATAGTCTAGATCGATCCCCCTCAGAAACAGGAGAGGAATATTATGCTCATAGCATCACCTGTAGATTGGAGGCTTTCTGGAAAGTTTGGTGTGAACCTGAATAGGCAGACTCCACCAAAGGATAGGTTTACTCCCTGGTTTCTTCCAGACCCCTAGTTTATGGGGGAAACTGGGCGTATTGGAAAGGGCTGGCAAGATGGCATTGTTGAAAAATTCAGGCCAAGCACAGTTTATTGAACCTTCCTCCACTTTAAGTGGCTTTTGTTAGCAGAAGAACCACTTAATTTGGAGGAAAACCTTCAGACTTCGCTTAATGGAAAGGTAGGATACAGATCATTGTTTTTGGACAGAGTCTGTAAAGAAAGTTGGCAAACAGTTTATTGAACCTTCCTCCACTTTAAGTGGCTTTTGTTAGCAGAAGAACCACTTAATTTGGAGGAAAACCTTCAGACTTCGCTTAATGGAAAGGTAGGATACAGATCATTGTTTTTGGACAGAGTCTGTAAAGAAAGTTGGCAACCTCCACAAAACCAAATATTTCATTTTAAAAACAGCTGTCGCCATTAAACATTCACTTTCTCCCTTCTTTCCCCACAGAAATCATGCATGTCATCTGTTACACAAGGATATTTGTTTTTGTTTTTGTCTTCAGAATGAACACTGTTATTGTCAAGGAGTCCCAGAATATGTTAATTAAAATAATCTCGTGTTATTGAGTAGGCAGTATAACCTGTTTACCTTCTCTCTTCTCTTTTTTTTTTCTTCCTCTAGAAAATTAAATGAATAGTAGCATCTGCTGGATGAGAAATAATTGTTTGGGGTTTTTTTTCAAAAGGGACAAAGACTCCCTCGATCCACAAAGAAAAATGTTACATATTTTTGTTATGAGCCTGTAATTACTTTCTGCAGCAAAACACTACAAAAACATTTCATTTTTTTTTCTTTCCTCTGAATAACATCTCTCTGTTATGTTATCGTTTGTTCTCACTGCTTCATTAATTTTGGTAATTCTTTCAGTTAGTGAATTCCAGAAATATTTTTTCATTTAGAATTCTTTGTGAAGCTTGTTATTAAAATGAAAATTTAGCACGTTAATATGTCTGATTAAGAATGCCAGGACTTCCACTATAGTGGGATACTACCTCCCTCCTTCAACATCCTGCTGCTTTGCCTGCTGGTGTCTCTGATGCTGGCAGAAGGATATTGGGGGGCAGTACTAGATGGATATTGGGGGGCAGGTAATACCATAGACTTTGGGTAATCTTAAAATGTCAAAATACATCACTTCTGGGATTTGCCCCAAGAGAGATCAGCAATGTAAGCACACCAGGCCCCAACCCTAATTTCTCCTGGGAGTTGCCAGCTGAACCCTGGCAATCCAACACATTATACAAACCTATTGCGGTGCTGTAAATATGGGGTTTGCTCTAATGCTTTTGAAGTATGCTGATAATGCTGAATACAGAGCGACAGTATTTTGAATGGATTCATCAATAATCCTGCTCTGCTTAATAACATCAACACCAACAGTTAACTGAGTGTCTTATGAGTATGGCTGAATGAAGCAGCCATAGGAGGAGTCTAGTTGCATGGGTCTTTCCCATCTTAGCAGGGTGCCAAAGAAGTCAGAAAAACTATTTTTTATTCAATCTTTCCTCCAAGAAGTTCAAAGTAGCATTGATGGTTCTCCTCCATTTGTGTCCTTAGAACATAGGTAACCAACCTCCAGGTGCAGTCTGGAGTTCTCCTAGAATTAAAATTGATCTCCAGACTAGGAGTGTGCACAGGAAAAAAATTCAGTTGATTCAGTAAAATACAACGTAAAATCAATTATAAAAACAGATAAAATACTGTGCCCCTTTTGGGGCAACCAGCAGGAGTGGACTCTCCATACCCCTTGTAGAGGGAGACCGCTGGAAGGCTCATCAGCAGGGAGAAATACGCTTGTCGTTCAAGTGTCAATCGTCACTTGTAGCTTGGCCCCGTGACTCTCAAGCCAGGCAGCAGCCACTCCACTTATTGGGCGGCAGGATCCAGTCACAGTCCAAAGCAGACCAGGAGAGAAAGCCCACAGCAAGTAGCAGGAAGTAGGCAGTGCCTCTCAATCTCCAGGCCAGAGAAAAATGGAGGCTGAATAAGGCAAGCCTCCTAATTTTAACTCCTTACAGCACTTTCTAAAAGGCACTCTTCTTTTTGAGAACCACATTGGCCAGAGAAGAAGAGCTGCTGCGAGGATTGGCCATTCACACTTCCTGCTCCCTTCCCCCTTCCCCTTCCCACTTCTGTCTCTGACTCACTCCCTTTCCTTTCTCCTCTCTCCCCTCTGGTTAAAAAAAGGCAGGGAGCAGTCTTTCTTTGCTATTCCTTAGCAAAGGAACAGCAAGGAAAAGCACTGCTGCGCTTACCAAATTTTACTGAATTTTACCGAATAAATTCAGTAAACTTCAATTTGGTATTACCAAATTCATTCAGTAATAAAGATTTAAGTTTGGTAACACCGAATTTTACAGAATCAGGTAAAATCCGGTAATTTTTACTGAATACCGAACCCAAATTACACATCCCTACCGCAGACTGCAAAGATGTTTCCCTGAAAAAAATGGCAGGTTTGGATAGCAAACTATGCCATCATATCTCTACCAAGCTTGCTTCCTTTCCCAAGCTTTGCCCTCCCTAGGCACCATCCCCAGATCTCTGAGAAATTCCCAAGCTGGAGTTGGCAACCCTAAATCCCTGAGAGGCAGGCTAGGCTGAGCCTGACCCAAGGTCATCCAGATTAATGAAGGGGTACCTAAACCGAGGGCTCTGACCTTCAAAGCTCTAACCTCTTCACCATACTGGTTCTTAAGACCCATATGATCGGTCCACTTATGGTTGGTATCCAGTGAGCTTAATGGTTGAAGGGGAACCTAAACTGAGGGCTGCTAGGCCTCTGTTCAAAGCTCTAACCTCTTCACCATACTGGTTCTTAAGACCCATATGATTGGTCCACTTGTGGTTGGTTCAGTTGTGATTGGCCCACTTGTGGCTGGTTCATTCACATGTTCCCCCCAAGTGAAGGATTGCACTACTAGAAATCAACTCCCACTGTGCTGTGAGTACTGATAATGACAGGCCACAATTGGAATGATAAAGAGATAGTTTAATGGGAAGGGGTGCATATGGATCCATCCTGCTACAGACCTGGCATGGACTTGATACAGTTAAGGTCAAATATGAAATTCTATGATAACTGTGATTTCAAAATAAACCTCAAAATGAGACTAAAAGACGTGGGCATTAAACACAATGTCAAGAAGTAAAAATTTATTGAGACTCAGAAGAAAAAGTTAGGCCTTGAAGAGGGTGGGATCATAACTGCACAGTTGTACGATGCAGCCATTTTTCAAAATAGTTTTCCATAATTTGCCTATATGAATTATGTATTAATGTTTCCTGGTTTCATCACAAGGAATGTATGAATATTCACAAATTATTCTCGTGTGTAACCATGAATATGCATGATGAAGCCACAAATGGCAAAGAGGAGAACCTGATCATGAATATTTACGATCTATATAAAGTTAAACCATGACACCTAATGATATAGCACCTACCAGGAGATTTCTCTCTAGGCAGCAGGCGAAGTGCTGCAATATGCTAACGAAATAGCCACCATTTGGCAATGAGTTTAATGGGGAAACTGCCTCCTTCTTTATAGTCCCACACCTTTCCCTACCAGAGAAAAAGGGGATTATTGATTTCATTTTCCAGCTGAAAGGAAAGAGCAGATACATTTTTTTCCTTCCTGCATTTTAAAGCTAGATGGGAAAAGAGGGAGGGGGGGAATAAACAGTTTATAGAGTTTTGAATGGGCCACCATTAGGATTGCCAATAATGGTGCCTGGTCCCTCCTGGCAACCAGTGGGAGTTTGGAGGGTAAGTGGTGGGGGCCTCTGACATCTGCTGATGACATCTATAACACCCCCTTCCCTTTTTTGACTTAAACAACTTAAATGACACTAGAGGCATATTTAAATTCAAGAATAATTTTATTTAACATAGATGGGAAATGTCAGGTGAAATTAGGGTTGAAAATTTCTGAGGTAATTCAATATAGATAACTGAGGTAAAAGCAGTACATGCACAGACTTAATATCTTATGTTTCAGAGAAATGAGAGTTTCTTAAGCTTTTCACTGTTACTTAAATATGATGAAGGGCTTTTGTTCCAGTGTTTTTGATGAACACTCTAGTACACTTTCTTTGAGCATTCTCTAATTCTTTTTGCTTTTCAGAAGGCTGGTACCCTCTTTCCAGTACCGAAATCCCTTCTCTTCAAACAGTAGTACTTGTCTTGAGTTTTTAACTGACCCCTAAGGTCTCCAAAGGGAGTTTCTAATAGAGATGGGCATGATCGGCATTATGATTTGAAAAAAAAAAACCCGGATAATGGTGTTTGCACCATCAGGACCGGGCTGATCGGTTCCGTCCATGGCAATAGATCCAGCATTCAGGTGGGGTGCTTGCTCAGGTCTTGATTGGATCGATCGGTTTCTGTTTGGGATTGCAGACACTCTGGCGCCAGCCATCTATTGCCCGGACAACGGAGCCCGGGGAATGCCTGAGCTGTGTTTGCCCTCCTTCTGTCACTCTGGAAACGCAAATGGAAGCCCAGGTTTCCTTGATCAGCAGGACTTTCTTCCAACCACGGAGCAGCCAGCAATGCATCACCATTTGGGAGAAGTGAGGGGAGGGAGGGGGAAGGGGGTGTTCTGTAGCCACCACGGGCACTCCAAATGTTTTTTGCTTTTTTAAAAAATGGGGCTTTGTAGGAGGACTGGCTGTTTTTCTGTCTGTCACTCTCTCTTTTTAACCTGCTTTTAAAACACTGTATTTTGTGGGAAAACCTCATTCACGGCTCTGCTGGATCCAGATTCTTTTAAACGGATCCTCATAAATTCATATTAATTTTATATTGAAACAAAACAAAACAAAAAGGCTGTCATATTATAGATCATGTCCTAGTCTACAGACAGCAACAAAACAATCATGCATCCACTAATCCGTGGCACTGCCACGGCACAAAAACATGCTAAAAAAGCACGGATCCGCATGGATCCTCTTGATTTTTAAGTGGGGCCACCCAAAATCCACCACACAATCCCAGATCATGTCCATTGCCACAAATGAGACCAAAAAAAATCATTTATCCACTGCTTTGTGGCAGCACCACAGCGCAAAAACTTGGTTCAAAAGCACGGATACTCATGGATCCTCTTGATTTTTACATGGGGCCACCCAAAATCCAGTATACTGTCCCAGATCATGTCCAATGCCACAAAGAGGACCAAAAGATCTAAATTATGACAGCCTTTTTGTTTTGTTTCAATGTAAAAATCATATGAATTCATGAGGATCCGTGTCTCAGATTCATGTTTTTTTCACCGTGGCAGCGCCAAATATTTTTGGATCTGTTGTTACCAGAACTGCTTTTTATTATAAGGGGAAATTAGCTTTAGCAGTCTGTAACTTAAAATTAGCGCGGATCTTAACCTATGTCTACGGAGGTCCCGATTCCAGACACTCTAGTGAAAAAGAGGCAGACTACAAATAGGTTCCAAACACGTGTATTTGCTAACAATGTGGCGTAAGCCTAAACTTGCACAAGCATACAAGAGAACACACAAGATCTAAGAAATACAGAGTAGGAAATACAGAGACTTTCGCATTAGCTGGTTCCCAACGATGGTGGGGAATACTCACAATCCTGTAGCGAAGCAGAGACACAGCAGCGAGGTGGCCCAATGCCAGCACTGGAACCACAGACGGACAGCAAGGAGGTCTGGATAGGGAATGGCCTAAGCCATGGACAGCAAGGGGGGGGGGTCTGGATAGGAATGGCCTAAGCACCGAGTGGTCTGGGAGACCAGCTTAAATACCCCAAAACGTACCCTGGGGCTGGTGCTGTACTTGGTGGTTCTCACAGATTAAAACAAAGGGTCTAATGGGTTACTGAATGGCTTGGATGGGCCACTTTGGTAATCAGATTGTGATAAGTGACACCTCAGGAAGAGGGGACAAAAGAGGGAGGGGGAAATCCAAGTGGGCTGAAAGGATGCTCCAGCGGACAGGGCTTGTCCTGATGTCATCAGATCTGGAATGCGGAGGTTTCTTTGAGATGCATTCTCTAAGTGCTTGGGATGGTCGGCACTTAGTTCTTCTCCGGGGCGGTTCCTAAGATATGTAGAGCGGGGCGAGGTACTCTCGCTGCGGACGTGGTGTGCCCGCTTTGCCGAAATGGCTTCCCAAAGCAGTCTTCTCCTCTGGGTCTTCTGGTTGCCTGAGAACATGGATGCCGGCTAGGCAGAGCTGGGGCTGGTTTGCAGGTCGCCCGGTAGCGAGGGCAAGCTCGGGGACCGGCCCGCGGGAGGCTCCAGGTGGGAACTGACCAGGGAGCGCCTAGCCAGGCTCGCTGGGGGTTTCCCCGGCTGGCGCCCGGCTGCTAGCAGCGGCTTGGGCCCACATGAGGCAGGCTTCCATGGAGGCAGGGGGAACAACACTTAAAACACAGTCCAAAGCAGGGAACAGGTGCGGTCCGTGGCAGATGGCAATGCAGGCACGGGGCACACTTGTAATAAAGTCCAAACACACACTAGGAAGTCCAGATACAGGGCAGGGCAGGGCTGCCCAGAAAGAGAGTCCTTTGTGCAGTTATCCAAACATGGAGTCAGGGAACTACACAGTCTATTGCAGCAGTAAGGCAATTGACACGCAGGCAGGAAACTGACACGTGTATTAACACACACACGTGCAAAGCAATCTTTGTGTAGCAATAAAACAGCAACGCAGGAAACTTTAACACAGTTCATGGCAGGCCTTAAAGCAGGAGAGGGGGCCTACTTGGCAACACTGTGTTCTTTATATTTCAGTCTGTGGACCTGGCTGTGATATGTGATTTGATGTTTCATTTGTGTTTTTCCTATTTATAAAACCACAGGATCTGCGAGGATCCGTGTGGATCATGGTTTTACTTTCTTCCTGTTTAAAATATGCTTTTGGAAGACTGGCTGCTTGCTTTTAAAATTGGGTGGGGAGGAATGGAGGATTCTATCCTTGCTTTTTTTAAAAAGCTGGCTGAAACATGTTGATGGAGTGTCTCTCTCTCTCTATTTGGAGAGGCAGGGATGGGTTAAAAACTTCCTCCCCCTCTGCTCTAAGTGTGTGTGTGTGAAAATGTCCCCTCCCTGAGGGGAGGTGGCTCACCACCGGGTTAAAAACTCTCCCCCTCTGCTCTAAGTGTGTGTGTGTGGGGGGGGGGGGCTCTGTTTTGGCCTCCCCAATCCCCGATCGGAAACGGGACTTGTTTTCTGTGGATTGGTGATCTGGGGTCGTCACCAGCACGGATCCACGAACAGCTTGATCGGTATTTTTTTTTGGATCATGCCCACCTCTAGTTTCTAACCACACTAGACCAGGAATATTTTCATTCTTCAGAGCTAACTCTCTGTTTGGCTGGGTAGGGAAATTCTTCTCCCACTAGAAGATCTATCCCTTTCCTTTGGCCCCAATGGGAATATACGCCTGTTTCCCAAACTTCCTTGCCAACTTTCCCCCAGTTCTCCTGGGGAAAGAAAAAACAATGAAATTACACTATGAGTCTTGGTTAAGGTTTAAAAAAGAAATGAGAGTTCTTTATTGTAAGAACACCATACTTGATAGCAAAGAGGAGAGATAGATCCCTATCCATTTATCTAGTCTAAGGATGGTACTAGACGGCAGTATGAGTCCTGCATCCATCATGCAAGATGGTGGAGAGAGATGATTGCAACACAGAGAGGAAGATGAATTGTCACCAAGAGGAAGTCTTGAGATTAGCAATCTACATATCAAAGGAAAGTGCCAGGGCAGTAAAGAGCAAAAAGTAAGCAGATCACTGACCTCTTTGTAATTCTTTCTGGTTTGTTCCCCTCTGAAACTTTTCTTCCAACATCTTATTGTTATACTGTCTGCAGTTTACCAATTGGTGGGGGGCGGGCTCACATCATGGTCAGCTTTCTGATAAATAAAGTTGCTTGTGGAAGGTCACAGCCCCAAATCTTCTAACTTCCCTTTTAAAATACTTTTATCTCAAAGGTCTTGAATGCCTATCCACGTTTTCCCTACCTTTAAATTTAAGCTTGGCAAATATAGGAAATCCAGTACAAGCCTTTATCATTCCTAATACATTATGCAGCAGTCTGCAGTGAAGTAAAATCACGCCCTTCCCCTCCATTTGATCTATCTTCCATTCCAGATTGGAATACTTATCCTCTGAGATAAATTTAGTCTGGAGTTTCTAGGGATATGAAATAAATAAGAATGCCCTTTGTTGCTACAAATTTTCTACTGAAAAGAGGTGCTTGGTACATTTTCATGTCTCAGCAGGGACCACAATAAATACCCATCTGTTTGCCCATGTATTAGCAAAAGGGCAACTTTTATCACTTGTACAAGGAAAAGGGTCACTGCTTTAGAACAAAATTAAAGCTTTTTATTTTTCCCAAATCTGCCTTCCTTCTTTAGTTTAATGCCTGTTCATAATACTGCGAATGTGTAAATATTCATTTTCTTCCCCAGCTCATTCCTTTTTCAAATTGCATATTGTTAAGTTTGCCATCAGGCATTATACCTGTACTTCTGATAACAGTATCTGGTATTTTGTTGAATAAACCTGGGGCATGATCCAGCTTATATAATTTATTTTAACAGAAAACAGGCAAGCACGTATTTAATAGTACAGTTCCAGTGGAGTAACTCAGAGCCAAACTACAAGTGACGCCTGACACAGGTTGGACACTTGTCAGCTTCCCTCAAATTTTGATGGGAAATGTAGGCATCCTGGTCTTGCAGCTGTAATGGAGAGCCAAGCTGTAAAACCAGGATGGCTACATTTCCCATCAAAACTTGAGGGAAGCTGACAAGTGTCCAACCTGTGTAAGGCGTCACTTGTAGCTTGGCTCTCAGCATACAATTGCACTGTAGACCTGTTTGCAGATTACATATAACCCACAACTTGATTTGTCAGGCTCGACCTCTGACCTGCCCCCCGTCCAAAACTCCACCAGACTCTGGTTCATGTTCTGTCCCTGGTTCTTCATGGTACTATGCTCAACCTTAGACAAATAATTTTTCATGTTGATTTTAGTGCCAATATGATTTCTGAAAAAATGCATCAGAACATCCCACCCTGCTTGCAGTGCCAATTGTTTTTCTTGTCATAAATCCCATGTGACATTAGCGATTTGTTAACAAGTCAAAGTCAGGAGTTTTGCACCTGTACAGTTGATGGCATTCAGCATGGCATTTGGCTGGGCACTTGCTGGTGGCACACGCTTGCAATGAGCTAGATTGCGTGGATCATGCTGTTACCAGAATTGGTCTCCTTGCAAGTTGGGGGGATTAGCAGCAAGGAGAAGGCCATGCCGCCTGGCTCATGAGGTTTTTTGAGTCGTATTTAGGTTCGTGCCCATCTCTAATGCTGAGACGAAGGCCTTTATTGGTAACATTTCACTCTTAATTTTGAAGCCTCGGAAGAGCTCTACAATGCTCTTTTTCCAGGTTTTTTTGGTTCCAGAGTTCAAAGATCAGAGCTGAGGATGGAGCTGATCCACCTGTATCAACTCTGGCAGGTGGTTCCTCCTGCCTGCCCAAAGGAAGGAATCACCTGTCATTGTGGGAATGCAATGACAAAGGGAAACAGGGTATCAACAGAATGCAAAAGCAATATATTGGCACTGTCATAAAGCAGGAATTTTTTAAAATTTTGCTGTGCTGTGCTGGTAGGCAATGGAGCAGTCTCCTGCTTGGGCACTGGCCCTCTGCCCCCAATTTGCCAGCCAGTTTCCTGCCATTGTGCATACCAACCAACACTCATCTTCTTCAGAATCCATTCTTGTGCGTGTATGTGTTTTGTGCTTGAGGAGAAACTTGTTGGATCAATGGGCTTTTGGAATAGGAGGGGAGACTAATCATTGGTAACAAATTTGTTTTTTTGATTAATCATGAATAAAACTTCAATTTCCCCCCAAGTGTATGTGTGCACATCCACCCAACACTTGCCTTGACTCCATTTCCCAAGCATTTTTCAGGTTCTATAAATACTGAACCCCGTTGTTTTATGTGTGCTCAAACTCCGTATGTTGATGATATGAAGGGAAGACTGTATTCTGTGTGATTTTGATACCTTTGATGCAGAAACAGCTGCTCCAGTGTCTCATTTCTCCAACTTCTCTTGACAAGACCAGTGTGCATGCACAGCCAACACCCACCTTGCATGCATGCAATATCATGAAACTCATGATAATGAAAAAAATCCAGTTTAGATCTGAACCAGCAGCAGCCCACCTGGAACATATCGATAACAGGACAGAGTTCATTCAGAAGCCCCTGATCGAAAACTGAAATGGAAATTTCCTCAATGCACAACTCTAATAATTTTTACCCCGGTGGAAAGTAAAATGGATAGAATAAGTTATAAGGATGATTCATGATACCTGTCCATATGACTTTCTCAGAATATCACACCATCCTCAGTTATTAGAATAAGTCAGATTTCTCTTAATTATTTCACATTTTTATTTATTTCATTTATATCCTTCCTTTGTCTCCACTAAGGACCCAGAGAAGCTTACATTATTCTTCCCTCCTTCATTAATTACACACTAATGTCACACACTCTTAGTTAGGCTAAGAGTGTGTGACTAGCCCAGGGTCATGCAGTCTGAACACATGTCCTCTATGTGATGGCTGAGCGTACCACCTCTGAGATGCTGATGGAGGCGGAACCATGCATCTACACCTGCTGGTTCTGGGTGTTTCTCAATTGGTTTATGAAAAGATTTAGTAGTCTTGGTGCAACGCTTCTTCGTTTTTCTCTCCTTCATCTCTAGTGATGAATTTTATGATCCCACAAAGCAGAACCCTTTATGTGTCCCTAGGGTAGTCTCTGAACAAATGCATTTGGAACTTTGCAGAAAAGAAAGCATGATTAGATAATAAAGTGCAGTCAAGTGTGACACACTGTTTACCAGGGCTCCTGACATTCCCTTGTTAACACTTTCCTGGCAACTGCACATACATCATTTACAAGGGCTCCAAAGCCTCATATTAAGACCTATTTTAGGCTGTTGGAGATGAGATTACTATTTATAGACAAAGCCTTAAGTACATTTCCCTTTTCTGATGCATCATAGCTTAATACCTCTGTGTCGAATAGATGCATATATTTGCTTCAAAGCAAAGGCTTGGAAATCATAAAGAACTAATTACCACTGGGTATTGAGAAATGTCATTAGCAGGGAACGCATGAGAAATCTGCTCTAAGGATGGAGTGTGCACAAATTCAGACACTGCACATTTAGTTATACTGCTGCTTAAAAGAGCTAGGTGGCAGATGGAAAAATGCTTTTGGCTCTGATCTATAATGTGTGACTGGGTCGTACTGCACACCATAGGGTTAGATCCTAAGGACCATGAACAGAGTTCCACATGCTCTCCCCAGTTCCTCCTTCCTGCAGAAACCTACTACATTCCTTGCACCCTCAAGAGGGCCATTGGACCCTCAAGAACAACACGGGGTAGATCTTAAGGTTCTGTAGTAGGAGGGAGGAACTCACAAAAATCCTCCTATGCACAAGAAGAAGTGCCCTTCTACTCATTGAAAAATATTTTGCATCCAACCTGTAGAGTTTTAGATAGTAGCAGGAGACATGAAGCATGGTCTGGTAGTGTCAGACATGTGGCCAGCCTTTGCATTTGCTACCACAGAATAATATTATTAGGATAAATTTGGGAAGATTCTAAACTGGCTGAATAAAAAAAATCTATCTAACTGCCTCTAATTGCCTACACTGGTTTTGTAGTTCACATTTCCAGGATAAAGGTCAAGACCCTTTCCATTGCTTTTGCTACGTCCATCACATGCCATACCTTTTCCGACTTTAAGAGGCTGGAGAAAAGCCTGTAGCTTCCTCATATATATTTTTCCTGCTCCTGTGCAAATATTTAGGAAAGAAGACAATAAATCTGGCTAACCCTTGAAGTGTGAAACTTAAACCAATCACCAAATTCTGTCAAGTGTCACATAAAGGTGTGTAGGAACACAGGAACTGCAATTGTGAAAGCAACACAGTTTAACAAATTTAGTAAAATGTGGATCAAGTGTGAATGAAAAAGTAAAGGAAACCATTTTTAACTAGTAAGACAAAAGGGGTGGTGGTTTTGCCCTGGAAAGGGTCAATCAGCACCATAGCATGGGTTGCCAGCACCTGGGGCAACTCCTGGCAGGTGGCGCCCCTGTTACCACATGTGTGTGCGTGTGCTCCCAGGACTGCATGATGACGTCACTTAAGGGAAGCGACATCACTGTGCAGGGCATGGCCACTCCCCTGGAAGTGCTCCCAAAATTTGGGCCACTTGCCCCTCTGAACATTACCTGGCAGCCCTCCAGCACAACTATCCACGCCACCGCCACCAGCTCCATGTGCTTCCAGCCAGCAGCCACTGCAGGAGGGCCAGCTCAATGCTCAGCAAGCCAGCCATCCCGTTGGCACAACAGGCAGACAGGGTGGCACAGGCGGCCACCCAGCCCTCCTGCACAGCCACCCACGCTGCCACCACCAGCTCCATGCAGTCTTGGCCAGCAGCCGTGCCCAGCTGCCCTCTCTTTGGTGGTGCCTGGGGCAAGTGACCCCTCTGCCTCCCCCCAAATACAGCCCTGGGGTCAATAGCCAACCATCAAAAGAGCAGGGGGGAAACTATCACAGCCTCATGTGGGCTATCTTAGTTGTTATGTATTTTACAAGCAGCCCAGGCCTAACCCCAAACAAAAGAGGGGCATTAGAATTCTACCGCTAGAAGTTGGCAGCTCCAACAACAGAGAGATCCTCCTCAGGAAAGGTAGAAAGATGTATGCATAAGACAGTTAAACAAAACTATAAGGACTACAATACACAAAATTAGATCACTTGGAGCTGAACTAGGGTGTTCTCCTTAACAAGTAAGGCACACCATTCCCAAATGCTTCAAAAATTCTCCTTAGATTTTGGAGTTCTAACAAGGCAAACCTATGCACAGTTACTCCAGGGAAAGCCTTAGACTGGATTGCACCGTGCATTAGCAGGTCTTGTTCCAAAGTGGAACTGATGGATTAGGCATCTTTCAATGCTCTAGTTTTTCAATTCCAAATATGATGCAGCTGTCAGTACCTTCATTTGCACACACACCCATTACGAATCTGCACATGTACATTGATCAATCACTGTGAAAAAGTAATCTCAAAGTAATGACATGGGTTCTTTTTTGCGCACTTCTTTACTAACGATCATGTGTGCGTGCAGTGTGTGATCACAAAAACGCTACACAGAAGGAATTGATGCAAATCACATCCAAGAGCACATTACGGGTGCTTTATTATGGGCAGTGTTTTGAAAACTATACTTATATATCAGTAAAGAGGTGGTGAAGATGCCAAGGAACTGAACAGCTGGCAAGCCATGGCCAATTGTGCGTGTTCCAATTCTGGAATTAATACAATTAGATGGCTAGTACACAGGGCAGAGCAAACACGTAAAATAATAAAGGAATGGAGCCGGGGAAATTGGCTCATCCCTAATTAAAATGGGGTTTGAAACTGGCCATAAGGCCTCCCTGGTTAGCAGCTGTTCCAGGCCAGAAGCTGCAGCCAAGACCCCGCTGAAGGCTGGAAAGGAGTGGGCTCTATAATGGCCCAGCGGCCACACAACCCGATCCAGACATAGGCAGGCAGTACACAGGGCAGAGCAGACATAGGCAGGCAGGAACAAGGACAGGCAGGAACAAGGACCATCCAAGGGCATAAGGCAACACAAAGTGGCAATGCAGCTGCTGAGCCCTTTAACACCCAGACTGTCTTACAGCTGATCAGTGGGTCAGAAAATAACCTAGAGGCTTTGGAAACAAAACACACATTGGTCCTGAAGGGGAGGGAGCAATGGGTGCTGGGGTTTTCTCAGTGATAAGCACCTGGAAATTAGGCCACGCTTTTTCCATGGAGGCCCACCATCTCGGTGAGATTGTAGGTCACTGCCAGACATGTGCAGCCTGGGGTAGGGCCTTTATAAGCAGAGGGAACAGGCCTAGGAGGAGCACCAGTCCTAAGCTCATGAGACCTGAAAGGAGGAAGGCTGGAGAGAAGAGGAAGACCAAGGTGACAGCTAATCCCCTTTCCTCTTCCAGGGTCTAAGGGACAACAAGACCTGGGGCAGCATGACGCCATCCAGCCTCTTGCCAAATAGGATTATATCAGGGGTGTACACTAAAAAAAAGATATTGCTTGAATTTGGGCATTGGGAATCAGAAAAATATCAGTATTCTCAATATTTAGGTCCAAAAATACCAATATAGTATTTGGATCTGGGTTTCATTTGGAAATCTAAATATATTTGGCTCTGTTATTCCATATGAGGGAATATTTCCCAGGGACTGGGAAGGAGGATTGTTCCAGAGGTGATAGAATTGGACCCCCTGACCCAAAGGAGGATCTTGGGGGACAGTCAGTACTCACTCTGCTGCCATTTTGGTATACTTTGCGCACTCCCTCTCCACCACTCAGTCCCCTAGAAAGAGTCACCCATATGGACTAATGGTATTTAGAAATAATATATTTGGAATGAAGCGGAAGCCAATATCGGTCTATCTGTGGATCCTAGATTTGATCGGGATTCCTGAAAATACACGGAAAATACCAATAAGATATTTTTTGGGTATATTTTAGTATTGAGTATATTGGATTGCACACCCTAGATTATAATTCTCCCTTTTGCCTTCAGCATAATGTAAGGAATCAGTACTAATGGCAAACATTTGGTCATTATCCGGTGCTCTGAGTTACACAATTAATTACTAAAGTATTTTAAATGAATGCTAATAAGAGAATCATTTAAGGTTGAATGACTGGTGACCTGATGTGGCTTGGCCTAACCGCAAGAGGGCACAAATGCAGTAGGAATCTTAAATGGTTATTAATACTTCTGGACTAAAGTAGTACTAAACTTTGTCTCAAAGAAAATTCCACTGTATGGGATCATAGAAAAACAGACTTTGGTGATCCCCTCCAGGGACAAGTTGACTTGCACAGTTGGGTGTCCATGAACCTTTATCATGTAGTGACTGAAATAAGCTACCTTGCCAACTATATAAATAAAACAAAACTGTGGGCTTTTTAAAGAAGCTACCTTTTTAAAAAGGCAATTGCATTAAAAGGAAAATTCACCTACCATTTGTTAAGCTAGTATGTCAGCAAAATTGAGACTCCTACTTGATTTGAGAGACAATGGCTATCACTAAGAGGAGGCTTAAAAAAAAACTTAGCCCTGTAAATGCTGCTCAACAACATTCTATCATCATTCACGTTTGCTTTTCTCACTTCTTCATGAAGCTGCTTTCTTTTTGCATCTGTTGTTTTGATTTGTTTGCTAAATTCATCTTTTGCAGACACTTCATTAGGAAGACTCCATCAAGCATTGTTTTTAGGTAAAACAATATTAAAAATATTTTCTTGTTCCCGTGACACCTGCCTGTCTATGAACAGTAAGAAACTCTATGGTTTTATCATACAGTAAAGTCAGAGAGTTTACGGCAATGCCTAGAAAGACATGATGTCACTTGTGGGTTTCCCCCAGAAGTGACATAATGAAGTCATGTCAATGGTGCCCCCCCCCCCAATGTTCCTGCCTCCTGGTTGCAACTGATGACTCAAAGTTCACTGTGATGTTTTGTGTACTTTGTTAAAGACAAGTTTGAAGCCAATTTCTCTCTCTTGGGTTAATACCCCTCATGGGTTTATTATAAGGACGAAATGTGGAAAGCCCATTGTATGGTACCTTAAGCTCCTTGAATGGAATTTAGAAATTAATTTATTATTCTATTGCTATTACTACTATGTGAAAAGTAAAGAGACATTCAGACAACCAACTATCATTTTTTTTTCTTTAAGACAAACCAAGCGTAAAATATTTTTTTCTGGAAAAGAAAAATGATAACACAAGATTATATTCACCCTTTTCACAAAAATATAATCTCTCTTCTTGCACCATACGACTCAATTAACAGTGTGAGAATAACCTTACTAACACAGTTTGACTTAATGAATCCTGGCAACATATTTTCTTTCTGCCCAAGTCCCAGAACTAAGTACTGTTGGTTTGAATCATGATCAAATATTCAACTGGAAAAGTCATAATTAAAAAGTTCGCAGTGGGGGTTCATATAATATGTGAACATCTGAAAACTAATTACAGGCAAGAGAACTGGCCAAACATCAAGCAAAGAAGATTTATTTAACAAAAAAGAAAATGGGCTGCATTTGTGATTAAAATAACCTCATGCAGTTCAACAAATACAATTGGTTGTATACCACTAACTGTATAGGAACCACACTGTTATGATATTCTTCCCAAATACTCAAAAAAGCAGAGATACTTACTGTGTTTATTTCTTTACAATATATTCTCTTGGCAGATCACAAGGACAGCAGGCTGGCACAGAGTTGGCAACTGGGGAAAAAACAGGCTGGCAGTTGTGCAGTTTCAGGCATTCTGTAGCAACTTCAGGCTATAATGAGTTGCCAATCCTGAGAAGCCAGGATGGAGATGGCATTACAAGCCAGAGAGTAAAACCATAGAGTTCCAAGCAATTCCTAGAAAGGCATGACATCACTTCCAGATTTTCCCTGATGCTGAGGCACCAGTGGGAAAACAGCAAGGATGTCAGGGCTCCTGCTATAATGGGGTGTCTGGCATCCCTATCTACCAAGCAAATATTATGTGGTGTTGGTTAGGTACTCCAAAGGAATGTCTGATCCCAGGGACGGTGTGTGCAATTCTTTCCTTTAATATGCATGTGCATGGGAGAGGGGACAGAATTGGGGGGAGAATTATGTAGGAAGAGCAGGTCTGTGCTACCAAACAAAAACAAAACTGGCTGTGGTGTCTGTATGTACGAGAGCTAAGTTATGATTAGACATGGGCACAAACGGAAAAAAAAAACCCGAACACCCTGTTCGTCGTTCGTTGCCATCCACGAACAATGAACAACAAACGTGGACAAACACGAACTGTTCCTGAACATGTTCGTTGTTCATGGGTGCTAGAACCACACCACCCCCAAACCCCCCCCCACTTAGCCCCCCTTCCCTCAAACCCACTTACTTGGCCCTTTAAAGACCCCTTTAAACTATCAGCTGGCTGGCGGTGGGGGGAGGATACAAATATTTATATTTGTACTATTTTAACTGAAGTTTTAACTTGTGTAATTCTTACCAAACAAGGGAATGTCTTATTTTACTAGTTTAAAGCTGGTTGTGAACCAAAATAAATTCATTCATTCAAAGGGCCCTGTCCTGGCAAAAACAGCAGTGTCTGCTGGCAGCTAGTTTGAGGGGTTACCAACTGACCTTCCCAATGTCCAATACTCATCAAATTTGCAGGGGACATAGTCCTCACTGTCCTCTGAAGACCCCCCAAGTTTCAGAGAGATTGCACCGTGGGAAAGGCATGATCCATGGGTCTCCCCCTTGGCTGTCATTTTCTCTTCACAGTGGCAAAAATGGGACTCTCTGTTGGAAGTACTTTGAAGGGTTAAAGCCAGAAGGAAAGCCAAAAGGAGTTCAGACAGAGTTCAGTCCCTTCCTCCAGTTGCCAAGGAAATTGATTGCAGGTGCCAGACTGTCTGGCTTGACAAACAGCTGATGAAGGCAACAAACGAGGCTTGCAACGACCACTTGTTCATTTAGGATGGGGCCTCATGAACGGCTTGTTCGTGAACAGATGAACGGGTTGTCCGTGGGTTTCTTCCATTCGTAATGCTGTTCGTACCCATGTCTAGTTATGATCAGCAATTGCTGCTACTGGATCAGACATCCAATCCTATGCCCACACAAATGCAAAGGCTTCCCTCTTAGGCTGCAGTCACAAGGATCAATGAAAAGCTACATTAGAAATACTACCTGCTTTATCCGGCTGACCTTACTAAGCTTGTTTGGTTGTTCATTTGCCATCATGTGTTTTCCAAAGAGAAAAAGGGGGGAAATCACACACTTTAATGAAGATCATTTTTTTCTATCTGGCAATTCACATGAATACAGAATACGCAGGTTAAGTCAGAAGACAGTCACAAGTGGAGGCTGTAACAGTCCCAGAGGACACTTCTGAGATTGTTGTGGAAACCTCCATGGATCCAGGGAACATGTGGGTTTCCCTGCAAAGCACCCCATCCCAGACAGCTTCAGGTTGGGATGATGATGCAAGGGGGAAGACTGAAGTCCCTTTTCCACTTCCATTCCAGTCCTGATCCTAATTGGGCACTTTACACACAGGAACCAACAAGAACCCACAATTCCCATGTGGCTGTGTTATTTCTGATACAGAGTATGGAGCCAAATTGAAGCTGTGTACATTCTGTAATGAGCGAAGAGGTGGTAGAGAGACATCCACTTATCACCACCCTCCAGGCTGTGTCCAAAGCAGGTACCCTCTACACCCCACTCTGGGGTCCCTATTGAGTTTCTGCAGTGGAGTCCACAGTTCATTGTTGTTCAAGAGAAAAACAACAGGGGGACACATTGCACAAAAATAAGCTAAAAATAAAATACATTCAAAACTGGTCAATTTCTAGTGTTGCCACTCAAGTTTTTAACGTGAAATTTGGAACTGAAAATTTAAATTCTTCTTTTGGATATGTATCTTCTTATATGGCCATCCAAGCATTCTAGATTTTTTTTTTAGTGATTTTTTATTGTTTTGGCAGGTATCATAAAAAGACATCAGATATGTTATCACCTGTCAAAAAATATACATGTCAGTGAAATGAAATTGCTGCTCCTTTTAACAGAGAGGGGCCATAGCGTCCTGGTCAAGAAACTGCTTTGTGTGCAGAAGTACCCCAGTTCAATCCCCAACATCTCCAGTTGAAAGGATCAGATAGGAGACCCGGGAGAGCAGCTGCCAGTCAGAGTAGGCAATACTGACCTTGGCAGACGAGTGGTTTGATCCAGCATAAGGAAGCTTCATGTGTCAACAGAGAATTTGATGGTGACATAACCACCACCAAGTTACCAAAAGACAAAGACCTGAAGTCAAGATTTCTATAAACTGCATCAGTTTGTAAACTGCATCAGTTTGAGAAAAGACTCCCTCCCCCACAAATCCTGGTCTATCAAAACTGAGCATTGTTATTAATTTGAGAGATAATTAAAGTCAAGGGAATCCAGGTGGAAACAGGAAGATTGGCTTGCTCAAGCCATTAGGAACTTACAGCATTTTGAAGCTGGACATTTGGGTCAAAAACAAAAAGAGTCCAGTAGCACCTTTAAGACTAACCAATTTTATTGTAGCATAAGCTTTCGAGAATCAAGTTCTCTTCGTCAGATGCATGATACAGAGACTGGTCAAATACAGAAGAGCAGGAGAGAGAAGAGGAGGAGAGAGAAGAGGCAATTAGGGGGGGGAGGGGGAGGGAGCAACAAAAACATTCCTTTGCTAGTATATGTAAACATCTCCATGTAAATGCAAAAAACTGGACATTCTACCCAAAGGACTGTGTGTGAAGAACCCATTGAAATCCACTTACCACACAGACTACAGTGAGAAACTATGTAACACCTTATCCAGAAAACTCTTAATTCATCTCATTGGACTGATGTACAGCAAGCAACAATGGATCAAACAAGATATCTCTGAACTAGACTCTTCCATTAAAAACAACCCCTCTGCACAGACCAGGAACTGGCAGATGTTTACCAAAACCAGAGGAACTATTTATTGCACATTATTTACTGAACTACAGAACAAGAAGGAGAAGAAATTCTCAAAAATCCTGCATGCAACAGAGAACAAGAACACTTTGGATCCACCCAGCAACATCATCAATCTATCCCGCCATAAACTGAGCCCAGCAGAGGAATCTGTCCTCTCACGTGGACTATCTTTTTGCCCAGCCAGACCCACACAAACCATACAACTTTGTGGAGACCTGGAGGCCTATTTCAGACGCCTAAGACTGAAAGAATTCTTCAACTACTCTGCTGAACAAAATGAGGAACAAAGCACTGAACAGACACCATCACAGCAACCATCACTCTCCCAACCCAGCAATACACAATCATCGTTACAAAACTCCAGAAAAAAGAATTCCACATGGACACCCCCTGAGGGCCGGAACTCTTCATTGGACTTTTACATTGAATGCTTCCGTCGACACACCCAGGCTGAAATAATTGACAAAAAACAACACCTAAAGCAGAACCTCAGCCGTGCAGAAAGAGATGCCATAAACAGCCTCCAAAAAAATTCTGGCATCGTAATCAAGGAAGCCGACAAAGGCGGAGCAGTGGTCATCATGGACAAACAGAATTATATACAGGAAGCAGAAAGACAACTCTCCAACACAACATTCTATAAATTCTACCTGCTGATCCTACGGAGCAATATAAAAGAGAACTCAATAAAATATTGAAGACTCTTCCCATGGACATACAAGAATGCACCCATACGGACACACCCCAGGAACCATGGCCAGGAAAATTCTACCTACTACCCAAAATCCATAAATCGGGTAACCCAGGACGCCCCATTGTCTCAGGAAGAGACACTACCACGGTAGGAGTCTCAGGATACATGGACTCTATGCTCAGGCCCTATGCCACCAGCACACCCAGCTATTTACGGGACACCACTGACTTCCTCAGGAAAATACAGTCCATTGACAACCTACCAGATGACACCATCCTAGCAACCATGGATGTGGAGGCCTTGTACACCAATATCCCACATGCAGATGGACTACTAGCCATAGGGAATACTATCCCGGACAAAACCACAGCACACCTCGCCACTGAACTTTGTCACTTCGTACTCACTCACAATTACTTCGAATTTGGTGACAACTTATATCTACAGGTGAATGGCACAGCCATGGGCACACGCATGGCACCACAATATGCTAACATATTCATGGCGGACTTGGAACAACGCTTCCTCAGCTCCCATCCACTGGAACCACTACTATACTTAAGATTCCTGGATGACATCTTCATCATTTGGACCCATGGGAAGGAAGCTCTTGAGAGATTTCATCACGACTTCAATAACTTTCACCCTACTATCAACCTAAGCCTGGACCACTCTACACAACAGGTACACTTCCTGGACACCACTGTACAACTACATAATGGACGAATAAATACCACCTTATACCGGAAACCAACAGACCGATACTCATATCTACATGCCTCCAGCTACCACCCTAAACATACCACTCGGTCTATTGTCTACAGCCAAGCCTTATGTTACAACCGTATCTGCTCCAGTGCTCTCGACCGAGACTCACACTTAAGCGATTTACAACAAGCATTTTTGGGACTACAGTACCCACCAAATGAAGTGAAGAAACAAATCAACAGGGCCAGACTAGTACCCAGAAACAGCCTACTCCAGGACAAACCTAAAGGAACTAACAACAGAACACCACTGGTTGTCACCTATAGCTCCCAGCTCAAACCCATCCAACGTATCATCAGTGAGCTACAACCCATCCTGGAAAATGATACCTCTCTCTCAGAAGCCCTGGGTGGAAGACCTTTCCTTGCCTACAGACAGCCCCCCAATCTTAAACGACTTCTCACTCACAACCATGAATCGGCCAGCAGAGTCACCAGCACAGGTACCAGGCCCTGCAACAGACCCAGATGCCAGCTCTGCCCCTATATCTACCCAGGGAATACAATTACAGGACCCAATGGCATCAACTACACTGTCTCTGGCTCTTACAGCTGCTCATCCTCCAATCTGATATATGCCCTCATGTGCCAACAATGTCCTTCTGCTTTGTACATTGGACAAACCAGCCGACCTCTACGCAAAAGAATAAATGGACACAAATCTGACATTAGAAATGGAAACGTCCAGAAACCAGTGGGAGAACACTTCAATCTACCAGGACATTCCATCAAAGACTTAAAGGTCGCTGTAGTTCAACAGAAACCTTTCAAAAACAAAATCCAACGGGAGGCTGCTGAACTGGAATTCATATGCAAATTTGACTCTGTCAAGCTGGGACTGAATAGGGACTATGAATGGTTATCACATTATCACAGGTAACAGATTTCCTTTACAGAGGTGGGGTCTGGGGGAGCTCAGTGACACCTGGCGTGGGCTTTCGGGGACCACAGATCTCTTTGTCAGATGCATCTGGCAGGGAAAGCTGTGGTTATCGAAGGCCCATACTGCATTGGAATTGGATGGTCTAGCTGTTTGGCTGCTACAGACTAACAGGGCAAACTCCTTTGAAGCCAACTGATACACACACTAAAAGGAGATGTTTACATATACTAGCAAAGGAATGTTTTGGTTGCTCACTCCCCCTCCCCCCCTAATTGCCTCTTCTCTCTCCTCCTCTTCTCCTCCCTCCTCCTCTGTATTTGACCAGTCTCTGTATCATGCATCTGACGAAGAGAACTTGATTCTCGAAAGCTTATGCTACAATAAAATTGGTTAGTCTTAAAGGTGCTACTGGACTCTTTTTGATTTTGCTACCACAGACTAACACGGTTAACTCCTCTGCATTTGGGTCAAAGGACATCTCCCCTCCCAGCAATTCTTCCCAGGCCCCTATCAAAATTTCATATGCGACATTTCATTGTGTTTCCACAAATAGCAGATACTGAAATCAAATAGTCAAGTGGAATGAATGTCCAGTACTGAATCCAAATATTATAGGATGTCGAGTACAGAATGATACCAAATATTCATAGTACACTCATCAAATATCCGAGCTTTCAAAGAGTCTCTGGAAAGCATTCAATCTTCTGATTTAGTAGAAATTTTTTTTTGAGAAGCATTTCATTTCTCCAAGGCGCTCTAAAATAAGTCAGATCTACCTGTATTTATACAAATAAGCTGTGGTTTGTGTGTGTTAATTTTCTGCAGTATAGTAGCATTTCATAAATATTAAATCTTTGGTAAAAAGCAAATGCAGAGCAAACACATTAAGAGCTCTATTTTTAGAACATTTCTGAGGGTGCAAGAACCAGTGTCTGTAAGTGGTGCCCTTGGAGGCAATTGATGCAATTCATTGGCACAGAACCATTTGACAAGCATTAGCAATTTAATTACACTATTAAAATGTGTACATGCTCACAGATTACTAATTCATGCATCTTAAAAACAGGTTTGATCTTTTCGTCAAAAACAAAAACAGGATCTTGTTGTTCAGTTTCCACAAACAAACCATAGACATTCTGCCAAGTAAACAAGACAAACTGATATTGTTGATATAGTTGGCTTGTGACAAGTGCCCCCCCTCACTTTTACAGGAATTGGTTTAGAGTTCTCATTAGAGAAGAGAGATATTTAAAAAAGGAAAGACAAAGGTCATCACCCTAGTTAAATTATTTCATCTTATATTTTGCTCTTTTCTCAGTGAAACAAGTAGCTATTTCTCTCTTCATACTTAAAACCATCAGCTACAACTATTATCCCACCTAATATGCTGTGTTTGGTCAAAATCCAGAGATCTATAAATTACTATAAATGACTACAGATGAGGTTCTTAATAGGACCTTGACAAACGCCAGGAGATTTTGGAGCTGGAACTTGAGGAGGGCAGAATTTGGGGAGGATATGTTGTCACTTCCAGGTGGAATGCTAGGCTGCCTCTTTACCATAGAGATCATGAGAAATTCCTAGAGTGTCAGTATGTAGAGGCCATTTTTTTTCTCCTGCAGCTCAATTCCTCAGTGGCAGGAAACTGGGGCTGTGAGCTGGTGAGCTCAGGTAGGTAAATAGGAGGCCTAATCACAGAATTGACATCACACACACACACACAAATTGAAATGAATATGCCAGCTGTTTAACTGTAGTATATTTATCAGTTATAAACAATTATGAGCTTTAAGAATGTTGCTCTTAATATCCCTGCCCAAGCCTACAGTGTAGATTCCTCATTTTCCACAGAAGCAAGTTATACCAATGCGCAGGGTTGCTTCATTGCAACCCAGGACTGGTACATAAATCAGTGTAAAGAACACACCTCCTTCCTTATTTAAAATGGTTACATATCAGTCACTCTCTGCCTGAGGCAGTTCACAATACAATAAAATAATTCTCAAAAACAAAACTATCTATTAACCATGTAGTCAGCACTAATGATTAAAAAAACTAGAACAGCATGAAATGATACTAATAACCTAAAACAGCAGGAGCACGCAAAAACAACATTACTACCGTAATGAAAAGAAGCAGAGCAACCAACCAAGGGGGACATGTGTGTGAAGAGCCCACCATTAGGGCAACACACTACTCACAATGTTTCCAATATGGCTGACATGTCATGCAAACAGGGCAATGTGTGGATTTTCCACGTACATTTAGCTTTGGTAAAAGAACCAAAGCCAAATGCACAACAGAAACTCCATGTGTTTCCCTATGCACATGAAATAGTGACTGCATATGGCAGAAACATCTCAGGTTGCCTGCACTGCCATTAGTGGGCTCCCAATACATGTGGGATGTCTGAAAAGGCTGACCAATGAATGAGAATGCTATGAACTGGGGCATCAAGAGGTCTGAAGCCATGTGGGTTAAAGGGAGGACTGGACAGGAATATGGCAGTTTTGAGGCATAGTTTTGCAAGTTTGTAGCAGACCTTGTTGTGGTTAGAGATGGGCACGATCCAAAAAAAATTAACGATCCAGCTGATCGTGGATCGGCGCCAGCAATGATCCCGAATTAACGATCCTCACCGAGCATCTCCCGTTCCCAAGCTGTGGATCGTGGATCATGGATCGTGGAGGCCAAAGCGGGGCGCGCTGCTGTTCCCAGCTATGTGGGAAGGTGGGTGCTAGTGGCGGCCGTCAGAGCTGCCTATCAGGGTTTGCAGGGATGAGATTGGAGTGCCCGAGGCTACTGAACACCCCTCCCCCCTCCCTCCCCTGGGCGTCTTCTCCCAACTTGTGACTGCTTTGCTGCTCCATGGTTGGAAGGAAGCCCTGCTGATCAAGGAAAGCTGGGCTTCCATTCGGGTTTCCAGGGCGACAGAAGGAGGGCAAAGAGAGCTCAGGCATTCCCCTGGCTCCGTTGCCAGGGGAATAGATTGCTCGCGCCTGAGTGTCTGGATCCCTGAACCGAGCCCGATCACCCTGATCCAGGCCTCTCCCAATCGCTGGATTGTTGGCCGTGGACGATCACGATCCGCCGGGTCATGATTGTGTGATCGCCATTATCGTGGGTTTTTTTCATTCGTAATGTGGATCGTGCCCATCTCTAGTTGTGGTCCATGCTCGGGCGAAAGCCCAACCATTCCAAGCAATGATGTCTCATGTATAGATCTAGTTGGTAGAATAAAAATGATTTCTATTTACCACGTTTGGTTGCTTGGACAAACATTTCAGAATAAATAAAAATCAAACATCTCCCCCCACTTTTAAAATACCCGGAAACATGAATCACCTCCCATGCACTAGTTTCTTCTGCTTTATTCCATATGATTTGTTTTGTACTCCAGTGATTATTCACAAAGCTCTTGGGTTTATAATAGAGTTCATTGCACTGCCGCTTTAGAAAAGATCGGTAGTCTGGCAACTTCACAAACTGTTCATTGTGAGACACTGGCCCAGACAAGACACTAGCACAACAGAAGATGGCAAACCAAGTGTGGGATTCATTGAAACATGAAACTATCTTATTATGGAAAACCAGCTAGTGGTGAAAGGTATAGTCTATCAATCAAGAGGTCATAAGGGTCGATTCAAAATCTTTGGGAGCTCTCAATTTAGGCAATAGACTCTTTGAAAATGGTAATACACATCTCAAGCTCTAAAATCTGGCACAGCAGAATCCTGATTTCCATACATACCAAATCCCCACCCCCCAGGTGGTTGACAATCTATGGGGTATCAAGCAAAAAACAACAACCTCCAAATTCAAGCTGAAAAATTTGCAGTAATATAAAGCATA
The DNA here is from genome assembly GCF_028583425.1 of Eublepharis macularius. Taxonomy (NCBI): domain Eukaryota; kingdom Metazoa; phylum Chordata; class Lepidosauria; order Squamata; family Eublepharidae; genus Eublepharis; species Eublepharis macularius. Next base: position 23,216,877 of record NC_072796.1, read on the forward strand.
CTACAATGGCTCCCAGAGGTAGCTAGATTGAGGCAGCCCTCCATAAATATTCCTTGCTGCCCCTTTTTTCTATGCCAGACCAGGAAGGAAGCATAGCCTCAATCATAACAGATAACAGATGAATTACCAATCGTATTAGATCAGTATCCATGACTGAATTTTTAAAAAATGTTCAGGTTAGCAGGTGACTTTGAATTTAAAAAAATGCTTCTCTCCTCCCCAAATTTCAACTCAGCAGCTAAGATGATAGCATGGTTTATTTTAATCATGGGTTAGTATGTGAAAAGAGGATTCCCACTAGCAGATGATAATTGGGTTTGCCTCAATAAATGCAAGTGCCAGTGTATTTAGACACCCCACCCCATAAAGATCCTACAAATCTCTCCCTGCAACTTTGATTAGAATGCCATACCATCCTACTTTTTTTGTGACTACAAGTGAAATCCTCATCAGAGTTACTCCAATCAAAGCCCATTGAAATCAATAGGCTTAGACTGGAGTAACTCTGCTGAGGATTTCTCTGTAGCAGGCAGGGGAACCAAGAAGAGGGCAAGATCCCCTCATAAATATGCCACTCTCCTGCCAACATTCCTAGTTTACATTAAAACAGTAAGTCCAGTCCTTTTCTGTGAGGATATATAAGGGAAACTATGCAAGCCATTTTTATCCAGATTGCCAAGGGAGGAATGGGGGCAGCGGAAATGCGCAGAGTCAGCTAACAACTTAATGACAAAATTTGTTCTCATCTGTCCTATAACTTTCCTCCCTCACTCCTCTGCTTCTTTCTTTAATGTGTGCAGTGATAAGTGAGAACACAGAGCAGAAAATGGGAGTGAGATTTATAATGTGCTGGGGTTGCCCTCTACATCGGCAGTAGGGAGTCTGCTTCAGTAGAAGGTGTGGGCATGGGAGTGGTACAGGAGCAGAAAAATGAATGCCGTTTCACTCAGCCTGATACCTAGTTTGAATCATTAACTGCAAGCCACCATGCTGGAATGTATTTGTGTGAAAGGACTGATGCCTCTGAGCATGTGCAGAATGCCATATGCTTCAATTGATATCTCTTTCTGGTTTTTAATTTGTTTTAGGATGTGTTTTTACACTGGTCTGTTTTTAGCCGGTAGCTGCCTTGGTGGCCCTAATTGAGGTAAAAGGTGAACCATTAAAAAAATTAAAGGACTCAGGTATGTTTAAACTCCTAAACTATAGGTGGATTTTTAGGTTGCTGTAACAACCTAAAATGGCACCTGATATTATGTAGGTAAAGAGAGCGGAAGCACGGGACAGAAGGGAGAGAAAGGACACATGGACTGTGAGGAGAAGGGGTAGAAGATGGGAGCCCTTCAGCCCTAGCTAGCCCCGACAGCCAAAGAGCTGAGGGAGCATTCTTAAGCCCTACTACTTCTCACTACAGAAAATCAAGATTTTTCAGAGGATCTACATAAAACCGTCCGAAGAATGATCTCTTTGCTGAAACCTGAGGCTACAAAAGCTCTGCGCACAAGTTGCGAGTGGGTGGTAGTTAGGGTAGTTTGAATGGGATGGGAGCTCATAGGGTAGCTGCCAGCGTTCAAGTGAGAGCCAGTTTGGTGTAGTGGTTAAGAGCGTGGGACTCTAATCTGGAGAACTGGGTTTGATTCATCTCCACTCCCCCACTTGAAGCCATCTGGGTGACCTTGGGTTGGCCCGAGCTTTTAGAAGTTCTCTCAGCCCCACCTACCTCACAGGGTGATTGTTGCTGTGGAGATAACAATGGCATACTTTGTAAGCTGCTCTGAGTGGGTGTTAAGATGTCCTGAAGGGGGTATTTAAATCAAATATTATTATTGTTGTTATTATCTCTCAGAAGAATTACAACTGATCTCCTGGCTGTACAGATCTGTTCCCTTGGAGAAAACTGCTTTGGAGGGTGGACTCTTTGGTATTATGCCCTGCTGAGATCTCTCCCCTCCCCAAACATCACTCTCTCCAGGCTCCACCCTCCCCAAATCTCCAGGAATTTCTCAACCTGGGGCTGGCAACTGTAGATCATGAGGAGGGCCCAAAAGATTAGGGAACCCTCATGATTTTGTTTTCCCCTAAGCGTTCTAATTGTTGCTTGGAATTTGCCTGGGCCGTTCTGTTTTAAGTGTGTGGGATAAATTACTAGAAATGAACTAACTTGTTGAGGGCAGATTTCCCAAATCTAAGTTTAGCAACTGTCTTCAGCAATGGTTGTTGTGGGTTTTCCGGGCTGTATTGCCGTGGTCTTGGCATTGTAGTTCCTGACGTTTCGCCAGCAGCTGTGGCTGGCATCTTCAGAAGTGTAGCATCAAAAGACAGAGATCTCTCACAATGCCAAGACCACGGCAATACAGCCCGGAAAACCCACAACAACCATCGTTCTCCGGCCGTGAAAGCCTTCGACAATTTCTTCAGCAACTCTAGTTCAATTATTGTTCAGTTTGTAGCACAGTTTATCAACCCACTGCACTTCACTGTTTGATTTCAACAATAAAGTTTCTGCTATGCCTGTAACATTACTGAGCTGAGATCAAAAGGTCTGTATTTAGCAATTATAAAGTAAGAAAGGATTATTTCTAATGGGCTTATTATATGTTTAAATCAGGTAGTCTGAGATGCTGATGAAAATGAGTCCCACTTTGGATTTTCCACCATTTAAAATAAGTCAATTTTAAAAAAATGAATGAAAGAAAAGGGAGAATAGCTAGGATAAGGGAGAGAAATCGTCTGATCTAATTTCTGTATTTTGGACTGAATGTGGCTAACAGGGTAAGTTTATTTCTTAATGCCAAAGCCAACCATCTCTTTTTGTTTCATATTTAAACATGACCACAGGCACAGCACTTTTCATTATAAGTATTTTGTATGGTTAGCATCTTGCTTAATCTGCTTATGAGATGTGCTGGCCCACAATGCATATTGTTTGGACTGTGGGCGTGCCATAAGCATGTTGAATCAAGATGGAGCTTTCATAGAATGCTTACACTGAATAGGGCTTGCCCCTGACACAGCCAACATTGCAAATCAAGTAGAGATGGACAGAACCTGAAGGTCCCATTCCATTCCTCACAAAATACAGAGATGCAGTTTAGCACAATGCACTTGCTATGCTCACTTCTTCTTTAGAGTTGCCAATGCCATCTTGGGAAATTCCTTTCAATCTGGGGCACTGCCCGAGGAAGGCAAAACTTGGAAAGGGATGTGAGCTTAGCAAGGATGGCATATAAATTGGCTGGTGCTTAAAGTTGCCAGCTCAGTGCTGGTAAGTAGAGGAAGGGTCAGGGTGGTGGTGGAGAAATTCAAATCACGGTCATTGTGCTGGCATGATGTCACTTCCGGGACTTCCCTTGAAATGATGTCACTGTTAAGGGATTTTTAGGAGTCCTCTTCTAGAATCTATGTGTGAGCACATTTAAGCAAAAGAAACACACAAGCAAGAGGCAAATTTGCCTCGGTGGCAGAGTCTTTCTCCCTCACTTTCGAGAGTAAACTGTAGGTCAAACTGATCTTAAAAGTTCCTTTTAACTGTAAATATTTTTTCTTGTTTTCGTTTCTCTTACTAAGTTCTAGCCTTGGAAGAGCTGCTTCCGAGATGTCTTGAACCTATAACAGAAATATGGCTCCAAGCATTTAAATGTTTATATTACAAAGACATCTGACTGTCCTGTCACTCACTGCCAGTAGGGTGCCATGTATCCTGGGAAATGTAATTCTGAAGGGATGTTTATGTTTAATTCTGTAAACAATTAGCGCTAAGGTATATAAAGTTCTCTGATGTAACTGTTCTTTATACATACCAGCAGAGGAGAAGTATGCATCTGGGTTTTATGTATCACTGTGATTTGGAGTCTTGAATATATTTGAGAAAGTGGTAGTAGGGAAATTTATAATTGGCAGCAGAGTACTATTAAAAAATTTCCCTATCAGTCACATTGGCAGAGCAACAGTCATTTTCCTAGCATTTTTTTCTCCTGTTACCCTACTGAGTGGTAATTGGGGGGGAAATATGGAGCTGCCAGGGGGAGGTCTTTCGCTGTAATGGCTCCCACTACCAGTGCTGCATATCTAGTCCAGCGGGAAAAGTCAGAGAATCTGTGCCTCCTTTCCCACCCCCACCTATTCCTCCTCCTTCCACATCTACCTTGCCTGTCTGCCAGGGGATACAAGTTATGTACTACTACATGTGGACCCCCAGATAATAGCATAGCCTGGGTAAGTGGGACTTGTGGCTATGTAGGATTAAGAAGCTTTCCCCAAATCAATGAAACAGTGCAATGATTGTGAAGGTACTGGGCACAAAATATGAAGCAGGATGATTCCATTTAATGGGAAGTTTTTCAATCGGATTATGTCCCTGTCATGAATGTATCTGCTCATGCTGAGTCACTCCTTCCCCTCTGTGCCCCGGGAAATCAAAACCACACAGTGAAGCACCAGAATAACAGCCAAATCAGAAGGCTTCTGCCAACTGTTAAATATCAGAAATAATTTTGTTTAGATTAAGAGCACTCTGGTGGACTACCCTTTCCCACACTGCCACCCACCCTAACCTCCCATCACAGGCTTGGAGGCTTCCCTATAGACTAAACATGGAATGATTACTATGTAACAGATCAGATTTACAGCCAGCTATCTTTCTGCTGCCTCTCTTAGCAACCTCCCTTCCTTTCACTCTCTTCAGTAGACTCCAACTCTCATTGGCTCAGCATTCTGTCCACTCTCATTGGTCATCTCCCATGAGAGGCAGAGCTAGAGCCAGTCCTGCCCATTACAAGCACTTATGACATTTTCAAATGAGGCATCATTCCAGCAGATTCCCTTTAATGTGGACTGCACAGGTATAAGGAGAGAGTGCAAGAAGATGGCCTCATATGGCTTGGAATGCTTGGACTAGTGGTGTGCGATACAATATTCCCAAATTGATAAAACCCAAATAATACCTTACATGTATTATTCGGGTATATTCAGCATACCTGGATAATTCCAGATATATTCAGGTATATCGAATACTGGATTTCCAGATAAACCTGAATGATTTGGGTAATGGCAGCATTTCACTCTGTAGATACTCAGAGGCAGGCAATGTCTTCCCAACATTCCTGTCTTCCTGCTAGAGCACCATCCTAGGGTGTATAACATAAAACAACTGCAAGGGCTGAAGTTACAAAAGGCTGCCTTGATTGTGCTTCAAAGAGAAATGAATGAGAAATCCTGCTCTTAAAAGAGAAAAAAAGAGAGGAATCAATTGCTGTATCGAAAACAATGAATTTCAGAAAAAGAAATTCCTCACCCTCAAACAATCCTAGATCTGATGCATCTGCTGCAATGAGTGGAAGGCATTTTCTGTTTCTCTTGCTCACACTGGAGGACTCCAGGTTTGTCTGCTGTGTGGTCCCTCAGTCTGGGAAATGGAAGTTAAGAGACCTCACAATACAGATGCATCTCGGTATTTCCAGCACAGGGCCAGCACCTATGATCTTGGCTTCATTCAGAAAATGCTTCCAGGCCAGAAGTCAGCCACAGGAATTCAGTGGTGTGACTGCATGAAATTGGGTGTGAGCAATTCAACAAGGAGCATCCCGCCAATCTATTTCAAAGCTGCAGTCTTCAACACTTAACATTCTTTGTACACGAGCACACCTATCATTTGCTTCTTCTTCTTCTTCTTCTTCTTCTTCTTGCAGCTATAAATAATGTTAAGGGAGTGTCAGTATCCTAAAACAAACACACATGCAACAGGATCAGCAGGTTTTATAATACATTTATCAATACAGGCCTTGTCATCGGCACTCCATGTCCTTTGAGGAAAGCAAGCACAAATGCAAGTAGCTTTCTCAAGACAAAGGGCTCTTCACTTGTTCACATTAATTAAATGCTGTGTTTAAAATTACCCTTTTCATTACCACCACAGTGAGCGCTGTCAGCATCTTGAATATCTGATCTGCTGATTTTACCAAACAAGACCTTTACAGTGCAATCCTATGTAATGAATTTCACCATCTTAGGCGGGAGTAACTATGAATGGGGTTACACTGTTTTCCCACTTAATCATGGAGGCTGTATGCTGCAACTCCATCCCACCTATATCCAAGAAAGTGTTTGATAAGACAATATGGGCCAATCTAGCCATTTTGCAAGAGGATCAGAAAACAGATGCCTAAGCATTGTTGGCCTCAGCTGCTCTGATTGACCACAGATGATTCAGAAATGGTGGCCCTCCAGCTGAAGGAGCCCATTGAATCTACCCTTCTAAATTTGTTAATCAGAGTGTGTTGAAGGCACGTATTTGCTCATCATCTTACTTAGAAGGAATTTTTTAAAAAATAGGTTGGATCTGACATGGTTTTCTGTTGCTGAAAAAGGGAAAAGGGATCCCTCCTTTTTTTGACAATACTTTTTATTTTATTGATAAGTTTAAAATCCCATTCAAAGGGGAAGAGAAAAAAGAAAGAAAAGAGAAATGATGTAGGAGAAAAAGAGAAAGAGAAAGAAAAAGAAAAGAATTTTTTAAAAAGAAGAAAAATATTGTCGAAGGCTTTCACGGCCGGAGAACGATGGCTGTTGTGGGTTTTCCGGGCTGTATTGCTGTGGTCTTGGCATAGTAGTTCCTGACATTTCGCCAGCAGCGAACTACAATGCCAAGACCATGGCAATACAGCCCGGAAAACCCACAACAGCCAGAAGAAAAATAATCCATGTAGAAGAAATTATTTTCAGTTTTCACTACAACACCCATCATATCATTATAAACATTATACTTATAGTCTTAAAGGTAAAGGTGCAAGAACCGAGTCATTACTGACCCATGGGAGGATGTCACATCACAACGTTTTCTTGGCAGACTTTTTACGGGGTTGTTTGCCACTGCCTTCCCCAGTCATCTACACTTTACCCCAAGGAAACTGGGTACTCATTTTACCAACCTAGGAAGGATGGAAGGCTGAGTCAACATTGAGCCAGCTACTTGAACCCAGCTTCTGCTGGGATTGAACTCAGGTCGTGAGCAGAGCTTGGATTGCAGTACTGCAGTTTACCACTCTGCGCCACGGGGCTCTTATACTTGTAGTCTTAATACCTCCAAAATTTACCTTTTTAGTATCCCCCTCCCCTTTTATTTAATTTTCCCAAATTTATCTGGAGAAGGGGCCCCCCTTTGACCACTGAAAAAGCTACACTGGGGGCCATGGGACATGCATGGTCAAAAGCCTTGTGAGATACGGATTAGGTGAGATTGAGTGGAAAAGATGACTAGATCCAGCTTTGGGCATTTCATATACCACATTGCTATCTCATGCGGAAGACCGATGTGCTCCTGCCAATCTGCCTCTTGAGTAATCTTTTTAAAAGGCATATTTATTTATAACGTCCTCCCCTGAAGCACACAATGACACTCATCTGATGGTTTGCATTCTGTAACCATGAAACCTGTTTTGTTGGTGGACCTTAAAACAGATCCTGACAATCAAAATGGTACTATCAGTGGCTTTAGAACAGAGAAGCCTACAAGAACACAGAAATTGGCCATCCCTGCACTGCAACAATGGATATGTGTATAGCCTTGATCCAATGAGGTGTACCCCAAGTATTGCCCTAGGTGCTCGTTTTTGGTGCATGGTTGCACGATGCATCCCCTCCAGCAACTTTCTCAAGGTGCACCTACACAAGCCCTGATTCAGTGCTTGTATATATGACAAACTCTTCCTATAAGTAGTTCATCTGCTGGGTCAGGCCAGTTTTCCTGACAAGAAACAAAGCTAACGCATGTTTGGTCTCTAGAATGCATTTGGTAGGTGCGATGGGAACAAGGATGCTGTGAAAGGAAGCAACTAGTCTTGCTATTTCTCCCAGAAATTATGCAATGCTACAATGAAAGCCAGCGTGGAGACATGGCTACAGTCGGACTACACTTTGGAAGACCCAGGTTCAATTCCTCATTCTGTCATGGCGTTTGTAAAGCTAACATGGGCCAGTTTGTTCTCTCTCGGCCTAGCTTCTCTCACAGGGTCATTGTGAAGATAAAATGGAGTGTTGAAGAGCAATGAATACCATCTCTGAACATTGTGGAGCAAGGGCGCAATCAAAACATATTAAACAAATACAATAGCAGGAAGTATCTCCAGCAGGATTAAAAACGATGAACATAAGAAAAACTCTGCTGGATCCAACCACAGGCATCTTGTTTCATCAGTGGCCAGCTGGAGGCTTCTAGGAAGCCTGCAAATGGAAAGTAATTAAGTAATTATCCCATACATTTAGTGGTGATAGAAACGACATTCTCAAAATATCTATCCAACAAGGTAATGATTATGTTTCCATGCAAATGATCCCATGCTCAGTGGAGCTATATATAGATACAAGATGAGCACACAGCAATGCATTGTAATATACTGCAGGCTGGCTCATGTAGAAACTTTTGCCTTGGACCTGTGTGGAAACAAAGCTGAATTCTTCTAAACTATGATGAAGAAATCAGGATCCAGACCCCAAGATGAGCTCTTCCTCCTCCTGGGGCCTCCCCTCCCTGGGGCAGATTCCTTATTTTCTCTTTACATTTGAACAGAAGAACATAAGAAGAGCCTTTCAGGATCAGACCAGTGGTTCATTTAGGACAGCATCCTTTCTCACACACTAGCTAATCAGTTTTATAGAGGCCAAGACCCTCCCACAATGTTGCTTCCTAGCACGAGATTTCAGAGGGTTACTGTATCTGAATGTGGAGTTTCCCTTTACTCTCCTTGGCTAGCAGCCATTGATGGACCTATCCCCCACGAATCCATCTAACCCCCTTTTAAACGTATCTGTGTCCATGGTTGTAGGAACAAGGACACTCTGGCATGAACAGTTAACACTAATTAGGAGTCCCTCATTCAAGGCTCACATGTTACTACAATCTGAAGCTGCAGTTTAAAGTGGGTTCCAGTTCCTGGGTTGAAGGGAATCCTAGTTAGCATGAAGTACAGCTATGGTCAGTACTGATATTTTTCTTACTGGTGGTCAAAGTGCAAGAGAAGAATTTAACAGGAGACAAGGAGTGGAGGAATGGTTCCTCCTCAGTGGGGACCCAAAGTGGCAAGAAGAAGACAAAGAAGATGAAGATGATGAAGAAGAAGAACAACAACAACAACATCAACAACAAAGAAGGCTCTCTTTATTTGCAAGTTTTTAAGCAGAGGCCATCTGACAGCAATGCTTATTCTGTGAATCTAGGCAGATCATGAGAGCGGAGGGCAGGAATGGTTGCATCAGTGAACAGTTCTCACGGCTGCTTCTTAAATGCTCAGGGTAAAGGCGATCACAACCTTGGAATCAGGTACCAATTTACCCCAGGCCAGTTTAGCTAGGGATGCTGATGGAGTTCTGCCATCTTCTGGGCATAGAGTAAGGGTCATTATGTATGTGCGGGGGTGGGGTATTTGGGGATTTGCTGCATTTTGCAGGGGGTGACCCTACAGATCCCTTCCAACCCTGTGATTCTGTGATTCTATTATTCTAACAACAACAAGAAGAAGAAAAAGCAAAGAGAAGGGGGGAAAGGCATCTGAAGACAGTGCAGGTCTCTCCCCCACCCCCACCCCAGTTTTGTAGTGAATCTTCTTTCCATTTCCTGCCTACAACCCTCTGGCTAAGAACTGAGGCCAGGAGCCCTTTCAGTTATGCCTTTGAGAAACATAATCAGCTGTCTTACAGAGTTGCCCCCCACATACACACATGCAACTAATGCTATAATTGCATTAGTTCCTTGAGCATTCTCATCCTGGGAACATATTAGCACAGAACTGTCTGAATTAATCTGGATCCCCCCCAAATAGCCACAAAGCCATCTCTGTTCTCAATGTAATCATGGTGGTACATTTTATACCACAGAGATGTGGTGGCTTTATTTGTGGAAAACCCAGTTTACACAAGACATTATCTAAACACATCTTCAAAGAGCTGCATGTTGGAGGAAAACCCAACACATCATTGCTGCTGGAGTGTTGGAGTTTCTGCCGTCAGATCCAAGTGACACATTCCCGTCACGAACTCCTACTTATCAAAGGTCCATCATCACATAAACTTATGACTGTGTAAAGTCATGCACCTAATGTGACAAATGAAAGCTTGAATTGGGATGTTTCTAAAATTTCCTTCATCCAAATACTGCTGCAGATTGGAGAATTCTGTATTATCTGATCTTCCTTCTGAAGTCAAACAATGCATTTGGAATCATTCAATTCTCCATTTTATATTTCTGAATTTTGCCCAGAGCTTTGTACAAGTGCAGTTAGCTGCAGTGTTCAGTAAAATTCATTCCTGTCTTTCCTTCCTCTGTAGTACTGACAGACAAAATGCATTGGGAAATCATTTATCAAAAGCCGCCCTGCCTCAATATTGCTTTTTTGTAATGTTTTACCAATGCCAGATGTTTCTACTAAGTCACTTGGAGGAAAGCAACAACTATATGATTATAAATATGATTGTATGAAGATTCTTTTGGCGTGTTGTTTTACTAATACACAGGAATGCTCTTGTACATTATTAAAAGGCCATAAACAACTAATCTTGATGCAGTCATGTATGTGATTACCTCGAGATTGCTTTTTGTATGTTATATCAAAGCACGTGTGCATATGAGAGGAAGGAAAGTTTCAGATGAAGAAAGTGAATGCTATGTCAGATGGGTAGCCATATTGGTCTGCAATCGACGAGTAAGATCCAGGTCCAATAGCACCTTAAAGACAAACTAGATTTCCAGGGAATGATCAAGAGTCAAAGTTCCCTCAAAAGTTCATACTTTGGAAATCTAGTTGGTTTTTAAGGTGCTGTTGGACCCAGATCTTACAGCAAAATGTATATGCGCCATTCAGGTATCAATGTTAAAAGTTCTAGTAAAATCCAAATTCAGGGATTTTATAAAGATTTTATAAAGAACTTAAAGGACAGCACTGGCTGCCTACCTGTTTCCAGGGACAATTCAAACAAAGTGCTGGTTCTTACAGTTTATAAGTTCCTAAATGGCTTCGGGCCAAGGTACTTGAAGTATTGCCTCCTGTGCAGCCTGCCAGCTAAGAAAATACAGGCAGGGAACCAGCAAGGATTTGCAGGGCAGGGGAAATGGCACCGTCTGCTAGCTCCATTTGCTTTGTCATGCTAGATGATCAGAAGTGATCCAGGTTGGGCTTGAAAGCCTATAGGATCCTGGAGTCCAGTTGATCAAGGCTGGCTAGGGCTGAAAGGCCCCCATCTTCTATCCCCTTCTCCTCACAGTCCATGTGTCCTCTGTCCCTTGCTTCTACTCACCTCCTTTTGGGGGGCCACATAATAGCAGGTACCATTTTAGGTTGTTACAGCAACCTAAAATCCCACCAGAAGATCTGTTTTTCCTCTGATACTGCCTAAATGCACACAAATAGATTTTTCCCTACTTCTTTGGGGTTTTCAATCCACCCCTTTTTTCAGTTCTCAGGTTTTTCTGTAAACCTGGGGATCCTTCCTGGCTTCTAAACCACCCCCTTCCATCTCTAAGTGGCTCCAGTGTATTAATATGAATGTCTTTTCTTGAGCCAAGTTCTGAACTAGATATATAGATCGAACTCTGTCAGATCATTGGGTCATCTAGCCCAGTTTTGTCTGTGAATTCTGGCAGCAGTTCCTTGGGATCTCAGGAACACAAAAAACCCTCCTTATCTCTGCAACTTGAGACAAAAGAATGTGCTGGATTGCATAGAAGATACATACATATCAATGCACATGCATATCTTTGCACAGGTTGCAGCTACTAAAGCACATTGTTAAGACTAGTAACAAACTATTGGACAATCAGGTTCATTTGGTAATCAAGCATGTTTCTGTCTGTCTGACTGTTTGTCTGTCTGTCTGTTCTGAATTCTATCTATCTATCTATCTATCTATCTATCTATCTATCTATCTATCTATCTATCTATCTATCTATCTATCTATCTATCTATCTATCTATCTATCTATCTATCTATCTATCTATCTATCTATCTATCTATCTATCTAAAATGGTAAAGGTAGTCCCCTGTGCAAGCACCAAGTCATTATTGACTCATGGGGGGACGTCGCATCACGACGTTTTCTTGGCAGACTTTTTATAGGGTGGTTTGCCATTGCCTTCCCCAGTCATCTACACCTTACCCCCAGGAAACTGGGTACTCATTTGACTGACCCTGGAAGGATGGAAGGCTGAGTCAACCTTGAGCCGGCTACCTGAACCTGGCTTCTGCCAGGATCGAACTCAGGTCGTGAGCAGAGCTTGGGCTGTAGTACTGCAGCTTACTGCTCTGTGCCATGGGGATCTATCTATCTATCTATCTATCTATCTATCTATCTATCTATCTATCTATCTATCTATCTATCTATCTATCTATCTATCTATCTATCTATCTATCTATCTATCTATCTATCTATCTATCTATCTATCTATCTATCTATCTATCCAGGACTTTTTTTCAGTCACAACGCAGTGGAACAGAGTTCTGGTACCTCTTGAAATTGGCCATATGACCATTTTTGCCAAGGGTGATTTAAACTTTAAAAAACTCCCCCCTTGTTCCAGCTTACCCAAAGTGACCCATGAACTGCAGTCCAAAATGTCAGTAGTGTACAATAATAGGGAAGGACTCATCAGGCAACGATTCCTCGAGTAAGACGTGGGATGTTACATGTAAACAAGAGTGCCCTTATAAAAATGTTAAAAAGGTATGAATAAATATATGACACATTATTAAATTTGCAACATAAAAAGTCGATCTAATTCCACAGCAGAAGTTTTCTACTTTTGTCTGGTATAGTAAATTATACATGGAGTTAGATTAATATCCCCTTTCATTAGTGGAATGAATTTTTGCACGATGTGAATATTCTGAGGTGGGAGTCCTGCCCTCAACAAAACACATTGGATGCCTCAACATGGTCTTTTGGATGCTGCTTCTCATGGCCATCTGTTCTCTGGGCATGATTCCTGCTCACTAGTTGGCTGGAAATTTGCCTCGAGGTATATGTGCCAAGCTCTGGTGTTTTAGACAAGAAGCATGCATAATACTACAAAGCCTGGCTGCTACTGTATAAAATCTCTTCCCCCCCTCTCTTTTTTCAAACACCATTGTGAAATCATGCTAGAAAAGTAATAGACTGAAATTTCTGAACAATGAATTACCCAAATACCTGAGGGAAGCCACTTCTGATTGTCAGTAACATTATGGTCCTCCAGATACGGAAAAATCATGGAAAAAAGCTCTATGACTCTAACATTTGGTGATGAAAAATGAATGGCTGTATCAAGAATTTATTTCCAAGGAACTGCTCGGTCTAAATGACCACCTGCTAGTATCCATAAGTGCACAGGCACAGGAGCTAGCCCACAACAATGAGGTGCTGAATAGAGATGGGCACGAACAGCAATACGAACAAAAAAAGCCACAAACAGCCCAATCTGCTGTTTGCGAACAAGCTGTTCATGAGGCCCCATTCTAAGCAAACAGATGGTCATTGCAAGCATGATTTGTTGCTGTTCATTGCTGTTCGTCAAGCCAGACAGTCTGGCACCTGCAATCAATTCCTTTGGCAACTTAGGCAGGGATTATCTGAACTATGTCTGAACTCCTGCTGTTGCCCTGGAAACCCCAATCTAAACCCAATTTAGCTTGATAGGCAGGTCTTCCTTTCAAGTGTGGAGCTCCAAATTTGTTAAAAGGGAGGCCCTGGTTTTGCAGACAGTGCAGAGGGAGAGACAGTTGCTGTTGGCATTTTGATAGAGTGCATTGGAGCTTGAATTTTCTTTGTGTGTTGTGGGATAGGGATCTACCCCTTCAAGTTCCAGGGCTGCTGCCAGGCTCTGGGACAAGCTATTATTTATTATTGGTACTTTTCCTGCTGCCTGCTCAGGTCAGGTTTCTGGGAGTGGTGCAATAGGGATCTTGACTTGGATGATGGCTGGAGGAGAGCCTGCTGGCCCCCACGAACAGCCAACCATGAACATGTTCATGAATAGGGCCATGTTCGTGGTTGTTTGTGAGTCCCTGTTAGTGGATGGCAACGAACAACAAATATCATGTTCTGTTTTTTTTTCCTGTTCGTGCCCATCTCTAGTGCTGACTGGCCGTTTTGGAATACACAAAAACTGAAGACAGAACTGCACAGAATGTCTTCTGTCCTGAGGTGGAGGAAGGATGCCCAGCAGTACTGCCGTTCTTGCCTATTGGCCAGATGGTGGAAAAGACAACAAACAGGGCAAAAGCTCCACTGCAAAACCTGCTTAATACCTGGTGTCCATTCGGTGCACAGTGTACAGATCTGTATTCTGGTGTAGAATTTGGCTTCCTGAGAATGTGTCACCAATTTTCAAATGTTTTTAGTCCTTAAGATTATGCAAAAAACTGTGAAAATATGAGAACAGTGATAGTTTGGAGCAGTCTTGGATGAAAGGGATTTCTTTGCCCAGTCTTCTTCTTCTACGGCTTCTAGAAGTACCACTGTTGTACTTCTCTCTGTTGTCATCTTACCTTCTCCACAAGTATCTAGGCCATTCTAAAATATTTCAATTTCTAAAAAACATCATAGCCAGAATAAATAATGGAAACTGAGCAAAATATTTGGCTTCTATTTGTGCCAAGTGAAGATGAAAAGGGAATAAATATGGTCAAGCAACTCTGGTTCTTTTTAAAGAATGCATTGACTTCTTGCTCCGTCTAGCCATTAGGAAACCAAAACGGATTTCAAAATCATGAAAAGGTTTTTCTCATAATGACTTATGCGAGATTTGCTGGTAAGAGAGACTAACAGATTTTTGTTGTACAAGATGGATGCTTGATCATCCCTCTGGATTATAAACACTACCAGAGTCTGAAAAAAAATATTTAGTTATTTTCCAGAAGTTCAAAACTGCATCACAAATGCTCTGCACATGTGCATTCTCACAGTGTTTTATTTAAATTTAAAAATATCAATAAATGTTTCAGTCCATGGTGGGTGGTAGCTGAGTGGTTTGTGTCTCTACTCTATCCAAGCCCTTTTCGTCTGGCTAATTCAACAGTCACGTCTGGACCTCTGGACAGCTGCTGTGGCATAGTGGTTAACTGGTTGGGATGCAAGTCAGCACTCTGCTGGTTTGAATCTCACTACTGCCATGAACTCAGCAGGTGGCCTTGGGTAAGCTGCTCCTCTCAGCTCCAGTTCTCCAGCTGTATTGTGGGGATAATAATAACACTAACGTGTTCACCACTCTGGGTGGGGCACTAATCTGTCTACAAGAGCAGTATATAAGCACAGTTATAATAATAACAACAACATTTGATTTATATACCACCCTTCAGGATGACTTAACACCCACTCAGAGCAGTTTACAAAGTATGTTATTATTATCCCCACAACAAAACACCCTGTGAGGTGGGTGGGGCTGAGAGAGCTAGAAGCTGTGACTGACCCAAAGTCACCCAGCTGGCTTCAAGTGGAGGAGTGAGGAATCAAACCCGGTTCTCCAGATTAAAGTCCTGCACTCTTAAACCACTACACCAAACTGGCTCTCTGTTGTTGTTGTTATTGTTGTTAAATACTTTGCACATGCACATTCTTGCACAACTTTTGCCATGGTTCACTCCTCCCCTCATCCCAAGACACATGTCAGGAAAACACAATACTTTATGAAAGAGGCACTTTCTTTCACTGTCTCAACTCTGCTAGGATGGGGTCTGTGTGGAGCAACTGCATGGCTAGTCTCTAGCTTTGAGTGATTCCACACACGTTGGATAATGCACTTCCAATCCTCTTTATAGATCATTTGGAATGGATTTTTTCGTGTGTGGAACAAAAAATCCACCTCAAACGATTGATAAAGTGCATTGAAAGTGCATTATCCAACATGTGCGGAATCAGCCATTCTCTCCTTTCCCATTTTGCTTTCCCACCATGCTCCCAAAGATGAGCATGTTCCCATTCATTTATAGTGTATTAATTAGTTCCATTGCCAGAGAAATTCAATCCTGCAAATTCTGAGCATGTGACAGTATGATGAATGCAATTCACTGATGAATGCCTCCAATTGTACAGGTAGAAGGCAACTCATATGTTCTGGCCTAGCTGATTTTGAATACTTGAGTCATTCTTGAACTGCTCTACAGTAATCAGGCATTCAATGCACTGTTCATCTGTGACAAACGTGGTCAATTATGAAAAAAATCTGCAGTACGACTGCAGATTGCTTTGCCTCAGCAACCCTCCCCTTCCCGACTACCACAGGATTTGCTGCTGCCTCCAAGAGTTAAAAAAGCATATTGTTAAAAGCAAAGAAAAACACATTTTGAGATGAGACTTGCTAACTAGCTACACAGAGACTGGGTATCCCCATATTGCAGCATCACTCAATGTTCATTAACAGCTGTCAAGCTATCCAGACAAATCAGCATATGTGCATTGTTACACTGCTGCATGGGAATTGTAGTTGCTTCCTCTCACACACAACCATCCGCAACAGAATATGATTTTCCAAACATTTATGCTAATAAAAGAGATGTAATTTGCTGGTACACAATGGCTATACTGAAAACTAGAAGGAAGAAAGTTGAACTGACGTGATCAGGAAATTTTGTGCATGAATGTTCTTGCAGGCATTGCAAAGTATGCACCTCAGCAAACAGAAACACTGAGTAACTGAACTCACATGAATACATGAGGCTACCTTAGTCAGAGTTAGACTATTGCTCTACCAAGGTTAGTGTTGTCTAATGTGACAGTCAGACACTGTCGGGTGGGGATTTTTACATTACCTGATTCTTTTAACTGGAGGTGCCAGGGGTTGAACCTGGGACCTTCTGAACTCTAAGCAAACACTACTACTCTGCCCCTGTTCTTCCCCTCTATGCCAATGAATTCTCCTCTGTGCCAATGGATGTCCCAGTTTAACAATTCATGATGGAAATCGCCAACTAGTGTTGTGTGAAAATGTTAGAGTCTGGCTCCACAATCAACAGAATCATGTGTATCAATTCTTTCAACAGGTGAATTCTCCATCAGCGTTAAAGATTTTTTCACTGCAAGTTGAAAAGTAGAACATGATGGAGAAAGGGTCTAGACCATAGGGTTGATGGTCTTCAACCTTTCCACACTAGCCATTATCCCTCAGATGGCTGCATGTGGCCCACTGAGATGCATGCACATGATATCATAGCAACATGACCTCAGGGCACATGACAAGAGGAAAAAGGCACCTCAATATCATGATGGCCACAGTAACAGGCAGCAGTCCAAGAAAGCCAAGGGAAGGAAACACTAGATGAGCACCAGGAAGTGTACTGCATTGAAGAGCAAGACAGTACAAGCAGGCTCAGACACACACACACACCCAACCTCCAAGCTCTTCTGTTTCAGCATTTGTTTTTCTTTGCTCTTTCTTCTCTTCCACTCTGCCAGTCATCCAGCGCTCTTCACCTGTGTTTGTGATGTGGAGATCTCGATCCATTGATGATCCCATTTTTCAGACATCTGTGCTACAAGTATGAACATGAAGCATTGGATATTTGACATGGGTTGGGAGAGCCTAGCAAGTGGAGTTTGAGGAGGGAAGGTTGCTCTGCAGGGATGTAATGCCATAGAGCCCCCCCCCCCCCAAAGCTGCCATTTTCTCCAGGTGAACTTATCTCTGTAGGATGGAGATCAATTGTAATTCCAGAAGAATTCTAGGCTCTCCCTGAAGGCTGGCAAACCTAGGTTGGAAGTGTCCAGGACAAAGAAAAAGAAAGAATGTAAGGGGGAGTTTTGTATGGAAATTGGGAGGGTGTCTCTGAATCAAAACAGCATCCTTCAGGAAGGGCATTCCCTCTGGATGTTCTAATTCTACCAAGTGCTGGAAGGAAATCTTCTTACTATATAATTGAGTAAGCGTGTTTCAGACAACTCACTTTATACCCTGGTGCACCACCAGAGGGTGCTGCTGCAGAGGAAAGCCCAGGTAATTCACCATATCACTCCAGAGAACATGCCATGGTGGGAAGCCCAGGCACGGAACAGGAGCAGAGCAGGTGGCAATGCCCTTCCCATGCCTAAACCCGGCTAGTATTAGGTGCAGAGCAGGTGGCAATGCCCACCACCACCTTAACCCAGCTGATATGAGTACTGGAGCAGCTGAAAATGCTCGCCACCTTCAGCCAGCTGGGATCAGGAGTGGCTATATCAACAAGTGGAAAATCCCACCTGGGCAACAGTTGTATCAATCATTTTACTTCAAATATTTAAAGCGGCAATTAACATTATGTCAATTGTATGAACTGTATGAATCTATGAGAAATTTTTGTAAGACTGTTTGATACTGATGAACTGTCCTTACTTGTTATCAATTGAGCACTTGCCGTTTTAAATATTTGAAGTAAAAGGATTGGTACAACTGTTGCCCGGGTGGGATATTCCTCTTGTTGATATAGCCAGTGTACTGGGTTTTGCCTTGTGTGTTAGCCAAGTTGGGATCAGGAGTGGAGCAGGTGGCAATACCCACCCAGCACTTTCACCTGGGTGGGATCAGGCACAGAGCAGGCAATTCCCTCCTTCTATTCACCCAGCCAGGACAAGAAGTGGAGCAGGTGGCAATGCTTGCCCCCTTCAACCTACTGGAATAAGGCACTGAGCAGGCAGCAATGCCCACCCCATCTTCATCCTGTTGGAATCAAGTGCCAAGCATCCAGCAATCTCCACCCCCCTTCAACCTGCTGGAATCAGGAGCAGAGAAGGTGGGAATGCCCATACCCCCTTCACCCAGCTTGGGTCAGGCTTGGAGCAGGCAGCAGTGCCTTCCTCCCTTCACCCAGCTGTAATCAGGTGCAAAACAGTAGGTAATGCCTGTTTTCCCTTCACTCAACTGGGATCATGAGTGGAGCAGGTGGCAATGGCTGCCCCCCGTGACCTGGCCTGTATCAGATGTGCAGTAGGTAGCAAAGCCAACCACCCTTTCATGTTGCTGAGATCAGGTGTGACGCATGTGGCAATGCCCACCCCCCCCTCCGTCACTGGCCGGGATCAGTGATGGAGGAGGAGGAAATACCTGCCTGCCCACTCTCCCCTTTCTAGAGCCCATTGTATTTTTTCCCACAATGGGCTTTGTTTCTAGTAAAGAATATTTTTTTGTGGTTTATTAGTGAAAAACAATGTTGCCCATCAGTGCAAACAGGAGCAAAGTTTGAAAAACTCAAAGCAGCACTTCTTTGGTAGTAGCCCACTTCCTGAAACTAACTCACTTGGTTGATTGTCATTCATAGCACATCCTCAGCATGTTGTTCGACCAGCTTCTAATGATTTCTGCACTCTGCACTGATCTGTCCTTTGTAATTTCAGTTAAGGCCTTTTTTTTTTTCAAAAGAAGAAAAAGCAAAAATGTAAGGTGTGCCGGGAGGAGAGAACTTATTCTCAAAATTGCAGCTTTAATTATTGCTAACAATCTGTACTGGAAGAATTAGGAAGGCTTCAAAGAATCCTTGTGTAAGCAAAGAATACTCTTCTCATCTTTGCATCCACTGTGTTCTCTGTGGGGGGGAAAGTGAGCAAAGATGATGAGCTGAGCTCCCTTTCTAACCAACCATGGTGCTGAGTCCAGGATAACAGAGGAAATTCGCTGATACATGTTCCCACCAGGCTCAGCAGGTCTTGCTATGCTATTGACTCTGCCTTTATGGTACTTGTGTGGAAAGCCCCAAACAGAAAGCAACATAAGGTATGTTGGTGTCTCAGAATTTGATAACTTCTCCCACTGAAAGTAGCAAAAGGTGAGGTTTGCCCCTGCGAATCATAAATCAATGCATTTTTTCCTCTGTGTTTTGAACATGCACGGCAGGAATGGGACTATGGTGGCAAGCTAGGGTTCCCAGTCTCCAAGTGGTGGCTGGAAATTTCCCAGGATTACAAATGATCTCCAGATGAGAGAGGCTAGTTCTCTTGGAGAAAATGGATGTCTTGGAAGGTGGATTCTATGGCATTATACCCAGTTGAGTCCACCCTTCCCAAATCCAGCCCTCCCCAGACTCCACTCCCCAAATCTCTAGAAATTTCCCAACCTAAAGATGGCAACCCTATGCAAGTTTCACCGTGATAGATGCATATTGATTTGAAAGTTGTAACCAATTCTATGTGCATACAATTATATACATATAGGTCTTTTCCCCACAAATTTGGAACTCCTGTTTTTTTCCTGTAGGCAACTCTATCACATGCAATGGAGTGGGAACTAGTGGGACCCCAACAAGGAAATTCCCTTATGGGTCTCTGCTTCTTCCTCTGGCTTCTAACATTCATCCCCAGCCAACTTTCTCTATCCTTTCCCTCCCACAGCCACCTCCTCTTTCCATTCTGTTTCTGTTCACACCTTCCTTCTCTCAAGTCTGTCCATGGCCCTGATCCACAGATTTAAGCATCCACAGATGTGACCATGTTGAGTAATAACATTCATTAACATTTGATTCATATACCACCCTTCAGGACAACTTAACACCCACTGAGAGCGGTTTACAAAGTGTGTTATTATTATCCTCACAACAATCATCTTGTGAGGTGAGTGGGGCTGAGAGAGCTCTGAAAGAGCTGTGACTGACCTATGGTCACCCAGCTGGCTTCAAGTGGAGGAGTCAAGAATCAAACCCAGTTCTCCAGATTAGAGTCTTGCTGCTCTTAACCACTACACCAAACTGGCTCTCCTTTGACTTTCAAATGTGTGCTGGGGCCTGCACGCCCATATTTACTTCCTTTTGAATACAGTCCCAATCATAGAAGAATTTTCATAACCTTCACTGAATTATAAAAGTCTACTTGGTGGTAGTTTTTGTTTATTACACTCTCAAAGAAACTGTTGCTGTGGAAATCACCCGAAGACCCCCTGAAGAAGCATCAGCAAAACACTTAGGGACAGTATATCCAAATACCAATGACTTTACCCATTGCATCCAGGATTCCGCCCCCCCCCCCTTTGCTCCATACTTGATGTGGTTCTCTTCTCTGGCATTTACCCATGGAAACCTTAGAGAAATGAGAGCCAAGCTACAAGTGATGCCTTACACAGGTTGGACACTTGTCAGCTTCCCTCAAGTTTTGATGGGAAATGTAGGCATCCTGATTTTACAGCTTGGCTCTCCATTACAGCTGCAAGACCAGGATGCCTACATTCCCCATCAAAACTTGAGGGAAGCTGACAAGTGTCCAACCTGTGTCAGGCGTCACTTGTAGCTTGGCTCTGATGAGTTTTAGCCTAGCCTTCTCCTTGATGTGCTGGTTTTCTATGTTCAGAGATGACTTTTTCTTCTTTTTTTGCATGGAAAACTATTCAAATATTCAACTATTCAAATATATAATTTCCACACTCTAAACAATAGTACAGCTCAGGAAGATTGGCACAGCTTCCTCTTTTAAACCTGAAAATTTAGCTCCACAGATCCAAAGACACTCCTCTAAGCGAGAGCTTTACTTTTTGGGGGGAGACATTCCCACATACCAAGAGTGGGCTTCTGAATTCAGCTCAGAGTCTGAGTGTCTGCTGGAAGTTTTATTTGTATATATGCATTTATTTTCTGTCTAAAAATGAATGGTGAAGTAAGAATGCTATTTTTTAAAAAAATCATTTTTATTGCTAATACTTATTCTCCATACAATGATTAAATAGAATTTGCACAATGCAAAATACAACTAACAAATTACAAAATTCTAAACTTTTAAAATTCCCAGTTTCAAAATTATAACATTTCAAAAATTTCAAACTGTCAGACTTTCATAATTACAAAATTTCTGAGAGAGAGTTGATCACTAGTATATAAATGAAATACAGAAATTTACAAATAATTTAAACATATTCTAAAACCTGAAATAATTCAGACCTGGATGAGAACTGTTACTTTCTAGATACCCAAAAAATGGAAACCACTTCTCCACATAATTTGTACTACATGGAAAATGCTCTGTCTTATAAACCTTATCAGCCAATTTTTCAGAGATAAAATGATCCCAAATTTTTGTGAGCCAATTTTCAATTGTCAGGACTTGCTTAGACTTCCATAAGGTCACAATGGCATTCTTTGCAGCAACCAATACGGTTGCTATAAGGTCCCTACATATCAAAGGAATGTGGACCAGATTTGTTTCCCATTGATCAAGGAAAATGATTTCTGGTGACAATGGAATGGAATAGCCTGTCATTATTTGGATTTCTTTAAGAACTTTCTTCCAAAATTCCTCTAAGAATTGGCATTTCCACCGAGAGAAATTGCCTTCCTCACCACATCCCCTCTAGCATTGGGGCGAAACCGATGATGAGATTTCGGACATCTTTTTAGGAGTCAAATACCACCTGTTGACCATCTTATATGTCTGTAATTTAGTTACCACTTTTTTAGAATTAAATATTTTTGAGGACCATGTCTGCTTCCACTTTTCTGTTGTTTGAGCTATTTGACAATCTTGAAACCATTTAGCTTGATAATTTAGTGTGTAAGAATTCTATTTAATGTTGCTTTCAGATATAGAACTTTAATCATTCCAGTAATAGCAATATGTAGAGTTTACTATTGAAATGTAATTCCATAAGAATATTTACACATATACACAAAAATTACACAACTCTAAAAACAATATTGCAGTTAATGATTTTTTAAAAATAGTTTTTTGGTTTTATCTAGCAAATGCCATTGCGCCAGAGTGAAAAAGGCATATGTCTTTATTAACATCATAATGGTTTCCATTTAGGTACCCTACAGGATTTTAAAATAATTCTGTAGGCAGTGACACCATAGTCTAATAAATTGCAGGTATTATGTTTATGTAAACATCTTCTATTACTTGTATAAGCTGTGCCCTGGATGGCCCAGGACTAGCCTGATCTTGTCAAATCTTGGAAGCTAAGCAGGGTTGGCTCTGTTAGTACTTAGATGGGAGACCACCAAGGAAGTCTGAAGTCACTACACAGAGGCAGGCAATGGCAAACCACCTCTGTTAGTCTCTTGCCTTGAAAACCCCAGTTGGGGTTGCCATAAGTCGACTACAACTTGACAATGCTTCACACACACATCTACTTTAAACCATTTGCCATGAGTTTTTAACATTCAGTTTCATTCTTATAAGGATCACATCAACAAACCAATTCATTTTTTATTCATTGATATTTATATGCAAATCTCTACAAAATAAGACCAAAGAGGAGAATCTGAGGAGGAAAGAATAATAGGGGGAAAGAATGGGTGAAGAGGAAATGCACATCCATTGCATTTAATGCTATATTGAATTTTAATAGCCATAGGCTTGTATTTTATCATTCAGCTAATTTGGAATCCCTCCACAAGCCAAAGGAGTTACCTTCTCATGGAAGAGGCCCTCCCATCACTTCAAACTTGGTTGAGAGGGGTAATAAGATACAATTCATAATTTAATGTTTAATGTTACATTGAGAAAGAGCTAAAAAAAGATCAAATCTTGCATTTCCAGGCTCATGCATGATGAAAGAGATCCAATGTCTGTTACACATGTAGACATGCTAGTCTTGGAGGATTTTCAGTACACTTTTTAGGCCACTTCCCACAAATGTGGTACCTAAGTTATAATATTTCATCATTCCATTCTTCATCAGCATTGGACCACCAGATGGAAATGCCACACCTTCAGTTTGGTGTAGTGGTTAAGAGCGTGGGGCTCTAATCTGGAGAGCTGGGTTTGATTCCCCACTCCTCCACCTGAAGTCAGCTGGGTGACCTTGGGATAGTCACAGTTCTCTGGAGCTCTCTCTGCCCCACCCACCTCACAGGGTGTTTTGTTGTGGGGATAATAATGACATACTTTGTAAACTGCTCTGAGTGGGCATTAAGTTGTCCTGAAGGGCGGTATATAAATTGAATGTTGTTGTTGTTGTTGTTGTTGTTGTTATTCAGCAGAGAAGGTAAGAAATAAGAAAGATGCCCATCAAAAATGAAAGTAGATATTTAACCAGAACCTGGAGCTGATCTACCATTGTGGGAAGATGTATCCTTCAAAGCAACTTTCTGTAGCTGTCAAGGTCCTACAATATTTTAACTGAAGTACAATAAATGCTATGCTTTTAGTATTTCATTAACATATAAATGCTATTGTATCGTGCCCTCATGAATCTGAAAGGAGCACTGTCAATCAGGATCCTTTCTTGAATTACAATGTGCTTACAGTCTCCATAGCAGTGCTGGTGTAAGGTATTAAGTGCCCCCACCCAGATTCATCTATCACTTCCTTCTGCACTGCCAACAGCTGGATCTGTGGCAAAGCCACAGGGGCTTGGCTTGGACTCAGCCAGCAGTGGCACAGGTCCATGAGATGATGGCCAGGACCAAGCAGAGCACTATGTCAGAGCCCTCATTACTGAGCTGCCCCATACAGTTGCTTGGATGGCTTGACCAGAGAACCTGCTTGGCTTGCGAATGATGTCCTTTCATACCACCCAGTGACACGATCCATGCCTGTAAAGTTCTTACTGGTACGTTATGCTAACTTCATTTTAATAACTGACACCCACCAAGGGGACAGATGATACGTCAAAAATAAACACAATTCTGAAAAACAGAGTGACCTCCAAGGCATCTAAAGTAATATGTCACACTATTTTGTTCAAATACGTGGAACTTCAGGCT
Organism: Eublepharis macularius; assembly: GCF_028583425.1. Classification (NCBI taxonomy): domain Eukaryota; kingdom Metazoa; phylum Chordata; class Lepidosauria; order Squamata; family Eublepharidae; genus Eublepharis; species Eublepharis macularius. Next base: position 23,241,488 of record NC_072796.1, read on the forward strand.
TCTATGTGTTGTTTAAGTCATAACCTGAATGTCAGTTCTTCCCTAACCTTTGATCATGAATTAGTTAATTAAGCTTTTGCAAAAAAAAAGTTTCTTTGAAGAAATGTCTACTTACCTTTTATATAAAAAAAGCATAACACACTCTGAAACATTTGCCTTCCAGATACCTCTCTTTTTGCTTTGATATGCAACATTGTGTTCAAACTAGTTTTCACTCAGCTTTCTGCTATGTTGCACTTCCAGGGACATGGATAAAATGAAACCATGCTTGCCAGGAGTGTTTTTTCCTTGCTAAGTGTGCACAAAAATAATTTTCAATACAACTGCATTATGGAGAAAGTTTCTGTAATGCTTTTATCATGAAGGGAGAGACAATAAGGTAAGTGTAGGTTTAAAAAACTGACAAGGTTGACCCTTCTTGTTGGAATCCATCGTTAGAGCTTCTCTCAGGGCCAAGCTACACATGACGAATGACACTTGAACGGCAAGTGTATTTCTCCCTGTTCACTTGCCCTCCACTCAATCCACTTGCCATTCAAGTGTCATTCGTCATGTGTAGCTTGGCTCTCAGTGTCTTCTATTTGCTCGTTTTCCTTTTCTCTCCAAGTGTGAGTCAAAGAAGCTATTAAGCACCACTAGAAAGAAAACCAGCAAGCAAATGGAGAGAGACCTACTCAATGCATCTCATAAAGTAAAACAGTACAATAAAATCACTAAAAGCAGTAGCATAAAAACTAGCAACGCTAATCTAAAAAAATCATGAAACAAGCTGAAGACATTAAAAGCAGCATAAAACAAAGCTAGGAAAACTAAACGAAGTCCATAAAACAGTGTTTAGGATAGAAGCAAACTATAAAGGCCTAAAGGAAAGTAAGTTAGATGTTAGGCCTTAAGAGAGAGGGCATTCCAAAAGTGAGATGTCACCATAAAAAAAACCCATGTCTCTAATCACTGTCTACCTCACCTCTGCAGATGGGGATTCAGAGAGAATGACTTGGATGGACTATCTTAGATAGTGAGGAGGAGGAAGAACCAGTCTTTCAAGTACAACAACCCCGAGCTTTTTAGACCTTAAACATAAGAATCTGCACATTAAATTAGGTGCAGAAATTGATGGACAGCAGATTTTTTTAAGCACAGGAATGTTTCAGTCCCTGTATCTAGCCTCTGACAATAGCCTGACCACCCTATTTTGGACCAAGTGAAATTTGAAAGAGGAGTTTTTATAGGTAGCTATAGGGTTGCTAACCTCCAGGAGGGGGCTGGAGATCTCCTAGTATTAAAACAGATCTCCATACCACAGAGATCAGTTCCTCAGGTGAAAAAAAGCTGTTTTGGAGCCATTCCAAGAAATAGGAATTTTTGCTTCAGGTCCTAAGTACATTTAATCTGAAGACAAGGAAAACAGAGAAGAAGGCAAGGGCAAGGGCAATGTATTTTCTAGTTCTAGCCTCTTGTCTTCTAGGGCTATGAGGTTCAATTCCTTCTGTTCATTTATGTCTTTGACCTCTCTGTATGACTTAGAGACATGTCTTACTAAAAAGATTGCTCGACACAGCAAAACATACCAGCTTCCAGCCCCAACACCCCATCTTGATCCGATTGTACTTGTGGGTGCACCAGATGGAAATGCCACACCTTCAGCAGAGAAGGTAAGAAAAAAGAAAGATGCCCATCAAAAATGAAAGTAGATTTTGGAATGTGAAAATCTGTTCACCCTTAATAAAATATGTTTGGTAAGAGGATGAAGAAAAAATAAGATAAGATGGTAACTTGACTCAGATACAAGGCAAATTGTGTTGGATAAGCGACAGCCTGCTAAGAGTCTAGCTACTGTAAATTAGAGAGAGGCATGAACAGGAAAAAAACCCAAACATAATGTTCGTTGTTCATTGCCATCTACAAACAGGGACTCATGAACAACCACGAACATGGCCCTGTTCATGAACATGTTTGTGGTTAGCTGTTCTTGGGGGCCAGCAGGCTCTCCTCCAGCCATCATCCAAATTTGGTCAAGATCCCTACTGCACCACTTCCAGAAACCTGACCTGAGCAGGCACCAGGAAAGGTACCAATAATAAATAATAGCTTGGCCAAGCGCCTGGCAGCAGCCCTGGAACTTGAAGGGGTAGATCCCCATCCCACCACACATAAAGAAAATCCAAACTCCAATGCACTCTCTCTATCAAAATGCCAACAGCAACTGTCTCTCCACTGTCTGCAAACTAAGTCAGAGCTGGGATCCCCCCTCCTCCCTGCTCTTTGCTCCCTTATTGTAACAAATTTGGAGCTCCACACTTGAAAGGAAGAACTGCCTATCAAGCTAAATTAGGTTTAGATTGGGGTTTCCAGGGCAACAGCAGGAGTTCAGACAGAGTTCAGACAATCCCTGCCTAAGTTGCCAAGGGAATTGATTGCAGGTGCCAGACTGTCTGGCCTGATGAACAGCAATGAACAGCAATGAATGAGGCTTGCAACAACCACCTGTTCATTTAAAATGGGGCCTCGCAAATAGATTGTTCGCGAACAGCAGATTGGGCTGTTCGTGGCTTTTTTTTTGTTCGTGCCCATCTCTACTGTAAATACTACTGAAAAAGTAGTTTAGTCGACTTGTACCCTAGGGGGAGCTGTGGAGCATTCTAGCATTTAGGGTCTATTGAATGTTTTCTTTTACAGTTCAAGCTACCTCTTGTTGGTTTACTCTCTCTGCTGTGTGTTAGTGCCTGTGCTCTGAAGGCCTCTCTGTTGCATTAAACACCTGCAGTCAGTTAATTGTCTTTTGCAAAAATCCTGTTGCAGTAAATTCATTGGAAGCAAATTTCAAAGTGTGGATTGGATTATTTCTTGAACTCTGTCAAAGAATCCATGGTTAATTTAATATGGGAATGTGAACCACTACACTCACACAATCAGGGGTTTGCATCCTCAGGCTTTAGAGCTACATGTGTCTCAGTGCAGAACCAAATACGGCTTTTTTAAAAAAGTAAATTATTTAAATTAAGGTATACTGGAGGGGTAGGTGGGATACTAGATTAAGCAGTATGCAAAGGAAATGGCAGGCAAAGATTTTATGCGATTAAAGGGCTTTTTAGAGATGCTTTCCAGAAAGAGAAATGATGGAGTTGAACAGCTGCCAGAGGTCCAAATCCCAACTTAAGAATATAACAATAGCCCTCCTAGATCAGACCAGTGGTCCATCTAGTCCAGTAACTAGTGGCCAACTAGTTACTCTGGAGGGCCAACAACCAGGCATAGAGGCTAAGGCCTCCCCCTGAAGTTACTTCTTGGCACTGGTTTTCAGGGATTTACTGCCTCTGAATGTGGAGATTCCCTTTCCTACCATGGCTAGTAGCCTATCCTCCATGAGTTTGTCTAATCCCTTTTTAATGCTGTGGCCATCACTACATCATCTGGTAGCAAATTCCCACCAGGTTGCTTATGAGATCCATTTTATAATGCAACATGTGGAGCATTTTACAAATATACTCCACAGTTTTAGCAGTCAGCTGTAACAGCTCATGAGAGCCTGCCCCTGCTTCTTGGCTCACATCCTTTCTTTCTTTAGACAGCTTTGCTTGGCTCTCATTAGCTTCTCTATTTCTTGCTTCGTCCTCTAACATGGAATAATACATGGCAGAAGTGGTCGTAGCCTCAGAAAAATCACCCAACTCCTCCAATACTGCAAATCTAGTTGAGGTCAGGATTTATAGTAAGTAAAAATCATCATTTTTTAATTGTTTTGGATAGGGTGGGGCGTGGTCCTCCTCTCTCACACTCTTAAAAGTTTTCATTATTAAAACCCACACAGATATCACCAAAGTGCCAGGAGCAAGCTAAAATTTAATCAAACTGGGTGCAACTTATGTCCCAACTGGCTCTTTGCTCTCACAGCCGCCCCTAGCTCACTATTAGCAATGCCAGCTGTAAAAACAAAAACTTATCTTCCAAAGGTCAGCAGCAAGCACTTCCAACCTCCCTTTCTTCTTACCACAATGGAGAACTGTGCCAGGTTAATATATTTTAAAATGTCAGATTAAAAGCAGAATGTAAAAAGTTTAAAACAATAAAAGGGATGAGCAGGGAGGAGGGCGTCTCAATGCACAGCTCACCAACCGGAAGTATGGTAGCAAATTCCACATTTTGGTTACTTGTTAAATAAAGAAATATTTCCTTTTGTCTCTCCTGAATCTAAAGCCCATCAACTTCATTGGCTACCCTCGCATTCTAGTATTTTGGGAGTTGGAGAAAAAGTTTGCTCTGACTAGTCTATCCCATGCATAATTTTATAAACTATCATGTCCTTCATTAGTTTGACCTTTTTCTAAATGGAAAAGTCCCAGACTCTTCAGCCTTTCCTCAAAGAAAGAATCTTGGGTTGGCCTCTTCGGTACTTTTTTCCAGTTCTGCAGTGTCTTTTTTGAAATGCAGTGACCAGAACTGCACACAGTATTCCAAATGAGGTCACGCTATAGAGCATTAGAATATCGGCCATTTTATTCTCAATTCCTTTCCTAATAATTCCGAGCATAGAATTTGCCTTTTTTCACTGTTGCAGCACACTAAGTTGATACTTCCATCGAGTAAATTTAAATTTATAAATTTAATAACAATACTAATAACAATAACAATTTAATAAGAATAATAATATCAGTAATAACATAGGATTTATATACCACCCCTCAGAACAATGTAATGCCTACTTAGAGTGGTTTAAAAATATGTCATTATTATCTTCACAACAAAATTTAAATTGAAAAAGGGTGGGCTTCAGAGGCTCCATTTCTGCAGCCCACTGGAGCTGGTAAATGGCATTAGTAACAGACGGGGTGGTTCACTGCCTCTAGCAACTCCCTCCTGTGCCACCACTGGCAGAGCTGAAGGCTGCAAACTCCAGAAGCACCAGAGGCCCAGGTTCAGAAGGTGTGCCCTTCCCCTTCATCTATGTGTGTCTTGTTGCTTTGCTTCCACTGGTATGCAAGGCGGGCTCCAGAAGATAAAAAAAGGAAGAGTGAAAGACCAGAACCCTCCCGGTTAGGGCTGTCCACCATCTTGCTTTTAAAGTAGCGCATATCGACTGCCGCCATCTGGTTACTATATTGTTAGTACGTTGTATTATTGAATGTTTTTTAAATGTCTTTACTAGGGGTGTGCAAGCCAAAAATTTTCGGCTATAGCCGAAAGTAGAAAGCCGAAAGAAGATTCTCTATCGTTAAAGCCGAAAGCCGAAACAAGAATCTCTTTCGGCTTTCGGCTTTCGGGATTCTTTCGGCATTATTTCGGCATTCTTTCGGCTTTTTTCTATGGGAAAATGCCTCCGTCTTCCAGGACGCCGGGGGGAGGCATTTTCCCACCGAATAAGCCCAAAATTGGTGGGGACCTTCCTCTAACCCTTCTCTAACAACCACCCAAGTTTCAGACAGATTGGACTTTGGGGGGCCATGTTATGGCCCCCCAAAGCAGGTCCCCCCATCCTCCCATAAGAAAGCGAAGGAGCAGCATATTGTTAGCATGCTGCTGCTGATCTTTCTTCATTATTTCCTATGGGGAAAAAATGAAGAGGCAGGCTTCCTTTGCCAGGGGTGGCATTTTGCATGCAAAATGCCACCCCCAGCCCTCAGGGGCCCTTCTCCCACCCCTCCTCCCACCCCCCACCAAGGCTCAGCCTGATCCCACTTGGGGGGGCCATTTCATGGCTTCCCCAAGTAGGTGCTCTAATCTCTACCACTGACAGCTGGGGGAGGCTTGTGTTGCCAGGGGTGGCATTTTGCATGCAAAATGCCCCCCAACCCTCTGGGGCCCTTCTCCCACCCCTCCTCCCACCCCCCACCAAGGCTCAGCCTGCTCCCACTTGGGGGGGGGCATTTCATGGCCTCCCCAAGTAGGTGCTCTGCTCTCATCTCTACCACTGACAGCTGGGGGAGGCTTGTGTTGCCAGGGGTGGCATTTTGCATGCAAAATGCCCCCCAGCCCTCTGGGGCCCTTCTCCCACCCTTCCTCCCACCCCCCACCAAGGCTCAGACTGCTCCCACTTGGGGGGGCATTTCATGGCCTCCCCAAGTAGGTCCTCTCAGCCCCTAAAGTCCACCCATTACAGCCCCACACAAACACTTTATTTCTTGAACAGCTTTAGGTTACACAGCAGGGGGGAACACCAAAGGGCATGGCAGCACTATCTTACACAAAAATAACACAACTTACTTAACATCAGAGAATCACAAAGCACAATTCCTGTTAAAAACACTTTATTTCTTGAACAGCTTTAGGTTACACAGCAGGGGGGAACACCAAAGGTCATGGCAGCACGATCTTACACAAAAATAACACAACTCACTTAACATCAGAGAATCACAAAAACACAATTCCTGGCAAAAACACTTTATTTCTTGAACAGCTTTAGGTTACACAGTAGGAGGGCACAACAGGGCATGATAGCAATGTACTACAAAAAATAATACAACCCACTTCACCGTTTTTGACAGCAATTGTGTTTGTGTGATTCTCTGATGTGAAGTGAGTTGTGTTTTTTTTGTGTAGTACACTGCTTTCCTGCTCTGTGGTACCTTCCTACTGTGTAACCTAAAGCAGTTACAGAAATAAAGTGCTTTTGACAGCAATTTTTTGGGGTGATTCTTTAATGTGAAGTGAGTTGTGTTATTTTTGTGTAAGATAGTGCTGCCATGCCCTTTGGTGTTCCCCCCTGCTGTGTAACCTAAAGCTGTTCAAGAAATAAAGTGTTTTTGACAGGAATCATGCTTTGTGATTCTCTGATGTTAAGTGAGTTTTGTTTTAATTTTTCTGTGTGGGGGACTGCTGGTGTAATGTGTCATAATGCTTTGCCTACTTGTACTTTGGAAGGGAGAATATAATTTTTTTAAAACTTTATTTTGTGTTGTTCTTGTTTTATTCTTTGTTGTGCAGTTGGTTCCCATCATAGGGAACAATGGGGCTGGCTGGCCAGCCATCTCTGTAGGTGGTGGGGGAATTTGAGGGAGGGTGTCTGTGGTTCAGGTGCTCTTTCACAGGGACCAGCTGGCACTCAGAAGTGTGCCCACCATTGTGGCACCCCTGGGCTGTGCAGAATTGCCCAGGGAAAGAGAGTTTAGAAGTTCCCAGCATAGGGAACAAAGGGAGAGGGCTGGCCTTTGCCAGCCTGTTCCTGGGGTTATGGGTGTGGGGCAGGTGGGGGTGGATTTGGGTCTGTGAGGGGCTAATGTGGGGATTTGGGTCTGTGTGTGGCAGCTGGGGGGGAATTGGGTTTGTGTGGGGCTGTAAGGGGTGGACTTTAGGGGCTGAGAGGACCTACTTGGGGAGGCCATGAAATGCCCCCCCCAAGTGGGAGCAGTCTGAGCCTTGGTGGGGGGTGGGAGGAAGGGTGGGAGAAGGGCCCCAGAGGGCTGGGGGGCATTTTGCATGCAAAATGCCACCCCTGGCAACACAAGCCTCCCCCAGCTGTCAGTGGTAGAGATGAGAGCAGAGCACCTACTTGGGGAGGCCATGAAATGCCCCCCCCCCAAGTGGGAGCAGGCTGAGCCTTGGTGGGGGGTGGGAGGAGGGGTGGGAGAAGGGCACCAGAGGGTTGGGGGGCATTTTGCATGCAAAATGCCACCCCTGGCAACACAAGCCTCCCCCAGCTGTCAGTGGTAGAGATGAGAGCAGAGCACCTACTTGGGGAGGCCATGAAATGCCCCCCCCAAGTGGGAGCAGGCTGAGCCTTGGTGGGGGGTGGGAGGAGGGGTGGGAGAAGGGCCCCTGAGGGCTGGGGGGCATTTTGCATGCAAAATGCCACCCCTGGCAAAGGAAGCCTGCCTCTTCATTTTTTCCCCATAGGAAATAATGAAGAAAGATCAGCAGCAGCATGCTAACAATATGCTGCTCCTTCGCTTTCTTATGGGAGGATGGGGGGACCTGCTTTGGGGGGCCATAACATGGCCCCCCAAAGTCCAATCTGTCTGAAACTTGGGTGGTTGTTAGAGAAGGGTTAGAGGAAGGTCCCCACCAATTTTGGGCTTATTCGGTGGGAAAATGCCTCCCCCAGACGTCCTGGAAGACGGAGGCATTTTCCCATTGAAAAGCTGAAAGAAAGCCGAAAGAATCCCGAAACGTTTCGGCTTTTTTCTTTCGGCTACCCGAAACGTTTCGGCATTCCCCGAAACGTTTCGGCATTCCCCGAAAGAAGCCGAAACACTTTTGTTTCGGCATTCTTTCGGCATTCTGAATGCCGAAACGCACATCCCTAGTCTTTACGGTTTTATGCCATATAAATTATATTTAATGTGTTTTAATTTGTTGTAATCTGCCCTGAGCCCACTTGTGGGGAGAGCGAAATAAAAATCTAAGGCAATTAAATTAAATAAATAAAGAAGAAGAATTGGAATCAGGCTGCCATATGTGAGATGAAATTTGGGGAAACATGTTCTTTTTGGACTTGTGGAAGTCTGGTCAGTTCAGGATGTTTTCTAATTTGACGTTAGGAAAGGGTAAACGTGAGAGCCCTACACAGTTACACTGAAAGAGGGCATGGATTTATAGCCTTGCTGTAAGATTAACTTGCAATGCAGGCCAGGAGAGCAACCATATCTTTTTAGGACAGAAGGAAAGATGTGAAACTGGGTTTGTCAGGGTATATTAGCACTGGTTGATGTCTGTGCACTGCATCTTGTCTTCACAGTCTAACCATGTTAAATAAACTCTGGTTTCTGATTACATTGGAACTGAGCAGACAACTTCAGTAATTGCAGCTGTAACTATTATTTACACTTGAGTGGGTGTGAAGCTGTTAAAGTTTGACCTTCTAAATCTCTTGACTACATGAAATACCTTAAGGTCAAGACACCTACTGAGCACAACTTCCAAACATCCCTTGGATTCTGTTTATTCTTCACAAAGCATTACCCTGTACATAATGTTCATGTTAATTCATTCACAGATAGTAATTTCCTGGCTTCATTTTTAGAACTAACTGTTCCATTTTATTTATATTTTTAATAAATAAAACCTATTCCCTTTGTATGCCGGTGTTTCCCCAGAGAGCCTGGCTTTTCAAATTTCCTCTGCAATCTGTCACAACAACAATTATGGTATGACTCAGGGAGATGAAAGAAAATGGTCTGCTTTGGGGAGAAGGTGAAAATTCGTATTTGTTTCTCCTTATATGTTACAAGCTGAGGATCTAGCTGTTGGAAGGTTCATCCATAGGGGCTGCTTCATATAATAGTTTTTGTTCTAGGAGAACCTGATTCCCCAAATTTATCCTCCATAAAGGGTGCTTGCATGCTTTCTTCCAAATATACTTTGACAATAATTAGGAGAGCAGAAGTGTTGTTCAAGAGAACCATACTTTTTCATTATGTCAGCAACACACAGAGTCTCTCTACATGAGATGCCTCGATGAGTGTTTGTCAAGTGTAGGGAGACGCTATGTTAGCTGTGAAGCATGGTTTAAAAAGACAGAGCCGGCAGAGATTGCTCTGCAGAGGTTTGTCAGTTTCATCTTTGCCTCCCCAGAGACTCTGTCAATTTCACCTCTCCAGTCTAAAACTGCCCGCGATTGAGGGCAGCAAGGGAAATAGGCTGGAGCTGCCTTCCGGAGCTGGGCTTGGACCTGGAGAGGTTATAATGGGCTGAAGTTTCCCTTCTGGCATTTCACAGCCCCTTCACACAGCTCCAGTGTATATCAAAGCCTTTGACCTGTCGCCAGTTCTCTCTTTTTAAACTACCCTTCCCAGCTAGCATTGCATCTCCTGACACGTGCTCTTCACGTGTCAGATGTCTTGTGTAGAGGACTCACAGAAAAATCTGGCGCAACGTTCTCTGTGCAGCAGTCCCTCTGGTGCTTTTCTGCACCAAGTTTTGCTCCTGTTTGACTTCTTAACTGCAGCAGTCCCCCTCTCCCTTACTTGTGGTATCATTTGCCAGTCATTGTCACCCCCCTTTTATTTTAGTTTTCTCTGTGTTTTTTCAGACTACAGCAGAAGTGGTCTGGGGGGGGGACAGGAAAAACACAACAAAAAACTTGGACACTAATAACTGGCAAACAATAGTGTATTTTTAATTTATTAACATTATTTATAGTCCATCTTTCTCACTGAGAAGCAAGGATTATATACTGTAAAACAAATATGATAAACGGCTGGGATATCCAATGAGAGCCAGTTTGGTGCAGTGGTTAAGAGCGCAGGACTCTAATCTGGAGTTGATCCCCCACTCCTCCGCTTGAAGCCAGCTGGGTGACTTTGAGCTAGTCACGACTCTCTGGAGTTCTCTCAGCCCCACCCACCTCACAGGGTGTTTTGTTGTAGGGATAATAACGGCATACTTTGTAGACCGCTCTGAGTGGTCATTAAGTTGTCCAGAAGGGCGGTATATAAATTGAATGTTGTTGTTGTTGTTAACAATGCAATAGGGTTTGGATATCAGAAAACTGACAACAGTTAAGACATCCCAAAACAGCTAAAATCCAAGCATAAGTATATTTAAACATGACACATTAAATGATGCTGAAGTTACATAGTAGGGGCATACATACAACAAAGAGCACACAGTAGTAGAGTCCACAGTCCCTATCCCTTTACCAAAGCATCTGTCTGAACCCCTTCAGAGAAATTAGCCTACTAAAGCTGCTGAGACACGGACGAGGAAATTTAGATTTCTAAATTGTTCTCCCTTCCTTCAATATCTCACACGCCCCCAATTTGTTATGATTATCTGCTGGTAGACAGTCGATTTAAAAGTGATTTGGAAAGCATATTAATTGAAAATAGGGGTGTTCAATGTATGTTGTGTAAGAAACAATTTGGTAAATTAGTTACGTGTTGTTTAAAAATACACTTTTTTTTGTCTGTCCTTGAATCTTTTGTCATTGAAGGTTCTTTTTGTGACCCTGAAATATGGCAAAAAAACTTCACACACCACTTTGTTTGTGATTTTTGTCACCCCTTGGGATATAAGCGGGTAATCTGAAGGATTTCAGCCCAAACTGAATGCACCAACTAACCGTGTGGCATTCAGCAATGTATTTTTTTAATTAAATATTCTTCAGAGCTATAAATTCTACCTATCAGAAAATGACAGTCAGCATGTTCAATCGCAGTAAGGCAAAGGAAATATATGTCATCATTTACAGGTAATTGGGACAGCAGATGTGACAGGAAACATTTCTCAAACATCCTGAGATGAGGGAATGTGCACAATGCACAGAATATTGGTCTGCGGGGGGAAAACTGATTATTTCTCCTAAAGGGGTTTTTATGGAGGCCTGAAATATTCAAAGCAGTGGATAAATCTCAAGAAAATCATAAAATCTGAGCTGCCAGTTAAAAAACTACAATCTTAGAAATTATTGTTAATGGGAATTGCTGAAAGAAGAGTGGAACCAAACCAGATTTCAGAGGGGGACAATTACAGTGTCAGAGAGACAGAACGTTCAGAGATTTGTTTATCCATGCTTTCTACTACTCTGCTGCTATCCTTTTTTTTATTATTGAAACTGTATATAAAATACAAACATACAATGAACACTGAAAGTAGTAAAATACTAAATACAAACAACAATGAAACAATATATAGCTCATTGAATTACAAGAGGTTATTATAACTGGTTAGTTACAGATTACTTAGAGAATGTACTGATCAATATCTAACCTGAACAACCTTAACGCAGTAATACAATATTTAATAAGAACGTGAAGATATCTTATATATTTGTGTATGTATGGAAGAATTTTAAACCTGGCAGGGAACTACCAGGGAAGTGCTCTACCTGATACATTCTGATTATATTCTCAGGGATTTCTCTTTATAACACTTCATTTTCCTCTCTTTGTCACACTCTCCCCTTTCTTCTCCATCATGCCACTAGGGATGCAGGCCATGTCATCCTGCCATCCTCTGACATCTATCGATAGCTAGAAAGAGAACTGTCTCTACCCTTTCCTATCCTGTATGGAGTTCCAACAATAAATGGACTCATATTTCTTTTCTAAAGCTTAGCCAAGGCTCTGAGTGTAAACTTATTTCTCTCGTCATGCATGTAGTCTCTCTGTAGTACAAGCACATGCACACACACTTCCACTGCATACTGTGCAATGGTGGAAAAAGTTGCCAGTACTAGCTCAACAAATACCAGGAGATTTTGACCGTGGTGCTGGGGGGGGGGAGGTGCATTAGGTTTGGGGAAGATATGATAGCACTTCCAGTTAAATTACAGGGCTCAAAAACCAGTGGGAGAACATATTAATCTTCCAGGATATTCCATTGCTGATCTAAAAGTGGCAGTCCTCAAAAGAAAAGCTTCAAAGGGAGATTATAACATGAGATTGCTTAATTTTAACTCATTCACAATTCAGAACAATGGACCCCTCCCCCCACCCTGCCAGAGCTCAACAACAACAACAACAACAACAACAACAACTGCGCTCATATTATACATTGGATTCTAATCTCACTACAAATGCTAATTTCTGCTCTAATCAGGCTGGATTGCACCATGTACCTTTACATCCTGTCATCTTCCTTTGTGACACCCCTCTCACCTTCTGGGATATAAAGGCTCAGGGAATCATGATTCCTACTTGTATCTGGAGGAGAGAGCTTTGACTCTCAAAACATTGTGCCCTGAAAACCTCGTTGGTCTTTACGATGCTATTGGATTTGAATCTTCAGCTTCACAGAATCACAGAATGACAGAGTTGGAAGGGGCCATACAGACCTTCTAGTCCAACCCCCTGCCAATGCAGGATGAGCCTAAAGCATCCCTGACAAATATTCATCCAGCCTCTTCTTGACAACTGCCAGTGAACGGGAGCTCAACACCTCCCTAGGCAGCGGAGTCCACCTTTGAACTACTCTGACTGTGAAAAAGTTTTTCCTAATATCCAGCCGGTACCTTTCTGCATGTAATTTAAGCCCATTGCTTCAAGTCCTATCCTCTGCTGCCAACTGGAACAGCAGCTTGCCCTCCTCCAAATGACAGCCTGTCAAATATTTAAAGAGAGCAATCGTGTTCCCCCCTCAACCTCTTCTTCTCCAAACTAAACATTTCCTGGGCCCTCGGCCTTTCCTCAGTTTCCAGAGCCCTGACCATCCTCGTCACTCTCATCTGCACCCTCTCAAGTTTGTCCACATCCTTTTTGAAGTGAGGCCTCCAGAACTGCACACAGTACTCAAGGTGCAGCTTGACCAGGGCAGTATAGAGAGGGACTATGATCTCCTGTGATTTTGATGCATTGGCCCCTTTGATACAACCCAAGACTGATTTTGCCTTTTTTGCAACCACATCACACTGACATATTTAATGTACTGTCCATGCTTCCCCCAAGATCTCTTTCGCATGCACTACTACCCAGAAATGTATCCCCCATACTGTATTTTTGCTTCACATTTTTGTGGCCCAGATGTAATACTGTGCACTTATCTATGTTGAATTGCATCCTGTTCACAACTGCCCACTTCTCCAGAGTATTCAGGTCTTGTTGAATTGTGGGTGTTTGCCACTCCTCCCAATTTGGTATCATGAGCAAATTAAATGAGTAGCCCATTTACCCCTTCATCCAGATCATTGATAAAAATATTGAAAAGTACAGGGCCAGTTAAATTCCAAGAGTCTTCCAGTTAAGACTCTAGGAATTTCCCCTAATCTTTTTAGCAAATACAATAGAGACATGGGGAAATTCCTAGAGCATCACTAGGGAGACCATTTTTTATCTCACTCCACAATGTTTTGAGGGCAGGGAGGGGGTTTGCTCACCACAGGTGGGCAAGTGGCAAGCATATTGTTAATGGAAAGCATCACTAAAAAAAATAACAGACTGCCATGTCCAACCTTAGACCTTGTGGTGTGTTCTGCTCTTCAGGGTCTGGAGCTGGATTGAACTGAGGAAGTTGGAGCTCTGGAAACTAGACGCTGAAGTACAACCAACAGAAGTGCAACTTTGTTGCTTAAGCCAGGGCAAAATAGTGGATTTCACATATTAATTTTAGTCCTATTCACTCAACAGGCTTCCTATCAATCACAGGGACAAATGTTTCATACCTGTGTTCTCTTCTGTGTCTTGAGAAGACTCTACCCCTTAGCACACATAATTCATGGTAGTTATCTAGGCTAAGTTCAAACACAAGAGCAAGCACAAAATACATGCACATGATATCCTGGAAACATCTATAACAGCTAATTTTAATACACTGGGAGCCAGTGTGGTGAGGGATCCCGTTTGATGTAGTGGTTAACGTGTCAGACTAGGCTCTGGGAGACTCACACTCTCAGCCTAACCTTGTTGTGAGGAGCATGTAAGCCACTTGGGGTTCCCATTGGGGAGAATAGTGAGGTATAAATAAAGAAAATAAATTCTTGACTTGCAGTTCTTAGTTCCCTCTTCTTGACAATCTCTCCCAGGTCCACAGAGTGATGATAACCAAGGAACCAGGGCAAAGCTTACCCTTCAGACCTTCCTCTTGCTCCTGCCTAAATGATCTCAACAGATAATATAATACATTTAAGTGCATTAATATTAACATATTCAACTATACAATATATTCAATATAATGTTTATATTAATTGTCATGAAAATTATAACCACAAAAGGCAAGTCGTTTTACGATTTCTTTATTTATTCATATTTGAATCTGTATGAAAGTGCCTTGAAGGTCAAAGTTTGTTGGTTTCCTAACCTTTGAAGATTTGAATTAATACACCAGGGGCCCTCAGCTCTATGGGGAGCTGGGGTAATCTGCTCCACCTGCACCCTTGCAGTTCAAAATTCCCTTTATTTATACTGTGGAACTCTCTGTGACATTCCAAAGTAATCTCCAAGACAGCCACTAATGAGGCTCAGAAACTCTTACTTCAATAAAGTTATGTATCACATACTTTCTGACTATATCCTGGGATATACGTGCCAGCACTGCCTGGGGAGATTTCGAGAATGATGCCTGGAGAGGGTGGAGTTTAGGAACGATGTGATGTCACTTCTGAGTGAGGTTCTAGGAATTTCCCCTGATCTCAAAGGTATAGACCATAGAGACAGAGGGAAATTCCTACAGGGTTGCTATAGAGGCCATTTTCCAGGGTTTTTTCCCCTTCTGCTCCTCAGAGCCAAGCTACAGGTCGGATGCTTGTCAGCTTCCCTCAAGTTTTGATGGGAAATGTAGGCGTCCTGGTCTTATAGCTTGGCTCTCCATTTAATTGAAGTTTACAGAAACCCGCACACACACACCCAGTGGAGGGGAAGGGGGGCACCCAGCGAGAGCCCAACACCTGCACCCCCTCCTGACCACATGTTCTCCCTCCCATAGACTGCCACTCTGTAACCTTCAATTAAATGGAGAGCCAAGCTGCAAGACCAGAATGCCTACATTTACCATCAAAACTTGAGGGAAGCTGACAAGTGTCCAACCTGTGTCAGGTGTCACTTGTAGCTTGGCTCTCAGTTTCTCAAAGGTCTGAGGGAGGGGATTTGCCTGCCACAGGCAGGCAAATTGGAAGCCTATCCCAGGGCTATACATTTTCCACATGGAGCCATTTTACCAGGTAGGCACTTTCAAACCACTTATTTTGCATACAGATTTAAAGGTTGTAAAAAGCATATATGAGAGAGTTTAATCAGAAGTGCCTGCATATCTGAATCAGCTCTTAATTAAGTTAATTTTATAACAGTACATGAAAATGTACACACTTTTTGATCTTTGGAACTTCAGGTTATTTTTTTCCCACTGAAGTCTTCTACAAATTTCCTGATAGTTTTGTAACTCTCCAGAAATCATTACATTCTGCTTGTCCCCATCTCATAAATAGAAGCCAGTAATAATTCAACTCAGTAATAATTTGCTTTTAATGAACAAAAGAAATGATAGTTTTATCAGTGTTCTAAAGTCAGCAGCACTCATCAACACTGAATAGAATAGATTAATGTTTCTGTACTGAGCCAGACAAGGCACTTTGTAATTTAAAATTTAATAATTTAATTTAATCTCACATCTATGCACTTTAATTTAGAAAACGGCCCAGTGAAGACTCTGCTATCAATTTTAATGTTGTCTTGTTAATTTAAATTGAAAGGCGGATAGATCTAAACTTGAACTTGAAGAAATACTCTTATTGATTTCAGCAAGGCTATTAATTGTTTCCCACTCTTCTTTTACTCAGATTCAGTGGAAAAATTAAGTCTGTCTCAGCTATTCGAACTAGAAATCAAATGTCAGGAAAACTCATTAGCAGTTACAACGTATGATCCAGGGATGCAAAAATTAAAACAAATTTGAAGGTTCAAGCTTGTGGAAAACATCGAAGAATTTTGAGATGAACTAATAGAATTTTAATAAGGCATTTAATAAGGGCAAGATTCTCCACATCCCTAACATCAGCGGATGATGGGGAGGGGGATATCTGGAAGCCAACTGACACATTTAATAAGCAGCAAAGGACTCTGGAAGAGAGCGCTCACGTTTTCCATTTCTTGTATTTTAGGAAGCTAATCTCACTCAGATCATATAGATAGTTTCAGGTGGGGAGCTGTGTTGGTCTGCAGACGCAAGAGCAAGTTCCGGATCCGATAGCATCTTAAAGATCAACTAGACTTCCAAGGCCTTATCGTTCAGATAAGCCCGTTTGGTGTAGTGGTTAAGAGCGTGGGACTCTAACCTGGAGAGCCGGGTTTGATTCCCCACTCCTTTGCTTGAAGCCAGCTGGGTGACCTTAGGTCAGTCACAGCTCTCCGGAGCTCTCTCAGCCCCACCCACCTCACAGGGTGTTTTGTTGTGGGGATAATAATAACACACTTTGTAAACTGCTTTGAGTGGGTGTTAAGTTGTCCTGAAGGATGGTATATAAATTGAATGTTGTTGTTGTTGTTGTTGTTGTTGTTGTTATTTCAAGAGTCAAAGCTCCCTGAAAGCCTACCTTGGAAATCTAGTTGGTCTTTAAGGTCCTATTGGATCTGGATCATGTTCTAAGATCATGTGAAATGTGTGTATTTTAATAATAATAGTAACATTTGATTTATATACCACCCTTCAGGACCATCTAATGCCCACTCAGATCAGTTTACAAAGTGTGTTATAACTATCCCCACAACAACAACTCTGTGAGGTGGGTGGGGCTGAGAAACTGGTAATGGTGTCCTCTGAGGCACGTACACATTTATGATCTACTTAGGGGATTTTAACAAACATTGTAAAAGGTGATTGAATTGCTTTAGATACTAGAGGAAGTTGGATACATTCAATCATCTTCATACAGCCTTCTCAAAGCTAAGATCTCAATCATCTTGCATGTGTACAGTTTCTATATATAGCCTGCAGTTCAAATGGAGAAGAATTAAAAAAAATAGCCAGTGCTTCTCCATACACTATACTTCTCAAGTGGAATTACACTAGATAACAACAACGACAACAACATTCAATTTATATATCATCCTTCAGGACAACTTAACACCCACTCAGAGTGGTTTACAAAGTATGTTATTATTATTCTCACAACAATCACCCTGTGAGGCGGGTGGGGCTGAGGGAGCTCTAGAGAGCTGTGACTGATCCAAGGTCACCCAGCTGGTTTCAAGTGGAGGAGTGGGGAATCAAACCCAGTTCTCCAGATTAGAGTCTCACCACTCTTAACCAATACACCAAACTTTACCTATGATGTTGCACTCCATAGGGATGTGTGAAATCCACTAAGTACTTCTAAGTTGGGGAGGTGTTCGCCTAGCCAGCCCAAACACTGGATCCAACTTGGAGGGCCAAATCTGCATTTATCAGGACCCAATTCTGCTGCATGTCTGGACCTATAGCCTGTGAGAAGTCATGTGAGATTTAGCTAGTGTATTACCACTATGAGATTCCAAATATGCACAGTTGTCCCTCTAAACTAAAGACCTTGTAAGTTTCAAGCAAATACAACAAAGGGAATCGATTTAACAGATCCCCCTCCCCATATAGATCCCTCTGTGCAGCAGCAGGAGAATGGCAGCTCTTTGCAACTTGGGATTGGCTGGGAATTCTCTGTGTTCCTTCCTTGCAAGGGTTTGATTGGAAGGGAGAGATGTCATTACCAGGAAATCAGTAGATTGGCTGGGAGTGCCCTTCGTCCTTCCTTGCAAGAGTCTGATTGAAAGGGAGAGATATCATTTGTAGGAAATATAATAAAAATAAAAACATGCTCATGGTTGCATCGGAACTTGGAAAGAATTGATTTTTTTTCTGGGAGAGGTTTTTGCAAGCATCTTGGAATTGTGTTACTGTTCCAGAGAATTAAGGTCAAGATTCGAAACAGTGATTTCAGCTTTGGGGTTTTGTTTTGCACACCCCTAATGTGAAATATATCAGGGCTTGGAGGGTGGACAGAAAAAGAGCTAGAAGCTGTCTGAGTTTAATCCCACCATAGGCAGAGAGCCAAGTTTTTTACTTGGAGTTAAGTAATTTGGTGGAGCCTTGACGGATGCAAGAGAACATAATGCAGGATTAAGAGTTGTGCTGCCTATTGTAAGGGTATATTTGCTTCCACTGTGCTCTACATGTATACGCATAAAGAAATAGATATTACAAATCTCACTGTTCAGGGAACTATGGAGCAGTTAATAATCTTTAGTTGTTATTGTGCGTTTGTGACAGCTAAAATACAAATCTGACAGATATATGTTCTTAAATGTTGGATGAGACTGTACCTTTCAAGTAATCATTCAGAGTAATCATCCTGTCATTTCTTAATCCATACTTAACCAGAGCACATTCATGTTTTGTGATTGTGACATTAGAAAAGAAATTATGTGATCAGTAAATCTGTCAGTGGAGCAACTAGTGATCAGGATTGTCAAAAGGAGGACAAAATTCCAGAGGTGCTGGTCATTCTTGGGACAGTATTCACCTTGGGCAAGCTACGTGATTGACTTTTAAATGATATTTGGGTTGAATTTGGGGTATTGAAAGAAGGGCCAGAGGAAATCTTTGTTTGGGGGCCTATGGCAACTCACCACAGCCCCACTGATCATAGTTGCCCAAGAAACTTCAAAATATCATTTTTCAATCCCTGCAATGAATGTGTGATTTATGATGATGTGCAGGTATTTGTTGATAGTTTGTAAGAGGAACGCCTCATCAGTATAAGGAAATTGATTGGTAATGTCGGCTTGGTTATGAGAACTCTGTGGCTCATCCTATTGTTTTATTTTCTTGCCTACTTAAATATGATATGAAGTTTAAACAGTTATCTCACAGTTAAAAGGAAACTGCCGTTCCAAGCGAAGGAAATAGAAGTTAGAAGGAATGGGATATATTCCCCTTATGGGAATTTGGATATAAACTTTTGCTCTTTGCAGGTGTCTTTCATGGTGTGTTGCAGCCATGCTGTCTAATGTTTGATGAGTATGATGTGTATTGCCCTCTAATGAGTATCAGGCAATATGCTTCAGTAGTGAGTGATAAGGTGCAGTAGTATATTGGTGATGGTGTCCTCTGAGGCACATACACATTTATGATCTACTTAGGGAATCTTAAGGGACATTGTAAAAGGTGATTGAATTGCTTTAGATACTGGAGGAAGACGAAAACATTCATTCATCTTCATACAGCCTTCTCAAAGCAAAAGTCTCAAGCATCTTGTATGTGTATAGTTTCTATATATAGCCAGCAGCACAAATGGAGAAAGATTAAAAAATAGCCAATGCTTCTCCATATACTATACTTCTCAAATTGAATTAAACGGGAAAAGAATAATAACAATAACAACATTCAATTTATATATTGTCATTCTGGACAACTTAATACCTACTCAGAGTGGTTTACAAAGTATGTTATTATCCTCACAACAATCACTCTGTGAGCTGGGTGGGGCTGAGGGAGCTCTAGAAGAGCTGTGACTGAACCAAGGTCACCCAGCTGGCTTCAAGCAGAGGAATGAGGAATCAAACCCGCTTCTCCAGATTAGAGTCCCACTGCTCTTAACCACTACACTAAACTGGATCTCTGATATGGCCAAGAGGGTTGAGAGTAGAGGTGGGTACGAACCGAAATACGAACCAAAGTTTGTGACGAACCAGGCTGGTTTGCAGTTCGTGAACCAGGGGTTCGTCAGAGCCCATTTCTGACGAACCGCCATGAACTTTAGGTTGGTTCATTTGGTTCATTTTTTGGTTCATCACTGCAGACAGCCTGGCACTGATCAATCAATTTTTTAGGCAATGGGATGGACTTCCTGCAGACCTTCTGCTGGCCCAGAAGTGGCCTTCTGCTGTCCTGGAAGTGATGATTTACTGACATTTTCATGAACCAAATGAACTGGTTTGCGAACCGGGACAGATCTGTGAAAGTTCATGGTTTGTGGTTTGTGAAATGTGACAAACCATGAACTGACAATTCGGGTTTTTTTCTGGTTTGTGCCCATCTCTAGTTGAGAGGTGAGCATGGGCTGGATAGAGGGGAACAGCAACTGAGAACCTGACAGTAATGAAATCCAGGTGAAATCAATCATCCTAGTTTACTTGCAGTTGTTGTGGAAGACTAGTGCAAATAATAATACAGTCCTTCAAAACAACTTAATGACCACTCAGAGCAGTTTATAAAGTGTGTTATTATTATCCTCATGACAATCACCCAGTGAGGTAACCAGGGTGAGAGAGCTCCAAGAAGCTGTGACTGACCCAAGGTCACCCAGCTGGCTTCAAGCAGAGGAGTGAGGAATCAAACCTGGTTCTCCAGATTAGAGTCCCACTGCTCTTAACCACTACACCAAACTGACTCTCATATGTTCAGTCAGTTAACATGGATAGTTCAGTTTGTTCAGTTAATGTGGACGAATACGTAACTGTTTCCTGACTTGGGGTTGAATGAAGCCTAGAGAGTATACATCCTACCCAAAAAATCTGTGGAACTCACCTCTGCTCCTTTTACATGACATTTAGCCCAAGCTTACGCACTTGTACTCAGAAGTCTATCCTACTAACTTCAATGGGACTAACTTTGAGGTAAGCATGGATAAGATTTCTGCTTTAGCAACAACCACATCATGCAGGGTCCCACTCTGGTCTGATACTAATGTTAGGACCTACCAAACTGAGTTCAGCTGGTTGCATACAGCATGTGGTATTTAGGTTAGCCCCACTGAAAATAAATGACAATGCATATGAGTTTTTCTGTTTAGTTTTATACTTAGCATAAATTATATAGATAGTCCCAATTTTGCTAAATGTTTGGAATGAAGAAAGCTGCATCAGGACATGAAATGAAATCTGGCATGTTATGGATCACCTGGGAACCAAGTAATCCCTTCCCTGCAGCTTGGCTGCACTCCCCTTGAAGGAAATGCATATGCAGAACTTAGACAAGCCACACAAAGAAGTAAAAATTCCCTTATATAAGATTTCATTCACAGAGAAGATCATATACGAGGCTATGCATAGTGAGACATAGCAACGCTGTCAACATTGAGAACTGGGGACTTTGGGCTATGCACTTCTCCAGTTCAGAGCTTCCAAGTTAATTACAAAATGACCCCCAAATCTCTCCAGAGTCCAGGCTCATCTTATAATTAGGTCAACACAATGAAGTCCCAATGACAACAAGACTTGGAGCTTGAAAGGATCCAGAACTTAAAATGAACTAATTCAGGGCAAATTGAGCCCATTTCATTCAATTTAAACATGTGATAACTGAAAGTGGCAAACTCTCTTTTCCAGATAATCCTGTGTTTAAGTTCAGGCATTCTCGCAAACAGCCTCAAAAGTCTGTTTTTTAACTGGTCCAGAGATAAAGAATAAAAAACTCCCCCACTCCCAGATCAGTTGGCAATTCTACCAAGAAGCTCTCCATTTGGCGATGGACTCTGTGGAAGATGGGATTCGGAAGTCATCTCAACAGCGTATAATACCATAGAGTCCATCTTCCAAAGCAGCCATTTCATCCAAGGGAACTTATCTCTGTAGTCTGGAGATTAGTTATAATTTCCGGAGATCTCCAGGCTCCACTTGGATGTTAAACCGCAACAAGGGGGGTGGGGTCTCCTGGACAAGTCAAACACTATCAATATACAACCTGGGGGCAAAGATACAATATCAAGGTTTCAGAAAATTATTTTATCAGTTTTTCTAAATGTGCAAAATGCAAAGTGCAAAGACAATTATTATACAATTAAATACAATGTTAGAATATTCAACAGGTAGAGTCAACAGGTAGAGTCAAAAGTCCATATGGTAAAGAGTCCAACTGGTGAAAACCATACAATTAACAATTCATTTTTCATTGACAGATTCAGTGGCATAGATCATCATGTTGTCTAGAAGAACTTGAGCTGAACGTTCCTTCAAACATACAGCCGACGGGTTTTTGCTAGCAGATTTCCAATTCCTGTTTTGTACTCTTACTTCCTCACAGGCATGATTTTCATAGACTAAAATAAAATTATTTTTTTTAAACTTTGTATGTACTTTATAGCAAGACAAAGTCATAAACCTTAAATATAAAGTACTTACTGGTCAGCAAGCCAATTCACACACTTTGCACTTTGCACATTTAGAAAAACTGATTAAAATTATTTTCTGAAACCTTGATATTGTATCTTTCCCCCCGGGCTGTATATTGATAGTGTTCCACCTGGATGTTGGCAGCCATACTTTGGCAACCATACTTTGGATGAAGGAGAATGTACTGACATTCCTGTTTGATAAATACACAGAGTAATCTGAAGTGCAGTCAAGCAATAGATAGCTAAATAATGCCATCATTGCATGTCTGACATTAACTCAACAATATATCAAACTTTAAGGCCAAATGTCCAACACTAAAAGAAAAATAACATAAACAAATACCCTTCTGATGGTGTACAGGTCACTGCTCGTAATACTTAGTCATTCCACCTTTAGCATCTTTATTGGTGATATCACAAGGCAGATGATGAACTGAGATCACCTTTGTTAAAACACAAAACAAACCTGCTTTAGCATCTTTATTGGTGATATCACAAGGCAGATGATGAAATGAGATCACCTTTGTTAAAACACAAAACAAGCCAGCTTTGAGTACATTGATCACGTAATGTACATTTATATTTCTCCATTCATTTATTTATATTTCTATCCCATCTTTCAATTTGTCAGACCATGAGTTGGCTAGCAAAATTTATTAAAATCTATGTCTGCTAAAACAGAACTAGGTGATACCATAACAAACACAGTACCAGGTAACATCAAGAAGGAAGAGGCAACTGACTCAGTTGAATCAATCACACCTGTGAAATCAACACCATCATCAGCCTGTTAAAAGACTCACAAGATCTTGAAAAAAGTAATGTTTTGTCAACAATATAAGATAAGCATGCCAAAAATGGGATATAAAAAGATGTTGGCTTTCAAAGCCCAACAAATGATCCTGATTAGAGCTCCACAGGTGGGATTCAAACCAGTTGCATTTTCAGCCTTTCTCTCTTCTGAACCTTTCAGATGCACCTGGTCTGCCTGCCTGCCTGCCTACCTGTCCGCCTAGCCATATGGCCTGGTTTGGCTTCTGCACTTTTAACCCTAAGTTAACCCTACATTTTGCATATATTGAAAGCACAATTTGAGAAAAGTTCATTGCTTCTCAAAGCTTCATCAGTTTCAAATGTAGAGCCATATTTTCCAGAAGTCACCCTCATTTTCCATGTTTGGCATCTGTTTTGAATTCCAGGAAGAAAAAACTGGATTTCATTGTCACAAAAATTCAATATTCTGACTTTAAAATGCTACTTTTATTGAAACTGATGGGTGAAATTATCATAGAGCAAAACTACAAGTGACTTTCTTCACGTGGAGAACACTAGATTTTTCTTGCAAGGTTACCTGGGAAGTGAAGTCCAAGTGGTCCTGCCCCTCTCTGTTAGAATTGCTGCTTGAACATTCATTTTCGTTTTCCCGGCCATGTCGGACGCTCCTCTCCGCAGGTCCGGGAGGAAGCGCCTGAGCAGCCTGACCGGGTGGTTGACCTGCAAGGGTTAACCCCCAGGACTCCCAGTGAGGGGGTCAGGGTCTGGAGTGCTGCGGGAAGAGCCCCCTGAAGTCAATGCAGGGGGTAAATTGCCCGTTTGCTCCAACGGAGGCTGGCAGACTAGTGCAGCACATTGCGTGCTGCCGGGCCATGGAGAACGGCAACAAAGCAGATTTAAGGTGAAAACCTGTAAGTAAGTGAATCTCTTCTGTTATTCCAAGCGTATGCGAAGGATTGGTGGGAGTTGAAGCTAAGAAGGCTCGGATATCTTCCCCTTCATTGAGTTTTGAAACTTAGTTGGCGGACTCCCCACCCCCTCCTAAGATGGCGACGAAAAAGCAGAGCCCGGCTGTGGGCAAATCTGTCTCGGCTGCATTGCAGGAGAAAGGAGAGTCTCTTGAAGAGGTGGTTAAACGGTCGATCGTTGAAGCTATGAAGCCCTTTGTTGACAAGCTAAATGAAATCGTCAAAGGGTTGACACAATTGAGAATGAAGTGAAAACCATTAAAGACGTAGCGTCTGGGACAGAACAGTCTGCTTGGGAAAACGCAGCACTCATGAAAACTACAAACAAAGAAGTAAAGCTTTTGGAGAATCAACTGATAGGGCTACAAGTGGAGCGTGCTCAGACGGTATTGGGTCTTCAGAATGTAAAGGAGGAGGAAAATGAAAATTTAAAGGATTTGGTGTTGGAACGTTTGGTGTCATCCGCAAAGGCAACTAAAGAAGAGTTAAAAAGCGATATTTTGGAAGTCCGCTGGACATCTTCAAAATATGCAACGAAGCGTAAGCTGCCTCGCGAGATTATTATTGACTTTTCATCTAAGAAGACTCGGGACACCATCTTATATAATTCGTATAATGTGGACTTGGACTTTCTGGGTAACAAGGTTAAGATATTGAAGGACGTTCCATTTCTAGCTCAGAAAAGAAGATTCAAATACAAAAGGTTTGCAGCTCTTCTGAGGAAGCGTGAAATAAAATACAAATGGTTATTTCCGGAAGGCATCTGGTTCAGTTATAAAGATCAAGCCTACAAGATAACATCAGAAGCACAACTGAGGGACTTTGTGTTTAATCATCAAGAGTTTCAGCAACAAGAAGATCCAGAATCTGAAGGGGGGAAGGGGGAGGAGGCAGTGAGCGCAGCTACCATAGCTGTTCAGAGAGAGCTGCGACCAAGACGTGGGGGGGGGGGGAGAAGACCTGATCCTGACTCTAGTTTGTATTTTATAAGGTCTACCAATCTAACGGCATATTAGAAAGTTTAACTTTAAATAACAGTATTATGAAGGGAAGGCAAGACTTTTAGTTGTAGTTGTAGTGTGTGTTTTTTATATGTTGTTCCTTTCCTTTCCCTTTGTTCTCCCTTTTTCCCTTTTGTAGTTTTTTGAGTTTAGTAATTAAAAAATAAAAATCTATAATAAAAAAAAGAATTGCTGCTTGAAGAGCCACAAGAGGGCTTTGTTTGGGGGCGGGCAGCTGCTACTTTCTCCCAGGGCGTCCTGCAGGCTGCCTGCTCCCGGGGAGCTGCTCTGGAAGTGGCAGCATCGGTGAAGCTTCAGCTGCAGTGACAGTGGAAGAATCTGCAGCAGCTCTTTCCACTGTCACTGTGGCTGAAGCTTCACCGATGTGGCTGCTTTCTCCAGAGCAGCTCCCTGGGAGCAGGCAGCCCACAGGACGCCCTGGGAGAAAGTAGCAGCTGCCCACCCCCAAACGAAGCCCTCTTGTGACTCTTCAGGCAGCAATTCTAACAGAGAGGGGAAGGACCACTCGGACTTCACTTCCCAGGTAACCTTGCAAGAAAAATCTAGTCACTTGTAGTCACACTCTTACTGTCTTATTATAACATTTCTATTTTGTAATACAGGATTGCTTTTCAGCTGTTTGCCAGTGGAGGAATGATGCAAAATCACCATTCTGTACTAGTTTCTTCACATGTAGAGATTCAGACTTTACTCTCAAATTTTGGAGAAGCCCCTCACCCATTTTACTGAACTTTCTGCCCTTGCCCATATCTAATAACCCATATCTTTAATTTTGATTATCTAGTTTTTACATGGAAGGGAAATATTTACAAAAGAGAATGCAATGTTGCTTTCATTCAAAATATTTTCAGCATTTTCCATGTTAAATAGCAACACATTATTATTTATTATTATTATTGAAGGGGAAATCATTGTTAAACCACAGGATGAGTCTACAGGGACACATGAAAATGCAGTGATCATCTTTATTTCTTCATTTTTATTGACATTTTCAAAAGTTTTTTTAAAATAACCCAACCAATATTGCTCCAGCTACCTACTTTGTCCTAACCTACCCAAATGAAGCTGACTCAGTTATTACTTCAAACGATGTTTTAAAACGTTAGCTAAATATGCAACTTGGTCAATTCTAAGACATCAAGTTACCTTACCTAAGTAGCCAATCCACAAACACTCACTTAGCATTCCTTCCTGCCACCCTTTCTTCCAGCTTCCTCCTCTGTGCCCACGCCAGAACCCTTTTGCCCAGCTTCACCAGTCAGAACACAGTCACTGCCCCTGTATGTAGCCTTCTCCTGTCAGTCCTGGTATTTACCTCCTGCTTGTACTGGAGTGCCATTGGTGTTTGGAAAACTATCATGCCGACTATTGCGTATTGGGCTGAACTAGGTCAAACAAAACCTCTAAGGTATTTGCTATATTGAATGTATTTACTGTTACACATTGAGCATCAGGTTATGCCAGGGTTCCATATGCCTGCAATTCCCATAGGTTACACATTTGCCTTCACTTCACTATCATTGGTTACATTTGTCTGCACATTCATTGGGTACTTTGGGGGGGCAGCAGCCAATCAATCCACTCCAATAAAGACCAATCAGTGGCCTGCCTATCTTATATGTTGTATATAGTTCATGCAAATGTTGCTATTGTAAAGTACATGTTCTTATTGGTTACTGGCTATTTTCAGGGCAGGGTTTATCTGTATATATTGAGGGCTTCTGTTCAGCTTCGTTGTAGTGTGTAGTGTCATCTAGTGAGTAGTATCTGCTGTCGTCTGTCTGTTCTGGCTTGCAATAAAGAACCTTGTTTGGCTGAAATCACTCTGGGCAGCAATCATTCTGAGCTCCAAGCTCAGTACACAATACTGACCTTCCTCTCAGCTCTGTTTGAGCAGGGAGGAAAGCCCACAGCAGCCTGAGAGGGAGAGTCTTTGGCAAGGCCCAAGCCAGGGGTGTGTGTGCGAGAAGTGAGTATGCTAGGGAGTAAGGAATCGGGGCTGCAGTGAGTAAGTGAATGGAACAGAAAATTCTGAAACATATCTGTATGCAAACTCATTTCTTTGGTGGTGTATGGGCTGCCCAT
This sequence comes from Eublepharis macularius, assembly GCF_028583425.1. Lineage (NCBI taxonomy): Eukaryota > Metazoa > Chordata > Lepidosauria > Squamata > Eublepharidae > Eublepharis > Eublepharis macularius. The sequence continues at coordinate 23,268,778 of NC_072796.1, forward strand.
ATCTTATGAGATTTACTGGAACTGCATTGTAACACACTGAACAAGCAGAATCCTGCAAATAGTGCCCCACCAACTTCTTGAGCAAAGGTTCTACATGTGGGAGTTGAATTTTTGACCTAGAAATCAGATACTATTCCTTTGTTAAGACCAGTTTCAGAGTTCTCCTTCTAGGTTCCCTGCTAGGGTTGCTGGTCTCCTGGTGGGTGAGGTGAATCCTCCACTCCAATCATCTGGCCAGCAAGGGGGGAAAGGCGAGGAAATGGCCTCCCGGGGTGCACTCCCAGCACAGTGCAATGACATCACTCCCAGGAATGATGCCATCGTGCAGGTCCTGGGAGTGCTCACACCATGCCAGGAGCAAGTGTGCACTTTGCACGCATGTGGGAACATTCATAAGGTAAGATGTGGGTACCCCCCCCCACCCTCTGGAAGGGAAAGGAGACCTGGCAACCCTATTCCCTGCTGATTAGAAAGAATGCTAAAACTTCTTACTTTTGTGATTGCCAACTCCAGCTGGGGAAATTTCTGAAGATCTGGAGGTGGTACCTGGAGAGGGCAGAGTTTGAGAAGAGTGACCTTCTGCAGGTATATAATGCCATAGAGTCCACTCTCTGGAGCGGCCTTTCTCTGTAGTCAGGAGATTAGCTTTAATTCCAGGAGAACTCCAGACTTTCCTAGGAGGTTGGTACTCCTACCTACTTTCCATGCATCAAATAACATATTTCAGTAAATTCAGAGTTTGGTGAATGCAGTGCCTCTTACCCCATAAGCATTTGTGTGTGCACCAATCCCTGTAAAATGGGAATAGGTATGAGTTCAATGGCTTTACCAAGAAATTGTTGGCTTTGACAGCATGTTATCTCTGCCTGGAGGAAGCATGCAAATGTATGTTTAATTTAGCAATGCCAGGTCTAGGCTATAGTGGGAGGCCTCCTGGCCTCCTGGGTCATTGCTTGCCAGCACCTTAAGCACTGGCAGTATGAAAGGGGGCAGATTTTCCCTCCAAGACTGCTTGCTGTGGCTGGGCAACCTCTGCTAGTGAGTCGCTGGGTGTTATTTAAAGGTCTTTTTGTTCCACACTTTAAGTTTATGTATTTATGGCTTATATCTCAGCCCAAATATTTGATAGGGGAGAAGCAAGAGCCCATATCTTCTTCAAATGAAATGACACTAGAGGCTGAGTAAAGTTCAAAAGGAAACAGCGGGTTTATTGACGAGGCAGGGTTAGCATATAGGTAGGCAGCAAAAGTAAAGCTAAGGCAAACTTTGGTTGTAGAACAGAATACTTCAGAAGGATTAGACACAATAGTCTTCCTAAAACTTAGTTCAGTTGTCACAGATCTTAAAAAGTGAGAGGTTGGTAGTTTCAGACTTATGTTACTTTAACAAGATTCCTTCATAGATTTCATTTTACAGCTTAGGTGTTCTGACTTCATCACAGCACTCTTTATCCTTTACACCAGACATAGGGTCCTCCTATAAGCCAATCTTCCTTCCCCCCTAAGGGAAGTCTCCTTACTACCCACTTCCTCTGCTAACAACACATACCCAGTTCTATCTTGTCTGTGTAAATTACTACTAGTTCCACACTCAAGTACTTTATCTAAAAGTTTTCCATAAACCTAAAATTGTCCCAATTAGGGCGAACTTTTTCCTCACATAGAGGGTTCTTTGTCAGACTCCAAACTTCAACTCCTTCAACAATTCTGTCAGTGCCAACTGTTACTTTCTCACTGGCCAATCACAAAGAGAGGGGCACAGGCTGTCAATTAGTCTCCCTTCAGGCAGTTTTTTAACCCCTTCCCTTCCACTCTCTGGGTGCTTCACTTAGGAAGCCTTTCATTTGGAAGCCCATTCTGCCGCAGCACTCATGTCACTTCAGGTAAAAAAAGGAAGCAAAATGGTGTACACCCCTGGAGATGCTGGATTGTCTAAAGATATCACATCCAGTTTTTTACTAGAAGTGATGCCAGACCTACCCTCAATTTCTGCCGGGAGTTGCGGCAACTGTAGTTCCATCCCTATAATTGGGAACACAGCTTTTCAATAATTCTAATCACTCAAGCTCCAACAAACAAATCTCATAAAAATAAGTCAAAGATGGCCTCAAAAATAATGTAAAGCCAAAAAAATGTTCACTGGGTACTTCAAAGAGAATTTCAGAAAAATCTCTTTGAGGCCTGCCTATCTTGAAGCCTACCAAGTCCAATTCATACATTTTAACTAGGGAGAACACAGGAATAAAGCATTTTATAACTTGGCAGGGGGCACTATTTCCAGAAGGTTTCCACGCAAAACATGATCGGGAACTCTTCATGCTGTTCTGCACTAAACTTGCAAAATAATACAGTAACAGCAGATTGTTGGAAGTGCTTTCATTACCTCAGCAAAAACAGGAAGGCAGTGTCAAGTGCCCTCAGAAGGATACAAGTTGGATGAGGGAAGGGTGCACTCAGCTTGGTGAATCAACATTTTTAACTACAGTTAATTTGGTAGTAATTAACTGTTGTCTGTCTATCTGCACAAAAATAGTTTCTTTTGGAAAGAATCTTTCTGGTCACATGGATCAGGCCATATGGGATACATTCTGAGCCACACTTAGCAGATTTACACCCATTTAAGCTCATTGAGGGCCAGGCTACAAGTGACAAATGACACTTGAACAGCAAGTGGATTGAGTGGAGGGCAAGTGAACAGGGAGAAATACACTTGCCGTTCAAGTGTCATTTGTCACTTGTAGCTTGGCCCTAAGTCAAGGGACTTAGAAAAGTTTGGACTGCAGTAAATGGAAGCTTGTAAGTAGATAGGATGGGGCATGACTGACATCTGTCTGCTCTTGAAATCTCCTGTGGTCTGACGCCTCATTTACTATCTGGTTTTATATATTTTAATTGTATGTTTTAACTTCTGTATTTAACTGCTGTCGTGAACCACCCTGTGCCTGCTTGTGTGGAGGGCAGGATATACATGTATAAACTGAAACTGAGTTCAAAGATTGCAAAAATAAGCATATAGTCATGTGATTTGTTTTCTTATCATGCTTGATTTGGATGTCAGTGGTGTTGGGGATGTGGGGGCAGACAGAATCTTTTCCCAGGGGTTCATGGTGCCTTTTGGCAGCCCTATTTATTCTATTTCATTTATTTAAAACATTTAAACGCTGCCTTTCCACCCAAATAAGGTCCCCAAAGTGGCAAACAACAGATATTAAAACAGGAACAACCATTAACATCACACACACGCACACACACACACACATAAATGCAATAAAATACATATATAAACAAACAAAGCCATAGATGCACAATCAAGGAGGGAGACCAATTTTGCCTATACCTGAGATGAGGTGACAAAAGTTTTGTGACTGGTTGCATTTTTCTTTTTCCGCTCAACAAAACTGATAGAAGCAGAGAGACATTTAGGACACTTTTGTGCCAGATGCAAAACATTCAAATTGTGCTGTTCCTCTATATGATAAAAATAGAATAATAATCTAAATTGACAGGGTGATCTCCTTTAATGGGACCCCAAATCTGCTGTCTGAACCATGCTGACTGAGGGCCAAGCTACAAGTGACGAATGACACTTGAAGGGCAAGTGGATCGAGTGGAGCACAAATGGAGGGAAAGTGAACAGGGAGAAATACGTTTGCCATTCAAGTGTCATTCGTCACTTGTAGCTTGGCCCTCAGCCTTCCTAATGATAGATAAATGATTGTAGGCAGGGCCAGCGCACCCAATGAGGCAGGTCCACCCCCACCTTGAGAACTGAGGCACTGAAGGGGGCACTGGAGGGGGCACCAGGAGCGGGGGTGCGCACTGTGGAGCTGGCATCAGCAGCACTGGCGGCTGAGCGGGAGGGATGGGAAGCTGCTTGCATGCCGCCCCAATCACCAGCCATGCCTGGCCCGCAGCTAATGCAGCCTGCCAGCCCTTCCACCCCGCACTGCTGCCGCTGGCGCCAACACATGCCCCCAGCCAGGCGCAGCAGCCACAGGCCAGGCACGGTAGGCGTCCAGGGCAGCATGCAGAACAATGGAGCAGGAGGGCTGGGAGGATGCACATGCACCTCCTTAGCCACCCAGTGTGCCTGACTGGGAGTGTGGGCAGTCTCTGCGTGCCGTCCCAACCACCCGCCACACCAATGGTGCATGATGATGTCACACACAGTGATGTCATCACACAGTCCAGGGCATGCACATAGGGGCAGCCTGAGGTGCCAGAAACCCTGGTGCCACCCCTGATTGTAGGTGGAGTGGAAGAATGAAGATATAGAACATGCTGGTGTATACAGCTTGGTCAGGCAGGAAGAGATCTGAAAATCAGTCTGCCAGTAGCTGTGATTGCTTTATCATACCATGGCTCTACACCAGCATGTCTACTTCTGCAAAAAGGAAAAAAATGAAGAAGCACATTTGATATGGTACTTGTGGCGCTGCAAGAAGTGATTCATAACCCCCCTCTGATTATAGTCAGCTCCTAAGGGAAGCAAAAATGCTACGGGATTACACAACAGAGACAAAAGTCTTCATTGTACAGCAGTCACTGCAACTTTCTCTCTTGCCAAGGGGATGCAGAATTCCCAGTGATCCTTCACTCCATCACAGATTTTTAGTACGTGCAGTATCAGTGCGAAAGGCAGTTACATATTGGCTCTTAGAATCTGGTAAGTCCCGTTTTCCCGTCCCTTCAAGCATGGATTTCTTTAATCAGGCTGTGGTTCCTTCCAGGCCTGAGCATGCTATTTCTCCCCACCCCTTTCTCCTCTCCCACACAACATGTACCATTTTTCCATCCTGTCTAATTAAAACATAGCTTTTCCCTGTGGTTGCTAGCCTCCAGGTGGTAGCTGGAGATTTCCCGGAATTACAACTGACCTCCAGGCCACAGAGATCAGTACCCCTGTTTCAGGACCTGCAACAGGTGAGCCCTTGAAGCACAGACAACTCTGCAAAATCTTGGCTTGTTCCCAATCACCAGAAATCTGGGAGGCAATGAAAGGTCACGCCCGAAACTGTCATCACCTCCTGGACATGTGCCACCACCAGTTGGGTCTGGGCCAAACCCTTGAACTTGGGGTAGCAAAATACTTTGAGCCTTCCTGGGCTGTGGGAGAATACCACAAAACTATAAGTATTAACCAACCATATCCCACCACAGTGGTATCCTGTATGATCACAAGAGGCAGAAGAGGCTCTATTGCTATCCTTGGTAGGGAAAACATCATAATGACATTTTTTAATTCTAACCTGTTCTGTCATAATATGGTATCTGGGTGTGCTTAACAAAGGTATAGATCCCTTAGTTTAAAATAAAAAAGTGAGTCATTGACTTGCATTGTTCACATTGCAAATTGCCAGGTATAAAAAAGGAAACAAAAGACATGTCCTTAAAATATGCTGGCTTTTTATAATATAATATTGAACATATCCAAGAGGTACTCTTTAATACTTTTGGAGAATTGTGTATCCTCCCCACAAACTGCAAACTTCCGGCCCACAATGAAATATGAAATTTTGGGCTTGCCTATAGATTTGAACCAATGTATTTCAGAAAAGCCTTTGAATTTTCTTCACTAAAATGAACTGAAATTATTCCGAGACATACAGCTGGAATTCATTTGGAATGGAAATATCTATGCGTGAATCTTCTGTACACAATATAGAGGTGTAGAGATTATCTTATTCTATGAATGAAAGAGAACTGCAACATCTATTCACCAAGAGAAAAGGAAACCCGAAATAAAAGGCAAAACTGCACATTACAATGGACATGGTCTGCTGCTTTTCAGAATATATAACAACTACTTTAGCATATCTTTCTCCTGATATTATTACAATGTACCAGCAACAGCTTATGATGAAGCATGGAGGTGATGAATAATATAATGAGAGGAGGCAGGATACAAACTAGACTTCACTGAAAGGAGTTTGCAGTAAAGATACAATGAGTAAAGAGGGGAGAAATTATGGTCCTTGAAAGATGGGTGGGCTAAAAATGTGACAGAATGTGGAGAGAAGTAACAATAGGGGATTCTAATTTTGATGGCCATTCCATGTTCCTTTTGTATAGTTCTGTCTTAAGGTTAATTTTTTTATCTCATACATTTAGAGATAATCTCGTTTGCTTGAGGGAAAGGCATCCAGAACACAAAAATATGCGGTTACATTTTAAAGATAACTGGATTCGGAAGAGTCAAGGGCCATCCTAAGTACATCCAACGACAAACCTTTGCAAATTATAGGGACTGTGAGACAAAATTTGGTTTGTGATAAGAGTCATGTTGCTTGGAGTTAGCATCCTGGGCCACTGCGACAAAGCTAGCTAGCTTGATGGGATCTCCAAGAAAATAAGTTATGCCTGGAAACTTGTAAAGAGAAAATAAACCACTCCGTATAAAACTTCCAGAATGCCTAGTTTATTAACAAAAAATAAGGTTCTCAGTGAAGAATACAATTCCAACTTCCAGGCTGAGGAAGTACAGCTGTGACTCTAAGCTTCAGACTTTATATATACAAGGTAGAGATGGGCACGAACAGAAAAAAAAAGAACATAATGTTAGTTGTCCGTTGCCGTCCACAAGCAGGGACTCACGAACAACCACGATCATGGCCCTGTTCATGAAAATGTTCGTGGTTGGCTGTTCGTGGGGGGCAGCAGACTCTCCTCCAGCCATCATCCAAGTCAAGATCCCTACTGCACCACTCCCAGAAACCTGATCTGAGCAGGAACCAGGAAAAGTACCAATAATAAATAATAGCTTGGCCCCAGAGCCTGGCAGCAGCCCTGGAACTTGAAGGAGTAGATCCCTACCACACCACTCCCAGAAAACGTACCTGAGAAGGCAGCAGGAAAGGTACCAATAATAAATAATAGCTTTTCCTAGAGCCTGGCAGCAGCCCTGGAACTTGAAGGGGTAGATCCCTATCCCACAACACACAAAGAAAATTCAAGCTCCAATGCACTCTCTCTATCAAAATGCCAACAGCAACTGTCTCTCTCCCTCTCCACTGTCTGCAAAGTTAGAGCTGGGAGGAGCCCCCCTCCCCCCTGCTCTTTGCTCCCTTGTTGTTAGAAATTTGGAGCTCTACACTTGGAAGGAAGACCTGCCTATCAAGCTAAATTGGGCTTAGATTGGGGTTTCCAAGGCAACAGCAGGAGTTCAGACAGAGTTCAGACAATCCCTGCCTGAGTTGCCATGGGAATTGATTGCAGGTGCCAGACTGTCTGGCTTAATGAACAGCAAGACGAACAGCAACTACGGAAGCTTGCAATGACCACCTGTTCATTTAGAATGGGGCCTCACGAACAGCTTGTTTGCGAACAGTAGATTGGGCTGTTCGTGGCTTTTTTTTTTGTTCGTATTGCTGTTCGTGCCCATCTGTAATACAAGACTGTAAAAATCAAGTCTTAATAAAAAAAAATGGAACAATGAGGAAAGAAAAAGAAAAAGATGTGAGGCAGTAACAGAAGAGATCAATAGCAACTGCACAGCCACTATGAAATGCCAATAATATTCAATTAATGAACAAATGAAATGAGTGTGTATTTGGTTATTATCTGCTTGAACATGTTGGGCTTTGGACAATGACTCTGAGCTTTCTCTCTGTGTATTAAATGTGTCTAGTCATGTGTAGAAGTTTTTTAAATGGAGGCGCTGCTCTTGCCACTTTCCTGAAGCAGCTTCCAGAACCAATAGACAAGTTGACTCTGAAATCTGGAGTAAATTTAGAAACATCTTTTGATGGAACAGAGATGGGGAAAACACCTTGCAGGCCCTAGCGCACACACGTTTGCGTGTACCTCTGCAACACAGCCAAAACCTCTGGATTCCCACACAAGAACACAATAATAATTCAGTTTCATGATCTATCAGTTTTCAGTATAAATCTGAAAAAGTGGACGAGTATTAAATAAAACAGCAGAGTGTGCAGTTGCCTTGGTGGAATGATCCGAGTCTGTTAAAGAAATAATTGGTGTGGTGGTTATGTCTGTCTTATACCCAACTGGATTTCTGAAGAATCATCCAGCCTGCAGGATGGGTACAGAGTCAATCAAATGCTAAAATGTGGGAATGGGCCAGGGCTAGGAATAGTAGGCTGTACCATAGCAGTCCCTAGGAGTATTGCAGCCACTGGCAGCCATTTCCCCAAGTATACCAAGGTATTGGAAAGGGCTCCTGGGACCTTTCCAAGTCAGTATCAAATTCAAATTTTATTATTACGGTCATAGACCAGCAAGCAAGATACAATACATAGTAAAACTTATGGGTAACTAAAACAGCAGGACATTAAAACAGTATAGTAAAATGACACAAAATTATTTTATAACCCAATACTACGTAAAACCTAATCCAGCATAAATACAAAATTAGGAGAACTCCCTTTAGTTAGTAACATAATGTATCCTGCTCTTCATTGACAACCATCCGAATTTAGCAACCTTGTATGTTACATCCGATTTTTTATCTGACAGCAATTTCGAGAGAAGAAGAGCTCTTTGTCTTCCTGGGTACAGTACAAGTAAAGGCATTATATAGACTTTTCTGATCTGATTGTACATTTTACACTAAAAAAATAACATGTTCTAAGGATTCTATTTTCCCATCAGCACAGGGACACAGGCATTTTTCTATCGGAATTCTTTTGTATCTGCCTTCAATTACAGCGGAGGGCAAAGCATCCCATCACGTTAATGTGAAGGCTCTCCTGAGTTCCTGATTTGCCAAGTTGTAAAGATAAGGCATATCCAGGGAGGCCATTTTGATTAGTTAGAGAAAGGAGGAACATTTTGGAATGCTTCCAACAGCCACTGCAGAAAGAAAAAGATCAATTTTGGACCTGGCCAGGACTTGAGAGTGGGCTGGATCTAGGGTTGCTAATCTCCAGACTACAGAGATCAGTCCCCCTGGAGAAAATGGCAGCTTTTGAGGAGGGACTCGATGGCATCACATCCCTGCTGAACACTCTCTCCAAACTCTACCCTCCTCAGGCTCTGCCCACAAACTCTAGGCATTTCCCAAGCCAGAGGTGGCAACTCTAGATGGATCTGATCACAATGGGTAGGATTAGGATGGGAAAAAGAGGGCTCTGATTATTCTACCTGCAGAGGGCACCCATTGGCTAACAACAGCAACAACATTCGATTGATATACTGCCCTTCAGGACAACTTAATGCCCATTCAGAGCAGTTTACAAAGTTTGTTATTTTTATCCTCACAACAATCACCCAGTGAGGTGGATTGACTGACTCAAGATCACTCAGCTGACTTCAAGCAGAGGAGTGGGGAATCAAACCCAGTTCTCCATATTAGAGTCCTGCTGCTCTTAACCAGGGCTTTTTTTCTGGGAAAAGAGGTGGTGGAACTCAGTGGTTGCCCTTGGAGAAAATGGTCACATGGCTGATGGCCCCGCCCCCTGATTGCCAGACAGAGGGGAGTTTAGATTGCCCTCCACGCCACCAGCAGCTAAGAGGGCAATCTAAACTCCCCTCTGTCTGGCGATCAGGGGGCGGGGCCACCAGCCATGTGACCATTTTCAAGAGGTTCCAGAACTCCGTTCCACTGTGTTCCAGCTGATCAAAAGCCCTGCTCTTAACCACTACACCAAACTGGCTGTCTTGCACTTGGTGATAATGGAATTCTAGGGAATAGCTGGATGAATGTGCATAATCCCTGAAAAAGTATGCATTGTAACTGCAGTGAGGCCTTATACTGCTATTGCCAGGCTAGCCCATTATTGACCAATAAAGCTGTATTCTGTCAGGTAACCGATACAGGAGTCTAAAAAAATGGAAACATCAAATTCTGCCATATATTGTACACATAACTCATAAAGTTTATTCTCTGGCTCCCCAGGAAGCTTCTGCCTTGTTCTACCTTCTCTGGCCTTTGTAAGATGATGAGCATTCTCAAAACCAATAACTTAATTATTGGTGTTGCATGAAATGTCATTCTCAAAAGTTGTAGCTCAAGCCTGTTATTTACAAGAAAAATAAGAAGCAGGCTGTTATGAATTCAAAATGGCTTCAGTCAGTCAGCTTCAGATTTAGCCAGGACTAGTGGCTGTTAGTTGTGAGTCATACATTAAGGCTTCCATTTTGTGGAAGTGAATCAATTAAAAAAAAATCAAAACACATTTCAATATGTTTCTGAATTACAGCACCAAACTGAAAAATAAGCACATCTGTAAATTTCCTGCGGGAGTTCAATTTTTGTTTTAAAAGCTGCAGAAAAACCAAGACTCGTGAGGGAAAAAAATCATTCCAAAACACTCACTGAAGACTTTACCCAAAGCTGCTACACGCTCAAGGGAGCATTTACTGTTAGGTCACCTGTAAATTGTTCTTGAGCAGAGGGAAAGCCTTGCACAGAGCAGGCATTTATCTGCAAAGTATTCCAAACAGTACCTGGTCCCAAATGAGCACTGAGAGGTTCAAATAAGATTTTCTGTCAGGCAGGATTCGTATAGAAAGCATGAAGGGATGAAGGCAAAGCAGCAGAAATCTCAAGGAATTAATGCTAGCAGCCAGGTAAATAAACACAGGCTATGTATTGCAAACAAACAAACTGTCCTAATAGAACTTTTGGTCAATAGAAAAGTTAGGCAGGAACCATCTCAAAACTAGGGCTACCCTGAAACAGTCACTGGAAATTTTCATACATGTTTTCAGGGCCTTAGTCAGGGCAGGGCCAGTGGGTGCACTACCCTACCTGAAACAATGATTCACTCTAACTAAGAACTGAATCAGGCCCTTTTGCAGCAATTTTTTACAAGGGGGAAAATGTTTGGGAGGTCCACACCTGGAACTGCCAGCATCTTCAAGTATAACAATAAGGGGACAGTTTACACATGAATTGGGATACAAGGCCAAGCCATTTTGATTAGTTAGGAAAAGAGGAGGCAGAGACTGGCAACTGATAGAAAGGCTGGGGCAGTGACATGGTGAGCAGCAGTGTCACAGATGTGATGACATCACTTCTGGGAGAAACAGGAAGTGATTGTGGGTAACTCTAGAAATTACTAGAAACTCTATGATAAACTCATAGAATAAACCCATAGCATTTCCAGCAATTCCTAGAGCTACCTGACCTCACTTTCAGGTTTTCCTTGGAAATTACATCACTTCTATTTTATCTCCTCTCCCCTACTTGGAGAAGCAGTGAACAATGGGAGCTCAGGGTGAGGGGTCTCCACTCAGACCAGGGGCTTTGCAGCCCTACACATTAGGACGGCCCCGAGTGCTGAGCTCATATGGAAATTCTATAGTGTGAACCAGCAACTCCACATGCACAGCTGCTCTGATTTCCTGTTCTGTTCCACAAGCATGAGAAACATTCATAAAATCTAAGGGACACGATTGATGTTCAAATCAAATAGAAAACTCTGCCACATTGTTCCCGCAAACATTTATAATTGAGACACATTTTTTAAAAATAATAAAAGTGGACATACTGCTTTATGTACTGTCTGAAAAAGCTTTCTTTTAAGAGCATGGTGCAGAGGAAGTTGCCTCCAGGGAAGCACATTGTTCCAGGATGAATGAGTTGCCTCCAGGGGAGCCCGGCACTTGCAAGGGAGAATCAGCAAGTGGAGGTGAAATGTTTCACACGTCTCTTCACTCCCGATTTTTCTCTTGGCCAGAAAATGCTTAGTGTTTATGTGTATACTATGTATACTGTCATTCCATAGGAGCAGAGAAAATGCACAGAACATGCTAGTGGACACAGAATATACCTTCCTAAAAGTCTTACCTTCAATTTTTTAATAAAAATCACTGTTAGGGTTGCCAGCTCCAGGATGGGAAATTCGGAGGGTGGAGCCCGGAAAGATCAGGGTTTGGAAAAGAGAGGGACCTTAGCAGGGAATAATACCAGAGTCCACCCTCCAAAGCAGCCATTTTCTCCAGGATAATTGATCTCTGTAGCTTGGTGCTCAGTTGTCATTCCAGGAGAACTCCAGCTGCTATGGGGAGACTGGCAACTCTAATCTATTATGGCTGTGAAGATATGCTTAAAGTTGTTAGCAGGGTCAACGAAATAAGTCAGTCCCACAGATGCAGAGTCACATTCTATAGAGCTTATCGCAACAACAGCATTGCAATAAACCTTCACTAGTGATAGAAAGTATAAATTGCAGCTCCTCCCCACCCCCAAATCAGAACAGACTAAACATGCCTTGTATTGGAATTTACATTTATCAAACTGCTCACGTGCTGCCACTTCTCCAAAAGAAATTGTCCAAGCAGGTCTGAAATTGTAGAAGCAAAAGAGGTGGTTGAAAAAGTTTGGGTGATCAGAGGACAGGTGGGATATACTCGCTACACTCAAGACTAGCAAAACCAGAATGATCAAAACCTACTCAATAAATTATACAAAATATGTGAAAGTATGCACATGTACTCCAATTGCATGATTTTTCCAGGCACAGAAGTTGAACATATGAACATATGAAGCTTCCTTGTACTGAATCAGACCAATGGTCCATTAAGACCAGTATGGTCTACTTAGACTGGCTGCAGTTCTCCAGGGTCTGAGGCAGAGATCTTTCACATTGCCTAATAGCCAATCCTTACGTGGAGGTGCTGGGGATAGAATCTGGGACCTTCTACATGCCAAGCAGATGCTCTACCACTGAGCCATGGCCCCTCCCATGGATGCAGAATTTAAAATTTTAAGCATGGCATATCCACAGTCCTGCCACTACATTAAATAATATAACAGAGCTAGTGTGGAAGCTCCAGCTTTGGTGTTTATCAGACACTTCCTTCTTCAAATTCTATACAGTATTGCTAAGAATCACCAGTGAAAATTTGCCTACAGTGCAACTGAAAACCAGTTTCTTCCTCAAGTAAAACATTGCAGGGAAGCCATATAAGCTTTACTAAGATTAGTAAAGTTTCTCAGGGAATTCTGCATATCCCTAACCTATCTATAAATTTCACCTAAAATTCAAATTGGGGGTTCATCCTTGAGTATAACATCTGAGGAAATTGGAAGGAAAGCTAGAAGTTTTCATTGAGACAAGAAAAACTGAAGGGGACATGGGCACGAACAAAAAAATTTTAACGAACCAGTGGTTTGTGGTTCGGTGCCACCGACAAACCTGAACTAACGAACCAAAATGAACTTTTCCCGCTGATAAATCGGTTCGAGGTTTGTGGTTCATGGGTGTCAGAATGGCCCCCATTGGACTTAGAGAGCCCATATTCACAGGGAGTGTTTAGCAGGCTCTCCTCCAGCCAGCTCCCAAGTTTGGTCAAGATTGCAATAGGGATCTTGGAGTTATATCCTCTCCAATCCAAGGCCCCCAGGAAACTCCCATTCGATACAGTAAGAGCCACCAGTTGACATTGGCCCAGTATACAAGGGGCTGGCTGTCAGAACTGCCTATCAGAGTTTGCAGGGATGAGATTGGAGTGCCCATGGCTACAGAACACCCCTCTTCCCCCGGGTGTCTTCTCCCATGTAACCAATTGTAACCAATTTGCAGCTCCATGGTTGGAAGGAAGACCTGCCAATCAAGGTAAGCTGAGCTTCGATTCAGTTTCCAGGGCAACAGAAGGAGTGAAGAAAGAGTTCAGGCATTCCCTCAGCTCTGTTTCCAAGGGAATTGATGGTGCCTGACTGTCTGGCTTCATGAACCACGGGTGAACACAACGAACTAGGCTTCCAACAAACACTGATTCATTGGCCATGGATCCCCAAGAACCACTGGTTTGCGAACAGACAATTAGGCAGTTCGTGGGTTTTTTTGGTTCGTGATGCGGTTCGTGCCCATGTCTAATATGGACTATGCATTGCCATTGGTCATTGGGTAACAAGGCTCCAGTTTTGCAGCTTTTCTTCACTTCTGGTTTGGTCATCTTTCCCAAAAGAGCATGACCAGAATTTTTACTTTATCATGATTGTAACTGGTGGCTTTTGTTGACACAATACAATACAATATACAATACAATATTCAAAGGTCATTGCATATTTGTGGATTTTTAGTAGTTTTTAAATATTTACGTGTTTCTCTATTGTTGGGAGTGACAACTCTGATACATGATTAATACACATTAACAGTCATTTTTGCTACTTACTGTGAAATTCTTGTTCATACAATATCAAATATTTTTGTTCAGAAGGGGAAACTAGAGCAAAACCACCTGTGAAATTTAGCTAAGATCCAATGAGGCAAAAGTTGAAAGGAACTAACATGTGTACTTCTAGAAATATTGGGGTTTTCAAGAAACTCAGATCTGCAAGCTAGCAACTGAATGTGAACCAGAAAATCTGTGTGCAGAAACCAGAGAGAGTATCAGAAAAGAATATGCAAAGGTTATTCCTGCAGCCTCAATAAAAGAAAAGCCTTGATGGACAACTGATGAAACTCTTAATTGCTAAGGACAGACAAGAAAGCAAAGTTAAAATATGACAGCAACAGAATTCTAGATGCAGCTTTTCAGTTGCATTTACACAAAGAGAACAATTATAATAACCAGTCCAAAGAAACAAAAGAGAATAATGAAAAAGATATAACAAGAGATATATTCCAAAAGATCTAAGGAATCAAAGGGAAAGTCAAACCACATCTAGGAATGCTGAAAGATCAACACAAATATATTATCTGATCAGGAGAAAATAAAGAAAAGATGGAAACAATACACTGAAGAACTATACAGAAGAGATTAAAAGATGACGACAGATTTCTTCAAAGAAGAATCTTTTCATGAAGCAATGGAGACAATCCTTCACCATTAAATTCTTGCAATTTTTATTATGAGTCATATGAAATAATTACTATGGGAAAATCAAAGCACACATAAATCCATTATGATAGCAGTACTGATCCATCTAAGTTACATTCTTTCATGTCCCATTGATTTCAGTCAGAGAAATTTAAAACATACTTAAGTTCCCCTGGAATCAATGCAACTTACAGTACAATCCGAAGCAGAGTTAGATCCTTCTAAATCCATTAAAGTCAATTACTATGAAGGGTGTAATCCTGCTTAGGATTAGCCTGTGACATTCTGCCTGTTATTTGTACAAAGCCCATTCACGATCATGTGTATTTCTGCACCTCAAATTCCAAACTCATCACTTAAGTACAGTTTCAAACTAGAATCTGGGAGATCGGTTCAGATCCCTATTTTGCCATGGAAGTTCGCTGGACAATGTTAATATGGTTCCCAGGTGCCCACTAGTGGTGAGCAAGCTCCCAGGGATTTGCCCCCATGCCCGCAGATCCACCAGTGACCAGCGGGAGGTGGCAAGCCCCCCAGAGGTCACCCACCACTGGTACACACTCTGAGAATCCATGTGGTGTGTGCATTTCCTGAAGATATGTAGTCGCGCTGGCCACGGGACCATTCCCACACTTTGTTTGGGGCTGATTTAGATTCCAAACAGACCTAATCAACTCCACACAGAGTGTGGGAGTGCTCTTGCGGTTAGTGTGATTATGTCAATTTCAGAAGTGATGTCATCATGCAAGCACTGGGGCATGCATGCACTTTGCGTGCACGTGAAGAATGACCACATGAGTGACACAAGGTACGTGCCAGCTCTCCCTCTCCTTCCAGGAGGGTATAGGGACCTGGCAATACTAGATATTGCACCAGTCACACTCTCTAAGCCTAACCTACCTCATGAGGTTGTTGTGAGGATACAGTGGTGGAGAGGAGAACTACGTAAGCTGCTTTGGGTCCCCATTGAGGAGAAAGGCAGAGTTTAAATGAAGTAAATTAATAAAATAATTATATTTGCAGTAATCACTGGGAGGAATAAGGAAAGATAATACGAATAACTCTGATCCCTTGCTTTGTCCAGAGTCCCTCTGGCCGCTGCGGTTTCTCTAGCCACCACTTACATATTTGTACTTGGTCAGCAAGATTTAACAAGCATAATCTATAAATCAGTTTATAAATCAGTTTTTAGGTCACTTTCAGTGCAATCTTAAAAAGAGTTACTCCAGTCTAATTCCATTGAAATCAATTGGCTTAGACTGGAGTAACTCTGCTTAGGATTGTACTGTAAGCGTAGGACTATTAATTTTGTGGATACAGTGCTGCTGCTGGGAGTGCTCTTTAAATGGGAAAACTTTGTACTGAAAATCGCAATACTCAATCTGTTTTTACTGCTGCTGCCTTCATGTAAGTTCTGCCTGGGATGGCCCAAAACAACTTGGTGGAAGGGGTCATTCTGGGCATAGAAATGGAATAAGGAAGAAGGATAAAGAATCCTCTCCCCAGTGTGTCACTCTTGCTCTTTAAATTGTAATCCCCATGCAACTAAAAAGAAAATTGGTATACAGGGTATAATGTGAGGCTCTTCCCTAACTGGCAGGAACAAATTTTAATCAGACATATTTCTTTGTTTTATTTTTGGTTTGATGTACTTGTGTAAATATGGAATGAAAAAGAGAACTATTAAAGATAGCCTTCTCTTCGGACAATCAGAACTCTTTTGTTGATTAAACTGACAGTTATTTTATATTCTTGTCATTGGTTGATTCCGCACACAATGGATAATGCACTTTCAATGCACTTTAGCAATCGTTTTGAAGTGGATTTTTTGTTTCACACATGAAAAATTCAGTTCCAAATGATCTCTAAAGAGGATTGGAACTGCATTATCCAACGTGTGCGGAATCAACAATTGTCTCAAAAACAGATAGCAATATCACAAAATCTTAACTTTGGTAAGATGCAAAAGGATTTCAACTGAATTGATCAACTAATTAAAAGCAGGTGACCAACTTAGTTGACATTAAAAAAAAAAAAAACATAGTCACAAGAGACTTAAAGAAATAAGAGGGTCTCAGATGTTGACCACCCGCTCTTCTATGACTTACAGTTATGGAAGCATTGAAGTCCCTCAGCCTCGTCATTGATTCTAGAGAAGGTATACATGTTTTCACCATAAAGGATAAGTAACATTTCATGTAGCAACTGAAGAAGAGCACTCATCTGGAAGCAGAGACCAGCCTCATAAAGTGCCTCATCTGCTAGCTGTGTTTTTTATCTCTCTCCATACCAATCTACAGCTGCGCCTAAAAAGAGCCAAACAAGCAAACCCTCCCCAAAGGATTGGCAAATATGCATTGCTAAAGAAATTTCCTTTCAGAAATGTATCAAGCAAAAGAAGCAGCAGAGGAAGTCTGCAACACCATGCACAACAGCTGTGAGGCTCTGCTAGATTAAACGTTTTCTCTAAAAGATGGGGCAGGCTGGCTGACCTTTCCAGGATTATGAAACAACTCTGAAGAATATTGATTACTGCTAGGAGTGCTTGCCTTGCAATCCACTTGTAGCCATCAGGAAATCACGCTTCTTCACTCAGCTCCCTCTCTGTATCAGCCTCCTTGGGTGAACTTTTAAGTGGAATTATTTTCCAAGGATAGCCCATCACTTTGTGCCTGTAAGCATTTCAGGTCTCTCCTGCACAATAAACAATGCTCACACTTAAACAGAGCACACAATTTACTGTCCTTCAGGAGTGGAGCGTATTCCCAGTTTGCCAAACTAGGAAGTAGTGAAATTCATCTTCTTAGCAAGAACAGCTTTGCTTTCGGCTTCCATGGAGCTAGTTTCTTAGCCACCAGGTTTCTTCCAGATGTACCCTCATGCTTAAAATAAAATTCCTACCAGTTATGAGCCTTCTGTGTGGCATTCTCTTTCTAATGCATAACAAGAAGGATAACACTCATTCTAAAGCCACCTACCTCTGTTTCCAGTTTGGCCATTTGAGATCCTTAGAAAATAAGCAAAGGCGCCCCCACGGGTCATTTTGTAGAAAAAGAGCTGGAGGAACTCATTAGCATAACTCATTAGCATAACTGATTAGCATATGCCACTCCCCTTGACATCACCAGAAGTGTGTCATTAGCATAACTGATTTGCATATGCCACACCCCCTGACATCACCTATCCTGGCTGTTTTGGACCCAATCCTGGCCATTCAGGGCTGGAATTGGGCCCAAAATGGCAAAAAGGGGCCCCAAATGCCCAAAAAGCAGCCCAAAATGGTCAGGATCAGGCCGCTGCTGAGCAGGAGAGTGATCCACCGCCTGTCAGAGGCCTGATCCAGGCCGTTTTGGCCCCAATCCAGGATGAAACAGGCCCAAAATAGCCGAGAATCAGGTGGGCAGGGCCACCTGATCTGTGACCTCTTTGGAGAACTGCTGGAACTGCATTCCTGCGTGTTCCCCCTTGAAATGAGCCCTGGGCCCCTCTATCCAGCATCCTGTTTATCTAGTTGGTGAGCTAGCTAACTCAGAGAAATTACCAATGAGGGTGCAAAAATAACTCCCCACCCAATTTCCTTACACCATCAGGTACTCACAGCTGTAATCAGAGGTGCCAGAAGATAAACTTAAATTGTGAGAGCCAGTTTGGTGTAGTGGTTAAGAGTGCGGAACTCTAATCTGGACAACTGAGTTTGATTCCCTGAATCCCCACTCCTCCACTTGAAGTCAGCTGGGTGACCTTGAGTCAGACACAGCTCTTTGAGAGCTGTCTCAGCCCAACCCACCTCACAGGGTGATATTGTAGGACATGTATTTCTGATGTATGTTATGGCTAATACAGATTGACTAGCTTCACTTAGCATATCCACATATTATTCATGCTTTAACGGTAATCAAATATAGTCTGACTGTCACAGTAATCAAATATAGTAGAACCAAAATTTATAGGCATCTGATTCCAGTTTTATGCATGCGTACATACACACACACAAATATATATATCTAATATAAAGTGTCTTTAATAATCTGGCTCCAAAAGTGAAAGTAGTCTTGTTGTCCGAGTTCTGGTTAATGTCAACTGATAACACACTGGTCCTAGGGCAAATTGTAACAACATTGGCACCAAGGTTGCAATAGATTAGGACCGAACCTGTCAAAGCAAACATCCTCAGTAATTCACATTCAAATTCTGGCCATGAGAAAACTCCCCCAATAGGACACAGGTAGATTTATGATGGGCAATCGAGCTTTAGTTGTTTTGAGAACCACGTCCAATGGCCTTGAGGGGACCTGCATCCCCCAGAAAACTGATATAAAAGGGTGCCAAGGAAGACTAGAATGTTCTTTGATATGATAAACAATTACTAATGTGTGAATGGACAACCCAAAGTTTGATTGACCAATGGAATTGTGCCAGATCATTGATAGATTTAAATCCTTCAGCCAATTAGGTATCATTTATTGTAATTTTTGCTAATGAATCCGAAGGTATAAAAATTCATGTAATTACTTTAGAGCTTTGAAGAGCTGCCAAGTTTCTAGGGTACTTTTAGCCCTGACCTGTGCTTTCCTCCTTGTTTATATAAACAATATAATATTTTATCTCCCTCACTGGACGTCATCCGTGTGTTCATTTTTCAATTGGGCAGAATACACAGGAACACAAATTTGTGTATAACAATATTGTTGTGAGGATAATAATGGCATACTTTGTAAACCGCTCTGAGTGGGCGTTAAGTTGTCCTGAAGGGTGGAATATAAATCAAATATTATTATTATTATTTCCCACTGGACCAAAAATGACTCTCTGGGGCAGTTTCACGACATAAAAAAGGAACTGTGGGGGAGGTGGAAGCCATTTTTTTTACCATAAGCTACCAGAATTGGGCCCACATGCATTTGGGAGACACAGAATTCCCATCACACTAGAACTTCACATCAGATGTAGAGCTTCCAGGCATGGCCTGGACAACTGACGGGAGATGTGGGAGGCAGGGGCTTCCAGATTGTGGAGGTGAGGGAATCAGCATTCCCGGCACATGGACATCACTTCTGACATGACTGGGAATCTATATTATCTTGCCTGAGCCATTCGGAGGCCTTAATGGTGTACCGTCTTCTGAATGATTCGTCATCCGAAATAACTGAAAATGTAGCTCTATTTTCAAGTCTGGTAATCAAGGATCGATTGAAAAACATCTAACTGCTTTCATTAAAATTACTCTTGTTACCATTATATTTGTTTACTGCCTGTATCAATAACATGAGATATGCCAATAAAGGCTTTGTTGTTGTTGTTTATATGAAAATAACTAAATCGGTTAACTTTAAAGAGAATTTGTAATGTAAATAAAAAAAATATTATCTTGCATACTGTGGGTAGGGTTGTTTGCAGTCAGCCTCCCTCTTCATGTTGAGAGGGCAGTTTATTGATGGAATATCATAAAACGCTTCCTCCTATGTATAAGTCCAAGGCACTGCCTGGCCCAAGGAAGAATGCATGCCAACTGTGCAGGACCCTGGAAAACTACCAGGACATGAGTCGGAGATGATTGACTGACTGACTGCCCCTCCACGCCCAAGAGAGACACGGCAATAATGAGGCTTCCTGAGAAAGCCCCTGTCTAAGCTCATCATTGCCTTCCTATAATTTCCTTTACCCATTTACCCTAATCAAAACTATTTAGCAAACCTGATAGCTTTCCCATTTGGTACTTACCAGATCATCAAGCAATATTTTCACCTATAGTCTACCTCAGATAGGAACCAGCAAACCTCTCCCAACTCCATTATTCACATCTGGAGACAGCCATTAAGCCATTGTTTTGGGGCAAAGACACCAGTTTTGCCCCAGGGAATGTTTTGCCATATAACTGGGCTTTCCAGCCATGTGCTGTGTGTGTGTTTTGAGACCCATCCACACACACACCAAATTTGTTTAGGCTTCCTCTCTTCTCTGTGAAACACTAGTCATTTTGCTGCTGTCTTCATGGACCTCTATCTTCAAGACTGGTAATTATCACCTTCCCTGAACTGCTCTCTCCTACTATCCTCCCTGATTTTCTTATTTAGCCTTGCATGTGTGCTGTGTATATTTTTGTAATTGCCCTTTTATTTCTTTTTAATAAAAAAAACCCTTTCCTATTAAACATCTGCCTGATTTATTTGAGATTTATCTGAGGAGACCTTCTATTTGGGTTACAGGGCCACAAAAAACCATCCCTGTTGTATTGTATGTAGGATTGCATCAAGTTTCTTTCTGTGCTGTGTTTTCCTGATGTTTTCTGATAAAACAAAAAAGGAACCAAAGTGTGAATTAACAAATAAAATGACTGTTAAGAAAACCTTCTAAAAAATTGCAAACATGTTTTTACAAATAAATATCTTAAAATTTAATATCACCTTTTGGAAAAGTAGAAATATTCACATTAATGCAGAAGTTTTCACACATCCATAAACAGATGTGACTTGAGAGGCCAAGAATTGTGCACTGGGCCCATTTCTTACTTACTGCTAACAATTTTACTCTCAAAGTGTTTAAACCTTTAGCAATTTACTGCAGATTGTTTACCCATTAGCAATTTCTATGGTCCTTGGGCTTTTTTTTTTTTTTTTGGATTTCCTGGCTAAAATTTTCTTTATTTAAACTATAAACTACACACGACAAGACAATAAACAGCAAACACAGAGAACAGGAAAAACACACATTTCTAAACATAACACACTAACAAGATATATATCTATAAAATTAAGAGGAAAAGAAAAAAGAAAATTTAAAAAAAAACATCTAGGTTACACTACAGGTTGAGTTCCGATTCTCTCCACCACAAGTATATATCATCTCTAGAGTCTCACTTACTCTAAGGTAGTCACAAACCCCCTCCTTTTTCTATTGTTCATGTTTCTTAATCCATAAATACAGATGTCATCAAATCCTTGTTATCCATTTCATGCAAAATGTCTATTAGCAGTTTCCATTCAGACAATAAGTTAACTAATATCCTTTCTCTAAATTAATGCAGAACGTTTTGCCATTAACGCAAACTCCAAAACTTTTGTCAACTATTCCTCTACTGTGGGCAATGTTGTAGTTTTCTACTTTTGTGCATAAAATACTCTTACTCCTGTAATAAAGTATAAAAACAGTGTTCTAAAACATTTTTCCAACTGGCTGTCTATTATTCCCAACCAGCAAAAAGGAACCACTTCCTGGAATATACAAAACATTGGAAAGTAAAGGACGCAGGGAATGGAACAACATGACTAGAGAGGAAAGGGAAGCATTAAACAATCTTAGGAAGGATCCAGAGGTGATTGTGAAGCCCGCTGACAAGGGGGGCAGTATAGTGATCATGAACAAGGAAGATTATCGCAAGGAGGTGTTACGTCAACTTTCGGATAGGGATTTTTACCTCCCTATAGATCATGACCCTATCGGTGAGATTAGGAGGGTAATTAAAGTAGTTCTAGATGAGGCATTGGGAAGCGATATGATTAATCAGACCCTATACCGGGATTTGTGCAATAATGATCCTCGGACTCCCGTTTTTTATTGCCTCCCGAAAATACACAAAAATGTTTGTCCACCGCCAGGGAGACCAATTATATCGGGATCAAATTCCATACTTGAACCCCTTGCACAATATCTGGATCACATTCTCCAGCCGTTTGTAGTAAAAGTGAAATCTTATGTTAAGGATACCACTGACTTTATCAACTTTGTTGAAAATATCAGGATCCCTGAGAATGCTCTCCTTCTGACTATGGATGTTCAGTCCCTCTACACCTCGATCCCACATCAGGAAGCTAGACAGGTGATAGAGGAGGTCTTGGAACAAAGACTTCTTAAAGTTCCACCTACCCATTTCTTGTTAGACCTCTTAGATATCGTCATGGAACGTAATTATTTTAGATTTGAGTCCCAATTTTATTATCAGATCAAGGGAGTGGCTATGGGGTGCTCTGCGGCACCCAGCATAGCCATTCTCTTTATGGCCCATTTGGAAGATCAGTATTTCTTTAACGAAACAGCTAATCCTTACCACAATCAGATAGTCTGTATGAAGAGATTTGTGGATGATGTTTTCATGATAATTAAAGAGTCACAATGTGTTGAAGGCCTGATGGGGTGGATTAATAATTTAAACCATCATATCAAGTTCACTCATCAAAGCCATTCAGAATGTATTACATTCCTGGATGTTGTCGTCTTTAAATGGACAGACACCCAGTTAGGAGTTAGACCTTTCAGAAAGCTAACCGACCGAGCGGCGCATTTGGATTACTCTTCTTATCATCGTTTAAATCTGAAGAATAATATACCTTTTAGCCAGTTCCTACGTATTAAGAGGAATGTGTCTCAACAACAAGATTTTTTGCATGAGGCTAGGAACATGACGGCCGCTTTTAGAGCGCGGGGCTATCCGAACCATGTGATTACACAAGCAAGGACACGAGCGGAGGCAATTCCACGTACCGACCTTTTGAGATATAAGGCCCGTGATCAGCCGTTTGGGAACAATATTAAATGGGCTATGGACTTTTTGCCCTTGGCAGGGTCTATTGCAGGCATTATTAAAAGAAACTGGCATGTTTTGCGGGATATCCCGGGCTGCAACTTTCCCCCACGTATTGGGTTCAGACAAACCAGAAGCTTACGAGACATGCTGGTCCGCTCTGATCTAAAAACGCAGGAGGCTGCTTCCAATTTGCCGCAGGGCCATTTTCCCTGCGGTCACTGCAACATCTGCCCCTTGAGTATTGACCTTAAAAATATATTACATCCGAGGACCGGTCGCCCATTGTTCTCCAAATATTTTCCAACATGTGCCACAAATAATGTGGTTTATCTTGTCCAATGCACTTGTACTTTATTATACGTGGGGAGTACATCGCGCCCGGTCAGACTGAGGATCCAGAAACACATTTCAAAAATTAGGACTCAGAATCAGGAAGCACCTTTATCTCAGCACTTTCAAAGGCATCATAGGAACGAAAGAGAATTGAAGTTTACAGTTCTAGAGATCGTTAGCAATCCAGGCTATGCTAATAGGCGTCTATTACAGGCAGAAGCATGGTGGATATTTAGACTCAACACCTTGATACCGGCAGGTTTAAGTAATGAATTAGATTATTCAGTATTTTTATGAATTCAGATCTGACTATTTTTGTAGGTTTCATCAATTACAAATGGTAGTTTCATGAGGTTTTAGGAAATTTACCCAGTATTTATTGAAATGGTGTATAAATATATTTATTGAATGATGTATATTTATTGAGCAATGGAAATATTTATTGAATGGTATTTATTTATTGAATGTATTTAATGAAAGTGTATTAATCAATTGAATGTCTCTTTAAATGCTGTACTAAGTGGTCAGAAGCTGTAATTGGTCCCTTTAAGTTGTGATGGGGAATTGAATTAATTGCTATATAAGTGGATATTGGGAATAATTAAGTACCCGTTCCACTGCGTCATTGTTCTTTCAGTATTGAAGGTTGAAACAGTGGAAGAAGAAGTGATGGCAAGTATATAATTGTACAATTTTGTTACATGTCTGTATGGACAGGCTTTTGTTAGCAGCTTACCACATTATGGTTTGTTGTAGAAATAACGGCCTGAAGAAGGAAGTGCGCTGAAACGAGTAAAAGTGAAAGAGACCAGTTGAACTCGTCGCCGTGGACACTGCTTTCAGTGAAGTTAACAGCCACTATTACTATATCATGGCATTGCTGCTACTATTGACCATTTTTGGACATTGGGTGTATATATATCCCGCATGAGCGGTGGACATCGAATTTGTACTAATGAAGGTTATCTTGAACCGGAAAAACATTTGATTTTGTATTTCACTAGTCCGTATATTGGGCGTTGTGTTGTGGTGAATTCGGGACTGTACGAGAATCATTATTATAATTACACCGTATCCATTGTGTGTGCTTTGGAACTTCCTTGAGCCTGCATGCTCTTCCGGTTTTGTCTATTATTCCCAACAGAAAAGTCTCTGGTTTCAGCTGAAGTTTAATCTTCAAAATCTTCTGAATCGATGATTGTATCTGCAACCAAAAACTCTTTGTTTTCTTACATGTCCACCACATATGAAAAAATGTCCATTCTTGTTTAGCACATTTCCAACATACATTTGACGCCCCCTTATACATTCTAGCCAATTTTTCAGGAGTCATATACCAACGATACATTATTTTGTAAAAAGTTCTTTAATACTGGAGCTTAGTGTAAATTTCAGCCCCCTTATCCCTATATTTTCCCATTGCTCCATTAATATACCATGTTTACAATTTTTCGCCCTCTTAATCATGCATTCTTTTACTTGCTCTTCCTCCGTCTCAAACCTCAACAGAAATTTATACATCTTAGAAATAACATGTTCATCATTTGTACAAAGGGTTATTTCAAATTCAGTTTTAGATTTCTCAAAGTCATATTGACTCTTGTCTAGTTTGAATCTCTCCACAATTTGCATATATGGATACCACTGACAGGCGTGCCCTTCTGCTGCTAAGTCCTCTCTTGATTTAATTTTAACTTGGTCCTGCCAGAATTCCAATAAATCCTGATAAGTTAACCATTTAAGTGGACTAACCATTTCCCTTATAAAATGAGCTTCCTGCGATGACAGCCAAAGAAGTATTTTCGAACAAAACCTGTTTGTACTTATTCCATACTCTCAGGATTACACACCTTACATAATGATTATTAAACTCTGCATTGGCTTTAACTTTGTCATACCATAGATACCCATGCCACCCAAATTTTAGATCATGCCCTTCCAGGTCCAGTAATCTTCTATTTTTTAACAGTACCCATTCCTTCATCCAAACCAAACAGTTAGCCGCAAAATATAATCTCAAATCTGGGAGGCCTAAACCTCCCCTTTCTTTTGCGTCCTGTAGAACCTTAATTTTAACCCTTGGCTTTTTGCCTTGCCATATAAGTCTCGATATATCCTTCTGCCATTGCTTAAATGGTGTCTCTGTTGTCAATATCAGAATTGTCTGAAATAGGAATAACATTCTAGGTAAGACATTAATTTTAATTGTAGCTAATCTTCCCAATAGTGATAATTGAGTTTTATCCCATCTTAGCATATCCCTTTTAATTTCTTTCCAAGTCTTAATATAATTGTTTTGGAATAACATACAGTTCATTTTTGACAAAGTAATACCCAAATATTTTACCTTTTTCTCAACTTTAAGGATTTCCTAATGATGCTTTCTGTTGAAACAAAGCTGTGTGGAAATGAGCATATTTATTTATTTTGATTTCCAGGCTGCTCAGTTCCCATGCTCTCAGAGGAGCAACAGCAACTGCACATAATCATGAGTCTGTGCCTCCAAAGGGCTTACAAATTAAATAAGACAGAGCACAATACACTTTTACAGTTCTGAGTAAACCTAATCTTTTCTGGGCACATGTTGATTTACAAAAAATTACCATTTGAACCAGCTAATTCTATATAAAGTCATCAGCAATTCAGGTTATGTATTTTTTTAATTACTTTGAACATGGGACTTGCTGCTGTTTTTAACAATGAAGTGACCTCTCACCTATTTATCTGGATATTTATACCCTCTTTTCTCCACAATGGGGACCTATCAGTCTCCCCTCCTTCATTTTATCATCCTAACAACAACCCTGTGAGGTAAGCTAGGCTGAGAGACAATGACTCACCCAAGGTCACCCAGCAAGCTTCCAAAGCTGAAGGGGGGTTCCAAACCTAGGTCTACACTACACGGAATGTCTAATATGTCATGTTTCTCTGTGCCAGAGAGATGGTCACATTATTATTTCACTTGGTGAAAATATTGTTGTTCAAACCTAAGATCAGTAAACAAGAAGAATATTAAGATACTTCGATAGTTTCTCTAGAAATTCAGAGAAGGATTCTCTCCCACTTTGCTTAGAATCAGACAAAAGATGAAGACAAAGTGCAAGGAATGTTACCCTAATGGGGGTTTCCTTGTGAGCTGGAGGAATTAGCATTCAAGGAGATGCAGTGAGTGAAAGTAACTAGGATCTCCACCAATGTATACCAGGATTGTTCCCTTAGAGAACTATCAAATAAGCAGGCCAGTGTTCAACAGAAAAAGTTTCTTTATTAACAGAGAGATAAAAGACAAGCATACAGGGAAAGACACTCAGCATACACACAGAGCTAACTAGAAAACAGGGAGGAAATTAGGAGAGAGTAGTCGGGATGGGATGATATTTACCAGTCTAAGAGAAAGAGGGCATCTGTAGAGGCAGCAGCTTGAGTAAACCAGTGATTCGTAGCAGGAAGAAGGCTCAGACTCAAGTCTGAGGATGTGCGAGTGGGTCTAAGAAACGCACACACCGAGCACATGGCAGGGCAGCCCAATTATAGAGCAAATCATATCCTGGGGCAAAACTGATGTCTTGCTCTCAAAGACAATGATTAGATGGCTATCTCCAGAGGTGGACAATGGAGTTAGGAGATGCTTCCTAAGGTGGACTATAGGTGTGAAAAGTCTTGATGACCTAGGAAGTCTGAATAGCCCTGATTAAGAAGGTGGGTGAAGGAAGGATGGAAGGGTGTGGATGAGATTAACGCAGGAACTCTTGGAAGGCCTCTTTGTTTCCCTTAAGTGCTTCTCCAGGGTATGGAGGGGCACCTAGTCAATCTGACACACCTTCTGGTAATTTTCCAACTTCAGCTGGGATTGGCATCTGTTCTGCCTTGTGAGGCAGTGTCTTGTGCTTAAGGCACATGATGAAAAGGGGTTATGATATTCCATATTCATAAATGGCCCTTTCAGTGTAAGGAAGGGGTCTGACCACTAACAGGAAGGGCTGCCACGATTGGCTGAATTATAAATCATAATGAACTCCTGACTTGTTAACAATCATTGCATTGGCCGCCCATATTTCCTTTTCAATTATGAACAGTCCTTCTGCCATTTTCTACCATTGAACGAGATAGTCACATCTGCCACCTTTATTACAGTATCACTATAAATGCACCACTTATCAGCACAATAAATTGTATAGAAGCACTGCAGCTGTGATTTATTTAAAACAGTAGATCTAAAACAAATTAACTCCTTGGAAGAGAATTGTTTGTGCATATCCAGGAGAGAGGAGGGGGGTAAACATATTCATTATTGATTCAGCTGATCAAGTCTATTTCAAATACTTGTTTAAATATGATAAGTGCTGAACTAGAAATGAGAACAATAGGAAATTGTTTAGTTGCTTCAATTAAAGCAAAGCATCCAATACAAATACTAGTTAAGAGAATGTCATGTGCAAAAATCAGTGAAGCTTTGGAAATGTTGAAATATGAATAAAGTTGCAGACATTTTCAGGAGTACAGAGGCCACATCTGTGGGACTAATTTATTCCATGAAGTGTAGAGTAGTACCTAACCAGTTACCCTGCATTGAACACATATTTTTAAATAACAAGGCTGGGAACAGAAAATCAATAAGTGGTCTGATAAAGCCATCAGCTATTGTGATCCTCCCATACTTTTCTATCCTGCAACAAAGTCCAATCAAAAATATTTTGAAGGATTTTTTTTAAGCACTAAATAAACCCATGCAACTTGTTTGACCATAGAGACTAAAGAAAGACTGTGTGTACTGGGTACCATAAACAATAGTGGTGCAACCGTAAGTATAACGAGACTTGGAAGTGGTATCAAGAGACCAAAGTGTAGGCAGCCAACATATTGTTGGCCCAGTTAGAGAGAAATTTCTCAGACAGCTCTTTACTTTGTGCACAGTTGTGTTTGCCATCTCAGCATTCAAGTCAGCTTCTGTATACACACATAACCAGATGCTAACAAAGGCACAGCTTGGCTTGCAGCTCTGCAAAGACTGTCAGAGCTAATGTCATGTAGCGGCTAAAACACTGAGTGTTGAACCTAGAGGGCCTCGCCTGAAATCAAACCTCTAGGATGAAGTCAGTAGAAAGATATATGTCAGCTATTGTTTATGTACATACTGAACCATTTGCATCCTACCTTTCTCATGAAGCCTTCCATCCTGTATGTTAACAGGTATGTCAATAATATAAACACATCTGCCACAGCTGGCAGGAGCCAGGGAAGCTCTTTGTAGGCTGCCATCACTCTGGTACCGGTTTCTTTGGAAGGACCCAGAGCACCTAACCGACCCCTTCTGTTTACTCTTTCCCAGTAGATTTGATTTATTATGTGACCAAATGAGTTGTGAATAGAAATGAGCACGAATGGAAAAAAAACACCCTGTTCGTGAACACCCTGTTCGTCATTCGATGCCATCCACGAAAAACGAACATGGACGAACATGAAGTGTTCCCGGACATGTTCATTGTTCATGGGGGCCAGAACCATTCCCACCCCCAACCCCCCCACTTAGCCCCCCTCCCCCCAAAGCCGCTTACCTGGCCCTTTAAAGTTCCCTTTAAACTATCAGTTGGCAGGCGGCGGTGGGGGGATTCCCCCCTGCCACCTGCCAGCTGATAGTTTAAAGGGCCCTGTCCTGGCAAAAACAGCAGTGTCTGCTGGCAGCTAGCTTGAGGGGTTACAAAAGTGACCTTCCCAATGTCCAATACCCACAAAATTTGCAGGGGACATAGTTGTCACTGTCCTCTGAAGACCCCCCAAGTTTCAGAGAGATTGCACCCCAGGAAAGGCATGATCCATGGGTCTCCCCATTGGCTGTCATTTTCTCTTCACAGTGGCAAAAACGGGACTCTCTGCTGGAAGTACTTTGAAGGGTTAAAGTCAGAAGGAAAGCCAGAAGGAGTTCAGACAGTCTTCAGTCCCTCCCAGCCTCCAGTTGCGAAGGGGATTGATTGCAGCAGGTGCCAGACTGTCTGGCTTGCCGGAAGGCTACCAAAGGCAACAAACAAGGCTTGCAATGACCACCTGTTTAGGAGGAGGCCTCACGAACAGCTTGTTCGAGAACAGCAGATTAGGCTGTTTGTGGGTTTTTCTGTCCGTAATGCTGTTTGTGCCCATATCTAGTTCTGAGGACCCAGGCAGAATAGCAGAGAACTTTATTTTAAAAAATTATTAATAACTGGTGTTCAAAACTTTGTAAAATAAAGAGAATAGTAAAGGTTGGCGAATAAACAAACTAACATTGGGGCTGGGAATAACCTCACAATTTGGGAAGCCTACTGACAGCAAAACCCTCAGAAAAGGAACTGTTCAACAAATCCTTCTAGCCCCTTCCAGCAAGATGAGTGTCATAATGACCCTCCTCCAAAAGCTACCTCTCAGCTACAGATCCTGCCTACATGCTAAAGGATAATAATGCTGACTGACCCATCTTTCTTTCCATTAAAATGCTTGGGTGGCACTCCTAAATGGATAAGCTCAGACAAGATTTTTTCAGAGTAAAATGGTCCCCTGAAACACATCAGAAGGTGTCAAGAATCACGGAGAAAACCCACAAGCCCACTCAGCAACAAATTGCTGTTTTTAACAAGAGCCATGTTTTGAACAGAGCCAGGGCTTAAGCACCAGCCACACTTGCTCTGCTCCAATGAGCCATGACAAGGCACGGGACTTGTTGTGACTCTCTCCTTCTGGCTGTGAAGGTGTATGTGCTTTGGCTTGGCTCTCTCCTTGAACATTTTAGTCTCTCATCCAGATACAACAGTGAGTAGCTGAAGTGCATAAGAACTAGGGAGTTCCAAATTCTCCTCATTCTGCAGTATAAGGATTCAATTTCCACCCTAAGTGGTTGGGATGCAAATCAGCACTCTGCTGGTTTGATTCCCTCTACTGCCATGAGCTCAGTAGGTGGCCTCGGGTAAGCCACTGTTCTCAGCCTCAGCTCTCCAGCTGTACTGTGGGGATAATAACAATACTGACTTTGTTCACCACTCTGAGTGGGCATCAATCTGTCCAGAAATGTGTTATTTAAGTGCACACTATTATTATTGTTGTTATTATTATTATTATATTCCAAGATTGCCTCAAGGTTGTGCCCTATGAGTTCTAAGTTTTTCATATAACCAAAGAACAAGGACAGAGTTCTGCAATGGCTATTTTTGAGCATTATGTTTAGGGGGTGAAGAAGGGAGGGGAGTTAAAGAGCTTTTTGTTTGCATCACAGCTCCAGGAGAAAATGGCTGAGGGCTATAACAATTTCCTGTCTTGGGATAAAATGCCATGCTGGAAAGACGAGAGCTGAAGCACCAGAGGAGGGGAAGGATGCATCATTTGAACCCCAGGTACATATTACCGACTTGGACGTAGTTCTCTGTGGTGGAGAGCCATTTGCAAGACACATAGTTAACACCAGGCAAGGTGAAATAAAAGGCAGGAAAAGATCAATTTCATCTCACTTCCAGAAAATGAAGTAACATTTCTGATTGCCAGAACACTTGTTGTTAATTGCCTTTATTGATTGCCTGAGTTTTGTTGCATTCAAGATGGCCCCTTGATACTTCTTTGCACTGTAAAAGGAGACATAGCTTTGATTCATGCATTCTTAAATTGAAATTGAACCCATCTTTTCACAACATTATGCCGCTGTGTAATCCCCACCTTCACCCTCAACCCCTCACATTTTAGCTCTTCTTAGCCAGGCATTATTTAACTTCCTCTCACCATGTAAACTACAATGATCATTGCTCTTTCCTAGCAGACCATGTCAACAAAAAGAAGACTTCATATAGTGCTAATTTTTCTCTCTCTCAGTGCTTTACCCTGAAGCTGGATAGCTGAAGCATAACAAATGTTCGGTATCATCACTCAGGTGCACAATTGTTATTTTATGATCTAGATTTTCATTGAACATTGTGTTCTTTCACTTACCATAAAATCAGGGGTGTGGGGTTTTTTTGTTTGTTCTATAGCTAGCAAAATGCCCATGATCTTGTTGCTTGTTATGATGGATCCCCTTTCACTCTCCTCATTATGAGGCAGATTTTCCCACTCAAATTCAGTTTCCCTGTTTTGACTGAGCAGCCCCACGTAGCATGTTAATATTTGTGGATTAGAAAGTGTTTATACAACCCTGCCACACAGATATAATTTTGTATAACATTTAAAAAGAAATAACTTTATTTAACAGATAGGGGCTGAGTAAGTGTAATCAGGGAACGGAAATGCGGAGGTAAAAAAAAATTGGTATTGCAGAATACAATCCCTGCAAAATAGTATCCCTGAAGCTTATTTACATATATTCTTGGTTCTTAACAGTGAAAGGTGTTTTGCTTAGTAATTTAGTTTCAGCAGCAATGTTTCTTCAGGAAAATTCCCTTGACAGTTCAGGTTTTCTGGAGTTAGTCACTTTCTTTGTGTACCTAACTCACTCTTTTCTTTAAATTAGAGGTCATTTCTATCTCTTGAATAGTCTAAAGTAGACATGGGCACGAACCGCATTACGAACCAAAAAAACCCATGAACCACATGATCGTCTGTTCACGATCTGGCGGTTCGTGAGGGTCCATGGCCAATGAACCAGCGTTTGTTGGAAGCCCGGTTCATTGCGTTCAGCCGCGCTTCGTGAAGCCAGACAGTGAGGCACCATCAATCAATTCCCTTGGAAATGGAGCTGGGGAATGCCTGACCTCTGTCTGCACTCCTTCTATCGCCCTGAAAACCCGAATCAAAGCCTAGCTTACCTTGATCAGCAGGTGTTCCTTCCAACCATGGAGCTGCAAATTGGTTACAATTGGTTACATAGGAGAAGACACCCAGGGGGAGGGAGGGGGGAGGGGGGTGTTCTGCAACCATGGGCACTCCAATCTCATCTCTGCAAACCCTGATAGGCAGTTCTGATGGCCAACCCCTTGTACACTGGGCCAATGTCAACTGGTGGCTCTAATTATATCGAGTGGGAATTTCCTGGGGGCCTCAGATTGGAGAGGGTATAACTCCAAGATCCCTATTGCAATCTTGACCAAACATGGATGCTGGCTGGAGGAGAGCCTGCTAAATACTCCCTGTGAATATGGGCTCTCTAAGTGCAACGGGGGCTGTTCTGATGCCCACAAACCATGAATCAGTTCGGTAATGGGAAATGTTCGTTATAGTTTGTTTGTTTGAGTTCATCGGCAGCACTTAACCATGAACTGCAGATTCATTAATTTTTTTTTTGTTCATGCCCATGCTTAGTCTAAAGCCATTTTCTTTTTACAACAGGCCTGGAGTCCTCTTCAGAGCCAACCCCCCCCCCCTTAGAAACTGGGCAGGAATTAATCTTTTTCTCGTCAGAAGATATAACCCCCTGATTTAAAAAGGAGTCTCAACCCACTACCCAATCATTCTCACCCAAATCACACTCCCAGTTCTCTGGTGTCTATGTAAAGCATACTTCAGCTTATGCTGATGCTTAGAGTTTGAATTCTTAGATAGGAGTCTTCCTCAGGACAGTAATACTACAAGTAAGGTAAAGTAATATTTTCCCTTCACTCTAAAGGTGAACCTGTCTGACTCTTCTTGTCAGACTCCCTGATTCCAAATTCAGTCAGAAATCAACTGCCTGCCCTCAGACTGGTTCTAACTGACAGCAACTCCTTTATGGATTAAAAAAAATACTACTCTTCAGCACTTGGTTGATCATATAGTTTTTTCAGCTGGTGCTGACCAACTAGAAAAGAGGGAGTAGCCTGTTGTTCAAGCTCTCCATTCTAGGGAGTAATTAACCCTTCCTCTCCTAGCTCTCTGATTTTGCTGCACTTTGGAAACAGGCTGTTAAGTGAAGTCCATCACACTTGGAGAGTTTACATATATATTTCAACCCCCTCTAGACCCATCAGTGTAAAGAAACATATTGCATGTCCCATAGCACCCATAGCTGTTGATGTGAGGCTAAAATTCCACTTCTGATGACACTAGCAACTAAGAATCAAGCCTGCTCATATCTGCATAGGTCAAATTTTGGTTTCTTGGTCACATTACAGGTGATAACATTTTGAGGATTTATGTATACCTCACTTGCTTTACCAACAGTCAGCATGGCCAGATACCAAGGAGGTCAAGAGTGCCAATTGAAATCAAAGGGTTTAGAAGGGTGTAACTCTGTTTAGGAATGGATTGCCTTGCAAAGTTCCTGTATTTTTAAATAATTGCATGGAAAAGAGATTTTGGCAATACAGTTTATTACGCAGAAGTGAGAAGAAGTGCCTGTCCTGAAATGCCCTCTTTTGTACAGCCATTAAAAATATAGGAGTCCCATTCTGCTTTGCATTTGGTCACTTTAATCCATTTGTACCTACACTGTGTGCCATGATGAATATATCAATTAAGTGATCATGTAATCTTGAAGCATCAATCCATAGATGAGGCTGCCCACTGCATGTCAATATGAGTCATTGCTTTGGCCTTGCCTCCAACCAATCACATCCAGTGATGTCAGGTAGTGCTGCTGCCTGAATGTATCAGGTGTGGCTGGGCATGTGATGCAGAGATGCAGCAGATCCTCCATCAGAAGATGGCGCCTGTTGCATCTCTGCATGCAATACTGCTCTGAGCTTACATCCTGTCTGTGGCAAGCATGCTTTTTGCATAGCGAATTATATAGAGGCACATGGATGGGTATTGCCAAAGGTGAAAATGCGTCTTAGCAAAAAAACCCAGCATTTGCTTTTAATCTAGAGGGAAAAAATGTGTTACAATCATCGGAGAGTTGGGAAATAATGCCCTAGTCAAATTAGTCTAAATGCTGATGTTGAGTGGCAGGTAGGTATAGGGAAACGTGTGGAGTCGTTAAAACCACTGCCATCTTCTCTTAATGCAGCTGGGCATCATTAAGGTGCCAAATCGACCTGAATTTCTTGCGTCTAATCCACACTCCCTAAGAGGTAATTTAGAGGCGATTTCACAGTGGCTACCCTTAACTCCCTTCCCACAGTTCTGATACACATTTGCCTAGGCTTGTTGCCTACAGTGGGAGTTAAGCGTGTGCCTATTTTTACTGAATGAGAGACCTTGCATATGTATATGTTTGTGTGCACGTGCTTTGCAACCCTATCATTCCACTTCATTACAGGCGTTCTTTTCTCATACAAACAGGCTGCCCGGCATCATTAGAAGAGGGTCTCTGACACTCTCTGGAGCTTGCTCTGACTTGGGCATGACATTTTCTTCCAAGGTTGACGGTGCCAAATGTGTACTGAGAGGCTGAAGAGATGTTTAATTTAGTGGATCCGCACGGCGCAAAGATCACTTCCACCCAAATCCCTTGCAAGTTAATTTACAGAAAAATAGATCTGAGGAGTCATGACACGAATGACAATGTCAAGAAATAGGAGAAAACTGCCGCACAGCACAGGAGCCAAGGAGCAACTGAGAAGTCAGAGGCAGCAAGAGTTCCATTCATATACGGACATTTATGAGAGATGTTCACTATGCAAGAGGGATTAGTGACATTTTTGGAAATTAAATACAGTAGAGAAAGGCTTTCCTCTCCTCTCTTTCTATAAAATGAGCTCCCAACATTCCTGCAGCCTCTGACCCAAACAAGAAAGCTAGTCGACAGATACCTCAAGCCACAAATGGGGCTGTCTCCAAGTAGTGCAATGTCAACAAGGGGAGAAACCTCCACCAGAGACTCAACAACTAATAAAGCATTTCCAAGAATTTATATATATAAAGTGCAAGTGCTATAAGTGCCATAAAACGAAATATTTATTGTATAATTGATTGCATAGGAATCAAAACAATATCAGATGGTTAAGATTGGTTCCCCTCTACAGTGAACTGAACTAGTAAAATGCCCATGACAGGTTGTGTGTATCTGGAGGAAAGTTTGCATAGTGCAAAAGCAATGCTGAGAGAATGTGTGTGGACATTTTATTTTTAATAAATGCATTATGATTTTGCATGTTGCTAGCTGTTCATTGTGCCACATAGACCACTGCCATTATTGAGAAGGGCACTGGGGAAGGGAGGGGGCAGCCAGTTGGTAAAATGCTAATTCCCCAGTGGTGCTCAAGTGCTGTAAGCTGTTCCTGTGGTAACCAGACACCGGGTAATGGGTGATGCAGGCACAAGTTGGGGCCTTAGAATGGCAATGCAGGGAGGGGACACTGGGAGCTCTTGTTTCTCAGCAGGAAATTTCTACAAAGTTGGTGGCAGTGATGCCAAAAGAGGGAAAGAAGCCCCTCTGCAAGGGTTAGGAGCCAGGCGAGTGGCACATCACCAGGTGGAGACTCAGATGACTTGCTAGTGCCTAGTTACCTCAGAAGGCAGGACAGAGTGGTGCCCACATATCAGTGGGGCTGTTTCACCACACCCTGTCCCCTTTGAATCCAGTCAGCCTACCTACAGGTGAATGTCTACAGAAGGCTTTGGGACAATTTTTGTCACTGGATAATCTAGAGACTGCATTTATAATAATGCAAAATTATTTAATGAGTACATTTCCATCCCATCCTCTCCTCCAAGTAGTCCAGCGCTCGCAATCATCACCCCCCTCCATTTTATTCTCACCACAACCCTGTGAGCCAGGTTTTTTTAGGTGTAGCAACACTGACTGACCCAAGTTCACCCAGCAAGCTTCCATGGCATAGTGTGGATTTGAAACTGGGTTTCCCAAGATCCTCCTGCAACACTGTAACTACTGCACTACACTGCAATGGCTCACAAAATGGCATTGAAATATTATTGAAAACCATGAGGAAACACAAAAACTGCACCAGGGTGAGCAAGGGAGAGCAGTTCCACCCTCTCCTGTCCTCAGGGTATAAGAACCTCTGCGGAAGAATGTATTTCTGTTTTCAGGGGGAGAGTGTGTTTTTTCCTTGGATGAAAAGATTGACACCAGCTGTATGTGAG
Source organism: Eublepharis macularius (assembly GCF_028583425.1). Taxonomy (NCBI): domain Eukaryota; kingdom Metazoa; phylum Chordata; class Lepidosauria; order Squamata; family Eublepharidae; genus Eublepharis; species Eublepharis macularius. Next base: position 23,305,273 of record NC_072796.1, read on the forward strand.
AAAATTGTGTAACTGTTTTTTTTTTGTAATGTTTGCAGGATGCAATTTATAATAAGCCATCCTGGGTTCCACTCGACAGGAAAAGGGCAGGGTGAGAGCGTTTAAAATAAAACAAGCAAATTGATAGGAGTACAGTGAAAATAACAATTGCTGTTCAGAGGAAGAAATTTCAGCAGGTACTGCTTTTCTCACAAATCTGAATCAAGTTGCATCTGCAATGTCTTCCTCCCACACAACTATACAGTGTGTCAGATTTACCCTAGAGCAACACTTGAGCATCATTCCCCAGGAAGCTGTTCAACCCTGTAAACTTTCCCCTCCCCTCCGATTTTCATGAATCCCAAAAGAAAAAAAATGTTCATTTGTGAAATTGCCTAACGGGACCCAGATGAGGCTTAGCCATGGTTGCCTGTATCCATTCACCTTTTGCTACCTCATGTTTAGACTAGGGTTGACAACTTTATGGTGGGGACTTTAGGTTTGCTGGAATTACAACTGACCTCCAGACTACAGCAATCAGTTCCCTTGAAGAAAATGGCTGCTTTGGAGGGTAGACTTGAAGGCATTACACCTCACTGAGGTCCCTCCCATCTCCAAACCCACCCTCCCCTGTTGCCACCTCCAAATTTTTATCCTAAGGGGAGTCTCCTTGTGAGTTGGAGGGATTAGTATACAAGGATATGCTGCGAGAGGAGGTAAGTGCAAGATCTTCTACCATGTATACCAGGATCATTCCATCTGAGGACCCGCTAATAAACAGGTGGGTGTTCAACAGGAGTGGTTTTTATTAAAGGATCAGTGAAAAAAGAACTTGTACAGAATACACATGACACAGAGAGACAGAGCTAACTAGAAAATTAATGAGGAAATGGGAAAGCAGTTTCAGGAAGGAGTATAGTTACTAATCTTGAAGAGGAAGGTTCTATGGAGGCATCAGTGAAGATGAATAGCACTTCACAAAGAGAAGAGGGGAGAACTCAGACATATCTGAGGGTGCGTGGAATGGTCCTGAATGAACACACACATGGCTGAGAGCCCAATTATACTGCAAAACGTATCCTGGGGCAAAACTGACATCTCTGCCTCCAAAACAATAGCTTAATGGCTGTCTCCGGAGGTGAGACAAAAAAATGCATAAGGTTTGATTATAGTTGTAACTACATGTAAGAAAAGTTATTCATGACCCACAATTAGCAGAAGGGAAGAGCTATCAGGTCCACAATTCACTCTAATTAGGAAGGAGGAAGGGAGGGAAGATTGGCATGGTTTGGGTGATTAATTCAGGAACTCCTGAAAGACCTCTTTTGTCTATACATCTTTGCACACCTCTGGGGTGGGGGCTGCTCCAGACCTGCCTCATGAGTCATGTTCCAGTAATTTTCTGTCAGGTTGGGAACCATTCTGCTTGGCCTGGCAGCATGTCTTATGCTCAGGACTAGACATGGGCGCAGAATGGGGAAAAAATCAAACCACTTGGTTCATGGTTCGTTCATTTTCATGGAACACAAACCACGAATTAGCCAAACTTGAGCCGGTTCCGAACCAGTTCAAGGTTCAAGGGAGCCCAGAACAGGCACCTTCAAGTTCACACCCAAACTAAACAAGACTTTCCCAATGTCCAATACCCATCAAATTTGCAGTGGACCTAGTCCTCACTGTCCTCTAAAGACCCCCCAAGTTTCAGAGAGATTGAACCCCGGGAAAGGCATGATCCATGGGTCCCTCCCTTTCCTGTCATTTTCTCTTCACAGTGGCAAAAACTGGAGTGTCTGCTGGAAGCTACTTTGAGGGGCTACAAACTGACCTTCCCAATGTCCAATACCCACCAAATTTGCAGGTAACTTAGTTCTCACTGTCCTCTAAAGATCCCCCAGTTTCAGAGATATTGAACCCCAGGAAAGGCATGATCCATGGGTCCCCCCTTTTCTGTCATTTTCTCTTTGCAGTGGGAAAAACTGGAGTGTCTGCTGGCAGCTACTTTGAGGGGCTGGTCCTTTTCCTGGCTGGATGGACCAAAGTGGGAGTTCTCTAGTTCACAGGGATAGCTGCTAATCAAGCATGGAGGCCTGAGATTGGGAGCATCCAAAAGACTGCCACCGTTGCCCGGGTGATGGATTGAATGGTGCAAAGTGTCTGTCTTACCGAACCAGCAATGGAACGGAACGGTAGGAAAAATCATTTGTTCCATAGAAATGCAGACCCACGGAATGTGTTTCTTTGAAAATGAACCAGCTGTTCCATTCAGAATTTTGTTCCGTGGTTCGTTTCGTGCCCATCACTACTCAGGGCACATGAAGGGAAGGGGTTTATGATACTGCCATATTCATAAACTGCCCTTCAGTGTGAGGGAGGTTTTGACTAGTAACAAAATCTCCTGGAATTTCCCAACCTAAACCTGGCAACCCTAGTTTAGACCCTGCCTTAGAGTCAAGAGTACTCAGAGGAAGAAGGTGCAAGAGTTGTGGTCTAACCTTTCTCAAGATTTTTTTCCTCCTTTGTATTCATGGTTTAGTCCGCAAAAGACATTAACAAAGCAAGAACGATACTAGAAATAAATGAAATTGAATGAAAGTAGTATGATGCAATGCAGGTAAAAATACCCAGAGGAGGCTAATGTGTTTTAAAGGTATGTGAAGGGGAGGAAATTTTCTATTAACCACCAACCTGTTTTACAGTGTTGACATACTTGTTCCAGGGTGCGGTGGGGAATTACATTTCTATGATCTGACCCACTACACTGAGAATATATTGAGGTGGATCCAATCATCCTCCAGGGGGCTTTCCTCTTGCCTAAGAAGATCCAACTTCAGTGGCACTTCCTCCAGCAGAAGGACCATTGACATTGGAGGAAGGACTCAAACTTTGCTCAGTGGACTGATAAGACATGGGCAGGATCTACCTTATTAGGAGTGAAAAATGAACAATGCTCTTCACGTACATAGTGTGGATTCCAGAGCACCAAAAGCCTGAAAATAGTTCCTATAGGGTTGGATGGATTTAATTTGGATTTCTGGAAAGATTCTAGAAATTGTTTCTAAATGGGAAATATTTATGAATCTCCCATTTGGTTATAATGGAAATGCAGTTGTCAAGCCAGTCGGACCCAAAGAGAAGTTTTAAATGTAGTCATCTATATCCAATGTTCCATAAGTGAACAGCTGTGTAAAATATGTACGTTTTGCCAGTAGCAATAGACTTCAAAGCTAGTGCAGTTTATAAATACATCAAAACCCTAACTTTAATATTTGTCCCTAAGGAGATTAATTTTCACTCATGCACCATGATCAAGGATTAATAGAATTCCACATTCCTCTGTTGTTGTTTTTAAAAGGAAGTCGTATGAACACAAGCCAATTTCTAAAAGTAATTGTAACGGAAGCATCATGCGCCTTTTTATAGCACCGTTTGCAATACACAAATGGGCTGTAAGCTCTGGGAGGAGAGATGGTGACCTAGTTCACCTACATGACTGCAACCGCAAGTAAGGGCCTGTATGTGCAAGTAGACCTGCAAAGATAAAAGAGCATAGCCTATCGCCTCAAACTCGATGAATGTTTTAATGAAGTCAGCTCACACATTTCGACCTGATCTAGACATGCAGCAGAATGACAAAGTAAAATCCTGAGTTGGAAGAAAGGACTGTAGTAATACAGGGAGCAAATGGGGGAGACCATTAGAATGCTCACAGAAAAAAAATGATTCTGATTGGGCTAATTGTACACATAAGACGCTTAAATGTTTAATTTATTTTTCACACCCTCAGTTCTCTTGCAGCACATTAATGCGCTCTGGTATATACCCACTTTACGAATTATGGATCTACTGCCAACTACTTGCATAAGGTAAAAAATTAGCTGCTGGAGGAGGAAGATATTTGCTTCCTGACATCTATAGCTTAGTCTTCCTTCCTTTCTAGACAATGACATTGCAAATTGCTTAGAAAAAAGTATGCTGAATAGCAGTCTAGAAAAACCTCAAATAGAAAAATGAACAAGAACAAAACTGGATGATTGAGAAGCAGCTAGTTTGGACAAAGGAAGGTAGGGGTATAAAGCTGAGGGAAAAAGTGCTGTTGTCGTGGAATTAATTCACACAAACTGAAACAGAAGAACAGTTTTCTTACTTCACGCCTTCCCCAGCGTGGGCAAAGCTGAGGCTTTCCATATAATTTACCTCAAAACCTCACTCTCGAGCTGTAGCCAGATTTCCTTGTTAAAATGGGTCTACCCTATTTCACGATGGGACATTAAAGAAATAAGCAGAAACTGAAAGATTCCCTCAAAGCAAACTTCTCTGTCATCAGATCCAGTATCTATGTAGATTTTAGTGAATTCTATGAATTATTAGCAACGAGCTCATAACTTGGATAAAAAGTTATTTTTATGATCTGAGCCCTTCTGTCTTTAATAAACCTATCCTACTATCATACTAAACATAATAAAAACATTTAGTATTAATCCTAAGAACTACTTTACTAATACCTATGAGAATAACCTTAGTCCTAAGAACTATAGTACCAAGCACTATAAGAAAAGCAATTATTATTATTATTATATGAACTTTAAAATGAGAGTAATATTAATATGAAGAAGAGCAAAAAGACACTTGAAACTTTAATTAGAATAAATATAACAAGAACAACACAAGTAGTATTTGAAATATTAATATTATCAAAAGTAATATACTGTGCATTATCAAAAGATGAACACTGTGAACTATAAAGATTAGAGGAATCAGATGACATGCATTTTATAACTTTTTATAATGAACAGTTTTCTCTTCGATACCTTTTACTCACTTCAAGTAGCCTACCATGGTAGCTGTAACAGACAGGACGGTTCTCAGCTCCACCTCTCCTGGCGATACAGCCAATGAGAGCTGATGGAATGCTGAGGCATTAATAGTTGGATTCTGTTGGAGAGAGTGAGAGGAGGAGAAGGTTTTTGGAGCTCCTGAGAAAAGGCAGAAGAGATATTGCGAGCTACTGCAAACTTGTTTTGAAACATTGATAACTAATGAATTTGTGTATTTATGTATTTTATGTGTATTTATGTATTTTAAAATCATTCCAGCGTTGTAAATAAAATTTATTCATGTTTTTGTTTTAACCCTAGCTGGCTTAAAGTTGTTGACTTAGGGGAATTGAAGCACACACACAAACCTCAAGCACTCTGGTCATAACCAATAGTTCAAATTTAATTTAATGGTGGCAGGGTATATTAGAGAAAGTAAACACAAAGTTCCCTTTCCCCATTAGCTTGGGCTGTAGCTTGGTGATGGGAAGTAAACAGACGTAAGTCCCTGACTGGTGGAGCTCTGAGAGAGGGGAGAGGAGACCCTCTGTGTATTTGGGTCAGGGGGCTCCCTACTAGAGATGGGCACAAACCAAAATATGAACCAAAATTCATGATGAACCAGGCCGGTTCGTATTTTGCGAACCAGAGGTTCGTCAGATCCCATTTCTGATCAACCGCCATGAACTTTAGGCTAGTTCGTTTTTTGGTTCATCACTGCAGACAGCTTAGTGCCAATCAATCAGTTTCCTAGGCAACAGGGGATGGTCTTCCTGCAGACCTTCTGCTGACCTGGATGTGACCAAACGAACCAGTTCACGAACCGGGGGGCAGGTTCATGAAAGTTCATGGTTTGTGGTTTGTGAAATTTGACGAACCACAAACCAAATGGCTCATTTTTTCCTGGTTTGTGCCCATCTCTACTCTCTACCTGATAACAAATTTTAGACAGATGGCATGTTGTGGCTGCCCTTTACTTTCTGGGAAGCCCCTAGACCTATATAGGGAGGATTATGGTAGGTGGTGGTGTATAAAGGGGTCACAATAGTCAAAGGAAAAAAATTCTGAATCACTAAAGTATAAGGTGGCACTTCTAAAACAATCTGACCTGAGACAGGAGAATCTAGGGTAGAGCCACAGTCAAGTGGGTGGAGACTGGAACACTACCACTTTTAAACAAAACAATCATCCCCCCCACACACACACACACTTTATCCTAAAAACAGGCTGAAAAGATTTACGTGAAAAATGTCCTGTCACAAATTAAAAGCCTGTTTTGAAAGGCAATGCAAGATGACTGCATTGGAAGAACCCAGACCTTTGACAGACTGGAGAAGTTGGACTTGGCTCACCACAGTGTGTTTCAAGCAAGAACCAGTTCCTTAACTGAGCTGTTAGATACTATGTTGTCAGTTTTTGTTCACTGTGATGTGTTTATCCCTATGAATCTTGTCAACATTGTTTTGTACATTGGAGGTTTTTGAGATAAAGACATTTGACTGAATTAAATTGTCTTGCAAGTTCTGTTCCTGAATTAGTTCCATGGAACCCACATAGGGAGAAGTAATATATGCCCCTTTCATGGCTGGCACTATTAATTTGTGCAGGGGTGCTGAGTCATCCATTTTCCTAAGAAAGAGCTCACTTTCTGCTTGCAGTTGCCAAAGAGCACTGTTGGTTGCTGACCAGAGCTGACTTGAATATTCAGCTTCGATCTTCCAAGCCTATGTAGACAAATACTTTCCATCTGACAAACATTTATTCATGCCTCATTGTTAAAGCAGCAAATTGGCCAAACATTTTAAAAAATGAGAAGGGCAAGAGACAAGCAAATTTAAATGGCAGCGCTTGGCATATCATTCACAATCAATAATTTACTCAATACATTTCCCATTGACTCTTTATGAGTTTGTGTGTGTAAACACTGGAATGTTTATTGCTACATTCTCTAGCCAAGAACTGAGGCTAATGGTCTCAGCAACTAGCAGATAAATCAGCATATGATTGTTCACAAATTGCAGTTCCCCTATTAAGAATGCTCCTGGAGTCACTGTAGATCTGAACATGACTGGAAGTTCCTCGTATATTTCAGCACTGCACAATCTGTGATCCAACAAGATCAACACAGCCCATCAAATGCTTGACACATCTAGTTTGGGTACCTGCCTCAGAGAACCGTAACTGGAGTGAGAGCTTCTAGCACCTATCACTGATTTCCTGTTCTGGGCTCAAGGCTTGTTCATAGAGCGGCCTGCAAGGCTCAGAGAAGCCTCTCTTCCATGTGTTGGATTATTGCCTTGTGTGTTTAATAAACAGTTGTTTTATCTTGTCTGGGCCTTTGTGCTTCAAACTTGGTTTTATGCCTGGCAACAACCAACCAATAGAGGAATGGTGCTTGGAAGAGTGAGGGGAACAGGTGCTCTGAGCCCATCCTAGTTGGGATCTCCCAAGACAAGAGTGGTGGCACCCAAGAAGGTTTCAAAAGTTTTAAAGGGGGATTAGATAAATTAATGGAGGATAGGGAACATGTGGGGGCTGGAAGGCTCCTTGAAGGTGATGACCCACCCTTGGCAAATCCCCGCATGTCCCCTCCTTTTTTTTATGACAGCTTAGATGACAGTAGATAACTGATGGGTTTTGGTGAGTCACACCAGCTTTGCATATCAAAACACATCCATCCCTGTCCCTATGAAATTAAATCATATTTCCTACCTGAGTATTTATTAACTGAGATGCCCAATTGACTTTTATCATCGATAATTTAAATACAGGGTAAGTATAAACTTAAATGGTAGCTAAGTAGAATTACAATGTTCTAAACACATTAAGGTCAATCGTCTTAAAACTCTGTGATTGTTTTGGACTGCACTGTTAATCATGTGACTTCACTGAATACTTTTTAGATAATTACACTTCAGGTGGTCCTATCTCAAAAAGCATATTGCAAAACTAGAAGACGTATAGAAAAGAGAAGCTAAAACAATGAAAGGGTTATAAGGAAAAACTAAATTGTTCAGCTTTTTAGCTTAAAGAGAAAAGTGAGGTCAAAGGAGGCCCTCAATAGAGCCCTCATAAAATATGGGGAGAATACGGACAGACAGAATCCTTTATCTTACTATGTAATTGAGTAAGTGTATTTCAGACAACTCACTTTGTACCCTGGTGCACCACCAGAGGGCAGTGCTATGGAGGGAAGTCTAGGCAAGGCACCATGTCCCTCCAGAAAATGTGTCATGGTGGGAAGCCCAGGCCAGGAGCAGGATGGGAGCAGTTGGCAATGCCCAACTTCTGCTTTCACCAAACTGGTATTAGGAGTGAGGCAGGTGGCAATGCCCACTACCCAACTTAACCCAGCTGATATTAGAAGTGGAGCAGGTAGCAATGTCCCCCCTGTCCTAACCCAGCTGGTATTAGGAGCGGAGAAGTTCGCAATGCCCACCCCCACCTTAACACAGATGGTATTAGGAGTAGAGCAGGTGACAATGCCCCCCCTGCCATAATCCAGCTGGTATTAGGAGCAGAACAGGTTGCAATGCCCACCCCCCACCTTAACACACCTGGTATTAAGAGTGGAGCAGGTGGCAATGCCCTCCCCTGCCTTAACCCAGCTAGTATTAGTAGCAGAGCAGTTGGCAATGCCCACACCCGCCATCACCCATTTGGGATTAGGAGTGGAGAAGGTGGCAATGCCCACCTTCTGCCTTCACCTGGCTGGGATCAGGTGCAGAGCAGGAGGCAATGGTCTTCTTCCCTTCACCCAGCTGGGATAAGGAGCAAAGCAGGTTGAAATACCCGCACTCTTCAACCTACCAGAATAAACCACTGAGCAGGCGGCAATGCCCACCCTGTCTTCAGCCTGCCGGAGTCAGGAACCAAGCATGCAGCAATGCCTCCCCCACCCCTTCAACCTGCTAGAATCAGGAACAGAGCAGGAGGCAATGCTCACATCCCCTTTACCCAGCTGGGATCAGGAGCAGAGCAGGTAATAAAGCCCGCCGCCCACTTTCACCTGTCAGGATCAAGCACAGAACAGGTGGCAATGCCTGCCCCCTTCACCCAGCTGTAGTCAGGCACAGAATATGAGGCAATGTCCCCCTTTATCAGGCATGGAACAGGTAGCAAAGCCTACCACTCTTTCACATGGCCAAGATCAGGCAGATCAGGTGTGGAGCAGATTACAATGCCCACCCCCTCCTTCACCAGCTGGAATTAGTGATGGAGGAGGAGTAGATGGCTGCCTGTCCACACTCCCCTTTCTAGAGCCCATTGTATTTTTTCCCACAACAGTCTTTGTTGCTAGTCTTACTAGATAATTAAGTAAGCGTGTTTCAGATGACCTACTTTATACCCTGGTGCACCACCAGATGGAGCTGCTGCAGAGGAAAGCCTAGGTAATTCACCATATCGCTCCAGAAAAAATGTGATGGGGGAAGCCCCGGCAGGGAACAGGAGCAGAGCAGGTAGCAATGTCCACCCCAACTTATCACAACTGGAATTAGGAGTGGAGCAGATGGCAATGCTCATTGCGCCACCTTAACTCAACTGGTATTAGGAAAGGAGAAGGTGGCAATGCCCACCCCCACCTTAACCCAGCTGGTATTAGGAGCGAAGCAGGTGCCAATGCCCAACCCCTCCTTATCACAACTAACATTAAGAGCAGAGCAAGTGGCAATGCCCACCCCCCTCTGTATCCCAGTTGGTGTTAGGAGTGGAGCAGGTGCCAATGCCCACCCAATGTCTTTACCTGGGTGGGATCATGCACAGAGCAGGAGGCAATTCCCTTCTTCCATTCACCCAGCCAGGACAAGAAGTGGAGCAGGTGGAAATGTCCACCTCCTCCAACCTATTGGAATAATGCATTAAGCAGGCGGCAATGCCCACCCCATCTTCACCCTCTCGGAATCAGGAGCCAAGCAGGCAGCAATCTATTCCCCCCTTCAACCTCCCAGAATCAGGAACAGAGAAGTTGGCAATTCCTGCACCCTCTTCACCCAGTTGGGATCAGGGGGGGGAGCACGTAGCAAAGCCCACAATCTGCCTTTACCTGTTGGGATCAGATGAGGAGCAGAAGGTAGTGCTTGCTCCTCCCTTCACTCAGCAAGGAATAGGTGGCAATGCCTACCCCCCTTCACCCAGCTGGGATCAGGCTTGAAGCAGGCAGCAGTGCCTGCCCCCCTTCACCTCAGGTACAGAGCAGAAGGCAATGCCCATTTTCCCTTCACCTGGCTGGTATCAAGAGTGGAACAGGTGGCAATGCCTGCCCCCCTTTACCCAGCCTGTAACAGACATGTAGCAGGTAGCAAAGCCCACCACACCTTCATATTGCTGAGCTCAGGTGTGGAGCAATTGGCAATGCCCACTCTACTCCTTCACTTGCCAGGATCAGTTATGGAGGAGGAAGGAATGCCTGCCTGCCCTCTCTCCCCTTTCTAAGGCTCCTTGAATTTTTTCCCACAATGGGCTTTGTTTCTAGTATATCATAATGCAACCATTGAAAATGGTCAGCAAACAGTTCAAGGCAGACAAAAGGGAGTATTTTGCTGTTTAAGTCAGCATGATCTTCAGATTTTGGCATTTTGAGGGAAGGGGATTGAGGATGTGGGGCTTTAGAAAATTCGCCAGGATTTTCCTGCATGTCTTGGGCTCTTGCATAGTTATAAGGACCTACTGGCTCTTCCCCACTCACCCTCCTTCTGTTATGGTGCACAAGACATTCATCCCAGAGAATGTTTGCTACTTAGATTAAAACTCTTGACTCCCATTGAAATTCTTCACATGGTTTTGCCGGAGACGAAACTTAAGGTTCAACTTAAATTTCACTGTTGGTTGTGTTCAGCGGCAGTAGAAGCATATGCAAAATCCCCTTGACAAATTTTGCTACTTTCAAAACTCCTTCAGCTTTCCTCAAAATTTCTTCTGATGTTTTGCCCAAGTAGGAATCTTCACATTCAACTTTAGTTTTGCTTTAGGTAAAACTTGATAGCAATGCCAAGTAAATGCAGCTCTCATGGCTGAATCAATAACAACATCTTCTTGCTGGAGTTCAAAAGGAAGCTGTGAGAACAGGGAAATGGGGGAATAATAAGCTAAGGGTGAGGGACAAAGATGGGGCTGGGAGTTGGAAAGAGAAGGAGGGGAGGCAAGGAAACACTGAAAATATCCACCTTGCAGGACAGACATCTGTTAAATTACTGGCATTTATATTATCAAAGGGAAAATGTCTTTTCCCTCTTTGTATCGTTTTATGCATCTTGAAACTTATTTTGCCCCTGTGATGAAATGCGCTTAAAGAAGGTTTCCTAAGTGCAGCAACCAGAGAACTGGAAAGAAAAGAGTTAACCTTTTTGTGGAATGAGACTTGATTGACAGGCTGTTCCCTCCTCTCTGATTGGGCAGTGAGAACCAGCCTTCAGGCTGACAGTTAATAATGAAATTTTGTTTTCAGACAGTGTGTGTGGGTGAGTCTGACAGGGAAGGTCTGACAGGTTCCCCTCCGGATTTAGGGAAAAGTAATCTTTTGCCCTAACAGTAACATCATTGTCCAAAAGAAGAATTTTAGTTAAGAATCCTTAGTATCAGTATAAGGTGAAGCCTGCTTGACACAGACACCACAGAACTGGAGAATGTAGTTTTGTCAAGAGTGATTGTGTGGTAAGTGGAGACTCCCTTTCAAGCCAAGTGAAGAAGGGTTATATCTTCTTAAGAGAGGAAGATTAATTCCTGCCCAGTTTCTAAAGGAGTGGCTCTGAGGAGGACCCTGGGTCTGTTGTGAAAGGAAAACAATTTTCAACGAACTCCAGGAAACCTGGGTTGTCCAAGGGAACTTGGTGAAGAAACACTGTTGCTGTAACTAAAGAATTAAGTAAAATATCTCTCAATGTTAAGAACCACAAACACAAGAAACTAAACTTAAAGGAAAATATTTTGCCTATTACTCACAGTGTAATCTGTACTACCAAAAAAATTCTACCTCAACACTTTTATTCCCTGCCTACACTAATTCCATCCCTGTCTGTTCAATAAAGTTATTTCTTTTGAACATTTTAGAGTCTCCAGTGCCATATCCAACACAGAGGAAGAGGGCTCCTGCTCCCCCCTCCATTAAGTTCTGGGCTGAGCTAAAAAGCCAGAATTAAAACTGCTTATAAGAGTGGGAGAGCCCCGTGGCACAGAATGATAAGCGGCAGTACTGCAGCCCAAGCTCTGCTCAAGACCTGAGTTTGATCCTGGCAGAAGCTGGGTTCAGGAAGCTGGCTCAAGGTTGACTCAGTCTTCCATCCTTCTGAGGTCAGTAAAATGAGTACTCAGTTTCCTGGGGGTAAAGTATAGATGACTGGGGAAGGCAATGGCAAATCACCTCATAAAAAGTCTGCCAAGAAAACGTCGTGATGCGGCGTCCCCCCATGGGTCAATAATGACTCGGTGCTTATACAGGGGACTAAGACTGAGAGAAACACACTTTCAAACCACAAATAGAGACATGCTATATTGAAATGCCCTCCCCCTAGCTGGGATCATGAATGGAGCAGGCGACAATGCCCACTTCTCCTTCAACCTGCCGGAATCAGGAGTGGGATAGAAAGTGATGCCCATCCCCCTTCAGCCAGCTGGGATCAGAGGCAGAGCAGTAAGCAATGCCCACCCCTTTTACCTGGACGGAATCAGGCACAGAGTAGGTGGCAATGCCACTACTCAAGCTGCTGGAATCAGTCATGGAGCAGACAGCACTGGCTGCCCCCCTTTCATCCCATCAGAATCAGACATGAAGGCAGCAATGCCCACCCCCCTTCACCTGGATGGAATCAGGTGTAGAGCAGGAGACTATGCCCACCCCCTTCACCCAGCTGGGATCATGAGCAGAGCAGGAGTCAATGTTGGACCCCTCTTCACCTGGTCATGAGTGGAGCAGGTGTTAATGCACACCACCTGCCTTCATCTGGCCGGGATGAGACATGGAGCAGGAGACAATGCCTTCCTCCCTTCACCTGACTGGGATCAGGCATGGAATAGGTGGCAATGCCTGCCCCCCCTTCAACCTGGTGGAATCAGGCATGGTGCAGCTTTCAATGCCTGCCCTCCCTTCATGTGGCCAGGATCAGGCATGGAGCAGGGGGCAATGTCAGTCTCACTTTCACCTGATTGGGATCAAGCACGGAGCAGGTGGCAATGTCGAAGCCCTCTTCACCTGGCTGGGATCAGAAATGGAGCAGGCATTAATACACACTGCCTACCTTCACCCAGCTGGGATGATGCATGGAGCAGAAGGCAGTGCCTTCCCCCTTCCCCTGGCTAGGATCAGGCGTGGAGCAGGTGGCAATGCCTGCCCCCTTCACCCTGCCAGAATTAGGCATGGTGCAGATTTCAATTCCTGCCCCCCCCTTCACCAGGTTGAGATCAGGCACAGAGCAGGTTTCAATGCCCATCCTCCCTTCACCCGGCCAGGATCAGGTGTGGAGCAGGTGGCAATGCCCACCCACCCCTTCACCCTGCCAGAATCAGGCATGGTGCAAGTTTCAATGCCTTCCCCCCATTCACCAGGCTGGGATCAGGTGCAGAGCAGGTGTCAATGCCCACCCCCTCTTCACCCAGCCAAGATCAGTCACAGAGAAGAAGGCATTGCCTTCCTGCCTGCCCTCTCCTTTCTAGATCCCATTGTATTTTTCTCCACTAGTAATACAATTAAATCACATTTCTTTAGGGAGAAAGTATTCAGTTTCTTCCTCCCTTCCCACCCCCAGCCCTGTGTCTTTAAAAGGACTTCTAGGGGACATCTACTCATAACTTAACAATTGAGTTTCAGTCCTCTACCTTGCTACTGGACCCAAATCTCGCTTATCAATTGAGGGAAGACAGAGTAAAATGTTGATACTGTTGACATCTTGTCCCTTTACACTATTTAGCTTGCATGTGATGCCTGGCGATTGCAATTTCTTGAGAGTCATTTTGCTTAAGAGATAAAAGGGAAGAATCTATGCAGTGCTTGATGGAGGTGAGCTGCCTTTTCGAATCTAATCAAGGACTATGGATATTTCCATTCTCAACACAGTTTTTTTTACAACTTCTAATCATTGGGGAAGGAAAAAACAGATACTTAATTCCAGACAATATGATTAAATTGACTGTAGCTAAAACACTGAATCTGTCTGTATTTGTTTAAAGATGCAGTTTATGACTATGAAAGAGCCTTGTCAACTGTTGGTTACACAAATCTCTCCACCGAATTAGGTGGGCAGACAGGAGAATGAATGCACATTTCTGGAGGATGCATGATCTGGGGAATACAAAAACAAGAATGTTTTCCAGAGCCTGGAAGGTAGGGCTAGGGGAAGGAAGCAGTATGCAATTCTCGTCCCCACTGTGGGAGGAGAAAGAAACTTTTATCCTAAAGAGCACAAGCGGAGTCCTGTGAGAGGAAGGTAGCTCCCCGTCCCGCCCTGAAGGCTTCTGTCCTCCCAAAAATCAGATTGGTGGTGCAAACTAGGAGTATATGATACTTCTTACATGAGGTTGCTTAAGTGAAGGGAGATGCAATGTTAGTCATGAGTCGTAGTTTAAAAGCTGAAGGCTCTGTCAATTTCCCCTCTCCACAGGAAGGTAATTTGAAAAGACAGGTCCCCATTGCTCCTCAAAGGGTTTGTTAATTGCATCTAATTAACAAATCCTCTGGGGAGCATCTCTGCCTGTTGTCTTTTTAAACTGCCCTCCTGTGGAGAGGCCTTCCGGTCCGTCTTTTCAAACTACACGTCCTGGCTAATATTGCATCTCCTTTCACTTGAGCATCCTAGTGCAAGAAGTATCCTGTAGAGAGACTCTAGGAGTCTGCAGCACAAGAGGAAAAACATTTTAAAAATTGTTGGTTGTTGTGGGTTTTCCAAGCTGTATTGCCGTGGTCTTGGCATTGTAGCCACAGCTGCTGGTGAAACGTCAGGAACTACAATGCCGAGACCACGGCAATACAGCCCGGAAAACCCACAACAACCATCCTTCTCCGGCCGTGAAAGCCTTCGACAATACATTTTAAAAATCACTAATCTCTACCTCACAACTTGTTCGCGAACAGCAGATTGGGCTGTTCGTGGCTTTTTTTGTTCATATTGCTTTTTGTGCCCATCTCTAGTAAAGAGTAGAGATGGAGAAACAAGGGTACTGGAACAGACTGTATGTGTGGAGAAGGAACAGAATTCTTGATCTCCCTCTCCACCATATAAAACTTGAAGGCTAATTACTAATGTATAGTAAATATGCTCTGTTTGCAATGTGCTCAAATTATGTGTGATGGCAGAAGCAATTTGTGTGGAAATAGGCTTTGCCTCAGTTTTGTATGAAATTGAGCACAGTGTATTCTATTTTTCCAAAAATGGGTTGTGTCAACAATGAGGTCACCTCCTCGCACTTCTTTTTTTTTTTTAAAGGATTTTAATGGATGGGTCATTATATCAATTCACACATACAACACATTATTTTATCTCCCCCATATAATAATATCCCCCACCCTTTCCCCCACCCTTTTCCGTTGACTTCCGACAGTTTTCCATTGCCTTCATCTAATTAACTTTACTACCTCTTAATATATAATCCTTAACCATCCTAAACCCTATATAACATAGTTATCCAATAACATATAATATATTCTAACAATATGTATCATATATTTAATACTATATAATATCCAGTATATTCTAGCAATGAATCATATATTCTATTAGTCAGCATATACACTTTCTATAATAACATACTCTATAATAGTATAACCTATAATATTCCACATCCAAAATAATATATATCTACTATACCATATCTATAACATTCAAATTTATTGTTATTTTCAGTATTACTTTAAGATACATTATCTCATTTTTTCCTCTTATAACTTAAATTAAGCGTTTAATATAGTGTCCTACAATATACCATAATCTGGTGTATACCCTATAAATCTTGTCTTATTATGACCTAATATATTATAGCAAAATACATGGCTATAGCCTGGTATATTATCACAAACTATATTATCCTTTTCCAATATAATGTTAAAATTTCTCTCTATATATTCAGTTAAAGTAACAGATCACTATCCTCCACCTCCTCGCACTTCTAATTTGCTTACATGTGCACATTGTCTCATTAACCAGTTTTAGGGTTGCCAGCTCCAGGTTGGGAAATTCCTGGAGATTACGAGCATGAAGCCTGGAGAGGGCAGGATTTGGGGAGAGGAGGCACCTCAGCAGGATATAATGCCATACACTAAACCCTCTGAAGCAGCTATTTTCTGCAGTGGAACTGACCTTTTTTCTAGTATAGGTTTATTTTTTTGAACTGATTTTTCAACAGAGGTCACCAAACTTGTTGAGCTCTTGTAGTAGCTTGCTTAGATTCAGCCTCTAGAGAGCCATAAATCAAAATTGTCCTGGACCTACTCCAGCTTCTAGTATCTTGAACCTACAACAAAACATTGGCCGCCGTCACACGGGCATCTCTTCCGTTAAATTTACAGCATATAGCGTCCTACCTGTTATCTGTACAGTAATGTTTGCAGGTGAGTGCTGAGTGGGGGAGGAGAGTGGAGAGGAGGCACGGTGACAAGAAACACTCAGACACAGTGCTGGAGGTAAAGAGGCCACAACTTTATTGAGATTACAGCTCAGGGAGCAAAGGCACGCATAGGGCACAGATCCGAGCATCGGCTGACCCGTCTGCCAAGCCGATGACCCACATGCCCCCTCAGACCCGTGCTGAGGGGGGGAACCATGGGATGACAGTCAGTGGGATGCCACGTGGGTGTACACCCCTCTGTGAACCATCCCCTGCCACCTGGGAGTGAGGTGGACTGACAGCCCCCAACTGGGCATGCACCGGCCATTTCTCACTCCCCAGACCCCTTATGGGGATCCCCATAATAGGGAAACTGAGCCTGAGGGCCCTGTTTCCCCCCAAACGGATCGGTGCCCAATGTCCAATACACAGCCTACTCACTTCAAAGTTGTGACGAAAGGGAGGGTTGGGCGGGATGCCGCCATGGGCCAAGTGCTGAAGGGCGGGGGCCAGCTTCCTAGGCCTGGGGCTGCACTGGATGAACCTGGGCATGACCCCTGGCCCCTGGCCTTTCCCCGCCCCTCCACAACATGGCGGCCACCATGCCATCTCCCCACTCGCCTCCCCCGCAACGCCCGCAATCCAGTCCCCCAGGTGAGTCTGGGAGCCGTTGCTTCTTTGGGTTACCTAACAGGTCTTCGCGCCACCAGCTGTCCACACCGAAGCACTCTATTCTGTTCTCTCTAACCGCGCAGAAGCAGCTCCCCCCCCTTTTTTTTATTATTCTGGCGTTTAATTCCGCTATAACGGAATAACAGCATATAAACATTCCGTTAGAGCAAAACATTACGACCCTTTTGTTTTTCCAACTTTGAAATTATATAAATAGCCCTTTGCCCGCAGAAAACTCCCTATCTGACATGATCCCCATCGCTGAAGACTCTGCCATGGCGATTGAGTCATTTTTACTTCAGCAGAAAGTTTGCATTGTGTTATGTCGTTATGGCGTTATAAGGACATAATAAAATAAGAAAAGGGGAGTCGCAGGAAGAAATGGATTCTGGGATTGAAGGGAGGGCATAGGACGTTGTGAGGTGAAATACATCGATGTGAGACATTCACACTGAGGCACAAAATAGCACGACTATCAAGCACAAAGCAGAAGAGAGAAAATCGCTACAGTGTTGGAATAAGGTGGGTGTTTGCCGGGAAATAGCGCCATTTTAGCGCTAAATAAAAGCCCGTGTGATGACGGCCATTGACTAGATTGCTAAATGTTACACCCTCTACGCATACCTCAGATTAGATATCTACTATTTAAATAATACCACATGAAAAAGTGCATGTGTTTATTTGTCCGTTAGTTTTCTTGTTACCCAAACCAGGTTTTTTTTAGTTCCACAACTGCTCCATAGATTGTCAGGGGAGGTTTCTTGGTAACATCTCATGAAACCGGCCAATCAGCACTCATCTCAGCCAGCTTTCTGTGGCATGTTCCTACAGCTGATCCTCCCAATAGGTCCACCCTTGAAAGAAGCAATTACATTTGGCTTGAATGCAGTGGAGAGAACTTCTAGCCTGCCCCCTTGCTCTAAAATATTAAGTCTATCTTCTCCCTAAATAGATTTTCTGGTATTGTTTTTCTTCTGTGTCATAAATGGTGATGCAATTATGATTTTACAGCTGCAGGAGGAACATTTCAGCGGCGTACTAACAGTGTCAACTTCGTATGCTTCCTTAATATCTCTTTGACCGTAATATTTAGAACTCGAAATGGGCAAGGCTTTTTAAATTTTTGTTTTAATTGCACTGCTGTTATTTAAACAGAGTGAAATTAGGCATTCCCTCTACATTCATGACATCTTCAGGCAAGGAAAAGAAGAGAAGGAAGGAAACAAGTAGAGACAATTAGGAGCTTTCGTGGTGGCACCAACCTTTTCCTCCCACACTGGCACAAGGTTGAGTTGTTAAGATCTTTACTTGCATTTCGTCAATGCTCTTGCCTTTCTATATTTAACTCTCAGCATTTTTGGAGAATATAATTTAGGCTGCCTCCTGCTTGTCATACCAATTTCTCGTTGATGCTATGCATCTGGCTCCTATATGACTCTATGCTGCTGTAATAAAAGAGCCATGATATAACAAAGATTACAGCAGGCTCGCAGTATGCAAAGTTCAAGATTTTTAAAAATGTTGCATGGTACAAAACCCCAGAATTTGCCAAGTCCAGCATCTGTTTTACACCTTCTCTGAATTCTGCTATCCAATTAAATAAGTGAACCTGTGCTACAGTGGCTCTACTTTCAAAATGCCACAAAGCAGATTTGGTTAATCTCTCCGTTTTAAAAATCGCAGTAGGTGCCTTTTCAAATAGAACGGCTGCACAAAAACTGCACACAAATAGAACTGGGTGGTACTATAATGAACTAAGCCATCCTCCTTGTAGAAAATAAGAACATGTAAAATAACTGGGTTGGAACCAACCAACTTTCCTAATGGTGAAAAAAGGAAAAGAGGGTGCTCTTTGACCCTCAAAAAGGCTATGAGGGGGAACATATTATGGAAAACTAGCATGTGTGAAGAGAGGCCATAATAAGGAGTGGTTTGAGGAAAAAAGCTGGCTGGATTCAACCCACTGTATTTGGTTTGCATCATCTCCTCTTTCAAAAGAGGAATTATCTCTGATTTCTCATTAATTTATTTTTGAGGGTTTTTTGGTTTTTGACCATGTGATCGTGTTGTTTGTTTATACCACACAATGGCACTCTATGTGAACTTTGGTAACTTCAGCCCTTTCAATCTTATCTACCTCACTGTTATCAAGGTAAAAATGGAGGCAGTGTGATGTAGTGGTTAGGCTGTTGAACTGGGTTGACTGCTGACTCTGCTACAGAAGCTTCCTGGGTGACTTTGGGACACCCACTTTCAGCCTATTCATCCTTGTAAGGTTGTTGTGAGGATAAAATGAAGGAGGAGAGATTGATACAAGCTGCTGTGGGGGGAGTCTTTCCTAAGACTCCCATCCACCAAGTCTTCCTTCAACGAAGACTTTCTCATCAGAGGAAGATTCTCCCTACTGGACAAAGTCACTCTTCATCAGATAGCTTTGTCCTTTGAAGGAAGACTTATCAGAAATGAATGACAATCGAAATTAGCAGAAGAGAGTCAGAGGAACTAACCCATTGGCTTCAGCCATGGACACAAACTGAGACACAAGAAAAGGACTCTTTCTTCTCTTTCACATGAGTCCCTAGGGTCTGCAGAAAAATACCCCCTGTCTGAAACTGACCCTGTTCTCTGGGTCTATCAATCAGCATGGAGGACTGCTTCAGAACTTGGTGTTTATTATTACTGTTGCCTATTTTCAAAACATTGGTGGGGAGAGCCGCTGTCAGTTCCTGCCAGGTAGATCCCTCATCCCCTCTCCAGTGAACACACATTGGTTCCAGTAGAAAAGCTTTATTTAGGATTTTACAGTTCAGGTCTGCACTCCGTCATGGAGCTTGGTAGAAGTGACAAGGCAAGACAAGCAATCCATGTTATACTTGACTTTTCCCGCACTCAAATGACTGTTAAGGTTTTGGCGTGCAATTCTACATGGGTCCTGTGAGAACCCCTTTTAGTTATGGCTAGATGTTCAGTACACAATAATACATTCCCAGCTTCTGGGTAAAGTAGCAAAGGCTGGCATCTGGACACTCCAAGGTCAATGTTAGCCTAGAGGTGCATATTTCAATAAGATAACAGGAGAGGCCCATTCTGGGTCTCCAAAAGTAACACTTGCAATAAAGAGAGAATAGTAATAAGCATTGTGGTTACAATATACAGACAATCATGGCCTGACTGTACATAGACATGACAGCTGCTATGTAAGTGTGCAGCTAGCCATAGTAACATTGGATTTTTTTTTTTACTGTCTCATGAATGTGTTAGAATGCCACAAGCAGGAGAGGCAGTTAGAGTGGACTGGCCAATGAACTTACTGGGAAATTTCCTAGTGAGCAGTGCCCTTGGAGGGCCAGCAGAATGAAGCCACAGCAGCTCTGCCAGTATAACAGGGGCTGCTTGGCTCAGACTCTTCAACCACAACAATGAGCAGCATTGGTTAACCCATTGCCTTCCCCTGTCAGGGTACCAGACGCCCATGAGGGGTATTACTGACCAGGTCTGAGTGGCCCCTGCAGTGCTGGCTTGCAAGGCCATTGGGGCCACTCAGCTTGGTTTGTTCCAGGCCCATTTTAACTTCTCCCACGCCTGAGGGAAATGCAGTCACTTTGCTGCTAGAAGCCATAGAAAAAGGTTTACTTTAAAGAACGTGATTTTTGGTATCAGTTGCCTGTTGATGGACGAGTGTGTGAGTCCCATTTCTGTTTGGTTAGGATGAGAGTGAATTTTCATTTTTGGTAAGGTTTGGTTCAGTAAGTATGAGAGTGAATTTTTGTTTTCATTCTTAGTCAGACTAAGACTATTTAAATAATACCTACAGACAGTAGGTGGAATTCTGCTCAAGCCTTTGGAATTTTGAAGGAAATCTGCAGCTGGCAAATAGGTAAAGGGGCATTTCTACACAATTCCTTAGAATGGGTTTGCACATCTCTGCCTTTTGTCACCTATGTGCTATGCCAGACTGTGTTGTTGCTAATGAATCACACCAGACACTTGTTTGGGTTAGAAATGGCCACAACTTTACTGATTACAGCTGGATTGGGCATTGGCCTGGCATCTGGGCACGGATCCCCATTGGCATCAGAGGCCTGGCTGTCGACCGATGCATCACCTGCCAGCCTCCTGCTGGTACCTCATTGTTCCATTGCTGACCCTACCTTGCAACCCTTGCTTCCAGATCTCTTGTGGTGAGCAGTTCCAAAGGCACACTCACCCTGTTGGGATCGGCCCAATGCCTCAAAACCGCCAACCTATAAAGTTGTGACTGTGCCCCCCAATAGTCCTGAATAAGCAGAGGGTGGGAAGGTGACAAGCTGCTCCTGCGGATGCTTGGCTAGACCAATGCAGGATGGACACTCCTTCTCCTCCAAGTAATCCCGCCTCCACTGCATCCTGCACCCAGTGCCAACCCAGCTTGCCGGTAAGTCGTCAGCTTCCTTTTACGGTCGCTCAGTATAATTCCCTTCAGATGAGTATGCAGAGCCCTCCCACAATTCTGAATCCACTCAGCTGTTGTTTCTTAATGCAGATTAACTTGTTCACTGTACTGATTAACACAATGAAAGTTTTGCTTTGGAAGCTTGCTGAATTAATCTGTTTCAATGAACTGCAGTGCAACTGAGTCAGCAGGAATCTCATAACCATCGTAATTAATTAGGAGTGACTCTTCAGGTCCCAGCACAGTGTGCAGTATATCCCCTGAGGAGCACGGTGAAAGAAAAAAGAAATTCAGATGACCCTTGTGGTGACCTTACATTATTGAGAATTATGCCGGCACAAGAAGATGCTGCAAAATGAATTGCTGTTGAGTACTAGCAGCGTGGTAACAATGAATATTAAGCAAAAGTGTTTTTTACATGCATAGGCTATCAAACTGAAGTCTTCCGAAAAATGATGACATGAACGTCAATCCACAGTTAGCTATTTTAGCAATTATGAAACACAAGACTGCCAAGCTAGATCTCACTGCATGTCACCTCACACCCATTGGTTATGTGACATTTTGAAAGATTCCGTTGTTTTGTTCTTAAAATGAAATTCATTGGGTTGGGGATCTTTTGTGTTAGCTCAGGGATCACACAGTTCTCTCATTTTCTCCTGGACTATCCCTTTACGGATAGTCCAGGAGTTGCTCCTCCCACTGCCAAAAAGTCTGGCCGTTTCTTAGGTTGTATCCATTTCAGGATGGCATGGCTCTAAAACTACTCCAGTGAAACAAAGTTTTCAACTAAATGCTCCAAACTTTCTCAAAGAGTTAAGTTTTGGTGCTAGAATCAAAAACCACCTAAAGAAATAAGTAGAAGCATTTCTTCAAAAAATAATTTAATTGTCTCTGCACTTTGAATAAAGATACAAGACACCAACACTGAGATTAAACAAGGATTTATTTATGGCTGGTCCACATGATAATATTTTCTAAAGTTTTTTTTTAAAGTATGCATTGTGACTTACAAGTAGCATCCTGGAGGGCAAAACAACCCAGTCTCCACAACTGGACTGGCTTAGTTTATCCTTGCCTGCAAAAGAAACAGTGCCAAGAGGTGTTAAGCCTCATCTCCATTATCCCATGTACTGCTAAGAGATTGTTTAATTCTGCTTGCTCGAGGTGGGGGCACTCCCCAGTGTACCCAGCTTCCTAGCCAATGATGGGCTGTCTTGGAAACCAGCTTTCATCATTAGACACCTTGGGATGCTTGCCAATTTGCCCTACCTGTGTTGCAGCAACCAGAACCTTTCATGGCAGACTCCAAGTATGGCATAACCAGTCGCATGGCCAAATGTAACATTAAAACCCCTTTATCCCCAAGAACAACGTGAGCAGGAAAATGAAAAGCTGTTTTCAAGCCAAACTGAAGGACTCCCCCCCGCTCCCCCAAATTCTGCTCAGGCCCCTAAGATGATCAGCTAACCTCACATTATTCACTAGGGAAGGTTGGAAGGCTAGATGGGAACAAAAACCTGCACAGCAGAGGAGTTTGTTTCTATAGCTGCTCTACAATCTTCCTCCCATTGGCTGGGCACTATGAATGAACAACCTCTGCCCAAAATCAGTGCCTGTGGCTCATTCAAGACTGGCAGTGAGGCCGACAGTGTCTTCCAGCTTCAGAAACCAATGGCATATGACATGCTCGCTTTCATTTTTTAAAAACATCTTCTGGAAAATTAGCCAGAAAAAGCTTTATAATTGCTTAAATGGTATCCAGGCCAGTCATTTGACTTATAAATTGAGGAACTGTTGAAGCCTAATTAATAAGTCCATTTGACCATGGATATTCATTTCAACATTGCATCCTGAGCAGATTTGTAACAAAAGAAGCTTGACGACTCACCGGCAGGCTGTGTTGGCACCGGGTGCAAGACGCAGTGGAGGACCGGGAGCAACCTGGAAGAGGTGGAGCATCTATCCTTGCTCTGGGCCTGCCTCATGGTCATAGCCATTTTACCTGAGCATCTGCAGGAGCAGCAAGTCACCCCCCCTCCACTGCTTCTGGACCATGGGGGGCACTGTCACAACTTTATGGGTTTGGCGGTTTTGTGGCATTGGGACGGATCGCAACAGGGTGAGTGGGCCTTCGGGACTGCTCACCCTGATGGATCTGGAAGCAAGGGTCGCCAGGCAGGGCTGGCAATGGAACAACATGTGCCAAGGTGTGCCAGCAGGAGGCTGGCGGGAGATGCATCGGTTGCCAGTCAGGCCCCCGATGCCAACGGGGATCCGTGCCCAGATGCCAGGCCAATGCTCCATCCCGCTGTAATCAATAAAGTTGTGGCCATTCCTAACCCAAAACACGTGTCTGGTGTGATTCTTCAGCCGGAATGCAGTCTGACATAGCACATAGGTGAAAACTGCAAGCTTTGATCATTCATTTTAACATACAAATGAAGACAGTGGATGAAGTAAATGCTTGATGGGTTAGGGTGAGGCACAGTTTTTTAAAAAAAAAGATTAACAATGAAATCCTATGCAGAGCTACTGCAGTCTACGCCCCCTAAAACTGGAGTAACTCTGCTTAGGATTTCACTGTAAGAAGAGGAATTAAAGCTTTCATTTCTATTTGTTTCACTGTCATTCTCCACGGGGCAGTAGAAAACCACCAATTGATTCTCTCGGCTATTCAGTTCTTTAAAAAAAAAATCACATTATGATGGTACCTTACTGGGCATCACAAGAGGATATGTAATTATACAAATATGTGTAAATACTCTTAGAGCACATACAGAATTGTTCTTTTCCCTGCTAGCAACAGTGGAGATGTGGAGCAGGTGGTTTGAGAATTCACGTTATTATTGCATAGTGTTTATACTAGCACACAATGGGCCACTCATTGTCTGGAATCCCTAAACACTAAAGGAATCAACCTTTAATTTCTTGCTCATTGCTTGGAGCAAGAGAAAAGTGGCCCACCTTGCCTTACGGTACAAAATCCATTACTGGATACAATCTTGGTTTCAGTATGCAGCTCACGCTTTCAAGTGACAGTCTTTGGATTATGAAACAAAACAGAAACTGAAATATGTAAAACTTGGTTAAGTGGTTGTACCTTTCCCCATTGGCTTATACATTGGTGGGATGAAAGAGATAAGGGGCCGTATGGGAATCTCTTTGTTTGGCTTGCCAATATGTAAGGGGATATAAAATTCATAACAACAAGTTGCTGGGTTAAGTAAGGAAGAATACAATACACAAATTACTGTCACATTCCTTTGCAATTCAACGGCAGCTGCCCTGGGACGTGTTTGAAATTTGCCATTGGATTGCAAATCAAATCTCCCCATATGCAGTGTGCGTAACTAAAGAACAGGATTCATTGATGGTGTGATGATTTGTAGGACATTTCTTTTGGACATTACGGACCTTCTTGGAAGGTAACACAAAAGCCAGAGAACTATAATACAATCCTGATATTCTCAGTACTTTCATAGATTTACTAGGCACAAAGTAAGTGTCGCATTTGAGGTTAGAGCCTTCTCCTTGTGGGTGGTGATGAAGGAGAATAAAGAATGCTCTCCGCACAGAAGCCAGCCCAGCAACAATTTTTGACCTTCTCATTTAAGCATTGTGCTTTGACACATAAGGATAGGCGGAGAACCTATAGTCCTTCGGACAGTATCCTGGAGAAGGAAAAAAGATCAACTGAATAGTCAGCGGCCGTTTTCACACACCCTAACCCTCCGGAAAATTGTGCAAAACTCGCGGCATGAAGCGTCTTCCCAGCACAATTTCCCAGCACGATCCCGTTTAATGGCATGTTTTCTGATGCTAGGAAGATGCTTCATGCTGTGAGGTTATGCTTGAGCGTGAAAATGGCCAGTCAGTCTGACGGAGGAGCCTGTTGGTGGATTTTTGGTAGCCATCCATGTTAGAGATTCAGGACTGCAGTCTTGAAACTAATTAAAATTGTGGTCATCATATTTATTGAACTGGGACTTGCATACATATATTTATTTATTTATTTACATCATTTATAGTCCGCCTTTCTCACTGAGACTCAAGGCGGATTACACACTATGAGGTTAATACAATCAGTATCAAGTACGTACATTTCAATACAATATCATAAGGTAAACATATACAAGTTTAAAGACATAGCATTCGCAAGGATTCAAGACATAGTAGAGATACTGAAGAAAAACATACTCAATTCTAGGACTAACATTAGACAGCATGGAGCGCTGGTTGTACATAGGAGTACATATTTAAAGCAAAATGGTGATGAAGTCTATGATCCCCAACTTGTTAGTAAAGCACCTGAGACCCCATTTCTACAATGCAGCCCTCCCATTTGAGTAAAAAGCCTTTTTGAATATTTTGGTTTTACATCATTTACGGAAAGGCAGGAGAGTGGGGGCTGCTGATTTGCGGGGGGGGGGGGGTGTTACGAGGAAGGGACAGGATAAAATTAATTTAATTTAATTTATTAAATTTCTAACCCACCCTTCCCGCAAATGGGCTCAGGGTGGGTAACAACATTATTAAATAACAACAATAAATATAATATAAATACAGGTATAAAACTCAGTTTAGAAACCAGGAAAATATATCCAACAGCGGCAAAGATGTTAAGATGTTAAGATGCTGAACTGCCGGAAGAATCTTACAGAAGACATACTATTGTAGGTGAATTCAGTGTGAGTAACATGGATCTTATACGTTATACTGAGTCAAACTATTTGTCCAGAATTGCATTTCCTGGTCAGCAGTAGCTCCTCAAGGAGAAGGTCTTTCCCAACACCTGCCAGATGATATTCTTTAACAAGACATACCTTTTAACCATCCACATGTGCTCCACCGTTCAGCCACAGCTTTGGATTTTCCCTCCCCAAATGAAGAGCAGCAGGCCCACAGAACTAAACATTCACAAAGCAAAATGTGGTGAAATGGCAATTCTACCCAGATATGTGTGTTAAAAAAAAAATCAGATTTGCAAGATAAATGTTGAATTTGCAGTCTGTGAATGCTCCGAGGTTAAATTGAAACTGCTCTCCTAAGCAGACACAAGGCGGTTATAGATCAACTTCTTCTATCTAGCTTTAACCTCTACCACACCAACAGGATGCCAGTTTATATCATGATGTCAGGCACCCAACAGAACATGAGAACTTTTCCTGAAGGGCAAGGGTCTACAGGTATCAATGAAGTTTAGCTAGTAAATTTCCATCAAGTAAGACGATAAAAGTCTAAGAAGCTTTGTAGGGAAAAAACTCTGTCCTTTGATAAAGTTAATGTTTTACCTGCCTGTATGGAAGTTAATCTAGAAAGTAAGACTTCCTCAACACCCATGGTGATTTGGGATTAGGAGGGTGTGCCTTAATTGGAATAATTGTTTTTAAAGAAATAGAAACAGAGTGTCTGGGTCCAGCTAACTAGACAACTCATTTCTATAATTCTTATCTGGTGATGGTGGTTAGACATGGGCACGAACAGAAAAAAAAACGAACATGGTGTTCGTTGTTTGTTGCCGTCCATGAACAACAAACAACAAACACTGACGAACGTGATCCTATCATGAACATGCAACAACAGGATTGCAACGACCACCTGTTCATTTAGAATGGGGCCTCACGAACAGCTTGTTCATGAACAGCAGATTGGGCTGTTTATGGGGTTTTTTAGTTCATATTGCTGTTCGTGCCCATCTCCAGTGGTGGTAGTGAATCTGAATTCCATTAATATAAAGCTAGAGAGATGAACTCACTAGGTCCTAGTGGAGGAGTAGACAGTCCACAGCACACATGCTGATAGTGGCACCACAGGCCATTTTGCTTGGCACCCAGGGCAAGATCTCTGCCCAAGCAACTTAGGCACTGGCAGTACTGCTTGGGCTGATAGCATAGGAGAAAGCCAACAGCCATGCCCCATTGTCTCCTAGACATGCACAGCCACCAGCCAAGTTCAAAGAAAATCTCTGAGCTGCTGGTAGTTCCTCTGGGCCTTGGCTTTCTCCAAGCATCTGCAGTCTTAATCTCCACCTGCCCGCTTTTGTTTGCTAGCCCACCAGCATCTCCACAGATAGAAATTGCATTTTTGGTCCTTAAGCCAAAAGGGTTGCCTACCTTGGTCTAAAAGCTTGGAGTCTGGGCCAGCTGAATAAACTCCACATCCACCATGGTAGAATGAGGTTCCTATGGGACCCAGTTCATCACACATGTCATACATTAGAGCCTACCAGATACCCGGAAACATCCCCGTCTTTTCTATTCCCTGTCATTCAGCAAAATCAGCAGCTCAGTACATGTTCAAGTAGGTATTCCCAGTTCAGTGCAAGTCTGAAGCAGAACATCCCAGCCACTGCATCACTGCATTCTCCAAACTCTCTGTGAGACCAGTTTAACAAAGAGTAAACAGGAAACAAGGCACATGGGGAAACAATGAGATAAAAGGCAGTGTTTTCAAGTGGCAGGCCACGCTCAAGTGACTACAATAATCAAGGGATGCACGATGCACTTTGAGTTGTGCAGCTGACTGGCTCTGTGTCACTTTAGTAGTCTTGTCAAATAAAGCACAAGCTAAAAATGTGGTTCATGTTTCACTTAGCTAAACTCTGAAAGGGAAGGGTGGGAAGAGTGACACTGACAGGCTTCTGGGTGCAGCATATGCCGTATCAGTAAGATTCACATGATCCAGCCATTCTTATCCACTGGAGGGCAAAAAAATGCTTTTTTAAAAAGGAACATGAAAAGCCCATCCATTATTATAAGTGGCTCAAATCATATAGATAGTTTGGGTGGATAGTTGTGTTGGTCTGCAATAAACCTAAAGTACTGGAGAAGAGATAGTGGGTGGGAACTGAAAAAGCACTGTACTTAAGATTTATTGATGACATTTTCATCATCTGGACACATGGGAAAGAAGCACTGGAAGAATTTATCCAGGCCTTCAGTAACTTCTACCCTACCATCAACCTGTCCATGAATCAATCCACACAGGAAGTACATTTTCTGGACACCACTGTAAAAATACATGACGGTTGTTTAAGAACTACCTTGTACCAGAAACCTACCAATCAGCAAACATATCTACATGCCTCTAGTCACCACCCTAAACACATCAAACAATCCAGTATCTACAGCCAAGCTCTATGTTACAACTGCATCTTTTCCAGTCCCTCTGACAGATATTCTCACCTGCAGGATCTACATCAGACATTTTGGGAACTACAGTACCCACCTGATGTAGTAAGGAAACAGATTGACAAAGCCAGAATGATACCAAGGGATGACCTGCTAAAAGTTACGCCCTAATTAAACAACAATAGAACACCACTGATGGTCACATACACCTCTCAGCTCAGACCAATTCTGCACATCATCAATGAAAATGGCCTATGCTGGACAATGATACTTTTCTCTCAGAAGCATTGGGTGGCAAATCTTTTCTTGCCCACAGACAGCCCCCTAACCTTAAACCACTTCTCACTCATAATAATGTACTGTTCAAAACCGACGGACTCTGAAACCAGAACTTGCAATAAACCAAGATGCTAACTCTGTCCCCATATTTACTCCAATAGCACAATCGCTGGCTGGACCTAACAACATGTTCTACAATCTCAGGTTCTTTCACTTGTTCATCTTCCAATGTTATATATGCTATCAGTGTCAGCAAGGCCCTTCTGTTCTCTACATTGGACAAACAGGTCACTCCCTATGAAAATCTGACTTTAGAAATCACAACACTCAAAAACTTGTAGGAGAACTTTTTAATCTTCCAGGACATTCCATTGCTGACTGAAAAGTGGCTGTGTTCTAACAGAGAAACTTCAACGGGAGATTACCATGTGAGTTTGCCGAAATGGAGTTTATTCATAAATTCAGAACAATGCCTCGCACCCAGTACTGAATAGAAACTCAAGACCCTTATCTCACTACATATGCTAATTTCTACTCTAATCATGCTTCATTGAACTTTTACATCCTGATGCCTTCCTTTCTAACACTCCACCCACCTTTGGCTGGGATATAAAGGCTCAGGGATCTCCATTTCTACTTGTGCCTTAAGAAGGGAGCTCTGACTCTTGAAAGCTTACACTCTGAAAAGCTTGTTGGCCCAAACATGAGTCTCAGCCCCAATCCCCCAGCACCAGAGCTGGTGATCACTACTCTATTATTAGAGTGGTTCATTAAAAGGATGAATGAAATAATGAATTCTTACTGACACCACATTCACAAAGAAACCTATTTATATCACACACTGCTATAAGTCTTTTGGGATTTAATGCTTCTGTCAGGCATGAGCTCAGATGGCTGAATATAAACAATTATGGATGCATGGAATGCCCTGAGCAAATCTAGACTCATAAAACTCTTCTTCTATCAGAATTCTTCAGTAACTCTCTGTTCAAATTTTATATGAAGATTTTTTTCCAGCTCACAACTCTATTCAAATCAGTCAGTACAGTTTAGAGGCTCACCTCAAATCAACTAGCAACATTATATTTTCTGTCAGTCTCAGAGAGGAACCTGTATAAGAAATGTTTCTTCTGTCTTAGAGCTAAGCTACAAGAGATGAATTACACAAGGACACACATGTGAAGGGAGTCACAATGTTAGCTGGGAAGCTGAATTTAAAAAGAGATTAGAAGGCTCTGTCAATTTCCCCTCTCTACAGAGCCTGTAAAGATCCTTCCTCTAATTTGCTAATTTCCCTTTGCCTTGGAAGGCTCTGTCAGTTTCACCTCCCCTTCTAGGAGGCCAAGAGCAAATAAACAAACTCTCTGAGGAGCATCTTTTCTGGCTCTGTAGAGAGGGGAAATTGACAAAGCCTTCCGATCTCTTAAAACTCAGCTTCCCGGCTAACACTTGCCGTTTCCTCATGGTCTATAAATAGTGTGAGACTCACGGAAGGCTGCTGGCTTCCTCGTGTGATTTTTAACACCATCCATTTACAAAACGCCATAAATCACGTTTGTGGCATTTTGTAAACGGATGGCATCAAAAATTGTGGGAGGAAGCCGTGAGTCTCACGCTATTTATAGACCATGGGGAAACGACCACTATGACTCCCTTCACGTGAGCGTCCTTGTGTAATTCGTCTCTTGTAGTTTAGCTGTTATTGAAACCCTAGCTTGGATTCAACCCAAATTTCTATGAGATGGGGGGAGGGATTTTGCCAGTCTCCCTCTGTTGTGGGATACTTCCAATTCCCTCACAAGCTATTCCTGGGAGTTCCTCAGGAGCAACACTGGGAGTATTTGGAGCTACTGCGGGAGAGGGGAATGAATTAAAATTGCCTTCTCACACCTTTTCAGGAATGTACTTGGCAGTCTGTTTGTGGATTCTAATTATCCACAACTATTTGAACAGTTTCCAAGTGGGAGGCTTACTCTGTCCTTTTACCAGATACAACAGTCTGAGGACAAATGCAGTTACATGAACCACGTGCAACTATTGTCCATGCTTCAGTATGCCACTGAAACTGATAGGCCTCAAATGCTTACCGTATGCTGGCTCATTCAAGCCCCCAAAGCTATGAAATGTTATATCACAGGCAGCCAAGAGGAAGCTCAAACAAATCATGACAAATCATGGGTATAAGGACCTCTCATTTTTTTTTTGAAGGTTTACAATTTTCTATCCTGCTTAGTCAGCCTGGTCAAGTTCTCAAAGCAACTTATAACAATCAAAGTAAAATAAAAACAGAATAAAACCACTAAGGGTTTAAAAAAGAGATATAAAATCCAGAGAGAGAGAGAGATTATAGACAGTTCTTCAATGCGTAAGGCACTGCTTGCATGAAAGAAATACGTAACAACAAATCAAATGCTGGCTTAGCCTAAAACCTTGCCCTGTTACTTATGCTTTGAGTACAGCCCACTTAAAAATAATATTTCAGAAACTGGATTTATCTCAATCAATTCATTGTAAAAGAATTCTGAGGGTGGAGAAGGGAAAGGATCTGGTATTATGACCAGCGACAGCTAATAAAGTGCCCTTTACAAGAGGATCTGGCCCATTTCACTTTTTCTTTTTTTAGAGTTTATATCAGAGATGAAGTACCTAAAATCTACAGAGCAGCAACAAGAAACAGTAATTTGAGATTACCCCTCTCAAAACTAACGATGCTGCCACAGTTTGAATCTAACGGCCTCATAATGCAAAATCTCCCCAGCTGATGATATTTATTTTTATTACAAGGTGAACCTCCTTGTGCTGAAATTAATATTAATATTCATGATTAGAGGCAAGATGCATTTTGAGCTGACAAGCATTTACACCTGGACTACTGCCATTCATTGGGCCATGGAGCCAAGCCCAGTAGCAACTCAGAAGTTGATTACCTAACCCTTTATTTGATATCAATGAATCAGTCCTGTTAGTTGCAATTGACTTGAATTTTTTATAAATAGGAATGTAATTTACAGAGGAATACAATGCCCTGCACCTGGCAATTATATACTAAGGAAATTACGTATGTTCCAAGATGTTGTAGTCTGGTAGTCTGATGGAACATCTAACCAGCCGACTACTTTTGTTACTAGTGTAATGTAGTGTTTAGAATGTTGAACTATGATCTGGACGACAGCTTGGAATTGTCACTCTGCCATGGAAGCTTGCTGGGTGATCTTGGGTCAGTCACACCCATCTAAGCTATTTAAGGATCAAATGGTGGCGCTAGCAATTTGGATTGGGATAGAAGATCTAGCAATTTTTTTAAAAAGCAATCTAAATAATTGATGTATTGTCGAAGGCTTTCACGGCCGGAGAACGATGGTTGTTGGGGGTTTTCCGGGCTGTATTGCCGTGGTCTTGGCATTGTAGTTCCTGACGTTTCGCCAGCAGCTGTGGCTGGCATCTTCAGAGGTGTAGCACCAAAAGAGATCTCTGTCTTTTGGTGCTACACCTCTGAAGATGCCAGCCACAGCTGCTGGCGAAACGTCAGGAACTACAATGCCAAGACCACGGCAATACAGCCCGGAAAACCCCCAACAACCAACAATCTAAATAATTATCTCTACATTATCTTGTTTAGTTAAAACCATCAATCTATTTCCTTACTCCCAGTGTTGTTGAGCCATACAGGATTTTGAAATCAGCGTTAGTTAGGAGGATTCCATTTTGAATTACAATAACTCGGGTTTGCCAAATTCCCCACAGATCCACCAGGCAGATCAAAATTTTATGCATGTACATAGCAAGAGCTGCAGGATATAGTATTTTTCACCCATACTACTTCTAGAATTACAGTATTGAACAATTCTCCCTTTCTCTCTTTCTAAAAGTTTCACAAATAAGAAAAAAACCCGTCTACCTAACCTGGCTGGAGAAAAAGATATAATAAATTCTGTTAGTTGTCCAGGAGTTCCCACTATTTGAAAGACAGCAGCAAAATGTTCAAATAAGCAAAATAAACTCACTTGAGCTGAAAAGTAATCATATGCTCACTTACTTGGGAGTAAATCTCATTGAATTCATAGGGCCTATTTCAACCTGCCACATTTTTATACAGCGATAAGGAACTCAGAGCAATATACACAATTCTCCCTTCTTCCATTTTAATTTTCACAAAAATCCTGGGAGGCAGGTTTGGAGGAAAGATAGTGACAGGCCCAACATCACCTGATGAGTTCCATGGCTGCATAAGGATTTGAACATGAATCTCTCAGCCATAGTTCAACATCCTAACCACCAGCGCTTTTTTTCTGGGAAAAGAGGTGGTGGAACTCAGTGGGTTGTCCTCGGAGAAAATGGTCACATGGCTGGTGGCCCCGCCCCCTGATCCCCAGACAGAGGGGAGTTTAGATTGCCCTCCGTGCCACCAAGTAGCGCGGAGGGAAATCAAAATTCCCCTCTGTCTGGAGATCAGGGGGTGGGGCCACCAGCCATGTGACCATTTTCAAGAGGTTCCAGAACTCAGTTCCACCGCGTTCCCGCTGAAAAAAAGCCCTGCTAACCACTATACTGTACTGGGTTTGGGGCTTCAGATCAAACATAGTTAGGATAGGATTGTTAACTTACCACATTTCTAGATACTGAACTTAGCATACTGGCCTAATTTTGATGCTTCACTAACGTAACCATAGGAAAGTATTCACCTTCACACATTTAGACAGAATTAGCATGCTGCAGATAGCAGATTCCTACGTTGGGAATCCTCACACATCTTGGGTGAGTATAGGGGCTAATTATATTTAACATATAAGTCGTCTATATTCAACATCCTTATTTTCCCTTAGGAAAGTAGTCTGAGAAGAGTGTGGAAAGCAGATAAATAGTGGGATGGGGGAATTAACCCTTTCCTTCTCCATTTCCCATTCCAAATTTCCCAGGTCCCTCCCTACTATTAGATTTCAAATCTACTAACAGGCAAGGATTTACATGCCACATTCCCCATCACCAGTTTTCCTCCTCATTTCTATAGAAACTGGATTTTTATTAAGCTGACATGCACATAACCATCAAGAGATGCCCATACAGTTACTCAGTAGTATTGTAAATAGCTGCTGTATCATAGTGGTTAAGGGGCTAGACTGAGCCAGCACTCTGCTGGTTCGACTGCCACTACTGCCATGAACTCTGCAGGTGGCCTTGGGTAAGCTGGCATCTCTCATCTGTATTGTCGGGACAATAATAACACTGATCTTGTTAGCCACTCTGAGTGTGGCACTAATCTGTCCAAAAGCATTCTATATAAGCTTATTGTTGTTGTTGTTGTTGTTGTTGTTGTTGTTGTTGTTGTTGTTGTTGTTGTTATTGTCAACCTCATCTTCATCCTCATCCTTATCATCCTTATCATCCCTTCTGAGCAGGTGCAAATTACCAGAATAAGAAAAATCAGTGACTGTGTCTAAAAAAACAATTTTGAAAAAAGAAATGCCACTCTCCATAACAACACTAGTGTTTAAAAATGTGAACACATGTGCACAGGGTTTTTTGTGCATTAGCATCGCTCTCTTTCCTCTCCTCATCCATACTTTGTGTCTGTTCAGCCCAATCCTTCACAGACAATCTTCATGCAGAAAGCTCATCACACATTTCCAAGGCCACAGGCTCGTCCTTGGTTATCCAAAAGAGGAAACATGCACTAAGGCTGGTACTCAAATCAGTGAATGAAACAATCCAGATGCCAATGTTCTTTTTCACATCTCACAAAGCTCAAAAGAAAAACCTCCCTTGCTTCCTTGGATTTCTGATCAGGTACAGAAACGTGGTATGATTTTCCTTATCACTAAGCGGGACAATGCTAATAACTATCAAGTGGTTGCATGCCCATTGTGGTGAGCTAAGGTTCGGTCAGTTGTTGTCTGTGGTTACCCTTTCCACCACTGACATATTTAAAGGCTCCTATCCAAAGATTCAAGTGTGCAGAAGCCAAGATAATGCATCTGAGTAGCCTCAGAAATAGTACATATGTTGGGGGAGGTGCCCCCTGTTTTTCTCCCAAGCAGATAAGTACAAAAGCAGATTATATTACTTGGGCTATGAGTAAGCAGATAGATCAGATCAGGAATTGCTTGTGACTGCAACAACACCCTCCATTTTTAATTTTTTTGTGCATGTTTATAACATTATATAGATACTAGAAAAAAAGCCCGTTGTGGGGAAAAATACAACCAGCTCTAGAAAGGGGAGAGTGGGCAGGTAGGCATTCCCTCCTCCTCCATCACTGATCCCGGCTGGTGAAGGAGTGGAGTGGGCATTGCCACCTGCTCCACACCTGATCTCAGCAACATGAAGGGGTGGTGGGCTTTGCTAACTGCTGCATGTCTGATACAGGTCGGGTAAAGGGGGGCAGGCATTGCCACCTGCTCCACTCCTGATCCCAACCAGGTGAAGGGAGATGGACATTGCCTTCTGCTCTGTGCCTGATTATGGATAGGTGAAGGGGGGCAGGCTTGGCTGCCTGCTCCAAGCCTGCTCCCAGCTGGGTGAAGGGGGGTGGGCATTCCCACCTGTTCATTGCTGCCTGCTTGGCTCCTGATTCCGATAGGGTGAAGATGGGGTGGGCATTGCTGCCTACTTAGTGCCTTTTTCCAGTAGGTTGAAGGAGGCAGGCCTTTCCAACTGCTCTACTTCTTGTCCCAGCTGGGTGAATGGAAGAAGGGAATTGCCTCCTGCTCTGTGCCTGATCCCACCCAGGTGAAGGCACTGGGCGGGCATTGGCACCTGCTCCACTCCTGCTCCTATCTGGGTGAAGGGGGGTAGGCATTGCCACCTTCTCTGCTCCTAATATTAGCTGGGTTAAGGTGGGGGGTGGGCATTACCACCTATTCTGCACCTAATAGCAGCCAGGTTAAGGTGCGGGAAGGGCATTGCCACCTGCTCTGCTCCTGTTCACTGCCTGGGCTTCTCACCCTGGCAGCGATATGGTGAGTTACATGGGCTTTCCTCTACAGCAGCACCCTCTGGTGGTGCACCAGGGTATAAAGTGAGTCATCTGAAACATACTTACTCAATTATATAGTAAGATAAGTGTTGAATTAAAAAAATAAAAAATGAACACATGGGCAAATCTTTGCATAGGGGAGCAGCGCTGCCACCCACACCTACACCTCCCCCCACAACCCAACTAGAGAGCACTGCCCGGGATGATCCACAGCTAACAGGCAGAGGCCAGAACCAGGCAGAGCAAACCAACCTCTGCTGGGATAGAGCCCAGAGCAACAGTGACTATAGGATTTTCAAATTCCACTGCTTTTTCTAGCACCAGAAGTGGCAACCCCCCTCCCTTTGTCCCCCAGGGCTTTTGAAATGTTTAAAAATCATTATTTTCATAGCATTATATTGACCTAGTAACAATATATGCAGCAGATTCTCTGAATTCCCAGCTTTCACTTTTATTAAAAAAGTAAGTCTCTATCCCTTTCCATTGTGGAGATATAAGGGATAAGGCATATCTTTGCAATGGAAGGGGATAGAGACTTTTAAAAAAAAACAAATCTGAGAATTCAGAGAATCTGCTACATGTATTGTTACAATGTTAGGTCAATATAACTCTATGAAAATGATTTAAAAAGTTAGAAAATGAAACCAGGAGGGGGGAGGAAGGAGGGGGAGAGTGGTTCTAAAATGATAAATGTCCACTCATTGAAAAGTGGATGAGAGGTGGACAGGAGTGCATGGGACAATCAAAACCCAAAGAAACACTAAGCATGAGGAAAAAAGTAGAGTCTAAATTGGCTTCCCAAAAGAGATTGGGGTAAAAGTTATCTCAAAAGAACTGTGAAAAAAAAACTGGGGGGAAACCCCATTTGAAAACTAATGGGGAAAAAATGAGCATGGAAAGCAAGGGATAAATTGAAGCAGTATGTGGCCAGAACTTACGGGGAAACCTTGTGCAGAAAACCGCTCTGTCAGTGCCAGAAGAAGTTCTGTCATAAACTTACTAAAGACACAAGAATTTTGTCAGAAAAACATAAAAGGCACTCTTAATTTGACGCTGTAAAAATCAGAACTATTGCTCCATTGTCAAGGACTAGTACCGTTTTATCTCTCTAGAATTCATGTGGTAGATTTGTGTAGTGGATCCTCTTACTGTATGTACCAAAGAAGGCATATTTTTGTAGCTGAAAGGGTTGGAACCAGGACAACATATGATTTACCAAAGCTGCTCCAAGTCCATTACAGCAGTTACAGCTTCTGACACTTTCTAGAGATGGCCAGAACCACAGAGCGATCAAATGATTGGCGCTAAGATTTGATATGAATCTAATAAAGAAAGGGTAACAGGTGACAGATAAGCACTGAACGTTACAATGTCATCAATTTCTTGCCAAAAATGAATGGTTGGGTAGCAACTGCCAGCTGGATTAGATACCTATTAATGAGGCACGTACCCTAGCTATCATGTAAAGACAGAGTTTCATGTATTGTCAGGATTATAATATTGCCTTTCCCTGCTGAAAAACTGGAAAGAAATGTTTCTCCTCCTAATCTCTTTTCTAAGAACACAAGACTAGAAATTAGATGAATGGCTGCCCCTCAAAATAGCATCTCTATGCCTCTTTCTCCTCTGTTTCCCAAATAAATTGTGTGGATATACACTTTCACTCTCTAAATTCTCCTGCCCCTGCTACATTTCAAATAAGCAAGGAGTCTTATTTATTAATTACAATATGTATACCCCTTTCTCTCTTACAAGGGCTTAAGATGGCTAAGTGGTTACACCATACTGAGTCTTAATTGTGTGGAAGAGGAAAGTCTTACATTGCCATCCTAAACAGGGTTACACCCATCTAAGACTTCAATAGTATTAGAAAGGTATAACTCTGCTTAGGATTATACTTTGAGCTTGTATTCGAGATTTAACTTCTTCCAGCTATGCTTCAGGTTCTATGGATCAAGGCAAACATGCATCCATTGATGACTCGAATATAGCTTGTGCCTGTAAGACACTTACAATCACGACTATGATAAAAATGAAGGCCACATTCTACATACGGAATAAGGGTGTGTGCTTCAGGTTTCCAATCTTTCCAAACGGAAAGATTCGGGATTCCCGAATTGACCCCAGCATTGCTGAGCCAATTTGGGAATCCTGAAGCAAAGTTTCCCAAAGCAATTTGAATCACTTAGGGAAGTTTCAGGCAAAGAGCAACACTTTTCTTGCAAGCGGCAAGAAAAGTGTTGCTTTCAAAACATCGGCTGTTTTACAGCTAATGGGAGGGGATTCCTCTCTCATCAACTAAAAAAAGCTCTTTAAATGCCGGCTGTTTTTTTCAGCCGACAGGAGGGGAATTTGGGTTATCCCAAATTGTTTTCCACCCGAAGCAGGAATCCCGAATATTTTTGGGGTGCACACCTCTATACAGAATTAATCGTATACTAGCAAATACAAATTATCTACTTAGATTCCCTGTCAAACCTGAGATGTGTTCTCTTTGTTTACAGAACGTATCAGTATTAGATATAGCATGTAAAAGTGGTGAATGTTACAAATGCCAAAGTGATCCACCCAATTCTACTTCCAATAGATTTTGTCCTTCTGCTGGTGCAGAAAAAAAGAATCCCAGAACTTCCTTATGTCTTTTTCTACCTGACTGATTCCCATCAGGAAGAAATACATATTGACAACTGGATGTGCTATAAATTCTTCTTTATGTTGCTCAGTACAAACAAACAAAAAAACCCACTCAAACGTGATGGTTAGATGTACAATGCTTGCACAATTTGGAGTATAAAGACTGAAAAGAGCAGCAGGGAAACTGACAAGCTCTTCTCCCTGCTTCTGCCAGCTAGCTTGGAGAAATCCTTTTGCTGTAGAGGTGAAACTGACAGAGCTTTGAAAAAAAACCCTTGTCATTTTTTACTTCTATACTAGTGAA
The DNA here is from genome assembly GCF_028583425.1 of Eublepharis macularius. Taxonomy (NCBI): domain Eukaryota; kingdom Metazoa; phylum Chordata; class Lepidosauria; order Squamata; family Eublepharidae; genus Eublepharis; species Eublepharis macularius. The sequence goes on from NC_072796.1 coordinate 23,344,022, forward strand.
GGGGTTTCTTCCCACTCAAGAGTCTCAGTTTTGCTGCAGCTCTTTGTGTCCTCTGCAGAGGATAATATTTATTTATTATTTATCTATTTTATTTTATTTATATCCCGCCCTCCCCACAGATGGGCTCAGGGTGGCTAACAACATTCAAAAAATACATTAAAAGTCACAAAACCATAAAATCAGTAATAATTTTTTAAAAGTCATTAAAATAGTCCAGGAGCAAGCTATTTAAACAAATATTGGGAGTCCGTATATGGGCATAGCAGATGGCCGAGGGCAGCCCCAGAAAAAGTGGTGGTCTTAGATGAAAGAAGGAGGATACCCGCTGGCACTTAGCCAAAGGCCAGGCAGAGCCTCTCCATTTCACAGGCCCTGCGGAACTGTAACAGGTCCTGCAGGGCCCGGCTATCCAGCGGGAGAGTGTTCCACCAGGCCGGGGCCAGGGCAGAAAGATGTCCTTCGGGCCAGGGACCACCAGGAGTTGCTTGTCTGCAGAGCGCAACACCCTGTAGAGGATGTAATGGAGGAGGCGGTCCCGCAGGTATGCAGGTCCCAGTCCGTAGATAATACATAACATCTTGTTTCAACTTGAAAAATCATATGCAAAGTCTGCAAAGTGCAGTGATGAAATTGACACTCACACCCTAATTTGACAAGGATTTCTATCAATTGCTAGTTTCCCCTCTACAGTAAAAACATTTCACTGGATCTGGTGCAAAAAAGGGTGAAAAAATTGCCCTTTATATTTTTCGTATATGTGTGTGTGTTTGAGCTTCAAAGGTAAGCAAAGTGATGCACATTCTCTAGCCCCCATTGATTAGACCTCAAAGATAAGTGAAAAAAAATCTGGAGAAGGCCAACCTGAGTAAGCGTTTTTCTAACTTTTCTCAGAGCCAAGCTACAAGTGACACCTGACACAGGTTGGACACTTGTCAGCTTCCCTCAAGTTTTGATGGGAAATGTAGACATCCTGGTCTTGCATCTTGGCTCTCCGGCTGCTGCCCAATGGACTTTTCAACTGTCACTTGTCCAACATTCCGCCAAGTTGCCTACGTTTCCCAACAAAACTTGAGGGAAGCTGACAAATGTCCAACCTGTTTCAGGCATCACTTGTAGTTTGGATCTCAGTTTCATTTCTATAGTAAAGGGACTTCTCTACAGTGGCTGCAGAGGTGACAAAAAAGCTTGTCAGTTTCAATGTGGCTCTTTAGCACTGGGCCTAAATAAAGCACAATTAGTACTGAATTTTCCAGTATTTGCAGCTTGTTGATCACATAATACTGCAAGCAAGTAGGAAAATGGGGTAGGCCTTGATTTTCAGGGGGGAAATGTACAAAAATTGTCTGGATATCTGAACAGACATCAGAAAAACTGCATAGTTTCTGTAAACAGCTACAATGATGGGGCAGGCGGAGAATAACAGCCAAAAAACTCATTGGACATTCACGTCCGTAACTGATACAAGAAAAGTAAGTCTAAAATATGTTTCACAATAGTGTATTCTACATGAGAACACCATTCTCTTAAAAAGTCAAAAGCTCTTTCAACTCCTAATTCATAAACTAAAGGTTGTCATCTAGCCCAGAGACAGCGTAAAAGAAACTGTAAAGGGATTTTTCTCCAGATTTGTTATAATCACCAAGCTGAAGAGTCTTTTAAACAAACAAAGCTACTGATAAGCCATCTTTTGTGTCTTCCCAGGGTATGGTTGTACAGATTCTTGTTGTCATTAGTAAGCTGCAAAGGGGTAGCCATGTTAGTCTGTTGTAAGAAAAATAAAGCATAAAGTAAAGTGTAAAGTCACTGAAAATCAGCTGAGATTTAGGGCAGTGCCAGAGAGTACAACGCAGAATGTGCAAGAGCAAATGATTGCTATTTTGGCAGAATTTCTAAACAAGCAGCCAGAAGAAATAGAAGTAAACTTGGATCTAGCATATAGAGTGAACTTCAGCAATGCACAACAGAAGAATTTACTGAAGGATGTAATTGTACAACTGACAACTAAAAGAATGAGAGAGGAAATTTTGAGAAAGCACTATGCAAGTCCTTTGATAATGGAAGGAAGTAGAATCAGAATCATGAAAGAACTTCCTAAAAAAATACTCCAAGAACGAAAGAAATATAGAGAATTAACGGAAAAATTGAGGGAGAAGAATATCAGGTACAAAAAATTTAGGTGGAGATTAAACGAAGACCTCCTTCAGAGTCAAGAGAATATGGAATTTGTTCAAAGGGAGACAAAGTATTTTTTTCAATATAACATCGGGCAGGAAGTGCCAATACATACAGTTTGGGATGCTTATAAAGCAGTGATGAGAGGGATTTTGATTACTTTGAAAATATTGTTAATTAATCAATCCTTATATTTAATCCTTATAGTTAATTATTTTCTCTATGTTCTGTTTGTTAACCTATATATATCTATATATATATCAATCTATTAATCTGACTGCTTATTAATTCGCATTTATCTCTTCTCCCCCCGGTAAAGTCTCCCCCCTCTACTTCAATGCTTCAGTAGTTCTCAAACTGCCACAGTTTTCCTCCCACCTCCCATTTCTTCTCCAGGTATTGTTTCAGCTTCTCCCAGTCTGTGTTGAACTGCCCTGAGTCCAGATCTCTCAGTTTTCTTGTCATCTTATCCATTTCAGCCATATACAGCAATTTGTAAATCCAATCTTCAATAGTTGGCACTTCTTGTACTTTCGATTTTTGCGCGTACAAAAGTCTAGCTGCTGCTGTCATATAAAATATCAACGTCCTGTATTGGGCTGGAATTCCCTCCATTCCCAAGTTCAGTAGCAGGAGTTCTGGGTTCTTATTAATTTGAAATTGTAAAATTTCACTCATTTCTCTTATTATTTCCCCCCAGTACTGCCTGGCTACCTCACACGACCACCACATATGATAGAGGGAGCCCTCATGCTTCTTACATTTCCAGCATTTATTAGAAGTATTCAAATTCCCTAGCGCAATCTTCTTTGGTGTCATGTACCAACGATAGATCATTTTGTAGATGTTCTCTTTGATATTAGTACATGTCGTTGTCTTCATTGTAGTTTTCCACAAGTATTCCCATGCCTCCATTGTTATTTCTTTATTAAAGTTTATAGCCCATTTCACCATTTGTGTTTTAACTATCTCATCCTCGGTATACCACTTCAACAGTACTTGGTATACCTTGGATATTCTTTTCTTATCTTCTTTAAGAAGGGTCTGCTCTAGTTCCGAATTCTCTATTCGTATACCTCCCTTTACAGAGTCCGAATTATATAAGTCTCTGATCTGTCTATACTGGAACCAGTCATAGTTAGGTGATAGTTCCTCTTGTGTCTTTATTCTGAGTTTGGATGCTTCAGTTTTAGTTATTTCTTTGTACGTTAAACATTGTTGTTCATTATCAACAGCTCTCGGGTCTATCACCTCATATGGAACCACCCACAAAGGAGTTCCTTCTTGTAGATAAATTCTGTACTTCTTCCAGATTATGTATAGACTTCTCCGAACAAAGTGATGCAGGAACATCGAGTTGACCTTTACTTTGTCATGCCATAAATATGCGTGCCATCCAAATATTTTTTTATATCCCTCTAGGGCTAATAGTTTCTTGTTCCTTAATGTCATCCATTCTTTCAACCAAACTAGGCAGATTGCATCATGATAAAGTCTCAGATTGGGCAGTTGCATTCCGCCTCTTTCCTTTGCATCTTGTAAAACTTTCACTTTCACTCGAGGCTTCTTGCCTGCCCAAACAAAATCTGATATTTTCCTCTGCCATTTTTCAAATTGTTTGGAGTCTCTGATGATTGGTATTGTCTGTAGCAAAAACATTACTCTTGGTAACACATTCATCTTAACTGCTGCAATCCTGCCCAACCATGACAAATTCAATCTATTCCATTTAATCAAGTCTCTCTCTATCTGAGTCCATAGTTTTTCATAATTGTTTTTGAATAGGTCTATGTTCTTTGCAGTTAATTCGACTTCCAAATATTTCACTTTACTTGTTACTTCACAATCCGTTGTTTCCATTAACAATTGTTGTTTCTGCTTAGTCATGTTTTTGCATAGTATCTTTGACTTCTTTTTGTTAATGAAGAAACCTGCCAAGTCTCCAAACTCCTTGATCTTATCTATCACTCTTGGCATGTTCTCCAATGGGTCCTCTACAATTAACATTATGTCATCCGCAAATGCTCTGACCTTATATGAATAGTCCTTTATTTTTATTCCACGAATTTCCTCATCTTGACGTATTTGTATCATCAGAATCTCCAATACTAAAATGAACAACAATGGAGATAACGGGCAACCTTGTCTTGTTCCTTTACTTATCGTCAGTTTCTTGGTCAATTCATCATTCACCACGATTGCTGCAGTCTGGTCTCTGTAAATTTCCTTAATTGCTCTGATGAATCTTTCTCCCAATTGTAGCTTTTCCATAGTGGCAAACATAAAGTCCCAGTTTAAATTGTCAAACGCTTTTTCAGCGTCTACAAAGAAGAAACCAACCTCTTTGTCACAACGCTTGTCATAATATTCAATAGCATTGATCACTGTCCTTAAATTGTCTCTTATTTGTCTGTCTGGCAAAAAGCCTGCTTGTTCCTCCTCTATGACTTCCGAGAGCCACCCCTTCAATCTCTCCGCCAATATCTTCGCAAAAATTTTATAGTCATTATTGAGTAGCGATATAGGTCTATAATTTTTCACGTTAGTCAGGTCTTGGCCCTCTTTTGGGATCAATGATATATTCGCTTCACTCCAAGTTTCTGGAATCCTTTGATCCCTTAAAACCCCATTCATCACCTCTTTTAGGAATGGTGCCAGTTCATTAGCCATTGTCTTATAGAATTTAGCCGTAAGTCCATCTGGCCCTGGCGCCTTTCCTAGATTTGCAGATTGTATTGCCTTACTTATTTCCTCGTCAGTTACTTCACTGTTCAACTTATTTCTCCAAGCTTCCGAGATTTCTGGAAGTTTGGTTTTCTCCAAATATGACGCTATTGATTCTTTGTTTACTTCTTTTTTATTATACAGCTTAGCGTAGAATTTATAAAAGGCTCTACTAATGGTAGTCTGCTCCAAATACGTTTTGTTATCTTCACAAATTTTATTTATTATTTTCTTTTCCCTTTTCTTCTTCAATTGCCATGCCAGGTACTTCCCAGGTTTATTAGCACCCTCAAACGCTTTTTGATTCAGTCTTTTAAGATTCCACTCCAATTCTTTGTTGCTCATTGCTGTTAGCTGTTCTTGAAGTATTTTAATTTCCTGGTATACCTTCTTTTTCCCTGGTCTCTTTTTTAGCTGTATTTCTTTGGCTTTTATTTTCTCCTCAATCTCTTGTCTTTTCTCCTCTTTCTTCTTTCTTGCTCTGCCATTTAAGTCCATTAGTATGCCCCTTACAACCGCCTTGTAAGCATCCCAAACTTTATTGGTTGGTACTTCTTTATTCACGTTGTATTGTATAAAAAACTTTGTCTCTCTTCTCAATATTTCCATATTCTCTCTTTCCTGTAACAAGTCCTCATTTATTCTCCATGCTTTCCTTTTTCTCCTTTTTCCAAATTTCCACATAATTGGGTTGTGATCTGAGCCTACCATCGGCATTATTTCTACCTCCTTAGTCCATAATGCTAAGTCTTTTGAGGCCCAGATCATATCAATTCTTGATAATGTAAAATGCCTTGCAGAATAGAAAGTAAACTGTCTGCTTTTAGGATATTCTCTCCTCCATACATCTTCAAGAGCCTCTTGTTGAATCAACTCGAAAAAAAGCTTTGGTAATAGTCCTCTTTTCTTTTGTGCCGTTGTAGTCTTTTTGTCTAGTTCCAAGTCTGTCACTCCATTGAAGTCTCCAGCAAGAATTATCTGGTCATATGCAAGATCGTCTAAATGCTTCCTTAAATCCTCAAAGAAGCTTTCTTTTGCACCGTTAGGTGCATAAAGTCCGACTACCAACATTTTCTTTAAATTCCAAATGCATTCCACTGCTACAAATCTAGCTTCCACATCTCTCATAACAAATTTTGGCTGTAGCTCCTCTTTTATGTACAACACCACTCCTCTTTTTTTCTTGTTGGAGGCCGCTACAAATTCTTTGCCCAGCTTTCCGGATTTTAAATATTTTACATCCTGTTTTCTAATATGGGTCTCTTGCAAACAAACAATGTCACATTTTTGTTTTAGTAGCCAGTGAAAAATATTTTTCCTCTTATTCGGTGAGTTTAGTCCATTTACATTCCAAGATAATACTTTACACTCCATACTCATGATCTTGTTGGTAAGTCTTTTTTATTGTCCTTAATAAATCGCTCCATCTCTCGCTCAGATCTGATGCGTTTTTTGGCCCCTCCAAACTCAAAGGACACTCCTTCCGGTAACTCCCATCTGTACCTGATTTTCATGTCCTTCAAAATCTGAATTAGCACTTTATATTTTTTCCGGTCCAATAACACTGATCTGGGCAGTTCCTTCATTATAATGATCGTCTTGCCATCAATCTCCAATGGATCTTGAAACTGTTTTGTCACAATCCTCTCTTTCATATTTCGTGTTGTAAACTGCACAATCACATCTCTTGGTAGTTTCCTCTGGGTTGCTATTCTCGAATTCACACGGTATGCCACATCTAGGATAGCCACAACTTCCTCCTCCTCCTTCCCCAGGTATTCAGCCAACACCTCAGTCATCTGTTCTTGCGCTGACTTTCCTTCCACTTCTGGCAAGCCACGAAAACGTAGCTGCTTCTCCATATGTTTAGTTTCTGCAACTGACATTCTCCCCTTCACCAATCTCATCTCTGTTTGTTGCGTTTCTGCTAAATTCTCCATCGCGTCTTCTACTGTTTTAACTCTCTGCTGCGTTCCTTGTAATTCACTTCGTATTGTTTCCATACCTTTTTTCACTTCTGACAGCTCCGATTTTACTGTCTGTGTAACCTCTTTAACCTCTTTTATCAGCTCCAATTTCGTGTCCTTGAGTTCTTTAATCATATCTAAGAGTTTTTTGTCCAAGTTTTTATCCAGGTTTTCTATTGCTGATTGCCACTCTTTTTTTGACATCGTGGGGCTTGCTTTAGCTCGCTCCCACGAATCCGCTCTCTTCCTTAACTCCGTGGCGTAAAATTTAACGTTTTTCTGTTTTAAATGTCCCGGTCCTCTTGTAAAAATTAAATTTTAAAGAGTCCAAAATGTCGGGCGTCTTTTCTCTATGGTTTCTCTATGATTTTGTAATCCAAGATGGCCTACTTCCTCTTCCGCTGAAGCTGCGACCCTTCCCCTTTCAAAAATGGCGATTCCCTACTTCCTGCCCTCCAGCAAGGGCCGCTTCTCTCCAGCCACTCTATTGTTATTACGCACTTCCTGTCTCCCGTCTTCCCACAGCAGATCTCGCGATGGTGTCTTTTTCTCACAGCTCCAAAGCCACAGGTATTCAAAACAATAGTCCAATTTCTTTAATAACTTCTTTAAGCTTAGTCTCTTTTCAAATACAATTCCTGCCAAGTCTTCCCCTCCTTTTCACTAGTCTGTTGCAGTTTAAAGATCTACTTTTTTTCCTCTCTGTTTTTATCAATCTGTCCCGTATCAGAAGATAATGATCTTTACCTTCTCTTCACTTTTCTCGGGTTGTAATCGCTGTTTCGATTTTAAGTTCTCCTCTCAGCTTCTTCCCCCAATCGAAGCTTGGGTATGTAGGTCTTATGCCAGCTGAATTGGCCCCAAAACTGCCGCAGAGATTATAGCCGACCCGTCGCAAGGTGGGACCTCAAGGATCGGGAGGGGACCCGTTGTGTAGAGCCCCCCCTCGTCCAAGATCTAGCTCACCCTAGGGTCTTGAGCGTTCTTTGCCTGCTCCCCGCCTGAGAGCAGTCGGCCGCGGGCTATTTTCACCCCACCGGCCGGTTAAAACGGCAGTCCGGTCAGCTCCGCAAGTGGAGCTGCGTTAGACCTCCATGAATCCCAAACCGGAAGTCCTACAGCAAAAATCTTTTGAAGGGGCAAATAAGCCAGGGAAGTATTTAGCATGGCAATTGAAGAAAAAAAGGGAGAAAAAAATAATTGGTAAGATAGTGGAGGAAGAGAAAGAACTAATGGAACATCAGGCTATAAAAAATAAAGTAGCTCCTTAAAGAGTAGGAACACTTATTTCATTATGAGCTTTTGATAGTCACCAGCACATATCATGTATGATTCTGATTCAAGATTGTGATACTCTTTCTGGATGTTTCCTTAAAAAATACTTCTCAGTTTCAAGATAGTAGTTAGGCCTGTGTGTGTAAAATTCTTCTAATAGGAGTCAAACTTCAAACTACACATGTAATATTATCTTTAGGGCTACCTCTGCTTCAAAATATCTTTGAGAAGCTGTAATTTGCTGTGGAGAAGCAGCAACATGGGGTGTACTTAGCCCTTCCGCCACATGCAAATCCTCCTCCAAACTCCTGCCCAGCTGCTCCTCCCTTAAAAAGGTTCTTCGCCCATGTGCAATATGTGTACTGCTGTCTTTTAGAAATTGTAGTACATATTTATTGACATTTTTATCTGGTTTTAAATTAACATGGTTATGTATTTTATGTATGTTGTATTCTGCTATGAGCCCATTTGCAGGAAGAGTGGATAATGATGATGGTGATGGTGATAGCCAAGAAACAGATGAAACTGTGTCCCACCTTATTTGTGAATGCAGCAAAATAGCACAGATGGATTACAAAGCTAGACATGACAGGGTCACAAAGCTGATTCATTGGTCATTGAGTAAAAAGTATAATCTGCCAGTACCAAAGAATTCATGGGAACATCAGTTGGAAAAGGTGCTAGAAAATGATCAAGTCAAGATCTTATGGGATTTTAGAATACAAACTAACACCTTGAATACACCAGACATAACGGTTGTGGGGGGAAATCGAAAAGTTTGGCTAATTGACATTCCGGGGGATACCAGAGTCAAAGAAAAAGAACAAGAAAAAAATGATTAAATATAAAGACCTGGCAACAGAAACCACCCGACTATGGATGAAGGATACAACAGTAGTCCCCATTGTCATCGGGGCACTGGGAGCTATTTCAAAAAACTTTGCAACTTATATGGAAAAACTGCAGCTTTCTGTTATAGTACCAGGGCTTTTTTTTCAGGCGGAATGCAGGAGAATGGAGTTCTGGAACCTCTTGAAAATGGTCACATGGCTGGTGGCCCCGCCCCCTGATCTCCAGACAGAGGGGAGTTTAGATTGCCCTCTGTGCCTCCGAGTGGCGCGGAGGGCAATCTAAACTCCCCTCTGTCTGGAGATCAGGGGGTGGGGCCACCGGCCATGTGACCATTTTCTCCGAGGGCAACCCACTGAGTTCCACCACCTCTTTTCCCAGAAAAAAAAGCCCTGTATAGTACCTACAGAAATGCAAAAGACAGCGTTACTTGGAACAGTGTACATTTTACACCAATACCTGGCTGATACTTAGGTCTCTGGTAGAAACATGTATCAGCTCAGCAAGGCCAATCAATGATAACATGTGATCTTTATTTATTATAACATGTGATCTTTATTTATTATTGATTATGATGTTTGAAATTTGAATAATAATAATAATGTTTGTTTCCAACACTATGCATCACCCCAGTTTCATTCCTGCTGTTCAGTAACCAAAGGGCATGTGATCCATTAGGGCATTAGATCCATTAGAACATATCCTCATCAATAACTGTGGGAACAGCAATCTTGTCAGCAATCTTTGGTATCCCACTGAAGCAAACAAAGAATTTTGGTTTTTATGCCTTTTGAAAACTGTCTAGCCCTTTTTTTAAACATCTGTCAGCTCAGGAGTATTTCTGCATCCACAGCCTTTTACATGGAACAATGAACAGCTTCATTTCTGCAACAGTGTATTATGAGTCTATTACATGTGTTTGAAGATAATTTTTCATGTCATTATGATGTGTAGGCTTGTAAATGATTCATCTGAATTTATAAAAATGAATGTCTAACAGGGATGCAGCTGCAAACGTTTCCTGTGTTATAAAAATGGCTGGTATGTAAGCTGCTGTAACATTTATTATGAATTGGGGGTGGGGGGGATCCTTCACAAGAGAATTGGGTTTTCATTAATGTCGGAGTGACATTTGCAAAATTGATTTGTGTTGACATTTAGAGTACTTCTGTTGTAGTACGAGTCTATGTTTGACATTAAGCAAACTAAATTACATTGGTTATGCTTAAGAGCTTCCTATGGAACACTGTTATTTTACAAAGCAGAGGACATTGCTACTCCAGAGAGGAATGAGAGGAGTCAAGGATACACATCGGGTCTCAAAGCAGAAGACAGACCGACTGCTTGTCTATGGAAAACAGAGACATTTCTCTGCTGTTGTTTTTAAAGGCACTACAAAGAGAAATTGATATAGTTAAAATGAAGCATTAACCTTCAGTATTCAAAGACAGAAGAAATTAGCATATAAAACATTAGCATTGCAAAACTGGGACAAGGTCTATAGACCACAAGAGCCTTGTTGCCAGCAAAACCTGGTACCAAAATCAGATGATCGTCCATTAATTATGTCTATAGGTCAGGTAAGTTCAGCTTCTTTTTCACCTCTGATGCCTTCTCTACAATATAATATAATTGTGTTGGGAGTAAAGGAAGGAAGGGGTTATGAGGCTGGAGCTACCATCCCTCAACACTTCAGCTCTCAGCAGAAGACTTGCCCTCCTGTCAGAGCCAGGAAGCTCTGAGTGGATCCACCTCCTCATTTGGCTGGACTTTAAAAGTCGGGAAGAGGATGATGAGGACAGACTGGTCTGGGCTCCAGGCAGTGGAGGATGAAAGAATGATGATCCATCCCTCTGTCTGTCCCTCCATCAACCTCTACCTCTTTCAACTGCTGAGGGTTTAAAAAGAGCCTCAGTGCTGTTTTTAATCCCACTTCTGTTCAGGGCATTGGGCTGGAGGAAAGGAGCCTGAATGCAGAACCTGGCAATTTAATATGATTATAAACATTGAGTTTGCATTTCCTTGCACTAGTTAAGATGAAAAAGGATTGGATCCAGCCAGAGGTCCCTTTTGACCACCAATAATCATGTGAGATGGGGACTGTAGCGAAGGGGGGATTGAGATGAGATCCAATATGAAGTGTGGCAGAAATCTAAACATAAACAGGGGTGTGGTGCTACTTTGTCACAGGAAATCAAGGCTGAGCCAAGTTTGATTATCCACAGGATCCAAGGCTGGTATTGTCAGAGAGCTTTGAAGCATTGCTTAGAAAGGTGCTGGCTGAAGACCATTCACTAGCTATGGTCAAACCTAAGGTATCAGTACAAAGAGAGAAAGGGTTACGAAGAAATGTTGAAGACAGAGATCAAGAGGCAGTGAGCCAAATAGGGGAGGCCTGAGTTACACTGTTGCCACCACCTCAAATACTAGGAGCATTTAAGGCCAGGAGGAGCCAATGTGCCTCCTGTAGGTGAAGTCGTGCTTGATACCAAACAAACAATTCTATCTCATTTTCCTTTTGGTATGTAATCTAAAGTAAATAAGTCTTTATTGCATCAGCAAAGAAGCCATAACAACAATACAATTGATTGATTGATGGATGGATGGATGGATGGATGGATGGATGGATTCAATTTATAGCCTGCCCTCCCCGTGAACGAGCTCAGGGTGGGTTACAATAAAATGCTCAATAGGCATTAAAGGATATAAATACAGTTAAAAACCAAAAGGATCATAAATACAAGCAATACAATAATTCCATCAAGGTAAAAACAAGACTTTCTCCACACATCCATAGAAATTAAAATATGTAATAATCATTCAAAATACCTCATAATAAAACTGCAATAATACTTCACACAATCCAACGGCTAATGACCCAGAGTGGAACAATTGGTGTTTCGGTCAACTGTGCTTACATCAACATGCCTAATCATCATCTTTATTTTTATGATAGCAGCAACAAACCTTGCCATTTGGAAAGTAATATGGCCCTGCCAGACGGCAGTCGAAGGCTGCTGAGGATGGGGGCCACTTTTGCAGCCCCGGAAGGAGAAAGCGGCTCCTTTGCTCCTTCTCAAGTGAGGGCTTTTGGGAGGGTGGGGCTAAGCCTCTGTGAGGTGCCATCGCCTCCCCTTAGCCCTTCCAGTTAGCTTTACACGCTCGGCCCACCCTCCCATCCCTTTACCAATGCAGGAGAGCCGGTCGCCGTTTTCGGGGCCAGGTAGGAATTTTTTCTCCTTTCCCTGCATTGGCTATTGGGGAGAGGAGTTTTTCGCCTATCTTGCACTGTGTACTGGTTTGTGTTAACTGGTTATGGTGGTGCTGTAAATAGGTGGTCAGGTGGCAGGATAGAGTTGGAAAAAGAGAACGGGCCGGCAAGCACCCTTGGCATATCCCCACTAGGGGGATTGGGATCTGTCATGATCGGCTGGTGGGCTTTATGGAGACTAGCCGAGAGGGCAGACTTCTGCTGGGACCCCCGGTAAAAGTCCTTCACTCAGGCTGTATGGTGGAGTGGTTGGGACTTCAAGGGGGGAATCATTTGCCTGGCCGACCAGGTTACAGCCACGCGCATGGATGGCTCACACCCAGGGCAGTGGGGCTCACCCGGACAGGTCAAGGCAGCAGTCCTGGCGTGGACGCCAGGCTTGACCTGTACCACAGATAGATCCCTTGCTGTATTTACAGTTTGTTAATTGTTTCATAAAAGTGGCCCTTTAATACCCAAATGCCTTGTGTCTGCCTCTTTATTCCTGACTGGGGGGACAATGAACTTATCTGCCAATAGTAATACTAGTTTTTCCTGATCTGACTTTCCTGGGAAACAAGACATTATGGTTCTCAGAAATTTTGTCTGTGCTCAGCCTCAAATCTTGGATGCTGGAATTTGACAAATCCTCAATGGACCCATAATCACAGGAGCAGATCCTTTCATTATGTGGAATCCATCGATCTTCTAAAACTGCAAGAGGTAGAATATCTAAGTGTGTCTTATTGAAAGCCTTTCTATATTTATAAAATATGCTGGAAGAGACAGTGGAGAAGGAAGTATCTGTGTGTAAAGGAGGTGTGTTCTCAAGTCTAGTCCTTCTCGTCTAACATCGGTTTGAGGACTCTGGTCAAGCGATCTTTGTCTAACTAACATTTTGGCTGCATGAAAGCCAAGGCTCCTTAAGTATTCTTCTGAGAGTAGTGGATTGCCCACTGCAATGACCATGAGCACATAGTTCAGGAGTTTCCAGCATAGGTTACTACTGATTAGACATGGGCACAAACCAAAAAATATTATCGAACCAGCGGATCGTGGTTCGGTGCGGACCATGATCCCGAATTCCCGAACAGCAACGACCATCTCCCATCCCAGAACCAAACCCGGATCGTGGATCATGGATCGTGGAAAACGCAGTGGGGCCCACCGCTGTTCCCAGTGATACAGGAACGGTGGCTGATGCAAGAGCTCTGTCTCACTCCATTGCTCGCAGAAAGTGAAACCCAGCCTGGGAGACCACAGCTATTTATATGCATGGGTCCCATTCAGCAACACAGGAGGTCTGTGTTTGGCTGTCAGAGCTGCCTATCAGGGTTTGCAGGGATGAGATTGGAGTGCCCATGGCTACAGAACACCCCCTTCCCCCTCCCTCCCCTGGGTGTCTTCTCCCAACTTGTAACTGTTTTGCAGCTCTGTAGTTGGAAGGAAGCCCTGCTGATCAAGGAAAGCTGGGCTTCCATTTGGGTTTCCAGGGTGACAGAAGGAGGGCAGACAGAGCTCAGGCCTTCCCCTGGCTCCGTTGCCAGGGGAATAGATTGCTGGCGCCTGAGTGTCTGGCTTCCCAAACTGAGCCCGAACACCATGATCCAGGCCTCTCCCAACCACTGGATCATTTTGTTGGCCATGGACAATCACAATCCGTCAGGTCACGATCATGCGATCGCCATTTTCGTGGGTTTTTGATGCTCGTAATGCGGTTTGTGCCCATCTCTACTACTGATCTTCAGGCATGGACAGTGCAGCAACTGGGTGAGCTTTCTGAGCTGCTCCCTCTACTTTCAAAACAGCCATGACAATAGCAGCTTGAGAAGTCCCTTCGTAAATTATTGGGGCAAATTGTCCTTTATAGCCTCTTGGAATAGTCCCAGTGGGCCAATTGCCTGGGGGGCTGCCCACCCTGGTCCAGAGTGAAGGGAGTCTCACCTTTTGCAGGATGGCCCTGTACAAGGCAAAGAGAAGTTGCTGCAAGCCAGCAACCTTCACTTCATGCAAAGTGGGCAGGCTGGTGGTCCTTCCTTTTTGTAAGGTGGGCAGGAGGTGGCCCTTATTTTCAGCCTGCTCTGTCATCCTCCCTCCATTGGGGGTCTGGGGTGGGACCCTTTTTAGGGACCTTCAGGCCTTCTGGTCAGCCCCTGTAGATCATCCATAATGCTTGAAAAGAATGAAAATGTAACAATCTGTTATCTTCAGACTGGCTTTACTGAGATGTACTTATGAAAGCTCTTATGGAAAGCAGTCAGGATAAGGTTTTTAAATACACAGCACAAACAAAACCACCTTTAAAAAGAAACTAACAAATCAAGGTTTCTTCCTGCTTAGTTTAGACAACGTCAAATCTAAACTTATTAATAACGGGATCATCTAAAGAAAAATGATTGAGAATTGAATTTTGTTTTGGGGGAGAAAAACCTGATTACATCGGTAACTATCTTGAGAGCTAATCAGTCTTTATTTTACAAAGGGTTGGGTTGAATGAGCTCAACAGCTGACATGTTCCAATTTGCATTTTAATACAGTTCAGCAAATTGATGTGTCAAATCAAGGACACCTTAACGTATTTACATAGGAAGACTGAAGCAGCATTTAAGTGTGACACTTCAGTTTAGGAAAGGAGGGGAGGGGCGGGAGGCCAATTATCCAAGCTGTTTCTGAATTGCTACTTGGGGGGGGGGTGCTGATATTTTTCTCCTATGTTGTTCTAATGTAACCCAAGTTTACAATCAGAACTGTTATTTCTGGTGATATAATTAAACTAGGATCTTTTCTATATGGCACTGAGTTTGTGTGGTTCCCTTGTAGTTGGAGCTAATTCAGCTCAGCAGCAACAGGATTTTTACATGGTGGGGTTCCCTGTCTTTTCTATGCACCAGTTCCAATAGCAGCTGTTTCCCTATCAATGTAGGTGGGACTGAGAGGATCTAGACTTTCCCATCCATAGGCATCCTAAAAAAAATTTAGAAAGCAGGTTTTGGAACAATCGCAAGACAGCTGTGGAAAAGCAGTAAGGTACAAAGAAGCTGCACAATGCTGCGAAGAATCTGGACTTTTCAAACCAGGACAGTTTTTTTTCTGTTTGGAAAACCCCTAAACATTCAAAACCTTACAACAGCATTTTCCTAAACTTGCCTTTTTCAGAGACCACTGGCCACGCTTGCATTGCCTGCCAAGGAAGCTCAAAGTGTCTGCCACAGAACCTGTGTCTGTTGTAAAGATTTCTAGGAGATGATCTTGTCCGTAACTCACAGTTAACATAAGGAATTGGTCAAGGTTGATGGGTCTCACCATTACCCCATGTGTATAGTGGTTGTATTACAGACCGTACCCAACCATTCTCTGAAGCTAGGAACAGCAGCAGTGGTGGACAATGAGTATTATGGGGAACCTGCCTGCCATAACTGATGTTTTTGTTGAGGAATTCTGATAAAATCATTCCCCAGAACAGATTTTGAAAGCCACCACCTTACAGCAATGGAATTAAAACAAGTACATACAGCTTTAAGGAAATAAATGTGCCAGTGATCCAACAAAGGGATTTCCTTCAAGTTATGTTTGGTTTACTTTTCATCTCAACTTCCTTACCTGCTGCTAATAAAGGGGAGAAAAATAAAACAAAAGAGCACCATTCTCAATAATGTTAAATCACTGTTCTTGGAAAGGTGGCTATTATGGGGCTGAATGGATTGATCGAGCCAAGAGAGTAGCAATACTTCCATTTTCCAATCATCCCAAGGAATCCATAAACATTAAAAATGTTCCAAATTATACACTACTGCTTTCCTTGCCATTTTCATTTCCAGTGACTAATGAACATCAACAGCGAGGAAATAATTTAGAAGTCTACAGGTAATTACTTGAAAGTAAACTGAATTATTAGGCTCTGACTTATAATGTGCCAAGTACAATGTTCATTACATGCCTTTCATTGTTATTCAAGAGTTGTAGTTGCCGTATCACATAATCAATTAGCAGTCTGTCTTGACCCAGGGCAGAGTTGGGTTCTCTGACTTAATGAAAGCAAAGTAGGTATCATTTTCCATATAATCACAGCTAGTGATGTCTCCACGTGACCGGTTAGATGTGGGGACAGATCCTTTATGGTTTTGCTTCATTTAGACCTGACCTGTGTTCAAGGAGACAATTTTTTCTCACCTAGTTTCTTAAAAAAGTGTTTAGCTGATTTTTCAACTTTTCACCTTTTTACACTTGTAGTTTTCATTATCATTTTAGCATGTCACACTTTTCCAATAGATTATCTCCTATGCAAACTCCTTCATAATAAACGAAGAAATTCTGTGAAAACATGCATGTGGGTGTGTCATTCTAGCAGGGCTCATTTTGAGGGGGAACATGCTGGAACACAGTTCCAGCAGTTCCGCAAAGAGGTCACATGTCAGGTGGCCCTGCCCACCAGATTGGAGGCTGGATCTGGCCTCTGATGGGTGGTGGATCACTCTCCCACTCAGCAGCGGCCCGATCCTGACCATTTTGGGCCCCTTTTCAGCCATTTTCAGCCCCTTTTTGCCATTTTGGGCCCAATTTCAGCCCTGAATGGCCAGGATTGGGTCCAAAACAGCCAGGATAGGTACTACCAGGGGGTGTGGCATATGCAAATTAGTTATGCCAATGACACACTTCTGGCAATGGCAAGGGGTGTGGCATATGCTAATGAGTTATGCTAATGAGTTATGCTAATACGTTCCTCCACCTCTTTTTCTACGAAATGACTCCTGCATTCTAGTCTTATGAAAGAAGCTGTGCTATGACGGAATTATCTCCTAACAATAAACCCTGATAGAGAAAACATCAGCCAGCCATTTTGAGTCATCAACATAACAAAAAAATGTTCAGCTAGCAGAGTGACAGATTAAGGAGGAAAGGCTACTTTTTAATTCTATGCCCTAAACAATAGGTATTAATACCTACATGCTCGCTGATCAGATTCTAAAATAATAAAAAGCCAAAAAACTCCTATATTCGAAGGCATCTGATAAAATTTAACAACTAAGGGATAAAGGACTGGAAACAGGTTACAAAGCAGGCAGCAGAGGGGAAGAATGTATAATTTTCATTGTAGAAGGAAGTTGGAGAGGATCCAAGTATTTTACCAGAAACAGTTACTTTTTACCAGAAACAATTACTTTTTAAAATATATATATATAAACAGCCCGGAGTCAGTGACACAGTGACATAGTAAAGTCTTCAGAAGACACACTTTTTTTTAGGACAGAAAACCCCAATCTAGAGGAAAAGATCTTTTCTTAAACCAAACATTTCTAAACAGTCAATTCCTTTGACAAAGCATTAAGCACTTTCCAAAATGACCATAAAATCTTATTTTAACTATCAGGGGATTACATCCTAACAGTTAACATGTAGTGAGAATAAATTTAACCACCAGTATAACAAAGGAATAGGCAGCCAGTGGGTTACAAAAAAAGCCCCACCATTTTAAACTACTTTTACTTAAAACTGTGAACAATATTGGTGGTTGGTTTTCTGCTGAAATTCATTTAAGGACTGAACATAAAGTTTGTTTCCACTACGTATTTCACCTGCAGCCTAAAGAAATTTGAGCAAAGGTCTTTCAGGCTCACAGCTTACAGCTTTAGCTGCTGCAATCCAC
Organism: Eublepharis macularius; assembly: GCF_028583425.1. Classification (NCBI taxonomy): domain Eukaryota; kingdom Metazoa; phylum Chordata; class Lepidosauria; order Squamata; family Eublepharidae; genus Eublepharis; species Eublepharis macularius. The sequence goes on from NC_072796.1 coordinate 23,361,903, forward strand.
CAGCTTGCAAAGAACCCAGAGATGTTCTTCTTTGTCACCTATGTGCTATGTTCAGTCTGAGGGTTCAGCAAATAACATGCAGACACCATGTCTTGGTTGGAATGGCCACAACTTTATGATTACAGCTAGATGGACCATTGGCCAGGCATACGGGCAAAAGATCCTCGTTGGCATCGGAAGGCCCACATGCTGTCCGATGCATCACTCACCAGCCCTCTTTGCTGGTCTGCCACGGCAAGCGTTGTTTTGCTGCTAGCCATGCTGGTCAGCCCTTGCCTCCCAATCCGCCAGGGTGAGCTTGCCCCGTACCCCACTCACCCTTTTTGGATCCAGCCTCAAAACTGCTGAGACCATAAAGTTGTGACAACCCCCCCTGCTGCCCAGAAAGAGCGGCAGGTGGGTGGGAGAACATCTGCTCCTGCCAATGACTCTTCAATAATGGCATTGACCACGTTGCTAGCTAGGAAGAGGATGCCAACTCTCCACCTCTTCCGTGTCATCCATTCCTCCCCCTCCTCCTTGCATTCGGTGCCAACACAGCCCACAGGTAAGTCTGCGATCTTCTTTTCTTGCTGTGTAGCAAGAGGAGGCCACTGAAGACTAAGTGGAGGACTTCAAATTAAATGATTAATGTATAAGAAAAAAAAGGGGGAAATGGCTTCCATAGTTAAGGTTCGATAGAACAAACTAAGAGCCAAGCTACACATGACGAATGACACTTGAACGGCAAGTGGATTGAGTGGAGGGCAAGTGAACAGGGAGAAATACACTTGCCATTCAAGTGTCATTCGTCATGTGTAGCTTGGCCCTAAGAGTCTGCAAGGAATTGTGATAGAGGAAAACATGGGAAATTTCCCAAAATCTCTATTGGCCACCCCACTCCCCCATTTCTTCCCCACAAGTATTCCAGGAGCTCTCTGAGAGTTTGGTTTAGCAATCCACTCCACCCCCACTCTTTCTCCTTAGAGTCTATCTTGTCCTTAGGCCACTTACTCACTTAATACCCACCTTTCTCCCTAATGGGGATATAAAGTGGCTTACATAATTCTCTTATCCTCCGTACTAATCTCACAACAGCCCTGTGGGGTAGGTTAGGCTAAGAGTGTGTGACCGGCCCAAGGACACCCAGCAAGCTTCCATGGCAGAGCGGAAATTTGAACTGGTTCTTTCAGATCCTAGTCTAACGCACTAACCACTACACCATGCTGACTCTTGTTTTAGGGGACTTTTTTCTTCTAGTTAGTTAACAAATGCATGTTGTTCTGCAGACCTTGGGAGTCTACCTGAGAAAACAGTGATCTCTACTTTGTCTGTGGGTGGCCCTGTTGTGTGGTTTTCATAATCCAGTAGGGACCAATCAATTTACTATAAGATACAGAGAGAAACCGGGACCATGATAGGGAAGGACAGTTTGGAAATCCACATCTCACCCACAAAAAAGCCTCTCCCCTCAGAATTTGATAAACTATCTGGAGACTGAACAAGTTAACTCCTCTCCCCCCCTGCCGCCTCCCCAGCTGCTTTCATATTCCGTTGCCTTAGGGATTACTTGATCCTTATCAAACCATTTTTGCGGATTTCCCCCCCTACTGATCAATTAACCAAGTCCACTGGTAAGTCCCCCAGGGAGGCAAAAGACCCCTTTGTTGTCTGTGGGTGGCCCCATTGCCCAGCTTTTGTTTAGAGATGGACACAAACTGCAATACGAACCAAAGTTCATGAGAAACCAGGCTAGCTCGTGGTTCGTGAACTGGCAATTTGTCAGAGCCCATTTCTGATGAACCACCATGAACTTTAGGCTGGTTCGTTTGGTTCATTTTTTGGTTCATCACTGCAGACAGCCTGGCACCGATCCATCAGTTTCCTAAGCAACAGGGGGTGGACTTCCTGCAGACCTTCTGCTGACCCAGAAGTGACGATTTGCTGACCTAGATGTGATATTTTCACAAACCAAACAAACTGGTTCGCAAACCGAGGCAGGTTTGTGAAAGTTCATGGTTCGTGGTTCGTGAAATGTGATGAACCACGAACTGCACAGATCATTTTTTTCCAGTTCGTGCCCATCTCTACTATTGTCTTACCCAAAGGGGCCAGCCCATGTACTATTTAATACTAACTGTCGATTCAAACTGCCTTTGCTATGAAATCCTCCCGCTTCCATTTCTATGGAATTATGGGAAGATACATTACGGTGTTTGCTCTTTTCTGTGGTTTTTGCCTGCTGCAGTTTCCTCGATGTGTTTTGATTCCCACCCTCTTGGGAATATGCAGGTGCACACAAAGCATTGTCATGAGTTATAAAAAGAAAAGATTAGACAAAATGAATTTATACATCCATTACACATTGTAGAAAAGATAACCATTCATGTCTGTCTTGGGTTCTTCCTGTATTCTGTGGTCGTCATCTGCTGTGCTTTTGATTATTTTCCACAGCCAGACTTCTCAGCAGAGAGAACTGCATTAGCATAGCAATAGCAAACTACGAGCAGCAACTTTCTTCCATGCTATTCATTCATCATGAGCTTTGGAATTCAGATGATATGTACAATTTATCCTTCCCCCAGCAAGTCACAGTCATTCTATTGCTTCCAGGAATATTTGCTTGGTGGTAAAAGATGTTAAAATCACTCTCTTTACAACAACAAAAAGGCAATCATGTTATGCAGCGATCTTCAGGTGAGAACACCTCTTAGTTGGGCCTAATTTGTACATCACGCAGCTGTCCGACTCCTTTGTTTTCAGTTAAGCTTCCAGCCCTATCACTAGCACCAGAATTTCCTACACTAATCACTTGTTATGGTTCACTTGGGAGTGCTTGTGGAAAACCCATCTGGTTCAAAAGCAATCAGATTTGTGTAGTTGAGAGGCACCCCCCCCCCATGTCTCTGTTGCTTTCTCCTTTGGATTTACCTTGTGGATTATTGGCTGGTCACATACTTGGGACTCATGTGCAGGACACTGGCTGGTAAAACCTGCTCAGAGAAGATGGCATAAGCCCCAGCTTCACCTTCTTGCTCCACATCTTTTGTTGCCTTGCCTCCTCCATTTTGAGAGATACCCATTTTAAATTATACGTGCATTTGGAAAACTGGAATCTCAAGGTGGGTCTTCTTGTGCTTGGATACTTTTGTGCTACAGAAATCATGCACAACTGTTTTTTTCCCCTGACAATCCAAGAAGTAAATGCCTGCTACATTGCAACTGCAGCATAATTAGGTTTACCAGGTTGCCGCTGGTGGCAGGCAATCTTCTGGTGATTTGTAGACTTTGCACACTGATTGCTATTAATTGATCAAAAAGGCTGGCCACATGGAGACTGCCCATTATATGAGGGAACCTGGTTAGGAGGTTGGGGTAACGGGCATGAATACACACACATTCCCGGATGATGATGTAACTTCTGGTACAACCCGGAAGTGCCAGTGTCTCACTGGGGCTGATTGTATAAGAATCGTCCCAAAACATATTGAAAACACTATGTTTGAGGCCAGTTATTAAGGAATTGGCCCCTTGTTACACCATTATTTCCAGGTCGTATTGAAAGTGACGTCATAGGCGGGTGCCATGGAGCAGGCACATGAAAAAGTAACCAGCACTCCCATACACACCAGTTGCTAGGGGAACCTGGCAACCCTATATCAAGTGATGTAGCCCAATGTTTAGTATGGTTGCTGTATACCCTAATATTATAGTGATTTTTGTGTTAATAAAATTCACTTTGATTTTATCATATTCAGGGTTTCATTAGGAATCTCATCACTTTGTCAAACCAGCCCTGAATTTGTTGTTTCCATCAGTCATTGCCCAGATTGGTCACATAGCTGGATGCAAAACTAAAGCCAGCATCTCATTGCAGTAGGAGGTGACAAAAAGAAGGTTTTTCTACTTATGCTCAGGCTACCCTAATATGAATTTGGAGCTGATTCACAAAATGGGTGTCTTTCACATGGGCACCTCACCACACATGGGAACACATCCAACCAGAGGCCTGGAAAGTAAAACATAGTATCAATTGTTTAAAAAAGAATATGGCCCTCCCGGCCAGCAGTTTCCACTGATAAGGCGGAGGGCTGCTCTTTGCCTCCCTGGAAGGAGGAGGAGACAGAGCATCTCCATAGTATCTGGGTCTCAGGCCAGGGGGTGGAGACAGGAGCCTTATGAGGCAGCTCCACCCAGCTGGCTGGCAGTTGCTCTGTGTGCTCAGCCCACCCACCTCACCCTGTAGTAGTGCAGGATTAGCCAGCTGCTGTTGACAGAGCCAGGTAGGAATTCCCCCCACCCTTTCCCTAATTGGCATGGAGAAAAGGTGGGGTTTTTTGCCTACCTTGTACTGCTTGCAGAGGTTTGAGGTAATTGACAAGGTGGAGCCACCTTAGGATGGTCACTGGCAGGATAGAATTTGGGGATAAGGAGCGAGTCAGTGAGCACCCTTAGCATTTCCCCATTGGTGGGGAAATGGGGGTCTCCCTGTGACGGCTACCAGCTGCATAGGTGGACTGCCCTGGGGAACCCTGTGTCCAAGTCCTTCCCTCACTGCTATATGGCTGAGGCATTAGGAGCTTGAAAGGGGGGACCCAGATTTGCCTGGCCGGCCGGGTCCTAGCCATACATGTGGATGGCTCACACCCAGGGCTTTGGGGCTCACCCAGACAGGTTAAGACAGAGGTCCAGGAGTGACCCCGTGGCTTGACCTGTACCACTAGTTGGCCCTTGCCATATTAATGGTTGATGTTATGTTTAATAAAGTGGCCCTTTAGTTCCAAGCCTTGTGTCTGTCTCATTATTCTGACTAGGGTGGCAAAATTGCAGGCCAGTCAGCCCAATGTCTGTTTTGGAATAAATTAGTAGAAACTGTTTTGAAGGATAGAATTAGAAAACAAGATCTACTGCATGACTTTTGCAAAGGGAATCATCAATCTTTTGGAACTCTAATAGACATTACATGGCAATGTCATTTTCACATACAATATGGTAGTGGACAGATTTGTTGGACTGGACTGGAACATGTGAGAAGAGATATTTTCAAGAAGCTTGTCATATATGCCTTTCTGCATATCTGCCATGAGTGTGTTCTGTGTTATGTACTGGTCCTCCGAGGGCACGAGAAGTTTCTTATTGATGTTAAGGCAGTAGGTTATCTCACAAGTATTTACTTTCTCTTTCCCTGCTGCCTCCAGAAGTGTCATTGAAGACTGGCTGCAGCCAGCTCGAAATGCATCCTTCTTGGGAACTGAGATGATTTCATTATTTGTTCTGTCTAGCCTAAACCTAGCTTCACTCACACTCACACACACACACACACACACACAGCGGCTCTTTTGCGCTCAAAACTTTAACAGTCCTTATCCTGACGGCGGGAACTTTCCCTATAACTAACATCATCAACCCCATTTACGTCACTTCTGCCAATTCACTTGTCTGAGCACCTTGAACTTGATGGATCTCTGATAAAGTTACGTCAACCAATACACCTGCATGTTTGATGTGGAGAACTTGGGGATTCTACCTGCCAGGGACTGACAATGCTTTTTTGCTGAATACTCTAAAGCTAAAAAAACACACAATTTATGGAAAAAATGTTTTCCTTGTGTAGTGAAGCTTTACCTTCATGACAGAGAATTCTGCACATGATAAACACTACAAATGCACTTCAGTATGTAAAAGCATAAGCCTGACAGGCATTGATGGCAGTGAAGCATTGTATACTGATATATGTGCGTCAAAATTTAAATTAGTCTGGGGCCAATTGTCTTTGTCCTCAGATAGCCATTTTATACTGTCAAAAAGATAGCTTCATCTTTCCCTTCACAGCTCACTGGATAATGTATTCTCAGAAGAGTGCAAAATACTAGACGATGAGGCCTTTTGGCTCTATAAACTTATTTTGATTTTATACACACCAATAATTCTATTATAGCGTATTGCATTTTGCTTAATTGCTTTAGTGATGAAGATGTGTGTTGCCTGTTGCTGTGAACCGAAAGCTGGAAAACAGGGTGCTGCTAGTATTCCATTCCAGGTCAAGAATCTTGAATGGGTAAAATTTGCTAAAAACTACCATTCTTCAATGTTTGTCTTAAACTAGTAAATTCAGAACACCCTTTATGATATATTATGAAGAAGTATCTCATCAAGTGATGTCTGGTTATGCCATCTTAAGTAGACTTACATCTTTAGGCCCATTTATTTAAATGTTCTTAGAAGTGTGTAATTTCTTATAATTGAACTGCAAGGAACATGTTCGGCACCTTCTCCAGACAGACAGTTCCATCTCAACATCCTCACTGACTAAATTGTTTCCTTCTTCCTACCCACTGGTCCTTCTTCCTGAATCTGTTTCATTACCATACATAATAAGGTGTCTGTGCCTTCTAGAAAGCCATGTGCAGATAGAAATTTCACAATTTTTAGGTAAGGGAAGACAAACTGAAGATGGCCTCTGCAGGGCCTTATATGTACACACCAAAGTGTGCAGGGTGTGTAACACAATTTGTGCACTTAATAATAGTAAGCATGGATCCCATGGTTCAGAGTGAATGCTCATTGGTGTTTACATACATAGCTTCCATGTATAGACATTATTTCTAATACACGGAAGATCAGATTTGAAGAGGGGGCAGCACTATGACAGTTAACACTAAGATTATATCTTTTACAAAATTGCATCTCTTATTTACTTAAATTTGCAGCTTTAAGTGGAGTCACGTTGGACTCCAATTTTTCAAATGCCAAACGGTTAACTGGTGTCTAAACTCGAGGATCCTTTGAGATTGAGGCCCTATCCCCTTCCCACTTAGCCCTGTCACAAATCCTCCATATGTACAAGTGTATGCAGAAAAGGACATAATAACATAAGACCTTTTGGGTATGAATTTAGGGGTTCCAGCTCTCCCAGAGAGGGTTTCCAGCTCTCCCGGCATTTCTGTCCATTCATGCAGCTCTGCTCTTGGAATATGTTCTGACCCTATTGCCTGCCTGTCAAGAGTGTTAGCTTAACATCCTGAGAGTCTTGGCCACCCTATCGTTGACCCTCTAAGCCATATATCTTAGCTTACTTGTAACTTGACAACCCTATTTTTCCCTGAGTCCCAGGTGATGTTATGAGAAATTGGTGGACTGATGTAAATGGTTGGTGGCTATACTCATAGGTGGCAAATCTGGTCATGCCCCTTCTTATGATAGGATATATGTACTCTGGGTGTCTAACAGTACAATCTCTTCTTAGGATTGCACTATAATTAATTTTTGTTAAGGTCTTTTTGGTTGCCACGTCCCCCAAGGCTCAGATCCTGAGACTTTAGTTCAGACCTAGAGCTCTGGTAAGTAACACTATGCCTGGAAATAGTTTGGTTGGTAGACCCAGGCTAAGCCAAATTAACTGGATCCTGACCCATTTGTATATTACGGCACTTCGAAACATGGTTAGGGGTATATAGGCTTGATTGGAAGACATCTTGTATGTTGGCTTTATTTTGTTCTAAAGTTCTGCAGATATAAACGTTTATTCCCAAAGCATACAATTAGCCCAGCCATGTCTCAACAATACGTTAGATTAATTTTCTTGGCTTATGACTTCAATTATAAAACTCACAATTCATCTTTAGTTCCTAAAACTCACAGTTCATTTAAGCATAATGACCAAGTCATCAAAAACTGCTAGACCTGATAAGTACACTAATAAAAACCTTCGACAACAGACCTTAAGGTTTTAATTTCTGCATAATTACTTTTGGTGTTTATGTTTATTGCTTATTTGTTCCATCATTTGGCATTGATAGGTACTCATTCACAACATTATGCATGCAAATTAAATTCTCTGCTTACAGCTAATTCTGCATCATAATGACCATTATACTACCTCTCGCAATACTAGATTAGGTCTTAAATTGGAAATAGTAGACCACAATAAAGAAATTATGGGCAATGTTAGAGATATGGCAGAATATATTATTCATACATTATTAATCTCTTTCCTAATGAAACAATTATTTTATAGAATCATAAACACTGGAAAGAACCTGAAGGATCCTCTTGTCCACCCTCCCATTCAATGACAGGATTCCCTAGAACTTTCTTCTGTTATAAAGGACCAAGAAAGATCCTTTTCTGACATCCAAATTCGGTTTGCTTTGGCTGCAATTTAACAATGCAATTCCTGACATATTTAGAGGTACATTGCTTCTTCACATGGAGGTTCCTTTTTGCTATCCTTAATTTTTAAAAAGGATATTGAACTCAATGAGAATTGCTGCTAGCTAAGCATGTACATTATGGAGGTGTGTGTTTTAATTTGAACATATTAAGCTACTTAATATGAAGTAGCTACTGCTACTTCATAGACTTTCAGATGAGCTCTGCAGCAAACTCCATCTAAACTAGCATGATTCTTTTGCTGATGATGCTCAAGTTACTCCAAACCTTCATTAGCTCCAGTTCTCCAGTAAACCAAGGGCCTGGAGTCATACCTGAGGTAGGGACAGGCACTGGAAAGAAATTCTACTGTTTCCTCAAGCCTGTGGTTCCTGGTTTACCCTAAGGCTTCAGTAGAGTTGTCAGTGAGACTCTCAAAAAACACGACTGCATCCTGCAAAACAAATGGTTCTATTCATCTCCAAGCACAGACCATCTCATTTAGTCTACAGTCAATAGGTGCAAAAACCAATCAAGTCTTGACCAGATAATGATCTAGCCATGACAATGTTCTTGATTTCAGACCTCCTACCATATTACCAGAAACCTGCCTAGTGCAGAATAGAAGATCTGGTGTAGGCCCTTTTTTCTGCTTTGGATGAACCTTGGTCAGTCTCAAGGCTGCCATGGCAACCATGACATTACAGCCAGTGTGTATCTTAGTCTTTCAAAACAATCCTTTTGAAGGTGGGTCCACACCACTACAGGTAAGACCACTTCCATTAGCTCGGCTAGAGTGCCCACTGGCAACCTAGGTGGATAATAAAACAGCAGGAGTTCTGTACTATCCTGGTGCCCAGCACAAGGTATATATATTATGAAAGCTGGCTACAGCTTGCACCAGAAGTCTACAAAAGGAGAATGACTCATGAATTACAGTCGCTTCTCCACACCATTCAGTGGTTCAGGGTCAAAGAAAGATCAGATATCTGCAAAGAGTCAAGTGAAGCAGAATAAAATTATCCACCTCTTCCAAACAACTCTTGGTCAAGCAAGTCAGGTCTATCTAAGAAAGAATGATAAAGATCTTATTTCTTAAAACAGTGGACAAAATCAAGGTCAGTGAAGAGGTACCACTGAGAGCTTCCCCAGCCACATGCCTTTGGATGTGAAGATTGGACAAGCAGTTTCAGCACCATGTTTCTGTTGTTGTCTCCCACAACTTGCATTCTTTCCAACATCATCCCTTACAATAGAATGAATTGTTGCAACCTGATCCTGAGCATTAGAGATGGGCACGGACTGGCATTCGCCTACGGACCGCCGGTTCGTGGGCTTTCACGGACCACGGACCATGAACTTTTAATCAACCGGGCCTGGTTTGAGAACCTGTTCGATTCAGAAAAGCCTTGTTTTTCCCACAGATTTTCACTTGAGTTGACTTTCCCCACCAAAGGTTCTCATGTAACACTCCTCGATTGTCACTTTTCCAAAGAGACAAACAACAACTTCCCCTCCCCTATTCTGATCGACCCTTACCCGCCCTTGGGGGAAGGAGAGAGACTTGTGCTCCTGTCCAGGAGAGGTGGCTGCCCACAAAACCCACCTACATGGGGCTGCATCAACAATAGATGCCCTCCTCGTGGGTGTTTCACAGAGGCCAGCAGCAATTTTCCCCCTGCACTTCAAAAGCCAGGCTGGAAACGTCCCCCCAAGTCACCCACTAAAAAGGCTTTGAAAGGAATGAAGCAGAGAGCCGCCCCAAAGTGAGCTGCCAGTAACCAGAGTGTAGGTGTTTCACAGAGGCCAGCAGCAGCCTGCCCTGCACTTCAAAAGCCAGGCTGGAAATGTCCCCCCAAATCACCCATTAAAAAGACTTTGAAAGGAGTGAAGCAGAGAGAGCCCCTCAAAACCTGCTGCCAGTGGTCCTAGGGTGGGTGTTTCACAGAGGCCAGTAGCAGTCTTCCCCCTGCACCTCAAAAGCCAGGCTGGAAATGTCCCCCCCCCAAGTCACCCACTAAAAAGGCTTTTAAAGGAGTGAAGCAGAGAGCCCCCCCCCAAAGCAAGCTGCCGGTCACCAGAGAGTAGGTGTTTCACAGAGGCCAACAGCAGTCTCCCCCCTGCACCTCAAAAGCCAGGCTGGAAATGTCCCCCCAAGTCACCCACTAAAAAGGCTTTGAAAGGAGTGAAGCAGAGAGAGCCCCCCAAAATGTGCTGCCAGTGTTCAAAGAGTGGGTGTTTCACAGAGGCCAGCAACAGTCTCCCCCCTGCACCTCAAAAGCCAGGCTGGAAATGTCCCCCCCAAGTCACCCACTAAAAAGGCTTTGAAAGGAGTGAAGCAGAGAGAGCCCCCCAAAACGTGCTGCCGGTCATCAGAGAGTGAGTGTTTCACAGAACCTAATAGCAGTCTTCCTCCCCTTGCATCTCATCAGTAGCCAAAAAAGAACACGGGGGAATGAAGGCAAGAACTCAAGCAGACAATGCCGAAAGCTGCCTTGCACCCACTGTGGGTCTGTGAGTGGGGTGGCATCAGAGCACAATAGAACCCACTGGCAACCCAGAAAAAAAGGAAGAGATTTGGGGGAGGGAGGGGGGATTAAGCCCGAGAAGAATCCAAGGACTCAAAATGCAGAAAGAAATTAGAGTAACCCGATAGTGCGGTAAAAGGATTTTTTAAAAAGTGCTCTCAAGAAAACTACAATAGAAAGGAGGATAAAAAATTAAACAGGAATGGAGAAAAGAGAAAGCTCTCTTGAACCAGAAGCCCCAAAGTCCTAAGGCACAAGCCGCGCTCTCACAAAAAAAAAAAACCTTCCCCACAGCAAGCAGTTGCTAAGCTTAGAAGATAACTCGCGTCCCCGCACTAGCAAAATGCAGTGGGGCTTCGCACGCTTTGTCTTTTATGCAGAAAGGCTGGTGATCTCTGTTTGGCTGACAGAGCTGCCAATCAAAGTTTCCTGGGCTAAGATTGGTGTGTTCCAAACGGGGAAGGTGGCTCCACCGTTGCCTAAGAAATTGTTTGAGTGGGAATCCTGGCATGACTGGCCAACGGACACACGGACAGAAAGCCCCAATGTTCGGCGCTTTCGTGAGAAAAACACAAGCCCACGGCCCGCGTGTTCGCGAAGGACGAACTGGGTAAGTTTGTGACGAAATTAGGTCCATTATGCGGACCGTGCCCACCTCTACTGAGCATGTTTATTTAGAAAGGTCCATTACATATGTCCAGTACATATGATTGCAGCTTTTGCTAAGGACACAGGAGGTGTTTTTGCACCTTTTTGTATCCCATCATATGTAATCTTGACCAAAAGGTTTTGCACACTTACTTTGAAGGAAGTTCTATTAAATTCAATAAAATCTACTTTAGTTAATTCTTCCCCAAAAGCACATTAGGGCAATTGTTTACCAGTGGAAGCCCGCCCCCTCCAAAAATAGTGGAATAGTTGGAGAGTATACAAATCACTGGATGGAATATGTAGCCCAAGCCTGCACAACTTGTGATCCACCAAGTGAAATGCCCACCTCTTTGCTTTTGATTTTGCTTGGCTTTTGCTGCAGGCCTGATATTGTAATACCAGAGGAAAGCAACTGGCAAGCTGTGATACATGGCTGTTCAGCTCTCTGGCTTGCTGGATCACAAGAAAAGGGGAATAAAATAGATGAAAACAAGTTTGCTACTGCCATTATAAGTGCATCCTTTTAATAAAGAACTGGCATAGGCTCAGATTCAACTCAAGAAAGACTTCTACAGGAAATAACCTGCCAGATAATAGGGTGTCACCCTCCCGTGGTTTACAATTACAGGCACAATCAGCAATACAAATGGGTCATATATTCATATCAGTGTATAAGAAAAGTGCAACAATGCAAAATATACAGTAAATACAATAAATAATGTATTGTCGAAGGCTTTCACGGCCGGAGAACGATGGTTGTTGTGGGTTTTCCGGGCTGTATTGCCGTGGTCTTGGCATTGTAGTTCCTGACGTTTCGCCAGCAGCTGTGGCTGGCATCTTCAGAGGTGTAGCACCAAAAGATAGAGATCTCTCAGTGTCGCAGTGTGAAAGAGATGTGGCAGGTCATTTATATCTACTCAGGAGGGGTGGGACTGAGCTGAGTCATCCTGTAAGAGTTTCCCAGGGTGTGGAATGCTAATGGCGGGAGGCTTCACTGTATCCTGAGGAGGTTCATTTGCATATGGATTGGTGCTTGATGTGCTAATCATCTCTGCAGGGCTATTGTCGGGTGTGGAGTGTTTTGTTAGCCTGGTGTTTTTCAGAACTGGAAACCATGCTCTGTTCATTCTTAAGGTTTCTTCTTTCCTGTTGAAGTTTTGCTTATGCTTGTGAATTTTAATGGCTTCTCTGTGCAGTCTGACAAAGTAGTTGGAAGTGTTGTCCAGTATTTTGGTGTCCTGGAATAAGATACTGTGCCCTGTTTGCGTTAGGCTATGTTCAGCCACTGCTGATTCTTCCGGTTGTCCAAGTCTGCAGTGTCTTTCATGTTCTTTTATTCTTGTCTGGATGCTACGCTTTGTGGTCCCGATGTAACCTTGTCCACAGCTGCAGGGTATACGGTATACTCCTGCAGAGGTGAGGGGGTCTCTACTGTCTTTTGCTGATCACCAGCTGCTGGCGAAACGTCAGGAACTACAATGCCAAGACCACGGCAATACAGCCCGGAAAACCCACAACAACCACAATAAATAATCTTTTTCCAAATATAATCCTAAAAATGTATTTTTAGGATTATATTTGGAAAAAGATTATTTATTGTATTTACTGTATATTTTGCACTGTTGCACTTTTCTTATATTAAATACATTTTTTAGGATTTAATGCATTTCATTAAATCCTAAAAATGTATTAAATTGCCTGCACCTGTGTGAATTTGGCATGACTGGTGTGTCGTCATGCCTTATCTCCTCTCACAAGTTTCTTAGGGCAGCAATTGTTTAGTGGAGGTTTGCCTCGATTGGCCGGATTCGCTTTAAGGTGGGCCTGTTTCCAGCCATGGGGAGGGGTGTGGCTTTCCCTGCTTTCGACGCTGCTGGACCACTGCCTTGATCTGAACGTTGCAAGACCTGTTATCATGCTGTGGAGTCTGTTGGTGAGGCCGACCTGTGGGAGTATTAGTCAACTAATCTAAGTGTTTCAGTTAAGTTAGCCCTAATTAGCCTTTTAGTGAGGATTTGTTATTTTATAGATGCTTGCAAAGTTTGAGTTTCTTAGAATAAAAAATATTTTTCCTTCTGTGTGCCTTGGTTTACTGTTTCTGCACCATAAACTGTGTTACACTGGGCGAACTCACATCTAAGGACAGAGGGGTCCTTAGACCCCTCTGTCTAAGGACCCCTCTTCCCACAGCACCCAAGATATTGTACACAGTCCTGACAGTCACATCAACGGGCATTTTTGAAGTGCTAAAGATCAGTGGTTTTGCTTTCTCTTCTGCGATTCAAGAAGGTTGTGCAGGCTGCAGTGTCACCCCAGATCCCACTATTTTCCAGCCTCAGCCCTTCCACATGAATAGAATACGTACCTCTTACAGGGTTACAGTTGTATTCCCTGATGGGCCTTCAGTCTTTCTTTCTTCCTGGGCAGTCTGGGAATGCCTCTTCCCCTCTCCATCTGCCCACTTACATACAGTATCTTTACATATACAATATCTTTACAGTATCATACTTACAGTATCTTTATACCTTTCACGGGTTGCTCCCATGTCCCACCCAACCAATATGATGCTTCTCAGTCTTGCCCTCCCACCACAAATCTTCAGACCTCTAGTTCCTTTCAACAGAGGTGGAAATGCTTCCCAGGTAAGTCCCCTTTCCCCTTCAGGGGCTTGGCTGCCTTGCAAACCCCTTTCCCTGAGGTCCTCTCACTTCAGTTGTCATCTTCTCTGATGATTTCCTTAGCACTGCCCATCTCTTTGTCTCCTGGTCCAGACTTTCTTCTTTAGCCTTCCTAGGCTGCAGGGGCAGCCTCTACCCTGCCTACAGTGGTGCAGCATCACTTCTGGACCAGCTTTGTTTCCATCTGGCATCAGTGTCATGCAGTGGTTAGAGTGATGGACTAGGATCTGGGATGTCCAAGTGGACTCTGCCATGGAAGCTTGCAGGATGACCTCAGGCTAGTCACACATTCTCAACTTAACCTACTTTACAGGGCTGTTGTGAGGACAGAATGGAGGAGAGGAGAATGATCTAAGCAATTTTGGGACCCCATTGGGGAGAAAAGCAGGGTCTAAAGGAAGTAAATAAATACATATATCTTATTTAATTTTGATCATGGTGTCGCTCGTATCTTTTTAAAAACAGTCTAGTTGTTAATTCAGGGTGTAAAAAGCTCATATTAAAATCTACAGGAGTCCAGTAAATGTAGATATAATTGCTGCTTTTTCAATAAATCAGCAATTTGAGTAAATTTTATCAATTGACAGAACCTGCCTTTTAAAATTTATTTTTTCCCCTGTTCCAGGATCTATTTATTCATTCCTTTTCTTCTCAGACTCTACCTCCTCCTTCCCCTCCAGCCGTTCTTTAACTTTCTTTTGGTCTCTTCCAGCTGCTGAGTCTGAATAGCTTATTTATCCTTTATCACAGACAGCAGACCTCCTTCATGGATTCTTTAATTACCTTTGCTTCCTCCAAATGAAATGTGGGGGAGAGTGTTGAAACTGCTTCTAACAGGAATTAGAATTTTCCATCATTATTGATACCCATCAGTAGACATGGGCACGAACAGAAAAAAAAATGAACATGGTGTTCGTTGTTCGTTGCCATCCACAAACAACTAACATGATCCTGTTCATGAACTTCTTCATTGTTTGTTGTTCGTGGGGGCCAGCAGGCTCTCCTCCAGCCATCAAGATCCTTACTGTACCACTCCCAGAGACCCTACCTGAGCAGGCAGCAGGAAAGGTACCAATAATAAATAATAGCTTGGCTCCAGTGCCTGGCAGCAGCCCTGGAACCTGAAGGGGTAGATCCCTATTCTACCACACACAATGAAAATTCAAGTTCCAATGCATTCACCCTGTCTCTCTAACAGCAGCTGTCTCTCCCTGAAAGCCAGAGCTGGGAGCCCCCCTCTCCCTTGGTCTTTTCCTCTTGTAATAAATTTGGAGCTCTACTTTACACTAGGAAGGAAGATCTGCCTATCAAGCTAAATTATGCCTAGATTGGGGTTTTCTAGGGCAACAGCAGGAGTTCAGACAGAGTTCAGAAAATCCCTGCCTACGTTGCCAAGGGAACTGATTGCAGGTGCCAGACTGTCTGGCATAACAAACAGCAAGGAGGCTTGCAACAACCACCTGTTTGTTTACAATGGGGCCTCACGAAGAGCTTGTTCATGAACAGAGGATTGGGCTTTTCATGGTTTTTTTTTTTAGTTCATATTGCTGTTCATGCCCATCTCTACCCACCAGACAGAGGTAAGATTCCTACACACTTGCTAGAACTGAGTTCAGGAGCATACCCGTGGTCCTGGTAATTCTGTAGCATTTATTCCTGGATTTCTTATACATAACCATAAACTGAGTCCCTGAGAATATCTGCAGCCATTCAGTGCCCATTAATCTGTTAATTGAGTGGAAGAAAAGAAACAGCAAACTGAATATTCAAAATCACATTCAGAGACATTTGAAAACAACAGGTTAATTTGCAGTTGAGCTTAATACATGCACATTCATCATTGGATTTTGCTACATTTGACAGCTGACAAGTGAAAGTGTGATCTGAACTGAAAAGCATCATATTTGGTGTAGTGGTTAGGAGCGGCAGGACTCTAATCTGGAGAAACGGTTTGATTCCCCACTCCTCCATTTGAAGGCAGCTGGGTGACCTTCGGTCTGTCACAGCTGTTTCAGAGCTCTCTCAGCCCCACCTACCTCACAAGGTGATTGTTGTGAGGATAATAATAACACACTTTGTAAACCACTCTGAATGTGACATCAAGCTGGGTCTGCAGTGCCATATTTTGATGGCCCATTCCCACTTGCTGCTCACTGTCTGAGGTTGCAGTCATCAAATAATGAACACTGATGGGTGCACCCACTCCAAATGTTCCATCATTCCCTTTTTTTGTGCACTTCCTCCTACTGAGTTCTTGGATATTTTATGCACTTCCTCCTATGGAGGATATTTTGTGCACTTCCTCTTACTGAGTTCTTGGATATTTAGTGCACTTCCTTCTACTGAGTTCTTGGATATTCTTTAATTTACTATTTAAACAGTTTGTATTTCTGTGATTATTTAATCTGCATCGGTGGTATCGTAAAGCCATGGAGTAGCAGCCATAGAATACAGAGCCATTGTACTTCAGCAGACTATTGGACGGAGGAGAAGTGGACTGACACTGAGATGCTGCACAATCTTGAAGGTCACTCAGGGACCTCAGGCAAGTCACCATCTCTCAGCAGAAAATAAATTGGATAAAAGCCTGTGAGCTGGTGTCACAGGTCTGCATGGTTAAGACTAGACATGGGCACGAACCACATTACGAATTTCAAAAACTCACAAAATTGGCGATCACGTGATCACAATCTGGCAGTTCGTGACAGTCCACGGCAAACGAACCAGCATTCAGAAGAAGCCTGGTTCGATGCGTTTGGCCGTGGTTCGGGAAGCCAGACACTCAGGCGCTATCAATCAATTCCCCTGGAAACAGAGCAGGGGGAATGCCTGAACTCTGTCTGCGCTCCTTCTGTCACCTTGAAAACCCAAATTGAAGCCCAGCTTACCTTGATCAGCAGGTCTTCCTTCCAACCATGGAGCTGCAAAGTAGTTACAAGTTGGGAGAAGGCACCCGGGGGAGGGAGGGGGAGGGGTGTTCTGTAGCCATGGGCACTCCAATCTCATCCCTGCAAACCCTGATAGGCAGCTCTGATGGCCAAACACAGACATCCTGCGTTGCTCTATGGGACCTCAGCTTATAAAAAGCACTGAGTTCCTAGGCTGGCTTTCACTTTCAGCGAGCAGTGGAGTGTGAGATCTGTTGCTTGCTACTTGCTAGCCTTTGAGGAGAGACAGAGAGAGTATAATTGAGCATGGATTTTTGTGGGAGTTTCCTGGGGGCCTCAGATTGGAGAGAGTATAACTCCAAGATCTCTATTGCAATCTTGACCAAACTTGGTTGCTGGCTGGAGGAGAGCCTGCTACACACTCCCTGTGAATATGGGCTCTCTAAGTGCAACTGGGGCCATCCTGAGCACCATGAACCGCGAACTGCGAACCGGTTTGGCAACGGGAGATGTCCGTTGCGGTTCGTGACTTTGGCATCATCATCGGCACTGAACCACGAACCGCGGATTCGTTAATTTTTTTTGGTTCATGCCCATGTCTAGTTAAGACCCTTTCCCCCACTTTCTGCACTGCCCCAACCAGCCTGGAGAAAAGCTTCCTGTCTCTTTAATTTTGGATTGGGACATTTCCATCCAGGTGATTTACCCTGGGTTTGATGCTGCTGGGAAGTACTTGTTTTCTCCTGCTTCCTCACAGCATCATAGTGTTTCAGTAAACCGCCCAGGTCTCCCTCAACTTTTCTGTAACCTTTCCCAAACTTACTTTTCTGCTCTGTTTAAGGAAAAGTTGCAGTACAGCTGGGCTCGTGGCCATGTGGGTAGGAAAATCTAGATTTTCCCCAGTCTCGCCCAGGCAGCAGCCATTTTCCCTGCTTCAGTCTTTGCAACAGCCATCTCCCCTCCCTGCATGCCACCTGGAAGCATTTTAAAGGTATTTTTTAAAAATTTAAATCAGAAACTGATATATGTCCATTACCATTTTTAAAAAAGCTCTGGAAAAGTCCCACCATGGAGACTGGGACAGGGAAAACATGAGGAAAACTGCCATTTGGAATCCCCATTGCCACTACGCAGCCTTGGCAGCTGCTGCAACACCATCGCTTCCATAGGAAACCAGTACTGTGTGGAAAAGGCCTAGATGTGTGGAAATGGGCAGTTGAAGCCCATCGCAGCACAGAGGTAAATACTGCCTGGTAAAAAACATTCCACTGAACTTTTATTAAAGGTGCAGGACATTTTTCTCCAGGCACCTCTAGATTGTGACTGTGGTGAACACCCTATGTCCGAGTTCCCAAAAATAGCTGCAGCCACATCTGTAAACCACTGAACTCGTTGAGGGAATGATCAAAGATAAATGTGATCTGTAAACTAATTAAGATAAGCAGGAGAACAGCTAGTTACAAGAACAAAAACCCATCCTTGTTCTACTCTAATGATTCTGTGGTTGGTCTTAAATTGTACTACCGGGTGAATCCTCCCCTTTCCATCCTATGTAAATAATGGATGAAGCTCGCAGAAGCCTAAAGCTTTCCCAGCATTTCCTGGCTATTCAAGTAGCTTGTAAAAAGTTCCTGAGTTCACCAACCTTTTATTCCTCCTATTTAAAGCCATATTTTTAATAGGGCTCATTCAGCCGAAACATGTTTTTCTAGCAGAAGTGCAGAGCTATTAGTATTGAGTACTTTTCTCAGTCATGCATTAAGGGCAGAACAATTCCCCAAAGCTTGGCTGGGAGAAGGTGAAAACCCCACGTGTAGTGCGTACATGGCATCTATTTTTCATTACCTTTTTCCTGTCCACATCCTGCATTTTCATCTCCCACTTCTCAGTCTCTTGATATTAACTTTAGCCCCATTATTTGCTCTATTTTCCCTGTTCTTTGTAAGTCCCATGCAGAACTTAATGTTGCTGAAGTAACAAATGAAAGAAAAAGCCCAGATCCAATCCCACATCTGACAAAAGTAGTCAGTTTGAAAATTTTTCTACCTCCCTTAAAGTTTCTTACTGGTTTTGCCCCAAACTTCCAAAGTCACCTCCTAGGCAACTGAGGAGATGGGCCTTTTGTAGCCATGGGAACAGCAATCTCATCCCTCAAAACCCTGTTAGGCAGGTTTGTCTGCCAACCAGAGACCTCCTATTCTGCTCTATGTGAGCAGCTTTCTGCCTCGTGCTTTTCAGTTCCAGTAGACAGAGGGAGAGGGAGGACCTGTTGCTGGGATTTGGAGTGATAGAGTGGAATTGGGACCTTTGGGCTGGATTTGCTGCTGCTTTAAAAGAGACTGAAAGGCCTCTTCTTTATTTTCAGCTCTTAGCCTTGCTGTAAAGGTTGTTGGATGATGGTGCCTCCTTTCCTCCACCCCACCCCAGTCTCAGGGTATTGCCTGGCTCTGGAGCCCAGCTTGACGGAGGCCTACCTTTTGTCCTTTAATTTTCTTTGCTTACATTCTTATTTAGAGCATTTGTTCTTCCTGGCTTGTTGGGTATTGGTGGGTGGAGGAGAGCCTGCTGAAGTCTCTCTGCGAGTTTGGCATCTTTGGGTATGAAGGGAATTGAAGTGACTTGGGTTCTGATGAATCACGAAACTAATGAATCGTTTCACGGAATGGGAAAATTTTCTGAAATTTCATGATTCGTGATTCGTGGAATGTGACGAAACATGAAACGCTCATTTCGTTTTTTCCCATTTCATGCCCATCTCTAGTTGCCAGACCTTGCTGGCATCCTGGCAGTTAAATATCAGGGGTTGGCAAGATATTTAGTATTACACCCACACACTATGTCACTTCTGGCACAAAACTTGAACTGATGTAATCGTGTTGGGGTGACTATTTAGGATTCACAGAAAATTCTATCATTAAACCCTCTAAAATATGACCCTACTATGATATGGAGAAAGTGTACACATCTCCCATTGTTTATATCATCAGGTATACTTGTTCACTTGTACTAATTATTGGGACTGCTCTTCCCAGATGGATTGTCCACCTTGGGCTGTTTTGGAGGCCTCTTGTCTGGTCTACCTTTTTAAATGGAATGTATTAGGATCTACTCATGTTCAACTGGATTCTATTCCTCCTGCAATTTCTGCAATTAGAAAGTTATGCTGCATAGTATTACAACAACATCAATTTGATTTTCATATGCTAAATTTCATATGCTAAATTAACATTATTCTAACTTAACATTATGGATCAGATTTAAAACTTGGAAGGGAATCTTTTCTATGGAAGGCTTGGACAGGTAGGGGGATTTTTTATTTGGATCAAATGATAGGTTAGGATGATGAACTTTTGTCTTTTTCTCAGCTGAGACTTATATATAATTTGTCAACTTTTGCTGAATGGTAATATTTACAACTACAACTTCTGCTGGTATTCAAGTATGACCCTGCAGTAGTGAATGTTTCAGAGTGTCCCCCACTCTTGGAAACTTATATTGAATCTATGCACAAAACCAAACCTACAATATTTGTTTATCAATATTTGATATTGGTTAATAAATGTGAAATAGAGAAAATTGGAAACAAATGGGAAAAGGAGTTAGATTGCCCAATTTTGCAAAAGCAATGGAACAAGGCTTTAAATGCTATACCTGTCACTTCTGTGACAGGTATAAATAAGTTTAGGGGATATTGGACACCACAGCACATTTCTAGAAAAGGACTAAGTACAGTGCCTAATCATTGGCACTGTAGATTAGAGGGCACATCTCTGAGCCTATGCTCTGGATTTGTCCAGTTATTCAGTCTTTTTGGGAGGAAGTTATTACTCATATTGATTTTGTATTAGAATATTCATTTATTTTTGAGGATGTTTACATACTTTTAGACTACCTACCTGCAGGGCTTTTTTTCTGGGAAAAGAGGTGGTGGAACTCAGTGGGTTGCCCTTGGAGAAAATGGTCACATGGCTGGTGGCCCCGCCCCCTGATCTCCAGACAGAGGGAAGTTTAGATTGCCCTCCGTGCCGCTCGGCACGGAGGACAATCTAAACTCCCCTCTGTCTGGAGATCAGGGGGCGGGGCCACCAGCCATGTGACCATTTTCAAGAGGTTCCGGAACTCTGTTCCACCGCTTTCCAGCTGAAAAAAAGCCCTGCCTACCTGTATTCTGGAATATAAGTGATGGTCAGTGAAAATGGATCCACTGTGCCATTACTGTAGCTAAAAGGCTTACTTGGAGAGACAGATCCCTTCCTTCCATAATTCAAAGGATGGAGGACCTTGTAACTTTATCTATATTCAAACATATGACAACTGCAGATGGACTTATTTTAGATCACTGGAAACCTTTTAAGGATTCTTCTGTGTAGGTGGCTCACTACCATTGTCATCTTACTTCTCTTCTGTATGAAATTTATTTTTATTTTTTTAATTTTTAAATAAAATAAACATTTTAAAAAGTCTCCCATTGTGGTGGGAGGTGTATGAAATCTGTCTTTGCATTGAAATTGCAGTGGAAAAACAGAAAGGCAACTTCATTCTCCCAACTACATGCCCATCAAGGGTCTAACATGTGAAATGGTTCTGAATGTAAACACCTCTGCCTAAATAGGAAAACTATATTAGTAGAGGCAGAGCTCTAGCACAACAGCAGAAGATGAAGTGAGAGCCCCCAAAATATAAAAGTTATGTTCTGTTACTGGCATCCAGAAGAAATGTCTTCCTTTATCATGCAGATATAGAAAATCTGACACACAAAAAACCTGTCAACATCCAAGTGGGGATGCAAAGAGTATCTGTGATTAATTTTTCTAGGAATATAAACAGAATATCCATTGCTGTGAATAAGCACTCTGCACATAGTGACATATTTCTGAACAATTGTTGCTAATGTGTTAAAATGGCGCGGGGGGGATGCTTTATTGCACAAGATGTTACACAATCGAACCAACTGTACAGAATGGAGAATGCAAATCAAGAAGCAACTGAGTGGGGAAAGCATGATGAGAACCACTACCGATGAAAAACAGAGATGGGCTCAAAAGTTTTCTGCTCATGTAACTTGTTTGTTGGTTAACATTTTTCTTAACATTGTGTTCAGGGTCATAATAATATTTGGCTGGTGTTTTATACTGGTTTCAGTGGGAAACATGTTTCTACTTTAATTTTTTTGTGTCCCATTCCATTGGGGTAAAATCTTTAAAGAAAATATCCCTTTCCGAACAAAAACTCCCTCTCAAATTTCAGGCAGATAGGAGAGTGCCTTCTTCTTCCATTAAAAGGAATCACTGCCCCTGCAGCCAATTGGAAAGAAATGATCAGGGATTGTAGCCCTTACCAGAAGAATCTTCTCTGTGGATTACAAAAACTAAGGTCCTCTACTTTACAGGCCACTTAAAAACTGTCCAGTGCAAAATGGGCACAGAGAAGGGTCAGAGGGTGGAGGGTTTTTTTCCCCCTTCATCCTCTCCCACCACCAGAATTCTGATGCAGGCTGTATGCATACACATGCACTTACTTGCAAGGAGAACTAGTGGGGGTGTTGCCCCACAACACACATACATACATGGGGAAAGTATGCTTGTTTCAGCATATATTTTCAATTCTGGGCTTAACTCAACTTCTTTCTCAGCATCCATCAAGAGATTTGCAGGCTTGCTTTGCCTCTCTTCTCTGGCATATTCCATTTTTAGTTTTTAAAAAACACACCCATACCCACTTCTGCTTTACACATCAGTTGAGACTCATGCTTAATGAGCTCCGCCATCCCCATCCAGTTGCTCTTAGACAAGGAGAGAGATCCTCTAGACCTGATGCTCTTACGTCTCACTGCCCTCATGCATGTGTTTTTCTTTCCTTTCACATTTGGGCTGTTAGAAGCCTTGGCCTCCATTTCCTTTGAGAAAGGAAGGGCTGCGGCTCAGTGGAAGAGCCTCTTCTTTGTACACAGAAGGTGAAGGGTTCGATCCTTGGCACTTCCAGTTAAAAAGGACCAGGAAGTAGGTAATGTGAAAGACTTCAAGCTGCTCCTGTAGCTAAAGACGCAGGGGAAAAAAACTGGGACCATCTGCATACTGTACTCACTCTTTCACTGAGCTACATCTCCTTCCCAACTTACTGTTCCAACAAAAAGGGCATATTTTGGTCAGATTTTGATTGGTTACTTTCTGAACAGATACCTGTCAGGCGAAATAGCCAATTACTCTTCACTTTGAATGGGAAACATGATGAGCATCTTTTAGCCTCAATGGAACCACACTAACTGGATGGTGTCTTTGCTTGGAAAGGAAGAACATAATAGAACAATGGCTGATTCCACACACATTGGATAATGCACTTCCAATCCTCTTTAGAGAGCATTTGGAACTGAATTTTTTGTGTGTGAAACAAAAAATCCATTTCCAAATGATTGCTAAAGTGCATTGAAAGTGCATTATCCAACGTGTGTGGAATCAGCCAATGTTACATTCCCAATTAATCTGTGAACAAATGTCTTGGAAAATATCACTCACAAAAACTGCAGGTCCACTTCTGTGAACAGCTGTCAAAAAATCTGATGCTGTTTTTCAGAGAGGCCAAAACATCCATTGGGAAAGTGCGGAGGTTTCACCCAGCTTTCCCTCAAAAAGCTTGGCAGAATTCTATTTCTCTGCAGCTGATCATTCTACTGGAAGTTCCTATCACCAATTGTTTAAAAGAGAAATTATAATTTTAGATGTATTAGTCCACTCTCTCTAGCTGTGAAGAAGATAACGCTAATTAGTATTAACATGGGGTGAGGCGCTGACAATTCGGGAACTGTTTACAACGGAAGAACAGAGTTGAAGGACAAGGCAGAACGCTGCTCTGGACACATAAAGAGGAAAGATGACCTACAGCATAGGAATGCAGGAACATTCACACAACAGCACTCACACTTTATTTTATTAAATGTCCCTTTGGGTTGTGCTGTAAAAATATTTGGACCCTTAAAAAAACTGTACTGAGAATAAATCAAATACATGAATACTTGGCATTTATAGAGCACCACTCTTCTGAGAAGCTCCAAGTGCTTTGCAAATATTAATTACTTATTTCCCTTTGAGGTAGGAGAAGGTTTAGTACAATCACTCTAGTACTGAGAGGCACAAAAACTCAAGGTCAAGCAAGAGAATTCGAGGGCTGCTTGGTATGAAACATTTTGTACGAAAAAATGGAAGCCTACACAATAATTGTGTCATCTATGAGTGAAGAAATTGTCTTCTCGTTCTCAAGTGACTCTAGAAGTTGGGGTCACCCAGTGAAGCTGATTTGTAGTAGATCAAGGTCAGAAAAGGCCTTCCTTCAAAGCATCTTTTGCTTGGGGAATTCATTGCCAAAAGAAGGCAATGGTGGTGACCTTTTGTTTGGATGGATTTTTATTTTCTATTAACTACTTCTAACTATGACATGCGAAAGAGAACCTCAAGGAGTATCACAGGCAGGGAACAAAGAGGGGGTGGTTATCACCTTGAAATGATGGTTCGAGAGCCTCTAAGACGGTATTTGGGTGGCTGCTGTGAGAAAGAGAATACTAGGCTGAAAAGACTTGTGTGCTCCAGCAAGCTATCTGATGTTCTTAAGAAGGCCAGTGTGTATGAATCATGACTTTCCCTTTCAAAATATTATACACATGATGAATGGGAAAGAATCTAGTACATGTTCACAAGTATTTAGAAGAAGAAAAAACTTAAGTGATTCATACCCCTACCAAATGAAGCAGTATACTTAGGGAGCTATTCCTTGACTCAAAAGGTATCTGGGAGAATAAGGTTCTACTTCAGATGAATGAATTTGTCTGCATGCTAGTGATATCTTTGTAAATGTGCAGAACTGAATTAGGAAAAGGGAATTGGAACAGTCCACCTACTTCCCTATAACAGCTATTTAATGGGGGATGACATGCAGGTAAAACAAAATAGTAAAGAAGGACTAATGATATAGAGGTTTTCCCAAGCCAAGAATTATTTCAAAGGACTCTGTTTCTAAACTTCAATAAGGATTTATGGTCTATATTACCTTCATATATTGTACGGCTTGGTTTATTTTTTCTCCCATTATTATATCAATCTATGGTTGCTGTCACCCACTTAGAAACTTCAGAGTGGAACATGAAATGACCACATTCATATATTCCTATATATTAAGGGTTTCTTATGCTATCGAATAGGGTTTCTTGAGCATGAACATTATGTCTCCGATGCTGTGATCTGGTATTTATTGTCACACAATCACATTTCAATTAGGTTTGCTTTATAGTGAGGATGGGTTACTGCTTCAGTGTCACACCTTCCATAACCAACCTGGTTTAGATGACCATCCTCCATGTTCCCAGAAGCACATCCCCCCCTCCTCCTCACCTCTACACACATTAGATAAGAAAGTCCAGATTGAAGAATCTCCCCCTCCAGGGCTAAAGGAGAAGACATCCAAGAGGCCCCTGCAAAGGTCAAGAGCCAGTGTGAAGTAAGTAGATAGAATGTTGGACTAGGGGACAGAAGATGCAAGTTTGATTCCCACTTCTGGCCTCAACTAGGGCCAGGGCCTTTTCTGCCCTGGCCCTGGCCTGTTGGAACACTGTTCCAATGGAGATACAGGCCCTGGAGACCTTTTACAGTTTTGCAGGACCTGCAAGATGGTGCTGTTCCTCTGGGCCTTTGACTAGTGGCCAGCTTTTTATTCCCTCTTCTGACTGCCACACTATCCTTTTGCAGCCACCCTGGAGTTACATCATGGTGGTGCCCGTGGTTATGGTGATTCTGTAGTGGCCAGATTTATTTGGTGGTGCCTGGATTTTGGCCATTTCCTGATGATTTAAAAATAGTGTGAGATATTCTCAGAAGGCTGCCAGCCTCCTTGCCCGACTTTTGACTCCATCCATTTACAAAATGTCACAAACATTTGTGATGTTTTGTAAACTAATGGCATCAAAAATAGGGCAAGGAAGCTGACAGCCTTCCTGGGGTATCACGCTATTTTTAGACCATGGGGAAATGGCCTTTTATGCTGTTGGTATAATTGTGTATTAATATTGGCTTTTATGCAACTTGTAATAATGTTTTATTGTATTTTAATAATATATTTGTTGGAACCCACACTGAGCCCGCTCACGGGAAGGGTAGGGTATAAGTCGAATAAAACAAATAAATAAATAAATAAATAAGCTTGCTGGGTAACCTTAGGCCAGTCACATGCTTTCAGTTTAACTTACCTAACAAAGTTGTTGTGAGAAAATAAATGGAGGAGAATGATGTAAGCACTTTGGGTCCCCACTGGAGTGAATAGCAAGGTATAAACGAAGCAAAATAAATAAATAAATAAATAAATAAATAAATAAATAAATAAATAAATAAATAAATAAATAAATAAATAAATAAATAAATAAATAAATAAATATCCTTTTATTTACCACTGAAAATAGCACCAATCAGGTGAGAAGTGTGACAATGATGCTGTATTTTGTTTTCTGGTTTTGGCCTGGCCAGGGCCAATCTCAGTCCTTCCATCCAGGGGACCAACCCCATCCAACGGGTAAGGACCACAAAAACCAAGGACAGAGCTAGATGTAACTCAGATGCTTCCACTTATCCGCTGTATGTATACAGTACAATTATGTTGATTTTAATATAAGTAGTATAAGAAAGTTTCAGGCAGCATTTTTTAAGAGTGCGGTATTTGGATGTGATTAAGTTAACATGGAGTTATTTATGTTTTATAAAGCAACTGCAAGTAACTAGAGATTTCAGCAAATGAGATTTGAATTAGGTTTACAGGAGCTCTACAGTATGCGAACTGTTATTCCATCAGTACCTGGCATCTTGCTGAATAGATTTAACTGCTGGGATTTCTAGGAATAGAAATATACCCTGCCAAAATAGAAATTCTCTACAGAACTTTTGCTGTACTGCAAAGGATTTTGGCTTTGGAATGGATTAATATGTTATCCATTTCTTCCTACCGCTGGAAAATCTATCGTTTAAATCTATTCAGAAAAGTGTCAGAGCAGGATGACTTGATGCAACCAAGTCATGCTTTTGTTACAAGAAAAGTATTACTTGGTAAGATTCATGGAAATCAACTTAAAAAAAAAATTACTGTCATTCTAAGGTTATTGCTACCAACAGTATACATAACCATAGATAAATATCTTGCTGGTGTGGTTGTTCACAGGTTATGAGACAAACAGTGCAATCCTAAGCAGAGTAAGGCCAGTCTAAGCCTATTGAAATCAGTGGATTTAGACTGGAATAACTCTGCTTAGAATTGCCCTGAAAGACTCCAAAGGGTGTGTCCTAATTTGTTAACAACACAAATACATTTTTGAAAAAGACATTTTTGGCCTTTCATACCACAAGAGGAGTTAGCCCCACAGTTCTTGTTGAGTTCGTCAGAGCTATATTTCAATACAGGTCAAACACTTGGTTCAAACCTTTGGCCTGACAGAAAGCTTCTACAGGTAGTGAAGCCTAAGACCTTGGGACCGCGCTCACAAACCACCTTTTATGGCAGCCAAGTACTGTGCTTACTATAGTGTATGTGTGATTTGCTTGACTCCTTGATCTTTCCCTTCCTCCAAATACCGGTGTGGGTTAATGATCTCAGTTGCACAGTGATGGATGCATGAGCTCTCAAGGCCTAGGCTTATGCTCCATCACTGGTGCTGACAGGCATGTCTCAACCTACTTGAACTGAATTTGGTCTGCAGACTATAAATTTCCATGAAGATCAAAGACATTGGTTATTTCTGAGCAATCTAAACTGGATTATAATATTTTGGCACATGTGCATTTCCACAATTGCTTGGGAATTATAGTCTAAAAAGAACAAGTGGCAGCTCCTTGCCTAAGCAACCATGTGATCTTCCTTTTTCCTTCCTGTACTATAATTTGCTGTCACATCCTGGCCCCCAATTGGCTACTGCATTGTTCATGCAAAACCGCTTGCGGCCTCAGAAAGTCAGCAAGCTTCTTTAAATTATTGGTGTGTGTGACAAAATTTGAATTTGGTTGGTTGGCTTGTTATTCTGGAGGAAAGCCTTTATTTCCCCCCAACCTAGAAGTCACATTTACAGGAGAGCCAATATCCCCTGGGATTTTGGATTAGATTGCTGGGCTGCAAACAGGGCCAGACAACTGTTCTCTAATTTTCAGGACTATCTTTAAAAATCCATGTGCATTTCAGCTCCCAGGAAGATTCAACAGTTTCTTATTGAGTGTCTAAAATGAATAAAGGGCTAAAGCAATTCAGTGAATTCTGCAAACATGCACCAAGGCAGCTGTTGGCCTCAGCTGTCTGGTGTGATTAATGCCTACCGTGCAGGCGCAAAAGTGGGATGCTGCTCAAAATACAGCCCATTCATTAAAGAATAAGACTTTGACATAGTGGTATCCAAATCATAAGAACAAATATAATAAGCAGCATACATTTGGATTACAAACCTGTTCCTTGTACAATCCATCAGCCTCTTTCCACCACTCCAAAGTTCTTGCCAGTGTGTCAAATGCCTCTTAAAAACAACTTTTGAAAATTAGGTTGGGTTATAATGTTTAAACAGGCAAAGCAAACACTCACTCATGCAACAGATTCTTTGATATTTGTCCCCTTTTTCAGCTCTGATGACTACAGAATCTACTCCTGGTCATTCAGTATGCCCATAAATATGTAGAAAATTCATGCAGTCTCTGCAGGACCTGTTCCAGTTCTGCAGGGCTTGCAAAATTGAGATATTCCGCCAGGCCTTTGTTTGAGACCTAGCAAACTGTCCCCTTCCTATCTGCCATATCCCATGCTTCGCTGGCGGCCGCCCTGGGCTGTGCCGCAGCTATGTACATGTTTTTTTTAGATATTTATTATAGCCAGAATTGATTATGGTGCCAGTTTGTTTGTATTGTTTTAATGTTTTTTTTAAAGACGTGTATGATTTTAATAATATAATATATGTTGCTAGCCACCCTGAACCCATTCACGGGGAGGGCAGGGTATAAATTTGATAAAATAAAAATAAATAAAAATAAATTTGCTTTTAGGATCCCACACAAAATCTCCTTCAGATTGGAACATTTTGAGATGATCACAAAGTTCCTCAGAGCATACCATAATTGTGATGGCCATAGTCGACAAAGGGGATATTATATTTTATTCATTTATTTATGTCATTTATAGTCGGCCTTTCTCACTGAAATTCAAAGTGGGTTACATGATGGAGAAGAAAATTGGCCGACCCTGTTTAAATGGTTATGTATATAAGCCCCATGGGAAGAACATGAGGGATTTTATGGAAGAGTGGAACTTCATATGATAAGACTTTTGGCACAAAGTCTTGTTTGCTGGCGTTCAAGTGAGTACAACAGGGCTATGCTTCCTAGTCTCTACTGTTACCAAAGATATGCTGCCTTAAGGAAAAATCAGAATCAAATCGCCCTTTGCTCCTCAAGATCCACATATGTGGAATGCCAAGGAATGCAAACAGATATATAAGACTAGCAAAATTGTATTGTCGAAGGCTTTCACGGCCGGAGAACGATGGTTGTTGTGGGTTTTCCGGGCTGTATTGCCGTGGTCTTGGCATTGTAGTTCCTGACGTTTCGCCACAATGCCAAGACCACGGCAATACAGCCCGGAAAACCCACAACAACCAACTAGCAAAATTTCTCAGGTTGGTGCTGCACATATCTCCAGATTTTGCCAAATGAAGAATACGAAGCCAATTTGAAACTTCCTTCTTTAAGGAATGTCACAAGATGTCAAAAGAGTTTGAACCAAGTCTAGAACAAATTCTTGTTAAGTCTCAACCATCCCTATGTATGAGATTCAGTGTACTAATACTTTCGCTTCAGTGTTCACAATGTATGCTACACTATCATTTTACCCAAAGCATACCTACATCCTTCCATTGTAATTCTGAAAAATTGCAGGCATTATCAAAATTCTCTTTGCTGACTAGGAAATCTATCAGATGATTCTCCCAAGAAAAAACATTAGGTACATCTCAATAATTTTGCTTTTGGATACGTATAGCAATTGCATGTGTGTAAATCAAGTAGCAAAATGACCAAGTTGACATTTAAATATCAGCACAGCCAGAAAAAAAACAGAGAATTCAATTCAAACTTTTAAAAAAGTTTTCCTGCCCCCATCAGAACAAAGAATGCATACATTTTCAATCTGTGGTCGAAGTGTCTTCTCTAATCCTGTTTGCTCACTGAACAGACAATTCAATTTTCTGAAATTAAAAAAAAAAATCCTTTGTTTGAACCTTGTTCAAAAGACTTCTACCTGCCAGATAAAATTCTCTTAAATCCTATGTTTTAGAAGTCAGAGTTTAAACAAAGTCCAGCCTGTATAATTTTGAAGACCAGGTTTAGTATAAAGATCAAATACTGAACTGATGTATTTTGTGCCTGGACATACCTGTTTGTTCAAAGAACTCAGATCTTCATTCGATCTCCCTCTTCCTAGCTTAGCATATCACCAACAGAGTTCCAAAGCACTCAAAAATGGTGAAATAAAAATTAACATTGATCTTTCTATGGCATCTACCAAGATTTTGTAAAGGATGTATTGATTATGACTAGAGATGGGCATGAACTGGGAAAATTCTAACTGTGTGGTTCGTGGTTTGTCATGCTTCATGAACCACAAACTACAAACTTTCATGAACTTACCCCAGTTCACAAACCAGTTAGTTCGATTTGTGAAAATGTCACTTCTGGGTCAGCAGAATGTCTGCAGAGAGCCCACCCCCCCTTGTTGTCTAGAAAACTGATTGATTGGCGCCAGGCTGTTTGCAGTGACGAACTGAAATATGAAGCAAAAAACTGGGCTAAAATTCATCACAGTTCATGAGAAGCCCCCGACCCTGCTCTTACGGGGGCCAGTGTTTGCGGGGATTGCAGGCACGGGAAGAGACAGGCAGGTGCGGCTCCTTCCCTGCTGGCCCCGGGTCCATTATGCACGGCTCTAATCCAAGCCGTGCGAGGGTTTTTCTCAGCCAGCCAATCAACAGGGCTGGATGGACATTTGAAGGTGGGGACCGTTGCTGGACCTGAGGGGAGAAGTTTTCCCTCAGGTTCTCCCACATATTAAAAATATGGGGCCAGAGAAAGAGCCTGCCAGTCGGCTCTGGAACTGTGAACCCCTCCCACCCTCCGCTATTGTGTCAGTGGTTATTCAGTGTCTGTGTTCCATTTTAGTCAGGTTTGGTTTTGTATTAGCATAGGGTTAGCTTTGTTGTTAATGCTAGTATTCTGTTGACACCCTTTGTTAAATATGAGACTCGTTGGAACAGTCTCTCTGTTAAAAAATGCACTTGTCACAACTTTGGGTTGGTGGTTTGGGTGTTGGGCACCGATCCCTTTGGGGGAAAACAGGGCCTACAGGCACTGTTTTTTCCCATAGATGGGGATCCCCATAAGGGATCTTGGACCAGGCATGGCAGCGCAGGCCCAGCTCAGGGAGGCGGGAGCTGCCAAGGCAGGCCTGCTTCCAGGTGATGAGGGAACTACACAGAGGCTTCCGCCCAGTGTGGACCCATTAACCGTCATCCCGGGGTGTCCCCCTTCAGCAGGCGTGCTGAGGGGGTGAGAGAGTCATCGGCTGGCAGGTTGGTCACCCAGTGCTGGGATCCATGCCCAACGCTGCCAATGCTCCTTTTCTCTTCTGTAACCAATAAAGTTCTGGCCTGTTTTTTATCCAACAAAGTTGTTGCGTAATTTTCCCTGTCCTTGAACCTTGCCTTAAGCTAGCCCCGCAAATGAGATCCCGTGAACCGCCAGTTCGCGAACCACAAACTGACCCAGTTCGTGATGAACTTCAGTTTTGACAATAATATTCACCCAACAGCTATCCTGGGAATATAGCACAGAGGAGAGGACATATAACGTGGTATCTATAAAACATTTTAGAATAATTGCATAGAAAGGTGAGTCTTTCAAAAGCTCAAATGAATGTGTTTAATGATAAAATGTGAGTCTATAGATACCTGCATTTTTCACTGTACAGGAACTTCCAGGGAATGAGCTAGGTTTGGGTCCTATAGCACCTTAAAGACCAGCAAGATTTTCGGGGTACAAGCTTTAATTCTTGAAAGCTCTACCTCGGAAATCTAGTTAGACTTCAAGGTGCTATTGGACCCAGATCTTGCTCTTCGACTGCAGACCAATATGGCTACTCACCTGAAATTATCTTCCATGGAGTGATTTATACTGGGGAAACAGTGCAAAGAAAGGGATCTCCTCCATTTCTTTGCCCTAGCCTCTCTTCCACTCCCTTAAACTGCTTTTGTACCTTTAAAACAAATGGATGATTTGTTGATGACAGATTTTTTAAGTGCAAACTCCTTTAAAAAACCTGTCAAAATAACTAACAGTGCAATCTTGTGGAGAGTCACTCCAGTCTAAGTTCATTGATTTCAATGGGCTTAAACGGGAGTAATTTACCATAGGATTGCTCTGCAAGTTATTATTTATTTATTTTAATAATATCTACCCTGATTTTTCATCCTGATTTCTCCATCAGAGGTGCTTGAGATGACTCACAGAAAATAAAAAACAAGATAAATAATAATCTTGTATGACAGTCATATAATTTAAACAGAAAGGAAAGTAACTGCATCGTCAACTGATGCTGTAAACTTAGGCTCCTTGTTAACATGTGAATATCCACAGGGATGGGGTACCACAGCACCACAAGGAAAGTCCCATCTCACTTGGCTACCCAGGCAGCTGGGTGACCTCGGGCTAGTCACAGTTGTCTGAAGCTCTCTCAGCCCCACACACCTCACAGGGTGTTTTGTTGTTGGGATAATATTAGCATACTTTGTAAACCACTCTGAGTGGGCATCAAGTTGTCCTGAAGGGCGGTATATAAATCAAATGTTGTGGTTGTTGTTATTTGGGGCAATTGTGGCACAAGCCATAGGACTCTCCTTTTTTGAAAGTTTTAAAGCAGAGGCTGGATGACCATCTGACAGTAGTGCTTATTCTATGAGCCTGGACAGATCATGAGAGGGAGGGAAGGAAGGGTTACATCAGTGCTTAGTTCTCGTGGCCCCTTCCTACATTCCCAAGGTAAGGCTGATTTCCACCTTGGGATCAGGTAGCAATTTTCCCCAGGCCAGTTTGTCTGGGATCCTGATGGTGTTGTGCCATCTTCTGGGCATGGAGTAAGAGTCACTGGGTATGTGGGTGTGTGAGGGGGAGGTATTTGTGAATTTTCTGCATTGTGCGTGATGTTGGACAAGATGACCCTAGAGGTACCTTCCAGCCCTGCGATTCTATGATTAAATGATGACCTCAGTAATCAGGTATAGTTTGGACAGTCAAATATTCAAGTCCCAAACAGTGTGCAGCTTTAAAAGCCATAAGCAATACTTTGAATTGAACTACAAAGCAAACTGGCAGACACTGAAAAGACTTCATCACAAGCGAAATACGCCAAGTTAAATCTTTGGTAGCCACTGAACCAAAACAGAAATCCAGAGTTTTCCTACAGGGGACATACAGCAAAATCTCAGCAGGACTCACCAAAAGTCATCACAATTGTGGTGAATTTGGGTGTGAGGAAACATGCAGTCCTCGAATCTATCCCTTAACTTCAGTTTTCAGGCAAGCTCAGTAGTGAAGTTGCAATATCTGTAAATAATGTGTTTGAAAGTCCAACTTAAACTTTTCACTGTTTTTTTTTTCTTGAGTACTCCTTACGCTCACATAAGGTTTACAGCTTAAACAAGCAGCATTTCAAGTATATTTAATGCCATGGTTGGTGCACGCTCAGAATTTACTAGATTGTTGTTGTGGGTTTTCCGGGCTGTATTGCCGTGGTCTTGGCAAGACCACGGCAATACAGCCCGGAAAACCCACAACAACCATCATTCTCCGGCCATGAAAGCCTTCGACAATACAATTTACTAGATTGCTGGAGTTGATGTGAATTGAGTTTTCTCAACTTTCTGATTCATTTTGGAAGGTTGCAAAAACTATTGACCCGAGCAGGAAGTCAGCTGCGTATGATTGGGTGGATTGATTTATAGAAATCACCGATATCTGACAGATCCCATTCTCTGTTTTAAAAGCCATTGCCCACATCCAGTTCCTTCCTCCCACCTTAGAAAGGTAAGATTTGTAGAGACAAAACTGGCAGGAAGGGAAGGGTATAGGAGCAAGTACATTTGTGAGTAAACAACAGTGTTTTTATGTGTGCACACACATTTTTTGAACATCCTACTCAGTTCTTGGAACACCTCACAATTTTTGAGCGCTCAGCAGGGATCAGAGATAGGCACACACTGGGAAAATGGCAGTTCGTTGTGGTTCATGGTTCATCGCATTTCACGAACCACAAACCATGAACCGGCATGAAATTGCCTGGTTTGGGAACCAGTTTGTTTGTTTCATTAATATGTCACTTCTGGGTCAGCAGAAAGTCTGCAGAAAGCCCATCCCCCCATTGCCTAGGAAACTGATAGATCAGCGCCAGGCTGTCTGCAGTGATGAACCGAAAAATGAACCAGATGCACCAGCCCAAAAATCATTGCGGTTTGTCATGGTTCATCAGAAATGCTTCCAATGAACTGCTGGTTCATGAACCAAAAAATGGCCCGGTTCGTGATGAACTTTGGTTCATATTTTGGTTCATGCCCACCTCTAGCAAGGATACTTCCAAAACTGGGACAGATTCAAATTTAAGCACAGGATATTTAACTACTCATTATTTAACCTCAGACAAAAGGAATTTCAGAGTTTAACCCACATCCACAATTTGTTGAGGAGACCAGACGGGTTATGTGGGAATTACTATAGAGACTACTTTTGGAGTTTGGAAGCACTTTATTCTGTGGAATTGTAGGGGTTAGTTCTGCCCTCTCCAGCAACATTGTCTTGAAGGGGGGCGGGGGATAAGTGTGGCATTTCTTTGATGCACTTAGGTGCATTTCTGGAGCGAGTAATAATCTTGCTGGATCAAAGATCTTGTTATAAAAGCCACATGTTCCTTTGATAGCATAAGACAGGTGAACATTCTATTGTATTGCTCATAGAAATAAATGAATAGACGTACTATTTCAGTTTCAAAGACCTCTCAGCTAGACTAGCAATAAAAGATGTTCAAATGAGACTAGCAAAAGCAAATACTGATTAGGGTAATTTACAAGCAAACAGCAACAGTCAACACAATCTATACAGTAATTCACTGAAAATTACTTTAACCACTTCTGGCTTTAAAAAAAAGATCCCAAAGCCAGCTTGTCTGTGTTAAGTCTATACAGCACAATCATTGAAAAGAATCACTGCTTGCAAAATAATGAAGTCCAGAATTTCCTATCAATAAAGCAATGCTTAGGTATGGTTGTATGTCAATGCTATTATTTAAAAAAAATCCTTTCTGAAATTTTAGTGTTATATCCAGCCACACTCTACAGACACTTGTTGGTTCATTAACTGTAATGTGGCTTTACTATTTGTGTTGGTAATCCCAAAGAAATAGGGTTTTCTCCTAATTTTGGATACAGTAGTTATTCACACAGTTTGTAGAACTGTCATGCCAACACGGAAACAAAGGGGCATCTCTCTACAGGATGAGATAATGTTTTCAGAGGCCACAGGGAAGTTTCTGTGACAGTGGATGATGGAGAAATGATGGAGAGAAAGCTTGCAAAATGCGTAGAGCTCCTACCTCACCAATCAAGAGGAGGGCAAATTGCTACAAAGAGAGCAAAAGGGGAGTAAACAGCTCACATATTTTGACCACAGCAAACTTTCTTATAACTTAGATCATCAGCCCATTCACATCACATCATAAACTTTATTGCATTAGCTCACAGCCTTTAAAACCCATAAAACATCCATTAAAATTAAAATACATAAAAACAATTAAAAGCATACATCTCAATATTTAAAAAAATAGAAATGAATAGTAACTTGCTATTCCTATGTTAGTGTCGTCAGATTGTTAGTGGGTCGGAACCAGGCCTTTTTTGGCCTATGTTAGAAATAGAGAACCAGCTATAGTTTGGGGAAAAGAAATCCTCCAAAAGCTCTCTCTGTCCCTGCAGAATAAAGTTGCATTTCCTGGGAAGATCTCACCCTCTGTGACAGGGAATAGATAAGGCCATAAAAGTTGTTAATTGTTAGGGACCTTTGAAGAGTCCTCTGGCCTTTTGCATATAAATCACCAAAAGAGCAAAGGTAATGAGGACTAGGGCAAACAGCTTATCTCTGGGGAGATCAGGATATCCTAAACCTATGACTAGTGTGGTGTGAACATTCCTTTGTAAATTACAAATGCATATCAAAGATGCAGTCTATCTTAGAGGTAAAGGATGTGTAGATTTGTGTTTACATGAAAGACCCTCAACGGAACTGTCTTTCAAGAACAAAGACAATGTAATTGATTAGGATGTTAATGAAACAAGCCTTTGATACCTCCCTATAAAAGAGGGATGAACCAGATACTCGGGACCCTTCTCTTGCTAGAGGACAAAGACCTGACACAGGTCTCTGCTCTCTGCAATGGGGGGGGGGGGTCTCAAGGGCCCTTGATTGGGGGGGGGAGATATCTTAATTGTTTTGTATTATTGTTATGTCTAACTAATGATCTTGTACTCTGTATCTATCTCGATAGTGTTTCTCTGCTTGTATTCTCTTTTGCCTTTTTAAATAAAAACTTCTAGTCTTGCTTAAGACCTTTTTGCAGCTGGCACATTATTTGTAGCAGAGACATCAGTTTAGTACTAGGGAAAGATCAAGTGAGGTTGCACTCTTTACATGCCTACAGTAAGAGGCAAACCCAAGCAACGAGCCAACAGCAACTGGTGGACTGGTCCCTGGTTGCAGAGCGACAATTTCGACAACAGGTAGCATATCAGATCCAACAAAAAACTCACACGTCACACCCAGCATAGAACTCACAATTTATCCATCAGCAGAACCAGCAACAGGAGCTTTTGACAGAGTTTTTATAACCAAAGTGGTAAA
Organism: Eublepharis macularius; assembly: GCF_028583425.1. Classification (NCBI taxonomy): domain Eukaryota; kingdom Metazoa; phylum Chordata; class Lepidosauria; order Squamata; family Eublepharidae; genus Eublepharis; species Eublepharis macularius. The sequence continues at coordinate 23,398,766 of NC_072796.1, forward strand.
CTTGGGCACCAAAAAACCACATGGGCTAGGTCCTCAATAGATCTCTGATTGCAAGGGCAGAGATGTTAATTATATGGGGGATCCCATTATAATGACCTTTTAATATCACCAGTTGTAAAATATCCAAAGTTGCTTTGGCAAATGCCTTTCTATGCTCAAAATTTAGTAGATTTGTAAAGTAAGAAGGATTAAAGAAAAATAATGGAACCTGCCTTTAGAGAGAGACTGTTCTCAAGGTACCCAATAATGCCGTATCCACCCGAACACTTATATCCAATGGTCTTTGTTTTATTAATTGTTTTGCTGCAAAACTATCTAGCCTCCTTCAATATTCTTCTGAAATCCAAGTTTGGCAACTAGATTTAATATATGACTTTACCATGAATTTCATCTTCTTGTAAATTAAGAAATCTGAACATGGACCAAAGAGGATTTTCAACCAAAAATTAATGGCAGATTTATGTATTAAGTGCAATATTGGGAACAAGGCCAACTCAGATCAAACTATAACTGATGCTGTTGAATTGGGAACTGCTAATAACATGTGGGAAACTTACTTTGAATAACTTCTAATGGTTGTAAATTTCCAGACTCCCAAACTGGGACTCCATATAACAACTGTGATATTACCATTATTCTATAAATTTCCAGTATTTGGGGAACTAGAGCTTCCCTGTGTTCTATACAATTGAAGAATACCAACATGGCCCTTTCAAAATGCTGTTCTACATGTTCAATATGTACTGACCAGGAACCAGAGTTAAGAAAGATATCCCAAGATATTTAAAAGAAGCTGGCCCAAGTTACATCATTTCTGATTTGAAATCTCTCCTTCTGTTTCTGCACACTCAAGGTGTAGCAACAGACAACAACAAACCTAGCCTAAAATGATGCGAGCTAGTTGGAAGAATTACCACCCAGACCAAATTAGAAACCCAAGGATTATTTCAGAGGGTAAACTATGGCATACAGATCATGCTAGAAGGATGATGGCAAAAGCAACATCCCTATGGTGAATTCTCCCCCTCCTTCTTATATTGCTTATGACTCTTTCCTCTCTCCCTGCCACTAGGCACATGGAATAAGGTCAGGAACAAAATGTGTGCACTGCTGCCAAGTGTATACAATGCATAATTATGGTTGGTACTAACTCAACTGTTTGTTGTTTTCAATTTTGTTAAGAACCCAAATATTCAGTGATGCCATGATTTAGTTGCTAAGCTAAGCCCTGTTGCCGGATTTGCTTCCACTCTTAGATACCAATGAAGCCTGGAGAAATAACTTGGTGCAGATGTGATATTGTAGCCAATGCAAACGAAAGTTTCTAAACACACTTCAGACCACCAGAGTTTCTATTCAATCTATCTATTGTTAAAGTGTTCAAATATGATTGATTAACCACAGTTAAGGGTAGAAAGCCATGGTTAAATGTTACAGCTTCTTCAAGTGAGCCTCAGTAATCACATATGATGATAGACCCATGTATCTAAACTCTGTGTATGTACACATAGAGACACTCTACAGCCACTCTCAGACAATTCAGCTTACTCTAATGGTGTTCATATAATGTCCTCTGTGCTTCTTTATAAAGCATTTAATGTCTTAAACTGACCTTCAAGTGAGACAATAAACTCTGTTCTCCCATTGCAATAAGGAAACAGCTGCACTGTTACCCTAATGAGAGGTCTCCTTGTGAGTTGGAGGAATTAGCATTAATGAGATGCAGCAAAAAGGGGGCAACTAGGAATCTCCACCTATGTATACCAGAATTGTTCCCTTAGAGAACTCTCAAATAAACAGGCAGATGTTCTACCAGAGAGGTTTCATTATTAACAGAAAGGTAAAAGGCAATCATACAGAACACCACACACAGCATATACAAAGAGCTAAGAAAACAGTGAGAAAATAGGAAAGCAGTTTCAGGGGAAGGGCAATAATTACCAGTCTTGAAGAGGAGGAGAAGGTTTGTAGAAGAGCAGCAAAATGGCCAGTATTTCATGGAGAGAGGTACATGCGTAGGTACCAAGACACACACATTAAGCACATGGCTGGGCAGCCCAGTAACAGGGCAAAACATACCCTGGAGCAAGGCTGACATCTTGCTACCAAAACAATGGCTTCATGGCTTGACTTAAGGTAGGACAATAACTTGAGAAGGGTTTGATATGACTACCTGGGATGGTCTATAGTTTAAAATATTGCTTGATGACCTGGTAAGTATCAGACAGGAAGGCTATCAGATGTGTTGAACAGCCTGATTAGGTAAGTGGGAGAGGAGAAGTGGAGGAAAGTATTGATGAGAGTAGGTAGGGAGGCATTTCTCAGGAAGCCTCATTATCTCTGCTGTTCTCTGGGGCATGGGGGATGTCAGTCAGTCATTTTCCCTATGAGTCATGGCTTGGTAACTTTCCAGTCTCCAGGCCGGATGGCATCTTCTCTGCCTGGGGCATGGCAGTGTCTAGGACTTATATCAGGGAGTGTTATGATATTCCATATCTATAAATTGCCCTTGCAGTATGGGGAGGGGGTCTGACTGCTAACAGCTTGGTTGAAAGAGAACTTTGTAAGGAGCCCAGTGTCTTAATCTCAATGAGCATGTGCCTCACACTGAACTACAGCAGCGGTTCCATTTCTACTGAAGTCCTATTCAGAAGCTTGATGCTTAATCCAGGTTTGACTTGATCCAGCCTTGGCTATACTCCTCACTTCATTTCTATCTTGAAAGTTTTGTACAGCTGCAGGAATAACTCAAGGACAGTTCCCACAGCTAGACACAGCTATAGGACAGTTTTACCCACTGTATTGTCAGTTTCTTAAAGAAATGCTCATTAAGAGCTATTTTTCAAAATGCTTTTTTTATGGCATAAGCTGTCTTTAATCACAGAGAAGCACAACTAAAGTGTCACTGGTTTAATTTTTTCTTATTCTGAGAATAAGGGAGCTAAAGAAGTTGATTGCTGAGAGATGACATCTAAGTCTTTAGATTAGCTCTTCCTTCCAGTAGCTATTCTGACTTGACTTAGTAGTTGACCTCAAAGGGAAAACAAATTACCCCAGAAAACATTACAGAGTGTCATGCATTGTTGGACATAAGTGAAAGATATATAATGGACTGTGTATGGATAATATTTTGGATTCCAAACTGTGGCTTCTTTCTCATTAAGGAGTCATAAAACCACAAACAGGCATATAATAACCATCTCTGCCCGAAGATGCATTTATATACAAGGCATGCCCAATTTATGCGCCAAGAGTGCCATGTCTGATAACCTGTCAGCTAGTCATATCTGACAGCTCATCTGAAAGCCAAGTCTGATATTTTGTACTGACTCCTTGTTTCCTGATGCAACTGGGAAGGGACATGAGACCATGATTTTCAGCAGCAACCAGACATCTGTTCTGACCCAAAACATGCATGTGCCTGACATGACTGAGGGAAGCAGAGGTGGCCTGGGTAGAAAAAAAAAACAGCCCTAGAAAGTGCCCCCCATCAGGGAGGAAGGGGGAAAGAGCTAGACTTCCTGCCCAGCCACTCCTGTACTGCACATGGCTTGGCTGGGTGCTGCCTTCCCTGTCTTGTGCAAAGCTCAGACAGACCGGGCACTGCTGGGCGGGCCCAGGCCAGATGTGAATAGAAGCCATTGGTCTCCAGCAAGAGGCCTCTGCATAGCATCTGTTAGACATGCATTACTGAAAAGATCCATCCACAGATTTGAATGATATAGGATGAAAGTACAAAGTAGTTGTTGGATCTCCTTTGTTATCTTAGCCTTTGTTATTATACACTTTCCCAGACTTTCAAGGCAAGCTCAGGTGCTTAAAATGTTTAGCTTTGGTGGAGAAACCCATCAACACAACTGCAGTACTTAGAAAGAGTAAGATAGAGTACAGAATACCAAAATGATTATTATTATTATTATGGAAAAAGATAAGTTAAGATTGTCATACTTTTACCCATTTGGGAAGGAAATTAGAGATAGCACTATGTTACTATAGAAAAGCTTAGAAGAGTTTGAAAGTATATTATAATAAGTACAATAAGCTTGAAATGAGTAGAGGGAGAATAGACAAGGGGTTGGAAAACTGTTGGAAATCAACAAAAGGGGGGGAAAGGGAGGGGGTTAGAATTGGAAAATTTAAGGGCATGTGATTGTAATAAATTTTATATGTGTCTAATCCAATAAAAAATTTTATAAAAAAAAACACAACTGCAGGCAGGAAGTGACATTGGAGAGCTGCCTCCCAGTGAGGATGCACCTGACCATGGCAGGTGAAAAATGTGCTCCAGGAAGTAATGTCTGTATCTGTGGGTATGACTTCCTCCATTCATCTACATCTACAGTCCTGCTTCACCTGAAACTAACTTCTGATATCTGAACAGCCCTATAGTCCCACCAAACTAAGGGCCAAGCTACAAGTGACGAATGACACTTGAACGACAAGTGGATCGAGTGGAGCGCAAGTGGAGGGCAAGTGAACAGGGAGAAATACACTTGCCATTCAAGTGTCGTTCGTCACTTGTAGCTTGGCCCTCAGAGAGACTTATGTCTGGGTAAATATATTGTGGGAGTTCAAAGGAAACCTCACCCCACTGAAGCCATAGGACACAAAGAGGGGACTTTACTAGGAGATGATGAGGAAGGAGGCAAGAGGACAACTCAAGGGGTATACTGAGGAAAGGAAAACAGCCACCTTGTCATGCATTGGACAGGTGATGCTGAAAAGGAAAAGAAAATGAGGCTACTGGCGTGGAACCTAAAACATTTCTCCAATTAGGAGTGATGATTATAGATAGCTTGGATCAAAGCCATACTCACAAGTGGGAGTGGTGGGTAATAGTTTATTGTTGTAGTAGCTATAGGCCATAACATAACAGCATATACACCATGTAACAATATGCCACATCAAAAGAGTTAAAACATAGGTATGTATTTACATGGCAAGATAAAGTTTAAAATTTAAAACTAGGGTGATAAGAAAGAAGCAGCAGAAGGAAGCAGAGAAAACCCATAAAAATTATATAAAATTACGGTTTGGCTAAAATTTTTACAGAACTAGCAAAAACTAATTTCTTCCTTATGTTAGTTGAGAGAAGAGTAAAAATAGCCATTTTAAGAGTAACCAGAGGGAAAACAACAAGTAATAAAATTTTTATACATTTCTTATCAGAGCCAGAAAAGTTTACAAGAAATTGGTTCAGTAGTTTATTCCGGATGGACCCACAGAAGGCGCAATGTAAAACATGGCATACAATGTCCTCCACCTAGTTAAGAACACATGGGCAGAGGCATTGCTCCCGTGGTATTTTTTGAAATCTGCTCTGTAAATACCCTCTCGGCATAGTTTGGAAACGAGTACCAGTAAAATTAGACATTAGAACATTAGAAAGGTCAGCTAAGTAGCGAGAGAAGAACTTACAAGTGGGAGTGACTGAGGGCCAAGCTACACATGACGAATGACACTTGAATGGCAAGTGGATTGAGTGGAGGGCAAGTGAACAGGGAGAAATACACTTGCCGTTCAAGTGTCATTCGTCATGTGTAGCTTGGCCCTTACAGTGCAAACCTAAGCAGAGTTACACCCTTCTAAGTCGATTGAAGTCAATGAACTCTGCTTAGCTTAGGATGGCACTGTTAGAGAGTTGCATATAAAAACAGGACAGAGGCTGAAGAGGACAGCGGCAATGAAGAGAAAGTCTGTGTGAACTTTAGGTAACCAGTTGAGTGATTTGGGAGGAAGGTCCCACCAGATGGCTGTGAGGGGCTTGTGTATACTGGCTTACAGAAAAGGCTGTGATCCAGAAAGAATCCACATCAAATTCATTTATTAATTTATTTTACAATATTTGTACCTCACCATTCTGTCCTCATAAAGGCCACCAAAGCAGCTAACACATCTACCTCTGCCTAGAATTTGCTTAAGAGGCTTTAGACAAGTCCTAGCTAGCCATCCCCATCTGCAAAAAAAAAAAAGGGATAATAATAATTGGTCTATCTTGCAGGGCTGTTATAATAGTAACAAGGCTACATACAAAAATGAAAAGGCTATGTAAATTAGGGATGAATGAAATTCTCCAGCTCCATCCCAGTTTGGATCTTAAATTAAAGGGTTTTGCTCAAACAATCTTCTGTTTAATTTTGTGGAACTATGACCACCCACAGATTAAAACAGAGAATGCTTCTCCTAATTTCCTCAGTGGCTGTGCAAAGGGGGAAACATTTTAAGTCCCATAAGAAAGCACTTCTATGATCCTGAGAATCAGTAATCTTGGGGAATAGTGCATTCATTAGTTGGAAAATGAAAGAAAACTGAATCCCTTTCAAAACTAGCCCTTTATTTTAAAAGAAAGGGAAAAGGGAAAAAGTTAAAGGAAGGAAGATTTTTGGCAGACAAAGAGTTAATTTTGAAGGTGTTGCAGTTGGACAGAAGACCATAATTAGTCCCTTCCATGTCACAGAAATTAAAAGGAAAACTGACTTAAAATTTGCCAACATTTTACCCTCTTCTCATTCTACCACAGAGGAGAAGTTTTGAAGAAGTTTCTATTATCTTGTTTGCTTCTATTTTGCATTGCACCGGGGTCCTTTTCATGGAATCCCTCTCTCTCAAGTTCTCAGATCCTCACTCCTATGGGACTTTAATGGAGAAAAACTCCCTAGCGTTTGTGGTAAAAATAAAAACACCCAGAAGCGTGAACCCCATTTGAACTGCTAGTTGCCTGCTGCTGGTGATGTTCAATCTGGCTATCTCATGACTGACATTCAGGTAAAAAAATCTGAACTAATAGGATTTTATTATTATCCCTAAATACTGAGTATTCTAACATTCGTGATCAGCTTGTTAGCATTGTAACCCTGGCTCCTGGCTTTCTTCAGTTGTTTTGTGGTCTCAGCTCTTCTGCCTCAAGGCTTCCAAGCACCAACGTCTTTTTAAAAAAACAACCTTTCACCTCTTGCCCTTTCCTTTTGCATAAATTCCGGTAAATCTGCCATAACGAGAAGAATCTTTTGGCCCCAGGTCAATATATACCAGAGCTGCCCCTCTCCCTTCTGCCTCTGCTCAGCCTGTAAATCGTATATGAGAATTTGTGGGAGCAAAGGGGGTTTCAGCCTCACCGTTTTCCTCCTGCCCTTTGTCTATGCTGGAGCTGTCCTTTCAGCACCACATCCCCCATAAGGGTATAAAACTGAACTAGACAAAAGCTCAAGGGTGAGTTCTTATCCCAAGAAGTCCAGTCCCAAAAAACCCTAGAGATCAGGATTTTAAAAAGCTTTATTGCCTTCACATACATTATAGAAAGCAGAGATATTTGGGAGCAATCTTCAAGAAGTTAGACTAAAAGTCAGAATACTTGAAAAAGAACAGAAAAGGCAGTTACTGGCTAATTCGTATGTGCAAATTGTATGTATCCTGCCTCTAGGAATGAATCCAGGACTGAGTTGCTGCAGACTGGCCACCTGATGCCTCACTTCTGCAACATGAAGTTGCAAATGCCTACCTCTGAACATATAAGTCTTGACAAAGATCTGAATCCCAGGTTGCCCCATTTATGGATTTCCCCTCCTTGGGAGTTCCCTTCCAGGAGTAATTGTAACTTGGGGTACAGGTTCAAAATTTCCCTCCAAAGCAACTTTTGATCAATCACTTTAAAAGGATAATTCAAAGGCATTCTGCACACTGCACAAAATTGTGTCCCCAGTGCAACTAAATTAATGGGAGCAAAGGAATGAAAAGACCTGGAATAATTTATCAGGGCAATTGATGGACTTACCGAAATGGCAACATTTGGCATTTTGATTCTGTTGTTTCACAGTTCATCCAGCAGAATAAAAGTGTCAGCCCTCTTCCTGGAATGTAGCTTGGGATCTGATTGCCCATTTCAAATAGATAAGCCTGTGTTATTCTGAAAGCATATTCATCCATCCATAACAGCAGTAGAAATACGCAAAGATACCTTCCAGTGCATGTGTTCTTCTACCTCCAACCTGGGCAAATGAGTTTGCCGAACTGCAATTGTTAGCTTCAAAACAGTGGAATGGACCACTTTCAGGAAGACGCTGGGCTGACAGCAGGAGTTTCATTAGCTCCTGGACTCTTCAAAACAGTGGAGTGGACGCAGCTTGGACTCTTTCACAAGTGGAAACAAAAGGGAAAAAACCAGGGTAGCCACTTGTGAATTTCATGTGTGCAAGACCTGGAACAATCCATTGCTGGGCACTATAATATACAGGAAGGAAAGTGTTAGGCATTGCGCCAGATCTTGCACAAGCAGAAATGTGCTAAATTGGTTTATGTTTCCCCTTGTGCCTTGCTAGATTGAACCAAGAGACCTGGAATTTCTATGTGGACAATTGTGAGGACAACAACATTACATGGAGATGGCAAGGGAGAAGTATGCTCTGGAACATATGCCTACACTCATATAAACTGAAGCAACATCTGCAAGAAAGAGTCCTCAATTCATTAACAAGCTCCTAAAGTGATGAGGTGACCACTCAAGCTCAAAGAGCTCTAATGCAATGGGAAGGGGTCAGCATACTTTCTTAATCCTTATTCTCTGTCACCTTCTCCCTGAATCCCTCTTTCCCCCAATCCCTGCATTCTCTCCCTGCCAAGCATTCCAGATCTGTTTACGTTGCAAATATGGACCTGGAACACCATGAGTTGGGTGGCATTGAAACAGCTAGGTGGAGATGTTTCACAGGGAAGGAAGCTGGCAAAAGAAAGGCTATAAAACTCTCTCTACTTGACTGATCTCTGCTGTCTTTGCAATGAAGAAGCAGCCATCCAGCTAGTTACATGTGGCTGGTGCGTAATATGTCATTTGGTGCCAACTAACTCTGACTTAACCACTCAGCTTGCTGCTTCTAACAACAGGAGAGCTCTCCCCTCTTCCCTTTGTACTGAACCAGTTCTTTCTGTGCAGGGGGATTATTCAGAGGACATCAGCGAGGCTGCTGATTATGTAGGGTTCAGGTGAAGAGCTTTCAGCCCACTGTGCTCAATGGCACTTTCAGATCAATGAATATGGAAGACTTTTTGGATAACGCATCTCTCTCGCCTTGATGCATGCAGAGGTGCAAGAAAAAGGCAATGGATATGAATAGAAATAACCTCCTGCTTGGTCCAAAGAACATATTTCTCCCTTTTAAAAAATAAATAAATTCCTTTACATGGCAATAATCTCTTCCAGGTCTTTCCCAAGTCTCCAGTGAAACAGCCAGTTTTAGCTTTGCTGGCATTTCCTAGAGCTTCACTCCAGCTAGAGTAGGCTGGTTAAAATGACAAGACACAATCCAGCCAAATGACACATTGATTTCAATGGGCTATTTTGAACAACATGCTGAAGTCTCCCTGTTGAAAATTATCAATGAAACAGTGTGGGCCTAAGGCCAAGGGTGACAACACCAGACCTGAAGGATAAGTTTTCCATCTTAAGATCCCCCTTTACTGGTCAAGCTACTACTTTGAGGCAGAAGGTTATGATCTTAAAATAACTGTTTGCAAGCTATGGAAAGGAAACTATGGAAAGGAAACATACACCAGAAGGCATGAAATTATGCTCACTGACCCCACTCCTACATACGTTCCCCCCCCCAAAGGTGAACAAGAACCTATATGCTGAGTTAATAGTTGCAATTTTTATTACTATGTGGATAAATATTGGGAAAGATTAGGTTTGTGAGCATTCTGTATTCTAAGAACTCTTGTAAGCGATAAGTCACAATTTTTTTTTGACTTTACTAACTCCCCTCTTTTTTCTTTGTGTATCCCTGTTTAAGATTTAGAAATCTGAATAAGATTATATACTGATATATTGTTAAATATTGAATACAAGGCTATGATAAGATGGAAATGGTCAAATATTAATGATGAGGTAGATTGCATGACGTATTTAGTTTGGGAAGGTAAATATGAAAATATCTAGCAGCTGGAATAGTATATGTATTCTTCACTTCAACATTGATTAACTCTGATTAAGATATGTTTTGTGTACTCTATATTTTAATAACTTTTGTAGTGCAAAATCTTACTGTTCCTTTGACCCTGTATGTCACCCTCTTTTTCTGTACCCCTTTTATTCTGTATCTCCCCCTCTTTTTTCTGTACCCCTTTTATTCTGAAATAATAATAATAAAAAAAGAACCTATATGCCTAGATGCATGCAGAGGTGCTTCGGATCAGGAACCTTGACAAATGCAGGGCCCAAAGCACATATACAATATTTATGTACACACTTGACTTTTATCGACATACTGAATATGCATAGGGTAGGGTTTCCAGGTCTTCCAGGGGCCAAGCCAGGTGGTGGGGAGCAAAGGGTATTTATCTCCCATGCTTGCCCACCATGCTGGAAAAAGGATCTAACAGACCTGGGTTTGAATCCCCACTCTGCTATGGAAGCTTTCTGGGTGACCTTGGGCCATTCGTACACAGTCTAACCTACCTGACAAGGTTGTTATGTGGATAATATAGAGAAAAGGTGAAAGACGCAAGCCACTTTCAGTCCCCATTGGGGAGAAAGGTGGGGAGTAAATAAACTTTAATAAAAACAAATAGCTTTAATAATGAATATTGCAAAGCCTAATAATTTTTAAAGGGGAAAAAGTAAAAACTCACATCCTTAGTTCATGCTTCCCAAAAGAAAAAAAGTCACTTTTAAAACTGCCTCTTTGATAGAGACACTGCCTTAGCAGGAACTGAAGTTCCAGCTGCAAGCAAGAACATCAGTTCCTTTGATTGGGGCCATGACATTTATATTCTTTTAAAATGTAAAATGCTGTGCCAGCTGCACTGGCTCCCAGTGGCGTTCCGGATCCAGTTCAAGGCGTTAACCTTGGTGTTTAAAGCCCTTCACGGACTGGGGCCTGCAAACCTGCGGGACCGCCTCTTCCATTACGTCCCCTGCAGGGTGTTGCGCTCTGCAGACAAGCAACTCCTGGTGGTCCCGGCCCAAAGGACATCCATCTGGCCTCAACCAGGGCCAGGGCTCTTTCTGCCCCGGCCTCGGCCTGGGGGAACGTTCTCCTGCTGGAGATCCAGGCCCTGTGGGACCTGTTACAATTTCGCAGGGCCTGTAAAACGGAGATGTTCCACCGGGCCTTTGGCTGAGTGCCAGCGGGTGTCCTCCTTCTTCCATCTAAGACCACCACTTTTTCTGGGGCTGCCCTTGGCCATCTGCTATGCCCATATACGGACTCCCAATATTTGTTTAAATAGCCTGCTCCTGGACTATTTTAATGATTTAAAAAAAAATATTGTTGATTTTATGTTTTTGTGATTTTAATGTATTTTTTAATGTTGTTAGACGCCCTGAGCCCATTTGTGGGGAGGGCGGGGTATAAATCGAAATAAATAAATAAATAAATGTCTAATAAAGTGAATTTTGGGAAAAAAGAAATACCCTTCCCTATAACAGTGTTAGAAGCATCTGATGATGTTCTGTGAGGCATGTCATGGCCCTCATCCATGGGTAGAAGACCACATGTCTAGATGCTATGCTAGATAAGAAGTAGCCAGAGAGAAAACACAGAGTAGCCATCTTCTACTCACTAGCAGTATAATACTAAACAGAGTTATGCCCTTTTAAGTCCCCTGAAAGTCAATAGATTTATAAAGAGTGTGATTCTTTTTTTCTTGTATGTGTCTGTGGTAATCTCAGGGTTAATCTTTTGCTTATTCTCAGATAACATGGTTAACACTTTATATTTTTTAAAATAAAAAAGAGTCCAGTAGCACCTTTAAGACTAACCAATTTTATTGTAGCATAAGCTTTCGAGAATCACGTTCTCTTCATCAGATGCATGGAGGGCACTATTTTTTTAAAAAAATCTTGCCTTGAATAAGGTTGAGTAAAAATGGGTCTGGTTAAAAGGCACAATGGGGTGCCTCCTCCTTCCATCTAAGACCACTACTTCTTCTGGGGCTACCCTCAGCCATCTGCTATGCCCATATACGGAATCCTGCTCCTGGACTATTTTAATGACTTCTTAAAAATTATTACTAATTTTATGTTTTTGTGACTTTTACAGTGCAATCCTAAAAAGTTACACAAGTCTAAGCCAATTGATTTCAATGGGCTTAGACTGGAGTAACTCTTCTTAGGATTGCACTGTTAATGTATTTTTTGAATGTTGTTTGCCACCCTGAGCCCATCTGTGGGGAGGGTGGGGTATAAATCAAATAAATAAATAAATAAATAAATAAATAAAATATGCCATTCTATCAGTTATATCTAAAAATTGCATCTTTAAATTTGTGCAAAAATTGAGGAAGATTTTTTTAAAAACTCTGATGCTTTAGTTTATATTTTATATTTACCTTTACAACATTTAAGTGATTTCTTTTCTGTCCCCTTCCACCTCTAACACCCAAACGTATGTAGTAGGCTATGCCTATGTAGTAGGAGGGATGTTGTTTGATCACGCTGTGCGTAAGTGCAGGCAATTGTGTGACGGGGATCTGTCTGGTGTCTCCTCCATAGCTATGCTGAACATTTGCAGAGCAATAGTTTCTGACGATAGTGACAGAGGGGGGAAAAGGCATGATAAATTACTACAATTTCACTAGACAGATCCAAACACAAGCCCTCCCCATCCACCCACCACCATTCACCCTTGCCCTCAAGATTAAACAGACAGACTGTGTTGCATAATTAGGCTGTCTGCGGCTGACATAGGAAGCAAGAATCTCTGGATTTGTTCTGAAGCAAGCTTCCTGTGTGGCAAAATCATCACGCACCTTCCTCTCTGGTGGGCATGCTGCCAACAGCTTTAAAGGATCATTAGGCAAACTTTTAAAGGGTCGGGGAAATTGAATGTAACAGCTATGGGAGCGCGTTGAGATGGGAAATCCCACCGATGCAGCACTGTGCTTCAAAGCACAAGCCCAGTGGAAGTAAACAAAAGCAAAAGGCAATACACAGCTATGCCTCAAAATGCAACGGAACTGACAGGAGCGAAAAAAGGGGGAAAGCGATCCTTCCTAATGGAGCTGTGCATCTCTTCCAGCCTCACAAAGAATACCTAACATATGGGGATGCCAAATCATGCCCGCACATTCCTATCGTCTGGCTCATCCATTAAACTCGACAAGCAACAATGAAATATTAATACTTCGTGTGATACTTGTGTGGTTCGGATGAACATTTGGGGAAGTAATTTAATTAATTTCATATGGCAATCTTAAATACAGTTACTTGGAAGCAAATCTATTTATTTTAATGGAACTCAGTTTCAAGTACAATGAGCTATGCAGGGCCTTCTGCTCCTGTTGAAAATTGGGTTGGCTTCGCCATGTGCTGCATGTGTTCATCTCACCATCATCCGCTCAATTTTATTCAGTGCATGACAGTTTGAGAGAACAAATTTAGCCATCCACAGAAGCACCTCAATGCTGAACGAGTAAACCATGAGCCAACATCCCCAAGACTTCAACTTCTTCCAATGAACTGGGAGACTATGGAACATACTAGCAACCAAGCACATTTTAGAAAAAAATAGGCTCTAGAAAACAGATCACCCTCTGGAGGGATGGGCTGCTCCACGCCCTCTAGAGGGACAGGATGCTTCGCACCCTCTGGAGGGATGGGCTGCCTTACCTGGGCTTCTCATCGCAGCCTGCCCTCTGAAGGGACAGGCCACCTCACTTGGTGTTCTCTGCCACAGCGCACGCCTTGGAGGGATGGGCCACCTTGCCTGGCCTTCCTGCCATGGTGGCAACCTCTGGAGGTACACCAGGATATAAGGTGCATCGTCATCAATATGGCTTGGCTTTTATATAATAGGATACACCTCCCACTCCCATATAAGATCCACATTTGTGGAGGCAGGAAGCATGAGTCACACACATTTCCAACTAGCACATAACCATCCAAAGTTGCCACCAAAATTTCATCTAAAGCTAAATACCTGTGAAATTTGGCAAGTCTAACAACATTTTGCATGTATCTAGGATGTCACTGGAATTCACTAAAGCAAAACTCAAAACAAGTTTTCACGTTCCTCCTCACCAGGTTATAATGAAAATTTTATGGGAAGCCTGATAAAATCTGGAAAACGTCTCAGGGTCTGCCCCCCCCCACACACACTTTCTGGTTAAACATTGACTATAGTCATTGATTCACACAACATTTGATCTGGAGAAAATTAGCTGCCAAAACCTGAACTTACATTGCAGAAATTAATAAAATATACATCACCTTCTGAAACCTCTGCATTGTCCTTATTATGGATACAACAAAGGAAGAAAACCTCAAAAGATATCCAAAGCATTTAAACTTTTCATCAAGGGGAACTTGGAGTAATAATGAAATAATGAGGTTGTTGTTGTTAAATAATAATAATAAGCAGAAATATGTTTGAATTCTGTGTGTGTAGTACAGATGGGAAATTTATACTAGTTATGCTCAATAATCGTATTAATCTTTATTTTAATATTGACAAAGGTTTTGTCTTTGAATTCTGTATTTTAGTAATCCATGTAGTACATAGTTTTATATTTGCCTTGATTCCCCCCTTCTCCCCCCCTTTTTCTGTACTCCCTTTTGCTTTAATAAAATAAAAATTAATTCAAAAAAAGAAAAGAAAAGAAAAGAAACCCCTTGCATAAAAACCTTTTCCTGGTCACATCCCCTTTCTCCCACTATCTCATACAGAGACCATACCTACTAATACCAGTTTTGGTAAAAGAGAAGAGTTGGCATGAGCTGTTCTTAAGCAGCAGGCAAACATGGGTGTTGTGAGCTTCAGCTAATGCAGATCCTGAGGCAAGAGTTATTGTGATCACAGACAAATTAAAATGACCAGGAACAAGCCAAGCTGAGCAACCCCTGTGGTGCTACAAATCAGCTTTTTGGCATTTACTCAGCTCAAACACGACCAGCAATGCCAACAGTGGAGAGTGGCTCAACCAACCAGGAGTGGGGCAGGAAGAGGTAATTACTGATACTGCGGAAGGGCCTGAGCTAATCAATCCTTGCAGCACTGCTGGAGCTGCCGACACTTAGTTCAACTCAATCCTGGCTCTGATAGCCCTACTGTCACGTCTGAACCCCATCCATGCCAATTTTGATCCTGTTGTGCTGAGCAAATATATCCTGCTGTAACTCAATATCACTTTGCCAGTGTCATAACTATTTCTTTCTCGGGCTTTCACAGGTGTTTATCGGTTGGACTGTAACAGCTTCCAGTGTTTATGACCTTGTGTTCCTTCCCAGACTTTGCTATGTTTTGCTTCCTAGTAACTCAACTAGGTATCACAAATATGTGGAACGTTCTCACACCAGGAGAGCGCCAAAGCCTTGTTTATGGTTGGGGTGGGGGGGAAGGAGCAAACTCTAACGTTAAAAGAGAAGTTTCTCTCACATGATGTAATTCCTATCAACTTTCACTCTTGCTGGTTAGATGCCTACCTTGCTTCTAAGTAGTCCTATGGACATATATATGGAAATGACCTGATTTCTGAATAAAAGCCATTTGACCATGAACCTGTGTCTTTCTGCAATGGTCCAGGGATTTGTCTGCCATATCCTGTCATCCATAACCTGACACCTACTAGGCCAATGGCCCACTGAGAATTTCCCCTGCAAGTTAAATGGCCGGTCCATTTGCACTCTAGTTCTGACAGGTCAATGTAATCCTTCAATTTATTTAGACTCCATGTGCAGATGTGGGTTGGCTTTTGCATGACGATATGGTATTGTTACGACAGTGTGTCATCTATTGTTGCTTAATGTGCAAACAGAGATTTCCCTGTAGCATCAGGAAGAATAATTACGTTACCTGTAACGACATAAAAGCAAAGTGGCTGCTTCATTCAAAGCAGAAAGTTGATAGCATTCCAATGCGCATGTGCAAAGACTAAAGTTTCCATCTGTAGTTACTTCCCCTCTGGTAAGTTCAAATATTAAGAGTCCTGCATCTTTTATTTTTCTCTGTAGCTGTCCATCAGTTTGAGGAAGGTTCCAATACCATAGTTTCTTGTGGGGATGATTCAGTACTGGAATGTTCTTGAAACTGCAGCTACCTTTCATAATGTGGGTCTTTTATACGATGCTAGGTCATGCTGGTTCCATAGCAACTGCCTCCAGTTGGAGTGGCATATCATGGGCCGGATGATGCTGTCTGAAATTTAAGATGAACTTGGAGGTTCTTACTCAGACAAAATATCTAAAACATTTCTGAAGACTCCATAAGTTTTGATAACACCAGCAAAATCCCCCAAGTTTGTTCTATACTGAAAGAAAGAAGGAAAAGGTGCAGTATTCTCTTTCAAAGAACCTTCTTGAGGAGCAAAACTTTCCAGAGATTTTCACATATACATAAGTCGTGATTAAATTCTAACTGAATAAAAATTTTAAGTGAATTGGAAGATAATTTGTTTTTGTTTTTTTTCAAAAAAACTGAATTTTGAGGACAGCTAAAAGAATTTCCATAATTTGAGCACAATTGCTTGGAGAGAGGTCTGAAAACTAATCCCTCAATGCACTGAATAAATTAATCAACCCTCAATTTAAAGTAAAAATGAGACATTCAAGTTTTCTGCACAGGTATTTTCCATCGGTTCTGGCCCCACCATACTACTCTGATTTATTCCGATTTCCACATGCATTTTTTGCCTTTAGTTTTCACTTCGGGTTTTTGGGTTTGGTTTGGTTTCCTCCAGGATTTTTCCAGCTCTTTTGAGATCATTTTTACCCCAACTCTTTTCTGGAAGTTGATTTAAAGTCCATTTTTTCCCCTCATGCATAATGTTTCTTTCAATTTTGTTTGTCCCACCCACTTCCACCCACCTCCTTTTAATGATTGGACATTTGACATCGTCAAACCACTCCTCCTCCCACCTTCCTTTCCCCTCCTGGTTTTACTTTATATCTTTAAAAAAACCTGTTTTCATTTTGCTATATCAACCTACCATTGATCTAATAGATGCTGCAGATTTTCTGAATTCTCAGCTTTCATTTTTTTTAATAAGTAAGCCTCTAGCTCCTTCCATTGCCGAGATATGCCTTTTCCAAATATCTCCATAAGGGAAGGGGGTAGAGAGTTACTTTTTAAAAAGAAATATGGAAGCTAGGAATTCAGAAAATCTGCTGCATCTATTGTTATAGTGGTATATTAATATAGCAACGTGCTATTTTTTTTTAATTAAAAAAAATCAAAAGCCCCAGTGGCCCAGCCCAGGGAAGGGAGGTGGCAACCTCTGGCACCCAAAAAACAACTGTGGTTTGAAAAATGCTGCTGCAAACCAACATCCCAATAGTGGTTGGTTTGCACCACCACTGCCGGCCTCCTGGCTCTGGGTCAACCCAGATGGGGCTCTCTGTTTTGGACTGTGAGTAGAGACCATTATGGATGGTGGAGCTGCTCCCCTTTTTGGCTTCCCTGTGCGAAGACTTCCCCATGTGGTCATTTTTAATTTTTTAAAAAGCAATCAGCCCTTTTAGCACAACAAATAAAACGGGGGAGTGGGTGGGCTATGACATCATGGATGAGGCCACAGATGATAACAGCGCCCTCCCTTGGAAATCCTGATTATTTAAGGCATGTGAGAAAAGAACCAAACCAACTCCACAGTAAAAATGCTGAGGGAGGGCAGACAAGCAGAAGAACCGTTTCCAAACAGATTCCAATGCTTGAAGATGGACTGCCTCTGCGTCCTGGGCATACCACTTAACTGAGCAGTCCGGTTAACCTTGTGCCAGTTAACATAGCTTCATCTGTAGCTCTTTTTCAGCTGTTAGAACAACAAGATGTAAGGATTCATTCTGGAGAAGCAATCATGTAAAATTAATCCAAACAGGAGGGAGGTCAGAATCTAACCAAAGTAAGGTCTGTCTGCTTCAGATGTTACCATTTGGACTGCAGTGCTTTTTTTTTTCCTTACTTGTTTATCAAAGTGTATATTCACATACACTTACTTTTGTTTGAGAGTGCACTTATATACTCTCTGGAATTATAAGTGGCTTGGCTAGTGGTCTGTGACTGAAAGTGTTCCACAAAAGAAAGCTTTAATACAGATTGAGTCAATATGTTTGAACATATACCATTTCCTGGCAAGAAGTGACAGGAAAAAATATGATTTATGATACAAAAAGCTTAACCAGTTGGTGTAAAATCAACGAATGCACTTCCAGCTATCATGAGGAAGAATTCTTTACACGTTAGCTCTCCATGGATTAATTGCAGCCACATGATGAGAATATTGCTACCACTATTACTAGCCCATCTATTTATCATTGTTTAGTATGTAAGGTCTATTACTACTAATATTACTATTATGTCTGCCCTTTAAAGTAATCCTGTCCATAAATACTAACCATTTTAAGTATGGAGAGATGAAGCAGAAAGAGCTCAGATTTTCGGGGTCCATACACTGAGTCCTTGGCCATTTCCACACACACTGAATAATGCACTTTCAATGCACTTTCGCAATCCTTTTGAAGTGGATTTTTTGTTCCACACATGGAAAATCAGTTTCAAATGTTCACTAAAGAGTATTGAAAGTGGATTATCCAACATGTGTGGAAGCAGCCCTTGTGTAACTTTACTTACTTAGTTTATACCTCACCTTTCTCCCTAGTGGGGACCTGAGGCTTATATTACTCTTTCCCCCTCCTCTCTAATCCGGTTCAGCTATTTCTGAAAAATCCAGCCATTGTTTTCTATGGGGAAAATCACTCTGGGGTCTATCCAATGGGTTGGGGGTCATTTTTCAACCAAACTTCACCAAATTTGGAGGGAATCTTTTCTTGACTGTTCTCTAAAGACTAACCAAGTTTCAGAAAAATTAGACCCTGCAGGCCAATTATGTGGGTCCCTGGACAATGTGCCCACAGTCACTCTATTGTTTCCTATGGGGAAAAAAGTCAATGCTGACTTCCATTGCAGGAACACACTGGGGCAAGGCTGCCATGGCCGAGGCACAATCCCAAAAGCAAGCTGAGCTCATCCAAGAGAAAGCCCAACAGAATCAAACTGAAGCACTGGAATGGAATCCCCTCAAAACCAAAGTGAACTAGGGAACCAACATCATATCAGAGAATCACATCCATTCTACCCAAATAAAACGGAAGCAGGGGACACTGTTGCAACTTAGCCCAATGGAAGCAAACTGAATCAAAGGAGTGGAATCCCCACCCTGAACCAAACTGAAGCAAGGGGACCAACATCACACAAGAGAATAACATCCATTCCACCCAAACCAAACTGAAGCAAGGGGTACGGTTGCAACACAGGCCAACAGAAGCAAACTGAAGCAAGGAAATGTCTTGTCTTTTTGGTTGTATACTGCTTTGTTCTGTTTTGTGGTGTTTCCCCACTGGCTGAACCATGAGCCTAACTGCTGTGAAAGACACTGGTTCTGTTGGGCTAAATTGCAAACCTGGTTTTACCAGTTCCTAGTCCAACGCTCTAACCCTACACCACACTGGCTCTTCAACTGAGAACTCTTCGATCCACTGAAACTCTTCATACATTCATGTGACATTACTTGGTTTATCGTCACACTACTTAGCATAATGACTAGTGAACCAACATAACTAAAAGAACATTGTGTCTGAGATCCTATGAAAGTACTTTCTGTGGTATTTGATCTGTCAGTGTGATGACTCATTCACACATTCAAACCACTACCACCATTAAATGAGGAATAAGCCTGCATTAACTATATCTCATATTTTGTTCTTTTAAGTATAATTAATTTAATTAGTTAAAAATAGTATCAAACATCACCCTTATATAAAAAAGATCTTCTCTAACACTGGGAAGGTGAGGATTTTAGTTTGCCTTGGTATTCATTTGGGTATGTTACCATAGCAACTTCCTGGGCATTGTTACTGGAAAATCTGAAACACCATTCTATTAGTTACATTTTTTGCATCTGGTTTAGCCACAGGGGGATCACAATTTACAGTCATTATCAGCAACTGTCAAAAATATATTATTGCTTAGGCAATACTAAAATGAAATACTTGGGGCTGGATCAGGTTGCTGCAGCCTCCAATTTCAAAAAAGAACAAAGCCTATTATTTCAATATTCTAGTCAATCATTTTCCTAGGGCTGAACTGAAAGGTGGAATTTTCTCTGGCAGTGCTGAAGTGTGCCCTCCTTTCCGTGAGTGTTTCGTTGTTGCTGTGAAAAGGCTCACGAGTGTTCACCAATTCATGAGACATTACCCCAAGTGTGAATTGGTTCTTTCGGTTCAAAGTAGAAACCCAGCTATAGTCTGCTATAGTTTCCAATGGGGACTATTACAGACTGAATATTTCCCTGGAAGTATATATACCACAGCAACTGAACAGCAGACACTAAATTTCATCAATGTTGAAATTTAAGGTGTGTTGGAAATGGTTTCTCCCCAGGCAGAAAACCTGAAGCATTCATTTTGAAGAAGCCAAAATTTTAAGGGAAGCAAAACTCCCTTGAGTTAAACATTGAAAATTAAATGTGAAGACAGTTTGGGTGACTTCCATAAAATAAAACATTTAACAGATTTTGCTAGGAGTAGCAAAGCTTGTCAGAAATTTTAGCCACATCTTCATGCTGCCAGTCCTGGTTTCATCAGTTCATGATAACACTATGTTCACTACAAGGATCACCAATATCATAGAATCATAGAGTTGGAAGGGGCCATACAGACCATCTAGTCCAACCCCCTGCCCAGTGCAGGATCAGCCTAAAGCATCTCTGACAATTATCCGTCCAGCCTCTTCTTGAAAACTGCCAGTGAGGGGGAGCTCACCACCTCCCTAGGCAGCTGATTCCACTTTTGAACTACTCTGACGGTGAAAAAGTTTTTCCTAATATCCAGTTGGTACCTTTGTGCATGTAGTTTTAGCCCATTGCTTCACGTCCTACCCTCTGCTGCCAACTGGAACAGCTCCCTGCCCTCCTCCAAATGACAGCCTTTCAAATATTTAAAGAGAGCAATCATGTCCCCCCTCAACCCCCTTTTCTCCAAACTAAACATTCCCAAGGCCCTCAGCCTTTCCTCGTAGGGCTCAGTCTCCAGACCCCTGATCATCCTCGTCGCTCTCCTCTGCACCCTCTCGATTTTGTCCACATCCTTTTTGAAGTGAGGCCTCCAGAACTGCACACAGTACTCCAGGTGCGGCCTGACCAAGGCAGTATAGAGAGGGGCTATGACCTCCTGCGATTTCGATGCTATGGCCCCTTTGATACAACCCAGGATTGAATTAGCCTTTTTTGCCACCGCATCACACTGACTGCTCATATTCAGTTTACAGTCCACTCTTAGCCCAAGATCCCTTTCACATATACTACTGCCCAGAAGTGTATCCCCCATCCAGTATTTGTGCTTCTCATTTTTGTGGCCCAGATGTAATACTGTGCACCAGTTTCCAAGAATATGACCCAGTATCATAAGAAAAGAAACAAATAAGAAACAAAAAGTGGCAGTGGAGGAATATTGATAGTGAACAAGATTGTTTAAAAATGAATATCTTATAAATTTTTTGAAACTATTTCAGCTAGCCAAAAAGCACAACTTTGACTCTAAAATTAAATTTGGTCATTTTTTGATGCAATCTTAGTTCCTCTTTTCCTGTGCACATCTCTTTGTTAGATATCTTAATTCAAACTCCCTAAGGCCTTTTCAGAAGAAAACCTTGAAGAAATAAGTGTCAGGGCTTGTCGCTGCCACTGCTGGGCAGGGCCCCAGCTGGGCCAGCCCTGACATCAGAGGGGAGACAGGGATACTGCAGGACCCTGCTCTGTGGAAGGAGGGGCGGTATACATCACCCTGACTCCCTCTCAGTCCACTCACTGGCCTGCTCAACCTGGCCTCCTTACCCCCTGTGTGCTCCATCCTCTCCTCCTTCCAGAACTCCCCTCCAGTCTTCCACTCTCCTTCTCAACTTGGCTCTCACTCTGCTTCACTCCAACTCTGCTCCATCACTCCTTCTCAAACCCACCACCCCAGAGCTCTTCTCAGCCACCCTTTATAGGGTTTCCTCTCTCCACCCCGCCCTCCTCCCAGGCTTGTTCCCTCTTCTGACCGGGCCCAGCTGTGCGTTCCTCCAGGTGTTTCCCTCCAACCACTAATCCCTTCTGGGCTCCTTTCCCTGGCTGGCAGGGTGGGGTTGAGTGCGAGCCATCCTCAGCTGAGGGCTCCTTGGCCTTGCTCACGAGGAGCTGCCCCAGCCAGCCTCTGTGCTATTGGGCTTGCCTGGCCTTGCTCACGAGGAGCTGCCTTAGCCAGCTTCTGCGCTGCCTGCTCAACAATGCTGGGCGGGGCTACCCATCTCCTCCCCCAGAATGCCTGTGGCAGCCGCCCCCCTGGAGAGGCTTGGCATCTAGCAGCTCCTGAGCCAGGCTGCTGTCTTCTAGCCATGGTGTGGCTCTGGGCTGTAGAGGCTGCTTCCTCTCCCTGCCAGGTAAAGGCTCTGCTTGGGCTGCTGCTGGACCCACATTCCCCCTGCTGTGGCCCTTTTCCTCTGGCCTGCTTAGCCCCCTCTCTTCCCCCTGAAAGGTGGGACTGGCTGGTCTCTCCTTGCCCCCTCCACCCCTCTGAGGTTCTGGCCTTTTACCCCTTCCCCCTGGAGTAGGTAGGTTCTGGCCCTGGTTGCTGGCTTGGGGGGTGGGGTTGCTGCCACCCTTTTGTCCCCTCTTGTCAAGTCTGGGGGCTGGGGCTCAGACCCCGGACAATAAGACCTACTCAGGCCAAGAATCCCTTGTAAACCAGAGGATATAATAAGAGCAGTGATTGGAGACTTTCGGTTACTGACATTCTGCAGGCTGTTCTCCCTACTAAAAACCTCTAAATCTTCATTGAAGTTTCTTGTTTGTCAAAATTCAGTGATAATTCTAGTCCACAGCCTTTTTTAGTTTGTCAATCATGTTCATTTCGTCAGCTGGGGATCTGAATAGGACACCCAATGGTGGTGAGAAGTATCATCTACAGCCCAGCATTATCAAAACCAAACAAAAACCCAACCCCCCCCCCCCCAAAATGTGCATTAACGTACATGGTTTTCTGCCTCCTCTGAACTGAGCTATGATGTATGTTTAATTCTGGCTAAATGTTTTTATTACTTTCAGAGAAGGAAGGCAGAAATCATGATGAGTTATTTCTTTTACATCGTTTTCCATTATTGCAAATGAGGCCAACCACTTCTGCAAGAAACCCCTATATTTACACATCTCAAAAGATCCTCTGACTTACCTGCCAGGGGCCGGGATTAAAAATAATCCAGTTTAATTCCAAAATATAGGTCCCTGAACTATCAGGACACTTGCACACAGGAGTAGCCCACCTGTTGGAATGCTTGAAAGAGCACTGTGATTAAAGGCCTTTTGCCTAACGCCTTCTGAACCTTCCTCAGAGCCACAGCCAAGACACATTGACTCAAGCTTGTTGGGCAATATCTTGAGGCAGCAGAACCCTCCTTGTAACACAGCCTACCCCAGTAAATCAGTCCAAAGCCAGGGAAGGTTATCATTGTTGCTCAACCTTCATTGGATCCGCCCAAGCCAGTCCACTGTTCTGGTAATTCAATGGCTCCATCCGAGTAATCCCACTGTATCCCATTTTCTGCCATTTCCATTCCCCCTTAAATGTGCATCCTCTGCATTTCATCCATCCAAACTCACAAATAAGGCATCATAAGCATCCTCCGAATGTTGTCGTTGATGCCACACTCAAGCCTCCTTCCCCAACTTCACAGCTGGTTTATTTCCCAGATCTTCTTCCTCTTTGTTAACTCACTGGATCCCACGCTTAGATCCTCAACTTCATACTTTTGGATTTGGATTTTTCCTTCTACCTTGGAATCCCTTGTCCTGGACCAGCCTTCCCTTCTTCAGCCTCAGGCCTAAATATAATGGACTCTTCAGAATGTATTTTTTTTTTTACCCTTTAATTCCAGCAGTTGTTATTCCAGCAGCTGGCAGGCATGACAGCACTTTTGGGACAAACTGAAAGCAGCATTATGCCTCTCTAAGAATTGCTGGAATCTTCATGGTAAAACCACAGACTTTCTGGTGAATTCTAGAGAGGACTAATATCACTGCCAAGGAAAATTCAGAGGTGTTGTTGGTCCTCTCTAGGAATAGCCAAAATCTCATTGGTTTTAAAATAGATTTTTAAGGCTTTTTTGGTTTTTCCTGTCTCTTGCATTAGCCTTGTATCTTGTTAGAGGAAAAAGATGGTTTCTTTTGTGATTCTCTGTCTCTGTCTGGATTTTCCTTCTTAAACAGAATGCTGCATCAGATTGGGATCCACGTGTCCACTAGATGATTCGGTCTCAAATTAATGTGCTTGTGTGTGTTTATATGTCCTTATTGAATTATTTTATATAAACTTTATTTTAGCTGCTGTTGTAATGTTAAGATGTTGAAATGTCTTGATGCTCGCTGCCTTAGAGACCCTGTTTGGATGGAAAAGGTGGCACAGAAATGTTTTAAATAAATAAATAAATTCCCTGTTGACGTGGTCTGATCCTATCTGTGTAGAGGATACTATGCATGCTGCAGGCCCAATGTAAGACTGATCTGAGTAACACCATCACTGTGAAGAAATAATAAATCTTCAACAACAAACCACATAAACTATATCTGTTTTTGAAGGTACAGGCCTTGTCAAAACTTCATTTTTTAAAATTTTACTTAACTAAATCTGTACTGTTGACTATTATATATACTCAGCCATCTGTTGTTATGACAACCAGCGCTTATAAACAGTTTATTTTTAAACAATTCTTAGAGGAAAAAACAAACAATAGAAGTTCAGTTATATGACATTTATCTTTCAGCCTTTGATCACAGGATAAGAGAGATGGTGTATGTCTTTCTACAAAAGAAGAGATAATGTATCAATGTTTTAAACATGAAAGCTCTTTGATCATTCCAGGAGCCTTAATAAATGCTAAAATAATGTCATTATCAGCCCCAAACAAAAGTTCATTAGCCAAATAAGGATAGTTCCAGTGCAGCACATGAGAAGCATTTCATGGAGAAGTGTGTTGGACAATGAAAGCAGGAAATAAAATACAGAGAAATGCAAATGCATAGTTTTCATGAACAGCTGTTGCTAAAGGAAAATTCCAAACAAATAGAGAAGTGTATGTAAACTGACCGGAAAGAAGAAGTTTATTGTCGTTGGCCTACAAATTACTCTGGAAAGAGGAATTTTACTTTTTTTAAAAAAAGTGTCACCATGATCTTAAACCCTTTGAGAACTAATTGGCAGAATTAATGGGATTTTACAACTTCCTCCCATATTCAGATACAAACATCTTCTTCTGTGTTGTAATTTTTTTGCCTATCTTTCTGCCCAGAGCCATTTTTATACACAACTGAAGTGAGCTGCAGTTCAGAGCTTCAGATTATGAGGTCATCTCTCAATTCAAAAATTAAAGGATAATACTATGGGGCCTCTTTAAGTTTACATAAATTAGGGCGTCAGAATGCCTAAATATGAGACTAGGGGTGTGCAAAGGCACCCTGATTCGTTTTTTCCGAATCTGCTAAATCCGAATTGAGAGGCCGATTCAGATTTAGCAGAAATCCGAATCGCCCAGCCGATTCGGGTTTACCGATTCGGATCGATTTGGATCGATTCGGATCGATTCGGTTGTTTTTTAAATGGGAAAAAGCCTCCCCCAGGATTCTCTGAAGCCTGGGGGAGGCATTTTCCCACCAAATCACCCCAAATTTGGTGGGAGCCTTCCGCTAACTCCCCTCTAACAACCCCCCAAGTTTCAGAACGATTGGACTTTGGGGGGCCATGTTATGGCCCCCCCAAAGCAGGTCCCCCTATACTCCCCTAAAAAAAAGCTATAGCTTTAGGTTGCTGCTGCTCATCTTCATTCATTTTTTCCGATGGGAAAAAATGAAGAGGAAGGCTTCCTTTGCCAGGGGTGGCATTTTGCATGCAAAATGCCCCCCCTACCCTCAGGGGCCCTTCTCCCACCTCTACTCCCACCCCCCACCAAGGCTCAGCCTGCTCCCACTTGGGGGGGCCATTTCATGGCCACCCCAAGTAGGTGCTCTTATCTCTACCACTTAAAGCTGGGGGAGGCTTGTCTTGCCAGGGGTGGCATTTTGCATGCAAAATGCCCCCTACCCTCAGGGGCCCTTCTCCCACCTTTCCTCCCACCCCCCACCAAGGCTCAGCCTGCTCCCACTTGGGGGGGCATTTCATGGCCTCCCCAAGTAGGTGCTCTCATCTCTACCACTTACAGCTGGGGGAGGCTTGTCTTGCCAGGGATGGCATTTTGCATCCAAAATGCCCCCCTACCCTCAGGGGCCCTTCTCCCACCTTTCCTCCCACCCCCATCCCCACTCTCAGCCCCCAAAGTCCACCCCTTACAGCCCCACACAAACCCAATTCCCCCCAGCTGCCACACACAGACCCAAATCCCCACATTAGCCCCTCACAGACCCAAATCCACCCCCAGCAGCCCCACACCCATAACCCCAGGAACAGGCTGGCACAGGCCAGCCCTCTCCCTTTGTTCCCTATGCTGGGAACTTCTAAACTCTCTTACCCTGGGCAATTCTGCACAGCCCAGGGGTGCCACAATGGTGGGCACACTTCTGAGTGCCAGCTGGTCCCTGTGAAAGAGCACCTGAACCACAGACACCCTCCCTCAAATTCCCCCACCACCTACAGAGATGGCTGGCCAGCCAGCCCCATTGTTCCCTATGATGGGAACCAACTGCACAACAAAGAATAAAACATGAACAACACAAAATAAAGTTTTTAAAAAATTATTTTCTCCCTTTCAAAGTACAAGTAGGCAAAGCATTATGACACATTACACCAGCAGTCCCCCATGCAGAAAAATAACACAAATCACTTAACATCAGAGAATCACAAAAGCACAATTCCTGTCAAAAACACGTTATTTCTAAAACAGCTTTCAGTTACACAGCAGGGGGCCCACCAAAGGGCATTCCAGCATTCCACCTCACAAAAATAACACAACTCACTTAACATCAGAGAATCACAAAAGCACAATTGCTGTCAAAAACACTTTATTTCTTGAACAGCTTTAGGTTACACAGCAGGGGGGCACACCAAAGGGCATGGCAGCATTCCACCTCACAAAAATAACAGAACTCACTTAACATCAGAGAATCACTAAAGCACAATTCCTGTCAAAAACACTTTATTTCTTGAACTGATATGGTTACACAGTAGGAGGGCACAACAGGGCATGATAGCAGTGTACTACACACAATAATACAACCCACTTCACCGTTTTTGACAGCAATTGTGTTTGGGTGATTCTCTGATGTGAAGTGAGTTGTGTTATTTTTGTGTACTACACTGCTTTCATGCCCTGTTGTGCCTTCCTACTGTGTAATCTAAAGCAGTTAAAGAAATAAAGTGCTTTCGATAGCAATTTTTGGGGGTGATTCTTTAATGCAAAATGCCACCCCTGGCAAGACAAGCCTCCCCCAGCTGTAGTAGAGAAAAAGAGCACCTACTTGGAGAGGCCATGAAATGCCCCCCCCCAAGTGGGAGCAGGCTGAGCCTTGGTCGCGGGTGGGAGAAAAGGTGGGAGAAGGGTCCCTGAGGGTTGGGGGGCATTTTGCATGCGAAATGCCACCCCTGGCAAAGGAAGCCTGCCTCTTCATTTTTCCCCATAGGAAATAATGAAGAAGAAGATGAGCAGCAGCAAGCTAATAATATGCTCACCCTTCCCTTTCTTATGCGAGGATAGGGGGACCTGGTTTGGGGGGGCATAACATGGCCCCCCAAAGTCCAATCGGTCTGAAACTTGGGGGTTTTTTAGAGGGGAGTAGAGGAAGGTCCCCACCAATTTTGGCTTGATTCGGTGGGAAAATGCCTCCCCCAGGCGTCCGGGAAGACGGAGGCATTTTTCCATTGAAAAACCCGAATCAATCCAAATCAATCCGAATCGATTCGGGTTATGGTGATTCGGAAAACCCGAATCGATTTGGATTTCTCTGAATCGATTCGGATTTCTCCGAATCGATCCGAATTGGGGTGATTCGGGTTTTTTCAGGTTTGCCAAAACCCGAATCGCACACCCCTATATGAGACCCTTCTAAAGAGCATCCATCTTGGTTTACTATAAAACAATTTAACAGTGCAATCTATAAAAACAGATAAAATCACAGGCACTAAAAATATAGAGCCTGACAATGCATACTAAAGCCCTGGTGATTTTTTTTTTAAAAAACACATATACTTATAGAGCAAATATAAAATAAACAGCTGAAAAGAGACAAAGAGACACAGAAGGTCTATGTCTGGAAGATTTTTTAGGGAAGTCAAAAGACTTTGATTAGCTATGTTTCTCAGCAGGGGCTCTGCCCTTTCCTCTGCGGGACTTATATGTCACCAGTGGCCTACAGCGAATATAATAATCTACACA
The DNA here is from genome assembly GCF_028583425.1 of Eublepharis macularius. Classification (NCBI taxonomy): domain Eukaryota; kingdom Metazoa; phylum Chordata; class Lepidosauria; order Squamata; family Eublepharidae; genus Eublepharis; species Eublepharis macularius. The sequence continues at coordinate 23,427,136 of NC_072796.1, forward strand.
ATTCAGCATGGAAAGGCATAATGGTTTGATCTATGAATACAGAGCAAACAGACTCATTCCTCAAAAAAGGTCAATGTATTCTCAGATGTCCCGCATTCTTTACGCAATCCATTACAAATAATTATCGGAGTTGTCACAAGTCGCCCTAGCCAATTTTTCACCAAGAGGGTGTTATGTCACACAGGGAGGTATGATGCAACTGCTATCAGGTTTGTCCATTCTGGCTTGGGAAATTGCTAGATATTTGGCGGCAGTGCCTGGGGAGGGAGCTCACTAAAGAAATGTTACTTTAGGACTCCCATCTCTCTTAGACTCTACAGTAGGGGTTCCCAGTAATTCTGAGCCTCTGGACACCTTTGGAATTCTGATACAAGGTGGACAGCGTAATCGTGAAATGGCTGCCATGGTAGGTGCAGCCTACCACAAAATTTCAGGAGAGGTTATACAGAACTCTAATAGTAAATCTTCAGCATTTTAGGCATGCTGTTTGTGCTTAACGAACATGCCTTTTAAACATATTGTTTAAAAACATTTTCTTGCTTACACACACAGCTTACATTCAGTCACATAGTAAAGATCAGTGTGCTGTCTTGGCAACTGCTGACAAACAAATGTTTTTTTTAAAGCTGCACAGCTATTCAGATCTCCAATGGCCAATCAGAAGCTTTGCTGGGCACAAGGCCCACTTTCTAAAAACACTTGGATGGGAGGGTTGCTGGATTGCAACTGGCTACCCCTGGGATGAAATGGAGGCCAGAGCCTGGCCTGCTGATGTTGCTCCAGCATGCTTACATCACTTCTGGAAAGAACATGTGACATGGTGGATGCTGTAGTATTTAGGGAAAAAACTCTATGGTTTTACCAATTGGTTTTACCATAGTGTTTTTGCAAAATGCTACAATGTCTGCCATGTCATGTCCAGCTTTTATCAGAAGTTAACTCCTGGAAGACCTCTTTTGTCTTGCTTAAGCATTTCTCCGGGGCGTAGGGCAGCTAGTCAGTCTTGTCTATGACTCACATTCCAGTAATTATTCCAACTCCAGCCCGATTGAGAATGATCTATTTTGCCTGGCCAGACAGCATGTTTTGTGATCAGGGCACACAAGGAGAAGGGGTTTATGATATCCCTCCAAGATAGGTGGAACTTCCAAAAATTCCTTTTTATGCACAACTGTTAAAAATACATTAGTCCTTCCTTCCGTTTCAAATGGTCACTCCTGGGAAAAGAAAGAGGATTTTTCTAACCATGCTTAACTACTTGACAATGACAGAGAGCACTGAAAATGGCAGGGAGCCCAGGGACTGGAGAGAAGAAGAAGAGGGAGAAATTGCATCCATCAGTAATGTGGAATTTGGACCTGCAAACATGGCAATGGGTAAAGAAAGGATGCTTTGCCATGCATTGCCCAGGGGAAGGGGAGAATGAACACAGGGGCTGCGAAGAAAATAAAATGAGGGCAAACATGCAAATGAACAGCTTTGGCAGCTGGAATGCAGCCAGCAAAGAAGCCAAGAAGTAGCATTGGGAAGTTGGGCTCCAAGTGGTTGATATTAATTTCTAGGGAGCTCATGCACCTTTATGCGCAAGTACTATCTGCCTGGGGATCTGCCAAGATCTCTAATACTTGGGGTGTTGCTAATTTGAAACCGCAGTGTCAGTCATCACTGGAAATCTCAAAGCATTTGCTGTCTTAGTCATAAATTACAGCCATGCTTGCATGATTAATCCCAGGAAGATGATTTGCTATGAGCTACAGAGTTTAATTGGGATGTAAATCATGAAACTGGTTATAAACTTAGACTGATGTAACAATAATAAATGATTAGACTTTCTTCACTTGTTTTGCATGCTTAACGTAATGCCAGATTAATGATCTTCTGGTAGCCTTTACATTCCAGCAGTTGTAATCAGCTGCCAGAACACCATCTAATCACTCACAGAAAAGCTCCCTGTCATCAGGTGCTGGGAAGCATGCAACATCACTCAACCAGGCTGAATGGTCTTCAGGCCATCGTTTAGCCAAACAGCCAAAGGAGGATTACACAGTGCAGAACAGCATGATTCAATAGCATGACATATATAATAAGCAATGCAATAGGACTAGGAATACAAATTAGAAATAATGCAAAAATTAGCAGATATGATAAGTTAAATAATGCATAAAATGGAATTTCAAATGCATAACAATAATAAAGTGCTGTCAAGTCACATCTTATGGCAACCCGTAATAGGGTTTTCAAGACAAGAGATCAACTGAGGTGGTTTGCGGTTGCTGCCTTCTGTATAACAGTCCTTGTCTTCCTTGGTGGTATCCCATCCAAGTACTAATCATAGCTTAATTTGGCTCTGACAATATGCTCACAATGTAGCAAGAGTAAGATAATGCACACAATAAACAGATAATATATAAACAGGACTGCATAGACTGCAGTCCTGTTATCTTTATAAAAGCACCTTCCTGAACCAATATTAGCAGTTAAGCACAAACAACTATGGCTTTTTAAGACAGATACTGTTGTGGAAAGCCAGTTCCAAATACTCTGTCACACTCTAATGGGACCAACAAAAACAGCCAAGATGGTCCTTTATGATGATAGGTGGCTTTGATTCTCATTTTTTTTTATTTTAATCCAAATTTAATACAAGAAATGATAAAACTGTACAGTACAAACAAGAAAGAGATTAAAACTAAGCCATAAAAGACATTATCAAAAACACTCTTGGCAAATTGTTAAAAACCCAAGAATTACAGTAAACAAGCATTTAAACTTTGTTGCATTGGGGGAGTTACTTCTTTGGCATTTAAAACATCTAAAATTGGTTTCCATATTTCATCGTATTCAAATAAAGGGATGCCATGGGCAAGTTCCCAAAAAACGGATTATGCATAATCTTACCCATCAAATATTGCTCCCAGATTTTCTGATACCATTTTTTTATCAATGGACCTTTGAGGGATTTCCAATTCCCAGCAATGACCAGACGAGCAGAGGCAACTAATATCGAGACAAGAGATCTGGTATTCCTATCTAACACAGAGGTGGGCCAAAAATCCAATAGAAAAAAATCTGGGGAGTATGGCAACGAAAGACCCATCATGTTGAATATCTCTTTGTGAACCACTCTCCAAAATTCCTGAACATTGTGGCATTCCCACCACATATGCAGGGTCGTGCCTTCCTGCTTGCAAGATCTCCAACACAGAGGGCTCAACAACCTGTTCATCTGATTCAATTTATGTGGTGTTAAATACCAACTGGACAGCAGCTTGTAAAATTGGAGTTTAATATTCCAACAACTAGATTTGTTGGAAGGGGAATTCCATATATGTTTCCAATCAAATCCCGAGATAAACTGTTTTAAAGAATCAGACCATTTTTTTTGGTATGGCAGAGGGTCTTTATGTATCACCCTTAATAATAATTTGTAAAGGGTTGAAATCCTACCCTGTTTACCATCTTCCCCATTCCAAATCATTTCCTCAAAAGGAGTTAGGGGTCGAAGCAAATCCTTGGATTTGATCAGCTTGGTGAACAGATGTTTCAGCTGAAGATATCTAAACCAAGGTATCCTAATTCTTCCACTATAGATTTTTCCAGAATTGTCCCATTTTCAATCCAGTTAGTAATCAACAATATTCCAGAGTCTTTCCATTCCCTAAACTCACTTAAATCCTTTCCTGGGGGGAACCACTCTTGGTTAATGGAAGATGTTAGGGGAGAGATACCTGGAGCTAAGAGTTTCCTATATTTATCCCAGGTTTTCAGCATGTTGTCCAATAGGGAGTTGGAAGAAGTCATAACTGGCCTGTTTTTAGCTGAGGACCAGATGGTTACTGGTAAGGAAAGTGGTGAAGAAAAGTAACTTTCTACAGAGATCCAGGCTTCTGCTGGGTTCAGTCTTAAAGCATGAATCAATGGAGCCAAAGAAGAGGCAGCATGATATAAAGACAGGTCTGGGACATTCAGACCACCTAAACCTGAGGGCTGACGTACTGTCCGGAACCCAACTCTTGGTTTGTGACCAGACCAAATAAACTCATTGAAAGCCCTTTGCCAAAGCTGAATTTTCCTTGGATGTATTTTAACTGGGAGGGATCGGAACAGAAACAGAAACTTAGGGAGAATAAGAGATTTAACCAATGAGATCCTATCTAACCATGAGTAACTTTGTTTTTTCCTTTTAGAAAATAGGATCAGCATGGATTTAAAAAGTTCATCAAAATTTACTTGAACGACATCATTCAAGCATACGGGAATATAAACTCGTAGATATCTCATCTTATTAGTAACCCATTTGAATGTAAATCGTGTTTGTAACCTAACTACTGAACGAAGGGTTAGATTAATGGAAAACAACTCTGATTTCTATTGATTAACTGTTAAACCTGAGATCGAACTGAACAAGTGTAGGGTCTGCAAAATTGATTCTAAAGAGTCAACTGGTAGAGAGGTAAAAATTAAAATATCGTCAGCATAAAGTGAAATCTTATGTTCTTTATCCCCCACCTTAATACCATGGATCAGAGGATTTTGCCTTAGGGCTTCTGCCAATGGCTCCACAGCAAGTGCAAAAAGGAGGGGGGAAAGCGGACAACCCTGACGGGCACCTCTATTTATATTAAATAAACCAGATTTCAGATTGTTTGCCTTAACTTGGGCTTGAGTGGATGAATAAAGAGCTAGCAGAGTACAGAGAAACTTTGGGCCAAATCCCATATGACGAAAAAGGGAAAGAAAATATGACTTTTCTATAGAATCAAAAGCTTTGGCCATATTGAGACTCAGTACAACTGCCTCTAATTGTTGAGTATTACAAAAAATTTATAATATTCATCCTCCTCCTCACATTATCTGTTAGATTTCTATTGGGTATAAAACCCGTTTGATCTGGTTTAATTAGCTTCTCGACAATTTTCTTTAGACGATTGTCCAGTACAGAGGTAAAGATTTTATAATCTGTATTTAACAATGTTATTGGACGGTATGATGCTGGATCTGAGGCATCTTTACCTTCCTTTGCAATAGGAACAATAGATGTTGTTCTCCATGAGGGAGGAACATCCCCATTCTGAAGGATCTCATTACATGTATTGGTTAATGGGACTAGTAAACAGGCAGAAGATGCTTTATAAAATTCTCATTGGTTGAGGTCAACAAGTCATTAAGTAGATATATACCACTTTCACCCCATAAGTGTCCTAAGGGACACCTCTTTGCTTTTTGCTAGTCACTATTCAAGATTAGAAGAATGTCTCATACTTTATTTGTATACTTGCTTGTGAAGTATTTCATTTCCCTGAATTTTGGTATAGATTGTTTTTATTGCATACACACAACGTACATTTTCAATAATCAGTGTAGATGGAATGTATATGGTAGGTAAGTAGATAGGTAGATAGCATTTATTGTATTGAGTCAAAAGCTATTAGAAATAGGACACACAAAATAGAATGACAACAGAAAAGATACGGTTAAAATGATAAAAGCACAGAAACTTGGGCAGAATTATGCACATAAAATAAGAAAAACATGCAAGCACTTTCACTATGTACAAGATGTACAACGTAGATGTATATGTACAACGTACATCATTTATACTGTGATGTATGTTGCTGTTTTATTGATGTACATGAAAAATGCATATAATTTATGAGAAAAGAGTGGCACAGGAATAATGATTCACATGTTCTATTTGTACAACAAACCCCCTGAAATTCAGATAGGGATTTGGGAACAAAGCAGCACAGATGAGAAGTTTGAAACCATACCTAGTTTCTACTCAGTCCTATGGGGAAAAACCAAGTGCTACTCCAGGAGGTAAAAACCTGCCCCACAACTGCATCCTGGCCGGTATCATCTCAAAGTACACTTCATCAGACCAAGTAAGCTTTGGCTCACAAAAACATATACTCTGGAAAATTTTGTAGGTCTTTAAGGTATAACTTAGTTACCTCCTACAGACTAACACAGTTACCCATATGAATTTAAGTAAGAAACTAACCTAAAACATTTGAAAGCCAGATGTGCCAGACCTAAGCTTTTCATTTTGCTTCTCAATCACCTATCAAAATTATCTAAACGTGTACTGTGAATATATATTTTTCACTTCTGATAACAATTTGCTGAAAGAGAATTTGCCAATGGAATCTCTGTATCCTGCATCTCACTTCTGATACCTGGCTTGTTGCTGACATGACATTTTAATCACCCTGTGGATCTTTGAAGATTGCTCAGAGCCAAGCTACAAGTGATGCCTGACACAGGCTGGACACTTGTCAGCTTCCCTCAAGTTTTGATGGGAAATGTAGGCATCCTGGTCTTGCAGCTGTAATGGAGAGCCAAGCTATAAAACCAGGACGCCTACATTTTCCATCAAAACTTGAGGGAAGCTGACAAGTGTCCAACCTGTGTAAAGCATCACTTGTAGCTTGGCTCTGAGTGACATGTTTTCCTTCCATTCACTTGAACAAAACTTTGATGAGTTTTCCCCTTCCCTAATACTAACAAACCAAAATGTTGAGAGTGATAATGAATTTTAAAGACAAAAAAGCCATCCCCATAAACTAGAACTCATGCCACCCTCATAATGAATTATACATTATAGTAGAGATACAGGTAACATTCTTAGCTGTCAATACCCTGTGAGATTACAGAACATGATACAATCCCCTCTTGAAGAACTGCTACCAAATCTTGATTAAAGCAAAATGTGAAGTACATTTGGTTTTTCCATATGACTTGCAATAACTCCTAAGGCAGTTCCAAACATCCCTAGGTTAACTAAATGCTAAAAATGTGCATTCTGAAACAAATTCATACCACTGTCAGTTGGACTTACTTCCAGATAAACATTTTTGGAATAGCAGCTTTAGCAGGATGTTCTTTTCACATATTATGAAACTGACTAGAAAATGCTGTTACTACTGACTCATAATGTTCCAAAGGCCTCTCTTATATTCCATTATAAATATATTTTATATCTTCCTCTCCTTATACAAATTTGTGTGCACACATATATTTGTGTATGTATGCATGCAGACATTTAAAATGAAAATGAAAAAAAATCCACTAACAATCACAACACGTTTCATTGAGATACCTCAATTTCCAAGGAAGGAATCAAATTTTCAAGGGAAATATCTTGCATTTCATCCCCCTCTCAGATTTTGGGACTGAGCTGGTGTCCAGATTTGAAATACAGAATTGTGATATGAACATGCACACCAAAAATTAATGTCAATACTTCAGTGTTCAGGGGAAACAGGAAGGTATGTCTACAAGTAATTTCAGCTGCAGGCTGTTCTTGATATTGATTAGGTAATTGGCCTTTTTGTTAGCTTGGTTTTCAGTAGCAGAATGCTGATACTACACATTTGAGAACTTTACTTACAATACAATTCTAAGTGGTTACACTCAATGAAGTTAACAAATAAAATCACACTCATATGTATACACAATTTAAACACAGAAAGAAGACAGGAAATAGTAGTATCTTCTATATAGGACTAGAGATGGGTACAAACTGAAATACGAACCAAAATTAAGCACGAACCAGGCCGGTTCATGGTTTGCGAACCAGCAGTTAGTCAGATCCCATTTCTGATGAACTGCCACGAATTTTAGGCTAGTTCGTTTGGTTCATTTTTTGGTTCGTCACTGCAGACAGCCTGGTGCCAATCAATCAGTTTTGTAGGCAACAGGGGATGGACTTCCTGAAGACTTTCTGCTGGCCCGAATTTCTGCTGGCCCAAAAGTGGTGATTTTCTGACCTGGATGTGATGTTTTCACGAACCAAACGAACTGGTTCGTGAACCAGGGGCAGGTTCATGAAAGTTCGTGGTTCGTGGTTTGTGAAGTTTGACAAACCACGAATCACATGTTTGGTTTTTTTTCTGGTTCGTGCCGATCTCTATATATAACTGGATTGTGTGGTTTACTCATTGCTATTGTGGCTACAGATTAAACACAGCAGCAACAGAGCTTCCAACTGGCAGATTTTCCCACAGTTTTCCTGCCCCAATCCCCCTGGCCACCCCCAGTCCCTTGGAGCAACAGGGCTTTTTCCTTCTCTCTTTTAAAAAATGGCACTAGAATATTGTTATATTGCTTTACCATTGTAACGATAGGTGCAGCAGGGTCTCTGAATTCTAAGCATTCATTTTTTTAAGTCTGTCTCTAGCACCTTCCTTTATATAGATGTACCTTTTTCTTTATATCTCTGCAAGGGAAGGGACTAGAGACTTACTTTTAAAAAATAAATTAAAATTGTCATTTCAGAGAACCTGCTGCACCTATTGTAGTGTGTGTGTGTGTGTGTGTGTTGTCAGAGTTGACTTATGGAGACCCCTAGTGGGGTTTTCATGGCAAGGAGCTATCAGAGGTGGTTTGCCATTGCCTACCTCTGCAACCCTGGTCTTTGTTGGAGATCTCCCATCCAATTACTAACCAAGGCCGACCTTGGTTAGTTTCTGAGATCTGACGAGATCAGGCTCACCTGGACTATCCAGGTCAGGGCAAACCTATTGTTACAACAGTATAATATACAACATTCTAGTGACATTTTTTAAAAAATAAAAAATAAATCAAAAAGGCCCCAGGGTGGCAGGGGAAGGAAATACCTGGCTCATGAATAGTCAGGAAAAACAGCTACTATGTGAGCTGAAAATCCACATTTTCTCACATATACAAAAGCCATCCTGGCTTTACTTCAATCTTTCCCAAAACTTCAGAGCAGAGTAAGTTTAAGAAAGATCAGAGAAAAGCCAAAGAAATCCCTGCAGGTGCATGAATGCATGATGAAGCCATGAGAAAGCAGGGGAAAAGCATGCTTCTCAAAAGCATTGAACATGGGACAAACAACCCATGTGGAAGAAACCAGTGAATACCGATGAGTCAGCAAAATGGTTTTCTTGCAGAGTTGAAATATCTTCCCAGGAACTAGCCCTGTTGAAAAGTACTCAATTAAAGCTTAAGGTTGTACTCAGCCAGGTGGCTGAAGGCATATGTGGCTAATATAGCATTTTATCCCAAATAAATTATGAAAGAACCATTGGGGCATGAATCCACAACCTGTTCAGAATTAATCATGATCATTAATCACAATGCCACATTTTCCTGTCCTTGGCAGAAAAAAATGGAGTGTTGACAGAAACGGACTTCATTTTGTTTACTGGATATCAATGATGACTCCATGAGGGACTGTGTAAAACTATTTTTTTTAAATATATATATATATATAATTCTGTTTGAAAGACTGACATTCATGTCACTTATCATTGATTATTTAAGCACTAGAGATATGATCAGCTAAGAATCTTTTCTTCCCCTTCAAATGTGTGGGGAAAACCATTAAACATTTTATGTCTAAGATGTTGGGTCTAATAACATCATCATATGACCAAGGGAAAAAATCAACTAACCAAGGTTATCGTGTTTTTAATGGGAGCACAGTGTACAGAAACATCAGCAGGTGATGTTTCTTTTCAGAGTATAAATACGATCTGCCTTTGTCCCAAAATCCAAAATGTGGTTTTTATGATATAAGTGCACTTAGGTGTCTGCATGTAAGACTTTATATAACATTGTACTTATTATTAAAACATTTAGAGAATGCTTGTTTCCTGCATAGTGGATCCTGGTTTAGGAATTTTGTATTGGATTTATCCTAAATTTCCATCAATTTCCCCTTTTCTACTACAGATCCCACTCCTCGCATTGTTTTTCAGGAGGGTAGGTTGATTAGATATCCTCTTTTTAGAGGATATGTTGTTTGGGGGGGGGGCTATCCGGCATCTTTTACAAAAATTATAAAAACGTCCTCTTTTTTATTGGATTTGCCATTTGTCTCTAACTGCAAATAAATTCATTCATTTTTATTGGAAAGTTGAGCCTTTTTTGTCCTTCAGTCCTCCAGTGGAGAGAAACTTCTGTTTTGCCACCAGCACCACTTCCAAGCATGCATTTTGAATAGGGCTTCCTAGCTCATGGTAGTGTATCAGGATTAGCTGAGGTCCATGGGCTGCTTTGCTCCATGTGCGCATTCCTGGTGTTGCTCTTGTTATCCATGCAATAGCAGTGGATGAAATAGACAACATGCCTTTAGAGGCTCAGGGCCAAGCTACAAGTGACAAATGACACTTGAACGGCAAGTGTATTTCTCCCTGTTCACTTGCCCTCCACTCAATCCACTTGCCAGGCAAGTGTCTTTCGTCATGTGTAGCTTGGCCCCTAGTGGAAAATGAATTCAGGAAAGGTTGCTGGGTAAATCAGTCTAATAGAATGTTTGGGTTCCCAGAATCTTCTGCTCTCTCTCTCTCTCTCTCTCTCTCTCTCTCTCTTTCTCTCTCTCTCTCTGTGTGTGTGTGTGTGTGTGTGAGAGAGAGAGAGAGAGAGAGAGAACTGGCTTTGCCTTTTGTGCTGAATGATTTGTGTCCATTTGCTCTTTAAGTTTTAATCATCTTGAACCTGACATCCAAGTAAAATGTTCTGTTTATGACAAAATTGTTCGCATGGGAAGGTTTTCATTGCATATGCCACCTTCTGCTACTGCCGATGAGCAATCTCATGTGCGGAAGACAAGCCCTTTGGAACATCCAGTCCAGCAAGGCAGAAGGTGAAGCAGCTTGTACTTTTTTTCTGCTTGTCCAGGAATATGTTGAAGAGAATGTATAAATTTAACCATGACCTTGAAATAAAAGGTCCTTGTTGGGTGCTGACAGAAATGAAAATGAAGCAGAATGCACTACATGCAAGTGTTTCCTGCCTGTGGTAAACAAAAGAAGTCATGGTTTGGAAGCACATCTCAACACTGACAACCACAAGAAGAGAATCCAGAGCTGTCTTCATACCCCCAAAGTCAGTGCATTTTTTATGAACCAAAATTCAAAAACAGAATACCGATTTATAGCAACCGAAGGAACATTGTTATTTCTCATTGTGAAACATTGCCTAACATATAGGTCTATGGACTGCACTTCAAAATTAAATCAAGTGATATATTCTGATTCAGACATAGTGAAAAAGGTTTCCTATGCAAGAATGAAAGCTGAGGCCATTGTCAATAGAGTGCTTGCTCCACACTCTGTTGCTATGACAACTCCCGATTGAAATGAAATATCCTGCTTTAGGTGTTTCCACAGGGGGCAGCAACCATGGATCACAAAAACTATTCCTAGTGGTGATCCAATATTTTCATAAAGTTCATGGTATTAAATCAAAATCAACAAAGCTAAACAGCACACCAGGAAAAGGTTAAAATGCTGCTGCTTCTTTTCCTCCATGCCACTTTGTTTTGCAAATGGCTGTGCAAAATGCATTTGGAGGAGGGGGCAGAAGACCCCAGGAGGTAGGGGGGAAACAGCCATTTAACCCTTACCTGTCTTTTAAAGCCAGGATAAATGAGGTGTAACGTTGTAACACTTTCCTCGCTTTGAAAAAAATAAAAGAATGTGCTCCTATTATTGAGGGTGGAAGGGGAAAGCAACCATTTAACTCTTTCCTAGCATTTAAAGCCGGCATGGAATTATCAGCAAACTCGGGAATCATTCCTGGCTGAGTGTGCATACCTGGGAGGAAGAAAGTCAACAGTGAAGCAGCCTTATAATCCTTACCTTGCTTTACTTAAAAAATGTTGGACAAGGAGTTCAGAGAATGGGAGGGAGGGGATAATTCTGTACAGACCAATCAGTTCCCAGGGAAAAGGAGAGGGGGGAGAAGAGAAGCAGAAGGAGAGTAAAGTGTTCTCACTGACATTGATTCTGCGAGCTGCAGCTCAGGGCCAAGCTACACATGACGAATGACACTTGAACAGCAAGTGTATTTCTCCCTGTTCACTTGCCCTCCAATCAATCCACTTGCCATTCAAGTGTCATTTGTCATGTGTAGCTTGGCCCTCAGTGGCGGCTTCAAAATAAACTTGTGGTATGTCTAGGGGGGGGGGGGAATCAGGGATGCAGTGGACAAACATCGGTTCTGCATTCCATTACTTCCTTGAAAGTGTGAAAGTCCTACAAACATGGGAAGCAGAAAAGGTGCTGAAACATTTTAAAGTCCTAGTGTGAAAAGGACCAAGGAAACAGAAGGGGGGGGGATCAGTTTGTCTGCAGTCAGTTTGTCAAATGTTGCAGCCCAGAACTGAAGCAGCCTTCCTTTCACTGAAAATAGAAGGGATCCTAAACAAAAGCAAGAAAGATGGACTTTAGCAGGGAGGTAGTTGGTTGAAGGAGGAAGCTTCTTACTTGTGCAAAGCACGTTTGGAATATTTGCAGAAATTGACAGCTTCTTGTAATGAGTTTAATTGTTTACTTTGGATGACTTTAACTGGTACCTTTTCATATAATGATGTTCAGTCTCACCATAAAATACTTAAGAGATTGGGAAGTTGTAGTGGATGATTTCTGGACACTAAATTCTCAGCGAACCAACATCAGCAGCTGTTAAAGAACATTGAGAACCAATGTGGCATAGTGTTTAGAGTGTTGTGCTAGGAGCTGGGGCACCAGTTTCAAATCCCCACTCTCTCATGAAAACTTTGTGAGCGACATTGCGCCAGTCACTTAACTCTCAGCCTATCTTACCTCACAGGGGTGTTATGAGGATACAGTGCAGGAGAGGAGAATGATGTAAGCCGCTTTGGGCCCCCTTTGAGGAGAAAGTTGAGGGTATAAATGAAGTAAACAAATAACCATTTTTCCACAGGCTTTGCCACCTACCCGTTCACAATAAGTAGACACCCAACTTATCACATTGGGATTTTTTCCCTTTCCGTATTTTTTTATTATATGAGTAGTTTATGAGTAGGGAAAAAATAGCAAGAAAAAAACACCAACTCTTGGGTACTTTTAGCAGTTCTCCAAAGCTCTGTGCAAAAATAGAAGAGCCAGACCAAACAGGAAAAACAAATAAAAAATGTAGTTTTTAGAATGAGTCCTTCAGAAACACACAGTAATCAAATACCCTTGAATAAGTGTCAAATTACACCAAAATTACTAAATATTTGAAGTCTGAAAGTTTTGTTGTTCAGTTTCTTTCTTGTTCTTTGCCAGTTTACAGGACAGATTAAAATTAATGGCTCTTTGACACATAATTAACCCTCCCAAAGAGTTTTCTGATGGGTAATAAAAAATGCAATATACTGGGAGTAATGAATGGTTTATTTTTCTGCAGATGAACTCTTAAAACGTAATCGTTTACGAATCCTATTTATATTTGTTGTTGGACACTCTACAGTGCAAATAAACAAAATGAAAGCTAAAGTTCAGCATTAAAACACTGGATTGAAATCTATGTTCACGGTGAAATTGAGACCCTTTCACCATGGCCGAATGGATGAAATTCAACCATGGAAGCAGGTTCAGCTATCAATTAGCTGGTCTGGGAGCCTAACATTATTTTTCAGGAAAAAGAGGAGCACATCCATCACTATTTAAATATAGGCGGATCTGCATGCTACACTCAATTTGTATACCTTTTTTCTTATGTGGCTTCATTCCTATGTGGTAACTTCATTCTTCCTGGCCAGGTCAATTGTCAGTACCACTCAGTTATGGTTGCCCACTCTGGCTTAGGAAATTCCTAGAGAATTGGAGGTGGTAGCTGGGGAAGGTGGCATTTAGGAAGAGAAGGGAACTCTGCATTGATGTGATGCCATAGAGGCTGCTTCCACACACGTTGGATAATGCACTTTCAATGCTCTTTAGTGATCATTTGGAACTGGGTTTTCGTGTGTGAAACACAAAATCCACTTCTAATGGATAATTAAAGTGCATTGAAAGTACATTATTCAACGTGTGTGGAAGCAGCCAGACACTGACCTCCGATGCTGCCTTTTCATAGAATCATAGAGTTGGAAGGAACCTTACAGACCATCTAGTCCAACCACCTGCAGGAACAGCCTAAAGCATGCCCAACAAGTATTTGTCCAACTGCTCCTTGAAGACTGCCAATGAGGGGGAATCTACCACATTCCTATTCCAATTCCACTGTTGAATTACTCCTAATGTGAAGTTTTTCCTAATGTCCAGATAGTACCTTCACTCCTGTAGTTTAAATCTATTATTTTGTGTCCTATTGCCAACAGGAACAGCTCCTTCCCCTCCTCTAAATGGCAGCCTTCTAAATACTTAAAGAGAACAATCATGTCTCCCCTCAACCTCCTCTTTTCCAAACTGAATATTCCCAGGTCTGTTAGTCTTTTTCTATAGGTATTTTTTCCAGGCCCCTGATCATCATGGTTGGTCTCCTCTGCACTCGTTCCAATTTGTCCACATCTTTTTTGAAATGAGGCCTCCAGAACCGCACACAATACCATATACACAGTATATAGTGGGACAATGACATCCTGTGATTTGGATGTTTTGCCTTTGTTGATACATCCCATGATTGCAGTCACCTTTTTTGCTGTTTCATCATACTGACTGCTCATATTTATCTTCTCAGCCCTCATCCAGTATGCATATACCAATATTCAGTTGGAGAACCCAGCACTTATCCATGTTAAATCACATCTTATTCAAATCTGTCCACTTTTTCAGTGTGTTCAGATCTCATTGAATTCTATCTTCCCAGTTTGGTGTTACCGGTAAATTTAATGAGGAAGCTCTTCACACCCTCATCCAGATCATTTATAAAGTTATTGAAAAGCACTGGGCCTAGAATAAGCCCTGTGGCACTCCACTGGACACCCCCCTTCCATCAGATGTAATGCCATTGACAACTACTCTTTGGGTGTGGTTAACTAGCCAGTTTCATATCCATCTAACCATCCTAGAGTCCAGTCCACAGACCCCCAGTTTACCCATCAGAACATCATGAGGAACCTTGTCAAAAGCTTTACTTAAATCCAGATAAACTACATTGACAGCATTCCCTCAATCTAATAAGCCTGTCACTTGAGCATAGAATGAGGTTGGTTTGGCATGACCTGTTGGGGACAAATCCATGCTCACTTCTTTGTATCACCATGTTGTCCATCAGATGCTTGCAGATTAATGCCTTTAATATCTGTTCCAGTATCTTCCCTGGGACAGAGGTCAGGCTGACCGGCTTGTAGTTTCCAGGATCATCATTTTCCCCTTTCTTGAAGATTGGGATGACATTTGTCCTCTTCCAGTCTTCCAGCACATCACCTGTCTTCCAAGAGGCCTGGAAGGTGATTAACAAAGGGTCTGCAAGCTCTTCCGAAAGTTCTTTAACAAACTGACCCAGGTGATATGTACATATTCAGTGCAGCAAGGTGCTTCTCTACAAGAGGTGGGCACTAACCGGAAAAAAAAGACCCATGCGGTTCGTGGTTCGTCCTGTTTCACGAACCACAAACTTTCATGAACTTGCCTCAGTTCGCCAACCAGTTCGTGGCTTGTGGGGTTTAAATGTCCCTTTCTGTACTGCTGCAAAGTGGCAGAGAAAGGGGCATTTCACCCCTCTGGCTTGGCTCAACTTCTTGTCAGGGAGATCCCCAAAAAGCAGCCGGCACAGAAAGGGGCATTTCACCCCAGCAGGCATGGATCAGCTGCGAGTTCCCCAACAAACAGCTGATTCGGGGTTTAAATGCCTCTTTCCCTGCTGCTGCCTGCTGGCTGTTCAGTTTCCCATGTTTGCAGGAGTTTGCTTATTCCCTGGTTTAAAAGGAAGGAAAGGACTAAATGGCTGGTTTTCCCTTCCTCCTTTGGGGTATGCATGCACTCTATTTTTTTTTCAAAGGCAAGAAAGTGTTGCAATGTTGTAACATTGTAACATAGCAATACTGCAACATTGTAACATTACTGCACTTTCCTCCTGGCTTTAAAAGCCAGTAAAGGATTAAATAGCTGCTTTCCCCTCCCTTCCAGGCATGTTTCAGTCTTTTCCAAAGGGAATAAAAATCAAGTGTTTTGCACAGCCCTTTGGAAACAAAGCGGCAGGGAACTGCTGCTAGCTATGCTATTAAAAATTGGTAGCTTGTGTTTGCATCAGTATAGATCAAGGTCGTTTTCACACATTTTACCTGCCATCGGAACATTGCACAAAACACCTAGAAGAAAGCATCTTCTTATACAAAATCTCACCAGGAAGACGCGGTTTTGTGCAAAATTCCCAGATGACAGCGTCTTCCTGGCACGATTTCGCGCAAGAAGATGCTGTCTTCCGGGTGTTTTGCGCGATGTTTTGGTGGCAGGTAAGACATGTGAAAATGGCCCAAGAAGGGTACATGCTAGTCTGCCTGTAGAAGTAGAAAAGAGCAAGAGTCCAGTAGCACCTATAAGATTAACAAAATTTGTGGTATGATATGAGCTTTTGTGAGTCACAGCTCATTTCTTCAGATATGGCTCACTTCTTGGTATCTGAAGAAGTGAGCTGTAACTCATGAAAGCTCATACTCTACCACAAATTTTGTTAGTCTTATAGGTGCTACTGGACTCTTACTCTTTTTTAACTTTTGCATCAGTTTTCAGATGTCACCACAGAAACAAAAGAAACACCAGCAATGAAAATGGGCGATCTTACTACAAGTTAAATTATACTGTATCAGTTAAAGCATTCCTGACCTTTAGCTTATAAGTGATTCCCTGAAAAATATTTTTCCCTGATAGAGGAATGTATGTATTTAATATTTTCTTGGCTCCAGTTTTTGCCAATTTGCTTTTTACAAAAGCCATCCTGCTAGCAGTTTTCAGGATTACAGCTTTAAAAGCTGGTGTTGCTTACATTAGTAACCTTGCTAAAAATGCAGAGGTGAGAATTGAGTAGCCAGATTTTGTGCTTAATAGGCTAAATTATCTGTGGACCAGAGGTGTACTTGCAAAGCTGAAAGTCACATAGAAATTACAAATTCTCATTTGTATCTGCACATTGCCATAGCAGATACAAACATGCTAATTTTTGAAACTATAAATCATCAGTTTATAAGTGGACTCGGGAATCTTTGTACTCATGCTGAGGTGTTTGGAAATGCATAATTTCATCAATTATATATTGTTACTGAATATTTTGTAGAGTAGAAACTGATTGCTTTTTAAGAACTGAATGCGAATAAAAGTTTGCTACTGTTCAACAGCATCCCCTCTCCCAACAAAAGACAATGAAATGTACTGGTTATAGTTCAAGATGGGTGGGTGGGGGGACAATAACAGGGAAGTCTGCCTGGGACAATTGTGGAGTTGTACAATCCACAACATTTTGTTGTACTCCCCCCCCCATATTATTTAATAATGCTTGACTGCTCACAAGAGGCAGTGTGAAATTGGAGATATGTATTAGCTGGACATCGGAGATCAAGGTCAGACACCTTATTTAGAGCAAAACTTGATATTACATGTGGCATAAGTTGGGAAACAGGTGCTCAATATGACTCACTGTCACACTGGGGAACTTACCTTAAAAGTGCTCCATTTGGCCCCAGAACACTGCAAGGTGGGAGGAAAATATTCCTTGCTTCTCTCCTCTGCCGTTTTGACCAGCAGAAATGGCCATGAGGGATCCCATTTGCTCCTTTCTCTGGCTCCAAATACAAGTAGAGCCAGAGAAAAGGGCAAATAGCCACCCCTCTTTGCTTTTCCACTAGCAAAAACACCACAAGAGGGAAACTGGAACCCCCTCCTCCTTCCTTGCAGCGCTCTGGAGCTGCAAACAGCAACACAGTGCTTTTAAGGTATGTTCATGTGTGACAGCAAGCCAGGTTGGCACCTGTATCCTGACTCATGTCTCATGCAATGTATACTTGTGACTTTGGATCTATCATTCTTTCTCTAGCTGACTGGGACACCATAAAATTTAACAAGCTTGCAGGCTAGATTCAAAGACCCCCCCCCCCCCCCCCCAGTTTGACTCGGCATCTCACATGTGCGAAACAAATATACTAATTCTTATTTCCTTGTGCTTATTCTCTTTCTTGTAAATTGCAGGCATTTTTCAACATGATTTGTGTAATAAATCAGCATTATACATTTATTATATATTCAGTGTACATTACCAATATAATACTGTATAAACACTGAGGAAAACTGCATATAAATTATATAAAATGCATAAAAGAAACAAATAAATCACTGATATTAGTAACAAAAATTGGTGGACCAAAACTCTTCAGAAAGATAACATCTGTACATAGATTCAGAGGAGTTAGCCGTGTTAGTCTGTAGTCACAAAATAGTAAAGAGTCCAGTAGCACCTTTAGGACTAACCAACTTTATTGTGGCATAAGCTTTCGAGAATCACAGAACTGTGGTTGTCAAAAGCTTATGCTACAATAAAGTTGGTTAGTCCTAAAGGTGCTACTGGACTCTTTACTATTTAACATTTGTACAGAAAAACAAACAAAAAAGGGGACATATTAACTAATTGTTAATCCTAACCTACCTCACAGGGTTGTTGTATGAATAAAATGGGATTAACCATTAATGCTGCCCTAAGTTTCAAAAAGGAAAAATAGATTACAAATATAAAATCTTTTTAAGTATAACCTTTTCTCGATCAGACTTAATATTGAAATAAAATTGCACATAACTAGCAGTACTGGAGATCACTTCCTTGTTTAAATTCATTTCAAGACTAGTTGCTACTCATATACAAAAGATTCATAAGGTTAAACACCGAAAACACAACTGCAGCACCCCAGTATAGGACATCTTAGTGGCAGAAATTATTTGAAAAGATTTCTCTATCATAAATCAAAATACTAAGCTTGGTATCCTTGCCTCCTTTGTTTAGATTTAGAATACTAAGGAATGATGACAGCAGATTTGCCAGCTGGTAGTGGGAGCATTTGAAAAGTAGAGACATGGGGAAATGAGTACCCAGCAGTGACATCACAGGGTCTTGCAACGCTCTAGAAATTTGCCAAATCTCTTTGGCAGAAATCATAGAGATTAGGGAAAGCCTAGAGAGCTATGAGATGCCATGATATGACTGACCCAGAAACAATGTCACAGTGTTGCCTGATGTTGTTTATTCTCCTCCACTCCCTACCCCCACCCCAGTTTTAATCCTGCCACTATATTGAACAAGGGTGAAAGGCTAGTAAATCTAGAGGACAGTGATACCTGTTCCAGGGTGGCCTGCACAATTTGCAACCAACCAAACTGAAAATAATCCACCAGTCACAGCATGGAAGCCTACTAGCTGCTTGCTTAACCTCATGTATTCCGTTTGCCCAGAACACCAAAAAATATCACCTGGTAAATAACATCCCATTAAGCCTCTATTAAAAGGACAGGACATTTTTTTCTCCAGGCAGTTAGCAACTTGAGATGGGCATGAACCAAAATGTGAACCAAAATTAAGCACGAACCAGACCAGTTCGTGATTCATGAACCACAGTTTGTCAGATCCCATTTCTGACGAACTGCCACGAAGTTTAGGCTGGTTCATTTGGTTCATTTTTTGATTCATGACTGCAGACAGCTTGGTGCCAATCAATCAGTTTTCTAGGCAACAGGGGATGGACTTCCTGCAGACCTTCTGCTGACCCGGAAGTGACCTTCTGCTGGCCCAGAAGTGACCTTCTGCTGGCCCAGAAGTGATGATTTTCTGACCCAGATGTGACGTTTTCATGAACCAAACAAACCAGTTCACAAACCAGGGGCAGGTTCGTGAGAGTTCTGAGTTCGTGAACTTTGACGAACCACGAACCACGTGGTTCGATTTTTTTCCGGTTCGTACCCATCTCTATTAGCAACCTTGCCTTTTCCCTAAAACAGATAGCTGGTCTGGCTTTCTTCCTTCTCACTGAAGCCGGAAGAGTTTCAGAAGACTCCAGGAGGCACCAGCTTTGGGTCTTCAAGGAGCAGCACACCAACTGAGAAACAGTCATTCTCATCATAGGAGGATGTTTGTTGAAACTTTCCAACATTTTGTAATTGTGCCTCCATGGCAACCATTTTGTGGTAGCACCCACTACCCTTTCTCAAAATCTCCAAAGAAGTTCTACAAGATTGGGGACCCCTGACTTGCAGAAACACACACCTCTTAGCATGTATGTATGATATACTCCTGCAAGTGCTAGAAAAGTGGAATCTCTGTTAAGATTTCCAGAAAATCAAATAATAACACAAAAGCATTGTTTCACCAACCTTTTTCATTATTATGCTGAGAACAAATAATATTAACAGAAGGTTTTAAAATGTATGTTGTAATGTTATGTATATTGCCGGCATGAGAAGATATGCCAGACGTACTCAGCAACTGGAGACGACAACATTTGAGCGTCAAATTGCAAGCTCTTAATTCGTGTAAGCAAGAATCCATGTCCACAAACAAGAGCTCCTAAATCCAAGCAATGGGCTTGAGGTTGTGTGATACATTAAAATGTGCTCCACTAGCATCTGCAGAGTGACTCTGGAAGTAATTGTTGATACTTCAGCCATTGTTTTGAACATTTTCCAGGGAATGTAATGCTTTTAAAATAAGTTCTTTTATCAGATGCTTTCCAGGAATCTCAAAAGTAATCCGCAGTGCTCAATATATAAAACAATATATGTTGGTAAGAAAATAGCACCGCCTCGTATGGTATATTTAAACATCCTGCCAAGCATAACACAGTGCAATAAAGCCAGACTGTCACTGGACAAATAAATGTCTAATGGGCATAATTTATCTTTAAGTTATAGCCTCATCACTATAGGAAATGCAGAGAGAGTTTTCATTTGACCTCCAAGGAGTGCCAGTAAAGAACTAAAATTGAATAACGCTTCTCCACAGGAAAAATGGAAGTAAATTAATTTCCCTCAAAAGTGGATAAAGTGCATGTATGATTTGCGGCCTACCAAGCAGCACATGACCATGTGTGTGTGGTGCTTCAGAGATTCAGGAAACTCTGGAATTGCTGCCTGGGGAGTGGGGGTGGGGGTGAGGGAATAAGGCAATGGGATACAGTTGCCAATTTCTAAATGGTGGCTGGAGAGTTTCTGGAATTACAAATGATCTCCAGACAACAGAGATCAGTTCCCCTAGATAAAATGGATCTTTTGGAGGGTGGACTCTATGGCATTATACCCTGCTGAAGTCCCTCCTCACTGTTTACCCTCAAAATCTCCAGGAATTTGACAACCTGCAGCTGGCAACCATAAATGAGAATTAAACACCGTGCAGGCCACAATTCTTGTGGGGGGTGGGGGCTGCATTAGGTCTCTGTTCCTCTATTGTTGGGTTTTGTTCCTATAACAAAAGCTTTACAAGGGATACAAGTGTCAAGTTATTGTTTGTTTCTATATCCACATATGTCTACGATGGTTGGATGAGAAGTTAAAACTAATTACATGGGAGTGAGAGCCACTACTAGAGATGGGCACGATCCAAAAAAAATTAACGATCCAGTTGATCATGGATCAGCGCCAACAACAATCCCGCATTAACGATCCACACCGATCATCTCCCGTTCCCAAGCCGTGGATTGTGGATCGTGGATTGTGGATTGTGGATTGTGGATCGTGGATGCCAAAGCAGGGCACGCTGGTATTCCCAGCTATGTGGGAAGGTGGGTGGTGGTGGCGGCCGCCGGGCCTGGCGGGCGTGGGGAGGTGGCGATGAGCCGCCTCCCCTCAGGTCCCATTCAGCAACACAGGAGGTCTGTGTTTGGCTGTCAGAGCTGCCTATCAGGGTTTGCAGGGATGAGATTGGAGTGCCCATGGCTACAGAACACCCACTTCCCCCTCCCTCCCCTGGCTGTCTTCTCCCAACTGGTGACTGCTGCTCCGTGGTTGGAAGGAAGCCCAGCTGATCAAGGAAAGCTGGGCTTCCATTTGGGTTTCCAGGGTGACAGAAGGAGGGCAAACAGTGCTCAGGCTTTCCCCTGGCTCTGATGCCTGGGGAATAGATTGCTGGTGCCTGAGTGTCTGGATCCCTGATCCAAGCCCGAACACAACGATCCAGGCCTCTCCCAATTGCTGGATCGTTGACCGTGGATGATCACGATCTGCCGGGTCATGATTGTGCGATCACCATTACCGTGGTTTTTTTCCGATCGTAATGCGGATCGTACCCATCTCTAGCCACTACTCCTGTTAAAGCAGTGTTTTATTTATTAATAGTATTATTTTAAAGCTTCATAATAACATAGACAAAATACACATTACATTAAGGAACAAAATGTCAGACAAAGTCTGATACCAACAAAAAAAGTCGCCAACATTTGAAAAAAGGGCCATTTTCTGACTTCCTCCTCTAAAGCAAACAAACTCAGATGCTCTCGATAGGTTAATGAGGAGTGTTGTTTCGAGGTGGACTTAATGCTCAGGTTTGATGTGCATTTTGTATATGAATTTCTTACAGTGTTATATAACTTTTTCCAATTTGGAAGATAGTATCTATATAACTATACACTAAACTTCTAACTGTGCAATCCTAAACAGAATTACTCCAATCTAAGCCCATGAATTTTAAAGTAGAAGTAACTCTTCTTAGGATTGCACTATATGAACCTAAAGGGTTCCTATTGGATGATGTAATTCTTGGAACGATGTAGAAATTTACCTTTAGGGCTGATTTTTGCTGAAGTGGCCCCTGGCATGACCTGTCACTTTCATATAGTGCTGGATATGACATAATTCCCAGTGCAATATGGCAACATTCCAGAGAGCTCTGGAGCACAGTCTTCAGTTACCAACCCTTTCCCTGCGCCTCCCCTCACTCTGACCTGCCAGGCAAGAGGTGGCAGGGATGGAGTCTGAAAGCTGTGGATCTCCCCCACCAGGGCACTCATAACCCCAGGGGGGGGGAATAGGGGAAGATCCCTGATATTTACACTGGATGTGATTCACTGGTTCTACTCTCAAAAGCTTATATGCAAGGTGATGTCTACACTTATTGGTATCTTTTGTGAATGTAAACAATACTAAACTGAGATACATGCTGGTTGTTGTGGATTTTCTGGGCTGTATAGCCGTGGTCTTGGCGTTGTAGTTCCTGATGTTTCGCCAGCAGCTGTGGCTGGCATCTTCAGAGGTGTAGCACCAAAAGACAGAGATCTCTCAGTGTCACAGTGTGGAAAAGATGTTGGCAGGTCATTTATATCTACTCAGGAGGGGTGGGGTTGAGCTGAGTCATTCCGTAAGAGTTTCCCAGGGTGTGGAATGCTAATGGAGGGAGGCTTCACTATATCCTGAGGAGGTTCTTTTGCATATGGATTGGTGCTTGATGTGCTATCCTGAGGAGGTTCTTTTGCATATGGATTGGTGCTTGATGTGCTAATCTTCAGGATACAGTGAAGCCTCCCTCCATTAGCATTCCACACCCTGGGAAACTCTTACAGGATGACTCAGCTCAACCCCACCCCTCCTGAGTAGATACAAATGACCTACATCTTTTCCACACTGTGACACTGAGAGATCTCTGTCTTTTGGTGCTACACCTCTGAAGATGCCAGCCACAGCTGCTGGCGAAACGTCAGGAACTACAATGCCAAGACCATGGCTATACAGCCCGGAAAATCCACAACAACCATCGTTCTCTGGCTGTGAAAGCCTTCGACAATATATTGAGATAAATGCTATTTAAGCAAGTTAATTTCTTAACATTTAACAAGCCTTTTCTGTCCCAAAATCTGGATATAGATATACTTGTTATCAGAATACAGGAATGTATGCTCCTCCTATTTTCTATTTTCTCCTTTTAGTTGCAGTGAGGCCTACAAGTTAACTATATTCAGAAAGCAAGTTCCTACTTAATTTTCAACTGAGCCAGTGTGGTGTAGTGGTTAGAGTAGGATCTCTGGGAGATCTAGGTCTGAACCCTTACTCTGCCAGGGTTGCTCACTGAGTGACCTAGGCTAGTTACATACTCTCAGTCTAACCTACCTCACAGGATTGTTGTGAGAATCAAATGGAGAAGAGAAGAATGATGTAAGCCACTTTGGTTCCCCATTGGGGAGCAAGGTGGGATATATACTATCATTTCCCATTTGGTCTACTTATTTTGAGGTGGGCTGAATTGATAAAAAATATTTATACTGTCATCTCCCCCTGCTCCCACGCTGCAAGGACTCAAAATAGCTTTCAACAAATATGCCAATAGGTGTGGAAAGGTACATCATCAAAAACTCATCAACATTAAAAACTATCAGCGACATCAACTATCATTAATAAAACCTCATCTCAATCAATCACCACTGTTACTAACACCCCTTTCTGAAATATCAGAGAAATGCGCTCTAAAATAAGGTTTCTTTATGCCTTTTTCTAGGTGGTGCTAAGCTGTCCTGTTCTGGGAAGCCACCCTCCAATATTGGAGGGGCAACCAAAATGGTACAAGATTGCACTGAAGACTGAATGCTCCTAAACCTGGGTTTGAATGCTCTTCTGGTTGAGATCTGGGCACTGCAAGATCTGTTTGGGGGCCTGTAAAATGGACTGTCCTGCCGGGCCTTTGGCTGAGGCAATTTGTCCTTCCTGACTGCCCATGTCCCACCATCCCTGCCTGGATATGAATTTTTAATTTTTCAGCTGCTCTCTATGGCTAATTCAGCCTTTAACTGAAATTGACAGTAGAAGCCTTTTTATATTTGTAACTAGGGATGTGCGTTTCGGCATTCTGAATGCCGAAAGAATGCCGAAACAAAAGTGTTTCGGCATTCTTCAAGAATCCCGAAACGTTTCGGGGAATGCCGAAACGTTTCGGGATTGCCGAAAGAAAAACCCGAAACGTTTCGGGATTCTTTCGGCATTCTTTCGGCATTCGAGAATCGCCATTTTGATTTTGCTAGCCGTTTGCCTTAGCAAGCGGCTAGCAAAATCCTGCTGGAAGCAAAGGCTTCCTGCAGGCTCTTAGAAGAGGGGAGGGGGGGAGAAGGAGTGAATCACTCACTCCTTCTGTCACCCCCCACCCCTCTTGCAAAGGAGGATAGGGAATCCTGCTTTGCCTTGCAAATGCAAGGTGCAAGCATTGCATTGCACTTTGCATTTGCAAAGCAGCAGAGATTCCCGCCAAAACTAACAGGTAGGGGAGGGGGAGCAGGAGGAGGGTGGCTCTTGGAGTGTGGGTGGGGAAAGGCAGGGGACTGGGGACTTTAGGAGTCACCAATCCCACTGCTGCATTCTCATGCCAGCCAATAGATTTAAATCTTTGGCTGAGGCTGCAGCAGGGGATTTAAATTTGGAGCAAGACTGTCTGGAACACTTCTGTTGCTGCTGCTGCTGAGCTGTGACCGAGAGAGGAGAAGAAGAGAGACTGCACCTGGAGCCTGGAGGACATCTGCCTGGAGGATCAACTGTGCTGGACATCCTGAGAGGACACCTGGTAGGCCTTTTTAAAATTTTTGTAAATTTTTTTGATGCTGGGCAATGTGCTGCTGTGGCCTGCCTCTGCAAAAAGGTGTTGCAGTTTATTCTTGGCATGGCCTGGGGGACAGGTTGGGCAGACAATGTTTGATGGTGGGGTGGGGGTTTCAGCATTGGTTGTTGTGCTTGCCTTCTTTAAGCTTGATCCACTGTTTTAAGATTAAAACCAGAGTGTGCCAGCTTTGGGCCTACACAGGCCAGAAGCCTTTCTTCTGGCTGGCTCTCACAGTTGTGCCTCACAATCTGGAATGGTGTGGCTTGCCTTTCTGTGTCTGGTCCCCTGCTAGCAAGGATTCCCAACAGGCTCCGTCCTGATCAACTGTGCCAGCCTGTGGGCCACACACAGGTATGGCCTGGGGGACAGGTTGGGCAGACAATGTTTGATGGTGGGGGGGGGGGTTTCAGCATTGGTTGTTGTGCTTGCCTTCTTTAAGCTTGATCCACTGTTTGAAGATTAAAACCAGAGTGTGCCAGCTTCGGGCCTACACAGGCCAGAAGCCTTTCTTCTGGCTGGCTCTCACAGTTGTGCTTCACAATCTGGAATGGTGTGGCTTGCCTTTCTGTGTCTGGTCCCCTGCTTGCAAGGATTCCCAACAGGCTCCGTCCTGATCAACTGTGCCAGCCTGTGGGCCACACACAGGTATGGCCTGGGGGACAGGTTGGGCAGACAATGTTTGATGGTGGGGGGGGGGGGGGGTTTCAGCATTGGTTGTTGTGCTTGCCTTCTTTAAGCTTGATCCACTGTTTTAAGATTAAAACCAGAGTGTGCCAGCTTTGGGCCTACACAGGCCAGAAGCCTTTCTTCTGGCTGGCTCTCACAGTTGTGCTTCACAATCTGGAATGGTGTGGCTTGCCTTTCTGTGTCTGGTCCCCTGCTAGCAAGGATTCCCAACAGGCTCCGTCCTGATCAACTGTGCCAGCCTGTGGGCCACACACAGGTATGGCCTGGGGGACGGGTTGGGCAGACAATGTTTGATGGTGGGGGGGGGGGGGTTCAGCATTGGTTGTTGTGCTTGCCTTCTTTAAGCTTGATCCACTGTTTTAAGATTAAAACCAGAGTGTGCCAGCTTCGGGCCTACACAGGCCAGAAGCCTTTCTTCTGGCTGGCTCTCACAGTTGTGCTTCACAATCTGGAATGGTGTGGCTTGCCTTTCTGTGTCTGGTCCCCTGCTAGCAAGGATTCCCAACAGGCTCCGTCCTGATCAACTGTGCCAGCCTGTGGGCCACACACAGGTATGGCCTGGGGGACAGGTTGGGCAGACAATGTTTGATGGTGGGGGGGGGGTTTCAGCATTGGTTGTTGTGCTTGCCTTCTTTAAGCTTGATCCACTGTTTGAAGATTAAAACCAGAGTGTGCCAGCTTCGGGCCTACACAGGCCAGAAGCCTTTCTTCTGGCTGGCTCTCACAGTTGTGCTTCACAATCTGGAATGGTGTGGCTTGCCTTTCTGTGTCTGGTCCCCTGCTAGCAAGGATTCCCAACAGGCTCCGTCCTGATCAACTGTGCCAGCCTGTGGGCCACACACAGGTATGGCCTGGGGGACAGGTTGGGCAGACAATGTTTGATGGTGGGGGGGGGGGTTTCAGCATTGGTTGTTGTGCTTGCCTTCTTTAAGCTTGATCCACTGTTTGAAGATTAAAACCAGAGTGTGCCAGCTTCGGGCCTACACAGGCCAGAAGCCTTTCTTCTGGCTGGCTCTCACAGTTGTGCTTCACAATCTGGAATGGTGTGGCTTGCCTTTCTGTGTCTGGTCCCCTGCTAGCAAGGATTCCCAACAGGCTCCGTCCTGATCAACTGTGCCAGCCTGTGGGCCACACACAGGTATGGCCTGGGGGACAGGTTGGGCAGACAATGTTTGATGGTGGGGGGGGGGGGTTTCAGCATTGGTTGTTGTGCTTGCCTTCTTTAAGCTTGATCCACTGTTTGAAGATTAAAACCAGAGTGTGCCAGCTTTGGGCCTACACAGGCCAGAAGCCTTTCTTCTGGCTGGCTCTCACAGTTGTGCTTCACAATCTGGAATGGTGTGGCTTGCCTTTCTGTGTCTGGTCCCCTGCTAGCAAGGATTCCCAACAGGCTCCGTCCTGATCAACTGTGCCAGCCTGTGGGCCACACACAGGTATGGCCTGGGGGACAGGTTGGGCAGACAATGTTTGATGGGGGGGGGGGGTTCAGCATTGGTTGTTGTGCTTGCCTTCTTTAAGCTTGATCCACTGTTTTAAGATTAAAACCAGAGTGTGCCAGCTTCGGGCCTACACAGGCCAGAAGCCTTTCTTCTGGCTGGCTCTCACAGTTGTGCTTCACAATCTGGAATGGTGTGGCTTGCCTTTCTGTGTCTGGTCCCCTGCTAGCAAGGATTCCCAACAGGCTCCGTCCTGATCAACTGTGCCAGCCTGTGGGCCACACACAGGTATGGCCTGGGGGACAGGTTGGGCAGACAATCTTTGATGGTGGGGGGGGGGGTTTCAGCATTGGTTGTTGTGCTTGCCTTCTTTAAGCTTGATCCACTGTTTGAAGATTAAAACCAGAGTGTGCCAGCTTCGGGCCTACACAGGCCAGAAGCCTTTCTTCTGGCTGGCTCTCACAGTTGTGCTTCACAATCTGGAATGGTGTGGCTTGCTGTTCTGTGTCTGGTCCCCTGCTAGCAAGGATTCCCAACAGGCTCCGTCCTGATCAACTGTGCCAGCCTGTGGGCCACACACAGGTATGCTGCTTTGGCCAAGGTAACCCTTTTTGGTTGCTGGCCTGGCACTCACAGTTGTGCTCCACAATCTGGAATGGTGTGGCTTGCGTTTCTGTGTCTGGTCCCCTGCTTGCAAGGATTCCCAACAGGCTCCGTCCTGATCAACTGTGCCAGCCTTCGGCCCACACACAGGCCTGCTGCTCCGGCTTTGGTAACCCTTCCCGTTTGCTGGCCTGGCACTCACTGTTTTGCTTCACATTCAGGTTGTTTATCGTTGGTGGACCTCTTCTGGACTGGACTGCACTTGGTGGACATCGGCCTGCAGATCTCTGCGTGGAGGATCAACATTGCTGGACATCTGCACTGGTGGACTGGTAGGGTTGTTGTTAAATTTGGTTTTTGAGCTTATGTCTGCTGCTGTGCCTACCTGCGAGCATATGCTTTGGCTCTGTCTTTATGGCTTGGGCCGGGGGGGGGGGCATTTTCTGGTTGGGCAAGAGGATATTGTTTGGGGGTTAGGGGGGCCAGCATTGATCGCAGTGCCAGCTTTCTTTCATGTTTCATTTTTCAAGTTTGAGTGTGGGGTGGGCATGAACTGCTGTTTCACAGGACTAAAAAATGAGTGTGCCAGCTTCTGGCCTGCACAGGCCAGAAGCTCTGCTGGGTGGATGTGTTTTGTTTTGCTGCTGGTTGGCCCTAGCCTTTAAGGGGGGGGGGCTGACTTGGCTTGTGCAACGGGGCCTTGAATTTTGGGGTTGCGTGTGCGGCGTGTGGTGTTGACTCTGCTAACATTTCCAATTTTCTTGACAGCATCGTGGAGGAGAGGAGGACCAGCTGCAAGACCGCCTGAACATCGCTGGACTGCAGGACTGGTGTTAGTGTGAGCGAGTCCGGGTTGACATTTGGGTGGCCTTGGGGGTGGGTTCTTGCTAGCTTGGGAGGGGGGAGGCTCATCTTCAAAACACCACATCCACACCCCACACCGACATACCACAGATACATCGGTCCCGCTAAATAGTGTCTCTTAGGTAGGTAGGCCAGTTGGTAGGTGATCAGTGGATAATTGCCCTCAACATAATCATTAGGGAAACCGAGCCTAGTTTTTTTTAAAAAACTAAATAGGGACTCAGCAGGGAAAGCATTAGTGAGTGAGTGTTAGGTTTGAATTCTATATATATATATATATATATATATATATAAAAATTTGTAATAGCTGTCAATAGGCTTCCCATTAGTGCCCCCATAACTAGGGTTCCACTGCCCATCTCTGGCACACGTGGTGGTGCCAGGCCGGCCCGGGCATACTACTGTGTGAGTGTTTAAGGCTTCGTCACCTGTTATTGGGGTTTAGGGCCAGCTCAATTCCAGAGGAATTCAGCTGATTGGCAGGCTCAGGTTCCCTGACATAAATAGGGTTGCTTAAAAAGGCACTTGATTGTTCATCTCCAAGTCACAGAGCCACTAGAAACACAGATTTATAGCAGGTTAGTTAGGTCTTGAAAACAAAGTTGACCTTTGTTTTCTAAATCTTTTCTGATTAGTTAGGGTTGAATTTGGGAGGGGAAAGTATGTCAGAGAGGAAAGCAGAGAGGGGACCCGGGGGAAAGGCTAGGGAGAAATCTAGAGGGGAGGAGGGGAGGGGGAGGGGGACTGCTGCGGCAGCCCCTCCATCTGAGCGGAGGAGGCCCTCCCCTGCGCTGCTGCCGTTCACCAGCCTGGCTTCTGGTGACAGGAAGAGGGTTCGCAAGACTCTCTTTCCTGAGGCAGCTGCTGGAGGGCCACCCCCAACCCGGGTGCGTGAGGCAGGGGCTGGCACTGGGCAGGGGCCTGCTGCTGAGGCTCCTCCTCCTCCAGTGGTTGCGAGCCAGCTGCTGGAGGAGGGGCAGCATGTGGTGTCTCCTGGGATGGGCGCGGAGCACATGACTTTCCCTGCGCTCCCGCTCACCCCAGGAACCCGGAGGATGTTGGAGGAACTGCCCGTGAGACCCCCCCTGGGGCGGTCCACCCCAGTTTCCTCTGAGGCCAGCAGCAGGCCTCTCGCGGCTGTGCAGGAGGAGAGGACGCGGGAGGAAGAGGCAGAGACTGTGGTGGAAGAGCCCACATCTCTGCCCCTTCAGCCTCGTCCATCCCCACCTGCCCGGCCGAGAGTGGGACACGGTGTGTCCGGCCAGAGCACCTCACAGGAGGTGCCGCAGGGTGGTCCCGAACGCGCTTCTCCTGGGAAGCGTGGGATGCCCTTTTCCTCCGAACTCTGGAAGCACTTCCAGACAACGGAGGATCCCCGAGCAGCCCTGTGCCTGCATTGTAGGCAGCGCGTCAGCCGTGGCAAAGATGTGTGGCATCTCTCCACGTCTGGGATGAGGTACCATATGAAGAGGCACCACCAGGCGGTGCTTCTTCGGGAGGAGGGTTCGAGTGGCGCCGCACGGCCGCCAGCTAGCCAGAAGGAGGCAGGCTCCTCTGGTGCTCTCCTTCCAAGGGTACCTGCAGGAAAGGGACGCCAAGCCTCTCTCCCGGAGATGCTTGGTATGCAGGGCGCTAGTGTGCCCAGAGAGGGGATCCGGAGGGCGAGCAGGCGCATCACGCGCCACATCGTCAACATGATAGCAGTGGATGGGCAACCGTATTCCGTAGTTGAAGACTTCGGCTTCTCAGGGCTGCTCCAAGATTGCTTTCCCTGGTACGCCGTCCCTGCTCGCACGTCGTTGAGCAGATCGGTGGTGCCCTCGTTTTACAGGGCTGCCAGGGATCATGTGAAGGCACAGCTGTCCCGGGTTGCCGGGAGAACTGTGCACTTCACATCGGACATCTGGACCTGCCCAAGTGTGCAGCAAGCGTACCTCTCGCTTACTGCTCACTGGTGGGAACCCGAGTCGGTTCTGGGTGGGGGCCGGGGGGAGGTGCCTAGCACAGCTAGACAGGGAAGGATGCGAGACCGCCAGGCCGGCTACTGCAAGGCCTTGCTTCACGCCGAGGTGCTCGACGTGTCCCACACGGCGGAGAACATCGCTGCCACCTTAAGGAGACAGTTGGACGAGTGGATAGGCCAGGGACCCGCCACCGTGGGATGCATGGTGACGGACGGTGGCAAGAACATGAGGGCAGCGGCGCATCTAGTGAGCCGAGAGAGCGTCTACTGTGCCGCTCACAAGCTTCACCTAGTGGTGAGAGATGCGCTGGGGTTGGGCTCCTCGAAGGAACCCGTGGATACCCGGACCCGTGAACTCCAGTTACTTGTCCAGAAATGTCGGAGGCTCACGGGTCACTTCTCGCGCAGCGTGAAGGCCACGCACGAACTGCGCCAGACACAGGTCAGGACAGGTGTGCCAGAGCACGCTCTGATCACTGACATCAGCACTCGCTGGAACTCCACCTGCGCCATGCTTGAGCGCTTGGTGGAGCAGCAGGCCGCACTCCACGCGTGGCTCTCCGAGCACCGCGGTGCGAGTCAGGTGGGTGAGTTCAACCGGGAGGATTGGCTCACCATCACCCAGACAGTGGAGGTCCTGAAGCCCTTCAAGGACTTCACTGTGGCGGTCTCGTCAGACACGGCGACCCTCGGTCTGGTCATTCCCCTGGTGCACACGCTCCAGAGGAATCTGGCCACCCTTGCAGACCGGGTCGCGCCCCGTGCTGACCTTGTTCCAGCGGTGCGCGCATTAGTGAGAAGGCTGCAGCAGGGCATAGCTGCCAGGCTAACTCCTCTCACTAAGGAAGAGTCATACATGTTGGCGACCATGTGTGACCCGCGCATAAAGGGCACTTTCGCCGAGCGGGACGGGAACCTCACCCAAGCCAGAGACGGGCTCTGCTCTTGGGTGAGGCGCAGGCAGGCCAAGAGGGGACGCCTGTCGACAGGGGGGACGCAAGAGGGGCCCTGCCGTGCGGGTCCCTCTGACGCCCCCTCTGCGCAGGCCCCCCCCGAGGCCACCACCGGAGTGCCGATGGAGATGGAGATGCTCCGGTGGGCCCTCGTCCCCTCTGGGGTCGTGAGGACCGTGAGAGAGGATCCGGCGGAGGCAATGGTCAGGGACTACCTCGCGGAGCCCTGCGAGTCGCTCTCCACCGATCCGCTCAGCTACTGGGCCAGGAAGGAGTCGGTCTGGCCGGACCTCTCCCTCGAGGCGCAGCGGCTGCTCTCATGCCCTCCGACGAGCGTGGAGAGCGAGCGCGTCTTTTCACATGCGGGCGACATTGTCGGCCCACATCGCACTCGCCTTCTCCCATGGAGAGTCGAGCAGTTGACCTTCCTGAAGGTCAACTCTCGCCTCTTCGATTTCTCAGGACTGGACTTCCAGAGTGACTGAGGTGAGCCCAACTTGTGGCCTGCATCCTCTATGAGTCCAATCCTTTGGAATCGCGCTCTCCCCTGTATAAAACCCTGTATATACAGTTAAAACCGGCCAGTAGAGGGAGGGTGGTTAGGAACCAGTGGCAAAGGGAAAACACCCAGCAATTTGAAAGCCCCCCCCCAGGGTATTCAAAACATCTCCCATCACTGAGACATACCCTGTGGGACCAAATTTATTATGAAAAATAATGCCCCAGAAACATGGATTGCTACTGGAGGGAGAAACAGGTTAGATAGGGATTGCTTAGGTGTTTTGATCAGATGAAATCATTGTAAAAAAAATTGTAGAAGAATTGTTGTACTGTTTTTTGAAAGTTGATGTTCTGTTCATGTAAAAAAAAGGAAAAAAAACCAAAAAAAAATGTTGTGATTATGTTTTTTAAAAGTTGATGTTCTGTTCATGTAAAAAAAAGGAAAAAAAACCCAAAAAAATGTTGTGATTATGTTTTTTAAAAGTTGATGTTCTGTTCATGTAAAAAAAAGGAAAAAAAACCAAAAAAAAATGTTGTGATTATGTTTTTTAAAAGTTGATGTTCTGTTCATGTAAAAAAAAGGAAAAAAAACCCAAAAAAATGTTGTGATTATGTTTTTTAAAAGTTGATGTTCTGTTCATGTAAAAAAAAGGAAAAAAACCCAAAAAAAAATGTTGTGCTTATGTTTTTTAAAAGTTGATTGAATGTTCATGTTTAAAAAAAAAAATTTGATGTTAATGTTGGGTTTGCATGGTTGGGGGATGCGGGAAGAGTGGTGGATGGGCACCGGCCAATGATGATCTCTCACAGATGTTCCCAGGTAAATTCTGAGGCTGGTGTGGGGGTGGGGGGAGACCTCTGCAGAACTGCTCCAGAAATACCATTGTCCAGTGCCTTGGAAGTGCCCAGTTCAGCTTTGTGTGTCTGAACTGAAAGCACAGCCACAGGAAATGACATAGGTTCTGCTGGACCCTGTTGCAGTGGTTCCCCCCCATTAAGTCGTTTTATGGAGGGAGAGTTGTATTAGGCTGGTAGTTATTATGATCATCTTCTGTTTCCATGCCCTGTTGTGCCCGCTCACTATGTAACCTGTTGTAATGTTCAAAACTTTACTGTTTGTCCATTTCAAAAAAAAAATTGTGTTTAAGATTCTCTGATGTGTAGTTAATTGTGTTGTGTTGTGCTATGAGGGACAATAAGTGTAATATGTTGTGATTTGTTGACCACTTGTAATTTGAAAATGAGAAAATAAAGGTTTTTTAAACTTAATGATTGTGTGTCTGTGTTCCCTTCTTTGATGGGAGGTTGGTTCCCAGCATAGGGAACAATGGGGCAGGCTGGCCAGCCTGTTCCTGGGGTACTCGGTGTGGGGCAGCTGAGGGTGGTTTTGGTTCTGAGAGGGGCTGAGTGGAGGATTTGGGTCTGTGTGTGGCAGCTGGGGTGGGGGAACTGGGTTTGTGTGGGGCTGTAAGGAGTGGACTATGGGGGATGAGAGCACTGGTCGTCCCTTTTGCCCAAGTAGGCCCCTGCTACTGTCCTGGTGTGGGCTTCCATGCCTCTATCAGTTGCTGGCCCTCCTTTGCCATCTTTTTCAGAAATTTTCCTAGGGCTGCCAAACTCCTGGTTGGGCTTGAGTTCAGGTTAGAGAGAGTAGTTCCCTACAGATAAACTGGCTGCTTCCAAGGGCAATCTCTTTAGAGGGCAAATGCGGACCATGGATTCTGGGGGAGATCCCTACTCAGATTTTCCTTTGCACAAGTCCCACCCCCAAATTGCCAGTAACTTCCAAGGCCAGAGTTTGCCACCCCAGAGAGATCCCGTTCCCACCCTCTTAGCCTTGGCATGAAAGTTGTAGCCCCCATGGAACGCTTCCAGGTTCCTGATTCCAAGCCCAATGACACCAATGTAAGACAATCCAGACCTCCATCAAAAATGGATTTTAAGTAGCAGTGGGATTGGGCTGCATTTCAGTCATTCACATATCTGGTTGTGTTCCCAAACATTTAGCTTATGGTTTTTTAAATCGGCGTATGGCACTTAAGGACACTTTTAAATGGTTCTAAAAACATATTTTTATTATGAAGTATTTAATGTGGCATTGATCAAGGGCAGGCCTTTTGGCCAAATGAGCAGTATCAGTACAGTAAAATTTAGACAAAGCTCATAGGAGGAAAAAGCATTCACACTGTGAAGTGGGAAGAAAGTTTCAATTTACATGTACCATGGACTCCGAAAAAGACATGTCCAGACCAAATCAGGCCTGCTTTCTCCCTTGAAGATATCAATTGATGATAGTGCTTATGTCACATCATGAGAAGACAAGGTTCACTAGAAAAGACAATAATGCTAAGAAAAATTGAAGGCAGTAGGGAAAAGAAGAATACCCTAGATGTGGTAGATTGACTTCGGTTTGCAATACATGGACAAGGTTTTTGGGATACTGTGGAGCTCAATATAATTCTAAAGTACACCACAAGTGATTTGAATGCATAAAACATACAGACACATACACATAAAATGTATATACCCCCTCCCCACCAAATTAAAGGTTTATCTTATGCCCCGGTTTTCTCCCCCATGGGAACCTAGAGTGGTTTACACATTGCTGTTCTCCCTTGATTTGTTTCACCCTCATCACAACCAGGCTAACAATAGACAGCTGCTCCATGCCTCACATTGGAGTGACTCCACCGATGGCCTTCTTAGTTGTATGAGGGGGTGGAGGGGGGGGGAGGAAGGAAACAACGCACTCCTGCCCACTCTATCTGGGGCCTAGGTTACCAAATTGCTTGGCCTTGGCAAGGAGCCAGTGGTGGGGCGGCACTGGTTCTGGGGCCCCGTCAAGAACATTTGTCCAGGGCCCCAAAATCACCTAGACTGCCTCTGGAAAACACAACACAATTGTTTACTTAGGCTGAGCCAAGAACATCCATCAAGCCTACAAGGCACAGAATCAGAGTCTGCCAGATTCTAGACCAACTCTCTAGCCATTGCACTACAGTGGATATCTAAAAATTGTTCATACCCCCACCAGCAACTTGAACATTTTTCTCCAAAAGGCACACAACTTGGCTGGGTCTCAAAAAGGACTATGATGCATGGGCCTGTCAATGCATACTGGTACTAAGGCTCTGGCCGGGGGGAGGGGGGCATTGTGCCAATGCCACCCTGGCTTTGGAAGGGGACAGTAAAATAGAAGAAATAATCTAGCTTCAGTGCCTCCCCCCCTTCTCTCTCTCTCTCTCTCTCTCTATAATGTGAGTGAAAACATTACTATACCATCACTGAAGCCTACAGGATACATAGGGTCTGTTCACACACGCATGATCATTTAATGGCAATGCTCTGGCATGATGATGTCTGTTCTAGGAAGTGATGTGATCATCACACAAGGCTGGGGAGCACGCACAATTCACAGCAGGCAGATTTGGGCCACAAGGGATCCTGCTTTGGCCTGCAGGGCCCAAATCAGCCCACTGCAAAGCACAGGCATACTCTCAGGGCAGCCAGATGACATCAGTGACATCACGGCAGCAGCCCCTGGAGCGTACCTTGAAGGCTCATTCACTGACTTTCCCCCTTCGGGGTGATAGGTGAGAGTGGGGGATCCCCCACCAAGGGGAAACGGATCCCTAATTGTGTCTGAGGTTGTGGAAATCAAATGGGTCATATTGCTTCTGTCTTTGAGGGACTTACATGCACATTATATTTAACTCCAGATTTCTTGATTGTCAAGGAATGCATGTGGTGGGGGGTGGGGGGAAGGGTGGGAGAAGGGCCCCTGAGGGTGAGGGTGGCATTTGGCATGCAAAATGCCACCCCTGGCAAGACAAGCCTCTCCCAGCTGTCAGTGGTAGAGATGAGAGCAGAGCACCCACTTGGGGAGGCCATGAAATGGCCCCCCCAAGTGGGAGCAGGCTGAGCCTTGGTGGGGGGATGGGAGGAAGGGTGGGAGAAGGGCCCCAGAGGGTTGGGGGGGGGGATTTTGTTGCAGTGGTTCCCCCCCATTAAGTCATGTTATGGAGGGAGAGTTGTATTAGGCTGGTAGTTATTATGATCATCTTCTGTTTCCATGCCCTGTTGTGCCCGCTCACTATGTGACCTGTTGTAATGTTCAAAACTTTACTGTTTGTCCATTTCAAAAAAAAAATGTGTTTAAGATTCTCTGATGTGTAGTTAATTGTGTTGTGTTGTGCTATGAGGGACAATAAGTGTAATATGTTGTGATTTGTTGACCACTTGTAATTTGAAAATGAGAAAATAAAGGTTTTTTAAACTTAATGATTGTGTGTCTGTGTTCCCTTCTTTGATGGGAGGTTGGTTCCCAGCATAGGGAACAATGGGGCAGGCTGGCCAGCCTTCTCTGCGGGTGGTGGGGGGGTCAGGGGGGTGGTTGTCTGTGTGCCAGGGCAGGTGCTCTTTCCCAGGGACGATTTGGCACTGCCACCATTGTGGCACCCCTTGTCTGTGCAGAACTGCCCTGGGAAAGAGAGTTTAGGGGTTCCCAAAAGGGGAGGGCAGGCCAGCCTGTTCCTGGGGTTATGGTGGGTGTGGGGCAGGTGGGGGTTGATTTGGGTCTGTGAGGGGCTACTGGGGGGATTTGGGTCTGTGTGTGGCAGCTGGGGGGGAATTGGGTTTGTGTGGGGCTGTGAAGGGTGGACTTTAGGGGCTGAGAGCACCTACTTGGGGAGGCCATGAAATGGCCCCCCCAAGTGGGAGCAGGCTGAGCCTTGGTGGGGGGTGGGAGGAGGGGTGGGAGAAGGGCCCCAGAGGGTTGGGGGGCATTTTGCATGCAAAATGCCACCCCTGGCAACACAAGCCTCCCCCAGCTGTCAGTGGTAGAGATTAGAGCACCTACTTGGGGAGGCCATGAAATGGCCCCCCCAAGTGGGAGCAGGCTGAGCCTCGGTGGGGGGTGGGAGGAGGGGTGGGAGAAGGGCCCCTGAGGGCTGGGGGGCATTTTGCATGCAAAATGCCACCCCTGGCAAAGGAAGCCTGCTTCTTCATTTTTTCCCCATAGGAAATAATGAAGAAGATGCTCCTTTATGGGAGGATGGGGGGACCTGCTTTGGGGGGCCATAACATGGCCCCCCAAAGTCCAATCTGTCTGAAACTTGGGTGGGTGTTAGAGAAGGGTTAGAGGAAGGTCCCCACCAATTTTGGGCTTATTTGGTGGGAAAATGCCTCCTCCAGGCGTCCTGAAAGACGGAGGCATTTTCCCAGCAAAAAAACCCGAAAGAATCCCGAAAGAATGCCGAAATAATGCCGAATCCCGAATCCCGAAAGAGATTCTTGTTTCGGCATTCGGCTAATGCCGGTAGAGAATCTTGTTTCGGGTAATCCCGAAACAAGAAAGCCGAAAGTTTTTTCCTTGCACACCCCTATTGTAACTATTGATATTGATATAGTTTTATTTTAATGTAAATTATATCAGTATGTTTCCATGTTGTTGTGACTCGCCGTGAGCCTGCTTTTGGGGAGGGTGGAATATAAATGAAATATGTGAAAAAAATATTTAAATCTGTTTATCTCGAATCTTCTGTCCATCAAATCCACTGGGTGACCCCCCCCCACACACACACTCCTGCCAGGCTATAAAAATATAGGAAGAGGAGAAAAGTTCTCTTTGTCCATTTACTCTGCACCATAATATTGTAAACCTCTATTAGGCCCATTCCCCTTAGCTATCTTTTCTATTTCACAAAATGCAGCATTTCTACTATCTTAGCGGGCAGGCACCACAAGATATAGTGGAACTGTCATCAAACCATCATTGGCAACGTTATGTGGCTGCACAATCTCCTTTGATTTTTTTTTAATTAAAATATTTTTTAGTGCCATTCAGCACTTTCTTATAAAGCTTCATGATTCCGTGTGTTTTCAGCAAAGAAAAGATTTCAAAATGTTGTGTCCAATCTCAACAAGGCTAATAAAAGTTAATTATGGAAATGTGCAGGTTTCCTGGTCCATTATATGATAGCCTTCTGCAACAGCATACAATTTCCCAGTTAAGATTGGCGCCGGAGGGAATTTAGCCTGATTCATCACCCATTTTAGCTAGCGGGTTGATCATTATAAATGACTTTATTGACCCATGGTTTTGTTCAGCATCATATGCTTCAGTGAGCCAAGCAATCAACAGCTGCTAAATGCAAGTGTGAGGCTATAACAGCACATACAAGTATTGAACCGGCAGGTTGTTTGCAATCACTACACCCAGGTTGTTTCAATTTGCTAAGTTTCTCCTTAGTGGGTAAATTTTCTTCCTTGAACAGCAACACCTCCCATTAGTTGCTTCCACTGTTCATTTCCAACACAGGTCAGCCCAGCCATTAAAAGTGTTGTGAACTGCTTGTGAACAGGCCTTTTTGTACAGAAGCTACTTTATACCCGCTGATAAGTATGTAGGATAAAAAAGAGTCCTTTCCGAATACTATGTCCATGAGCACTGCAAACCCGTCAGATCCTCCCATTATGTATGCTCACCATATTTTCTAAACAGGGACAACACATATATTTTGCATGCATGTACACTTTTGGTACTGAAGCTGTACACACAGGCAAAATATGCATGTTGTTTCTGCTTAGTCACTATGGCAACCACATATTTCGGGGAAACTGTGGGCAGCACACACTCCTGATATGCACAGTTGTCCGGCTCCTGGTATAAGTGGACATGATGCCTGAAAAAGACTATGGAGCATGCCACATTGTTAGATGTTGCTCCCTGTGCTAAATTCTAGGGTTCTGACTGCTGAAGAAACAAACTAGAGTCTATTTACAAAATGGCTTGGCTTAGTGGCAGTGGAGGCTTTCACAATAAATTGAAATCATGAAGCTCTCTACACGAGCAGTTTTTCCTTCCAGGAGCATCAAATTTATACTGGCACTGGTTCAGACATTTCTGTTCTTTGATTCAGCCTACATGTGGGACCTCATCGTCTATTTGTATGGATGTTAAAGAGATTTTTCAAATTTCTGAAATCTTTCTTCCTCCGTAAAATAGCAGAAGTGGAAATGGGGCAAATGGGAAAAACTTTTGCATTTGTGAATACCTTCTTTCCCCGTACAAGAATGAGTCCTGCCCTGACTCTTTATCCCATGTCAGCTATTATTGACAAGGTGAATGCCTGAACCAACCTTGGGATAATAAAAAAAAATTCAAGTCTATGTGCTCCAACACAACAATGAAAAATGAGTATATTTAAGACTCACGCACCAAATGTGTGTACCCATCCAAACTAGTACATATCTGCGTATGCTACTACTTGAAGTTACCACCCTAAAAGCCAAGATTGAAGAGGCAGTTATGGAATTCCTGCAACCCAACGCTTCTGCGTGAACGCTGATAATACCAGATTCATTTTATGTATGCTTAAAAAGATTTATTTATTTATTTATTTTTGACTTTTATAGCCTCCCCACATATCCAGCAGGCTCAGGGCGGATTACAGACACATAGAGGTTAAAATATATAAAAAATAATTATTATAAATTAA
Organism: Eublepharis macularius; assembly: GCF_028583425.1. Classification (NCBI taxonomy): domain Eukaryota; kingdom Metazoa; phylum Chordata; class Lepidosauria; order Squamata; family Eublepharidae; genus Eublepharis; species Eublepharis macularius. The sequence goes on from NC_072796.1 coordinate 23,466,884, forward strand.
CAATCCTAAAAGCACCCAAGTTTACACAGATTAAAATACATATATAAACATCGACATAGCAGCACAAAGTTCCCCTGGCCATGGCCCTTTTCACACTACTTCCTTGCTCCTGGAACGTTACGAAACGTCACGCAAAAAATGCGGAAGATAGCATCTTCTCGCAAGAGTTTTGCGCAATGTCGCGCAAAACTCTCGCAAGAAGACGCTATCTTCCATGTTTTGCACGATGTTTCACAATGTTCCAGGAGCAAGGAAGTAGTGTGAAAAGGGCAAATATTTAAATCATTGTCAGAACATCTTTGCAGTAAAAGATTTTTGAATGGGGATATTGGTGGTGTGGAGGGCCCAATCCATCATCAACCGGACGGGGGGCTTTGCCTAGCACCGCCCATATGCCTGGTGGAACAGCTCCAGCTTGCAGGCCCGGCGAAAAGATAACAAATCTTGCTCGGCCTTGGTCTCATTAGACAGAGTATTCCACCAGTCTGGGGCCAAGACCAAAAAGGCCCTGGCCCTGGTCGATGCCAGGCGGGCCTCTCTGGGGCCAGGGACATTTAGCAGATGTTTCTCACTAGAATGGAGATTCCTCTGGGGTTCATATGGGGAGAGGTTGTCCTGCAGATATGCCAGTCCTAGTCCGCATAGGGCTTTGTAGGTTAATATCAAAACCTTGAACTTGATTTGGTACTCCACCGGTAGCCAGTGCAGCTGACGCAGTGCCAGTGTTATATGCTCATGCATCGGCAACCCCATGATAGCCTCCCCCACCCTCTTTGGATATGTACAAAATGAAACAGCCAATCACATTTAGTTGGCTATAAAAGTTCAGCGCGTCCCTAAGTTTTCAGATATCCATATTCATCAGGAGGGCAAGAAGCAGACTCCTCCATTCTGCCTTCACCTGCCATGCGGCACCCCAAGTTCCTCTTCTTCCTCAACCTACCAGCTTCAGACAAGCACAAAGCATCCAGGAGGGCTCTCCTTTAGCATGTCTGGTCCACGATGCAGCTAACAATCCCCGGCAAGGACCACTTACATTGAACTTTTATCATTTTTATTGGGTTCTGATTTGGAAACCAATTTTGCCTCAAAAGCAGGATAACGATATAATAAAAAAGTAAAATATATTATGCTACTTTTTACATATTGTTCCAAGTATAGAGGACTGTGCTTATTAAGGATCACTTTAAATTTTTCTTCCACACAAGTGATAAATGTGGACCCAGCCTTGAGCCTCATCGGGAAAGGCAGGCTATCAATAAGGTAAATAATTCCGTGGAAACAGTACTCAGATATAAAAAGTAAAGAGTCCAGTAGCACCTTTAAGACTAACCAACTTTATTGTAGCATAAGCTTTCAAGAGCCACAGCTCTCTTTATCAGTCTGACAAAGAAAGCTGTGGTTTTCAAAAGCTTATGCTACAACAAAGTTGGTTAATCTTAAAAGTGCTACTGGACTCTTTAAAATTTTGCACCTTCAGACTAACTCAGCTAACTCCTTCAGATATAAAATGTGGCACAGAATTTTTTTGCTACCCAATTTCCATTTTTATTCTAAAATGATGGTTGTAGCAGGGATGTTTTTCAGAAGAAAGTATTCACCAAAGTGAACTTTTTATAGAAAAGGGTGTAGGAAAATATAGCAGAGTTTGTGCAAAGATTGAACATTGGAAGTAACGAGAATAGACTCACACACACTCCAGCGTAGCTCTGTAAGAATACTTTACTAAAGGATAAAAATAGGGTTACATTTGGAGAAAATACTAAATTGCTAAGCTGACTACATCTTGCTAGAAAAGTAACTTAGAGAAGACTAGAGACTAGTAGGACAAAGAGCAATAAAACTTCAGTATATAGCATCACTTAATTGCCCCCACCCCCAATAAACAAGTTGCCCAATAAAAAATTCTAATTCTACTTCATTATACTTAGTGACTCCCCTTTCTATGATGGGAAACTTACTGGAAGCCCTAATGGTTACATTCAAAGTAAGTTTACTAATTAAGTAGGTAACAAAAACAGTTTAAGTCTTTCATGACTGAAATGAAAACACTAGCTAGATTCCCACAAAAGCTTTCTGTCCTCTTGCAAATTCTGACCTGAGAGCAATTGGGTTTTGGACATCATTTCCTAATGTTGGACAGTATTCCAGTAAAGTTAGACTCCGATGCATTGGAGAGACAGGAGTAAAGCTCATACGCATTCTCCAAGGGCATTGTAACTCCAGTTGCCAGAAATGCAGTCTTTGCGATGAGGCAAAGGGAGGGACTGAACAGAAATATGATGGTGTCAAATCATATAATAGGCAGCATTAATCAGGCTTCATTTTGGAAACCTGGACAGAGATTTAATTCTGTGACAAAAACAGAGAAAAGTACTATTCTGTTGGTTAATATTTTTCCTCAGCAAGCTCTGCCAGAGCAGGGCGGAAACTGGTTTCACTGTAAGGGAAGCCTGATTCCTAAAGAGATTATTTCAAATTTCTCATTCTGGTTGTTTTCACCTGAAAAACCCTATATTGCTTCTGCTCTTTTCCCTTGAGCATATCAAACCCAGGCTTCTTATTTTTAAAGATTTTTTTTTCTAATTCCTTGTTTCTCATAAAACCTACACATTTTCAGTAGTATTTTAATGTTCATAAATAAAACAGCATTAAATGTTATAGGTCCAACTGATGTACATGATTTGTATGATATAAATCACCTACAACAATGACCCCCAAAATGGTGACTAAGAGTATTGTGGTGCCAACTGATGTGTTTCTTGGCATCCACCTGTTTCTTGCACAAAGCAGATCCTTATCAATCAATCAATTCAATTTATTCAGACAAAGACCAGCACAAATCTGAATAAATACGCAATACAATAAATCTGAGATTTTTTGGAATCAAGAAATTTGGAGCTCTATTCAAATCTTCCTGTCATTTGATGTCATAGAGTCTCTGTTTAACCAATGCTTTGGCTTGATCATAGCCTGTTTCAAGTACAGCTTGAGAAGATAGATCCTTATCAAATGAAGGCTATATTCTGTCTTTTCCTCACTGTATCCGTGTATGGGGGTTCATCAGAAGAACTCTGAAAATCTTATTTTTTAGTCTGACAGGAGCTACTATTTGAAAACAGCTTGGTTGAAGCCTCCTCATGTTGTATGGAACATGGCCAGGAGATACCATGGCAGCCATTTTGTTGTGGCATCCAGAGTGGTGATAGTGTTCAAGTCAAAGCTGACATGGCAACCCCTGATGGTGTTTTCAAGGCATAAGACTAACAGAGGTGGTTTGGCATTGTCTGCCTCTGCAACCCTATTTTTTGTTGGAGGTTTCCCATCCAATTACTAACCAAGGCTGACTCTGCTTAGCTTCTGAGATCTGATGAGCTCAGGCTCACCTGGGCTATCCAGGTCAGGGCATGGCACCCAGAAGAGTTCTCAAAGTTCCGGGAGTGCCCAAAGGTTCAGTAAGGCTGCTGGGTCCAGCCATATACTATAAATGCACAGATCAGTCATCAAAGCCAATTGCAAGAAGGAAAGGAGAGGAATTATTTTGACATGCATATAAACATTTTTTTAAAAAAATAAATGAAAGTAGAAACATCAAATTTGTCTTGTAATTTGGTCAAGCTGAACAATTTTGTAGAATAGTGTTCGCATAAAAAACTGAATTAACAATTAAAGTGACTTATGGAAAGATGGTGAAAACTTAGTCCTTCCCTAAAGACATGCTAGGCTTCCAGAGCTCTAGTCACTGGTTACCCCTGCACCATGTCTTGAATCCTATAGAGCAACTGTCTAAAGAAGTGCATGGATATGGTTCCTTCTTGCTTTCACCCTTCACACAGAAGTCCCTTGAGACCTCCAAAATGCTAATGATTAGGTATATAGGTACAGACAAAAGCACACATGGGCATTTAGGGATATCAACTACAGGTTGGGAAATTCTTCAAGATTTCAGAGTGGAACCTGGAGGGGAGGTCTTGGGGAAGGGAAGAACTTCAACAGGGTGTAATGCCATAAAGTCCTCTCTCCAACACAACTATATTCTCCAGGGGAACTGATCTATGTACTCTGGAGTAGACATGGGCATGAACCAAAAAAATTTAACAACTCTGCAGTTCGTGGTTCGGTGCCGATGACGATCCCGAGGTTGTGAACTGCAACGAACATTTCCCATTGCCAAACCGGTTCAAGGTTTGTGGTTCTTGGGCGTCAGAATGGCCCCGTTGGAATTAGAGAGCCCATATTCCTGGGGAGTGTTTAACAAGCTCTCCTCCAGCCATTACCTAAGTTTGGTCAAGATTGCAATAGTGATCCAAGCTCCAATTAAACTCTCTGTCTCTTTCCCCAAAGGCTAGCAAGTAGCAAGCAACAGCTCTGTCACACTCCACTGCTCACTGAAAGTGAAACCCAGCCTGGGAGCCCACAGCCTGGGAGCCCACAGTTATTTATAAGCACAGGTCTCATTGAGCAATGCAGGAGGTCTGTGTTTGGCCATCAGAGCTGCCTATCAGGGTTTGCAGGGATGAGATTGGAGTGCCCTTGGCTACAGAACACCCCCATCCCCCTCCATCCCCTGGGTGTCTTCTCCCAACTTGTAACTGCTTTGCAGCTCTGTGGTTGGAAGGAAGACCTGCAGATCAAGGTAAGCTGGGCTTCCATTTGGGTTTCTAGGGCGACAGAAGGAGCGCAGACAGAGGTCAGGCATTCCCCTGGTTCCATTGCCAGGGGAATTGATTGCTGGTGCCTGACTGTTTGGCTTCCCGAACTGCGGCCGAATGCACCGAACCAGGCTTCTTCCAAACGCTGGTTCATTGGACGAGGACAATCACAAACCGCCGGATTGCGATCATGTAATCGCCAATTTCGTGGGTTTTTGAAGTTCGTAATGCGGTTCGTGCACATCTCTACTCTGGAGAATGGTTGTAATTCTGGGAGATCTTCGGGTGCTGATTGAGGGCTGGCAACACTACTACGGTTGCCAGATGTCCAGTTCTGAACCAGACATTCTAGTATTCGTGCTTCCTGTCTGAGAGCAGAACCACAAGTGACAAAAGGCACAGACTGGACACTTGTCAGCTTCCCTCAAGTTTTGATGGGAAACGTAGGCAGCTTGGCGGAATGTTGGACAAGTGACAGTTGAAAACTGTCACAGTTGAAAACTCCATTGGACAGCAGTCAGAGAGCGAAGCTGCGAGACCAGGATGCCTACATTTCCCATCAAAACTTGAGGGAAGCAGACAAGTGTCCAATCTGTGCCTTTTGTCACTTGTGGTTCTGCTCTGAGAAATAAATTGAGAAAACACTGGATATATAAATGTCTGGACTTTCTAATTAAGAGTTTCAAGAATCAGGCAGTTCCAAAGGGACAGACAGGGCAAGGGAGATGGAAGGGGAGGGAGGACAGATGCACCAATCTTACAGTTTCTCTGTCCCATTATAGGTAGATTCGGATTTCTGTCCATGTAATATGTTTTGTGTACATTGTTTTTACAGTGTAATGTTTTATTCTAACTCTGTCATTCTTCAGTAACAAACAGCAAACAATCATACATTTCAAGCACTCTCAGGATTTGATTGCTTAAAAGGTAATTACCATTTACTTTGCAAAGAAGAAGGCAAAAGCCCTCCTCCATGTGTTTTATTTAATCAAGGACTGATGCACAGCTCTTATAAAATTGTTTTGACGACCTTTAAGTGTTTAAGATGTTTCTTCAGGATTTTCCCAAAGCCTCATTTTTCTGTTCAAAAGAACTTATTCATACACATCCCATTTCTTCCTCTGTTTGGAGCTAAAATAAGGACTATGTAAACATTGCATGCACATGAACATGCAGCATGTTAACTGTGTGTAATGAGAGCACGTGTTCCCCATGATGCATATATACCACACATAATCACTATATTGTGTGAAAGGGGCAATGCATGGAAGATTCTGGTTCCTGTAGATGGAGGCAGTATGCACATAGAAGATCCACATTATCCATTCCACGTGACATAACAATGGCATTTATCTGGTACATCTCAGGGACGTCGTGTGCCCCATATATATTGATGGTGGGCTCCCTATTCATCTTCAGAGGGCTATGCTTTCACTTTCATCTTCAGCATGTTTATCTGAAATTAACAGTGAAATCCTAAACAGAGTTCCTCCAGTCTAAGCCCATTGGTTTCAATGGTCTTAGACCGGATTAGCTCCGCTTGGTATTTCACTGTAAGTCTTGATTCACAACGTGCATGGGTACTACTCGACTTACCACTTAAGTGCCTTTCCAGCTTTCATTTGTATAAAAGAAATGTGTGGAGGGGAAAGGATTGGGTCACATCTGCTGGTCGCACAGCTGGCCCTGCTCCTGACCGCCACCTGTTCCAGCTACCATTTGCACAGTCGTGTAATGTAGTCTGATGTGTGCATAGTGTAAGACTAGGGAAGATGGAGAGTCTATGCTCAAAGGACCTGAATATATTTGGAGGCATTTGCATAGGCTTTGAATACACCAACATCAGAGGAAAGGCCAGGAGGTATGGCCAGCTTCTTCCACCAATTAATTGTATACCACAAACATCAGAAAAGAGTTGGAGTTTAACTACACGTAAGAGTCATCATTAAAAAAAAAGTTAGGCTTTATTTGGATTTGTCCAACTGTTGAGAGTGAACTTCTATAACTCGAAGGGCTTGCATGAAGTCATATTGGTTGAGCTGGCTCTTCTGCCTGATGTTCTCTTTAGGTCCTCTCCTTTGCACATTTTATGGAAAGAATAACAGAAAAAGAATTTGAATTTCCCATGGCATTTTGGAAGAGAATGAGCTAGAGAAGATTGTCTGAAAAAGTGAAAGCTATCCTAAGCCTGCAGAAGAGAGGGAGAGGGCACTCAGAGTTCCTCTAGATGAGATCTCTTATGCGAGGACAGTCAAGTGAAGGAGGACACAATGTTAGCTGGGAAATGTAGGAGTTAAAAAGATGGAGCTGAAGGCTTCATCAGTTTTACCTTTCCAGAAAGAGCCAGAGATCACTCCTTCGAGGATCTCTTTGCCTCCCCAACTGGGAGGTGAAATAACATAGCCTTTGGGGAAGAGAAGGGGAAATTAGCAAACCCTTCAAGGAGCAATCAGTTCTCTATAAAAACCCGGCTAACGTTACGTCTCCCTTCACTTGAGCATCTGCGTGTTATGTGTCTCGTTTAGAGCGACCCTCAGTTCCAGTGATTCAGTTTCCAAGTGATTCTCTGCCATGTTTGGTGTTTTGAAATGCTTCAAGAGGTGAGGGAGCGACAACATTTATGTACATGCACTGACAGTACAAATCTAGAATAAGAATCTTAGAACTGATGAGTCTCCCTTGAATCAAATGTTCACCGAGATAGCTCATGATCATTATTGAGCCAATTTAGAATCAATCAAGTTGTGACAGTTGTGATGTGACCCACCCTTATTTGCAACTTCATGCACATCTGATAGTACTTAGTTTATTTTGTGAGAGGAATTGTGAAAAGAGAACAACAGGTGCTTCCTGCTGTATTGCTGATGGTTTATTAATTCAATTATATACTCCATTATACATCTGTTTTTGAAAATTAGCAACACAAAATAAAAGCTTTGTTGCTTTCCAGTAGGTAACACAACAGCACCCCAGATAGAGTACCACACTAAGCCAAACTTATCTGGACTTCAAAAACAACACAAACTAAAACAAAAGCTCACTTGAAAGGGTTTGCTGTGTGTGTGTTTTGGCATTTTGTTCCACTCAGATAAGCAATTACAAAACATTAGGAAGTGAACTTCATGAAAATGGAACATAAAAGTAAACTGTAAGCTTTCAGATCTTTAATGGGAGAAGAGGGAGAAAGTTTTTGCCAACTGCTTACAGCGAAGTTTGTAGGAGTCTTTACATTTAAGTTGAGTTAGGTTCATCGGGAAACAAACAAAGGCCAATAAAGCAAAGGAATAAAGAATGAGATACAGACTCTGGAAATTTGATAACAGGGAATTAAGGATGCTTCTGAAATTCTCACTGAATTTCTCTCCAGATCTTGGAGTTCAGAAACAAGAGTAGGTAATTCAGAAGAAGAGCTGACGTGTTAGGAATTCACCATTGTTACAATTACATTAGCTAAACAAATTGCATGCACAATTTTTTTGTTTACTGTTTCACCAGTGCATACATTTGCACATCAGTAACACACTGTGTGCATGCATGCCCAGTCTTAATCCAAACCCTATCAAGATTGTTGTTGTGGGTTTTCCGGGCTGTATTGCCGTAGTCAGCCCATGGCAATACAGCAATTACCTACCCAGCCCGGAAAACCCACAACAACCATCATTCTCTGGCCATGAAAGCCTTCGACAATACACCTATCAAGATTCTTTTTACAGGATTTTATGAAGAAGGTTGCAGTCATAACAGAGAAGAAAAAGAATACTATGGAAAACTACACATGCAGTGATTGTAGAATTCATTCAGTTTGATTCAATTCTAGAATTAAGTTTAGAGCTTTTCCTAGTGAAAGCAGGAATGGGAAGCAGCACAGAAGGGTGTTCTGGGATACAGGAATACCATGCGGAGAAAATCAGCTCATAAAATACAATCAATATGTTGAGTGCATGACCCTTTGGGAGCCTGGGCCATTTCCAGACGGCTTACCTGCCTCCGGAACGTTGTGCCATGTTGCGGGGAAAACGTGAAATATCGCGTTTTCTCACGCGAGTTTTGCACGATGCCGCGTGACATCGTGCAAAACTCGCGCGAGAAAACACTATATTTCGCGTTTTCCCCGCAACATGGCGCAACGTTCCGGAGGCAGGTAAGCCGTCTGGAAATGGCCATGGTCTGGAGATATGTCTCCCTACAATGGTGTATGAGATCTTATCCTCTTCTAAGCTCTTTGCGCCTCTAGCCAAACAGTCAATTGGGAAGGGGAGTGCAGGCCATGCAGTAACCACATCCTCTCCTCCTCCATCCTAAAATTAGGCCTGAACTATGAGAGGAAGAAATGCAGCAGAACTTTCCCCAAACAATCCTAGAAGAGACAATAATAATAACATTCAATTTATATACCACCCTTCAGGACAACTTAATGCCCACTCACTCAGGGCCAAGCTACACATGACGAATGACACTTGAACGGCAAGTGGATTGAGTGGAGGGCAAGTGAACAGGGAGAAATACACTTGCCGTTCAAGTGTCATTCGTCATGTGTAGCTTGGCCCTCAGAGCAGTTTACAAAGTATGTCACTATTATGCCCACAACAAAATACCCTGTGAGGAGGGTGGGGCTGAGAGAGCTCCAGAGAACTGTGACTAGCCCAAGGTCACCCAGCTGGCTTCGAGTGGAGGAGTGGGGGATCAAACCCGGCTCTCTGGATTAGAGTCCCATCACTCTTAACCACTACACCAAACTGGCTCTCTTCTGAAGTGTGTCAAAGGAAAACTTATAGGACCAATTTTCATTTCCATTAGCGACTGGCTGTTAGGTTATATCCGAACACCTCCAGGGCTTCCTTTGCATATTTGATTGGAACCCTTCATGAAGTATATAAGGAAACAAGATTCACTAAAATGGAATGTATGCAACGTATGAGCGCACATGCATACCATCCTCAAATGAGCAGTTTGGAGCCCTACCTGGAGGTATAATAATGACACAGGGATCATATTGTGTTTTGCTTTCAGCCAACAGGACAAAATATTGGAAGGCCTCCAATTTCTGCTGCTTGCCTTTGGTGTTAGCAGAAGGTTACAGGTGGCAGAGAAAATTGAATAAGGAAAGTCCTCTGGCTCAGACTCGGCAAAGCTTAACAAAATAGCTCCGAATACTCCACCTGTAGGTTAAATAATTGCAGCTTGCTTTGAACCTCAAACTTTGCAAACTTTCCCGTGGATATAAGAAAGTAATTAATTATTGACTACAGCAGGCAGCTGACCAGAAAGTTACATTTCTGTGGATAGATGTTGGAAAGCCTCAATAACTGTACAATACCTAATGCACTAGAGCTCCTTGACAACTACCAGAAACCGCAAAAAAAGGCACAAGGCTAAAAATAGAAGGTATAAATAATTAAAAGCATTGCAATGAGTTGGCTGTTGCAGTAAACAGCTTAATTTTCCAAAGTACAATTGTGCCAAAGGAGGATAATAAGCCTTAAGAACTTCTTCATGCTATCAGCTCTTTTGCAGGCACCTTTTGATGTATTTTTATACTCTACAGACGTTATGTCGTTCGGTATTGTCCATGCAATGTTCTATCTCCGAACGTAATCAGCATTTGAGCAAAACAGAAGTATCTTTGGTTGGGCTCTGGAATTAAAATAAAGGCAACTGTAACAGTTATCTTCTTACTCTTCCTTTCTCTACATCTTGAATCGCTTTCCCTATGGGAAACAAGAAATGCATTATGGCTTGAATCCTGCGGCAAATCTCCTGTCAGAAGGGTTTCTATCTGTAGAACAAGACTTCTTCACCTCCTCCTTCCTTTTGCAGCCCGTAATGATCCCCAAAATGCTGCTCCTGGGAGACAGAGGACCTGCTATTAATGAATTAGGAGTGACTATTTACAGAAATCTGTAAGTAAGTTGTACAAATAATGCATTAAACTGCTAATGTTGTAGATACGCTTCTCTGAGCATTCTCCCCAGAAGAAAGAGCACAACTAGGATAGATATCTTCTCTTGATGATTTCCAAAAGGGAAGTTATACTGAATGAGCCCGTTTCTCAAGATACAATACGTCTGTACTCAAGGTTGTTTGGTCCAGTAATTCATTAACCACCCCAGTGTTAATCACACCATTCCAGTAAATTGCATTATAGTTTGTAAACTTGGAGCTTCACAGAGGACACATTACTCCAATAGGATGGCTAAATTCAAAATGGACCTATGTTACTAGGGTCTCTAATCATATTGCCCAGGGGTTTATGGCAGTTTGGTTTGTTGCAGGTCTGGTCCCTGTGCATGTTTCTCTGTTAGGTGACTCATTGCTGTTGGTAAACAACTGTCTCAAGTTAGGAGAGCTGGTGAGAACAAAGTGGTTAAGTAATTGAGCTGCAATGCAGTACTTTGCTAGTTCGAATCTTACTACTGCTATGAACTCACCAGGTGACCTTGGGTAAGCCGTTCCTCTCAGCCTCAGCTCCCCAACTGCATTATGGGTATAATAACATAGACTTTGTTCACCACTCTGAGTGGGACCTAGGCTGTTTTCACACTGCTTACTGGCCATGGAACATAGTGCTGAGCTCCTGGAATGATAGGGTCTTCCTGGCCAGCGTGAAAATGGCCCTAATTGTCCCAGAAAATCAGTATATAAATCAAGTTATTGTTATGATTATTATTGACTGTCTCTAAGCAAGGAAGTAGGATTTCCCCACCACAGTTCCTTACAAAAGGCCTATTAAATTGAACTTGTCAGTCAAACCTAGAAGACTTTTCGCTATTCTGAGGAACTCCCCCCACCCCACCCCCGATGGAGAGTATTCAGTCAGAACAGGTCTATTGGATTTAATACGCTCTTTTACTGCTCACAAACCACTGGAGGTCACAACGCGTATATATTCCTTCCTATAAACATAAACTTTAAGTTCTATCCTATTCCATCTTCAATCTTACAAATCAATTCTTATACCACAATTGATCTTACCAGCAGTTCTCACAGAATTCAATGTCTCAGGTCACGACGAGAACCAAAATAGAACCCTATTGATCCTTGTTGTGTTTTAGGACTTCATCGAATCTTACTGGCAGAGCTTTGCCCTAGGACCAGACTTCTCCAGTATGTGAATTCTGACCTTTTTATACATAACTTGTGGATCCCTCAGTGTTATATCCTCCTTTGATTGTTTCGGGTAGGTTGCAGTAGATTCAAACCTTACTGCTGCAGTATCTTAGTGTTCTACAATAGATTCAAAGCTTACTCTTCGATTGGTTTCCCTTGTGTGTCCCAAGTCCTGGATTCTAGATTATATCAGCCTTCAATTGCACCATGTATTTGCTTCTTCACCTCTATTTTGCTATTTATTCTAAGCAGGGTTTTACAGCTATTGGGCCAAAACCTGCTTCTTGAATATCACTTACAAATGCACTGGTTACATGAACCATCTCCCCATAATATGAGATACACACATGGACATTACATCATTGAATATACTCTTTTCATGAATTTCACAGCAGTGAACACGCATCACTCCATTTAAGGGATGACTGTAGCATCATTGTCAAATTCAATTTATAAACAGGGCTTTCCTCATATTATTCTTTGTGGTTATTCATGTTAGGTTTTCAAACAATATTTAATTAATTTCTCCCACAAGACAGCCAATCTGGTGTAGTACTTAGAATAACTGAAAAGAATCTGAGAGACCCTAGTTCAAATCTGCACTCTGTCATGGAAGCTCACTAAACATCTGTTGTAGCACAGTGGTTAAGTGGTTTGGCTGCGAATCAGCACTCTATTAGTTCGAATCCCACTATTGCCATGAGCTCAGTAGGTGGCCTTGAGTAAGCCACTCGTCTCAGCCCCAGCTCCTCAGTTGTATTGTGGGGATAATAATAACTCTAACTTGTTCACTGCTATGGCTGAGGGCACTAATCTGTCTAGAAGAGTGATATATAAGCACAGTTATTATTAGCTGATCTCTGCCATCACACACCCTCTGTCTAACCCAGGGCCGGATCTAGGGTTGCCGGTGCCCAGGGCAACCCCAGTCTAGCCGCACGTGCATGTGCACTTGCACACGCAACTTCTGTCACATCATTATGCAGGGGTAGAGCGTGCCGCCAGTGGAGCAGCGGCAGTGAGGGTGGCTGGGAGGCGGCCGGCTTACTGCATGCTCCCTATCCTGCAGGGTAGGTGAATGGCACGGGTGGCCACTCAGCTGCTCATGCTGGCAGCTGCACCCGGCACCCCTTCTTTGGCAGTGCCAGGGGCAGGCTACCCCCCCCACCCCCCGTCGATGCAGCCCTGGTCTAACCTCCCTTACATTATTCCTGCTACAAGCATAAAATGAAGAACAGGGGGAGAATGTTGTTGTTCAAAGCCTCTTTGGATGCCAGCAGGGGGAGAGAATGGCGCCTAAATTTAGAATTTAAAATAACGTTCCATCTTATTCACAGTGTTAGACCATGAAGCCAGCTTGTCTTGGGTTCTCTAGTGGCTTACACACTCACTTGCTCAATGCCCTCTTGCTCTCTACATAGAACAAGCAGTCCCTAATCAAAAGAATAAATATGCTCTGACAATTCTAAAATGTCATATTCAGAATCAGAAACCAGAGGGAGAATATTTCAATCTTCCAGGATATTCTGTTGCTGATCTAAATATGCCCCCTGTCCCCTGTAAAAGAACTGCAAAGGGAGACTCCAGCAAGAAACTGCAGAATTAGAATTCAGTAAGATTATAGACAGACCTGAACTGACCCGACCTGACCAACCAACAGATAGATAGATCCAAACAACTTGACAACAGATTGTGACTGGGCAACAAGATGCAAGCTGAACCAGCAGGTGCTCAAGCATTCTTGAGGTAAGCACGGAGAGGCTAAGGGGAGTATCTTTCAATATATGTAGAGAGAAGAGGGGAGAGGGAGAAGAGAGCAGAGGGGAAAGAATCCAGGATTGCTATCTTGGTGGTATCTTAAACAACACTAACGGACCACAATAGTATCAAGTAAGGCTCCTGCGCTTACCCAGGGGCCAATTTGCTCTGCTGGGCAGAGACTGGAAGAAGGAGTAGGGGTGCACCCCTTCTCTCCTCCCCCTTTCTTCCCAGTCATCCATTGGCCACAGCAGCATGTGAGGAGGCTCAAGGGAATGCTTCTCCACCCATATCTTCTGCTTCTGGAGGTATGGTGGGTGCTTCTGGGCTGATTCCCTCAGTTGCATCCATGATCTAATCACAGGCTGCTTGGGCAGGCTAGAGAGAAGAAGTTTTCCCTCTGGCCTGCCTGGAGCCCACCATGGAACACAAGGCAGTTTGCTCTGGGTTCCTCACTCACCCTACCTCTCTCTACGGCAGCACATGAGAGCAAAGCAGTCTCCTGGTTTTCTGATTGTTAGTTTGTGACAACTTTTAGTGGGTGGTTTGGAGCATTGGGCCATATCCATTTGGGAGGAGGACAGGGACCTCATGCTCTCTCGCCCCCCTTCTGGGAGGGGGTCCCCCTTAAGGGATCTTAAGGTGGAGCCATTTGGGAAAATGCCCAGCTTAGAGACATTGTCTGGCTTGATTCCCTGGTGGCAGAGAAACCACAAAGTGGCTTGTCCCCAGGTGGGATCACATTGCCTGCCATCTCATGGTTGCCTCCCAGCAGGCAGGATGGGAAGGGTGTCATCAGATGGCAGGCAGAGTCATCCAATGCCTGGATCTGTGTCCAATGCTGCTCCAATGGCTGGAATCAATAAAGTTGTGGCCATGTTTCACTCCAGCCTTTTGTGGTGGCAATTTGCCTCCTATCTCCCCTCTTATTTATTTATTTATTTATTTATTTATTTATTTATTTATTTATTTATTTATTTATTTATTTATTTATTTATTTATTTATTTATTTATTTATTTATTTCTGATTTTTATTCCACCCTCCCCACATTTCCAGCAGGCTCAGGGCGGATTACAAAATACATAAAGGTTAAAATATATAAAGCAATTATTATAGTTAACAATTCTAAAAACTTCCAATTTACACAGTTAAAATACAATTATAAATATCAACATAGCGGCACAGAATTCCACTGATCAAATTTAAAACAATTTCAGAGCACCTCTGCATTAAAGAGCTTTTAAAAATGGGGGTATTGGCGGTGGGGAGGGCCAAGCCCTTATCAACCAGCCAGGGGGGCTCCGCTTAGCACTGCCCATATGCCTGGCGGAACAGCTCCGTCTTACAGGCCCGGCAAAAGGATAACAAATCTTGCCAGGCTTTAGTCTCTTCAGACAGAGCATTCCATCAGGCTGGGGCCAGGACCGAAAAGGCCCTGGCCCTGGTCGATGCCAGGCGGGCCTCTCTGGGGCCAGGGACCTTTAACAGATGTTTCTCACTAGAACCGAGAGTCCTCTGGGGTTCTTGCCCCTGAGACTGCAATAAAAGAACTCTGGGCCTTTTCCCCACAAATAATTGCACTGTTTTTGTTCACCTTACCTATGCATGGGATAACATCCATCTCTCCTGTTCTCTAAATCATTGAATCAACTGGCTTGTGGTGGGTTCTACAGAAAGTACCTAACTTGAGCCAATGGGTTAAGAACTATGAACAAAAACGAAGTGAAAGACTACCTTTTCCGCAAATCTTCCCCATATGCAGTGGCACTGTAGTAATGCTTTAGAATTCTGACAACCTGAGGGAAGTCCAGTTGGAGTGAGTGATACTTCATTTAAGACACAAAGAGAGCAGAGCGGGAACAGGGCTTAAATAGTCACAGTGACAGTGTGCATTATCATTCTGTTAGAATGCTCCTCTAGTTTCATTTTGAGACACATCTAAGGAATTGTTTTAGCCATCTTTAAACATGTAGCTGCGGTTCATGTTTTATTTATGCTTAAACAGCATGCCCTAGACTATAATAGATTTCATTAGCTGGAGATCCAAAGTCACTTGTGTTTATCATAGCATCACTTCGAAATTCTTCAGAGGGAAGAGCGACGTAGAACACTGTAAGATTGTTTGTGTATATATGAGCATTTGTAATGGGATTACATTTCCCAACCAGTAAATAAGAGAACAGAGAAGCCAGGACTTCGCTAGGTAGACAAGCAAGTCGCCATGTCTCAGCCTCTGTTGTTATATGGGAATAACTTGACTGACCTTCATTTACAGGGCTGTCACAAGAGTCACTGGTGGCAAGCATCTATATGAAACACTTTGAACACTCCAACAGTGAAATCCTAAGCACAGTTACATCTTTCTAGGCCCCTTCATTTCCAGTTTGACTGAGGGAATTGATTTCTCTCTACCTGATCAGCCTGCTAGCAGGGCCAGCTTTGCTCCTAGCACAGACCAAAGTGGCATGTCACAGCGGGTAGAACCAGCTGTGACTGGTAGTGCACACTGTGAACTTGGTAAGGCAACGGCACTTCTGCTCAGTTGGCAGTAGGGCTGCCCACAGCCTGTTTGCCGGAAGTGTTCAGATCTCCTGATGAGATGCACCTGATCTGAAAAGTTCTTGTTATCTCCTCAAGGTTCTACATCTAAGAGAACATCAGTGACTGGTTTCATAGCTGAGAGAAGGAAGAAAGGAGCAGTGATGTGGGACTTCTGGAAAATTCCCAGAAGGAAGGTCATCTGGTAGAGCATCTGTAATTATGCAAGGATCAGTCAGTATTTTTTCACTTCACTTGAACTTCCATGTGTTCTTCATCTCGTCTTGTTTATAGAGACTCTATGATATAATAATAATAATAATAATAATAATAATAATAATAATAATAATAATAATAAATAACATTCAATTTATATACCGCCCTTCAGGACAATGTAATGCCCAGTCAGAGTGGTTTACAAAGTATGCTATTATTATCCCCCACAACAAAACACCCTGTGAGGAGGGTGGGGCTGAGAGAGCTCCAGAGAACTGTGACGAGCCCAAGGTCACCCAGCTGGCTTCGAGTGGAGGAGTGGGGAATCAAACCCAGCTCTCTGGATTAGAGTCCTGAGCTCTTAACCACTACACCAAACTGGCTCTCCAGTACGGAAGTAGGCTAGTATAGCTTGATCTACAAGTCAGCCCACCATGGCACAAAGTCAAACCACTAAGCATAATGCAGCAAAAGAATCCTGTGGGGGAGTGGGGGGGGGGTCCACCAGGGGCTTGATGATGCTCTTTTATTCCCTATAACTTGAAAAAATGGGTGGGGGAGAGTGCACATCTGACAGACCACAATCTATGGCTGAAGGCTCCACTAAGCAAGACGGGGCATAAAGTAAGCCTGAACAAAAGTCACCTTGTGACACAGGCTAGAAGATTCTGTGCAAAAAAAAAAGAAAAAAAAGTCCATTGGAAATTTGTGATGCACGGATTGAAATTTACATTCCGCATGTTGGTATTTCAAACCTCACTTGATATATTGACAAGAAAGTGAACAGCTGGTGAGGCAGCTATCCAACAATAGTTACTCCCCACACACTCGTTTTCCCACAATGAGCGATTCCAAGAAGCTGGAGAGCCTACTTTACAAAGCTGATGATTCTGCTTGTAAGAACTACTCATGCTTTCAAAAATAATTACAGCCAAATACTTCACAGGCACATTTGTGGAGTAGCTCCATGAAGCAAAACATTATTAATGTGTACCAAGAAAGTGACAAGGAGCCATTTTAAATGGAGTCAAGATCCTTGCACAAAGAGAAGGGAGTCTTTACATTAGCAGTTGCCAGTATGGTTTCTTCCTCTTGGAGTGTTGTTGTTGTTGTTTTTTAATCAGATAAGGAATCTTTGACAACAGATACTTTAGAAGTTTCTGCCTAGAACTGGAGGAGAACCTGTGCTGAAAACAATAAGATGGTTGTATCCTACATCAGAAGCAATGCAGAAGTGATTTTGTTGCTTTTCCTTCTCCACTGCAGCATTTGAGACTCCTGAGAAACTCTTCTGAAGGTTTCAAAGTCCTTAAGAATAACATGGGATGTGTTGATGGTGGTAAGGCTGAAGAGAGAATGTTGGGAATCAGCAGAAATTCACCCGCATATACTTGTTGGACAAGCTCCATTCACAGTAGCATAAGATCCAACTCAAGCAATAGGCACTTGAAAGAAACCTGAAGGATTTATCTAATTTTTTTTTTTAAAGATCCTTGCCCACTGGTTCACAATCTATTAAAAAATATCATATTGTGTACCTTTTCCCAACTCATGCACAAACATAGTTGAACTATCGAACTTTACTCATACACAACCAGGTCTTCTATAACCTGGAAAGTTCTATCAGGGTCTTGCCATAGCGGATGTTAATAACTTGCATTTGTGGGTCTGGGTCACAAAGGTCTGTGTCACCAGGCTAATGAACTTTTCTGCCCACTCCGTATCAAAACTAGGAGAGAGTTTTTGAGGCACGTTGTTATAAAAAGAAGACTTCAGCCTACAATCTTTACTTTCACTAAACTTTATATTGAGCTCCTACCCCTACTATCCCTATTCTATCACCTACCACCTCGATCAACTTCCTTTTTGGAAACCGCTCTGAAATCTCCCTATATCCCAAAACTCTATCAGGAAATGCTTCTCTTTCAGAACTCATGTTCTAGTTTTTCCTTCAAGCTGGGTGATTCTCAGCCTATTTCGAGCATATCTCCAGTGTATTTAAACCTATATAAGGTTTGTATCAGTCAAAGGATCCTGAGAACACTGATAATTGTGTAGGAAATACCTACCACCCCTCATAGAGCTATACTTCCTCAGGTTCCTTAGAAAGAAGGAACATTTATTAAATCAGTCTTGCCCTATAGTGCTTCTCATCGTTTTCTAAGAGCTCTGTCTAATCTGCAACTGCTGCTATGGAAAACTATCGACAAAAAACAGAAGGGCCTAAAATTTTTCTACTGTACACCATCAGCAGCAGTGAGAGAGGCAAAACTCACCCTCCACTTTCTATCATTTCTAACCACAAATACTGGCAGTATTTTTCAGCCCTTTTCAGACATTGCAACCATGGGTACCAAGAACCCATTGACAGTTATACTTTCTACCCATAATGCACCCAATACTTGCATGCTCCATTTTGTTGCATGAATCAGGGAATACGCACAAGGGTTTGGTGTAACCTGTGCAATGTTGTTAAATGCATAGAAAATCTTCACACTGCCTGATTCACACAAAATGACAATTGCCCCCCCCCCAGTCAGAATAAAAGACAGAGACTGTGTTGGGATAAAATAAGGGCCACTTTATTAGCTACAACATAACATAGCCTGTCATTGTGGCAAGGGATCTAACTGCTGTACAGGTCAAGCCCTGGGGTCACCCTGGACCTCCGCCTTGACCTGTCTGGGTGAGCCCCCATGGCCCCGGGTGTGTTGCATCCATAGGATGGCTGGGACCCGGCAGCCAGGCAAGTGGTTCCCCTTTGAAGCTCCGTCCCCCACAACCGTGGAGCCTGGGGGCAGCCTTGTCCAGGGTTGTCCAGGGTTCCCCACCAGGCAGTCTGCCCTCGCTGCTGGCAGCCATACAGCCTCACCAGCCGCTCTTGACAGACCCCCAATTCCCGACTAATGGGAATGTGCCAAGGGGGTCACTGGCCCGCTCATTTTATCCTATCCTGCCAGTGGCCAACTACTTAGAAACACCACACCGTCCCTGTTAACAACTCCCACAGTGCAAGGTAGGCGAAAAAACAACTCCCCTGGTGTGCCAATTAGGGAAGAAGAAAAAATTCCTACATGGCCCTTCTAAACAGCGACCGGCTAATCCTGCACTGCATAAAAGGAGAGGTGGGTGGGCCGAGCACGAAGCGACTGCTGAGAGTGAGGAAGGGCGGAGCAGGCTTATAAGCCTTCAGATACGCCCCCCCCCCAGGCGATACTCGGATGGCCGAGAAAGCAACTGCCTTTTCCCCATCCAGTGAGGCAAACCTGGCCCCCAGTCTTAGCAGCTTTAGCTGCTGACTGGGAAGGGGCCGCATTGTGTGTATCGGGAGCATTATTGGTAGCATCCTGGTATGTATGGTGCTAATGTCTGAAAAGGACTTTAGGAATGGCCAAATCTACTTCACATTTCCATCTTCCATATGACAAATATATTTGCTGTGACTTGGAACCAAATTGTTGCAACTGATTTATGCAATGCTCGTTCATTAGCTGCATTCAGCATGGCCGTGGATAAGCAGGATATGAATCTAAGAATCTTTAAAAATAGATCTGAAGAGCAGATCTGAAGAGTACAAATTCAAATGAACCTGTAACATGAGTCTGACCTGTTAAAGTAATATAATCTTTGTTTTTTTCCCTACTTGCCTTAAACCTTTAAAATTGACATACAGTCGAATAAGTCAATTAAAGGCTTTACAGGCTTATATGATAGATATGTTTCTAGTTCTTGTGCTATAAAGTAACTGACCTAAGGATCGTGAGGTCCAAAATCAATACTATAGTTCTCATTAGTGTATCTCAGTTTAGATTTTTTTTGGAGAGCCAATTCAAACATTCAAA
This sequence comes from Eublepharis macularius, assembly GCF_028583425.1. NCBI lineage: Eukaryota > Metazoa > Chordata > Lepidosauria > Squamata > Eublepharidae > Eublepharis > Eublepharis macularius. The sequence goes on from NC_072796.1 coordinate 23,486,998, forward strand.
GGGAGCTGGATGATTAGGGTTGTCTGGCTACAACTCAAACAAGAGGGTTATAATTTGAATGTGGTTTGCTTCCATGTGTGTTGTACCTCCTGCCAGAATCATGCAGTGATGACCAAGAGAAAGAGAAGCTAAATAAGATGACTGCAGCCACGGCTCATATAGCCGTGTCTAGCAGTCTGCAGAGGCCTGAACAGCCGACATTTTCTTTAATGCAGATGATGATTACGGATCTATAGACAGATTATCCTTGCACATAAGGTGCTCTGCATTCTGCGTGTACTTTGAGTAGGCTCTCTTCACTTCATTTCCCCCTTAATGGTGGTAAGGATAGAAACACAATGTGAGCCTCCACAGCAGGCCTATAGTTAGAATCAAGGGCCAAACTAGATGTGATGGTGTCCGTGGGTATGACACATAGGGCCAAGCTACACATGACGAATGACACTTGAACAGCAAGTGTATTTCTCCCTGTTCACTTGCCCTCCGCTCAATCCACTTGCTGTTCAAGTGTCATTCGTCATGTGTAGCTTGGCCCCCAGACGCCACCACCATTTTAAAGGAATTTAAAAATTTAAATTGCTGATAGGATCTGATCCTGATCAGGCCCCAACCTGCCCCCCCCCCGCAGATTGGTGGGGGAAGCATGGGGGTGGGGAGAAGTGTGTGCATGCACTCCACCGTCACAGAGGAATCTTGGTGTGCGCTGAGTGAAAACCGTCGCTTTGGAGGCAGTTTTCACTTTCAGAGAGCACACACCATGACTCCTTTCTTTGTCCCCTTGGGACTCAGCACGCACTGGGATTCCTCTGTGAAGGGGGTGCGCAGGACAGTGTGTGCAAGTGAGGTAACTAGCCCACTGTCCCCTGTCCCTAGGGATCCCATTCCCCCAGTGGGGGCGGGGGATCCCACACTTTCACCCTCTGCCCCGGCCTCCACTTACCTGGCCAGCAGGGGAGGAAGTCATGGGAATGTACATCCTAACCACACTCCCAGGGCAGCATGACGATGTCACTCCTGGTAGTGATGTCATTGTGCCACACTGAGGGCCAAGCTACAAGTGACGAATGACACTTGAACAGCAAGTGTATTTCTCCCTGTTCACTTGCCCTCCACTCAATCCACTTGCCGTTCAAGTGTCATTCGTCATGTGTAGCTTGGCCCTGAGAGCCCTCCCGTGCTTTGCAGCAAGCTGATTTTGGCCCCCAACAGGCCTGTTTTGGTCTGTTTGAGGCCAAAATCAGGCCACTGTGATGAGTGTACTCCCCCCCCCAGGCCTGAGCAATGCTGTCACTTCCCAGAAGTGATATCATCATGCAGGCACAGGGGCATGCACACACATGGGCCCAGCAATAAGGTAAGTACCAGGTCTCCTGCCTACCACCAGGAGGTTAAAGGAACCTGGTAACCCTACCTGCCCCTCAGCCCCCTGCACCCATACTTGGGCTCCTGTGACCCCTGACAACTCTATGGCAGGCTGACACACTCTTGTTTCCCTCCCTGACTTTTCAAATGCCAAAATGGCCACAGGGGTGGTAGTGTGGCTATTTCTGCACTTGAAAAGGCACAGAGGGAAGCAAGAGTGCCTCAGCTCACTACACTGTGGGCCTGATTAGCATTTTTAAATGACTTATAAATGGTGACAGCATTCACCTGTGGACATCTAGTTTGGTCCTGAGACCCAAAGAGGTGTAGATGTCAGAGTGTCAAACTAGGAAGACTCAAATTTGAATCCCTGATTTGCCACAGAAGTTTGCTGGGTGAACTTGGGCCAGTCAGTCTTTCATTCTAATATACAGTGGTTTTGGGGAGGATAAAATGGAAGAGTTGAGAAATGATGACCCCGGACACACCCGGGGTAGAGTTGCAGCATGCAGGGCAGTGAGGGAGGCTGGAGGCATGGCAGCCACCATGTTGCTGCTGAGACAGCCCATTCCCAACTGGCCAGGCGCCTGGGCCAGTTTGAATCTGTCCCGGCCAATCCAGGCCAGCTGGATGCCTGGGTTGGGGGTGAGGCTGGATGCCAGACTCGGGTGACCCACTTTCCCCTCAGGTTTGGTGCTCAGGGTTAAATGGGCCACCGGCTCCAGATGCTCCGCATTTTGTGGAAATTCCCTTAAGGAATCTTGAGAGTGAGGTATGGTGGTGCACACCCAGCGGGGGGCTGCTAGGCATATTCATTCCCAAGTGGCAGGGGATCCGCTCAGAGTTATACGCCCATGCGGATCCCACTGGTTGCCACTCCTCAGTTTCTCCTGTGGTTCATCAGCTGGCAAGTGGGTCAGCCAATGCTCAGGATCTGACCCCTATGCTTTGCCAATGCTGCACAAGCTGTTTTTTGTGTACCCTAAGAAAGTTGTGGCCTAAGAAAGTTGTGGCCTTCCCCTTTTCATCCCAAAGCATCTGTGTCTGTGGGTTTTTGTCGCCTGGCCTCCCTCCCCCACCCCCCGCCCCTGTCGCTGCCCCTCAAGGCTGTGCTGCAACAAACTTGTAAGCCACTTTGTGTCCTCATTGGGGGGAAATCAAGGCATACATAAATCATATTGGACTGAGGTGGCTTTAGTGGACAGGGAATCCTTACAGATCAGCAAGAACATAAATAACTCATCTGGCTTCTTGCATTTAACTATATGAAAGACTTTTTAAAATGTATAAGACAAACTCAAGTGTTTGTCAGACACTGGAAGGTGGGACCATATACATTTCTTTGTGAGCAATAAGACATAATCACTACGCTTTTCCTTATATTAAGATGGCTTCTAAAATTCACCTCACCCCAATTTTTCCATGTGTAGTTTGCCACCGCTTTCAGTTTGTTCCCTTAATTTATGTCCTCTCCTACCCCTAGGGTTGCCAATCACCAGCTGGGCCCTGAATTGCAGCAGATCTCCAGGTCATAGATATCAGTTCCCCTGGTGAAAATGGCAGCTTTGGATGATGAACTCTACGACATTATACCCTGCTGAGTTTCCTCCTCTCCCCAAACCCTGGCCTTCTCAGACTCCACGCCCCAAAGATCCAGGTATTTGGGATCCCAGAGTTGGCCACCTTACCTCCCCACACAATGTGTACTCACCTCACAAAAAGAAGTCTTGATGTAAAAGTATGTACACTTCTAAACAAGACTTTTTGTATGGAGTTTAAATCTGGATCGCTTATGTATGATCACAGCAAAATAGTAACAAGGGGAGGCTGGAGAACACAGAGGAACTGAAAGCTGTAGCACATGAACGTGTTCAAATTCAAAAACACTCCCGCTTAAACCTGGAATTCAGGAGAAGTGGAACAACGCACCTAAGAATGAAGATCCAGAAGAACAAAGCCATGGAACTAGAAAAATCCTTTCATCCGTACTTAGGTCTTTACAAATAATGGGCTCAATGAGTTTGCAATAAGGAGGTGTCAATATCAGTGAACCTTCCACAAGCTCCGTGGCTTTTGCTCTACTCCCACCACTATGATGCTATCCTCCTAAAAGATTAGGCGGGTTCTGTGTTGCAACCAAGCAACCATACACACAAGCATGGGAAACGCTTGTCTGAAAGTGCCCCACATCATAACCTCTAACGTGGAGGGATTTTCAAACCACTGATTGGTGTGTACATACACGCCTCCCCCTATACCCCCTCCCAAACACAAACAACCAAGCTGCCTTATCCTGCTGTGTGTGTAGGGTAGTCTTGTTTTCTCTTACTAGCAGCAGTGCTTCAGGGTTATATGAGATCCCGTCGTTAGAGATGCCAGGGACTGAACCGGGGGCATTCTGCATGCAAAGTTTATGCTTTTACTGCCTGGCAAAAAGGAAAAACTCAGATGGCCCCATGTCACAAATAGATTGTACTTCTGCTACTAGCCCTTGAGCCCATATTTTGCAATATATGAAAAGTAGCCTAAGATATAACAGTACTATTGATCTACAGCAGCTGGTCTGCATCTTTTTAAAATCATCTCCCGAAACAAAAAGCGTTTCTAGTTGATTAAAACTGAAGATACATCCATTCAAGCAGAATTTTATACCAAGTGGAAAGCAGGCTAAAACGCACCAAATGTATCTTTGGATGCAACCTGCTGAGTGAATAACACAGGAAGAAAGAGCCCCCTAATGGCTCCAAGGCAAGTGCAGAAAAAGAGTTTCTGTTCAACAGCATAAAGACAGATTAGTTCCCAAACATACAGACTGTCAGTTCCCAAACAGTCTAGGGAACACTGACTCAGTCTTGTCTTGTTCTGCACTTTGGTTTACCTGCATGTCCATCAAGGTCATAGAGTTTAAACGATAAAAAGCTAGCTTAAAATAGAGGTTTAGGACATTGCTTTAGTCACTGGGCCAATGAAAGAAGATACCGGAGTTGTAAATGGATCTTGCGGATGGTTCCAACCCATTTTAGCTTTGCAGTACAAGTTAGGCTGCATTTTTGTTCTAATTTCTCACAAACCACACATACCAGCATTTATTAGACAGTATCTAAGTGTGGGAGTCAATTACTATCCCTTCCTACACACTGACACTAATAATAATTCGAGATTCTCTGAAATGGAAGAAAAGCATTCCTGGGGAGAAATGCTCAGAAGAAAATGCTCGAGTTAAGACTTTACTACATTCCCCATTAAAGACAATCAGCACAACCACCAAGAATGAGCAGTGCATAAAAGAGAGAAATGTTTCATAAAGCTTCCTCATAGTCCTTCAGCTATATCAATTCTAATACAGGAAACCAGATCTGGTGTTAGTACTGTTCAGGACAGAATATAGAGCTACTTCAATAGTGAGAGATAGACCATCTCGACCCACTATTTGCTCTGTCTCGTACACCCCCAACAGCTCAAGTTTGAAAATGAAGCCTCTCAGCAATGAGAGGAAGGTTACCACCACCACATAAACCCAACGTTAGTTGCTGCAATCGTCTACATGCATAGTGAAGTCCATTGATTTCAAAGGACCAAGCTTGGTATGTATAACATACTACAAACGGAGATTTCTCCTCTCCTTGCCTCTCAGTATGACACACCAAAATTTACCCAGACAGTGAGATGCATGCAGAAGAAACATACACAAAATAAATTTCGACCCGAAATGGAGAAGACAATCAATGAAATGTACACAAGAAAGCCAGAGTTCTTGTTCAGTGCTGGTACATAAGAACACTTCAACTTGAGATGGATTGTGTCCTTTGAGATCAGCAGCAGCAAACAGCCACATCTTTGGTGGACCACAAATATATTCTGTATATTATATCAAAGCTTTGCTGCCTACCATTGTTTAAGTCGGCATCACACACCTTAAGTTCCCCAATTTTAAGGAATCTTAAAAAAAACCAACCCTTCTATATTTGAGTCACTGTTCAAACATACATCCCAATTCTTTATATGATGTATCTTTTAAAAATATTTATGAATGTTTTTTACTACATAAGATTGCAATCTGAAGGGATCCTACCTAGGAGTAAATGCCTCTGGACACAGTGGAACGTACCATATTTATAGAGCAGCATCAGGTTTCATCAATGCTTGACCCTTCTCCAAACCAAATGTCATTAAACTGGAGGGTTGACTCGATGCCTTCTTAAACAAGTATATAAATAAATTACAAAAAAATGTTGCGTCCACTACCCCTGATGTATTTTACTTATGTGAAGGTGGAGAGAAAGAGCAGTTGCAGTTCACGGAAGAGTGTTTACCCAAGCAACATTACTTGTACAGAAGTTACTGTTGTGATGTCACCATAAGATGTAAAATGTAATATCGTTCATCCAGCGCCACCTGGGAAAGTTGAAGCTGGTTGTGTGAATAGCCTTCTCAAAAGTGCCGATACAGAAACTCCCTGTGCCCCTAAGAACAAATCCTGCTAGTTGAAATGCAGTACACTCTTGTAGGTGCGATAGCAGCCTGTTAAGCAAATAATAAGCTGTATTTAAAAGACTATGCAGATCATCACAGCTGGGAAACCAGTCTACAAAACCCATCAGTGTCAAGCCACAACACTGTCCTTTTCTTTCTATCCAAAACACACCAAGCTGAGCAGCCTCCAAATCTGCACATCGATTTTACCTCAAGTTATTTTCCTCTTTAACTTAGGAGTCTCCACATAGCTAAAGAAACTATTCCTTTCCAAGCTGGGTGATTTCATAGGCAGAGAGAAATCTGTGTTACTTCTGCATGAAAATATACAGCAGGTCCGCTTGGCCGCAGACAGAATGCATATTATTATTCCTGGATCATTCATGGTCACCTGAGATGGCAAGCTTTTGGGATATGCTGATATGGCAAGCTAACATATCAGCTTTTGGGTAGTATTTTTAAAAAGCCAACTTCATGGGAGTTAAGTTCACAAGTGACAGGGTTTGAAAACAGGAACAGCAAACAATAATACCACCAAATATCTTACTGTGCTGCCTCTTTTCCAAGCAGCTTAACACGGGGGGGGGGTGGAGTGGGGGGGGAGATTGCCATGAAAACATTTCTCAAACAGTTAAAAATAAATCCCCGTCGTTTCACTATCTTTCTGATGAGGCAAGAAACCACACACACCATGATTTCTTTGATACAAGGAAAGATGAACTATTTATACAGACCACTTTTCTCTCTCACACACAAGAAATGGATGTCCAGCCTTCACAGACTGAACAAGAATGCAAAAATCCCAAGCTCCATACAAGCATCTACCTGAACGCATATCCCACATCCTCTGAACTTACCTAAAGCCTTCTTCGCTCTGCACCTTTGGTTCTGACAGAGGTTTTGGAAACGAGGGCTGCCAGGAATCTGCTTTCTATTGCAAAGATGTCGATTCCAAGTCAAGGGGAACTATTCCAATGTCCAGTCCTGTTAGCTGTTTCAGAGGTGTATAACTGGCATCTTTGCACGAAGGAAGAGAGCAGCTCGCTGAGTTGTCCACGGAGGGAGCTAGGTAGCAGGATTCTCTGGCTCCAGCAGTTACATACTGATGCCATAGTACATATTCTCTTCCTTTCGCTTGCTGCCTCGCCGCTCACTGTGCACTGAGCTCCGTCTGCTGCTGCATAATCAATCCAGCCTGTTTGGGATCTAATAGGCCTCCGCTGAAACAGCCAATCAATAGCTAGGGTTCAGCTGCTGCTTTCCCAGGGTCTTTTCTAGGAGAGCGACAAACCACAAGAGTGTTGCCAACAATCGGGCCAGGTAATGTTCAGAATCTCTCTCTCTCTCTCTCCAACCGAGAAACTGACACACAAATGCAAGGCAGGCTGCATTCAAAGCTCTCTCTGTCTCTGGGTGCTTTCTCTTAAGGAAAGAAAGAAACACAAACAGCTACCCAATTTATTGGGCTGCTTTAAGCAGATTGGATCAGGTTAGAGGATAAGAAAAATAGTCTGTCCATTTAGCACCACACGTAGCTGGGTTCTGTTAAAGTTGAATGCATGTACTCTGTGTTATAACTGTCTACTATCCTTATGCGCTTTTCCAGCCCGGCTTCTGGAACTGCAGGAGAGAAACAGAGCAACACATCCCTCCATACTCAAAGATGTGAGATGCAGATTCCCCCTTTATTCCTTCCTTGACACTCTACCTGTGCCTCTCTCGTTCATCTTCCTCAGTAGTCGCGCCTACCTCTGATACTTATTTGCCCAGCACAGTCCTTCATCCACAGAGCTGTACACTCCTGTGTTGGTCCCCAAATATTGTACAGCTGTCACCATCTTGGTCTCCTCCTCTTCCTTGCTCACAGGTCCCAGCGTGTGGCTGAGAAAAGGGGTTGACCAGAATAACACCACTACTTCTTGTAAGAGCTACTGTAGCGCCATGACTAGTTGAGCTGTGAAACAGGCTCAGATCTACTGGATCATATCTCACTTCCACCATAAAGTCAGTGGGGTGGCCTTAGATTAGCCACCATCTCTCAGCCCCTCCTCTGATGTATGGAGATTTTGTTAAACTATTTATTATACCTTGCCTTTCTCCTGCAGTTCATGGCAGTTCACAATTCCAAATTCAAATCACATACTACTGTAAAAAACAATCACAGTAGTATGTAAAAAATCACATACTACTGTAAAACTACTGTAAAATCACATACTGTAAAATCCCATCACCCCCTTCTGCAAGAGAATACCTGATGCCTAGACCCTGTCCTCCCTGTCCTCAGCTCCTTCTGCCAACTGCCTTTGGCTGCCCAAACAGCTGCTTCAGACTCCATCCATTGGATGCTCCAAATTTATCTGGTTAGGATCTTTAACATTTTTTCCTTGCAACAATTTTACAGCAGTGTCTGTGTTATCTCCTCTCTGTCTTCAGCCACCTGCACCATTAGCATGCCTGTGGAGCAGAAGAGAATAAGCTGTGGATAGGGAGGTGACTGGTTCAAATCTCATCTCAACTATACGCTCCCAGCCTCAATCATCCACCTGCAATCTGAGAATTACTATACATGTCTACCTTAAAGACAGTAATAGGATTACTTGTCAGTTCTAGGATGGCAGTCCATGGCAGATAGATCCCCAAACCCCTCACTGTGCATTGGATGAAAAGGTTTTATGTTAGAGATCCAGTAAGTTTATGGGTACATCCATAGATGAGTAAGTTGGCAGGAATGGGGATACAAACAAGGTGAATACACATGAGTAGGAAAAATCAGTCACAAATAGTATCAAAAATAATATAATGGAGTATAAACGCTCTAGAACCAATTAAGGGGATTTACAAAAATCAATTACAAATACAATATCAGGTGCACAGTAACAATAAACTATGTACAATGCAACCAGTTCAATAAGGAAGACGTCCGTAAGGTAAGTCCAGGGAGTCCATAATGAAAAAGACCTCTGAGCGGTTAAAACAGTCAATAAAGTCAATGACGCTGTGCTTTTCTTCCAGGTGGAGCTGTAGCCAGCGGGCTGTAAAGATTCAGCCCACGATGCCCGACAGACAGTATATTGTTTTTGATACTATTTATGACTGATTTTTCCTTGTTTGTTATCTTTTCGAGTAGGTTCCTCTTTTGTGCTTTACACAGGAATGGGGATACAAGCATATGCACTCTCATATAAGGAGCATGATTCCCCCCTCCCCTTGAGCAGTTAGCAACTAGGCGCGAAAATCCTAAAAAGTCTTATGGGAACACAATAGCTTTGTCTGGACAGAGAAAGGCAGAAGATTACAAGGAATCAAACTCCCTCTTTCCCTTGTGAAGAGTTACGGTACAGCTGCAAGGTCAACAAGCATACTTTCAGAGAGAAAAGGCTGGCAACTTTCTCTCAGCATTAGTACTTTCGTTTTTCGGCAGGCCAAGGATGGCATGAGTATAGTGGTTACATTATATGAGCATGGCATGAAAGCATACAGTATATCAATACAGTGAACAGATCGGTACAGAGAGCAGAGAACACATGAATGGCATGCAGACAATACATTACTAAAGTAATTTACATGAAGTGATATCAACATGAAAAACACTATACAGAAGCTAAGCTTTATTATTAGCCATTGTACTTAATCAATAGTGGCCTACTTTATGTACTCTCTGTTTTCAAAATAGTTCTCTCACAGCAGTCTATTTTCACTTATTTTTACCAGGAAAATGTTTACCCTCCACTCCACTGCTGTCCCCAGGTATTCTTGATAACAGCAACTCAGAAGTGCCATTAAAAAGCCAAGATATCAAATTCGCAAAGGGGATAAGAGAAATTTCTATTTTGTTATGGTGGAGGAGTCCATATCCTTTGTGAGGACAAGGCATCAAAGCCAACAATGGAAAAGCATTCTTGCCTAACCCACCGGTGGCATCCTCAGTGACAGATAAAAGCACTGGTTATCGGTCCCAGGTTCATTCATGCACCTTCTGGGGTTTCACGTCTTTCTCCTGATCTTTCTCAAGCCTGCTTTGCTGTGAAGTTTTTGGAAAGATTGCAGCAAAGCAGGATATTTGAATTCCCAGGTTTCATAAAGAGAAAGGGATATCATCACAACGAAAGGGGCTAGAGACTTACTATTGTTTTAAAAAAGACAAAAGCTGGGATGTAATGGTTTGCTGTTTGTTTTAACCTTAAATCTTTGCCTTTGGACCTTTAGTTCAGATCGTCCTTACATTACCGTAAACTTTTACCTCAGGAGGGCCCTGGTCCCAGTCAACACTCCTTATATTCCACTCACGCAGAGCTTCAGGTGTCTTCTACCTTACCCACGCTTATACCTCTCTTCGTAGACCTCATTGGTGGTTTTCCCCTCAGGTGCTAGGATCACCAGGCTGCTGGGCGAGCTCACTCTGGAGCAGGCCATGTAGAACTGCCTATATGAGAAGCAGTCCTCCCTCAAGTCAATTCCTGCCACCTTCAGTGTCTGCCCCTGGGACTTGTTGATCGTCATAGCAAAGCAGACCTTGAGGGGGAACTGCAGGCTCTTGAACTCGAAGGGGCTATCTGATGGGATGAATGGTATGCATGGTATGAACACCAACTCCCCCCAAGCGCTGCTGGTGAACAATGTGGTCTCAATGATATTCCTGTGGAGGGCTTTCACTCACAGTCTGGTTCCATCGCAGAGTTTGGGTGGGCTGAGGTTCTGGAGCAGTATCACTGGAGCCCCTACTTTGAGGAGAAGCTTCTGGGCTGGAAAGCCCAGTTGAGTGTGTTGAGGAATTCCAGGGTAGTGGACTGCATCATCCATTTGCACCAGTGAGTCCACAGATCTGTACTCTATTTCTGCCCCTTCAAGGCAGTTTCATTAATGATGGCAGCTTTGTCATTCTTGGGGGTCAGAATGGCACACTCACATAGCCAGTCCTTGAACTTCACTGTGGGCCAAGCTACAAGTGACAAATGACAAGTGACAAGTGGATTGAGTGGAGGGCAAGTGAACAGGGAGAAATACACTTGCTGTTCAAGTGTCATTTGTCACTTGTAGCTTGGCCCTGTGAGAGTGGCAATATCAGGGTATATTGTGGCTGTTAGATCTGCTAGGGTCGTCACTACTGTGCCCAGGCCTGCAGGGATGTCTCCCTTGGACTTAGGATACTCTCCATCTCCTATTTTTAGTAGGAGTTCAGAGAATTCCCCAGCAGACATCTTGCCTCAAGTGGACCCTCATGTTCTTTCTTAGTGAGAGTTTCCTGATGAGGGGCCACAGATATGATGCCTTGACACATGCTGTAACCTCATCAGCTTGAGTTCCCCTTGGGACTACTGGCAGTCTGCCAAAAGTCTCCAGCCAGCAGCATGGTGACTCCCCCCCATCACTCTATCATCACCCTTGATGGCCTTGAGGGTTATATTCAGTGTCTCAAAACACCTCTTGTCAGCTATGGTGCTCTCATTTTACTATATAATTGAGTAAGTGTGTTTCAGACAGCTCACTTTATACCCTGCTGCACCACCAGTGGGTGCTGCCACAGAGGAAAGCCCAGGTAACTCACCATATTGCTCCAGAAAACATGTTTTGGTGGGAACCCTAGGCAGGGAACAGGAGCAGAGCAGGTGGCAGTGCCCTCCCTGTGCCTTAACCTGGCTGGTATTAGGTGTGGAGCAGGTGGCAATGCCCACCCCACCCCACCTTAACCCAGCTGATATTAGGAGCAGAGAAGGGGGTGATGCCCACCCCCCCTTCAGCCAGTTGGATTAGGAGTGGAACAGGTGGCAATGTCCACCACCACATTAACACAGTTGATATTAGGAGCGGAGAAGGGGGCAATGCCTGCACCCCATTCAGCAAGTTGGCATTAGGAGTGGGGCAGGTGGCAAACCCCCCTCTGCCTTAACCCAGCTGGTATTAGGAGTGGATCAGGTAGTAATGCCCACTCTGTGCCTTAACCCAGTTGTTATTAGGAGCGGGGGAAGTGGCTCCCCACCTTAACCCAGCTGCTATTAGGAGTGAAGCAGGTGGCAATACCCTCCCCCCCTCACCCAGCCAGGATCAGGAGCAGAGCAGGTAGATATGCCCACTATCTTCCTTAAACCAGGCGGTATTAGGAGTGGAGCAGGTGGCAATGCCCACCTCCTGCCTTAACACACCTGGTAATAGGAGCAGAGCAGGTGGCAATGCCCACCCCCACCCTAACCCAGGTGGTATTAAGAGTAGAGCAGGTGGCAATGCCCACTCCTTCAACCTACTGGAATAAGGCATTTAGCAGGCGGCAATGTCCACCACATCTTCACCCTGTCAAAATCATGTGCCAAGCAGGCAGCAATCTCCGCCCCCCTTCAAACTGCCAGAATCAGGAGCAGAGAAGATGGCAATGCCTGCATCCTCTTCACACAGTTAGAATCAGGAGCAGAGCACGTAGCAAAGCCCATCACCTGCCTTCGCCTGTCAGGATCAATCGAGGAGCAGAAGGTACCCAGTAGGGAACAGATGGCAATGCCCACCCCCCTTCACCCAGCTGGAATTAGGCTTGGAGAAGGTGGCAATGCCTGCCCCCCTTTACTCGGCCTGTATCAGATGTGCAACAGGTAGCAAAGCCCACCACCCCTTCATGTTGCTGAGATCAGGTGTGGAGTAGGTGGCAATGCCCACCCCGCTCCTTCTCCAGCCAAGATCGGTGATGGAGGAGGAGGGAATGCCTGCCTGCCCGCTCTCCCCTTTCTAGAGCCCTTTCTAGTTCCCACAATGGGCTTTGTCTCTTGTCCCAAATAATGAGCTTACAGTTCCGCAGCACTTGGGCCATGTTGCTTTGTTTTGAGATGCTGCACAGGGGTGTTTGACCAATTCCTGTTTGATGTCAAGCGCTGTCCCTCAAGCACAGTCCCTTTTCGTCCTCACTTACTAAATAGATTTGCAGGAATTGGGCTTCCTGTGGAGGTGTTGGCAGCAGACTTCCGACCAAGTGATACCCCTATCCCTGAACTTTGAAGGTTGGAACAAAGCCATCTCCTAGTACCTGCTTGGCCCCAAATGATGTCATGTTGAAGCAGCCATTTTATTTCTGTCTACGCTCCATGAAATGTAACATACTCATAAGTATTTTAACTGGATTTAAAGTAGTTGTTTCCTTTACCTAATTTTTACCTCAGAACACACAGTTCCACAGCTGACCAATCAGAGAGAGGAGGGTGCAAGCAGGCAGGAGCCTGCCAGCCACACAGGAAAGCCAGGCCCCACAGGGAGATTGGCAACCCTAGTGAACTTTTAGGGGAAGACTAGGAGGTGCATGTGACCTCATGACACGTTCAATGACTCCCAATAGCAACTGCATACTCTTTAGAGTTTGGGAGGTGAGGACCACTCAGGCCGCATATGCAAATGACCTCTGTGTTCCAACTGTCTTGGGGGGGGGGAATGAGGTGTGGAATGTTGTGAGCCCCAATCAGCCCACATAAGCAAATGACCTTAAAAGGCTGGCCCAATCAGGAAAGAGTGGCCGAGCTGACAGTGGGTGGGGGCACAAGCAGGAACCATCCTGCCAGCCACACAGGGAAGCTGTGTTTTCCCTTTTGGAAAACACATTTTACCCCTTTTTACCCCCTTAGCGGACGGATTTCTTAAAATCCCTTCTTAGTGGGTGTTTACATCATTAAAGGAATGTTCTCTCCAAATTTCTAGGTCCATGGGTTTGGGATGGGGGTTGATGAGTCAGTCAGGACACCTGTCTTTATATATATAGATGGTAGTGTGGCAGGCCATGAGGGAACTTATGAAGTAAAAAAGAGGTCTTTTTTCTTTAAGAAAAGTAGAATTTATTTATAAGCACATTAGCATAATGGTTGCAGAGTTTGAATAAGTGTAATGGTTTCAGTATAGTTCTAAAGTCTAGCAGTTTCAAAAGTAATTATATCTTCTTAAAAGTATATTCACAAGCTCAGTCAAACAGACTAATCTTCCACCTAGAGACTAAACTCTCATCTCATTCACACAGACATAGGGCCAAACTATAAGTGATGAATGACGCAGGTTGGACACTTGTCAGCTTCCCTCAAGCTTTGATAGAAAATGTAGGCAGCTTTGCGGAATGTTGGACAAGTGACAGTTGAAAAGTCCATTGGACAGCAGTCAGAGAGCCAAGCTGCAAGATCAGGATGCCTACATTTCCCATCAAAACTTGAGGGAAGCTTACAAGTGTCCAACCTGTGTCATTCGTCACTTGTAGCTTGGCCCATAGATTCACTCAGCCCTTTCCACACAGCTTGCCTGATTTAGACAGAATGATCTCTCTCAGAGATATTAACAGATTAGCCCAAGCACACACATAGTTTGCCTGATTTAGAGAGAATTAGGCTGTCAGGCTTCCACACTTTGCCTGATTTAGCCAGAATTCTTTCTGTGAGAAATCTGACTGAAAACCATTTCCCTCTGACTAATAACTGCCTCTAGGATACAGCTATCCTCCAATCTCTCTGCCCCTAGGATACAGCTACCCTCCAATCAGATTACATATCACTCACCCATCCAGCCCACCTCATTCTTTCCTCAGAGACCTGCATTTAACCCTCCAGTAACAAATAATTAGACATCCCATATTAACAAGCAGAAAAAAAACCCAAACTATTTAGATGTAAATTATTACATGGGAAATTAGATAACCTGATGTACAAATAATTTTAACATTATATTGATATAATGATTTTCAGCTGCTGATCAATAAAACAGAAATACTTTCCTACAGCTAGTTAGAAAATGTTGTGCTCATTTTCCAACAGAAAAAAGGAAAGGTCGGTTTTCACTCAGCACACACCAGGATTCCTCTGTGGAGGGGAAGTGTGGGAGCATGCACGCACATAGCACTCGCGTGGGAAGTCAGTACCTCGCTGTCCCCTGCCCCCTGCCCACCTTCTGCACCCTTGCTTGGGCCCCGAGGATCCCTGGCAACCCCTGTTGCTACCACTGTAGCAAGTGGTCTGAAAGGTAAAGTGAGGCAGCAAGAACTCTCATCCCTTTCCCCACCTCATCCCTCTGACAAGCCTTTTGCTAATTAGTATCTAATTAGCTTTCACCTGTGCGGAGGTGCCATCTGTGAAGATAGGGTACTTTTCACTATTGCAGTGCCCAGCGAGTTCTGAGTAAGAATTGCTCATCTGTTGACAGCTGGGCAGAGCATTTAGAACTCAGAAAGAAACACAGGAAAGGTACGGTAATGATTTATACATCTAATTCAAACTTTTGTTTATGAGGCGCCGATCTTCATAATGCAGAAGAAAGGTAAGCGCAACATCAACACAACCAAGAACATTTTTTGTATTGCTATGGTGTCTAGAGGATTCACAGCTCGGTGGGACTTCTCGTTGTAACTAGTTTGCAAATACCCTGTGCTCGGCTCGGTCAGCAGGCCAGCAAAGATCCAACAAGTAAACTATTTCCCATTACTGTGACTCCAAGCCAGGAAAATGGTTAGCTGCTTCATTTCTGCTTTTTGTCCAATTCCTAATGGCACAGGAGCCCTGCCAGAAAACTGGTTGACAAGCAAAACCCTAGGATGACTAATTAACCAAGATTTATATCATAGGAAAGTCTATGCAAAATAAGCACTGTTTCACAGAGTTATTATGGACTAATCCAGCGTGGTGCAGTGATTCAAGTCAGACTCAGGTTCAAGTTCACACTCTACCAAGGAATTTACTGGGTAGCCTTCACCCAGTCACTCTCAGCCTAGCCTGCCTCGCAGGATGGTTGAGAACACAATACATTTAGAGGAGGACTGTATCCGTCACCCCGAGCCTCTTATAAGATGAACATGATAAAAGTGTAATGGATGCAGGATGAAGACTAAGCAAAGAAAATGTAATTCTCACTGCTTTTACAATTCTATGAAATCTTGAGCTATAGTTTCTCAATAAATCAGGATTCCCAACCCGGCCATCACCAGTACTTTCACTGGTGCCCTCCAAGCTTTTCAAAAGGTGGCCAGAGCCATTATATGGCAAGGCTTGTTAATTGGCTGGCCTCAGGGTTTTCCATGGCTGCAATAGCAACCACAGTCTCTTGAGGATCAGGTGAACAATAAACAGCCAGGCTTGCAGTTCTGTTCCCCCTTCAGGATTTCCTTTTAATTCCTGTTTCTCTTTTTCCCTTCCTTCCACCTGGGCTTTCCTTTGTCTCTTTTTGTTCCACTTATGTGATTCTTGTGCAAAGCGAGGAGAGGTATTGTGTTTGGCTGTGCCTCCTGTGGAAGCCATTTGGGGTTTGGCGGTCATCACTAGACATGGGCACAAACAGAAAAAACGAACATGGTTTTCGTTGTTCGTTGCCATCCATGAACAATGAACATTGACAAACCTGACCTGTTCATGAACATGTTCGTTGTTCGTTGTTCGTGGGGGCCCACAGGCTCTCCTCCAGCCATCAAGATCTCTACCGCACCACTCCCAGAAACCCTACCTGAGCAGGCAGCAAGAAAACTACCAATAATAAATAATAGCTTGGCGCCAGAGCCTGGAAGCAGCCCTGGAACCTGAAGAGGTAGTTCCTTATCCCACCACACACAAAGAAAATTCAAGCTCCAATGCACTCTTCCTCTCCCTCTCTCAAAATGCCAACAGCAACTGTCTCTCCCTCTGCACTGTCTGCAAAGTCAGAGCTGGGATCCCCCCTCCCCCCTGCTCTTTGCGTCCTTGTAACAAATTTGGAGCTCCACACTTGAAAGGAAGACCTGCCTACCAAGCTACATTGGGCTTAGATTGGGGTTTCCAGATCAACAGCAGGAGTTCAGACAGAGTTCAGGCAGTCCCTGCCTCCGGTTGCCATGGGAATTGATTGCAGGTGCCAGATTGTCTGGCACAACAAACAGCAAGGAACAGCAACAAACGAGGCTTGCAATGACCACCTGTTCGTTTAGAATGGGGCCTCACAAACAGCTTGTTCACAAACAGCAGATTGGGCTGTTCATGGCTTTTTTTTGCTGGTATTGCTGTTTGTGCCCATCTCTACTCATTATTACTGCCCCCATCTCAAAATTCCCAAGGTCCTCGCAGGCTCATACATTTGGGGACCAGGGACTAAATATATTGTGCCAGAGTGGTGAGAGCACCAGTCATTGCCAGACTTCCTTGGATTTTAAAAGCTGGTCCTTTCCTCTATAGGTATCTAATGGGGGGGAGGGACTAACATTCTTAGCCAGTTCCCTATTTCCCCATTTCACTACGGGCCAAGCTACACATGACGAATGACACTTGAACGGCAAGTGTATTTCTCTCTGTTCACTTGCCCTCCACTCAATCCACTTGCCGTTCAAGTGTCATTCGTCATGTATAGCTTGGCCCTACTAGTCTGAGAAACAACTCAAGGCATTTAAACTTGATGATCATGGAAGTAAAAGATTTTTTTAGCATTAAGCCTGATGCGGTCAATTAGGTAACTAAATACATACAGGAAAGCATCAGCACCTGTATTTTACACCTATAAACTGCATACAGTTTATAAGATCTCAAACAGTTTTGTAAACAAACAGCTAGTTCTTACAATCAATCAAGTCGAGGTACATGATCTTCTGAACAGTGTGGATTGACAGGTCCTAGCCAGCAATCAAAAGGAACACAATAAGAATAACATTCCTGGACGGCACCGTTCATTTTATAACATAACTGAGAAAGAATACCCAAAGCCGCGACTGAATATCTCTGGATATAAACAATTTTTAACCTTCAGTGTATAGTGGAAGTAAACTCACTGTGCCTTGCTCATAGCCTCCATATTTATGATGTTATAATAATAATTGCAGGAACAGAAATGCCAAACATAGGATGTAAGAAGGATTTTCTCACAGGCTTTGAGCAGCCCAGATCAATGAGCTTTAATTGGAAATCAGGGGGCTATCCCAAAATTCACTAACAGTTTCTTAACCTTTTAAATTTTATGAGAGTCTTTTTACATCACAGACCACCTCCTGCCCCATAGTTTCCAAATAACCCTGAAAGATTACATATGAGAACTATCAACCAGGGTGCACCACACTAGTCTAAGACATAGGATTGCCAGCTCTGGGTTGGGAAATTCCTGGAGATTTGGGGGGTGGAGCCTGGGGAGGGTGGGGTTTGGGGAGGAGAGGGACCTCAGTGGTATATAATGCCATAGTGTCTACCTTCCCCCAAAACCATTTTCTCCAGGGGAACTGTTCTCTGTAGCCTGGAGATCAGATGTAATTCCAGGAGATCTCCAGCCATCACCTGGAGGCTGGCAACTCTACATGGCCCCCATACTGAACAGCCCACTTCCACCAGAAAAACTAGATCCCTAACCTGCCACAGGGATCTCTAAACCCTCTCTGACCCAAACAGCAGTTCAAGGGCTCTTTTCTCATCGGTTCCCCTTTCTCCCTTTGACTATCCATTGCTGCCTTCCTCTCCAGAATACCAGGATACAAAGGGAACCCTAATTTTAATTTCAAGGCAAAAGGCCTGAAGGTCCAATAAAATTGTGAAGGGCTCAGTTTTGTCCCATGAAAATCTATCTTCACAACAAGTTTGTGACCCGGCTATCTGAACCCAGATGGCTATCTGGACCAACTACCCAAAGAAGTTCTAAATAAATGAATAAACACTTTCTTCTGAAAGTCAGGGCTTCTTTGCACATTACACAAACTCCAACCCACCTCGTTCAATGTGTGTCTGGAAGCATACCTTTAAAATGGGTGTATGTGCAAATCATCACCCATGTATACGTGGAGGCAGGAGGTGCCTCTTCATTCATTCCTTTTCACCCTGTGTTCTATAACAACAACAACATTCAATTTATATACCACCTTTCAAGACAACTTACCACCCACTCAGAGCAGTTTATTTATTTATTTATTGGATTTCTATTCTGCCCTCCCTGTAAGCGGGCTTGGGGCAGAACACATCATTCAAAACACAATAAACATAATTACACACAACTATCCATGGAAATCATTAAAAGTATAAAAATTCTTAATTGATAATAATAATAGCTAAATTATTAAGATCGCAGCAATCACTGCTTTGCTGTTGGTTTAACTTTACTTTGGATAAGAACCATAGGAAGTAGTTGATATGATCATCAGGAACAATGGAACAATTAAAACAATTGAACCAGGGTGGTGGACAGATCTGATGGAAAGGTTCAAATAATTCATTCACTCCCCCCTCCCCACGTCAAGGAGGCCTGGCCCAGCCTCAACCATATGCCTAGTGGAACATACCTTGTCTTGCAGAGTGTGTTATTATTATCCTCACAACAATCATCCCAAGGTGGGTGGGTCTGAGAGAGCTCCAAGAAACTGTGACTGATCCAAAGTCACCCAGCTGGCTTCAAGCAGAGGGAACCAAAACCGGCTCTTTAGATTACAGTCCTGCCAAACTGGTTCTCAGACTAGCAGAAAAGGGCTGTGCATGGGGCGGGAATGGCTGTTAGCATTACTGACAGTTCCATGCATCTGCCTAGGATCTTCATGTATTTTCTAATCTTGTCTGGGGAGATACATGGAAGCAGAAAGTCATGCACCTAGCCCTTCCTCCATGGTCTTTCCCTGCTAGTTAAACATGCGGGGTAGAAAGGAGGGGACTCTCCTCCTGCCTCTCTGTGCTCAGAGGATATGATTTGTGCTTCCTCCATTTTAAAGGTATGCTTACAGTCACACCTTAAACATGAGGTAGGTTGGAGTTTCCTCCAAATCAAACTCAAGGTTGCATAACGTGTAGAATTCCTCAGACATTTTGAACCACAGAGGAATCCAACAGCCGCCTTTTTCAACCCCTGGAGAAGGCAGAGCTTAATGGAGCTGAGTTGGAATTTTATTTTATTCTAACTAATTCATTTATACCTCATCTTTCTTTCCAGTTGGGACTCGAGGTGGCTTACATAATTCTCCTTTCCTCCATATTATTCCCACAACAACCAGGCGAGGTAGGTTAGGCTGAGAGTGTGTGACTGGCTTAAGGTCACACAGCAAGCTTCCATGGCAGAGTGAGGATTTGATCCTGGTTCTCCAAGATCCCAGTATGATACTTTAAACAATACACCATGCTGGCCAGGAATTTTGTGGTTTTACACTCACCTTACCTTTCTTTCTTACCTTGGTCTGCGGTGTAATGCTCATAGGAAACAGAACTCTGTGAAGGAAGAATGCATCCATCTAGCATGGTATAGAAGCACCTTGATTAATTCAATCTATAAATAGGAGTCTCAGGGCCAAGCTACACATGACGAATGACACTTGAATGGCAAGTGTATTTCTCCCTGTTCACTTGCCCTCCACTCAATCCACTTGCCGTTCAAGTGTCATTCGTCATGTGTAGCTTGGCCCTAAGCTACCTAGGGACTAAGAAAATAGAGCATATGGTGAGCAACCGGAGGCATTATGAGCTTCCAAATACTTTCTTTTTCAGAGCTTCTCTGTGACCTGGGATCAGAAACTCATTAGGTGCCTGCCAGTCTCACTGACACAAAGATCATCAGCTCTGGCCTAGTATACCTTCTAGACCCTCCTCATAGATCCAGAGGAGTTAGCCATATTAGTCTGTAGTAGCAAAATAGAAAAGAGTCCAGTAGCACCTTTAAGACTAACCAACATTACTGTAGCATAAGCTTTTGAGAATCACAGTTCTCTTCATCAGATGCACCCTCCTCAGCACACTTAATTTGTACAGGAAGATAGGAGGAAGGAAAGACAAAAAATAAGTCTCAAAAGCTTGGATTTATGAGGGAGAAACCCAAGTAATGTGAGAGTTGTGGTCTCTACTAGAGATGGCCACTAACAGAAATACGAAAAAAAGCCATGAACAACCCAATCCGCTGTTCGCGAGCAAGTTGTTTGTGAGGCCCCGTTCCCAGCGAACATGTCTTCGTTTCAAGCCCACTTCATGGCCTCCATCAGCCATTTGTAAAGCCAGACAGTCTTGTGCTTTTCAATCAATTCCCCTGGCAACATAGGCATGGTCTGTCTGAACTCTGTCTGAACTCCTGGCTTTCCTTCTGGCTTGTAACCCCTCAAAGAAGCTTCCAGCAGACAGTCCAGTTTTTGCCATTGTGAAAAGAAAATAACAGGAAAGGGAGGGACCCATGGATCATGGCTTTCCCAGGGTCCAATCTCTCTGAACCTTTTTTTTGGGTGGGGGTCTTCAGAGGACAGTGAGGATCATGTCCCCTGCAAGTTTGGTGGGCATTGGACATTGGGAAGGTCAGTTTGTAACCCCTCAAAGTAACTTCCAGCAAACAGTCCAGTTTTGGGCACTGTGAAGAGAAAATAACATGAAAGGAGGAGACCCATGGATCATACCTTTCCCGGGGTGCAATCTCTCTGAACCTTTTTTTTTGAGGGGGGGTATTCAGAGGACAGTAAGGACTATGTCCCCTGCAAATCTGGTGGGTATTGGACATTGGGAAGGTCAGTTTGTAACCCCTCAAAGTAGCTTCCAGCAGACAGTCCAGTTTTTGCCACAGTGATGAGAAAGTGACGGGAAAGGGGGAGACCCATGGATCATGCCTTTCCTGGGATGCAATCGCTCTGAAACTTGGGGGGTATTGAACATTGGGAAGGTCAGTTTGTAACTCCTCAATTAGCTTCCAGAAGACAGTCCAGTTTTTGCCACTATGAAGAGAAAATGACATAAACGGGGGAAACACATGGACTCTTCTTTCCCCGGCTCAAGTTCAGCTAAGTCCCAAGGGGGCTGTTCTGGCTCCCATGAACTTCCAACTACAAACATGTTTGTGAACATGTCATGTCTGTCAATGTTTGTGAATCCCTGTTAGTGTATAGCAACGAACAACAAACATCGTGTTATTTTTCTTCTTGTTCATGCCCATCTCTAGTCTCTACCACCTGAACTGTAGACAGGGGATATCTAGGGTTGCCAGTGCCCAGGGCAACCCAAGTCTGGCTCCTGTGCACACACACGCTTCCGGCACTGCGTGATGACATCACTTCCGTGACGTCATCACCTGGGGAGGAGCATGCTACTTGCACGGGTCGCCAGCTGCCTGGCATGCCATGGAGTTGGTGGAGGCAGCACAGGTGGCTGGGAAGCCACCTGTGCCATTTGTCTGCCCCATAGAACAGGGGGTGGCCACCCACCCCCTGTCCTGCAGGGCAGGCAAATGGCACGGGCGACCTCCCAGCCACCTGCGCTGCCATTCACCTGCCCCACAAGACAGGGGGCACACAGCAAGCCAACCATCCCTGTCCTGCAGGGCAGGTGAATGGTGCGGGTGGCCTCCCAACCCTCCGCACTGCCTTTTGCCTGCCCCATAGGACAGGGGGCGCACAGCAAGCTGGCCGCCCCCTGTCCTGCGGGGCAGGTGAATGGCGTGGGTGGCCTCCTAGCCCCCCTGTGTTGCCGCCTGCGCGCTTCCGGCTGCTGGCAGCTGCGCCTGGCACCCCCTCTTTGGCGATGCTGGGGGCAGTCTACCCCCCTGCCCCCCCATAGATCCAGCCCTGCGTGTAGAACCACAGGTATCTATTCTGGAGAGTTGGATGTAGGCAGTTATAAACAAGGGTTTATTGATATAAGTATTTATACTATTTCATGCCACTTTATAACTTAGAAGGCTTTTGAAACAATAAAAGTATAAAGCTGATATAATAACAACATGAATCCACCAATGTCCAACAGCAGAGAGGAGATCCCTCAATCCAGAAATGATCTAATTCATAAATGCCTGATGGAAAAGAAACATCTTTACTTGCCTCTGAAATGAGGAAGGTAAGAAATAAATGCGAACCTCTTCAGGGTGAATCCAAAATGTTAGAGTGACCACACGAGGAGGCCTCATGTTTTCCTAATGAGCTGTAATCCCAAACCATTTGGGCTTTTTCAGTCAAAAGCATCCCCTTGAGTAACTTTGGAAAGAAAGCACTGGTGTGAAATGCTCCCTTCTGTTTATGCAACTACAAACACCACCATTTTAAACCAACTTCAGCTTCTGTACAGTCTGTGTGTGCTTCATAAGGGGCAGAGCATCTGCTTTGTATGCAAAAGGCCCCATTTTCAATCCTCATCAGATCTCAGAAGCTAAGCAGGATCAGCCTTGGATAAAAATTGTATGGGAGGTCTTCGTTGACGTCGTCGTCCAACGAAGACGAGGTCTGCAGAAGCAGGCAATGGCAAACTACCTCTGTTAGTCTCTTGCCATGAAAACACCATCACAGTCTCCGTGTCAACTACAACTGGAGGGCAGGATCATTCATTTCATTCAGTATATGATGCAAAAGAACTGTCCCTGAAGGCCAAGCTACACATGACGAATGACACTTGAACAGCAAGTGTATTTCTCCCTGTTCACTTGCCCTCCACTCAATCCACTTGCCGTTCAAGTGTCATTCGTCATGTGTAGCTTGGCCCTGAGACTCTGGAGAATACATAGTACTGACCTTGGAAGACCTGTCTGAGGCAGCATCATGTGTTAACATGCATGTTCATGAAGGAAATTACACTGATCATCAAGATGTACATGATAGTGGCAGCCTCTTTGTGACAAATCTGCTTGACTGGTGAAAAATGTACCTCTGGTTACACCTAGACCTGGGCACGAACAGAAAAAAAACCCGAACATGGTGTTCGTTGTTCATTGCCATCCATGAACAACAAACAACAAACATTGATGGACATGACCTTTTCACGAATATATTCATTGTTTGTTGTTCGTGGGGACCAGCAGGCTCTCCTCCAGCCATCAAGATCCCTACTGCACCACTCCCAGAAACCTTACCTGAGCAGGCAGCAGAAAAGGTACCAGTAATAAATAATAGCTTGATCCAGAGCCTGGCAGCAGCCCTGGAACTTGAAGGGGTAGATCCCTACTGCACCACTCCCAGAAAGCTTACCTGAGCAGGCAGCAGGAAAGGTACCAGTAATAAATAATAGCTTGGCTCAGAGCCTGGCAGCAATTCTGGAACTTGAAGAGGTAGATCCCTATCCCACCACACACAAAGAAAATTCAAGCTCCAATGCACTGTCCCTCTCTCTCTCTCAAAATGCCAACAGCAACTGTCTCTCCCTCACTGTCTGCTAAACCAGAGCTGGGAGCCCCCCTCCCCCCTGCTCTTTGCTTCCTTGTAACAAATTTGGAGCGCCACACTTGAAAGGAAGACCTGCCTGTCAAGCTAAATTGGGCTTAGATTAGGGTTTCCAGGGCAACAGCAGGAGTTCAGACAGAGTTCAGGCAGTCCCTGCCTCTGGTTACCAAGGGAATTGATTGCAGGTGCCAGATTGTCTGGTTTGACGAACAGCAATGAACGGGGCTTGCAAAGACCACCTGTTTGTTTAGAATGGGGCCTCACAAACTGCTTGTTCGTGAACAGCTGATTGGGCTGTTCGTGGCTTTTTTTAGTTCATATTGCTGTTTGTGCCCATCTCCAGTTACACCTGCAATCTCTGTCAAAGCAGAGCTGGATCTAGAAGTGAACCTAATATTTCAGTGACACTACAGCACCATTTATAACAGGCATTTAGTTGCATTCCCTCTTAATATAATCACTATCTTGTCCGGACTGAATTTAACCACATTACAGATAGGCAGAACAAAGCTGTGTCCTTAGTTCATCCCAAGTTTCTGTATCAGGTTTCATTCCAGTGTCCATCAGCAAGAGGTAATCAACATAAGCCACAAATTCCCTAGACTCTGTGGCCTGACTCTAACAAAAAACCCAACATCTTATAACATTGAATACATTTTCTAACTGAATTGCAACTTCTGTGTGTACATATAAGACAAGTAACACAATGAGTTTTTTTGACAGGCCCTCAGATTCTAGCTAACGAACCCATCCAAGAACATTAGCGCTAATATGCAAGCTGGATGCCATCCGCTATTTAGACTTGCATTTTTCAAAGACTGCACCACTGAGCAACTGAGGCAATGGAAAGCATCCAACAACTGCAAGTAAAGAATTCCACTGGAGCTGGCGAGACGCAGCTAATGTTCCAAACGGATCTTGCATTGTGTCATCATTTTGAACATGATTTGTGTGGGTGCCGAAGTGAGTGGGAAGGCGCTCTCTGTGTAAGGATTGTGAGGAAGGAAGAATATAAAGCCATGTTATTGAAAAATGCATTTCAGAGTTTTATAATCCGAAGCCTAAATTTGCTGTGATGTGGGAGATGCTGTGATTAGGATCTCCCACAGTGTTATTTTGGGGTTTTTTTATGAATTCATGAAAAAGAAAACAAACCCCAAGAAACTGTCTTATTCCCACTTGCTGGGCTAACTACAGTTTTTCAGGAAGGGGTGGTGTGTGTGTGTGTGTGTGTGTGTGTGTGTGCGTGCGTGCATGCGTGCATGCGTGCGTGCATGCGTGTGCCTTACGTTACTGAAGTGGCTTTAGCAAGTTGATTTCTGTTATATCTTTGGATTTGGACAAGTGGGCAACTTTAAACTTGTCATTACGGGATAAAATAGATACACTCAAAATGAATATTATACCTTGAATTATATAGGTGATTTGCGTATAATTCCTTTTCATATATCTTATAGATATATCTTATAGAAATTAATACATTATTTTGGAAATGTATGTGGGATTCATTACTGCCTTGGATTTTTCTAAAGAGGATGCAGCTTTCAATTAACGAAGAAGGATGTGGTTTTTCTGATCTTAATTTATATCATCACGCATATGTGTCAATATGTACAAATTATAGGGACTGCTCTTCTTAGTTGAATTGTTCATCTCGGGCTCTCTTGGAGGCTTCCTGTTTGGAGCCCGTCTTTAAATGGAAAGCATTAAAGTCTACTTATACTAAAATGGTTTCTTCTGCAATTTTTGCCATTAGAGAAGTATGGTGTATAATATCACAACAATATCAATCCGACCAATTCTCACATGCTAAACTAACATTGTGAGCCAATCCAGATTTATAAATGGGGAGAAAATCTTCTTATGGAATGCTTAGACTCACAGGGGGGATTTTTTACTCTGAATCAATGGATAGGCTATAATGATGAGTTCTTGTCATTTTCTCAGTTGAGGTCTAGATACGATTTGCCAGCTTTTGCAGAATGGTAATATTTACAATTGCAACATTTGTTGACATTTAAATATGGCCTTGCAATGTTGAGTGTTTCTGAATCTCCCCCACTTCTGTAAAGTCTTACTGAATCAATGAAAATGTTTGTTTCTAAATACTTCATGTTGCTTAATAAATATGATATGCAGAGTCTCAGCAATGAATGGAATAATGAGTTAGATTGTCCAGTTCTGCCAAAGCAATGAGACATGACTTTAAGCCTTACATCTGTTGCTTCTATAGATCTCAAAATGCAACTTATTCAGCAAAAAAATTATGTTTAGGTCAGGGCTTTTTTTCTTGGAAAAGAGGTGGTAGAGCTCAGTGGGGTTGCCCTCAGAGAAAATGGTCACATAGCTGGTGGCCCCACCCCCTGATCTCCAGACAGAGGGGAGTTTAGATTGCCCTCGCGCGGAGGGCAATCTCAACTCCCCTCTGTCTGGAGATCAGGGGGCGGGGCCACCAGTCATGCGACCATGTTCAAGAGGTTCTGGAACTCTGTTCCCCCGCATTCCCCCTGAAAAAAAGCCCTGGTTTAGGGTATATTCTACACCACAACACCTTTTTAGTAAAGGATTAAGTACTATGTCCAATTGTTGGCATTATAATTTTCAAGCTGTGTCTCCTAAACATATGCTTTGGACATGTCTTCAGTCCCTTTGGAAGGAAGCCATAACTCATATTAATTTTGTATTAGAACACTCATTTATTTTTTAAGATGGTTGTGCACTTTTTAAAGTACTTGCCTGTCTCCTGGAACCTAACCGATGGTCAATGGAAATGGATCCTCAGTGCCATTACAGTCGCTCAAAGACTTATACTACAGCATGGGAAAGATAGGATCTCACTTCTCATAATTCATTAGATTGAGGACCTTATAACCTTATCAACATTTGAATGCATCACATATAGATGACAATTGTGTATTTTTAGGTACTTGTAGGCCTTTTATAGAAACCTATGTATAGATTTACCACCATTGCTGTTGTTTTTGTTTTGCTTCGCATGAATAAATAATTTTTTTTAAAAAACGTGGTTTTGGAGAAAAATTCTTCTCAAAACACAGTCTTCCAAATACTTATGTGGAACTGTTAGTTTTTTAAATAAATCGAGAGTATTACTAGAACCAGATCTGGATAGCACAGACTAGCCTAGTCTCATCAGATATCAGAAGCTAAGTAGGGTCAGCACTGCTTAATACTTGGATGGGAGACCACCACAGAAGTCTAGAGATGGGCACGATCTGAAATACAAACCAAAGTTCGGCATGAATCGGGCTGGTTCGTGGTTCATGAACTGGCGGTTCGTCAGAGCCCATTTCTGATGAACCACCACAAACTTTAGGCTGGTTCATTTGGTTTATTTTTTGGTTCATCACTGCAGACAGCCTGGTGCCGATCAATCAGTTTCCTAGGTAACAGGGGATGGACTTCCTGCAGACCTTCTGCTGACCTGGAAGTGGCCTTCTGCTGGCCCAGAAGTGGCCTTCTGCTGGCCCAGAAGTGGCCTTCTGCTGACCCAGAAGTGACGATTTGCTGACCTGGATGTAACGTTTTCACGAACCAAACAAACCAGTTTGTGAACCAGGGCAGATTCATGAAAGTTCATGGTTCATGGTTTGTGAAATGCGACGAACCGCGAACCACACCGTTTGGTTTTTTTCCAGTTTGTATCCATCGCTATAGAAGTCCAGGGCTGCTGCACAGGATGTCTGTTGCCTTGAAAACCCTATAGGTTGCCATAAGTTGGCTGCTACTTGGAAGCAAATAATAATAATAATAGCTCTCCCACATCACATCTAGCTTGACTCTAAGATTTCATGAACCAAACAAACCAGTTTGCGAACCAGGGCAGATTCATGAAAGTTCATGGTTCATGGTTTGTGAAATGCGATGAACCGCGAACCATACAGTTTGGTTTTTTTCCAGTTCGTGTCCATCGCTATAGAAGTCCAGGGCTGCTGCACAGGATGTCTGTTGCCTTGAAAACCCTATAGGTTGCCATAAGTTGGCTGCTATTTGAAAGCAAATAATAATAATAATAATAGCTCTCCCACATCACATCTAGCTTGACTCTAAGATTATGCAAGTAGAGCAATGTATAGGTTGCACCTCCTCATCTTTAATCTCAAAATACTCTGGAGTCCTGTGTCTGAAGAAGGAGGCATATTTTTAAGAAACAGTCTCAAAAGATAAACGTTCTCAGCAATTACTTTTCTCATTTTTGTCACGGCTTTCTTTCCTAATTCCTAAGGTTCTCAGTATGTAACACTGACAGTTTCTAGGATCACCTGCCATGAACCTTCCCTGCCACTACTCTACTCAAAGAAAGGATTTGTATTGGAGAGTTCATATTAGGGACCCCACAGACCACACTGGACATAATTCAGAGCCTGAATTATGTTGCTGACTATTTGGAAAATATCAATATAAATTTGGTTCTCACAACTTATTTCCACTGCACTCTGGAGGGATTGTCCATCTCCAACACAAACTGCTCCATATTGTCCACTGTCCATTTAGAAACCACATTACTGAGCTTTTTAATGCATCTTTCTAGTTGTCTTCCAGATGTTCTGCTACAAAGACATAAAGACAAATGAAACATTATGCAAACTCTGCGAAGATAGAATACTTATGTAAATTGGGTAAGCGATACACATAAAGCAGTAAAAAATGTTCATCTCACAATATTATTTAGAAATATCCTACAGAGCATTTCTCCCCGTATATGCACTCTCCCCCAGCTATTAAAAGGTCATCTAGGAGGGTCCTGCTCCTTATTTTCCTGTTTACAGGAAGATGAGACTTCTTCAGGTAGAAACAGAGCCTTTCAGCTATAGCCCTTAAATTATAGAATAACCTTCAGCAGACAGTGTGACAGTGGGCCAAGCTACACATGACGAATGACACTTGAACGGCAAGTGGATTGAGTGGAGGGCAAGTGAACAGGGAGAAATACACTTGCTGTTCAAGTGTCATTCGTCATGTGTAGCTTGGCCCTCAGTCTCCAGGATTTTAGGGGAGAAATGGTTTGCTTCCCAGGACTACCTTCCATTAAGTGAGGAGATCTGCCTCTGACATAGCACACCACTTCTGAAAAAGCAGAGCTCCTTCCTCCAGAGCCTTGAGTTGGATGACTCAAGCTAGCCCAATCTTGTCAGCTCTCACAAGCTTAACAGGGTCAGCCCTGATTGGTACTTGGATGGGAAACCATCAAAGTAGTTGAGAGTCATTACGTAGAGGCAGGCAATGGCATACCATCTCATTTTGTCTCTTGCCTTGAAAATCGCACAAGGCATTGGGGGAACAACAACACTTTATACTTTACATACACTTCCTCCAGAGCAAGGATTCTCACTTAGAGAAGGGATCCATTCCACTGTTTGTGAGTTTGGAGGAAAACACTTTACAGTAGACCTGATATTTTCATATTTTTGAAAAATATTTAATCATTAGTTATGCAACAGCTGATGCAATTTACACTTCAGGAGACACTGTAATCAATTGGAACAGCACTAAATGCTATAAAAGGGCAGGAATAAAGCAAGCATAAACCAATCAACTAAAAATCAGTGGAAAAGCCTGTTAGAGCTCCATGGAAAATGTGGGTGCACTCTTGCATATGAGAGGGCAAGACCCCACACTTTCACTTCCCTTGGCTGTGTAGTCTTCATACCTGCCACCATCAAACTGATTTTCAGGCTTCCCTTTCACCAGTTGTTTAGAACTGATGAATTTCTGAGCACACGAATGAATGTCTAGGCACAAGGGGAAGAAACTTGACTTAATCTTCTTCTTAAATAAAGATCTTCATTTTACTTCCCTTAATATTTTGCAAAGTACAGAAATGCTAGGAAGGTCATAGCACAGCATAAAGGCTAAACAGGACTAAAAAGAAAAATACAACATTCTAAGTAGTCTAACTCACAGTTTACTATGATATTATCTTGGCACCCCAATTTCCAAGCTGATGGGATAGATGCCCTGTTCTCCAAAGCAACACAGGCAAATGCCCCCTGCCCCTGCCCATGGTCCAAAATGAACCCACAGACCAAGGACCTACAGATCTCTTTTAATTCCTCCTGCTGCTGGGTGCATTTCCACCCTCCCCACCAATCCTGGGTTTGGGTCCTCTAGGATAAGCCTGTCCCCGATAGACATTTTGCACATTGGCTTCATTGGCCATCAAAGGTCACACAAACAATCATCCTTATTGTCCAGTTTGACAGACGAACCTCATCTCTGTTTCATGGCAATGTGAAAACTTTATTGCCCTAGAAAACGAGTCTTTCCAGGGTTGGATGCCCTGGTGGTGGTGAGGGTGATCATTTAAAGGCATCTTTATGCCTCTCTTACACAACAGAGCCAGCCTCAGATTATTAGACAAACAAGGAAACATCGGGATTACTTGAACATTTAAGATCCCAAAAAAACCAAAGATGGCCACATTGGCACATCCTTAGTTTAAGGCAGGCTGTTGTTTACATTTATTACTCTTTAAGTTGCCTAAGAGTTCTCTGTTGTTTTTAGGAGTACTCACATAGATGAAAACACAGTCTGGAAAGTGATACTAAACCAAATTCAAAGCCATATAAATATTCTGAAAATCACAATCCATAGCTGGAGACTGCTCCTTCTCACACCATGAGATATTTGCAATTTGGAGGAGATACACTGTTCCCCCAACTGTTCTGAAAGAGAACGCACTAACTGTATTACAGCCCTTTCCCATGTGAGCCATATGAGCTTCCATTTTCATAATTAAATCTGTTCTCACATCAATAAGTCACTGGAGCTAAGACTTCAATTCATTTTAGCAAATCAATGCACAGACACTGGCAACTTTTATGTAAAGGGTTCTTCTTAGAAAAACTTCATGTTGTTTATACCAATGTCTGAAATAAAGCCAGTTCATGAAAGCTGTCCACTACTGAGAATATTTTGTTCAGGTAACCATAAATTGCATATTCACTCAGGATAAGCAGAATAGATTGGTTCCCCTCTGTAAAGATTTGGTGAAGTGTGGAATTGATTCACGCAGTCACTCAGAACTCCAAAGTGTCTTACAGAATCCAGAATGGGTGTCTAGTCCTCTGTGCTTATCATAAGGCCACCACTACAGTCAGTGGTAGGTTTTTCATTGCTTCCTCACCACATTAGAAACTTGCAGGTATGGAATGTGTGTGTGTGTTTATGTGTGTTTGTGTATGTGGAATCCAGAAGAGCTTGGAAATGTCTACGAGGTGTACCAGTCCTACCTTCAGAGGAGGTAGGTTGCAAACTCACAACTCCAGGAGACTGGGGGAGGCAGAGCCTTGCTAAAAAATTGCAACATTGCAATGTCACTTACAGTTACATAACTGTAAGTGACATCACTACATCAAGGAGATGCTAGGACTTCTCCAAACTCTATGGTAAAAAAACCCATAGTTTTGGGAGAATCTTCATGACCTTGTGACATCACTTCTGGTTACACAGCATGAGGTGACATCACAGTGTCATGGGATCCTGCTTCACATACACCCTATCAAGTGGTGACAGGAGGTCACAGCAAAGGGCAGGGGTTTGTCCAGCAAAGAGGGCACCCTGGCCACCAAAGAGCTATTGAGAGCCATTACAGGGCCTCACATATTCCCTGCTGGGTCCCTAATCATTGCACCCAGATCCAACCAAAACATCATAGTGAAACAATTTGCATGACTTGCTGTCAGTATGAATAGGATAACAATCAGTTCAGTGTGCACCATCCATTTTTCTATTCCATTCTTCACATTGTATATCACCCTCTTTCCAAGAACCACAAGGCAGGGCACGTGGTATCCTTATAGCAACCTCAGTTTATTCAGCTTGACAGCCCATAGGTCATACACTCTAACAAAACTTAAGAATTAAAAATAACAGTTAAAGAAGAGATTGCCACATCTACAATGCAGCTTTTACAGAGGCTACTCAGTAATAGTCTTAATTTTGAGAAGTCAGGAATGTTCGAATGCCTCAGTAGCCATTTTTTAAAGAATCTCTCTCTGGCTTGTTCGTGCTTTGGACAGTGAAAGAAGGTGTGGGACACTGAGTCAACTTCAGCCAAAGGGCAGTCACAGAAGCATTGATTCGATGATATCTTGAGGAAGCAGCTTTTCATCTTGGCAGCTGGCAATGCATCGCAACATGCAACCATGTATGACCACCTCAGTTTTGGGACTACCAGTATGCTGAGGTAATGAGACTGGTCGAACTGGGTCGGATATTTAATTCCAATGAAGAGTGGGGAGCATTTTCATGCCTCATCCTTTTGAAAGGAGTCCCAGTCCTGCTTAAGCAGCTTCTCTATAAGTAGTTCTCATCTTTTCCCAATTACAGTTCTTGGGTCCCATGAAACTAATTTGTTCATTTCTGTTTCCACAGTTTTGTTCCACCTTAACCAGTAGCGCTCTTGGGCTGCCGATTTAGGAAGATCTTTGGCGTTTCACACTCTGTATTTGAAATTGACTATGGCTTTCCAGATCAGTGTTGAGATTTTTGGAAGGCCCAATTCAAGTCATATGACTATGGAGGCTATACATGGTGGTAGAGCAAGTATTTTTTGGAAGAAGGTTAACTGGAGCTTGTCAAGTTGTTCTATTGGGGCCAGATACCAAGTGCTTGCACCTCTGTAGCAACCTTAGGGCTGTGTGTTGGCACCAATACTGTTTAACTTATATATAAACAAAATTGCTGAGAGGCTATCTGGCCTGCAATTTTTTCCACCCTCTCTTGGCGGACACAAAATCTCAATTCTATTATACGCTGATGATATGGCATTGATATCTCTTACTAAAATTGGGATGAGAAGACAGCTTCAGCAATTAGGATTGTATAGTAAGGAAGAGGCCCTTAACATTAATTTTGAAAATAAACTAAAGCCATGGTCTTCAGGAAAAGGGCCCAAATTTCTTCCTGGAATATACTGGGCAACCCAATTAACCAGTGTAGCTCCTTTAAATATCTAGGAATTACATATAGGGAAAATCTGAATTGGAATGTACATGTAGCCACAGTTAAAGCTTCTGCAACAAGGATTGTAGGATCTATTTTGAGGGTTTTTTTTTTTTATTACCAAGGGTGGAGTACTTATAGACCCTGCTTTAAAATTATTTAAGAGTAAGGTCATTCCCTACCTTTTGTATGGTGCCGAGGTGTGGGGATGGAAAGAGGATATTCTTATCAGTTTTGAAACAATCCAAAATCAATGAATTCTGGCTCTTCCCAGAGGAGCGCCAGTCACCCTAATGAGAGCAGAAACAGGTCTGTCCTCTTTGAGAGTGCAGGTACACCTTGTGGTACTAAAATTCTGGGGGAAAAAATACACATGAGTCTGTTAACTTGCCAGGCAAGTGTAATTCATCACTTGTAGCTTGGCTGTTAGAGGCTGGGCCTATAAGGGTTGTGCCCTGATAGATAGACAGGCGGTTTTGAACTGTCAGTCAGCCTCTTGGTTTAAACTCTTCAAGTGCAATCATTCTAGAGCATCTTACCTAGTCAGTATTGCAAACTACAGTCTTAGAACAGCCTTCACATCCCTGTGTTTGGAAACAATGCCAACCACAGTTTTAGCAGGCCACTACAGTAAAATACCTAAGGACCAGTGCTTTTGTCCCTGTGGAACATTGGCAATTGAGGAATTACCTCATTATATTCTTAAATGCCCATTGTATGCCCAACCTAGGACTAAATTTCTTTCTGAGATGTTATCCGACCTTTGTACCCACTCAGATTCCGAGAAGATCGTAGTTTTACTAGCCGATTCTGATGCTAATATATCCCACAAAATTGCTTTATATGCCCTGGCTGCAAAAAAAATACAGTCTAATGCTATGCTTAAGGGATTAAATTAACACTGAATATTGTGGATTTTGACTGTTTTTATTAACTGTGTTTACTTTTATTGTCTTATCTGAATTTGACAACTGAAAATGGTTTATCGGTTTTATTCAGTTTTAAATTGGACAGTTTTGATTATGTCACATCAATTTTATTCAAACTCTATCTCCCGGGTGACTAGGATTCCAGGAATTTTGTTATCCCAGTGCCCTCCCCCTGGCAGTGTTGCCTATGTTGTCAACTATTGGTGCTGTCAGTCTAGATGTCATTACAAATAAGCATGCCCTAGCAACATTCTGGACAGACATGTACCACAATCTGAACCCATGGTTCCAGGTATAGTATTTGATCCTTAACACCTTATATTGACCAAAGGACACAGCACTTGTTTACTGTTATTTGAGTGAATTAAAATGGTGCACAATAAAAAATAACCCATCCCATTCTCTTTTCACTACTAAAATTTGAATCTCAGACGTGACATGAAACAGCCTAGAAGAGAGCTTGCTGAGGGGATAATTGCCTGCAATGAAATATTACCAGTTCTGCCAAAAATCATGCCTTTACTGTAGCTTTCTTCACAGAAGAAAGCAGATGAAATGCTATCCAGTTAATAATTGCAGGCACTGTAATTTTTAAAGGTTCTTCATCGTAAACAAACTCTGTGGCAGCAAACTTAAAAACCTGATTCTGCATTCCTCGCTGAAGCCAAACTCCCACTGAAACCTGTGGACGACTCGCCTGAACAGAAAAGATTGGCCTCATCATGTATATTGCTATTTGAGATTCACCTCATTGCACAAGAAAATTGCCGGGGCATCCTGCAAACCACATACATGAAAGACAACAGCAAAACACAAGAGCCACCCCCGCCTCCAGCTACCTCTCAAAAAGCTTCTAGATAAGTTAGAAAGAATTCACTACTGGTTTCCTCCCCCTGCCCTTAGAAAAAAGTACACTTATAGCGCAATCCTAAGCAGAGTTACTTCAGTCTAAGCCCATTCAATTGTGAATATAATACATATGATATTTTGTTGCTCTGACACCCTCCCCCCTCAGTCGTTATCCTTTGGATTAGGTCCAGCCTATATCATAATACCCAGAAAACAGTTTTGCTTGCACATTTAAATTCCTCGGTTTGCGTACTGAAATGTCTGAACTAGAAAGGCCAAACTTCTTCCTTGTGCCATTCCTTTGATCCTGTTCCCCAGTGTTCTCCTCTCCTCCATTTTATCCTCACAACAATCCTGGGAAGTATGTTAAACTAAGAGCATGTGACTGGCCCCAGGTCAACCAGCAAACTTTCAAACCTTGGTCTCCCAGATCATCATCATCATCATCGTTTATTTATGTGCCACCTTTCAGAACAATTTAATGCCCTCTCAGAGCGGTTTACAAAGTATGCTATTATTATCACCACAACAAAACACCCTGTGAGGTGGGTGGGGCTGAGAGAGCTCAAGGAAACTGACTAGCCCAAGGTCACCCAGCTGGCTTCAAGTGGAAAAGTAGGGAATCAAAGTCCAGATTAAAGTCCCGTGCTCTTAACCACTACACCAAACTGGCTCTCCTAGTCTGACATTCTAACCACTACACGATACTGCTTTTCATATGGCTGTTTTTCATATAAAGTCATGTTGGGGCAACTGTTACACCTGTCTGTCATGGGAACTGTTATATGTGTCTGCCATATAAATATCTAGTCGCTCCCAATTGACCTACCTACACGACTAAAAGTGCAATCCTAAGCAGAGTTACACCCGTCTAAGCCTATTGATTTCAATTGGTTTAGACTGGAGTAACTCTACTTAGGATTGCACTATAAAGATCCAATCTCATTAGTCTTTTCCTAGCATTAATAATTTCAGAGGTATCAACATATGGCTGGTTTTGGCTCAGTACCATTAAAGATACTTCCTGATGCAAGAAAAGCAAAATTACATAAATGATAGCATGTTGGGGGTTGCTTACTAGATCTTGTCATGTGAAGGCAGAAAAGAAATTTTATTCAGTACGCTTCCATTTCTACAAGACCTTGCAAGCGAGCTACTGTAAGATCAAACATTGGTTCTTCATTTCCGATTATTGTTATTGTGTACAAAAATCAAAAGTTTATTTGATGCAATCATTCCAAATTGGGTGTACCAAATGATTTGGTCAAAGAAGGTCACTCTCAAGGGATACCGTGTTGCTGAAATATACCATGTGGTATGTTTTGTGAAAGTGAAAATGCGATATCAGGTACACTCCAGTTGATTACACATAAGGGCTTCTTGCAAGGATTTTCTTCTGCTTATACAAGACCTCTTCCAAAAGTGAAAATGTTCAATCCGATGCTTTATGTATAATATACATTGCATGTTTAAGTACTAACAGACCTAAAGTCAGTCAGTCACTTAGATTTTATTGGCATCAGTCGGCACAATGTACACAATACAGAAAACACAGAAAAAACAAGATTACTTCTGATGGAATTTTAAAAGATCTAAAGAATTATTCCTCGGAGGGGAGGGCTAGAAATTCACCACTGATTTTCCACAATTTACAGAATCTTTGGTAGTCCTAGGAAATTCTGCTTTTAAACTACTTATCAAATTACCTTATGCAACAAACTACAACCTAAAGTAGCAATTTGAAGATGCTGAGTGCATCCTTTATCACTTAAGCTTTTGCAAAAATGTGAATGTGTTTCCTTCGGCCCAGTTTAGACTAAACCAATATAGCTTGTCTCTCTAGCTAAGAATTCCACATTTCAGGAGGATTGTCTGCAATTTTTTTTGCAGGGATTATGACTCAGTGGTAGAACACATGCTTTTGCGTATCTGTGACTTCTTCGGGTAAAGGACCTCGTGTAGCAGGTGATAAGAAAGGCCATTCTCTCTCTGACTGCACTAGGGAGATCAATGTCCTGCATCAATACAAGATAACTTTATGAATGAAATAACAAAACCTTGACTGACTTGACATTTCACCCTTCTAAGCCAATTGAAGTCAATTGGCATAGAAGGACCACACCGACAGAATGCTTTAGAGAAAGGCTACAATCCAAAGATTTGTGCAATTTGTCTTTATGAGTGCCAGGGAGTTTTAACTTTGTGCTTCTCTGAGAATAGCCCACTTTTATGGTGATCTCCGTTGAAAATTTAAGATAGAGAGATAGAGAGATAAAGAGATCTATCTTCAAGAGAGAGAGAGAGAGAGAGAGAGAGAGAGAGAGAGAGAGAGAGATCTTCTGGAACTTTGCGAAGAAGACCATGTCTTCATGAACTTTCAAAACCTTTCATTTGAATGAATAAGCCTACATGGCTCCATTGGCAATGTTACTGCTTTGAGACTGAACATTCTCTGATTCAGTTCCTCCTGGGTTTGCAATGATTTACACATATATCAATATAAAATTGTATCCAAAATACCTTCCACATCACACAGCTAACTGATTACCAGAAAGGCAGAATGGAGATGCATTTTGAATGGCCCAATAGGAGGCATCTACAGAAATTAGAGCATATATTATACATGAGGATGCAAAGCTAAATGAAATCGTATGTGGAGATTATCAATTATCAAGCAATTCTCTTTCTATAGACTTTGTGAAATGAAGGCAATTTCTCCTGGATCTGTAGGAACATATACAAGAAATGCACGTCTAATTGATCTGTTGCTGGGCTCCAACATGCAATGCAGTACATGGAGGTTTAAATGTTTGAATGCCTACATAAAATAGTCCTCACTCAAATGCAAAACTCATATGAGGAGTGTAATGATTTTAAATGTGTGTGTGTGTCTTTAAATGCTTGGTGTGGTGCAGATGAAGAGTGGGGATGAAAGAGAGGGATGAGTGAGTAATACAATTGGTTGATGACTGAGAGCAGAACCACAAGTGACAAAAGGCACAGATTGGACACTTGTCAGCTTCCTTCAAGCTTTGATGGGAAATGTAGGCAGCTTGGCGGAATGTTGGACAAGTGACAGTTGAAAAGTCCATTGGACAGCAGTCAGAGAGCCAAGCTGCAAGACCAGGATGCCTACATTTCCCATCAAAACTCGAGGGAAGCTGACTAGTGTCCAATCTGTGCCTTTTGTCACTTGTGGTTCTGCTCTGAGAGTGTGGGCGGAGTGAATGCAGTTTTTAGACTGAGAGTGGAGAAAGAACATTCAGTCAGGGAAAGAGAGGCTAGCTGTGTGCTGCCTGAGCATGTTGAAGTATTTATGAGAGAAATATAACCTGTGTGGAAATCTGAACTCTGTGTGTCTGAGAGAAAACCATTCATTCTATGTAAAGCAGGCAAACTGTGTGTGCAGCCTGAGAGAGAAAGTTTATGAAGATCTAAGTGACTTTTCCTATGAAGAGAAACTTTAAGAACAGATAATGCTCTTTGAAACCATCACGCTTAAGCACTGTAGTGAAACCGATACGCTTCTTGTAAAAATAAACGTTTTTTTTTTTATATCCCAGAGTATCTGTTATTCCCATATCCCATTCCTATCCTCAAGTCCACATAGTCCCACGAAGGTGACTGATGCTTGGGCACATTATTAAAGGGGAAATTTAAATTATTTTGGAATATAATTACTGGTGGCAGCAATCTACCAAGAGGGGACAAAAATAAAAAGGTTAAAGGCAAAATCTAACTGAGAGAAAGAAAGGGGTCATCATAACAAGGAGTATTTTATGGGAGGTATGGGAGGGGTCATTCAGACATTCAGCCCCCCCCCCCCACACACACACACAGTTGGAAAATGGTACAGCCAAAGTCAGGATGAATCAATGAAACCAGGGCTCATTTTGAGGGGAACACGCCGGAACACAGTTCCGGAAGTTCCCCAAAGAGGTCACATGACAGGTGGCCCCACCCACCTGACTCTCAGCCATTTTGGGCCCGTTTTGGCCTGGATTGGGACTGAAATGGCCCGGATTGGGCCTATGACGGGTGGTAGATCACTCTCCTGCTCAGCAGCGGCCCGATCCTGACCATTTTGGGCCCCTTTTGGGCCATTTTCAGCCCCTTTTTTGCCATTTTGGGCCCAATTTCGGCCCTTAATGGCCAGAATTGGGTTCAAAACAGCCAGGATAGGTGATGTCAGGGGGTGTGGCATATGCAAATCAGTTATGCTAATGAGTTCCTCCAGCTCTTTTTCTACGAAATGACCCCTGAATGAAACCCTACACAAACACTATCTTGTCAATCTGTACATATAGTGTGTTGAGGGATCTATGCATCAGGATCGCTTTAGGGTGGAGGAAGACTACAGGATGGTTGGATCCATCCCATTATTAACAACTTGAGATCTTGAAATCAACATGTCTGATGGCTGCATGACAGGACATGAAATCCCGAGAACCAGCTTAAGAAAACAAAACAAAAGAGAAGAAGAAAAAGAAAAAGAAGCTTTTTTAAAGGCACACAGATGTCAGTCGAAAAGATAAGCACATTTATATTTCTTTCCATTAAAACTGAGAGGAGGGAGTGAATAGTTTTGGCTCAGGTCTAATAATAGCATTAGGCTTCTCCCATTTGGACTCCTTCATGGTGATACTAGCCAGTTGGGAAAATGGTTTCTTCTGACACTCAGTATCATTCCCCTTTCCTGCAGCTGCTGTCTATACAAATTTAAGGGTCACACATCTCTCCCTTTCCTCTAGATGAATTATAATTACAGGAGAGATCATCTCTGAGACTAAGGGCCAAGCTACACATGACGAAAGACACTTGCCTGGCAAGTGGATTGAGTGGAGGGCAAGTGAACAGGGAGAAATACACTTGCCATTCAAGTGTCATTTGTCACTTGTAGCTTGGCCCTAACTTGGAATCTTCCGACATATAAACCCCTCCTACTTCCTTCCATGCATCCTTGCTAAATGGAGGTTAGCAGGATCCAGCCATATGAATGGACACTGCCAGATTTTTAAGGGCAGTCTATTACGCTACCTTCTGAGCAAAGCTTCCATTTCAATTCCTCACATCAAAAAGATTTGGATTCAGCATTGGTCCAATTTAAAGACAATGTTGGAAAAATGCTTTAAGCTTCACTCCATACTATACCGTTACGACAGGATTTGCCACAAACAATGCATATTTATCAAGAGCAGATGCATATAAACACAGTCCCCAGGCTCTAGCTAAAACAAATGGATTCACTGCTGCATAATTTCAGCTTTAGTCTGACACACTATTGCTAGTGTGAGGTACAATAAGACATTGAACATGGCATTGTGTGCTTTTTTATGAGTGCATTGTTTGACTTGATGCATACTTCTTAACTGAGTGTAAAAAGTTGCAATGTCATTTCCCTTTAATTCAGTAACTCACCTCAAAGGTACCAGAACATTATACCATGTATTTGTATCGCTGCTACATTTTACTTATTTGGAGCTAATCTTAGGACCAACAAATGTCTATATATAAATGAGTGGAGAAGGAACAAATTGCTTATTGTCTGATTTGTAGGGTGAGGAGGTTTCTTAATTTGGGACCCTACTGAGGTGTCTAGGAATTTGGTCAGGTTGAGGATCAGTAAATTCAAGCTGTTGTCAATAAATTTTTGCTGGGTGTGGATGCGTATAGGAAAAGAGAGATGTCACTATAGATGTTGGGTTTTCTTTTTGAAACCTGTATTTAGCCAATTCCAAACACACTCTCTCTTTCAGCTTGTTTGTGTGGAAATCTCTATGCTTCATTCTTTCTCATCAAATGGTGCCTGCAGCAGCATACAAATTAAAACAAAAGGCCTAGAACAAGCCAGAAATATATAAAATATTGGTAAAACCAGTTTTCCCATTGGGATGCAGTCTTGACTGTTACTTACACTGAGCACTGAAAATTCTACCTACACATGACCTCAGTAATCTTTACAACACTCCTGAAAGGTAAGATCGGAGCTATTATTAGAACTGAGCTAAAGCTAGTCAATCTTTTCTCTACAAACGTTTTATCAGTGACAAAACTCTCCGCATTTATTTTGTACAGGTGTGGGTGTAGCAGCTAAATTGACAGACTAGGATCTGGGAGACCCAGGTTCAATTCCCCTCTCTGCCATGGAAGTTTGCCGGGTGACCCTGTTAGTGGTCACACTTGCTCTGACAATATTAACAAGGCTTACGAATATGGCAGTACCGTAAGGGGAGCTGGCGGCAGCAACACGTGTCCTCCACTTGTCCGACATCTCGTCTGTTTTGGCTCTCAGTCCTGCCTCAGGGCGTGATTTACAGTATATCTGACTGTCTTGCCATGTGCTCAAGTGTGTGTGCTCTGGTCCTTCCACATGCCTTCGGATGGCATATCTGAGCCCCTCTCCCTCTTCTTGCTGCAAAGTGCTGGCCACTGAAGTTGCTCTCCCTTGGATACCCTCTGTCTTCTGGACCTAGTAATTATAAGCCCAACCCTGAAATTCTCTCCAACATTCCTCCCTGTTTTTCTAGTTAGCGCTGTGTGTTTCCTCTAAATTACCTGCCTCTCACTAGCCTCTCCTTGCATGCTAACTTCCCCAGTTCCCAAGAAGACCTCATTAGGTAACAGCTAAGGGCCAATCAAATACTCTTAGCCTAATCTACCTTATAGGGTTGTCATGAAGGGGAAACAGAGGAGAAAAGTGGGATATAAATGAAATAAAACAAAAATAAGATAAATTTACCCTCACTTGTTGCCTTCACTTGCACTCAATGACACCATCACAGACCTAAGTTTGACATATCTTACAGCAGGATGATGTCATCCAATTCATTGTTTGATCATGGACCGAGTGTACATCCTCACATGAGCAATGCAATCAACATTGTCTGTGTTCTTTTTGGCTCTGGTGATGCCATCACAGCCAAATCTGATTCCCTCTCATTTACTCTATGATCCTTAGTTGATGGAGACATTTGTTTTACTCAGGGCCAAACTACGTCTAATTTTTTTTAATGAGCTGTGCCTGGGTTGCTTGGACCAGACTTGGTTCCCCATAGCCACATAGGAGCTGCGAGGAATGGCTTTGAAAAAATAAAGGAGAGCCCAATGGGGCTCAGAAGTCAGAACTTCTCCACAGGGAGACAGAAGTGCTCCTGCCTTCTACCACAAGCAATTTCCCTATGTGGAAACAGTGCTGGGGGAGAGTTATTTCCTCATTTTTACTCCTCTATGGGCCAAGCTACACATGATGAATGACACTTGAACAGCAAGTGTATTTCTCCCTGTTCACTTGCCCTCCACTCAATCCACTTGCCGTTCAAGTGTCATTCGTCATGTGTAGCTTGGCCCTACATTACGTATTCTGTGTACATGGAGCTGCAAAACTGGGAACTTCCCCTCCAGCTGTCTCTGTGTGGGAAAACAGCTTGGGGGGAAGGCAGGAACCTTTCCTCCCCCTGAGATGGTGTTCTGAGCCTATTTGGGCTTTCCTTTTATTTTTAAGAAGCCATTCCCCACAGCTTCTGTATGGTTCTGGGGAACCCAACTTGCTAAAAACTGAAATGAGTATTTTGTCCCTAAGAGTACAATTCTAAGCAGAGTTAACTCTTTTAAGTCCATTGAAATCAATATGCTAAGAAGAGTATAGTTTTGTTTATGACTGTACTATAAGTTAGGAGCAAGAGAGATGTAACCACCAAAGCAACAATAGTACTCACCAGGGTAAACAATGGTCTTGTGATCCTAAGAATGCTTTCTTGGGAACAAGCCCCATTGAATAAAATGGGACTTATTTCTGAGTAGACCTGCTTAGGATTGCTCTCACTGACCCTGTAAAAGGCAATTGTTTGTAGGATTGGCAGGAAATGACTGTTCAACCCAAACTATTTGATTAGAAAATTGATTTGAAAAGTGTAACTTTTCAGCCAAACATATTTGGTGCAGTTCCAACTTACTGTCCCCATACTGGAGGCAAAGAACTTTGGCAGAGAAAAAGTGTTTTCCCTAAGGCTTTCAGTTGGTTATTTTGCTCTGTTTTGTATGCAGTGCATGCCTTATGATGAAACAAAAGGCATTTTAGATGCATTTTTATCTGTAGCAGACTGCTTAATCAGAAGGCATAGTGATTGTTTTTATTTCCCTCTAAATGTATTTGTCTTGAAAATTTACATTACTCTCTTTTTAATGGTTTTAAAAGCTTGTTTGATTTGTATAGTCGTCTGGGTTTATTGACATCAGGGGTGCTATCAGACGGCGTGAATGATGTTTTTGAATCAAATCAACACAGGGTGTGCATTTTGAGTGAGAAATATTGTAATAAAATATTGTGATAGCATAACTGTGATTTATAGCTGATTTTTTAAAAAAGATTATCAAATTATAGGCATTAATATCTGTTTGTGAACATCTTTAGGTTATGAAAGACATTGCATCACTTGTAATTCAACTATCTATCCGTGATAGGATACACAACCATCGGAGAAACCTTAGAAGAATTATCTAGCAAAGTTTAGTACTCAGTGATGTGTGTATGTGTATATGTGTGTTACTAAATATACTTGTCCATCATACTCTGGAATGCCTAAGAAATAGAACTCATTGAAGGCATATGCCTATAAGGAAATTGGCATGGCTTTCTGTGGCTTCTATTGAATTTTATTGGACAAAGAATATAGTGCTGGATCTAACCAGCTTTTCTCTGGATGGAAAAGGAAGGAACGGCTGCCTTCCCATGCTAGGGATCCCATGCTAGGGATCATGGACAAATACCCTATGGAACAGGGCTGTAGTAAGGAGAGAAATTAGGTGAGGATCCAACAAATAGGTTGTGCTGTTTGGTGGTGGAAAGTGCCCTCATGTCATAGCTGACTTAGGGCAACCTCTGCTGGGATTTTCAAGACAAGAGATTAGTAGAGGTGGTTTACCATTGCTGGCCTCTGCAGCCCTGGTCTTTGTTGGAAGCCTTACATCTAATTACTCACCAAGACCAACCTTGCTGAGATCTGACAAGATTGGGTTTGCCTGGGCTATCCATGGCAGGGCAAGTTATGATCTAGGAAGACTAAAACCTGCTTCTTGCTCCCACTGAGACAGATATAGATAGGCATGCAGGTCTCACATTTATACTATTAAAACCTTTAATAATTTGCCTTTTATTTCCTTCAAAGAAGCAAATGATTTATTTGTTGTAGATTTTATGGGCTATTTATTTGATTTATTTGTTGTAGATGTTATTAGCCAAGACCATGGCCATACAGCCCGGGAAATCTACAACAACTAACGTTCTCCGGCCGTGAAAGATTTTGACAATATATCAAATGACTTATATTAATTTTTATGGGAAAAATAAGGAAGCTCTTCACTCAATGACATATCCATCACTGGATGGTGGGAATCACCAAAAGGATTCCTCTAGCTTATTTTCTCAAAACCTGTTCCAGAATCACCATGGTGGGATAATGTGTGATATTTCCACCCCACCTCCAAACCAGGAACCCAGTTCAGAAGGGGTGGGGAGGAAAGGAGCCAATGTAGAGCCTCTTTGCTCACTCCCACATTGAATGCAGCTTCTAGTTTCATTCCTTTCTTCTTCTTCAGGGCCTACTGGCAATGTGCAGTTGGTGAAGAAGGAAAAAGTGACTGCTTCAAGACCATCCAATGTCTTTCATGGCAGAATGGACTTCAAACCCATGAATCTAAGATCAAAATCCAACACCCTAAGCATTATAACACAGCTCATGAAAGTAGGGATTCTCGAGACTGAAGACATTTTCTTGTTGTCTTCTAAGCATATGCATACTATGGGCAATGTACAGCTGGGGCACCATAGAATGATACAGAGACACAGCATGGTTGGTAGAAATGGCCACAATTTTATTGATTACAGCATCTGGCATCTGTCTGGCATCACAAAGCATTCACAAATTGAATGAATTAGCCCCCAAAGTTGTGGCTTTTGTGAAAAACGCAGCCCCACAAAACGTATTTTCACGATACGTGAATTGGCC
Organism: Eublepharis macularius; assembly: GCF_028583425.1. Classification (NCBI taxonomy): domain Eukaryota; kingdom Metazoa; phylum Chordata; class Lepidosauria; order Squamata; family Eublepharidae; genus Eublepharis; species Eublepharis macularius. Next base: position 23,531,607 of record NC_072796.1, read on the forward strand.
CAATTCATCACAAAATTTGATTCATATTTTGATCTGTGCCCAAGTCTACTCTTGAGTAGGGCTATTAATTAAATATGAATAATGTTTGAGTGTATTTAATTGAAAATTCGGGATACTGTGAGCTGGTTTAAACTATGGTAAAGAAGGATATCTTTATTTATATAAAACATTTATATGTTGCCTTTTCACCCAAAATAGGATCCCCGAATGAAAACATTAAAATAACATTTAAAGTGCATACATGAATACAGCAAAAAAAACGTATAATTATATAAACAAACACAACAAGGGAGGAGGGCTGCTAAGAGTTTACTGGAGGTATGCCAAACAAAACAAAAAGGATTTAACTTACTGACAGAAGACAACGATTGAAGGAGACAAGCAAATTTTCCTGGAGAGGGAGGGAGTTCCAATGTTTTGACTCCATGACTGAGAATAACCTTTCTCCAGTTGCCATCTGTCTAGCCTCAGGTTGTTGAGGCACCCAGAACAGGGCCTCTGAAGATGACTGGTGCTGACAGGTGGGTTTATTTGGGTGAAGGCAGTCCTTCAGGTATGCTAGCTTCAAGCTCTATAGACTTTAAAGGTCAATACCTGCACCTTAAATTGAGCCCAGAAGCAAATTGGGAACCAGTGTAGATGGAACAAATACTGGAGTGATATGGTCCATACAATTCACTTCAGTCAACGTTCTGGCTGCAGCATTCTGTACTGCCTGTATCTTCCGGACAGTCTTCAAGGGCAATGACACATAGACAACATTGCAGTAACCCAATCTAGATGTTAACAATAATATGCCAAACATTGTGATAGAAAGTACAACTGAGCCCAATTTTCATTTTGATTATCATGACCAAATGTTCATGTCCCGTGAGAGGTTTATCAAATGGTTGTGGAAATCTCATGAAACTGAAAACATCCCCATTTGGATCCAAGTCCAGGGCACAAATCACAGCACAGAACAGTTCAGTCCCTGAGTCTTACTGTACTAATTAGGGGAGTTCTCACCACAGCTGAGCAAAAGCTTAGGCAGTCCCTTGCCATTACATTACACATCTGCAACCTGTAGCTCCAGAGCCAAATGTGGCTCTTTACCGAGACGAAAATGGCTCTTTAAACAGGAAAATCATTTTTTTAAAAAAAATTAAGGTATATTGAAGGGATGCCCAGTATATGAAGTGAAAGATTATACTGGGACTAAAAGGCCCAGGCTAGCCCAATCTTGTTAGATCTCAGAAACTAGTTGGGATTGGCTTTGGTTAGTACTTGGATGGGAGACCACAACCAAGATAGTTATGCAGAGGCAGGCAATGGCAAATCACCTCTGCTCATCTGTTCACTTGAAAGTCCCAGCAGGGGTCATCATAATTCAGCGGAGACTTGATAGCATTTTACATACACACACACATGGCTTCTTTGTTATATAACTTTATTTAAAAGTAGAAAAAAGACAATAGAAAGTGCATAATAAATCTTGAACAGAATATAGACTAATAGATTTAAGCTATAACAAAAAATATCAGCAAGATATATAAAAACACAGCTAAATTTCATATTACTCCTCTCTCTCTCCTTAATTACTTATAACCAAAATTGTATACACAACATTCTATATTTAGTCATATACATCACATTTTATGTTCAACATTTTTAAAATCTTAGTTTTATAATTAGAAATGGGCACGAACCAAAAAAAATTAACGGCTCTGCGGTCCGTGGTTCAGTGCCGACAATGATCTGGAGGTCGCAAACCGCAACGAACATTTCCCGTTGCCAAACCGGTTCGAGGTTTGTGGTTCGTGGGCATCAGAACGGCCCCCATTGGAATTAGAGAGCCCATATTCCCAGGGAGTGTTTAACAAGCTCTCCTCCAGCCATTACCCAAGTTTGGTCAAGATTGTAATAGGGATCCAAGCTCCAATTAAACTCTCTGTCTCTCTCTCCAAAGGCTAGCAAGTAGCAAGCAACAGCTCTGTCCCACTCCACTGCTCGCCGAAAGTGAAACCCAGCCTGGGAGCCCATGGCTATTTATAAGCACAGGTCCCATTCAGCAACGCAGGAGGTCTGTGTTTGGCCATCAGAGCTGCCCATCAGGGTTTGCAGGGATGAGATTGGAGTGCCCTTGGCTACAGAACACCCCCTTCCTCCTCCCTCCCCTGGGTGTCTTCTCCCAACTTGTAACCGCTTCGCAGCTCTGTGGTTGGAAGGAAGACCTGTCGATCAAGGTAAGCTGGGCTTCCATTCGGGTTTCCAGGGTGACAGAAGGAGCGCAGACAGAGTTCAGGCATTCCCTTGGCTCCGTTGCCAGGGGAATTGATTGCTGGTGCCTGACTGTCTAGCTTCCCGAACTGTGGCCGAATGCACCGAACCAGGCCTCTTCCGAACGATGGTTCGTTGGCCATGGATGATCATGATCCACCAGATTGCGATCACGCAATTGCCATTTTCGTGGGTTTTTGACATTCGTAATGCGGTTCATGCCCATCTCTATTTATAATTGATCTATATCCATGTTAACTATTCTTGATTTTCTTAATTTCCAGTATGTATTAAAAAAAAATCTCTCCATTTTTTCTGGAATTCCTGCCTTGGTCTTCTTAAAGGTGTTTTAAAGAAAGGGAAATGATAGAAGTGAACATTTTCCAGTAATCCCAGTGTAAATCTGCACATTTTTGTGCACTAAAGCATAAAAGCAATTGAGCAGGGTACTCCTCCTCCTGAGTATGTTTATGACTAGGGGTGAAACGTCATATGTACCACCTCCTAATAAAGGACACACAACAATCAGTGTTTGGGGTGGAGAAACTTCAAGGGTTATTGATGAGTGTGTCAATTATCAGTAATGTTAAGCAACATATTTTGAATTATGCAAATCAGCTTTCTTAGACCGGCTCTTTGTTGACCGCTTGCTCTGACTTTTGACACAGTTCAGTTCTTTAATTATACAAGGTTGCTGACTGCTGCTTTATATGTTCACAGCAAGCCCCCCACCTCAAATTTTATGAGCATTGGCAGCAAGTGGAGCTACAGGGAGGCTGTTAAATGTAACGTGGGCTGCGGAACAGCTTACGAAGAAACACTTTGATTAAACTTGAGATCAGCCTTGATGAGAAGCTCTGAGAGAAAGAGTCACTTGGATAAGGATAAGAAATTCATCCCAGTTGGCTGATAAACAGTCACAGACAGGAAGCCAAGGCAGGCATAATACAGTAACAATCCTAAATGGAAAACTAGCTGAACAACATTTTTAAACATTCCCTAATGAACAAAATGTTAAAGTCCTTGCCGCTGTAACTTCCCAGTTAACTCATTCCATATGAGTTAAAAGTACGAGGTGATTTCAAATGGCATTTTTATGGAGTCCTTTAAGCTAGGTGAAGTGGCTGGCCTATTTCAGGTGGCAGGCATTGTGGTACCAACAGATGCAGAAAATTGGCAATTACTGAGTTTATTACTATTGTTTGGGAACCATTTCTGTATTTCCCATCTCTCTCTGGTGAAAGATGTCCTATCTCTGAAAACCTTTTCAGAGCCATGTGAATACGCTCCGTGTTTATTGAAAATTAAAAAGGAAAGTTTTCATTGTCAATTAAGTGTATTTACAATCTGTGCAGCGTTTCCTGTTTTTTTTAGAAAATGTCTGAATGCAATTTTGTATTTTTGTTACAAATCCTGATTGTATGATCCAATTATGACTTCATTTCCTAACCATACGGGATTAAAAATATTAATTGTGCCATGTGTACTCAAATGGATTTAATGAAGCTGTTGTACTACAAGTAGATACAGCTTTTCAAATCATTCTATTTGTTGGGGGGGGGGGGCTTCAGTTCACACCAATTAAAGAAGTCTGTCTTTGGCTGTGAATATGATACAAAAGCAAGCCCATTAATAACACAATGACATGTGAATTAGTGGTAGTATGAAATTTTAATTTATTTGACTGAACATATTAGGATGAATATGCCTCCCTGACAGGTGATGCTCTGAATGAAAGAGTGCATAGAGGGAGGGAGAAATGAAAAAATTAAACAAATGTAAGAAGTGAAAGAGCAAAATGAGATAAAGTAGAAAAAGAAGTGATTTTTATTTACAGAATGATGAGATCCAGACATTAAAAAAAAAGATTCTAAGATTGTTTCACCTTACTTGAATGAAACACAAACACTACCAAAATCCAGCAAAGGGAACCTGGGTAAGGAAGGCTGCCTCTCTGAGGCCAAGCTAGAAGTGAGGAGGACTTCCCTGAGGAAGGAGGTAAGAGCAGGAGAAAAGCAGAGCAGGAAGAAATGGAGGGCCGAGGGACAATCCTTTTCCACCCCAGCATACCAAGTTGAGGTGGTAAGGCCATGCCTCCAGGTGAGCTGGCCAGACAGCAAGCCCACACAGCAGGGCAGCCTTTTGTGTGGGGAGGGGGGTTGTGACTCTGTTAAAAATCTATAAATCAATTAAAAATGGTGTCAGCACACACACGGTATAAAACTGGGGAAGCTGTACCTTCTAGCTTAGTCCTGGGTGCATTTGATGTGGATGAAAATGTGCATTGGGACCCACAGTGCTGAATTTACTGGATAGGTCTTTTGCAAAGGGGAATGCCCCTCCCTATTTGACATAATTAGCTGATTTGCACATGGACCCATTTTAAAGATATGCTTTTGGCCAGCTAGTTGGTCATGAGCTGAACTAGATTCAGGCCAACATTTTAATTATTTTGTGCTCCCCACTGACCTGAGTAGCACAAAGCCCCAGGAAAGCTGCATAGAGTCATTTCTTCTCACTTGGAGAATACTGGAGACATGTTCTTAAAGTTTCAACAAAAGAAGGGTGAGAGTGGGGACATGTTACAAAGAGAAGCTAATGAGAAATAATTATATATAATCATATAATTATAATTATATGTACGTGTCTGTTTAGTTACCCTCTAGATGAGGTGCTGGAAAGTGCCATCAAGTCATAGCAGACATATGGTGATCCCAGCTGGGGTTTTCAAGGCAAGAGACTAACGCGATCTTCCGCATTTTTTGTGCAATGTTCCAGGTCGTTCCGAGGGAAGGTAAGCCGTGTGGAAACGGCCCTGATAGGTACCTGCTCAGACAAACTATCCGAAGAATACTGAGGGAAATTTTCAAAAGACGTGAGATGTTTTAAACAGTGGTTTGGCGTAGCTGTGATCCCATCTCCCTTACTGTCTATGTGAGGTCTGATTTGCACATACAAGAGAATGAGGTGGAGAAGTGCTGAGGTGATAGAATGGACTGTGTCACGTCAGACTACAGGTGGAATGGATCCTAATGTTAACAAATTCCCTGAAAGTCAGCACAATAATCAAAGATTGAGATATAATTTTTCCTTGCTGTGCTGGTTTTTTCCTTGCATGGAGGGTTTGTTTTTTAAAATGTGAAGGAATAATCAAAAGAAGAAGCTGCTGTCTGCAGTCTGCAGTGGTACAGTCCACCCATTCATGCTCCTTCATCTGTAAACCAGGCCCAACAGCAGCTGTATGAAAAATGGAGGGAAAGTCAGTAGGGAAAAAGGATTCTACCCAGGAAACCTAAAAGGCCTCTAGAATGCTTCTAGGAATGCTTTAGCATAAAGGCTTTTCATATTTTATGACTCAGACGTTCACCAACAGTTTCAAATGAAGTTGCTTGGAAGATGCCATTTTTCTTTTAACGCCCAGTCTTTCTTTCACACATGCATAAATTTTCTTCATATTTACAGCCTAATAGGTTTCAGATTTCATCATCCCTGCAGGATGAAATTGATTTGTCAATGTCATTTAATGAAATTTGTCTGTATGACAGGCAGTCTCCCAATGTCAGGGAGGCAAATTTAAAGTTTTATGCAATAATATGATTGACAGCAGATCTTAAGCTTTGCCTCAAATAATTTTTTGTTATTTTGCTTCACAAATACATGAGTGGCTCAGCATCTCTATTGGTGGCCTCAGGCAATTCATTCTTTCTTCACCGAGTCTCCTTCACAAGATTGTTTTGAGGTTAAAATGAGGACAAACCTGTGAAAGCTGCCCTGCACCCCTTGGAGGAAGTGTTTGGTACCAACAGCGTAAATAAACTATATTTTCCAGATTTGAGAGTTCCCAGTAGAGATGGGCATGGAACAACAACCAAAAAAAAAAAATGAATCAGGAGGTTCATGGTTCATGGGGTTTAAATGCCTCTTTACGGCCTTAACAGTGGCAGGGAAAGGGGCATTTGACAGTTGAAAGGGCCCTTTCCTGCCTTGCAAGTGGCAGGTCCTTTTAAATTATCAGCTAGCAGGCAGCAGGGGAGATCCCCCCCCCACCGCCTGCCAGCTGATCATTTGAAGGGACCTGCCAGTGGCAGGACCCTTTAAACTGCCCAAACCCCACTCCTACCCCCCACCCTCCAGCCCCAGCCCCACACCTTCCCCTGCAGCATGGCATCCTTCCTCTCCTCCTCGGAGGGGTAGGAAGGCTGTTTTTGGCCTCTTCCACCACCTTGGGGGCCCAGAGGGCAGCAGAAGAGGCCAAAAACGGCCTTCCTGTCCCTCAAATGGCTGCCACGGCCATTTAAGTTTGGGGCTGGGGTGTGGGGGGTGTGGGGTGGGGTAGGGGGGCTGGGGTTTGGACAGTTTAAAGGGACCTACTACAGCAGGTCCCTTTAAACTATCAGCTGGCACGTGGCAGGGGGGATCTCCCCTGCCACCTGCCAGCTGATGGTTTGAAGGGACCTGCCAGTGGCATGGCCCTTTAAACTGCCCAAACCCCACTCCTACCTCTCACCCTCCTGCCCCAGCCCCACACCTTCCCCTGCAGCGTGGCATCCTTCCTCTCCTCCTCGGAGGGGTAGGAAGGCTGTTTTTGGCCTCTTCTGCTGCCTGGGGGCCCACAGGGAAGCATAAGAGGCCAAAAACGGCCTTCCTGCCCCTCAAATGGCTGCCACAGTCATTTAAGTGTGGGGCTGGGGCTGGGGGTGTGGGGTGGGGTGGGGGGCTGGGGTTTGGACAGTTTAAAGGGACCTACTGTGGCAGGTCCCTTTAAACTATCAGCTGGCAGGCGGCAGGGGGGATCTCCCCTGCCGCCTGCCAGCTGACAGTTTAAAGGAACATGACCTTGCAAGTCCCTTAAAGGGGTAGTTTAAATGGCCATTTCCCTGGGGAAATGGCCATTTAAACTGCCCTTGTAAGTACGACCCAACGAACCAGTATATAGTTCATGGAAGTTCCATGAAAAGGAGCTTCCACGAACCCTGGTTTGTGAACCCCAAACTGGCCTGGTTCATGGGTTTTTTTGTGTCGTATTTAGGTCCGTGCCCATCTCTAGTTCCCAGTGTCTTGTCCTATGTATCTACCTTATTTCCCTTTCTTTCTGGAATTTTTGTAAGCTATCAAAAACAAGACTAATTTTAATATCTGAGATGCGGTGGCAAAATGCCTGGCATTTTGCCACCGCTACCAATTTGCTGCTTTGTGCTATATAAGGCTGAAATGAGGCATGATAGATATTGTGTCTTTCGTTTTCCCTAATGTCTAGTCAGTGTCAGTGTATGAGTCCTGGAGATGCGGAGTATCATCATGCCAGGCCGTCATGTGTATAAGGGGAACAAAAGGTTATATGATCGTTTTATTTGCAAATGAGCATGTTGGCACTGTCCTGCTCTATGCATGTATATCACATATGGCCAAAGTGTTATGTGCACACAGGCTATATATTACATAGGCTTCAGTCCAATAGCTGAGAATCAATGTTCCTGAGCATAGGTACGGTACCTACATTCATAGATTTTGAGGTGAATTCAGAGTAGAAGGAGCTGTGAAGTATGGAGAAAATTTAGTAATGTATATATCTTGTCCAGTCTCCATGGAGCTCAGGATGGTGAGCACAGTTACACAATATTACTGTTACAGAATTCCTGTCAAGTAAAGAATAGGCTAAGCCAGAGGGCATATATAACAACAACAACAACAACAACATTCAATTTATATGTCACCCTTCAGGACAACTTAACACCCACTCAGAACGGTTTACAAAGTATCTTATTATCATCCCCATGTAAGGAGCAGGTCCTGTTTCACCATACACAGAGTAAAACTTTGGTTCAGGCTTCATGCCTGCAAGAGATCTTTCTAGGCCTGTTTGCTGAGAGAGCCACTGTTAATTAGCTGCACCTGCATTCCTATTGTTTCCTGAGAAAGTGGTCTTGAGAAGCCCAGTGCCTAGCGCTGTTCTCAGCTCCAAGCCATACTCCCTAAACTTTCACACTGAGGGAATGTCCAGTTAAGTAATGAGCCCTCATTGGTTCCTTCAGTGGACTGATGACCCCCATCACTTTGAAGAAGCCTCACTGTTTCTGGGCAGTTTACTAGTCTATCTCTTTACACTAGTCCACACTTGACCAGCTATGCTACCTTGTAATCACTGCCAGCTACCAGCTGTGGAAGAAGAGGGCTTCTAGCTCCATGCCATCTCCAGGATGCCTAGAATGAGCGGGCATGGATGGACTTTTGTAAGAGCAACCAGCTTTGGAACCAACTCAGAGAATGCTTAGACAGCTAGCCAGCAAAGTAGTATTTTAGCTAGATAGAACATAGATAGATTGGCAAGCCGTTACTTGTTTTTGCCTTGCTTAAATGCTTTTATGAGTGGTTTCTGCCTAGCACACGCTCCTATGTTCTCTTTCCCAAGCTCAAGCAAGCTTTATTGGCATATATAAAAATATAAGATTTTGAATATAGAAAGGAGTCCATACAGAATGAGATTAAAATTACAGATAGGAACAGGGCAGCAGTACAGCAAAATCAGTACAGAATATTACTTGTCAGGGCGTATAGCCATGGCACTGTAGAGAAACTTTGCTACTATTTCAGTTATTTCCCCATCTGGGTTGTCAAGCAGAAACTGAACCTTAAAATCATCAGAAAATTCTGAAGGGTGAATATAAGATGTAGAAGGTCCCGGTGTGGCGCCAGATAAAAAGAGCACTGGAGAAGAACGTGGGAGACAGTTTCAACACAGTCCGTCAAACAAGGACAACGCCTGCTATAATAAGGAATCCCATGAAATCTGCCAGATAAAATGGCTGAAGGAAGAACATTAAATCTGGCCAGAGAGAAGGCTCTACATAAATTGGGAGCCAGGAATTGGTAAAGGTATACTGCTGGGAGACTTACATTAGTGACAATCCCCAAATTTAGGGGTGGATTGTTCTCTTTCTAATAAATTCCTTTATATTTTACCAGCCTGCTTGCTAAGAATGTACACATACTCAAAAAAGAACCCAGAAGCAAGTGTGCTTCAAATTAACGACCAGAGCTCTTAGAGGCTCCCAGGGGTCTGTGCGGTCTAGAGAACCAGCAGGGACAGGAGATGAGAAGCTCTGGGTCGATACACCCTAGAACAACAATCACCGTGTGAGGTGGGTGGGGCTGAGAGAGCTCTGGAAGAGCTGTGACTAGACATGGGCACAAACCACGTTACGAACTTCAAAAACCCACGAAATTGGCAATCACGTGATCGCGATCCGGCAGTTCGTGATTGTCCATGTCAAACAAACCAATGTTTGGAAGAAGCCTGGTTTAGTGCATTTGGCCACGGTTCGGGAAGCCAGACAGTCAGGGGCCATCAATCAATTCCCCTGGAAATGGAGCCGGGGGAATGCCTGAACTCTGTCTGCGCTCCTTCTGTCACCCTGGAAACCCGAATGGAAGCCCAGCTTACCTTGATTGGCAGGTCTTCCTTCCAACCATGGAGCTGCAAAATGGTTACAAGTTGGGAGAAGACACCTGGGGGAGGGAGGGGGGAGGGGTGTTCTGTAGCCACGGGCACTCCAATCTCATCCCTGCAAACCCTGATAGGGAGCTCTGACGGCCAAACACAGACCTCCTGCGTTGCTCTATGGGACCTCAGCTTATAAAAAGCACTGCGCTCCTAGGCTGGGTTTCACTTTCAGAGAGCAGTGCAGTGTGAGAGCTGTTGCTTGCTACTTGCTAGCCTTTGGGGAGAGACAGAGAGAGTATAATTGAGCTTGGATTTTCGTGAGAGTTTCCTGGGGGCCTCAGATTGGAGAGGGTATAACTCCAAGATCCCTATTGCAATCTTGACCAAACTTGGGTGCTGGCTGGAGGAGAGCCTGCTACACACTCCCTGTGAATATGGACTCTCTAAGTGCAGCGGGGCATTCTGAGCACCACGAACCGTGAACCAGTTCGGTAACGGGAAATGTCCATTGCAGTTCGCGACTTCAGGATCGTCATCGGCACCGAATCACAAACCGCGGATTCATTAATTTTTTTTTGTTTTATGCCCATGTCTAGCTGTGACTGACCCAAGATCACCCAGCTGGCTACAAGTGGGGGAAGGAGTGGGGAATCAAACCCGGTTCTCCAGATTAGAGTCCCACTGCCCTTAACCACTACACCAAACTGGCCACTATTCCAAACTACAGCATGGAAAATTTTACCCTTGGGATCACAGATGGATATGAGGTGTTTTCACTAGCCACTCAACCTCAAAACAGGGGTGACTACATGATGCCTCCTTACTGAATCAGATCATTGGTTCATTAAAGTCAGTATTGCTTACTCATACTGGCAGAGGCTCTTAAGTGTCCCAGGTGGAGGTCTTTCATATCACCTACTACCTGTTCCTTTTAACTGGAGATACTGGGCATTGAATCTGGGACTATCTGCATGCCAAACAGATCTTCTCTCACTGAACCACAGTCTCTCCCAAACTGCCTGATTTATTTTTCACAAATATTTGCCCAACAATGATATTCTGTGTTTTAGATACTTCAGCAGAGAAGAAGATAGTTTCTGCAATAGCAAGTTTTTCCAAATTGAAGTTTTAAATCATGCTGTGAGTCACATGTGCAATTGGCTTAATTGTGCATTGTTCCTCATTTGAACGCTCACAGGTCTGGCTTACATGGTGATCATTCCCTGTGTGAGGTTGATATGAACCTTAAGTTAATGTTGTGCTGAAATTTTCTTCAGGATGTTCAACAAGCCACTGTTTCCTTTGCAGATTTGATTGTACAAGTCAAATTGGGTTCTTTTTAGGGATGTTCATTGAAAGAGCAAATACTCAATTCTTGCTTCAGAAGGGGAAAATCACAGCTATTTTGGCATCCCCTACTATCTTAAAGCATGCAATGCTATTGGCAAAGTACTCATTACAGAGGATTACAGTGTAATGTTGGCTATTCAAAACTATTCCACCTGTAGTACACATAGGAAGAGAACCGACAGGCACAAAAAGTTGCAGACACATTCCTTACATGCTTTCTCTCTTAGTACTGCATTTGAAGATGATTGGCATGACACCTAAGCACAGTGAGGCAGAGACCATCTTTTGTTTGACAGCTATTCCACATGTCCGCTTGGAAGGACTGGATAACTCCATCATCTCTTTCAATAGCAATTCTTTATTTTTGGGGTTTGTACATTTCAAGCCACAATATTAAACAAAGTCCTGGTGGTAAATGGAAGAAAATGTATAAAAAGAAGATAGCAAGGATCAGATTAATTGTGACTCTAAGGCGATATCTCTTCATCACTGTTAATACAAGGTTACAGGGACATCTTTGGATACAGCATCATTGGATACTGTATCATTGCTCCATATTCACAGTGGCCAGTATGTTATTTATTTATTTATTTTAAATGTACACCCCATCTTTCTGCCCTTATAGCCACCAAGGTGGCTTAAAATTTAAAAGTATACATAAAATCACACCTCAAAACCATTAAAAGCAATGAAAACACATCATAAAAACAATTAAGGCTAGAGGTAAAATGCATACAGAACATAAAAACAATTAAAACATTGGGCAGGGAGAGATCACTGAGGGAACACTAATTTAAACCAAAAAAATCTTCATCTGTTAGCAGTCATACCTTCCCTCACACTGAAAGAACAGCTTATGAATATGGACATTTATATGCCTTTCCCCCCACGTGCTTCAAGCACCAGACATGCTTCCTGGCTGGAAATGGAAAAATACTGGAATGTGAGTCATGAGGCAAGACTGACTATCAGGAGATGTGCAAAGAGGTTTTTAAAAAGAGGTTTTCCGGAAGATCCTGTTTCATCTCATTCATACTTTTCCAAATCTCCCCTCATCCTCCTTCCCAATCTGGGCTATTCAGGGACCTGATAAACCCTTCACATCCAAATATCGCTGGACATTAACCACTATTTTTAACTATAGTTCCTCCCAGATATGCACAACCTAACCTTTCCCAATTTCATTGTCTCACCTCCAGACATCTTCCTTCGTCTGGTGCAGAAGATGTGATCTTTCCCCAAGGTACATTCCATTGTATAATTGGACTGCCCTGCCATGTGCTCAGTGTGTGTTCTGGACCCTGCCTCAGACTATGCCTGAGCCCTCTCCTCCCCCTTCCATGAGACGCTGGCCATCCTCGCTGCTACTTCCATGGACCTTCTTCTCTCCCAGGACTGGTAAATATAGCCCTTCACTGTATCTCTCTCCCTCTTGCTCATTGATTTCCTAGTTAACTCTGTGTGTGTTTTGTGTATTTCATGTGATTGCTCTCTTGCTGCTCATTTAATAAAACCATTCCTGTTGAACATCTACCTATTTACTTGAGAGTTCTCTAACAGAATGATCCTGGTATATATTGGTGGAGATCCTGCTAGTTACCCCCTCTCACTGCATCTCCTTGTATAATAACCGCCCCCCAACTCACAAGGAGATCCTCCCATTTGGGTAACACACCCACTGGCAGAAGATGGCAACAGAAGGGGTCATATGAGTTTTCATAGCAAGAGACTAACCGAGGTAGTTTGCCATTGCCTGCCTGTGCAACCCTGGTCTTCCTTGGAGGTCTCCCAACCAATCACTATCCAAGGCCGACCCTGCTTAGCTTCTGAGATCTGCAAAATGGTGCCCATGAGCACAATTGTGCCTGCTGACACCTTTCCGAGTGCCTGCCAAGTGTTTTTAAAGTGGGTACGGCCAGGTGGGGCTTTTGCTCAGCAGGGCTTCTGATTGGTCATTAGAGATTTGATTGGCTGTGCAGATTTTTAAAAACATTGCTTTGGCAGAAGCTGCTTCCACAGTACAAGGATCTTCCCTGTGTGATTAAAGGTAAGCTGTAGGATCCATTTTCTTACAGCCATTTTCTTGCTGCCCACAGTGTGTCAGAATCCCAAAAGTGTCCGCAGGCTCAAAAAAGTTGGGGAATCTCTGCTCTGGGTTTTTCTATTTTGATTTGTCTCCTTAAATAAGACTGACAACATGTTCAAATATCACAACAGATATTTCCATTCTTCTTCTTCTTCATCATCTTCATCGTCTTCGTCGTCTTCGTCGTCTTCGTCTTCTTTGTCATCGTCGTCGTCGTCGTCGTCGTCGTCGTCGTCGTCGTCTTCTTCTTCTTCTTCTTCTTCTTCTTCTTATTTGAGGGATAGATGACCAACCAGAGACATTTTATTAATCTTGTTACATTTCTTTTAACAAAAAGGAGGTAGATAAGTTGCTATGAACGATTCAGGTAGGCTTCATTCTCTGCTTTCTCCATACTACTTGTTCTGAAAAAATATATACTGTCTTGGTGTAGGTATGGGCAAATCCGTGTTCCCCAGAACTTTGGGTATTGAATCTTCTTACCACAGCTCAAATTGATCTAGGATGTATGTACATATGCACCATCAAGTCACAACTGACTTATGGCAACTTCAGTAAGGGGCTTTCAAGGCAAGTGTGAATTAAAAATGGTTTGCCGTTGCTTTCCTTTGCAAACTCTTCTTTTGTGGTCCCTCATCCAATTGCCAAGCCTGCTTAAGCTTCTGAGATCTGATGAGACTGGGCTATGCCATGCCACCTTCCCTTCCAAACTGATCTAGCAGAAAAGTTATATTTCCTCTATACTGTATTTTCTGAAAGGTTAAAAACAATACGTGGCTAAAATAAATAAATAAAGATGCATGCACAGATATAAAATTCATCCGTTCAGAACTGATGTAATAGACCATTCCTAACACATTGGTTCTGCTTCAGAAACAAGATCAGGCAATTCAAAATCTCAATATCAGGGGAGAAATTTGAATGTAAAATTTCAGAAGTAGTCCTGCTTTCCTATGGATGCCACAAGTGATCTGATTTCAAGACCCAGCCCAAGTTATTTGCTGGGAGTAAAAAATGATATTTGTGCAAGTATCGCACAATAAGCAGATTAGAGATGGGTAAGAGGGACCCTGGTAGATATGTGTTGCTCCAAACAAACATATAGAACAGGAAACATACGTATCCTCTTGTGCAAACAAATATGTTTTGCTCCACCTACGATGCTGGCTTCTTGCCCCTTCCAGAAATGGTGCACATCTATCATCATCTTTATTCTCAGCCTTGAGCGTCCTGAATTGATTTCACTGACTTACCAGCATACTATTGGAGCAGTTGTAGGAACATAATTCTCACTAGAATTTCTCTGATGTGAGTAGTAAATTAGGAAAAGAATAGGATTTGGAGAATTTACTCAGACTAAAGTTTATCTGTGTGCTCTGAACAGGACTTGAAGGTTCTCTTTTCTTTGTAGCTGGCTGTGGATGGGAAAAGACATGATTTTAGTGGATGCTTCAAAAACAGTATCGCTACATCCAGTTTTCTCTTCCTCCCTTATAACATATGAACACCTAGAACTGCCTTATGGAGGTTCAGACTATTAGTATCTCAAAATCAGTATCGCCTATTCTGACTGGCAACAGTTTTCCAGGGTCTCTGGTAAAGGTCTTTCATATTGCTGACTACCTGATGTTTTTAACAGGAGATGCTGGGACTGAACCTGGGACCCTTTGCATGCATGGTGAATGCTCTGAAGCCGAGCTAGAACCCATAGATTTCTTAAGTGAAAATATGATGTGTCATCAGATCATGAGTATTTGGCTCCCTTCCACATTATTGGCAAGAAGGTCAGGGAAGTGCATGACATCATTACATCCCATTATCTCTTTATCTTATAAAATCTATAGGAACAGGATGTACATGAAAGCACCAAATAGGGTGCTTTTTTACACCAATAGGGTGCTTTATTACACCAATATTGTGTGAGCTGCATTGGTTGCTAGTGGAGTATTGGATCAGGTTCAAGGTCTTGGTATTGACCTATAAGGCCCTGTGTGGACTGGGGCCAGCGTACCTGAGGGACCATCTCTCCCCGTATATTCTCCAGAGGACCCTCCGATCAGGAGGGAAGAAATTGTTATCAGTCCCTGCTCCAAGGAGGCCCACCTGGCCTCAACTAGAGACAGAGCTTTCTCAGTCCTGGCTCCTACCTGGTAGAACGCTCTGTCTACCGAGACCAGGGCACAGCAGGTTCTACTATCTTTCCACCGGGCCTGTAAGACAGTTGTTCCGCCAGGCTTATGGCTGAGTCTTGGCCTCCACTGGCTAGAGGATACAACATCTACCCCCCTCCCTATGAGAGCTGCCCACCACTGTTCTTAAGCTGCTGCTATGTTCAACTGCACTGTTGCACTATTTGTAATTAACTGTATTGCTGCCATCAAGAAAAAGTGTGCTGCTATTTTATATTTTTGTATGATGCTTTTAAATGTTTTATGGAATGTTTTAAATGTTTTTAATGCTGTTATCCGCCCTGAGCCTGCTTGAGGGGAGGGCGGAATACAAATACGATAAAATAAATAAATAAATACATTTTGGGATGGTGCCTGAGGAGGGTGGAGTTTGGGGAGAAGGAGTTCAGAGAGGTGTAATATACTATTTGTCATCCATTTCTGCTAGACTTTATGGTATACCATAGAGTCTGCCCTCCAAAGCTGCCATTTCCTTTACAGGAACTGAGCTCTACAGTTTGGAGATTAGTTATAATTCTGGAAGAATTCCAGGCTCTATCTGGAGGTTGGCAGGGGCAAGCTTGAGAAAAGTCCTACATGGGCACGATCGGAATTACAGACTGAAAATTGCCCTGATTTTGGCATTTGCGCCATCGGGACCAGGCTGATCGGTTTTGTCCACGGTTCCCGGTTCAGTGCTCGGGTGGGGCGCTCTATCGGGTCTCGATCGGATCGATCGGTTTACTTTTGGGATTGCAGTCTGCAGACAGTCTGGTGCCAGCCATCTGTTCCCGAGGGAACGGAGCCCCGTGGAAACGGAGCCTGGGGAATGCCAGAGCTGTTTGCCCTCTTTCTGTCGCCCTGGAAATGCGAATGGAAGCCCAGCTTTCCTTGGTCATCAGGGCTTCCTTCCAACCACGGAGCAGCCAGAAAAGTGTGTGCCTGTCTCGTCCATTGGGGAGAAGAGAGAGGAGGGCAGGGGAAGGGGGTGTTCTTTTGTAGCCATGGGCACTTGAATCTCATCCCTGCAAAGCCTGAGAGGCAGCTCTTATGGCCAAACACAGCCCTCCTGCGTAGCAGACCCAGGCTTTATAAATAGCCACGTTCTGCGCAACAAAGTTTCACTTTCCGCTCGCGGGTGGAGTGGGACAGAGGCGAGCTCTCACTTGCCACTTTTGGAGAGAGAAAGCACAAGAGAGAGAGGGAGGGAGCTTTAACTTTGGGCTTCAGTGGATAGGGAATTAGGGAATAGGGAGCTATCTCCTCTGGTCCCCCCCCCGAGACAGTCCCGGCACACTCCCGTGGGGACAGACCCCCCCACCCCCTGAGGGGAGGCGGCCGCCATCATTCCGGCGGCCGCCATCATTCCTTTAGCACTGGAAACCGTGGGGCACCCTCCCATGTCAGCCTTCCCAATTCCTGATTCCCGATTCTGTATTGGAAACGGGACTTGATTGGTGAGGTTCGGGTGCCTGGGTTCAGCGCCAGTGCAGAATCATGATCAGCTAAATCGGGATTATTTTTTGGATTGTGCTCATGTCTAGTCCTGACCTCTCCAAAGATGGGACAACCAGCTGGGCTTTGCTGAGCTGGGTGCCCAGTTCTGCATATTTTGCATGGCATGGCATATTTTGCATATGCAGCTGTGCCAGGCAGAGTGCCCTCCTTTGGACCTGGCACACAAGTGGGCTGGGCACCTTCTCCACTCATGGTGCACAGCCAAGTGAGGTGTCCTCCTCCACCCAGGCCCACACCTTAGCAGATCATAAGCCCTCCTTCCCTGTGCTCTACATGGGTTAAGGGCCCAGCCTCCCAAAGGAGGAGGGGAGAACAACTAGCAGCAGCCAGACTGCTGGTAAGAGTTACTAACTCATGGCAGTTGTATCTGTATGCCTTGCACAGAGGACTGCCCTTCACTTGGGACTGGGTTCTGTGATCCTTGGACAATAGCTCACAGGGACTTTTCCTCTTTGTGGCTTTAATGGCCAATCCCTCCCTGGAGGTTGATAACCAAAGATGTAACATTCAAGTGTGGAATCTGTTACTTTAAACTTCTGCACTTTTTAAATCCCTCCAAATGTGGGGAAGAGGGCTGCACCTGGTCCACTAGCTGCCCTTATTTAGGGCAAACTAGATCTCTGATTCAAATATGAATTTGGTGAGAAGCGGCTCAAATCTGCCAAGTGGCATAATATCAGGAGGTATTCCAGGAACTTTTGAAAAGGTTATAAACTTTTTCCGGTCCCTAGTGAAACAAGCATTTATTTTCCAAGAGGGATTATTGGGGCTAGTTTGCCAGGATGCAAATCTTGTGAGCAGATTGCAGCAGCTATCCTCGTAATTGCATTTGCTCTACCAAAAAAAAAAAGTGAGAAGTATGCAACAGCAATTGAATTAGTTGTATTAGCGTGCCCTTGGGGAAAGACCAGTCAGTATTCATGTCAGAAGGACTTCCGCACAAAATCTGCAGAGGAATTCTTCTACCTTTTTAAATAAAATGTTACTTGACACTGCTTTAGTGAGAGATAAGAGAATGGGCCTGTTTCCTGCAGGGAGACTGTTGATGGTGCCAGAATAGCTTTGCGGAAGCAGTTTCTTGAAAGCTGCTAATAGCACCTATATTATCATCACCTATGAATTGATTCAACTTGCAGGAGAGAGTTTGCTAACAAAAACTGGCACAGAAAAGTACAATGAAAGGACTGAGCCAGGCTGTGTCATCATCACTAAGGTAATTAGAGTTTGACTTGTTGGTATTTTGCAGGCATTACAACACTAGAGTATTACTTCAGTGTATGCCATTGGATGCCCATTTATGTATTTATTTATTTATGTTTTTTATGCTCTGTCTTTCTCACTGAGACTCAAGGCAGATTAGTACACCCAATATCAAGGACATTTCAATAAACAATACCATAGGGTAAATAAATGAAAGTTTACAAAGACATAACATTGGCAAAAATCCGATACAGAGTTGAAGAAATGCTGAAACAGAGCACAAGCAATTCTAAGATTGACAATAGATAACATATAACTACCCAGTAGGATCATACTTGAAGCCCAAACATAGGAGCACATACTTAAAGCACTAGATAGTACGTACGGCAACATAGTGGTGAAATCTGTGGTCCCTAGTAGAGATGGGCGCGAACTGGGAAAATTGTGGTTCATTGCAGTTTGTGGTTCGTCGCATTTCACGAACCACGAACCACAAACCAGCATGAAATTGCCTGGTTTGCAAACAAGTTTGTTTTGTTTGTGAATATGTCACTTCTGAGGCAGCAGGAGGTCTGCAGAATGCCATCCACTCCATTGCCTAGGAAACTGATTGATCAGTGCCAGGCTGTAGGCAGCAATGAACCAAAAAAAATGAACAAAACGAACTGGCCTACAAATCATCACAGTTTGTCATGGTTGGTCAGAAATGCCCTCCGACGAACCACCGGTTCACGAACCAAAAAAACAGTCCAGTTTGTGATGAACTTTGGTTTGTATTTCGATTCGTGCCCACCTCTAGTCCCTACCTTACCCTGTGAGTTTTAGAAGCAAATTCAAAGCTGTAAACCAAGGATTTTTTTTCCTGCTGAAAAAAAGCATTTGCTTAATGTTTCCACTTGTTTTATTTTTTTTATTTCTATCATGCTTTTATTTTCAAGGTGAACCCAAAGCAGTTTATAACATCATTTTCCCACCTTCATTTTATCCTAACAACAGCTGAGAGGGTGTGATTAGCCCAAGGTCACCTAGCAAGCTTCCACGGCACAGTGGGAATTTGAACCCAGCTCTCCTGGATTCTAGTCCAATATTTTAACTGCTATGCCACACTGGCTCCTTTCCTTCCACTGCTGGCCCTGCTCAGCTGCCTATCTCTCTTGCCCCACCATCCCTAAGCATCACCAGGGAAGGTAGAGGTGTGAAATTTTCCACAGCAGGACCAATATTATTTGTGGAAGGTTTCTCCAACAAATTATGAGGTGAATTTAGGGAAGCTTGCCCAGGTTAAGCATCTAAGGAACTTTAAGCGGAGCCAAAAAATTGGAGACAGGAGATATTTTTGAAGGGAACTGCAAGTAGTATGAGAGAGGCTTTGTGAACCATAGAATCATAAAGTTGGAAGGTAACTCTAGGGACATCTAGTCCAACCCCCTGCACATTTCCTGCACAATGAAGGAAATTCACAACAACAACAACAACACCCCCCCCACACACACACACACATACAGTGACCCCAGAAGAGGGCAAAACACTTCCAGGATCCCTAGCCGAACTGGCTTGGAGAAAGTTGTTTCCTGACCTCAAAGTGGCGATTGGCATTACCCTGGGTATGTAAGAAGGGGCCATGAGAATTAAGTGCTAATGTAACCCTTCTTGCCTTCCCTCTCATGATTTGCCTAGGTTTTGCAGCAATACAAGGAAGGGAAATGGAATGAGTTTACACATCATGGAGCAATGGATCCCCTTTCAATCTGCCTTCAGCTATTTGGAAAAATGTATGTACTATTTCTGTCTCCAGACAGGAGCAACAATTTGCAAGGGAGTTCTTGGCTTCTCTAAAAGATCAACTTAAGGCACAGCTCTCATTTCTTGTTCAGAGCAATATACAATCTAACAACACAGGGAAGCGTTTTGCAAATAAGTTTGGAGAGGACAATTTGGAGCAGGGAAGCAATGAGGAGGAGGGTTTCCAACCTCCAGCAAGGGCCTGGAGATCTCCTGAAACTGAAATTGAACTCCAGAGATTAATTCCACCAGAAAAATGGCTGCTTTGGAAGGTAGACTCTATGGCATTATACACCGCTGAGGCCACTCCCCAAACCTTGCTTTCTTCAGGCTCTACCCTCAAAATCTCCAGGAATTTCTCAACCTGAAGCTGGCAACCCTATCCAAGCTTAACCCTTTTGTGGTCTGACATTTTTGCTGAAGTTTTTCTCTCCACACTGATTCCCTTCCCCCGTGGGGTTCCTAATATAATATACATGTCTTGGGGATGAAAGGTTATGGTTTAAAAATCATTGAACAGGTGAAGGGTTAAATACAATCCCCCTATATACATTTCCAGTCCAATTTATGCCTTCCTCCGGCTGCTTTTCTTTAGAAGCAGCAGCTGTAAGCATTTTGTTACGCAGGCTTGCTTGCATATGATATAGTAGTTGGTCCCTCATCCTCAGTGCCTTTTGAGTATAGCAAATGGCTTTGAGTTGATCAAGAAAAGCAGGTGCTAAACAGCCGTCTTTGATGCTTGGGCTTTTAAGGGTTTCCCATAATTATGAATCACAATTAGCAATTAGTATGCGGGTCTTTAAAAAAAGACACCACTATAGTATTATAAATGGATTGCTCTCACAATTATTCACAAACAAGAGTAAAGAGAACAAGGGAGACAAAAAAAAAAACCCCGTAATCCCAGAGTGCTATAGAAAAGAAACTTGGTTAGTTAGATTTTAATTAGCACTTAGCAACCATTTAATGAATGTGGTTTCCAAACCTCATCCATCACACAGCAAGCACGGTATTGTTTGCTTAAAAAGAATATATTAACAGAAGGCCTGCAAAGAATGTTGCTGCCATTCCTGCATTTAGAAATCAACTCCACGAACCAAATACCTCAACTTCCCCTTCCCCTCAATATGGGATGTATACTTTTGCTGTTTTCTTAAAGTGAGCATTCCTTGTGGATACATTTATAGTTAATAGCAACTAAAACCAAAGTGAGAGAAAGTCCGGAATTCATATTTCTAACATCATGACAACACAGAAGAGTGTGTTGTAAAGTAAAAATCTTGGAGCCAAATCTTTGAGGCCTTTGAGGGTTTCGGTCTGTCAGTATAGGAGACAAACAGCATCCCCTGGCCCAGATACAGAAATGTTGTGCATATACTAGGACAGGGGGGTATAGATTAACATATTTCCCTTTTAAAAAAAAAATACTGCTCCTCTTGTTCTGAATTTTGATCCAGTCTTTCTCCTACTGTCTACAAATGAACATGCTATATAGACATTTGGGGGGAAATGAAATGGATTAATATATTTGAAGCTACCATGACTACGCTGAATAAAAAAGGAATCCACAGTGGCACTTTAACAACTAACAAATGAATCAGAGTTCTCTTCGTCAGATGCAAGAGATGTAGTGTATATCCATCATTCCAATTAATATGCACAGCAGAAATGGGGGGCAAATGTTACAGAGAGTCCAGTATCATATATTTGGGAATCTTATAGGTAAGAAATGAATGAAGGGACCACATAATTTTGCATGCAATGTTTATTTTGGAATAATAAATAACACATCTATCTACTAGGTAATTCTCAATGAAAAATAATATTGGGGGGATTGAATAATTGCTGGCGGGTCCTACAAATTCAGATTGTAAAGCAGATAAAGAAGTTAGGGCTATCTTCCAGCCCTAGCAAGAAAGCATCAGTGTCATACATGTGTAGTATCTCATTTGCTTCCCGGTTTGTAGCACTGTAATTACTTTCTTCTTCTCATCATAGTAGCAAACTTGTGAAAATAACTTAATATTCTTTGTTTCTCTCATTAATTTCCTCCCTTCCCCCCCGCAGAGGACTGAAAAGTAAAGGATGCTATGTTCCAAATGGTTTCATGCCCATTAGGAGATAAGAAAAGTCAGGGGTCATTTCGTAGAAAAAGAGCTGGAGGAACTCATTAGCATAACTCATTCACATATGCAACTCCCCTTGACATCACCAGAAATGTCTCATTAGCATAACTGATTTGCATATGCCACACCCCCTGACATCGCCTATCCTGGCTGTTTTGGACTCAATCCTGGCCATTCAGGACCAAAATTGGGTCCAACATGGCAAAAAGGGGGCTGAAAATGGCCGAAAAGGGGCCCTAAATGGTCAGGATCGGGCTGCTACTGAACAGGAGAGTGATCCACCACCTGTCAGAGGCCCTGTCCAGGCCATTTCAACCCCAATCTAGGACGAAACAGGCCCAAAATGGCCGAGAGTCAGGTGGGCAAGGCCACCTGACATGTGACCTCTTTGGGGAACGTGCAGGAACTGTGTTCCTGCACGTTCCCCCTCAAAATGAGCCCTGAGAAAAGTGAATGTAAAGCCCCAGTTTAAACATGCCCATTTCTAAATATGCCAGCTGAAAATAAGTCTGCCTCACACATAACATTTTAAAGACATTATCACGTGTTAAAAATATCATGTATGGTTATTAATTTATTTATCTGAAATATTTACATTTCACATTTCTCCTGATCAACAAATCAGCTCGCATCATTAAAATCAGCTGAAATCTCCATATATTTTCAAAGCAGAAGGCAAGACTGTTTGAAGTTGTTTCAGATACACAATTCCGAAATACAAAATGGATGGGCAAACACCATCCATTTTTCTCTTATTATGGACAAAGCTCGTAAGAATGTGAACAGTCCATCAATAAGATTAACTGGTAGCAACTTGCTCATATCCCAGTTGCCTTCAGTGTGTATTTAACTGATCAAAGTGTGACTTAAACACACATGAACTATTTGAGGTTGATAGAACATATGTATTTTGTGCTGAAATATCTGCACGTGACCCAAGTGTTAAAGTTATAAGATAACTGAGAGTCGCTCACAGGCATCATCTTCTTGCTGCGTCTGCTGAATCTCCTAAAAAGAAAAAGAAAGCATTTCCCCCCTTAAGGATGTGTGAACTTGTACAGAAAGCAGGTTTTATTCTTATGCATTTTCCTTTTCCTCTTTCAAAAACAGGATTATTTTATGCTAGTATGACATGTTTTATCAGCTTTTTTCATCTATTTTTAATTGTTGGCTTTAAGCGATCTGTTTTTTAATCAATTAAATATATTGCTATAAGTGAAATGCTAAAATCAACTGAATTCTCCTTCTCAAAGGCATGAATGTACTGGGATTATTCTCTGTTGTTATTCTCTGTTGTTTAGGATTCTTTCCCTAGGATGAACTAGACTTTCCCTACCTGATATGTATAGATTCTATTGACTCTGGTTTTCGGATGCGAGGGCGATCTGGCTGTGACATCTGTCACCCCATTGATCACCAGGGTTGATTAGGCTGATCTGGCTGGCTGGCTGGGTGTCCCCTTCCTCCCTTACCACTCCATGTGCATCCCTCCCAAAGCTGCACGCTCGGTGGAAGAGGATGACCATCCCAGATAGAAGGAGTGTACCGTTCTTCAGTCAAGGGTATACAAATCTGTTTTTGGTGCTACTGGATCTCTGCCATTCAAATTGTCTCTTCTCCCCCTTCAGAATGAATGCTGTCTTGCCATTCTTTCCCCTCTCCCTTTTAAAAATAAATCAATTTCTTTTTTATTTAAACCAATCCATTTAAATTACAGCTGGTTTTGATACTTCCTTCTGTAACCTTTATTTCCCAGGCAGGTACTAAAGAATTTGAATTGATCCATTCAGTCTGATTAATTTGGCTTTATTCAATAAGTTTCAGCACTAGTAGCAAATTGTCCTTGATATGCAAAAAAATGTTCCCTTTGTGAAACATACCCTACATTATGAAAACATCCAGATGACATAGTATCGAGGGAGGAGGTTCTCCATTTCATTGTGCATTATATATGAATCTCTGGTAGAATGGATTTGCTTAAAAGCAAAATATCTTTCTTCACACTAATGTACCTCCTTCCCTCGTCAGCGGGTAGAAGTCACTTACTCCAAGCTGGCATGGATACTAAACAGAACTATTAGGGGATATAATTAGAGAACCATTCTCAGCAATTAACCTAAAAAAGTCCCGGACAATCAACACTTGCAGCAATACTATTACAAATCTCAGTAGAGCACATAGCATGAGCCCCTGAGGGAACGTACCCAGCGGGGGATCCTTAATGACAGCCCAACTTGCAAACAAAACAAAGACAGTGAAGGCACATTAAACAAAAACAACAACAGAAAAAAGGCCAACACAATAAAAATAAATTTTAAGTGTCAGAAGATTAATAGGTAAAGCTGATATATTTTCTCTAACTTTGAGTGTCAAACAGAATATATAGCATCACATTGACAGAGAAATCCTAAGCAGAGTTAAACCAGTCTAAGCCCATTGAAATGAATGGTCTTAGACTGGTGTAACTTTGCTTAGGATTGCACTGTTAAACTAGAAAACGTTGCTTCTCTCCATCTCCTTACTTACTTTATACTCAGCATTTTATATTCAACATTATACTCAATATTTTATATTCAACAATTTAAAATATTAATTTTTAATTACTCTGCTTCGATAAAAACTATTCTTACTTTTTCTTAATTACCAGCTACATACTCAAAAAGGTCTTTCCATTTTTCCTGAAATTCTGATTGGTCTATTTTGCATATAGGAAGTTAATTTAGCCATAGACACACAGTCACACAATTTGTTTGTTCACTTAGATACATCTAGACAAGAATCTGCCTTCAGTTTTGTTGCAAATACTACCCTCACTGCCGTCACCATATATTTAAAAAGTTCGCTATGTACTTTTGTAATATTACTAGGTAAGATATTTAATAACATATGTTTAGGATTCCGCACAAAGCAAAACTTTAATATCTGTTGCATCTCTTCATGAGTTTTTGTCCAATATCTTCTTGCCTTCTTACATGTCCACCACGTACAATAGAACGTTGCATCCATACATTGGTATTTCCAACATCTTCCACTATATCCTCATTGGTTCTTGCAAGATACCATCTAAAAAACATTTTGTACCAATTTCTCGCTTAACATGTGACAGTCTAAATTTGATTTCTTTGGTCCATAATTTTCCCCATTGACTCACAGAGACACTTTCTGTCGTATCTGTACCCATACATCCATAACATTGTTCTTTGTGTTGTACCTTGTTGAATCATTGCTAATGCTGTAATGCAGCTAATGCTGTACCGTGTTTGCATTTTGCAAATGCTCTACCACTTTCGTTTCTCTAACAGCCTGAGAACCCAGCTGTGTTATCTCATTTCTTTGAAGCTCACAAAGTGACCTTGTACTGTCTGAAATGTTACAGTTTACTTTTGTGCATTCCCAGACCCTTATCTGTGCAAACCTGTGGTCTAGCTGGGAGGGGGAAAATGAGTGAGTATTTAGAGTTGTACTTTCCTCAAGTCTCTATTCCTATCAAGGAAGTATGTACTGCTGAGAGGCTTTCTTGGCTCTGAGTAACTCTATGGAAATATATATGGGAAAGATTGGATTTCTGAATAAAACCATTTAACCAAGAGCTTAGACTTCTTGTTGCAATGGTGCAGGGACCTGTCTACCATATCCTGTCATCCATAGTCTGACACTTTTTCCAAAATTATGCATCCATTTTATACAATTTTTAACTTGTTCTGATTATGTGACATATTGCAATAGAAGTTCATATACTTTTCCTAATAAGTGCTTTGAATCTCTACTGATTAGTTGTTCAAACATTTTCTCTCTTAATCACCCATCTTCTTTGGATAATTGTTCTATGAGTTTGGACGCCATTTGAAAATACATCAACCATGGGATAATTTGTCCTTGAGCATGAATTTTTTTGCCATGTATTTATATTTCCTTGCTTATCCATCATATATTCATAGTTTATATAGTCATACTTTATATTCATAGTTTACACAATCTAGATAGGTTGGCAGTACCAAATATTAAATTGTACCATCAAACGTCTGCATTAGTTTGGATATAAATTAGATTATAAATCCAAACAGAATACATATAAAGTTGGAGAAAACAGATATCAAGGAAGAAAGTCATAGCTACTTATGGGTAAAGAAATCATTAAAAACTGTTCAAAAGCGAGATGGTACCCATATTTTGAGGGATGGACTACTTAAAGTATGGTTCCAATGCAGAAACAGACTAAGTCCATCAATTGCTTTACATTTTTTTTATAAAATTTTATTGGTGAGAGAATGCGGCTCTCCCAGCAGCAGCAGAATGCAGCTTAAGCTGGGAGCCGTCCTTTGCGGCCCCGCCCTGGAGGAAAGGAGACAGGCTCCCTTCCCAGACATCCTGGGCTTAGCCGGGGGGCGGAGCCAAGAGCCTGATTCAGGCGGCTCCTCTCTTCCCAGCTGCAGTCTCTTTGAGTGCTCGGTGAAACAAGAGCTCTTTGCTCTGCCTTCCTTTGAGTGGTGAAGCTGAAGGGAGGAATGTGTGCTGAACAAACATTGATGGAGGCAGTGGAGGCAGTTGGAAAGCAGCGATAGCAGTCAGCTCTTGGAGGCTGTCGGAGGCGGCTGGCGGCTGCAGCGCACAATACAAGCCAGGGCTTCAGGGCCTGTTGGGGCTAGAGTAATTGAGCAGTTTAATTGAGCAGGCTGGTGGGGCACTGGGGTGGCAGACAGCTAGGCTGTATTGGAGGGACTTTGGCCCAACTTGGGTGGGGTCTCTCCCCTTAATAGTTGTCTTGGAGAAAGTGGGTGGTGAGAGCCCTCTCCCCCCCCCACTCACACATAAACCCCTCTTCCTGCCATAAGCCTGTTTGTTTCCATTTAGCCTCCCCCCACCACTGGCAAGAAGTAAAATAAAGTAACTTAAAAAAACAGAGCCGGTGTTCTTCACTTTGGCTTACTGGTAAAACAGCACCTAAGCCTATATTTTTGTGGGCCATAAACGAGGGCCTGTCTCTGCCTGATAGTTATTCTGTTAGCAGGCAGATTTGCTCAGGGCTGTGCTTAGCGCCATCTTTTGGTGGAGAATTACTGGTGGCCTGTTTCTGCCTGACAGCCATTCTGTTGGCAGGCATATTTGCTCAGGGCTGTGCTCGGCGCCATCTTGTGGTGGAGAATTACTGGTGGCCTGTTTCTGCCTGACAGCCATTCTGTTGGCCGGCAGATCTGCTCAGGACTGTGCTCGGCACCATCTTGTGTGGCAGCTTGGTACTGCTCCTGGCAATTGCTACTTTTGCTGGGGCTTAGTGCTACCTGTCAGGGCTAGCGTCAGCAGTTGGTTAAGGGGTAAAGCCGCGAGCCAGTCCAACACATTATTAACGGCTGCTGTGTCATCATTTGGTAATGTTTATGCTGCCCAGAAAAGGGGGTGGCCCATCAATGGGGAAGTGGCCTGTAAATGCCACTACTCGGAGTAAAAGCCCTACTCGGGCTCTGTCTCCCTCAGACGAGGATGATGGCCCAGACAGGCAGGAACTTATGGAGCGCATTGTTGCTCTTGAGAGGGCAAGGAGTGGTACAGCATCAGCTGTTGCACCTGTTTAGCCATGCAAAGGTGCTAAAAGAATTACAATTGCTGCTTTTAATAAGGATTTTGTCTCTTGTCTTTCTGCCCTGGAGGGAGTATCAGGAGTGGTGGCAAGTGATGGAGGCAGCAGCCGGGACCATCCAACATCAACTGAGAGTGTGGCTGACATTGACCAGGAATAGTCAGCTGACAGTGGGCAAGTTGCCATAGCAGTGGAACGACCCATGCCTGATGGTACAGATCCTTTGCCCAAGCAGAGTGCCACTTGGCCCGGGGGCTCTTTGGGGCAGGTAGCTGCTACCAGCGCTCCTGCATCTTCTGTTTTGGAGACATATCCCATGCTTGGTTGGCCTTCTGCAGGCCCATCTATTTGGCCTAGTTATGCCAGACGCTCCTTGCACCTCCAGCAGGTGCAAGTACTGCCTGTATTGGGCTGTGCTACCAGTTGGGATGGATAGGCCTTCCCTCTGTCTGTGACTGGGTGGCCTTTTGGTTATGGCAAACAGATGGGCCTGGCCCCTTATGGACCCCAGGGATATGGCATGGTTCCTTATAGGACTCTTCCCCCAGGAGATATGGCATTGCCTGCGGGGGCGGGGAAAATATACAAAGGGTTAGTACATGGATGACTTTACCCTTCTCTTCAGGGAACGGGAGAAGAAGGATATAGATGATCTGTACGATAGGGATAAGGAGAAGATCTGCTGCAGGCAGATTGTCAAGAACTGGACTCATTGGTTGTCTGGGTTCCTAGTTTATGCAGGGGTATTGGCTAGGGCACAGCCAGGTAGGGCTCTCCCCCCTTTTCCAATACATGAATATTATATACAGGGGGTACACGGACTTTGAGGGGATGGCTTGGTTGATACAGCTGTGGGTGCAGGTCATGGCCCTTGCCAAGTCCAACCTCAGGAATAGGAGCGAGAGTGATCAGATGATTATTCTACCCTCTCAGGGTTCAGGTTCCCGCACTTCTGCGGGGCAGCAGGTTTAATTACGGCTGCTTTGTTGGGACTTCACGTCCGAGGAGCTTTGCAATAAGAAAGTGGGCAAGTATATGCATGACTGCCCTGCATGCATGGGAACCCACCCATAATCTGTCTGCCCCAAAGGAAGACAGGGTGGGAAACGCTTTGGGGGCAGTGGTGGCCAACAAAAGCCTGGAAAAGGGGCCCAGCCCAGTAAAGCTGAGGGTACCTGAACGGTTTCTTCAGGTCTCCCCAAAGCGCAGGGATGCTGACTATTCATCCATTGTTTAGACTTTATGATGTCTGGGCCAGCTGGCTTGGGGCAGTGTGCCAGGCTTTTGGCAGAGGTCATGGAGTTTTCAGAGGAACTGGGGGTTCCTTTAGCTCATGAGAAAACTGAGAGACCATTTGTTGTCATAGCGTTCTTGGGAATAGAACTGGACACAGTACAACAGACCTTAAGGTTGCCCTTAGAGACGGTGGTAGATCTTGGGCTCGAGTGGAGGGCTGCTTGAGTGGAGCCTAGATATCTCTCCTTGAGTTGCGGCAATTAGTTGGCCATTTAAACTTTGCCTGTAAGCCAGTTGCGCCTGGGAGGGCTTTCCTCAGGTGGTGGTGCGATGCTATGAGGGCCTTACGGTTGCCCCATCAGCGTTTAAGAATTAATAAGGGCAGGCGGGATGACCTTTTGGTGTGGAAGGAATTCCTTTACACCTTTAATGAGGTGACTTTTTGGAGGGAGGAGCTTTTGCTAGAAGCCGAACTTCAAGTCACCTCTGATGCCTCCTGGTCTACAGGCTTTGGAGTCTTTTTAAGGGGGCATTGGTGTGCTGACCAATGGCCCGCAGATTGTGTAGCCCAGGGATTGTCCAAATAACTTACGTTTTTGGAGTCCTTTCCCTTGTTAGTGGCCGTATGGCTTTGGGGATCACACTTGGCGAACCGAGCTGTCCACTTTTGGTCTGACAACTTGGCTGTCATGCACGTGGTCAAAACCATGGCATCTGGATCCCCCAGGGTGATGAGGCTGGTAAGGGCCTTTACATTGAAATGTGTGCAGATGAACATTTTGTTCAGGGCCAGGCATGTTCCAGGTGTTAACAACGGTGTGGCAGATGCTTTGTCTTGCCAACAGATGGAACGATTCTGGCAGCTTGCCCCCCTGGGCCAACAGGCAACCAGCGAGGATGCCCCAGGAGCTTTGGGAGCTTGGACGGCGGAAGTAAATAGAGCAATCCAGCTGTCCATTGCCCCCAGTACACGCCCGTGCGGTAGGGCAGCTTTACCAGTTCAGGGTGTCAGCGGGGCTCCAGCAGTTGTGGCCCATCCCACCTGAGCACTTGATGCACTTTTGTGTAGTGCAGCGGGGCCGGGGCCTTGCAGTGGAGTCCATCAGGGGTCAGTTGGCCACTTTAGCCTTCGTCAGCAAAGCACGTGGCTTACCTGAATTCACGGGTGTCTTCAGGATTAGAAAGATGCTGGAAGGCTGGGCCAGGGAGATAAAAATGCCACGTGACCCAAGGCAGCCCATCTCCCCATCAGTCCTTAAGGGACTGGGGACCACATGGGTGGAAGTCTGCTCGTCAGCATTTGAATGGAAGCTTTTCCACACTTCTGCCTTAATGGCATTTTTTGGAGCTCTGTGAGTTAGTGAGCTGATGGCCTCATCGCGTACAGACGTGTCTGGCCAGGCACTGAATGCTCAGGACATTAAATTCGTTGGGGATAAAGTCTCCATTGGGATCAGACGGTCCAAGACTGACCAGCGGCAGTGGGGGAGCCCCTTGCTTTTGGGCCCCTGCTCTGAGCAGGAGCTGTGCCCTGTTAAGACCCTTAAAGAATATGTCACACTTCGTGGGGATGACCGAGGGATTTTATTCCACCACGAAGATAGGGCCCCACTGACTAGATATCAGTTTTGGGCGGTGACAGAGAGGGCACTTAAGACAATTGGCTTGTCGGGGGTAAAATTCGGAACCCACTCCTTCCGGATTGGTGCGGCCTCCACAGCAGCTGCTATGGGATACCCTCAGCGGGCGATTCAGAGAGTGGGCAGGTGGCGTCTCGGTCCTATGTCCGGCCCCTGCAGCAGTTTTAAATGGCAAACTACTTGTTCTTTCCTCAGGTGCCGTGTCGAGCCAAGAGAGGAACAGAATCTTGATTTGTGGCCACAGCGTGGTGTTCTGGGAGGCCACTCAAGCCAAGAGAACACAGATGGGATCCCAGCTGGGCCTGAGCGCTGCGGTCACTGTGGAGTGGCAGGGCAGGCGTGGTCTCAGATGGCCCGGCCTGCTGTCTCTCCTGTTTAGGGGATGGACGAAGCCTCCCCCACACGTTGTGGTCATTCACCTGGGGGGTAATGACCTTGGGCTGGTACAGGGCATGGCCCTGTCAATGCAGGTAGCTGAGGACCTTGAATACATAAGCAGCCGATGGCCGAGTTTGCTTATAGTATGGTCAGAGATGCTACGACGACAGGTTTGGCGGGAGGCCTTTGACACCAGGGCAATAGAGAGGGCCTGACATAAGGCTAACCACGCCATTAAGAGGTCTTTGGGGCAAGGCTTGGGTATTTATTTGCCACACCCCAAGATTAGGGCCGAATTTGCCCGCCTCTATAGAGGCGACGGTGTCCACCTGGCACCTGAGGGCAATGATATTTTCCTAGATGACCTGCGGCAAGGGCTTTGGGTGGCTCTAGGCCACCGGTGGGGCGCGAGGGTCTAAGCAGAGGCTTGACCCTTGCGGTGGCAGGAGATTTTGGGAATAGGGTGCGGGCTGGTGAGCACCCTGTGGCACTTCCCCGTGAGTGGGGACAGGGCTGCCATTAAGGGCGGTATGCATGCTTGCGGTGACCGTACGCTGGCAGAAACCTGCTGGGATCCTCAATACAAGGCCTCCCCTCATGCTGTGCGGCTGGGTGTGTAACAGGTGCTTCAATGGGGATCCATGGCCTGGCAGCCCGGGTTGCAGCCATTCAAAGGATGGCCTACACCCGGGGGCGTGGGGCTCGCCCAGACAGGTCAAGACGGAGGTCCGGAGTTGACCCCAGGGCTTGACCTGTACCGCTTAGTTAGCTCTTGCCGTGCATTACCTTTATGGTCATTTAATAAACGGCCCTTTATTCCAAGTCTGTGTCTGTCTCTTCCTTCCGGCTGGGGTTGCAATGCGGCTCTCCCAGCAGCAGCAGAATGCAGCTTAAGCTGGGAGCCGTCCTTTGCGGCCCTGCCCTGGAGGAAAGGAGACAGGCTCCCTTCCCAGACATCCTGGGCTTAGCCGGGGGGCGGAGCCAAGAGCCTGATTCAGGCGGCTCCTCTCTTCCCAGCTGCAGTCTCTTTGAGTGCTAGGCCCACCCACCTCACCCTGTTTTTAGTGCAGGAATAGCCGGCTGCTGGGTCCAGAGCCAGGTAGGAATTTTTCCCTCTTTTCCCTGATTGGCCTTTGGGAAGGGAGGGTTTTTGCCTACCTTGCACTAATGGCAGTGTTCTGAGTTATTGTTGGGTTGTGCTGTTTAGTTAGTAGTTGGCAGGAGATTTTGGGAATAGGGTGCGGGCTGGTGAGCACCCTGTGGCACTTACCCGTGAGTGGGGACAGGGCTGCCATTAAGGGCGGTATGCATGCTTGCGGCGACCGTACGCTGGCAGAAACCTGCTGGGATCCTCAATACAAGGCCTCCCCTCATGCTGTGCGGCTGGGTGTGTAACAGGTGCTTCAATGGGGATCCATGGCCTGGCAGCCCGGGTTGCAGCCATTCAAAGGATGGCCTACACCCGGGGGCGTGGGGCTCGCCCAGACAGGTCAAGGCGGAGGTCCAGAGTTGACCCCAGGGCTTGACCTGTACCGCTTAGTTAGCTCTTGCCGTGCATTACCTTTATGGTCATTTAATAAACGGCCCTTTATTCCAAGTCTGTGTCTGTCTCTTCCTTCCGGCTGGGGTTGCAATAAACAAAAGAAAAAAATTTCCCCCCCAAATTTAACACATCCAATCTCATTATTCCCCCTGCTCTATCCCCCCACCCTTTCCCTCCCCCCTCCCTATTGACTTCCAACAGCTTTCCAACCCTTAACCCTTCTTATTGCTTAAATCTAATTCATTTATATTTTCCAACCGCCTCTAGATCATAGTATCTCTTATTCTAAGCACATTCTTATTTTTTTACATAAACTCTATCAAGCATACTATCAATATAATATATATCATATCCATATAACACAACAGTATGGTATAACCAGGTTCTCAGTATCTCTTACTTTAGACATTTTCTATTTCTCTTCTTTTAAATATATATTCCATCAAATATACTATCAATATAGTATATATCACAAGACTTAGATTGTATGCTATTCCACCAATGTAGCACAGCACACAACCCAATATAGCCCAACCACATAACATATTGTAATATAATGTCTGATTCGCTACCTTATTGTTTTATACTATATACTACACACTATATACCTCATTAATATATCTGTTTAACCATTTTCGTTGTCCCATATGTTCAATGTAAAATTCCCTTAAATATTATATTTGCTTAGATTATAGTTACATTCCCCCTAAGTGGTAAGATCTCTTCTCTCTTCCCATTACAACGTTATTCTTTTAAAAAATTTCAAACTGCCACAGTTCTCCTTTTACATCCCATTTTTTTTCCAAAAATCAATTGCTTTACATTGACTTCAGTAGACTTTGAAGGGTGTAACTCTGCTTAGAATTGCACTATTACTTTTTCCCCCCAATGGAAGGTGAAAATTTAGGGAAAGGCTTAGAATATTCCTGAAGGAACAGGCCTCTGTAAGCATAATAATAGCCACAGGTCTGTGTTGTACTACACTTTAAATAAACTTGCTTATAAGAAGATATAGAATTCAAGTTACACTGTTGCAGTCTAGAGATGGCAGATATCTTATAACTTAGAGTCTTGAGAGACTATACTTTTTGCAGTATTTTACATCCACTTGGCAATCTGTACTAACTGGGAAAATGTGACCAAACAGTTAACCTGTTGAACCGTGGGTGTTCATAGCAGGCCCTATTTCCTTTCATTGATTTGGTGTCACTTCTTATCTAATCTGCTCACTTGTCTACAAAGTGCAGTCAGAAGAGAAATTGGTGATTTCTATCGTAATGGTAACATTGCAGAACTAGGTCTCAAGGGCATAGATCCTTAAGACCTTCTATTATTATTATTTTTTTCCCTGATTAAACTTCAGTGCTTTGGGGCTTTCCAGCTGAAGTCTTCAAGAGGCTAGTTAGAAACTTTCTACACACAGTCCGTAAGATGAGAGTGGAACGTGCTGGGGAGAAACGTCATTCTGTTTGTGGAGTTATCTTTCTATGGGGTGCAGAGGGGAGGGGCTAGTTCTGGAGTAGAATGTGATTGGAGGGAGAGCGAGTCAGTGGGAGTTGGAAGTTGACAGGCTGAAGAGTGGAGGGAGAGATGGCTCTGAGGGGAGATGTAGATCTAATGTAACCCCAGGTATCAAAGGATTGGGCCTGCCCTACACAACATCTAATCAGGGCATGAGAAAGATAGAGTAGGGGTTTCTTTTTAGTTTGTATTATTCCTTCAATTCACTGTATATTTGCCTGTGAATAGTTAGAAGTTAAATAAATGATTTTTGGAATTTATGAAGGAAGAAAGATCTTCTGTTCCACATAGTCCCCCAACTGCTTGGGCCCACTAGCAGAGGAAGGAGGTTAGGAGGCTGTCCCGCCTAACCAGGACCCCATACAGGGACAGTAGTGGCAGCAACTACCTGGAGACAGGGAAGGTAGACAGCCCCTTCAGGTGCCTGAAGGGCAGAGCAGGGTCTACCAGTGGGAGGAAAGGCCCCGTTTTGCCACACATGTCATTTTTTCAACTATCCAAGGTTTAGGGAAAGAAGCAGGAAGTGAACTTGCAATAGGCCTATTTGAATGATACGCTAAACCTGTGTATAGTGGAGAGGAGAAAGGAGTAGGCCTTATTTCCCTATCCACTTGGCATGCTGGCCCCTCCTTCAGCAGCACCAACACATTGTTGTAGTGTCTGATTTGGCACAAGTAAACATTTTGTGTGTTGTTAAAATCTAGATTCCATGTAGGATTTCAACTGCCCATATGAGCCCTACATGAGCCGTAACATGGGGAAACCTGCTGGCATCAGAGGCGAGGCTGGTCCACTGAGTAGTCACATCACAAGTTGGGATAACACAGCATCCAAATGGGTTCAATGCCAACTGATTTTCTCTCTTGTGAATGTAAGATTGAATTGTGCTTTTAGTTTGGACTAGGCCTAGGGCTGACAACCTTCAAGTGGGGCCTGGAGATCTACTGAATTACAACTGATCTCCAGACTATACAGATCAGTTGCCATGGAGAAAATGGTTGTTTTAGGAGATGCCCTCTATGACATCATACCCTGCTGAGGTCCTTCCCTAAACTACACCCTCCCCTGCCTCCACCCCCAAATCTCCAGGAATTTCCCATCCCAGAGTTAGCAACCCTAGTTTAGCTACTGTTATTTTCCAGTATATGAGCACAATATCTATACTTTTTGATGAACTACTATAAATGTATGAGCCCCCTCACCCCCAGAGAATAAAGAAAGCAGATGACCTAAATGGCTTAGGGTTTGTACTTCTTCTGCCTTTGCACCTATCATGATCTGTATCCTACCACTGAGCAAAACTGGAAGCCTTCCTGCAAATTCAGTGGATTTTACTCCAATGGAACTTCATCCAGCATTTCATACACTTGCTAGGTTTATGCTTATTCAGTTGTGGACTCAAATTTCACAATTACCACAGAGAATTGTACTTTGTACCTAAGATGAACCATATCTCAAATGTAGCTTGCATTCACAAGACTGAGGGCCAAGCTACAAGTGACAAATGACACTTGAACGGCAAGTGTATTTCTCCCTGTTCACTTGCCCTCCACCCAATCCACTTGCCATTCAAGTGTCATTCATCACTTGTAGCTTGGCCCTTAGTACCTGGCATCTCCAAGCAAAAGGGTTCCAGATTGAAGGGATAACTAAAGAGTCCATTTCAGGAGAACAACTGCCAATCAAAACAGAAAATACCATACTAGGTACAGAAACAGGTCTGAATCAGTATAAGGTAGCTCATATATTTTAGTCATAATTGTATACTATTAGTAAGACCAGTGTCAAATGTACAGAAAAATATAAGAGTATTGCTAGATGAGGTCATCAGTCCATCTAGTCAAGTATCCTTTTTCCAACTACCAGATGTCTCCAGTAAAGATGGGCACGAACAGCAATACGAACAAAAAAAAGCCACAAACAGCCCAATCTGCTGTTTGAGAACAAGCTGTTTATGAGGCCCCATTCTAAATGAACAGGTGGTCATTGCAAGCCTCGTTCATTGCTGTTCATTGCTGTTCGTCAAACCAGACAGTCTGGCACCTGCAATCAATTCCCTTGGCAACTTAGGCAGGGATTGTCTGAACTCTATCTGAACTCCTGCTGTTGCCCTGGAAACCCCAATCTAAGCCCAATTTAGCTTGATAGGCAGGTCTTCCTTTCAAGTGTAGTGCTCCAAATTTGTTACAAGGGAACAAAGACCAGGGGGAGGGGGCTCCCAGCTCTGGCTTAGTTTGCAGACAGTGGAGGAGAGATAGTTGCTGTTGGCATTTTGATAGAGTGCATTGGAGCTTGAATTTTCTTTGTGTGTGGTGGGATAGGGATCCACCCCTTTAAGTTCCAGAGCTGCTGCCAGGCTCTGGGCCAAGTGATTATTTATTATTGATACCTTTCCTGCTGCCTGCTCAGGTAAGGTTTCTGGAAGTGGTGCAGTGGGGATCTACCTCTTCAAGTTCCAGGGTTGCTGCCAGGCTCTGGGCCAAGCTATTATTTATTATTGGTACCTTTCCTGCTGCCTGCTCAGGTAAGGTTTCTGGGAGTGGTGCGGTAAGGATCCACCCTTTCAAGTTCCAGGGCTGCTGCCAGGCTCTGGGGCCAAGCTATTATTTATTATTGGTACCTTTCCTGGTGCCTACTCAGGTCAGGTTTCTGGAAATGGTGCAATAGGGATCTTGACTTGGATGATGACTAGAGGAGAGCCTGCTGGCCCCCACGAACAGCCAATCACGAAAATGTTCATGAACAGGGCCATGTTCGTGGTTGTTCGTGAGTCCCTGTTCATGAATGGCAATGAACAACAAACATCATGTTTGTTTGTTTTTTTCTGTTTGTGCCCATCTCTAGTCTCCAGGAAGCCCACAAACAGTGTGGCCAAGTCTTCTATGGCAACCTGCAGGAGGTGGGGGGAACTGCAGGAGGCGGCGGAGTTGTACCAGCTGCTATGAGTGCTCCTTGGTGATGTAATGAAGTGTCCTCTGGAAGTGATGTCATCATGTGGGCAGCCTGCTGGAATGCCCTGGTTTTGGAGCAAAAACTCTATTGTTTTTGCCCCCAAACCACAGCTTCACCAGTGATGTACTCATGTCACTTCCTGGTACAAGGGAAATGATGTCCGCACATCTGATCATATGTAATTATGTTGCTTCCTAGTGCACATGCAAGTTGATAGTTTCCTGTTTCCAGCTCTATTTTCTACCCACACATAGGACTTGTGTTTGGAAATGTGGCAATAAAGAAGATGAGAAGCTATGGGTGAATGAGGCCTTCCGTTTCCAATGGTTTCCCCCATTTTTCTTTCACTTGAAATCAGGAGCCCACACATAGTTAAAGGTGCAAAACAAAGGCAAGAGGAAGAGTTGAGACAGGCCAGGTGTACTAGTGAGCAGTCCAAATTACCAGGATCAGCAACAAGAAACAGGGCCAAGATTAGGTTGATCTGAACAAGCAATCCAAAGTTCAAAAGGCCAGATGTCCAGAAAGGTAATCTGAGGTAGGCACGGTCAAGTTTCAACAAGTCAGACTGGTTTTTAAAAGGCAAGGGAGCAGGAGAGCTGCGTGACCTGTTTTGTTTTTGCTTTTGCTTAAAATGGAATATAAATTTTCAAATTAAAAAAAAGAATGCTGCCCATCTCCAATATATTTGGTTTTATTCAGTATCTCTTTTTCTTGACATAGTAACTCAATAGGAATAACAGCCTCCCTTTTCTGTTCTCCTTTTCAGATTTTCCTCACATGGACTTTGTCCCCATCCCGAAAGCTGTGAGGGTTGAAATTTCAGCTAATCAGCTCATTTCAGAAGGATTTGGAGAGGTAACATATATCTCTTGCCCAGCAATTATATAAAAAGAAAAAGAAAGTAATGAAGAAGTTGACTTAGCGTTGGTAAGATGCATCACTGAACTACATGAGCATTATTCTAGAAAGCTCCGCTTCTGATGCCATTCCATTTATACCCCTAAGGGAAACAATGCTCAAAACCTGGAATTGTTCTCAGTTCTCTATTGCATGATTTGCTGCTGAGCTATTTTCATTCTGCAGGATTGTCTTTCAGAAAAAAACACAACAGGATTAATGTTGACTTAGTGTTTATCATTTTACATCGTGAGGAGATAGCTGCATTAAGCTTAATTGGTGAATACTGTCTTCTACTTTTCCTTCATGAAAATACTACAACTCTGCCCTGAAACCAAAAGTGAGGTGAAATGATCAGTTTCTCATTTATGGGGAATAAACTTACTACATGTGGTAGTGAATCAGTCAACCCCCCCCCCACACACACACAAAAACCTAGGGCTACAACTATGGTTGCCTCAGTGTCTTCTCTGTGCTCAAGCTGACAATTTTTTGGTCTATCGGACTTCTGCCTCCTTCTGCAATCGGTGAAGATGCTTAGTGGCCAGACTGCAGAAAACTTCAGCAACAAAATATAATTGACCTTGAAAACCAGATTTAACAGGCTTCATTAGTTCTCCTGAGCTTAGTTAAACAGAAATCATGTGTGGTAATGACAC
This sequence comes from Eublepharis macularius, assembly GCF_028583425.1. Taxonomy (NCBI): domain Eukaryota; kingdom Metazoa; phylum Chordata; class Lepidosauria; order Squamata; family Eublepharidae; genus Eublepharis; species Eublepharis macularius. The sequence goes on from NC_072796.1 coordinate 23,569,941, forward strand.
AGGCAACTTGAAGTGAATGGGAATGTGTCCCATAATCATGCCCACATAGAGTCTCACCTCACAAGATATCAAGTGACTTACTTTCTGTGTGGCCTTCTATTCAAGTGTACTCTGTCTCCCTAGTAGTATATGTGTATCCACAATGGGAGAACAAATGTAAAATCCTTCACTTGATCCTACTCATGTAAGATGTCTTCTGTAGAGAGACTCATAGTCCTATAATTTTTTTTCAGGTACAATTTTCTTTATTTAAACTATAAACTATAAACCATAACATAATAGCTATAAACTATAAATAATAAACAGAGAGAGTAAGAAAAAACACAACATTCTAAACATAAGACACACTAACAATACATATATCTATATAATTAAAAAGAAAAAAACCACCTAAATTACACTACAGGTTGAGTTCCAATTTTCTCCACAAGTATATATCATTTATAGAGTCACGCTTATTCTAGGTTAGTCACAACCCCCCTTTTTTCCTATTGTTCATGTTTCCTGGATTTAATCCATAAATCCAGATGTCATCAAATCCTTGTTATCCATTTCATGCAAAAAGTCTATAAACGGTTTCCATTCAGTCAAGAAGTTAACTAATGTCCTTTCTCTAATCAATGCTGTAAGTTTTGCCATTGACACAAAGTCCAAAACTTTTGTCCACCATTCCTCCACTGTAGGCAATGTTGGAGTTTTCCACTTTTGTACATAAAGTACTCTTGCCGCCGTAATAAAGTATAAAAACAAAGTTCTAAAGCTTTTTTCCAACCGGCTGCCCATTATTCCAAACAGAAAAGTCTCTGGTTTCAGCTGAATATTAATCTTCAAAATCTTCTGAATTGATTATTGTATCTGCAACCAAAAACTCTTTGCTTTCTTACATGTCCACCACATATGAAAAAAATGTCCCTTCTTGTTTAGCACATTTCCAACATACATGTGATGCCCCCTTATACATTCTAGCCAATTTTTCAGAAGTCATATACCAACGATACATCATTTTGTAAAAATTTTCTTTAATACTAGTGCTTAATGTAAATGTCAACCCTCTTGTCCACATATTTTCCCATTGATCCATTAATATATCATGTCCACAATTTTTCACCCATTTAGTCATACATTCTTTCACTTGCTCTTCTTCTGTCTCAAACCTCAACATAAGTTTATACATTTTGGAAATAACATGTTCATCATTTGTACAAAGGGCAATTTCAAATTCAGTTTTAGATTTCTCAAAATCATGACTGTTGTCTAATTTGAATCTCTCTGAAATTTGCATATATGAAAACCACTGACAAGCGTGCCCTTCTGCTGCTAAGTCCTCTCTTGATTTAATTTTAATTTGGTCCTGAGAGAATTTCAATAAATCCTGGTAAGTTAATCATTTAGGTGGACTAACCATTTCCCTTCTGAAATGAGCTTCTTGTAATGACAGTCAGAGAGGTATTTTTTATCAAAACCTAAGTTTGTATTTATTGCATACTCTCCAAATGGTACGCCAAATTATCCATTAAATCAAAGAAAACTTTAGGCAGTTTACCTTGGTTCATCTTAATATGTTTCTCAGAGTATCTATCTATGTTCGGATCAATCACCCCATTCCAGTCCCCCATCAAACAATTTTCATATGCTAAATCTGTTAAACAACCCCCAATGCTTTTTAATAAAATCCAGTTTTATTCTCATTTGTAGCGTAGAGACACATCACCATTTTTGTCCCCAGTACATCGATTTCTATTGCCACATATCTTCCATGCTTATTACTCAATATCAGTTTAGGCTTTAAATGTGGCTTAATGTACAAAGCAATTCCATTCTTCTTTTTGGTATCTGCTGCTATACATTCTTCACCCAAAAGTTTGTAAGTCAGAAATTGTATATGTTTTCTCCTAATATGGGTTTCTTGTAAATGAATATCATATTTTAGTTTCTTTAAGTAATGAAAATCTTTCTTCCTTTTTTGGATTGAATTTGCCCCATTAATGTTCCATGTTAAACTTTTGTAATCCATAGTCCTATACTTTTCTGTTTGTTAGAGGCCCAAACTACACATTACAAATTACACAAGTACTAGCAGCCACACTACAGATCCAAGTTCCTTGTGTCAGTTCCATTTAGAAATGCTGCAGGGGCCTGATTCTGATCAGGAACACAGCTCAGTGGGAACAGGAGCTCCTGCATTACCCCTCGTGCCATTATGAGTAGGCAATTAATAATACCCTGATTAATAATGCCCTGAACTCATGTAGCTAGTAATATGTAGTCTCTTTCAAAGGAGAACAATCACCTTAAGATCAGCAACAATATTCTAGTTGAATAAGAAGCACTATCTCAATTTTACTGATGTTCAAAGCAAATGTGAAGGGTCCTTGTGGAGGGATAAAAAGAGCTGAGACCGGAGGATTTTCAAGATGTTACAAGTTCCGATCAGACTAGAAAAATTCCTCATGTCTCAGATGATTCAGCTCTTAGTTCCTTCAAAACTGGTAGTTTCTCCTCAGTCAAAACTGAGGGAAGCCAAAAGAGTTTTGATAAAACTAACAAAATTTCTCAGGTGGTTTCATGTTACTGTACAAGAAAGATAAGCGCAATAGATTCTGACTGAGTAAAACTATTGAATCTGACCCTTGACAATTTTATGTTTATCTATGAACTCCTAATGCTTCCTTGGCAACAGAAAACTTCGTTTTTCTTTTATATAGCCTGCTGGTGCTTTAGTGAACCGTGCGTATAGTTCATTCGGCACAATTTCTTTTGATGGCTTGATAAGTATAGAAAATTATATATGTACTTTCATTTTCCTCAAGGTCTTCCTGTTCTTCACTTTGGAAAGCACATAACAGTGGCGGCTGCTTTGGAGTTTATGATTTTATAACTGTGAATTTGTTTTCCGCTGACTGACAAAGCAGTTCAAATGTCAGGCTAGCAGCACCGCACTAGTAGTATGCAGATACAGATAAATGGGCTGGCAGCTGAAATGAAGCTATTCAATGCCATTTTGCAGCCCAGTAAGCTTAATAACAGCCATTAAAAAATCCTTACCTTTTTTCCCTCCAGTAGTAACTTAGAATTTGTACAACAGAGAGACTTTCAGGAAGGTTGCGGCTGATATTTATGCTGCTAAAAAAACTCCATTAGCAAGCCGTCACTCACTCTTTTAGATAATAATACAAAACAAATGGATATTTCAAATGAAAACACTGCGTCTTCTCTTTCGGAACCCACAAGTGATGCCTGTTCCAGGAGAGTTGATTTCAACCCTGTTCAGAAGACTTCTAATTTTTCAAAATAGATTTTTGTATGAGCATTTCACTCACAATTTCATTTGCTGACTTAGCCGGAAAAAGAGACAGACACAGGCTTGGAGATAAATGGCCGTTTATTAATATACAACAATATAACTGCATAACTACGGCAAGGGCCAACTATGTGGTACAGGTCAAGCCACGGGGTCACACCTGACCACCGCCTTGGCCTGTCTGGGCGAGCCCCAAAGCCCCGGGTATAGGCCATCCATTGAATAGCTGCCACCCGGCCAGCCAGGCTAACGGATCCCCCCACCAAGCTCCTAACGCCCCAGCCGTACAGCATGAGGGAAGGACTTGTACCTGGGGATCCCCGCAGGCGTCTGCCTGTGCTGTGGTAGCCGTCACAAGCATACCGCACTGATGGCAGACCCTGTTCCCCCACATCTGGGGGAAATGCCAGTGGGTGCTCACCGGCCCGCTCCCTATTCCCCAAAAATCTCCTGCCAAGGGGACCTAAAAGGCGCCACCCAGGCCAAAACCCTCAACCTCTGCCACAGTGCAAGGTAGGCGAAAAACCCCCCAATCCAACAGCCAATCAGGAACAAGGGGAAAAAATTCCTACCTGGCTCTGAAAACAGCAGCCGGCTAATCCTGCACTATGACAGGGCGGGTGGGTGGGCCGAGAACAAAGGCAGACTGAGCGGCAGGGAGAGCGGAGCAGCCTACTAAGGCTCAAGCTCCGCCCCCCAAGCCAAGTACCCGTATGCCCGGGAAGGGGTCTGTCTCCCTTCCGGGCAAGCCAGCAACACATGGCCCCCGGCTTATGCAGCGTTGCTGCAGCCGGGTGTGCCAATTTGCTGACTTAGCCGGAAAAAGAGACAGACACAGGCTTGGAGATAAATGGCCGTTTATTAATATACAACAATATAACTGCATAACTACGGCAAGGGCCAACTATGCGGTACAGGTCAAGCCACGGGGTCACACCTGACCACCGCCTTGGCCTGTCTGGGCGAGCCCCAAAGCCCCGGGTATAGGCCATCCATTGAATAGCTGCCACCCGGCCAGCCAGGCTAACGGATCCCCCCACCAAGCTCCTAACGCCCCAGCCGTACAGCATGAGGGAAGGACTTGTACCTGGGGATCCCCGCAGGCGTCTGCCTGTGCTGTGGTAGCCGTCACAAGCATACCGCACTGATGGCAGACCCTGTTCCCCCACATCTGGGGGAAATGCCAGTGGGTGCTCACCGGCCCGCTCCCTATTCCCCAAAAATCTCCTGCCACCGCCAGGGCCAAGCCTCTGCTTAGGCCCTGACGCCCCACAGGTGGCTTAGGGCCAACCTCAGCCCTTGCCGTAAATCATCAAGGAATATATCATTGCCCTCCGGTGACAAATGGACACCATCATCTCGGTAGAGATGGGCAAATTCCGCCTTAATCCTAGGGTGCGGCAAATAAATCCCCAGGCCTGCCCCCAAAGGTTTCTTCATAGCCCGGTTCGCCTTGCGCCGCGCTCCCTCTATTGCCCGTGGGTCAATCGCCTCGCGCCACACCCGACGCTGCAACATCTCGGACCAAAATATCAGCACTCCAGGCCAACGGCGGCTTATCTCGCGAAGGTCCGCAGTTGCCTGCAATGAAAGGGCCTTCCCTTGCACAAGGTCAAGGCCAAGGTCATTCCCACCCAAGTGGATAACCAAAATGTGAGGGGGCGGACCCGTCCGCCCCTGAACAAAAGTGGCAACAAGGCTGGCCACCGCATGCCACGCCTCCCAAGCCATTCGACCGTGGCCGCAGCACTCAGCCCGAGCTGGGATCCGATGGGAGTCCGTCTGGCCTGGTGGGCGGCCCAGAACACCATGCTGTGCCCGCAAATTACGATCCTGCGCTTCCCAGGGCCCGGCACTGCACCTAAGAAAACAACAGTTAGCAAGGGGTCGTTAACAATGAGACAAGGGGTGGATGTAAGAACGAAACGCCCCTGACCGCCATCTGCCAACATGCTGAATAGCCCGCTGGGGGTAACCCATCGCAGCGGCCGTAGACGCCGCTCCGATTCGAAAAGAGTGGGTCCCAAACTTAACCCCAGATAACCCAAGCCTACTAAGGGCCTGCTCCGTAACCGCCCAGAACTGAAAACGAGTCAATGGGGCACCATCAGCGTGCCGAAAGAAGGCCCCAGGGGCATCACCCCGCAGCTCAATGTAATCCCTAAGGGCATGCACCGGGCACAGCTCTCTATCCGAACAAGGACCGAGAACCAGAGTGGTTCCAAGCTGCCTCTGATCCGTTTTGGAGCGACGGATCCTTATGGATACCTTATCCTCCAAAATTTCAATGTCCCCAGCAGCCAAGGCCCTACCTGATGAATCAACACGAGACTGCACCACCAGCTCACTGACCCTCAACGCCCCAAAAAAGGCCACTAAAGAAGCTGCATGAAACAGCCGTTGCTCATAAGCCGATGTACACACCTCAGCCCACGCGGCACCCAAACCCTTCAAAACTGAAGGGGAAATGGGCTGCCTCTGGTCCCTAGGAGCACCAGCTTCACGAGACCAACCTTCGAGCATTTTCCGGATCCTAAAGTCCCCCGTGGCCACCGGCAGGCCACGCGCCTTACTAACAAAAGCCAGGGCAGCCAACTGGCCCCTGATAGACTTAACAGACAGGCCACGGCCATGCTGAACCACACAGAAGTGCATGAGATGCTCCGACGGAATGGGCCACACATCCTGGAGACCCACCATCCCCCGGAACTCAGTAAACTGCCCTACCGCTCTATCATAGGCCCTCCGTGTACTAGGAGCTAGGGCCGACTGGATCGCCCGGTTCGCTTCCACCTTCCAAGACGCCAAAGCTCGATGGGCATCTGCGCAGGCAGGCGATCGGCCTCCGGGGCGAGGAACCAGAAACGTTCCATCTGTTGGCGAGAGAAGGCGTCTGCCACACCGTTATTAATTCCAGGAACATGTCTGGCTCTGAACAATATATTCAATCGCAAGCATCGAAGGGTAAAAGCCCGTACCAACCGCATAACTCTGGGCGATTTGGAGGTCAATGAGTTAACTACATGCACCACAGCCTGGTTATCGCACCAGAACTGTACTGTGTGGTTTGACAGCTCTTCCCCCCAAAGCCAGACTGCCACAAGCAAAGGAAAAAATTCCAAGAACGTCAAATCCCTAGACAACCCCTGCTCCAACCAATCAACTGGCCAACGGGCTGCACACCAGTGGCCCCTAAAGTAGACCCCAAAACCCAGGGAACCAGACGCGTCAGAAGTGACCTGAAGCTCGGCTTCGAGCAACAAATCCTCCCTCCAAAACGTAACTCCATTAAAGGAAGCGAGAAAGTCCCTCCAAACCTGGAGGTCCTCACGCATGTCGCGGCTGACACGCAGCCGGTGATGAGAAAATTTCAGGGACCCCATGGCATCGCACAGACGCCTCAAGAAGGCTCTACCCGGGGCAACGGCCTTGCAAGAAAAATTCAAGTGCCCCACCAACTGCTGCAACTCATGGAGGGAAACTTTCCTACGTCCCATAAAGTCATCAAGCCTACTGCGAAGGTCCTGAACCTTATCTGCGGGGAGTCTCAAAGACTGCTGAACGGTATCCAACTCGATACCCAGAAAGGTCAACACTGTGGCGGGGCCCTCAGTCTTCTCGTGAGCTAAGGGAACCCCCAACTCATCAGCCAGGGAAATAAAGGTGGCGAGCAGGCGGGCGCATTGCCCGGTACCCTGCGGCCCAACGAACAAAAAATCATCCAAATAATGGCAAGTATCAGGGCAGGCTGCACGGCACCGCAGCTCCCATTCCAAAAAGGAACTGAAGCGCTCAAAGGCCGCGCAAGAAATGGAACAGCCCATGGGGAGGGCCCTGTCCATGTAAAACCGGCCCTCAAAAGCAAAGCCGAGGAGCTCGAAGTCGTCAGGGTGGACTGGAAGAAGTCGAAATGCCGACTTAATGTCACACTTTGACATTTCAGCGCCCACACCACAACGGCGCACGACCTTGACGGCTTGGTCAAAGGACGTATAACGCACCGAACAAAGATGCTCAGGAATGGCATCATTTACAGAATCTCCCCGAGGGAAAGACAAGTGGTGGATAAGGCGGAACTCACCAGCCGCCTTTTTTGGCACCACGCCAAGTGGGGAAACCCTCAAACCGGGAACAGGAGGGGCATCAAATGGGCCGAGAACACGGCCCTCTGCACACTCCTTCGCAATCTTAGCCCGCACTACATCTTCCATGCCAGCCACAGACCGAAGGTTGGCTGCCATGAAAGGCGTACGTTGGCCCTGAAAAGGAATCCGAAAACCAAACTTAAACCCCGAAACTAAATAATCCGCATCAAGGCGGCGAGGGTAAAAGGCCAAAAGGCCCTCAAGTACCCTCAGATTTACTGGGCTGGGCCCCTTTTCCAGGCCCCCGCCTCCGTATCGCCTACCACCCCCGCCAGGCTTGACCTTGGGGCAGGAAGCATAGGAATGGGGTCCAGCACAGGCCGGGCATTCGTGCCGATATTTACAGGCCTTCCGATTACAATGCCCCTTGGATGTAAAATCCCAGCAAAGCAGCCGGGGTTGAACCTGCTGCCCCGCTGGGGCGCGGGAACCAGACACATTTTGGGGGCGAGAAATTATGTGGCCGCTGTCAGATCTATCACCCGAATTTGGCTTAGCTGGGGTCATAACCTGCAGCCAAAGCTGTTGGTGAACCTGATCCCAAGGCAGGTTTGGGTTCAAAGCAGCACGCATCCTGAACTCCTCGTCATATTGGAGCCAGGCAGGGCCAACGAATATCGTGTAGCCCTTGTAGATAATATCGAGATATTGAAAAAGGGAAACAGCCCTCCAGGGCTGTGCCCTGACTAGCACACCCGCGTAAATAAGAAATCCGGGTAACCAATTCGACCAATTCCTATCCACCTTGCGCCGCCTGATCTTCTCTTTATCTTTCTCATCCAAATCATCTTTATCCTTCTTCTCCAGTTCCCTGAAGAGAAGGGTAAAGACATCCACATATTCCCCCCGAACAATTTTGTCCCGGGTGGCCTGGGTGAGGTGGTCACCCAAAGGTAAAGCAGTATCCCCAAACGGCAGGGCTCTATATGGCACAAAACCATAAGGAGAGGGTCCATAAGGAGGGAATCCTCCTTGACTTCCATAACCATATGGCCAACCCGCGGTCGGCAGCCCTAAGGGTAAGGGCGGCACTGAGGATGGCAACTGGGCCTGAGAAGTGCTAGAACTACCATGCAAACCCAGAGCAGATGTAGACGGCCACACAGACGTGGACGGAGACGGTGGTGTGTTAAGAGCAGTGTTCCAAGCCTGTGCCACGTGCGGTAAGGCTGGAGAAGTGAAACCAGGAGGCGCTGAGGCAGCGGGCTGACCCCAGGGCCCCCATGGCCAGGTGCAAGGCTGTTGAGCCACAGCCGACTTACACTCCTGCGGCACTGGATCCACAGCAATGGCAACTTGCCCGCCTTCAGCAGCAGCCTCCTGATCAGGCTCAGGCACAGACACCTCTTCCATCCTGCATTCAGGTTCACAGCTAACACTGGGCTCACCTCGCTCACGGGGAGAGGCAGCTTCCAGGGCAGCAATGCGCCTCAAGACCTCTTTCTGAAAGGCAACATGAGAAACTTTAGCAGTAGGCCGACGAACCCTGGCCCCTGATGTCTCTGTCTGGTCCCCAACCCTGGCCCGCTCCAAAGCAGCTAAACGCTCAAGGATCTCCCCCATATTGGAACCCCCTTCATCCTCATCAGAAGAGGACACCGCAGGCGGGTGGGGCCTCTTCGCAGCCTTCTTTGCTGGCTGCTTGCCCTTAGATGGGCCACCCCCTTTTTTAGGAGGCATAACGCAATCAAACTGTTATTAAACAAGCAAGCCAAAAACCTGGTATTAAACCAGCACAGGGGCCAAAATTAGGCGCGCCTTGCACCAAACTGGGCGAGCACTACTATTAAGGAACCCCAAGAGAGCTAATTTGTTCCAAGATAGCAACGAACCTCACCCTAAATCACAGTTGCCACCTAATCCCAACATGCACTGCTCGTACCAGCTTCCAGCCCTTCAGTGGTACCAAAATGGCCGCCTGGACACCCAAAATGGCGGCAAGCGAGAAGAGCAGGCCGTACAGCCGTAAACGGCCCCAAATCCCCCCGCCAACAAGGGAAGTCACCCACAACCAGCCACCAGGAAATCCCTAAAGCCCCCTGGCTGGAAAAAAGGGGCGGGGGTAGGGGGGAAATAAGGCCGGGGCAATCAGTAGAGGGGACCCAACAATACCCCACCCACTGCCCGCTGGCCGAGCCACCAAAGATGCAGCCGCGCCAACCACCGCACTCAACAGGGTGAGTGCCCGCCGAAAGACACCTCCCCACCCCGAAATGGGGCAGCAAAGCCCGGGGCAGCCGCCGCGTCCCCGCAGCCGCGTCCCCACGGCGGGAGAACGCAAGGGGGGTGGCCGGCAGAACCACGGCGCGGCGCCGCTCAAAGGCCCGGAAAGAGGGGAGAGCGCGCGCCGAAAAGCGGCTCCTCGCGCCGCGCCTGAAGCCGCGCCTGAAACCGCGTCCCGCCGCTCCTGCTGCCGCCGAAGCTCCCTGCGCCGCTGTCGACTGCCTCAGCTCTTCGCCGGCCTGCACACACGCAGGTCGCCAGAGCCGCTCGGAGCAAGAAGCCTCTTCCTCCGAGAACAAAGGCAGACTGAGCGGCAGGGAGAGCGGAGCAGCCTACTAAGGCTCAAGCTCCGCCCCCCAAGCCAAGTACCCGTATGCCCGGGAAGGGGTCTGTCTCCCTTCCGGGCAAGCCAGCAACACATGGCCCCCGGCTTATGCAGCGTTGCTGCAGCCGGGTGTGCCAATTATCTGCTGCTGAGAATACCCCAAAAAAGAGAGGCTTTTATATAAAAGCATGAAAAGGATATATATCCATTCAGTAAGTATGTGGAGGCAACACATTTCAAAGCATCAGTCGGAGCTTTTGGATTGGGGGAAAAATCCAGTTCTTATTAAATATAATATGAAAGATTGCACCCATCTAGGCTTGGTGTCCAGTGCTCCTGTTTTGCTGATAATGCAGCAAAGGAATATATTCATTCCACTACCAATGGTAGTGATACACATGCAGAACTCATTTTTGTACATTAGACCTGCACAAGCACTCTGAAAGCACCATCCTGTGCAGAAAGAAATCATTGGACTTTAGGTTGGCACTGTGGATGCAGCAGTCCTGTTGCCACATAGAAAGAGAGCCAGTTTGGTGTAGTGGTTAAGAGCAGCAGGACTCCAATCAATCAATCAATCAATCAATCAATCAATCAATCAATCAATCAATCAATCAATCAATCAATCAATCAATCAATCAATCAATCAATCAATCAATCAATCAATCAATCAATCAATCAAATACAGTCAAAGACCAAACAAGTAACGACATACAATTTAATTATTACAAAGTAAACCATATTGTTTACAAATCTATCCATCTAGTAAGCACAGAATTTCCAGAATCCAAATTCTTAAATATTTAAAACTTTAAAATTAATAAAATATTTAAATACTTCACCCTATAAAATACTTCTGGAGCCATATGGCCCTGCACAGCAAATTTTTCCACTTTTAAGGTGGTTTCTTGATTCCTAATGGCTAAAAGCTTATCTAGATAAAATCTATCATTTCTTTCCAGGAACTGATTGCAAATCGGAGTTATATAGGCAGGACTCTAATCTGGAGAACTGGGTTTGATTCCCCACTTCTCTGCCTGAAGCCCGCTGGGAGACCATGGGTCAGTCACATTTCTCTCAGAGCTCTCTCAGCCTCATCCACCTCACAGGGTGATTGTCATGAAGATAATAACACATTTTGTAAAGTGCTCTGAGTGGGTGTTAAGTTGTCCTGAAGGGTGGTATATAAATCAAATGTTATTGTTATTATTATTTCTTGCATTGCAACCTTCTTGGGAATGTGCAGAACTTCTGAATGAACTATTAATTTGTTTTATCTCCTAAAGGTCAACAGAGAGGAAAACAAGGTCCATGTATCTCTTCTGGTCAGCTGTTCCATAACAGCAGAACAATGATGGGAAAAAGCTCAACTCCTTGAAGAAGATGCATGGAATATCATTAAAGAAGGTATAAACAAGAGTGATTTAAGTTGAATGCAGGCTTGAACCAGTAAAGGTAGTGCTGCTCATATGTGCTCATAGGGCATACAGAGCTCTTAAGGTAAGAACCAGCACTTTGAATTTAATCAGAAAGGGAAGAGCTAGCCAATGGAATTGCATCAAAGCCTGTGCAATATGTTCATAATGATTGACTCCTGTATGTAGGCTGGCTGCAGTATATGCCCTAGTTGAAGTTTCCAAGTTGTCTTCAAGGCAGCCCCTTGTAGAGCAAGGGGAAGATCTACTGGGTTCAGGACAGGGGGATAACTTCCAGGTCAGACTGAACTTTTAAAAAGAAAAGGATTTTGATAGACCCAAGCAAAATTCCTTAGATTTCCACTGAATGTCATTTGAAGCAAATGCATTTATTTTATTTAGCACATTTTCATTCTGCCCTTCCTCCAAGGAGCTCCCTTGTTCTCCCTTCCCCCATTTTATTCCCACAACAACCCTGTAAGGTAGGTTAGGCTGAGAGACAATGATTGGTCCAAGTTTTATGACAGTGTGGGGATCTGAACCAGGTCCGATTGCAACACACTAATCACTACATTATGCTAGCAAAGATTCCTGCCTGGGAAAAATATCTGAAGAATTTAAAGGGAAATGTAATGAGTTTTAGTAAGTCTAGAAACGTTTCTGGAGATGTCCTGCACATTCCTAGGTCCATGGGTTCTTATGCTCTTCTCTGCCCTTGAATTATTTCCCACAGCAAAGAAATAACTTATCACACACAAATTCAAAAGTCAATTATTTTGAAAGGGGGGAAAACAAAAATAAACTACATCTACCCTATGATAAGAAACAGCAACATGGAGGCAGGTGCTCTTATGAATATTCATGGCCTGTAAATATTAACACAATATTTACATATACTGCAACACTTTTGCTGAAATTATGAAACATCTTTAAATTTGTAGCAGAACATCAAATATACGTGTGGCAAAATACTACACCACAACAGTATTTGTGAAAGACGGAAAATTAGTAAGAAATCTCATGTCATCTACAGCACTTATAGGGGAATACAGCACATGTGGGTACTAGAGCACCCACTCGCGTGTTTTCTGGTGCCCATTTCTTTCTTCACCAAAGCAAAACCTGGTATCCTCATTGGAGCAGGAAGTGTTTCAAAAGAGCCAAAGGGGGATCACCTTTGTATCTGCAGTGAACCCCCATTTGAAAGTTACCTTACTGCCATAACAGGAGGGTGCTTAGCTGGGAACCTCCCAACATTTTTTCATTGGCCCCAGCTCCCATGCCAGCCATTTTGTCATTAGCCATGCTGCTCATGGCAGACAACAGTGGAATGTAAATGTCAGTAGCTGGGAATTATGGGAGCCAGATAAAAAGAGAGAACTTCTAGACTTTTCATCGTCATGAAGAAGAGGAACTTCTGCAGCATTTTTTCTCATCCAGAATCATCTAATGAAAGCGTACCTACTGAACAGTGCTTACGTAGTAAACGGTGAGATTTAAATCTGTATATGTTTGCTACTGATGGAATATTTGAAAAAAAGCCCTAATGTTTTCCTCGTTGAACTCATCTGAAATAAACCATTGCTCTTTAAGAACTTCTATTCCAGGGGGAAAAATCATGGGTTATAGCCCACCAGATTTTCTGCTGGTGAAAAAGGGAGACCACCAAAAAAGGCTCTGCTGGAGACACCTGCATGAAAAAAAAAAACAATGTGGAATGGGGGGCTTGTAGTAAAGGGGGCAACTGAGTGACAGTGAAAACGGTGGCCGGATCCAACCTCTTATTTTTATCAAATGTAGCTTTGTTTCATTGTTTAGTAGAGGCCTTAACAGTTAATCATAAAAATGAAAAGGATCTCTTATGATAGATATGTTTCCTTATAAACTTCTTTCAAAGCTATTGTTTTACTTTATACTAAAGGGGTGGGGGAGACAGTAAGGTATGATTAAATCATTGCCTACAATTAAAGATGTCTTACTTTGATTCCCCCAAACGATCTTCAATTTCTAATTTGCATAACAAATGTTCAGGTGTCTTCTACTACGGCTTTAGCGTTGATGTACCATCTGACAAGCATGGGTTATCTGTAAATATTTTTACAATACGGTCTTACTGTAGAACTATAGCATGGTAAAGATCATCTTTAATCAACAGCCACATTTTGAGAAATGTTATGAGCTAAAACATACAGTGTATTTTGCAAAGTGCAGGTGTTATTTTTTTAACCTAATTATCAAAAATGGGCAGTAAATTTAAGCAAATTTCTTATACTTATGTGACGTATTATATATATACATTTTTGTGGGGCTAGCTTGAGGAGTGAGGGTGAGGGTAAAGGCAAGATGATCAACACCATAGGTGGAATTAAGAAGGCCACAACTTTTTTGATAACAGCTTCCAGGAGTCTTGGCACAGTATAGGGCATAGATCTCCAGCATCGGCTATCCTGTCTGCCAGTCAATTACCCTCTTACCCCTTCAGATCGCCTGCTGGGGGCACCATGGCATGACAGCTGGTGGAAACAACATTAGCATATGCCTCTGTATGGTTCCCTTGTCACCTGGAAGCAAGCAGCCCCTGACAGCCCCTGAACTGGGCTTGTACTTGCCCTACCTTATCCCCAAGATCCCTTATAGGGACCCCTAGCTATAGGGAAACTGAGCATGCAGGCTGTGTTTCCCCCCAGAAGAATCTATGCTTAATGCCAAACTGCCACAGGAGCCACAAACCAGTTCCCACCAAAGCTCCTAAAGCGACAAACATGGCAAACCGTCCCACACACGCTGCAACCAAAGGTCCTGTCCCCAGTTGGACAGGCACACCTCATAACGATAGTACAAAGCCTCTGGGGGAACCTCTCTGTCTGGAAGCAAGACAAGGCATCCACAATGCTGTTATCAGTTGCTGCTACATGATATGTTGAAAACAATATGTTAGCAGACAAGCAAGCTACAACCTGCCTGCACTTGAGGATCAAGACCTGTGCAGAGCGTGAGGACTGCTTGTTCAGGATTCGGACCAAAGCCTGGTTGTCACACCAGAAATAGAGACACCTGTCCCTGAGCTGGTTCCCCCAGATGACCACTGCCACTAGGATTGGAAATAGCTCAAGGAACATGAGGTTGCGCCACAGCTCAGACCGAGCCCAAGACTTTGGCCAGCTCTGGGCATACTCTTGCCACCAGAGGTATACTCTAAAGCCCACACTCATGGCAGCATCAGAGTGCATCTGCAGTTCAGACTCCAGCTCCCACACCTCCTGCCAGAGAGAAACCCCACTGTACCACTTCAGGAAGGAGAACCACACCCTGAGGTCCTCCTTGGTGCCCTTAGACACCTGAATGTGGTGACAGGGGGCAGCAACCCCTGTTGTCAGCCTGGCAAAGTGGACACAGAAGGTCCTACTTGGTGGGGCAATTTGAGATGGGGCAAGGTGCAGTGGAGGAGCTCCCTGAGTGTCTGAATTCTGGCAGAGGGGAGTCGGGAACATCCCACTACTGAGTCTAACTTGATGTTTAAGTATGTGAGGCAAGTGAAGGGGCCCTCCATATTTTCTTGGGCCAGCAGTATCCCCAGAGTCTGAAAGGAGGCCAGGTTTGGTACCCATCAGGCCCACCATACAAAAATCATCCAGATAATGCATGATGTGTGAGTAACTCATGCTGCTCTTAGCCACCCACTCCAAGAATATGCTGTCTTGAACTTGGCATATGCCACCGAGCACCCCATGGGCTTGACCTTGTCAACATACCTGGACCTGCCAAATTTAAAGCCCAAGAAGCAAAAGACTTTGAGGTGGACCAGAAGCAGCTGGAATGGCAACTGCACATAAGAATCTTCATGCAGGTCTTTGCCATAAGAATGCTTATGCTGCAAGACCTGATGAGCAGAAAGACCTGGTCAAAGGACACATACCAGACCAAGTAATACTCAGTGGGGATCACTTTGTTAACAGAAGAGCCTTGGGGGTAGGAAATGTGATGAATCAAGCAGTATTCCCACAGGACCTTCTCTGGGACCACTACTTTCAAATTGGGAACATGTGGGTTATCAAAAAGGCCAGTGATACGATCTGCTGCCACCTCTTTGGCAATCTTCCTCAGCAGATTACTGGAAGTGATGGCCATGTGGGGCTCCTTGAATGGGATATGTAATCCATTGCAAAACCCATCCCACAGGAAGAAGACAGCCACCCTGTTGGGGTAGAGGTTTAGCAAGGGGTGGAGAGCCCCCTTGTGAACAGTGGTGGGTGCTAGCCCCATCCCCATGTGGAGCATGCTATTTTCCCGCAGGGCCTGGCAGCCCCTCCCTCTCTGTGAGCACCAGTGGGGGAGGACTGTGTAGCTGAAATGGCTGCTGACTTCTAGGGGAATGTGAGCAGGTGGGCCAGGGGTATAGCCCAAAACAGCCATCACAGGCATGGTCAAACCAGTGCCTGTGGTGCTGGCATTGTCTGGTATTCCCAACATCCCCCTCATGCCTGCTTCCACCAGGAGACACATCTCCCCACCTTTGAGAAGTCAACCTTGCCCTTCATGTGAGGGCCCATCAACGAAAGCCAGAGATTATGGCTGATGAGGTCCCAGCAGGACTTTGCATTGTGAGACACCCATTTATGGAATGCCTCATCATGATCCATGGCTGCACCATCTCCTGCAAGGGCCCAAGCCTGCAACACATTTGCCAAGTGGTTGGACAGGTTCCATCCCCTTTCCAGGTAGGCTGCCTGTACTACCTCCAAGAAGCCAATATATACCTCTAACCAATTGACAAAGGTACTCTCAGCCTTTTCTCCTTTAGTTTATTTTTATCCTTCTTGTAGGAAGGAGCACGTCTTCTGTCCTTGACCTTTGGACACAGCAGCGAAAATACATTGACACACACAGTTATTCGACTTTAAATCCATGATAGCCAATAGGCTTATGTCAGCTCGGCTGATATTTAAATTAAAACAATGACTCTACAGGTCAGAAGCCTAGTGGTGAGACCGAGAGATGTGTGGCACAAGGAAATAACATTAAGAAGTTGTCATTTTCTTAAAAGGAAAGGAATAGATTAGGCTAAACGAGTGTGTGCTGAGGCAAAAAATAAAATAATTTGCACAATTATCTTTGCTGCCGTATTTGGAAAACCTTGTCATTGTGTCAAGTTTAGTGAAATGCTGAACAAATATATTTGTATTGCCTTTATCTCTTTCCTATGGTTCTATAATAAGAGATCTGATGAACTATTTCTTACTGTAGTAGCAGCACACTGACTTTTTTTCTCTATCTTTTTCTTTATCTTTGAAGATAAAATAATCCTTCACACTCAGATGGCTTAATTAAGGAAGCAATCAGGAAGATTTCAGCTATGGAAAACAATGTCTATATCTGATCCAATATAGACAGCAGTACTACTGAAGAACTTTTTCCTGAGACCCAATGCAGTATACTGGCTAATTCAGAAGGATCCAGATTTAAGTCTTGGCATTGCCAAGAACTCCATGTCCTTGTGAAAACTCTCAGATTCTCAGCCTCACATTGCAGTCCTAAGCAGACTTGCAAACATCTAAATCCACTAAACTCAATGAGTGTCAGGTTCTGGCAGCTAGACCCCCATAGTACTCCACTGCACACAGTCCAATGTATGAGTTAAAGTTACTTTATTAGAGATCCATCAGTATCAGCTTACACAGAGAAGGGTATTGGCAGAAATGATGTGTAAAGGTTTGGAGGGGTTTGTTATAGGGCAAGTTCCCTCCTGTAGGATATGGACGGTTAGGATTCTGGCACGAAAGAGCCAGGAAGGGGGGGAGGGGTTTTGAGGTAGGAGGAAAGAAGAACTGGAGAAGAGAAGCAAAAAATGAAGTCATTTTTAGTTCCCTGGCTCAAGCCCGCACTCAAGGACACATTCTCAAGTGGCTACAAAAACGAGAGTACACACCCCAGTGGGCACCTGTGCGATAAGCAACTCCCAGCCAAACAGGCCACTGATATGCAACTTCATATACTCTCGGAGGATCAGTACAGAGCACAGAATACAGAAAAATACTCATGGCAGATATGCAGACAGAAGTATATGACAATGTGTTTGGAAGTGTGTAACAACATTTAAGATTGCACTGTTATCCATTTTCCGCATGGCAAGTAGGGTTCCAGATAGCAAAAGATGAGGGAGACAGGAATTTACAGATTGGGAGGAGGGGGACGCAATCATAATTCCCGGCGCAATGATGCAACTTCTGGCGTAACCCTGAATTTATATTATTGCACCAAGGCAACGCTCTAGCACTCAATCGAAACTCACCAGAAGTGACCAGTTTCTTCCCGTGGATCTCCTGCAATAAACTGGAATATGGTAAGCCTAACGGCACGTAATATTTGTGAAGCTCCTTGAACACTTTAACTGTGATGCAAATGCTAATCATTTATATTAAGCATGACCTTACATAGAAATTGCAGGGATTATTTAGATAAAGAAACATATTTTAAAAATGCTAAATATACACTCAGATTTACCATGAGGAATCCAGTCAGGATAACTTTTAGAAGCTGTCTCAAGGATCCTGATTAGGGTGGCATAGAAGCCCTTTTACGGCAGTCTTGAAGGCTACAGAGCCACTTATTAAATTCACCTAGGAACTGACTCTGTAGCACATGTCCATTAGTTTTATACAATTTTATCTGGCATGGCTTCCCACAAAGACTCTTGGGAAGTATGGTGAAGTATGCTGGAGACCTCTCCCAGAACTACAATTCCGTTTATTTTATTCTGTTTTGTTTTATGTTATCTAAAACTTTTATTGACGGGCTATTTCAACAGGGTCTGTTGGACCTCCTCAGGATACAGTGAAGCCTCCCTCCATTAGCATTCCACACCCTGGGAAACTCCTACAGGATGACTCAGCACAACTCTTACCTTCCTGAGTAGATATAAATTACAACTTCTTTTCCACACTGTGACACTGAAAGATCTCTGTCTTTTGGTGCTACACCTCTGAAGATGCCAGCCACAGTTGCTGGCGAAATGTCAGGAACTACAACGCCAAGACCACGGCTATACAGCCCGGAAAACCCCCAACAACCATCATTCTCCGGTTGTGAAAGCCTTCGACAATACATAAAACTTTTATTAGCTGCCTTGCCTCCAAATATGCTTAAGGTGACTTCAGTGTAAAAATTAAACAACATATTTAAAATGAACAGTTATTAACAGAGTTAAAACACAGTTAAAATACATTTTAAACCTGCCCTAAATGAAAAAAGTCTTCAGCTGCCACATAGAGCTAGAGAGCGGGGGGGCCAGGTACACCTCCATGGGGAGTTTCACAATCATGGGACTGCCACCAAAAAGGCCCTCTCCCATGTAACCACCAACTGAGCTTCTTCGGTTGATGGGACAGTCAGCAAGTCCTCTCCCTTTGATCTTAATTCCCAGGCAGGAACGTATAGGAGAAGATGGTCCTTCAGTACCCCAGTCCCAAGCCATGTAGGGCTTTAACAGATAAAAGCAACACCTTGAATTGGGCTTAGGAACACACTCTGAATCACTGCAGTCACCTGGCTTTCTAAGACAACCATTGTGTCAGTTTATACTCCTAAGGACAGAATGTCCTTCATCCAGGGTGGCCAGCCCCCAGATCCCATTTCCCACGGCCACTTTGAGCAGCAGCAAGAGATTTTTCTTTTTAAATGTCCATCAGACCAATAACATAACCTCTCGAGTCCACTTCTCTCTAGTCTTCTCTAGGAATCACCAAACAATCTACGTTTTTACCATAGAGTTTCCTATAGATGCATGACACCACTTCCAGGTTTCCCCGGAAGTGACATCATGCGGTAGTTGACAACCACGCTCCCATGTCCCTGCTCCCCTTTATCTTCTCTTCTCCTCTAAGGAAATACTCAGTGATCGAGTTTGACCATCTTTGTCATAATGACGCTTCAGTAGAGAAGAAAACTAACTCGAATTGTATGTGAGAATGCACGTGCGCACACAAACCTTTGCACGATGTAATTGAAAAAGAATTTCAGAAGTGACAGCATTAACAGCTGTTCCGTTTTATCCATTAGGGATCAAATGCCAACGATTTCAGCAAGAAGCCTTTCGGATAGCCATTATATTGCTCATTTTTCAGCTAAGCCGTATGAAATATTAGAGCATCACAAAAAAGGGTATGCTGAATGTTTCATCATGATCTGAAATCATCCAGACCAGTAAGCATCCAGCCTAATTCATTGTGATTTATAAAGTAACTTATTGCCTACTAATGCTGGGAGATAAAATGAGAATATTCTTTTGTCACAGAGAATAAAAAGCCACAGTGGACAATAGTTAATGAAAATAAGACAACACAGCAGCAGTAGCCAGAACTTTAATTAGAAATGTCAAAAAAGTCATAGGATCCTACTTCGACTCAATCTTTCTATTCATCAGAGGATTTATAACCTAACAAATTTATGTTGAGGATTACAGCAGATATTTTAAAAGAAGGTTTCTCAAAGTTATTTATTTATTTAGGGCATTTCATATCCTGCTTTTCTCCCACATGGGACTCAAAATGGCTAAAAAAATACCAGTACTATTTGAACAATGCAATGTACACTTTTAAAAAGAGAAGTACATTAACAGAACACCCCTAAGAAGAGTTACTCCGTCTAAGCCCATTGAAGTCAACGGTCTTAGACTGGAGTAACTCTGCTTAGGATTGCACTGTAAATATCCTGGGCTGGGCTGGAATTCACTGGGGTAGACCATCAAGGCAACCATCTTGGACCCAGATTCAAATGTTTTGCCATCTTCTGGATATGGAATAAGAGTCAGTGTGTGTGTGTGTGTGGGGGGGTATTTGTGAGTTTCCTGCGTTATGCAAGGGGGTTGGACTAGATGACCCTAGAGGTCCCTTCCAACCGTATGATTTTATGATTCTATTTTATGAAATCCCCACCCTATGGTGGAGGTTTGCTGGGTGACCCTGGGCCAATCACTTTCTCTGAGCTTAACCTACATCACAGAACTCTTCTGAGGATAAAAACAGAAGAAGGAGAGAATGATGTTGTAAGTTGCTTTAGGGGGCCCCCTGGCAGAAAAACAAAGTATAAATATGTAAATAAATAAACATCCTCTCCCTTGCTGCTATCCTGACAAAGTGAATGACCCAGTTTGTTCCTAGAGTTAAACATATAATCTTCAGCAATAGAAATAAAGAAATTAACAGCTTTTTGCTCTTAAAAAAACAACAACTGGAACTTGTGATAGCCTTGGGTGGATAAGGAAAACCTTTACACAGCTATAAACTGAACTTCTATTCCCTTCCAATTAAAAAAACAAATGGAAAAACGCTGTAGAGCAGCAAAATGTTTCATAGCGATTTGTAAGGAAGTCTTAGTAATGCTGAAAAAAGCACATTTTGTAAAATTAAGGCACTAAAGAATCTTATTGAAAACTATGTGGAGGATTATGCTATACAGCCAAGGTCAGAAAGAATACCCTGACAATGAAGCTCTCGGAAAGTTTCCTGTCCCAATAGATCAGGATTAAATTCACATCTAGTTCAAAGCAATACCATGCAAAATGAATACTACGATTGTGACGACTGCCTAGAAGAGCACATTCAGATACCCTCTTGTCAGAAGCCAAAGAAGTTACTTACAAAACTGAAAAATGACTTTCACAACACTGGTCACTTAGAAATCTGTGGAGCATGGGGTAGTGTTGCCAACTCTGACTTGAGGAATTCCTTGGGCTTTGGGGGTGGCACCTGACCTCATTTTCTCCTAGACTCTATGGTATACCACAGAATCCACCCTCCAAAGCTGGAATTTTCTCCAAAGGAACTGATCTCTGCAGTCCAAAGATCAGTTGTAATTCTGGGACAACTCCAGACCTCAACTGAAGGTTATGGGGGAAAGTAGGCTGTTAGCCTATTGAAGTGTCTTCTTGACAGTTCATGAAAATTCAGAATTCTCTGAGCTAGTTAATCATAAGGAAGGTTAGGACTAGACATGGGCATGAATAGCATTACGAACAGAAAAAACCCACAAACAGCCTAATCTGCTGTTCTCGAACAAGCTGTTCGTGAGGCCCCATCCTAAATGAACAGGTGGTCATTGCAAGCCTCGTTTGTTGCCTTCAGCAGCCCTTCAACAAGCCAGACAGTCTGGCACCTGCTGCAATCAATCACCTTGGCAACCAGAGGCAGGGAGGGACTGAACTCTGTCTGAACTCCTTCTGGCTTTCCTTTTGGCTTTAACCCTTCAAAGTACTCCCAGCAGAGAGTCCCGTTTTTTCCACTGTGAAGAGAAAATGACAGCCAAGGGGGAGACCTGTGCATCATGCCTTTCCTGGGGTGCAATCTCTCTGAACCTTGGGGGGTCTTCAGAGGACAGTGAGTATTATGTCCCCTGCAAATTTGGTGGGTATTGGACATTGGGAAGGCCACTTTTGTAACCCCCCAAACTAGCTGCCAGCAGACACTGCTATTTTTGCCAGGACAGGGCCCTTTAAACTATCAGCTGGCAGGCGGCGGGGGGGGGGGAATCTGCCAGCTGATAGTTTAAAGAGATCTTTAAAAGGCCAGTTAAGTGGGTTTGAGGGGAGGGGGTAAGTGGGGGGGGATTGGGGGTGGGGGTGGTTCTGGCCCCCACGAACAATGAACATGTAGGGGAACAGTTCATGTTCATCCATGTTCGTTGTTCGTTGTTTGTGGATGGCAACGAATGATGAACAGGGTGTTCAGGGTGTTTTTTTTTTCCTTTCGTGCCCATGTCTAGTTAGGACATCAGCCATTTCTTGGCCTTTATTAAATCAATCAAGCCATTACTCAGGGCCAAGCTACAAGTGACAAATGACACTTGAATGGCAAGTGAACAGACTCACATGTACTCCTCCCTGTTCACTTGCGCTTCACTTGCTCTCCACTTGATCAAGTAGAGAGCAAGTGGAGAGCAAGTGAACAGGGAGGAATACACGTGAGTCTGTTCACTTGCCATTCAAGTGTCATTCATCACTTGTAGCTTGGCCCTCAGTCTTTGTTCAACAAGCCAGAGCTGGCCACCTTTCAGGTAAACTAGTCATGGAGTTCTTTCTACCTTCCACTCCCATAAAATTCAAACCTTTCCAATCAAATCCAAAATTTCTAGCCTCAACCTTATCCCCTCACTGCAGAGACAGTGTCTTCTTCTCAATGTATCTGGAGGTGCATAAAAGCCACCTCTCAGTCCACAAACTTTTGTAGCTGATTCCTGGATCCTACCTGCTATCTCAACCCCACACTTGGTCTACCCTGGCTGAAATCAGTCCCTCTGGGCTTCCCTCACAGACTGCAACAGAATTCCTGCGCACTGAATCTTTCTTTCATTCTCATTTCTATGCAAACTAGGAAAGGTATATCTTTGCTCTTCACCTTTAATCTATCTCCCCTTATTTCCCAATTCACACTGCACCACACAGAGAGCTACCATTCTGCTTCTCTGTGCTAGTTAGAAAGACCAGACACTGGGCATTTCCACACATGTTGAATAATGCACTTTCAATGCACTTTAGCAATCCTTTGGAAGTGGATTTTTTGTTCCAAACATGGAAAAGCAGTTCGCTAAATGTTCACTAAAGAGTATTGAAAGTGGATTATCCAACATGTGTGGAAGCAGCCACTCTGTCCTGCTCCCAATTTCCCCCCACATCTACACTTTAAACTTGGAGGTAACTGTTGTTCCAAATGGAAGTTGATTAGTTTTGGTGGATGTTTTATGGGTATTGTTTGGAAATATGCTAGTTGCTTGTGCTTTGTTTTAATATTCACTAGTGGGATAAGTCCCCCTCTTCCTAATATTGTACCCAATCAACCAATAAATTCCTTTCTAAACCTTTAAAATCTGTTTCTGATGTCCGTTTCCTGTTGAATCATGCTCCTCACAGCTACTCACATCCACCTCATTAGGTAAAAATCCCAGTTCCCACTCCCTGCACAAACAGCTAATTCCCCACACCAGTCTGAAACTACGTGTTCATATATTTACTGGTCCGTTGTAAAACTATGACCCTTTGCTGTATTGCCAGTGACAAGAGGAAGAAATTTATAACAGAGATGGTACAGAACGAATGTTGTAGTAAATGTTACTAACAATGTACTACCCCTACAAAGGAAGCTTCCACAGCTCGACAGTGCTGAGCATAAAGATGCCTTTACATTTAACATAGCAGAAAGAGAAAATAAATGCATGGGATTCACAATTCAGACAGGTTCACAACCAGGGATGCCCAAACCAGGTTTACAAATGGGATGCCCAAAGGCAGGGGTCCCCAACATGGTGCCTGTGGGCACCATGACATCTGCTGACACTTTTCCCAGTGCCCATGAAGTGTTTTTAGAAAGTGGGTGGGATCAGGAAGAGATCCTGCTCTGCAGGTTTTCTGATTGGCCACTGGAGATCTGATCATTTGTGCAGATTAAAATAACATTGTTTAGGCAGCAGCTGCCACCACAGTACATTTGTAAAAAATTACTTCTTTTGCATTAAAAAAAAAAATTACTTCTTTTGTACCCTGCATTTGGGCTTCCTTTGTATGTATGTGTTCTGCAGTAAAGGGGCTGTGTGTATCCAAGACAGCATTATGTGGCTGAACAGTTTTTGCATTTTGCAAACCACAGCTTCATTAGTGGCAGTAACAGATGTTTCTTTGTAGGTAACTGAGAGATCTCCAAACAGTTGTGGCAATGGCAATAATGAAGACATAAGTATGTGTTACTCTCCAAAGCAGCTTCCGAGAAGAGTCCAGGTTTTCAGTAAATAGAGAGGAATGAAGAAGAATAGCAGGTCCTCTGCTGAATGTGATACTAGACCAACTATATTCCTTCTATGAAGTGCTCTTTTTCTTCCTGAAAACTGGATTTCCCATTATACTACTACAGCCTTAATTATTTTAACCATACTGTTTGTATAGGAGTGCAATGCTATGAGGACATAAAGAATATAAAACATAAAAAGTGCTGTTAAGGTATGGTATTCTGTCTGCTATGAAGTTGTTTATTGTCACACGTTTTTGCTGATTTAGCCTATATCCTCCGTGTATGAGATGCTGGAAGATGTAAATCCGAGGTGATCTATGGGATAAGAATCAAAATTGGTTTGGAAAAGGCGAGGGGGTGCTAACCAGTATTTTAATAAACAAAATGAGAGATAGCAGAACTCAACCTGCCTTCACACCTCTAACCTAATCTATTGGTCAAATTACAGTGTGGGAAAAGCACTATTCATGTGCCTAGAGTACTCCTTCAGTATTCATTAATATACAGTTATTATATGATATATGATTTTAAAGGTCAAAGTCAAACACGTAGAGTGACCTATAAAGTTGATAAGGTTCTACAAAGTGGAAGAGACATGGTTAGTTTTTAAAAATGGGTTCAGTTGTGGTAGCTGTCCACTGGTTTAAAGCAGACCCCATCTTTGTCTTTTCCTTGCAGTATGCTACAACAACCCTGGAAAAGTTGATGTGAGGCAGGGTGGAAGGGCATACAGGATATCTTTTAATCTGTATGCAGTCTTGATATTCAGATCAAGCCTTATTCTTGGCTCAGATTTACTTAGATTCCACTATCAACATTTTGTATTCCTTGGAGGGTGATGCTTGAAGGAGCAGTCCTAAGTAGATCTATTCAGAAGTAAGTCCCATTTTTTTATTGATTTATTTCATTTTTCTCCAATGGGGATGCAAAGTGGTTGCATCATTCTCCTCTCATCAGGGCTTTTTTTCTGGGGAAAGAGGTGGGGGAACTCTCACTCAGGGCAACTCCCGGGAGGAGCTGGTGGGCCTGTCAAAACAACTATCAGGACTGCACGATGATGTCACTTCCAGGAAGTGACAGCATCACATGGGCTGTGACTGCCCCAGGAGTGCTCCTGTGCTCCATGGGGGGGGGTGTCCAATTTGGCCCAGATAAGGCAAAATTCAGCCTAGAACATGATGCTCTGCTGTGGGGGAGAGCTTCCTCGCCTGACAGTGGCAGGATCTGGGCCATTTCAGGCCCAAATTGGGCCAAAAGGGGCCAAAAATGACCTGGATCAGCCTAGATCAGGCTGCTGCCGCATGGGACAGCAATTCCCCACCCAACAGCAGACTGAACCTGGCCATTTATGGCCCGATCTGGGGTATTTCAGATCCCAAAGGGGGCAAAATGAGCCCACAGTGGCCCAGAACAGCCTGGAACCACCTGTTGCTACACTGGAGAGTACTCCCCTGCCAGGCAGCGGCCCAATTCTAGCTGTTTTTGGCCCAATCCTGGCCATTTGGGGCCTGATCCTGGCCATTTGGGGCCGGAATTGGGCCCAAAATGGCCAGGATCAGGCCCAAAATGGCCAGGATCAAGCTGCTGCCAGGCAGGGCAGTGTTCCCCTGCCCAGCAGAAACTCAATCATGCCCATTTCAAGCCCAATCCTGGCCACTTTAGGCCTGAACCTGGCCACTTTAGGTCCGAATTGGGCCCAAAATGGATGAAAGGGCACAAAATGAACAGGATTGGGCTGCTGCGTAGTGGGGAACTCTTCCCCTGCCTGACAAGGGCCTGATGCTGGCCATTTTGAGTCCGATCTTGGCCATTTTTAGCCTGAATTTGGCCAAAAATGGCTGAAAGGGGTCCCAAATGGCCAGGATCAGGCTGCTGCTGAGTGGGGAAGTGTTCCCTTGCCAGACAGAGGCCCAATCCTGGCTGTTTTGGCCCTGATCTTGGCAGTTGTGGCCCTGAAATGGCCCTAAAAAGGCCAAAACAATGCCAAAACAGCCCAGCTTGAGGCCAAAACTGCCAGGATCTTGGGTCCTAAATGGGCCCAAACACCCCCCAAATGGCAAAAAATGTGCCAAAATGGCCAGGATCGGGCCACGCAGAAACAGCTTGGATTGGGGCTAAAAAGGCCAGGATTGGGCCAGTACCAAGCAGAGGAACCCTCCCCTTCTTAGCACTGGCCTGATCGGGGCTATTTCATTCCCGATACGGGCTGTTTGGGGCCCTAATGGGCCCAAAATGGCTGAAACAGGCCCCAAACATCCAGGATCTGGGCTGAAACAGCCCACATTGGGCCAGTGCCAGGTGGGGGAGGGTTCTTCCACCTGGCCCCGGCCCTAAAGTGTTCCCCACCTGGCACCGGCCCAATTGAGGTCATTTTGGGCCTTATCCAGGCTATTTAGTGCCCTGAATGGGCCTCAAATGGCCCAATACAGCTCAGATCAGGGTTGAAACGGCCCAGATCAGGCCGATGCTGGATGAAGAAACCCAGCCCCGTCTGGCATCGGCCCGATCATGGTTGTTTTGGGCCCTCTCCAGGCTCAAGCTGGCCCAAAATGGCCAAAAGAGGCCGTTTTTTAAAAGGTGCCAGAACACCGTTCCGGGGTGTTATGGCTCAAAAAAAAGCCCTACCTGTCATCTATTTTATCCTCACAACAATAAATCTGTGAGGTAGGCTAAGCTGAGAATGTGTGACTAGTCCAAGATCATCCGGCAAGCTTCCATGGTAGGGCTGGGATTCAAACCAGGAAAGTATTCATAGCCCATCGTGCTGCCTGCCTGCCTGAACTTGGACAATGGAGAAGATTGGCAGCAAGCACACCTCTTTTGCAGAGGAATGCTGAGCAACAAAAAGAGGGATTTGGATTTGCCCCTCATTGTGAGAGCAAAGCACAAGGAAACATGAAACTAACAGGCAATAGCAGTGTGCAAAGGTAGTAAGTTATTGGGATTGTAGAGAAATAAAAAAGTGAACATTAAGCAGGATTGTTTTTTGTAGTTGTTGGAGCACTCTCCTACTTGGGAATGCCCCCTTGCTCCACTTGCCAACACTCACCTTCTATGGATCCATTGTTGTTGTATGTGTGTGTTACTGTGCTTGAGGAAAAACTCAGTGGTTCAACATGAAAACAGCTGCTCAAGACTTGTTTATGCACCCATCCTGAAAAGAACAATGAACGTTTGAGCATGTGCACACATCAGAGCAAAATAAAAAAAAAAAAAAAAAAAACATCAGTTCTGAACTAGGGCCAGCTGAACTGAAACAAACTAGTAATGAAACAGGATTATTCCGGAACTTCCAGAATTGAACCTGAAACCAAAACTTTATAGATGCACACCCCTAGTAATAAATAGTATATCTGATTTTTTGGGTGGAAGGGGGAATGCTGGGAGCTACATTGATGGAACTTCTATTGTCCCATCTTATTTGAGTCCTCATGACTCAACAAGGAGCCACTGTGCAGCTTTGCTTCCCCTATTGCCTGAGAGGACATTGGGTGGAATTATGCCCCTTGATTTCAATAAACTAGGATTTTATTTTATTTTTAGAAAAAGCTGGAAAATCAAAGAGGAAGTTGAGTAGCACTTCATGTGACTATATGGCCTGTTACACTTCCTTTTTTTTTTTTTGCATCTCCTGTATAACATCTGTCTGAAGAACATTTTCTTCTATAAAGTAATTCCAGCTGACTTCAGAGAATTGTAATTCTTTGAGTTTCCTGGAGGAAGAAAATGGATTTCAGACCAGTTTAAATTTGTAGTGAGTCATTTCTTTATTGCATTTTTATCCCACCCGTTTCCATTTTGTACTCATAACAGCTCTGTGAGGTAAGTTAAACTGACTGAAAATGAGGCTGCAATCCTAAGCAAGTCTGTTTGGAAGTGTCATTTTATTCAATGGGGTATACTCCCAACTGGAAAGTCTTCTCAAGGTCATCCAGTGAGTTTCACAGCTAGCAGCAATTTGAACCCAGGCCTTTCCCAGGCTGAATCTTAACTACTGCACTTCAGAAACTGAAAGAGATACTCTTAGACCTTATGTGTAACTCCATAGCAAAATGGTTACGTTCTCCACAAATCTCTGCTCTTTGTCCAGTATCATTTGTCAGTTTTCATTGATGTAATCTGAATGCATAAATCTTGCTAATACTATTTCTTTTTGATATTTCTTTCCAATTAACACTTTTTAGAATGTTTAGTAATTATTAAACAGAACTAAAATAACTCCAGAGAGGGAATACATCAAGATGGCAGAGCACACACATCTACACCCTTTTTAGTAAATTTCATATTTAAATTGAAAACATTGATAAAATATTTGACAAATTCTATTTTTAATTTTTTTTAAAAAACCTGGAAAATACTAACAAAATAATCATGATATATGCAAGAAAAATTCACTACTGATTATTATACTTCTACTTATGTATCTTCTAGGGGTGTGCCCTGAAAACATTTCTCTTTCAGTTTCAGATCCAAAGGAACAATGTACCAATATTGGTTTTTTTCCAGATGAATAATTGCTGGCTTTGAGCTAATCCGTTTAGGGTTTTTTCCTCATTATTATGAAGTTTGGCCCTGTTCTTTGTAGCGAAGACAGCTGTTTTTGCACTCAGTGGGCCAAAATTGCACAGAACACAGTCCTCCCTCTAAACTATTGATTGACCAAGTTCTTCCTCAGTTACAATACACACAGAACAGTGGACCCTGAAGAAGATGACTGTTGGCAAGTGCTTACTGTCGCGGGAAACTGGCTGGCAAAAGAGTAGCTGGCTGGTGACATTAAGAACAATCCTGCTTTCTGTTCAGTTTCTCCCCCCTTTAAACAGTGTCAGTAAATTATTACCTTTACGCCCTGCTGTTGCCTGTTGGTGCTATGTTTCCTTGTGCTTTGGAGATTTGGTCACACAATGAGTGGGTGTTCTTGCATTAATTGCCACCAGTATCCATCATTCAAGTGCAGGCAGGCAGGCAGACAGGCAGGCAACATAATTGTATGAATTACCTTGCCCTCAAAACAAAATCCCAGACCTGTGGTTTTCCCCTAAGTTTCCCTTTTGCTGTAGGCAGACACGATTGTTTCTGAAAGGGCAGAGTAGGCAAATGGCCTACGAGATGGAGGGAAAACAAACCTAAATGGTCCACTCAGATGTAAGCACCATGTTATTCAATAATGCTTGCTTCCAGTGTCCTCAGAATCGCTGCCTATGATTGAAGTCTTCCAGGGATTTTATCGAGTTTGACTGATTGAATAGACCACATGTACCCCCCTCCCAGAACACTTTTCTTCACAAGGACTGAACCATCCAAGTGCTCTGATAAGGGAGTGGGGGAAACAGACCTGGGCAACACCACAAAACAAACTAAGATGAGCCCAACAGGTCTAGTCAGATGTAAGTACCATGTTGTCCAATAGTGCTTACTGCCAAGGAAGTATCTTTCGAGTTGCAGCCTGTGATTGAAGTCTGCATATTCCCTCTTCCAAGTGTTTCCAAAGCTGATAGGTGGGGAGGGGGTATCCCCTTGTGAAGAGTTGATTGGTAGAGAGACAATGGCATTGCCTGGATACTGACAGGGAAAAAAAGAGACACACTTGTACGTGTTATACATTTTTCCCCTTCCTCTCAACAGAGTGAATTAATAATGTGAGGATTTTCTGCTCTTGGGATCTGATTGGTGGCCATCAAGGCCATGTGGGCCGAGTGCCTGCCAGCTTGCCTGCCACCACTGCTGCAATGTAGGAAATGAACCAAAACAAAACACATTCATTTTTTGGTGAGAGAGTGTCATTACAATTTGGTTTCCCAGATTTGGTTCACCATTTCAGAAGCTGCTTTAATGAAACGAAACAGCAATTTATGGGTGAATTTCCAGCTCATTTGTTTCGTTTTGCACACCCATAGTATTTTCTCTCAACTTCAGAGTCATACACACACTCACACCTATGGCATGAGACACTTAAGGAATAAATTAATAATTAGAGATGGAGAAAGAGCATAATTAAGTAAGAAGAAAAGAAGAAGAAAAAAAGAAGAAAAGAAATGAGGGAAGAAGAAAAAAAATGAAGAATGACTGAGCTTATTTGAGTCCTCTGCAGCTTTCCACATGAAAACAATCTTGTAAAGGCAGTCCACTAGAGCCACAAACCAGGGTTCGTGGAAGCTCCTTTTCCGGAACTTCCACGAACTTTATACTGGTTTGTTGGGTCATATTTACAGGGGCAATTTAAATGGCCATTTCCCCGGGGAAATGGCCATTTAAACTGCCCTTTTAAGGGACTTGCAAGGGCAGGTCCCTTTAAACTATCAGCTGGCAGGTGGCAGGGGGGATCCCTGGGGCTGGGATTAGGGCAGTTTAAAGGGCTCTGCCACTGGCAGGTCCCTTTAAACTATCAGCTGGCAGTCGGCAGGGGGGGATCTCCCCCTGCCACCTGTCAGCTGATAGTTTAAAGGGACCTGCTGCTTGCAAAGCAGAAAAGAGCCCTTTAAACTGTTAAATGCCCTTTCCCTGCTTCTACTAAGCATCCGGAAAGGGGCATTTAAACCCCCTGAATCACGAACCATGAACTGGCTTGTAACAGGCCCCAGTTCCATGCCAGTTCGTGGTTTTTGGTCCATTAAAATCCACGAACCACGAATCTCATGGTTTGGGGGGGGGGGTTGGTCCGTGCCCATGTCTAAAGTGAATTATAACGCATGAAAGATCATTCTGGAATAAATGTTAGAGTTTCTGGTAGGCTTGCCAATTTTCAGGTGTGGCCTGGCGATCTCCTGGAATTACAGCTGATCTGCAGACTACAGAGATCAGTTCCCCTGGAGAAAATGGCAGCTTTGGGGGGTGGACTTTAGGGTATTATACCCCACTGAGGTCCCTCCCCCCCCAAACCCTAACCTCTCCAGGCTCTACCACCAAAATCTCTAGGAATTTCCCAACTCAGAGTTGGCAGCTCTACTTTCAGATGGCACTGAACTTCTGTTTAGGGAGACCAGATCCAGCTTTAGCATGCCCTCCAGTATGGTTGCCGTCTCTGAGTTGTGAAATTCCTGGAGATTAGGATGGAAGGGCTTCCATTTCCAGGCAAGCCCCCATTTCCAGGGAAAAACTGGAAGTGGTATCACTCTTCTCTAGGTATAACTGAAAACGCTATGGTTTTACCATAGAGATAAGATAGCTTCAACAGGGTTGCTATATCATATTCCTTTAGACCATAACCTGGGGAGAAGTATTAGCATCTTCTCCATCCCTGTTTCAGAAGCTGAAATCCTCAGTTCTGTGTTCTTTGTGAGCAAAACTACATTAAAAATCCTTATTCGCTACAAAGATGTTACCAAAAACTCTCTCCCCCCACCCTCTCTCCTTGGTTACTACATCATAAAACTTCAACAATATATTGATTTTAGCAGAATCTACACAAAATAACAACATGATATAAACTCTTAATTTAATTTGTTGCTTCTTCATTCCATGAGTCTTTACAGGTTTGAGCAGCTAAAATACCGCTGTATGGCTATAGTATTTTTTTTTCTATTGTGCATCGCTCTCTTGGTGGGTGGTTGTTGAATCACAGCAGGTACAAAAAGAGAATAATTCATTTCATTAACCATTGCAACTGTCATAAATTGTCTTTTTGCTTACTTCTTGACCATGGTCACGCATGGGCTTTGGTTTCTAGAGAGCATGTGTTCACAGATTCAGAAGGCATAAGTCTGAAACTGATCAAGGTCACAAACTTGCAAATATTTGATCAGAAATATCACTTTAGGCACATTAATTGTCATGTTTAATCAGTTCCTGTAGCTTTATATAGGTAAGTCGATTAAGAAGATGCATGCATAATCAAAGTCCAACAAATCATGAGCGTAAGCTATAAACAAATATAGATAATCCTTATTTTGGTTTTTTTCCCACCCAAAACTGTTCTATAGCTCAATTAAGTATCAATATCCTTTGTAAAAAATAATATTGATACTTTCCTTTAAACTAGCACTTTGGACTCAAACAAATTTTCAAAATATAACCCACATCTTTAAAAAAAAATGTGCACAGTTCTAATGCTTTGTGGCATCCTTTTGTTTCTTTAACTTTTGACTTCTCTCTTATTCTTTCTCTCTTTTGTTCCTTTTTGTTTCAAGCCTTGGTTGCCAACCCTGCTTTTTAATCTGGCTACAGCGACACACATAATTTGTTTATAGTCACTTGAATCAAGGAGTCAAACTCAATATGAAGCCTAGTCCCAAAAATGCCTAGTTCAGAGCATACCCCACATCCAGTGAACTGAACCTGAATTTAAATCTCTTGGGGCCAAGCTACATGTGACGAATGACACTTGAATGGCAAGTGGATTCAGTGGAGGGCAAGTGAACAGGGAGAAATACACTTGCCGTTCAAGTGTCATTCGTCATGTGTAGCTTGGCCCTTAGTTACCATGATCCTAAACAACAGCCAACCCACATTCATTTTTCAGTTAGTTTGTTTGGAAGGTTCAATTCTCATTGAGTTTGAGGCCAAACAGGATATTTTAGGTTTGTTTTCAGTTTGGAGCTAGGTAGGGTTAGTTTAACTCTCTGATCTGAATGTTCCCACACTGTCATCTATACCATCATAAGTCCTGTGATCATGTAGAGTTTGGGGAGAACGGCCTGGGATCATGAGTTCTGGCAGTTTGGGAGTTTGCCAAATTTTCTTATTTTTGGAATTAAATGCATGGCCGACATGTTCATCTCTTTATGAATATCAACTGGCGGACTGCAAGTGTGAACAAGCCATGTCACAGATCCAACAAAATCCCATAATACCAGTGTGGTGTAGTGGTTAGTGTGTTGGGCTAGGATCTGGGTGACCGAGGTTCGAATCTCCACTCTGTCGTTGTGGAAGCTTTCTGTGTGACTTTCGGTCAGTCACATTCACTCAGCTTCATAGGATTTTTGTGAAGAAAAATGGAGGAGAGGAGGATAATGTAAGCTACTTTGGGTCTCCTTTGAGGTGAAAGGCAGGGTACAAATGAAGTAGATACCTGTATATTATTGGTTTTGTTTTATTTATATACAAGGTTTTATTACATATACGTAGAACCATACAATGTTTTAATCTAATTTATGTATTTCTAATTAAACTTTATCCTGCTGTTTTTAATTCATATTTTTAGTCATTTTCAGCAATTTTATTTTTTCTGCTTTTCCAACTTCCTTGGTCACCCTTGATTAGCATGGTTGTTGTTTTCTCCCCTTTTTGTTGTCCTATACATCTCTCAGCCAATTTACTTTCCTGCTTAGTCCTTAAATTCAGTTGCTTTCCTGTGTATTCTAGTAAAAGACAGAATTGAAAACCTGAACAGAGAAAATAAAATTCACCCTGCTTTAAATATAGGTCATGTAGATCTTTCAAGGGAAGAGGACATGCTTCTTGAAAGAATATGACACCACTTCCACATCAGAAGAGGTTATCCCAGGGTTACCACAGCTGCCTTTGTCAGAATTTATATAGCATTTATGCACAATTTTGAGAAATAAAGGGACATGATGGAAGTGTACTGTGTCTGTCTCCTGGGAAAATGATTTTCTGATTACTTTGCTATCTACCAAACTCCCCTGCAAGGCAGAACTGCCCTATTGAGTGAAATACTGAGAGAGAAATAACAAGGAACTCTAGTCCCCAAAGACTTCAGAAGCTATTATTAATAGTTGCTTTCTTTTCATTTAAAAATGCATTAGCTAGAAGAGACCAAGCTTTGCTTCAAGTTCTGGTGATCTCTGACCTTGATTACCACAACCTTCTTCTGTCTGGCCTCCCCTTGCCATGTCTCAGTCCTTTTACTTCTGTCAAAAACTATACTGAGGAAAATCATTCACCTCTCTCCTGCCATATGTTGCCAGCTCTCCTGCCAGTGCCTTTTGCCAGCTTTCCTAAATAAGTAGGCCTGAGACAGAGCAGACAGGCCCTAGATACCTTCACAAGAAAGCATTCAGGATTAGAGACGGGCATGAACAGCAATACAAACCCCCCCAAAAAAGCCACAAACAGCCCAATCTGCTGTTCGTGAACAAGCTGTTCATGGGGCCCCATTCTAAATGAACAATTGCTGTTTGTCAAGCCAGACAATCTGGCACCTGCAATCAATTCCCTTGGCAACTTAGGCCTGAGCCTGCGAAAGCGGGGAGGGCGGAATATAAATATAATAAATTAAATTAAATTAAAATTAAATTAGGCAGGGATTGTCTGAACTCTGTCTGAACTCCTGCTGTTGCCCTGGAAACCCCAATCTAAGCCCAATTTAGCTTGATAGGCAGGTATTCCTTTCAAGTGTGGAGCTCCAAATTTGTTACAAGGGAGCAAAGACCAGGGGGGAGGGAGGCTTCCAGCTCTGACTTTGCAGACAGTGGAGAGGGAGAGACAGTTGCTGTTGGCATTTTGATAGAGTGCATTGGAGCTTGAATTTTCTTTGTGTGTGGTGGGATAGGGATCTACCCATTCAAGTTCCAGGGCTGCTGCCAGGCTCTGAGCCAAGCTATTATTTATTATTAGTACCTTTCCTGGTGCCTGCTCAGGTAGGGCTTCTGGGAGTGGTGCAGTAGGGATCTTGACTTGGATGATGGCTGGAGGAGAGCCTGCTGGCCCCCACGAACAGCCAACCACAAACATGTACATGAAGAGGGCCATGTTTGTGGTTGTTCGTGAGTCCCTGTTCATGGATGGCAATGAACAACAAACATCATGTTCGGGTTTTTTTCCTATTCATGCCCATCTCTATTCAGGATCCCCCAGGCTAAGGAAGTTGCCTCTTATCCCACTTCATTGTCATGCTCACAGTTGCAGTACCTGAATGGGGATTAAAACAAACAAACATAAAGACCTGAAAACAAGCTCTCATTCTTTAAGTGGAAACTGTCAAATCACAAATTAAAAAGCCACTGTTTTGAAAAAAAAAATAGATAGGTGAAGATGGTGCTCCAGGAGTGCCCTGTGTGATACCTTCTCCAAGTTCCTATCCTATGCTGTTTCCTGCCCTCATCGAAATCCCAAGAGGCCTTTCACACCCTCCAGGGCCTTCTCTTACCTTGCATTTCTGCCCATGTTTCCAAGCATGTCCTTACCGATGACCTTCACTCCCCCAGTTCCATTTCCATTGTCAAGTCTCCTGCATTTTTAAACAACTCTTTCAATGATTGCTTGCTGCCTTTTATATCTGGATCTCTCCTTTTATTACAGCAGGCTCTATTTCTCTCATCATATCCTTTCTTAGATTTCACATTTTCTAAGCAGTCTTTAACTTAACCCTTTGATCTTTATTTTCATATGAAAGAAGCTAAGTATGCATGAGTTGCATTTATTCACACTTAATCCTTGACTCTCCTATTCCTTCTTCCCCTTCTCTCTCTTCCTCTCCCCTCTGTTTCCTTTACAATACAGTAGAGCAACAGGACAGATTTAAACTATTACACTTGGCTTTTTGCACCATTTACAATGTTCCTCTCAGGGTGAAACTAGACATTACATTTTTTAATGAGTTGGGTATGGGTTCCCTTGACCCAGCTTGCTCTCCTGCAACACAGCAGCTGTAGAGAATGTCATTTTAAAGATCAGAGGGAGCTATGGTTGCCAACATCCAGGTGGGTCTTGGTGATCTCCCAGAATTACAACTCATCCCCAAGCTAAAGAGATCAGTTCCTCTGGAGAAAATGGCTCCTTTGGAAAGTGGATCCTATGGAATTATAGTCCACTGAGGTCCCTCCCTTCCCCAAATCTCATCTTCTCCATGATCCACTCCCAAATGTCCACGATGTTCCCAACTGGAGTTGGCAGCAATAGAAGAAGCTCTTTTTGGCTTAGACCTGTAGCATGGGGGAGATTCTTGAAGACTGACTGATAATGAAGGGAAGCCAACATCAGTATGACCTCAGAAATTTATCTTTGCCATATTTGAACAGAGCCTAGAGTATGTGATGTGATGTTCATATGACAATAAAATTCAGAAGCCCTAACTTAATATCTACAACTATCAGATAATTTTTTATAAAAGAAAATGCATCAGACACTTTGAGTTTAAAATTCTGTTCATACCTATGCACATAAGAAAGAGACTCTTTCTGTATGATCAAGAATTTCAGCTTGCAACTGTGCACACCTTTTGAATGGATAGAATGTTTAATGAAATGTCGCTAAGTGAGGAAGTGCAAACAAAAATTTCATATATTTAATTATATTTGTAGTCCACCTTTGAAAGTGATGGCTACAGTCTTTAAACATTAGCATGCCAGTAGATTTTGTCATCACTGACATTTATGAGCATACTAGAAACAAAGCCGATTGTGAGAAAAAATACAACGTGCTCTAGAAAGGGGAGAGAGGGCAGGCAGGCATTCCTTCCTCCTCCATCACTGATCCCAGATGGTGAAGGAGTGGGGTGGGCATTGACAACTGATCCAGACCTGATCTCAGCAACATGAAGGGGTGGTGGGCTTTGCTACCTGATGCACATCAGATACAGGCTGGGTAAAGGGAGGCAGGCATTGCCACCTGCTCCACTCCTGATCCCAGCTGGGTGAAGGGAGAATGGGCATTGCCTTCTGCTTTGTGCCTGATTATGGCTAGGTGAAGGAGGGCAAGCATTACTGCCTGCTTCAAGCCTGATCCCAGCTGGGTGAAGGGACATGGACATTGCCACCTGTTCCTTGCTGGGTGAAGGGAGGAGTAAGCACTACCTTCTGCTCCTCACCTGATCCTGACAGGTGAAAGTGGGCAGTGGGCTTTACTATGTGCTCCGCTCCTGATCCCAACTGGGTGAAGGGAGTGCAAGCATTCCCACCTTCTCTGCGCCTTATTCCAGAAGATTGAAGGGGGCAGAGATTACTGCCTGCTTGGCTCCTGATTCTGACAGGGTGAAGATGGGGTGGGCATTGCCGCCGCCTCAGTGCCTTATTCCAGTAGGTTGAAGAGGGTGGACATTGACACCTGCACCACTTCTTATTCTGGCTGGGTGAATGGAAGAAGGGACTTGCCTCCAGCTCTGTTCTGATCCCACCCAAGTGAATGTACTGGGTGTCATTGGCACCTGCTCCAGTCCTGATCCCTGCTGGGTGAAGGGGGCAGGCATTGCCACCTGCTCTGCTTCTGATCCCAGCTGGGTGAAGGGGGCATCGCCACTTGCCCCACTCCTAATACCAGCTGGGTTACAGCACGAGGTGGGCATTTTCACTTGTGCTGTTCCCTAATGCTAGTTGTGATAAAGAGAGAGTGGGCATTGCCACCTGCTTCGCTCCTAATACCAGCTGAGTTAAGGTGGGGGGTGGGCATTGCCACCTGCTCTGCTCCTAATACCAGCTAGGTTAAGGCAGGAGTAGGCATTGCCACCTGCTCTGCTCCTGCTCCCAGCTGGCTTAGGGCGGCGGGCATTGCAACCTGCTCTGCTCCTAATATCAGCTGTGTTAAGGTGGGGGTGGGCATTGCCACCAACTCCGCTCCTAATACCAGGTGGGTTAAGGCAGTGGCAGGCATTACCACCTGCTCCACTCCTGATTCCAGCTTGCTGAAGGGAGATGGTCATTGCCACCTGCTCCGCTTTTAATACCACCTGGGTTAAGGGGGGGGGGGCTGCATTGACACCTGCTCCACTCCTAATAACAGCTGGGTTAAGGTGGGGGTGGGCATTGCTGCTTTCTCTACTCTTATTACCGGCTATGTTAAGGCAGGAGGTGGGTATTGCCACCTGTTCCACTCCTAATACCAGCTGGATGAAAGCAGCTGGACATTTCTTCCTGTTCTGCTCCTAATATCCACAAAAACAGACAACATCCCCGTATGGTAAGCGTAAACATAAGGTAAATTAAAAACACATTTACCAAAGCCCTACTCAGAGGGCAATCAATGAATTAGTATATTAGTATATTTGATATCAAATAGAGCTCAAAGGACCTTTGAGTTCTATTTGATATTAGATATACTAATCTGTTAAACTCCATTACATTACATGCCAATTACAGGCATTGTTTTTTGTAAAATATATTTTGTAAAATCCAGTGTGTATCACTAATTCATTGACTGCCCTCTGAATAGGGCTTTGGTAAATGTGTGTTTAATTTACCTGAAGTTTACACTTACCATACGGGGATGTTGTCTGTTTTTGCGAGTATTACACATATCAGCCCTGTTATTATTTCTGCTCCTAATATCAGCTGGGTTAAGGTGGGTGGTGGGCATTGCCACCTGCTCCGCACCTTATACCAGCCAGGTTAGGGCACGGGGAGGGGATTGACACCTTCTCCGCTCCTGTTTCCTATCTGGGTTTCCCACCATGGCGTGTTTTCTGGAGCAATATGTTGAGTTACCTGGGCTTTCCTCTGCAGCAGCACCCTCTGGTGGTGCACCAGTGTATAAAGTGAGTCATCTGAAACATGCTTACTCAATTATATAGTAAGATAATTAGCCTGGTTACCAATTCATCAGAAAAGAAATAGCCTGCCTTGCTCTTGTATCTTTAGTCAGGGCTGGAACTAGGGTTGCCAGTGCCGAGGGCAACCCTCGTCCGATCCCTTGCACACACGCACAGTGCGTATGCCCTCCTGGCGGTGTGTGATGATGTCATTTCGATGACATCATCATGCAGGGCGGAGCGGCGAAGGAAGCATACGGGGCTGGGAAGCAGGCAAAAGGCAGCATGGGCGGCTGCGAGGCCGCCCGTGCCATTCACCTGCCCTGCAGGAGAGGGGCGAATGGCGTGGGCAGCCATGCTGCCTTTTGTCTGCCCTGCAGGACTGGGGCGAATGGTGCGGGTGGCCACACTGCATTTTGCCTGCCCCGCAGGACAGGGGTGAATGGTGTGGGAGGCCGCGCTGCCTTTTGCCTGTCCTGCAGGACAGGGGGCAGCTGGCCACCCCCTGTTCTGTGAGGCAGGCGAATGGCATGGGTGGCCTCGCAGCCTCCCGTGCTGCCTTTTGCCTACCCTGCAGGACAGGGGGTGTGCGGCAAGCCGGCCACCCCCTGTCCAGTGGGGCAGGCAAACGGCAGCACAGGGGGCTGCAAGGGTGCCGTGCTGCTGCTCGGATGCTCCTGGCAGCTGGTAGCTGCTCCCAGCGCCCCCTCCCTGGTAGTGCCGGGGGCAGATTACCCCCCTTCCCCCCTCAATCCACCCTGTCTTTAGTATCAGCTTGCTCTGCAGAAATCAGCAAGTAAAGTTTTCTACAGTATAGAGTCATGCATTATCATCAACTGGTATCTGTTGTTGTGAAGCAAAGTGGCAGGGGTTGGTTTAGAAAAAGGTTTATAATCTGAAGTTGGCTTCAAAAATTCAGTGCAGACAATGTTTACAGTTTTTAAAATAAATGGAATATTTATTTATTTATTTACTTTATATATAGTCCTAATTTCTCAAAAATCTCCAAAGCTTTTCTAGAAAGTTTAGTGGATACTACAGATAGAATTTTTCCCCATGAGAATTTTCTGGAAAACAAGTGATTGGAGACAGAATATATCAAGTCTTTAGTCTTTTAGATTCTAACTGGTCCCCAAACAGCCACCCAAAGCCATGACAGGGCACAGGGACAAAGGCCTAGGATTGTATAGAGCCGCCAGTTGTATTGTCAGGTGCTTC
Organism: Eublepharis macularius; assembly: GCF_028583425.1. Lineage (NCBI taxonomy): Eukaryota > Metazoa > Chordata > Lepidosauria > Squamata > Eublepharidae > Eublepharis > Eublepharis macularius. Next base: position 23,609,697 of record NC_072796.1, read on the forward strand.
CAAGAGTGCTGGCTGTGCAGTTCCTGCAGTTTCTGTGACAGTGGAGCACAAGGGCTGCTCCAGCTGTGATAGTGTTATGCACAAACTTGTGCCTTAGGTGTTCCTCTCACCAATCACAATAAGAGACACACCTCCAAATCTATATCCATCAATAGCCACATGTATCTACTTCATGTGGAAGCTCTAGTTTGAACAACTGATCGTTCCATGTAATCTTGGTCCTATAGCATTTCATATTCATTTGACTGCTCATAGCATTTCATTCCTGAGCGCTTTTGGGGGCCAACATTTCATGTGTAGGTGCCCTTATAGTAATGAACTTTATATGGCTTTTCCATTATAGCATAGTAGTCAGCATGTTGGACTAGGAATGGGGGAGCCACGGGTTCAAATTCTCACTTACCATTAGGCTTGCCAGGCCTTCCATTATGGTGGAAGGCCTCCTGCCAGAAAAACACCGTTGCCTGCTATAAAAATAGCAGCATTGATGACCTCATTAACATTACTACATCACTTCTGGTTACAACCTGGAAGTGACAAAGGGTAGCTCTAGGAATCACTGGAAACTCTATAGTTTTACCATAGATTTTCTGGCGATTTCTAGAGCTACTCTTTGTTACTTTGGGATTGTTCTTGGAAGTGATGTAGCAACATTGCTGATGTCACATACCTTGTTCCTACACCAGTCCTCCTGCCAGTTGCCAGGCTTGACAACCCAACTTGCCATGAAACTTACTGAGTAATCTTGGGCCTGTCATTCTGCCTCATCTTAATCTACCTCCTAGCATGGTTGTGAAGATGAAAATGAAGGAAGGGAGAACTATGTATGCTACCCTCAGCTTCTTGGAGGCAAGATTGGATAATCCTGCTCTAAACTGTTTTATTTTATTTTAAAGTTTATTTTAAAAAATACCATATGAGCTGGTTGAATATTTGTTCATTAAATTTGTATCTTTCTTTTCATCTGCAGGGCTCAGAAATGCACATATTGGGTTCCCAGTCAATCTATCCTACTGTTATAGCCCAGGTTTGCTGAAATACAGAAAATAAGTTGCATCAGATCCTCCTGTGCAGTAGACTTGCAATTGTTATTCCACTTGGAATATTAAGTTAGTTTTAAATACAATCCATAAGGACACATGACTTTTCTCTGAAGCTGAACTACGAATAAGCCAACCACTGCAGAAAATGGTGTCATTATGAGACTTAAGTCTCCCGAATACCCTGGTTAAGGTACTTTGCTCTTTTTTAAATAAAAAAAGGAATTACCAGCAGCCCCAGAGAGCATTAGTTGTGTGACAGCATTAATTGGTCAATCTTTACTGCTAGCAGGAGTACCAGGTGATTAACAGATTAGAACATTGAAAGTGGTAATATATTCATAAGCTTTATAATGATCTACTACCACACTGTGCTGAGTCTTCAGAACTCCAATTTCTGGTGGTTCAAAGGAAGAGCTCCATGAAATGGAAGAAAAGTCTTTATGACCTTGTTGGAGAAAGTCAGGTGTTTCATAGTCTCTCACAGAAAATCAGTGGGGAAGGCTGAATACAACTTAGTTTGACTTCATTAACATATTGTTAAAGGATTTGCTGGTGACTCTCAAGTTCATGCAAAATAGCTCTTCATGAAAAGGATTTTTGTTCTTTTTTTGGTGGTACTAGTTAATTTGGGTTAATAAAACATATTCAAAAAGAATCCCGTATGTGAAAAACAGCAGGAATCTGTAGTTGATATTAGTTCCATATCACATTTAAAAAAGAACTCCCAGTCAACTTGAATTTTTGATTTTTCTAGAAAATGGAATCTTAAAAAACTTACTTTATTTTTCTATTGCTTTTCTACATTGCTCTAAGTGCTTCACAATAAACCACATTATATCTCCCCTCTCTCTCACCTGTTCCAAACATTTAGCCCCTGCTGCTGAATGAATATGCTTCCTGAGAGGAAAGGTCTCCAGTGACTCTGCTGATAAAATGACAGTTGCTTGGATGGTGGTTTCCCTCTCTTTCTTTTGAAGAACAGGGAAATCTTAATTCCTTTGGTTATTATAACTAGAGATGGGCACGAACCAAAATACGAACCAAAATTAAGCACGAACCAGGCCGGTTCATGGTTCGTGAACCAGCTGTTCATCAGATCCCATTTCTGATGAACCGCCACCAACTTTAGGTTGGTTTATTTGGTTCATTTTTTTGGTTCTTCACTGCAAACAGCCTGGTGTCAATCAATCAGTTTCCTAGGAAACAGGGGATGGACTTCCGGCAGACCTGCTGCTGAACCAGAAGTGAACTTCTGCTGGCCTGGAAGTGACCTTCTGCTGACACGGAAGTGATGATTTTCTGACCTGGATGTATCTTTTCATGAAAAAAATAAACCCGTTCGCGAACCAGGGGCAGGTTCATGAAAGTTCATGGTTTGTGGTTCATGAAATCTAAGGAACTACATGGTTCGTTTTTTTCCTCATTCATGCCCATCTCTAATTATAACACTAGTTATAGCAATGCCTACCCCCCTTCACCCAGCTGGGATCTGGCTTGGAGCAGATAACAATGCCTGCCTCCCTTCACCCAGCCATAATCAGGCACAGAGAAGAAGGCAATGCCCATTTTCCCTTCATCCAACTGGGATCAGGAGTGGAGCAGTTGGCAATGCCTGCCCCCCCTTACCCAGCCTGTATCATACATGCAGCAGGTAGTAAATCCCACCATCCCTTCCTGTTGCTGAGATCAGATGTGGAGAAAGTGGCAATGCCCACCCCACTCCTTCACCATCCAGGATCAGTGATGAAGGAGGAAGGAATGCCTGCCTGCCTGTCTCCCCTTTCTAGAGCCCATTGTATTTTCCCTCAATGGGCTTTGTTTCTAGTTTCTAATAATTCATACCTGAACATTTTGTGACCCAGAACTGAGGTATATCAAATTGGGGAGGGTCTGTGGCTCAGTGGAAGAGCCTATGCTTTGCATGCTGAAGGTCCCAGGTTCAATCCACAGCATATCCAGTCAAAAGGAACAGGCAGTACATGATATAAAGGACCTCTGCCTGAAATACTGGAGAACTACTACCAGTCTTAGCCAATACTGACCTTGATGGACCAAAGGCAGCTTCATGTGTATTCATGTGATCAAATTGAACATAAGTACTCCCAGATATGTTTTTTAGCTTCCAAGTGCTTGATAATTGCCTTGAATTTGGATCCCAAACAGACTAGAAAAACTAGAGAATTTACATAACTCCTTTCTTGACTAATGAATTATGACCCAGGTGAGTTGACTGATGAGTTATGACCCAGATTTATGGGTCATAATTGTTGATGGGGAAACACTCCAGATTGCCCCATATTAGAGCTCACATTTTCTAGTGAAATCTCAGGGAAAATAACTGGGCCTCTCTGAGAATCACCTGAGAAAGCTTAGAAACACAAAGCAGTTCAGACATAACACAAAGCCATGCTTTACTTTAAGTAAATTTTGTGAAAGTGGGTTTTGGCTCACAGCTAATCACTCAAATCCTGGTATTTTTTTTAGCAAATGCTAGTTTAATTGCCACATAGAGTCCCCAAACTGTGGTGATGGCTGTGGAAAGGAGTAGGCCAAGGTTCAATCAGGATGCCCACATTTATATGTTGTACAAAACCACTAACTGTAGCAAGTAAACCAATTTCAAACCATGGTTTCAGATGCTGTTTGACAGACCATAATGGTGATTCAGACAATCACACTAACCATTAGTATTTCAACTAATCCAGGGTTTTATGTTGTGTCTGAATGGAGCCCAAGCCTTGCAAAGGAAGGGGAGAATGTTAAGAAGAACTGTCCCATGACTTGATCAGCTCTATGGGTCTCCAGGGTGATTAGAACCCCTGGGATTTTGTCCCTCTAGTTCCCCTTCTCGGCTGTCCTGTTTTCCATAGCTACAAAAAAACCAATTTTTTCTTTCTCAAGGGGCTGCTGAAATAGGACCACGTAACTGCCTTTCTTTTCTTGTTTCAACCCATCAGCCAGTCTAAAACAACTCTCTTCTCTTCTTTGTCTTGTCAAGTCTTTTTATTCACATTTTTTCTTCAGTACTTTGTATTATCCAGTTGTGTTTAGTCCTGCTCCTTCCACTGTCCTATCAATCATATCTTCAATTAGTCTCCATTTCTTAGAAACCTGCCTTATCATGCTTGATTGCCTCTTCTTCACACTTTGCCGTGGTCCTCACCCTTCTCCAATCCTATTAAATTATTCTTTATTGTTTCCTTTAATATCCTACTTGCAATATCTAGTAACATATTTCCAAGGCTTCAAGTTTTTTTTCTTCAATTTAATCTATTCTGTCCTTCACACTGATGTAGAGTTACTTCAATTGTAGCCAGAATAACTTTGATTTGTTCCTGGAAATTAAACTATAAACAAAAAATAATTCTTTGCCTCAATACATTTTATTTGTTTTGGAACCTAATAGGGCTCTTTTTTGTGACTGTCATAAAGGGAGGAGGGTTGCCAGGTTCCCTTACCCTCCTGGCAGGGTTGAGGGGGGACCTGGCATTTACTTTAGCACTGTTCTTGGGTCCTCCTTCGTGTGTATGCACCCCTGCACCCGTATGATGACATCACTTCCGATAAGTGATGTCACGCCACCCTGGGAACCTGTCTGAGAGGCCCGTCCCTGTACCTTTCCCTCCTGCCAGCCAGGTGAGTGGTGGTGGGGGGAAGAGGGAGGATTCCCTGCCACCACTGGAGGGTTTGGGATCCCTAAAAAGAAAACTGTTTAATAGAGAAGAAAAACGACTCCAGTATTGGACAGCATAAAATGCTTGATAATAACAGATTAAACTTCCATTGACCAGTGCCATCTATATATTCCTCTGCAGGTAAAATCTTGGGATTGGATGATATCATAAATTTTCAGAGTCAGAAGGGACTACCATACTCACACATAAATTCCTAAAATCTTTGTAGTTAGATTTTTAATTGTTGCAACTACAGTAGGAGTCAATTGTAGCAGAATAGTAAGGTATAAACATAGGTTAAAAGGTCAAGGTAGTCCCCTGTGCAAGAACCGAGTCATTACTGACCCATGGGGGGACGTTTCGTCACGTTTTCTTGGCAGACTTTTGTTACGGGGTGGTTTGCCATTGCCTTCCCCAGTCATCTACACTTTACCCCCAGGAAACTGGATACTCGTTTTACCGACCTCGGAAGGATGGAAGGCTGAGGGCCAAGCTACACATGACGAATGACACTTAAACGGCAAGTGTATTTCCCCCTGTTCACTTGCCCTCCACTCAATCCACTTGCCATTCAAGTGTCATTCGTCATGTGTAGCTTGGCCCTCAGTCAACCTTGAGCTGGCTATGTGAACCCAGCTTCTGCTGGGATCGAACTCAGGTCGTGAGCAGAGCTTGGACTGCAGTACTGCAGCTTACCACTCTACACTACAGGGATCCTCGAAGTATAAATATAGTCAATCAATTAATAAAATAAAACAACATCCCAAGGCCAGTGATTCTTTACTGGAAGCATACAACCTCCAACCTAGGAGGGAACTACAAATCACAGAGCGAGGTCATTGAGTAGTTTGAGGCAAAGAGGACTTCTGGGATTTTAGGCAGTCACTTCTCTCTAACTGCAGTGGATTCCATCATTCTGCATAGGAGGCTTGTTTTATTCAACTCATTATAAGAGAAAACCCCATATTCTAGATTTCTCCTCCAAGCCCTTAAATACATGGCATGCACCAGATGATAATTAAATGTAACATTCAAGTGTTGGCTGATGGCTATGGGTCTAATAAAATCTTTGCCTAAAATCTGTGTATCATATGCATATACCATAATTTTGCCTGTATCAATAAAGACACTTTGTTTAAAGTGATGATTTTATGCCCTGATTTTTATTTTGCATTGGGAGGTGGGTAATATTCAATGGTTAATATTTTGCATATAGTGGGTGTAATGGGTTAAAGTTTAAGAACAACTAGTCTAGCCAGTATCAATAAAACATAAACTGCAGAATTAGCCCTTGGGATGCCTTGGAACATGCAACGATTGAGCACTATGATACACTTTGGACTGCAGTGCATATAATTTTGGATCATATTTCTTTCTCCCTTGAGCAGGGGATGGGTGTGTGATTGGCAGGACCAAAGTACCCCAGTAACTTACAAGCCAATGAGAGTGAGTTGTGCTCTGAGTGAGCCAATAGCAGCTATGGACAGGGGGACTTTGGTCCTTGGCTCATCAGGTTTTGAGGACTGATTTACAACTTGGACAGTAAAAGTTAGGAATGAGGGGGATGGGTTCGTTTAAAAGGAGTGTTTATAATTGTTGTTGTTGTTGTTGTTGTTGTTGTTGTTGTTGTTGTTTATAAACCGCCTATCCTCAGGGGCTCTGGGCAGTGAACAACAGTTAAAATCAATAAAAACAAGAAAACAATAATTCTAAAATCAACATAAAATAAACAATAATAAAATAAATTAACCAGATACATTAAGATGGAATGGTGGGGAGAAACCCCCCCCCCCAAAGGTGGGAGGCTGACATGGAACTGCCCCCTTCAACCACCGAATGCCTGGTGGAACAGCTCTGTCTTACAGGCCCAGCAGAACGATAATATGTCCCGCTGGGCCCATGTCTCCATTGACAGAGCGTTCCATCAGGCTGGGGCTAGGACTGAAAAGGCCCTGGCCCTGGCTGAAGCAAGGCGGGCTTCCTTAGGGCCGGGGACCACCAGTAAACATTTTTACGCTGATCGAAGCAGTCTCCAGGGAACATACAGGGAGAGGTGGTCCTGAAGATATGCTGGTCCCAACCCACTCAGGGCTTTAAAGGTAAGAACCAACACCTTGAACCTAATTTGGAATTCAACTGAAAGCCAGTGCAGCTGGCACAGGACAGGTGTGATATGTGACTGGTAGGATATACAAATCAGGACCTGTGCCACCGCATTCTGGACCAGTTGTATTTTCTGGATCAGGCCCAGGGACAGCCCAGCGTTGAATGAGTTACAGTAATCTAGCCCGGAGGTGACAGTTGCATGGGTCACTATAGCCAGGTCCTGGGGCATCAGGTAAGAGGCAAGTTGCCTGATCTGATAGAGATGGGAAAATGCAGGCATGGCAACCACCGTGACCTGGGCCTCCATCGACAGGGAGGCAACCAGGAGCATGCCCACACTCTTCTTCACCACTGGTAAAGTTGCCAGTGGTGTACCATCCAGGGCAGGGAGCTGGATCCCAACATCTGGCAGCCCTTATCCCAGCTGCAGGACCTCCGTCTTCACCGGGTTAAGTTTCAGCCTGCTCTGTTTCAACCATGCCATCACAGCTTCCAGAGCTCTGGCCAGATTGTCTGGGGCTGAGTCTGGCCGGCTGTCCATAAGCTGGGTGTCATCTGCGTATTGATGACAGCCCAGCCCAAACCTCCACACCAACTGGGTGAGGGGGTGCATGTAGATGTTAAATAACATCGGGGAGAGTATTGCCCCTTGCGGAACCCCGCACACCAAAGGGTGACGGGGCGATATTAAAGATATGGGGATATATTACATCTTTAATTAAGTTTTTTCTGTCTGGGGAACTGAGTGTAAAAAGTCACGACAATATTCCAGAGTGGATGTTTGGTATGGAATATTTCTTTATTTAGACTGTAAACAATACCATAAAATAAACACAGAAGATTAAAAAAAAATTCTAAAAAGAATACATAAACAAGTGAAAAAATAAAGAGAGAAAAGAAACCAAAACCCTAAAACTAAACTACAGATTGAGTTCCTATTTTCTCCGCCACAAATTCAGAGTCTCACATTCTAAGTTAAACATGAACCCTCTTTTTCTATTGTTCGTGATTCTTAATCCATAAAGCCAGATGTCATCAAATCCTTATTATCCATTCCACGTTAAAAAGTCTATAAAGGGTTTCCATTCAGTCAAAAATGTAACTAATCACTTTTCCCTAATCAGTGAAGTAAGTTTTGCCATTGACGCAAACTCCAAAACTTTTATCCACCATTCCTCCACTGTAGGCAATGTTGGAGTTTTCCACTTTTGTGCACAGAGTCCTCTTGCTGCCATAATCAAATATAAAAACAAAGTTCCAAACTTCTTTCCAACTATTCCCAACAAAAAGGTCTCTGGTTTCAAATGGATTTTAATCTTCAAAATCTTCTGAATCAATGTTTGTATCTGCAACCAATAGGGGAGGACTGGCTATTTTAATCTCCACAAAAGCCACGGTGACAGAGATGGGACATGATGCTCACCATGCCCAGGCTCTGTTGGTCCAATTTCAGAATTTCCATCTTCTGGTTGTTAATGTGTATATACCTCCTTCGCACGACAAGTCCAAACTTCAGGAGATTTGGACTAGCCTAGAAAATTTTATTGAAGGATTGCTACTGAAATTCCCCCATTCCTATTTTTGGGTCACTGGTATCTGCAACCAGAAACTCTTTGCTTTCTTACATGTCCACCACATATGATAAAATGTCCCTTCTTGTTTAGCACATTTCCAACATACATTTGAAGCATCCTTATATGTTCTAAACAGTTTTTCAGGAGTCATATACCAACAATACATCATCTTGTATAAATTTTTGATACTAGAGCTTAATGTAAATTTCAACCGCCTTGTCCACATATTTTCCCATTGCTCCATTAATATGTCATGTCCACAATTATTTGCCCATTTAATCATGCATTCTTTTACTTGCTCTTCTTCTGTCTCTAACCTCAACAAAAGTTTACACATTTTAGAAATAACATGTTCATCATTTGTACAGAGTGCAATTTCAAATTCAGTTTTAGATTGCTCAAAGTCATATTGATTCTTGTCTAGTTTAAATCTCTCTGGGCCAAGCTACACATGATTAATGACACTTGAATGGCAAGTGTATTTCTCCCTGTTCACTTGCCCTCCACTCAATCCACTTGCCGTTCAAGTGTCATTCGTCATGTGTAGCTTGGCCCTGACTCTCTCTCTTTTTTTTAGTTTAAATCTCTCTGAGATTTGCATATAGGGAAACCACTGGCAAGCTTGCCCTTCTGCTGCTAAATCCTCTCTTGATTTAATTTTAACTTGACCTTGAAAAAATTCCAACAAGTCATGATAAGTTAACTGTTTAGGTGGGTTCACCATTTCTCTTCTAAAATGAGCTTCTTGCGACGACAGCCAGAGAGATATTTTCAAACAAAACCTATGTTTGTATTTATTCCATACTCTCAAAATGGCATGCCTTACATAATGATTATTAAACTCTACATTGGCCTTAACTTTGTTATTCCGTAGATACCCATGCCACCCAAATTTTAAGTCATGCTCTTCAAGGACCAATAGTCTTCTATTTTTTTAACATTATCCATTCCTTCATCCAAACCAAACAGTTAGCCACAAAATATAATCTCAAATCTGGTAGACCCAAACCTCCTCTTTCCTTTGTATCCTGTAAAACCTTAAGTTTAACCCTTGGTTTTTTGCCTTGCCATATAAATCTCAATATTTCCTTCTGCCATTGCTTAAATGGTGCCTCAGTTGTTGTCAATACTGGAATTGTCTGAAATAGGAATAACATTCTAGGTAAAACATTCATTTCAGTGTAGATCTTGTGTGAAACTAAGCTGCCTGAGAGAGGATTTTTTCCTCTTGAGCATGTACTGTATAAAAAATAACCTCCCACATCTTCAGGTTCAGTGTTCCCTCAGTTGTGTCATCTCCCAATAAACTTTGTTCTTGTTCACTTTTTAAAAGCAAACCATCTCGTTCCTATCAATTTATCACATTATCTCTCAGTTATCAATCACACCTGAGTGGGTTTATACCCAGCCCCAGATTCTATTCCCTCAAACCTTTTAAAATTCCCCCTGGGAATTCTGGTGCAGTGGGGTGTTTAGGATGTTGTCACAGAAAATCCACTGGGATTTATTTTTATACAAACAGATAGCACACAGGCTGTGGGAGAATGCCTTCCCCTTCACATGGGCTGAACAAGATAGAGGAGGGGACAGAGAGCATAGTTTAGCGGTCCTTGTCCATAAATTCAATTTTTGTTTAAAATAGATCTTCCCCTTCCCATTTCCTTTCCCATAATTAGATGGCTTCTGCATAAATACGTGAGGTTCGCTCAGTTTTGCAACCTGTCCTACAGCAATGAACCAAATTGCCTCTCTGCCCTCATGACTGCTTCTAAATAAACCTCAACATATAAAAATACTCAAAAGAGCAATCAGCAATATCGATCTCTCACAGAAAGAGATCTCAGATTATTCTTCAACTCAGGATTCTCATCTTTCATCTAATCTGGCTCTACATTTCACAGCGGCTGGAAGCATTGGTCTCTATCTCCCCCCTTCCCAAACTCCAGCATCCTGCCTGCCTCCCGCATAAGCAGCTCATATATTTCTGTCCCTTGTCTGCTGTGTGTTTACGGTGAGTAAGAGGTTGTAGCCTTAGGGCCAAGCTACAAGTGACGAATGACACTTGAACAGGAAGTGTATTTCTCCCTGTTCACTTGCCCTCCACTCAATCCACTTGCCATTCAAGTGTCATTCGTCATGTGTAGCTTGGCCCTCAGATGTCCTCCGTGTCCTGGCCCAGCTTGAGTCTCTTGGGGCCAAGCTACAAGTGACGAATGGCACTTGAACGGCAAGTGGATTGAGTGGAGGGCAAGTGAACAGGGAGAAATACACTTGCTGTTCAAGTGTCATTCGTCACTTGTAGCTTGGCCCTGAGACTCTGCCCCAAGCCATCTGGGTCAGTGTAATGACTGACAGAAAGCTGAAAAGTGTACACAGAAATTCTTATTGGGACAAATCTATTGGAAGATGTCACTGCTTCAGTTAGATAATCTACAGAGTCATTCTTTTCCCTTACTGCTCTTACCTTATGCAGCTCAGAAAAATTAGGGGCTGAGGTAGAAGCAACAGCTTTCCTGGATTTATACGCTTTTCTGCTGACACAATTTTTAGTCAATTTGTGGTTTTCTAACAGATCTGTGAGGCCCCCTTCCATAACAGATGTGCAGTAGGGCAGCCCTACGTATGCAGGATTTCTGCCAGCCAGATTTTGTGGAGGCATGGCCTTGCCACCTCACCATAAGGTGCCAGGTGAGGAGGAGGTGAGGGATTGCCCCTCAGTCCTCCATGCACTACTACCACTGCATTCTTCCTGCTCTCGCCTCCTTTTGCAGAACGAAGATGGTGACACAGCTGGGAACTCAACCAGTTTGGTGTAGTGGTTAAAGTGGCAGGACTCTAATCTGGAGAAGCAGTTTTTATCCCCACTCCTCTGCTTGAAGCCAGCTGGGTGATCTTGGGTCAATCACAGCTTCTAGGAGCTCTCTCAGCCCCACCCACCTCACAGGGTGATTGCTGTTGTGGGGAAAATAATGACATACTTTGTAAACTGTTCTGAGTGGGTGTTAAGTCATCCTGAAAGGTGGTATATAAATTGAATGCTGTTGTTGTTATCTTCCTCCTGCAAAAGGAGGTGAAAGCAGGAGGAAAATGGTGATGGTGGAGCATGGAGGGCTAAAAGGCAAACCTTTTCCTTCTCCCAACCCTGCACTCTGGGCCGAGGCAGCAAGGCCATACCTCCAAGTGAGCTGGCTGGCTAGCAACTCGGGCATGTAGGGCTACCCTACTGTATGCCCATTCTAGAGGGCTCCTGTGGGCTCTGTGTTAAAAAAACTACAAATCAATTAAAAACTGGCGTTAGCAGACACAGGTAGAAACTCATGGAAGATGTCACTTCTATCTTGGCCCTGAAACAAGAAGTTGCTAGACTAAAGGTCATTTTAAAAAATTTCCAGATTTGACAGGATGGATGAATAAACTATGTGTCAATGGCAAAATTATCATCTCATATACACAATAGACCAATCAAGAATTTCAGAAAAAATGGAAAGTGTTCTTTGATTATGTAGCTGAAATTTAAGAAAAATTAATGGCAATTACCAGCAAAATGGATTAATTAACAAATTTTGTAATTTTATGTAATGTATTTTAATATAAGTAAGTAAGAAGATGGAGAGGAGAAGTGTTTTGTAGTTTATATAGTCTATTATTTAACTATATAACTATGTTATGGGGGGGGGGAATTCCAGAGATTATTGATAGTCATTATTTTTAATAAGGTTCAAGATATTAAACATATTAGAGAGGATTCAGTTTTGGGTTTGATTATTTGTTTTGTAATGGCCATCTCCATCCCAGATTGAATGCTTGTGTTAACAGAGGAGGGACGAATGTTGTAAACTGCTTTGAATCCTCAGAGGGGAGAAAAGTTGGATGTAAATGACATAAATAGACAAATAATACTGGTTAACATCTACGTGCCCTGATTAGGATAGCCCAGGTGAGCCTGATCTCGTCAGATCTCAGAAGCTAAGCAGGGTCAGCCTTGGTTAGTGATTGGATGGGAGACCTCCAGGGAAGACCAAGGCTGGAGAGCCAAGCAATGGCAATCCACCTCTGTTAGTGTTTTGCCTTGAAAACCCCTCCAGTGGTTGCCATAAGTCAGCTATGACTTGACAGCACTCTCCACCAACATCTATATATGTGTACACATAAGAATGGTCTTTCTAGATATAAGCAAGGTCCATTGTCTAGCATTTTGTTTCTAACTGCAGCCAGCAGTGCATGGAAGGACGGATTTTGCCTGCTGTTTGTCCTCAGCATCTGGTACTTGCATTTGCTGAAAGTGGAGGATTCATTTAGCTGTGCTGGCCAATAGTCATTGATAGGGCATGAAATGTTTAATCCTTTTTAAAAGCCCTCTAAGCTAGTGGCCATCACACCACATAATGATTCACATAGGTTAATTATGTGCTAATTGCAGATATGCACGTGTATCTTATGGATTTTGACAGTGTAAAGAGCTAAGGTTATGGAATCAGCTGGCGAGAGGTAAGATGTACCCTTGAAGACAAGATTCTGTACAGCTGGTAAAACACTGTGTTAAAAATTTGAAAAGATTACACACACATTTATAATTACATTACATAAAACACTGCTAGCCAAGATGCTAATAACAGCATTCTCTGTATCTTACAGTATGTTTACACAAGGAAGTCGGAGCTAAAGTCTATCCACTGGCTCCCTCTACAAAACCTGAGGTAAAAAGGAGAAAAACCATCAGGCAGAAGGAGGATTAAGTGTCCTCTCCTTGACCAAAGCTTTTCCACTACAGCTTGCTTCCTCTTGGCCTTAATTTGCATATGAGAAGCAATAGAGGAGCTTGAAATACAGGAGATTAAGGCAAAACATGTAGCTTTACCCTCAGGACACCAAGACTATGCAAAACTCAGCTTTTTTTCAGCCACTTCATCAACAAATCCTCAGAGCCAAGCTACAAGTGACGAATTACACTTGCCTGGCAAGTGAACAGACTCAGGGCTAAGCTACAAGTGACGAATGACACTTGAACAGCAAGTAGATTGAGTGGAGGGCAAGTGAACAGGGAGAAATACACTTGCTGTTCAAGTGTCATTCGTCACTTGTAACTTGGGGCCAAGCTACACATGACGAATGACACTTGAACGGCAAGTGGATTGAGTGGAGGGCAAGTGAACAGGGGGAAATACACTTGCTGTTCAAGTGTCATTCGTCATGTGTAGCTTGGCCCTGAGTCCTCAGGTGTATTCTCCCCTGTTCACTTGCCATTCACTTGCTCTCCACTTCCTTTCACGTGGTCAAGAACTGAAGATTTTGTTGCTCTAATGTGATCTGTGTTATATTAGAAAGTGCAGGGAAGAAGTCAGCGACGCTCCTCTAAGCTTCCCACACATAAGCTTTTCTCTGCAGTAGCCTTTGAAAAAATCAGTAACAAATGGCATTATTCTAGAGCATACTGTCACCTGACCTTTGTAACTGTTGATACTAGAGAATTTTTTTGTAAGCACTGTGCGAAAAGAAATGCCATCTTCTGCTGCTGAAATGGACCTCTATATGGAGGGAGCAAGGAATTCATGGCATATAAAGTTCAAAAGATAATTTCCTCTGCCTACATCATTTTGATAATTCCTTGATCATTTCTCCTGTCTCAATTTCCATTCACCCAACTCAATGGCCCATGCCCTCTCTAAAAGCTTCCATGTGCCTTTAGTGCGAGCAAGGTCAGGCATACATGTTAAATTCCAAGTATATGAAGTGGGAAGATTTGCAGCCGGGGTGTAGCAGCGAGTGACCTTCCGGCTCCTAAAAGAATGCCCTCATTAATGGCAGCATAAGAGCAATAGTGCCACAGAAGGTCAAGGCTCGCATAACACTTTTGATCAACTGTTATGCAAATGGAAATTAAAGCCACCATATTAAAACTTAATAATAAAGAGGGATAGTTAGTGGTTTTATTCCTATGGTGGGGTCATGTCCTCCCTAAGCCAGTTAAAATCTTTTGACACTTTGCCCAGGAAGTAGGTTCATTGTTGTAGAAGCTGCGTGCTTACACAAGTTGATGAGTTTGGCAGCAGAAAGCACAAATTAATTCTTGGGATTGTCAAACAACTTCTGACAGATGTCTCCAGGGAGGTAGGAAGGATGTTCATGCTCTCTTTAACATTGTAGAGGTTATTGCTTACTTTTAGGGTTATTTGCATGATAACTTTTTAAGCTTTCAAGCATTTGGGATTGTAACTGACCCTAAAGGAAGAATAGGCAACCTTCAGCACCATGGAACACCACACAATTTTACTAAGAACCAGGACCAGATGTATACCCACGTAACAGAAACGAGCCCTCAAGTTGCTGGTAGCACTTCTGGGTCTGGCAGTGTGGGAGAAGGCAAGAGGCATAGCTTATTGCCTCAAGGACCCACATAGCGCTCTGTTCAGTCTGAGGTGAACCACTGAGGAATATGGATTTGAAGAAAGCGATTTTATATACCACGTCTGTGCCTTTCAGTATTACATGCCTTGCACCTTTTCTATGCTCAGGAGTCATTGTAGTATTTGTAATGCAACCTGCAAGAATATGACACTTGAAACAAGAAGCCCAAAGATGAATGTATGTTAAAACCTGTTAAAACTCTGTAAGAATTGAGGACTAAACAACATACTGCTTGTAGAGATGCACCTGTAGAAATGTCACACAAATGTTATATTATCCTATAGCATTCTAATAGGAATCAATACAAGATCAATCAATGTAGCAAGCTAGGTCAGCCACTTTTAGCATTATCTCTCTCAAGGCTGTGAAAGAGAGGAACAGGCACAAGGACAGATAAGTGGGGGAACATTCCTTTCCACCCACAGAAGAGGCCTGTTCCAAGAGGAACAGGCACAAGGACAAGATAAGGAACTGCAAATCTTGGAATTTCCCCAATTATGTGGCTGACCTAGGGCCAAGCTACACATGACGAATGACACTTGAACAGCAAGTGTATTTCTCCCTGTTCACCTGCCCTCCACTAAATCCACTTGCCGTTCAAGTGTCATTCGTCATGTGTAGCTTGGCCCCTAGACTTGTGTCTTCCAATCAAACCAAACCTAGACACCTGTGTCAAGACTATGAGCCAATAAGATAACAAATATTAGAATATTGTAATATTATTATAATTAACCTGAGGGTATAAATTGCTTTGCACTTCTATTGTAGCTTTGATGAGCTTTGGACACAAGGAGACCACCTACTCCTGTGTAAATTGCTCCTCCATTGTTTAAATTAAACATTCTATTCTGCTTCAATTCAACAGGACTCCATGGTGTGTGTCTTTTATTGTGATTGGCGAGAGGGACACCTAGGGCACAAGTTTGTGCATAACACCACTAAGGTGCTGACAGTGTCTCTGGCCAAGTACAACCCTCTTTTCTCCCACCTTTCTTTGAAAACATATAACCTCCTTTATCAGGAGTCATTGTTTTGGCATTGAGTCAAAAAGGTTTCCTACGCCTTCCTTAAAGGTGTGTGTATTATGTACGTATATATGCATAAACTTTAACTTTATGCATAAACTATTCTTTCATATGAAGTGGTCAGTTGTTCTGTGGCACACGTGTGTGATTATTTAACTTAGGAGTTTTATTAAATATCATTGTGGTGGAGAGTGCCGCCAAGTCATACAGTAACCCCTGCTGGGGTTTTCAAGGCTAGAGACTCAGGGCCAAGCTACAAGTGATGAATGACACTTGAATGGCAAGGGTATTTCTCCCTGTTCACTTGCGCTCCACTCAATCCACTTGCCGTTCAAGTGTCATTCGTCACTAGTAGCTTGGCTTTAACAGAGGTGGTTTGTCTGCCTCTGCATAGTTACCCAAGTTTTCCTTGGAGGCCTCCCATGGAATTACTAACTAATGTCAACCCACACTGGGTACGGTGAAATACCAATAAAAGAGAATGTGGGGTGGGGGAGAAAAGTGGAATGAAATACACACACATATATATGCTCAAGTTATTTGAGTTAATTTAACTCCACATTGGTGAAAACTCTCATTTAACAACACAATAGCTCCACTGACTCCCAGTGGAGTTCCGAATCCAGTTCAAGGTGTTAACCGAGGTGTTTAAAGCCCTTCATGAACTGGGACCAGCATACCTATGGGACCACCTCTCTCATGTCCCCTGTAGGGTGTTGCACTCTGCAGAAAAGCAACTCCTGTGGGTCCCTGGCTTGAAGGACATGTGTCTGGCCTCACCAGGGCCAAGGCTGGAGATCCGGGCCCTGTAGGACCTGTCATAGTTCCGCAGAGCATGTAAAATGTTCTGCCAGGTTTTTGGCTGAGGACCAACGGGTGTCCTTTCCCCTTCCATCTAAGACCACTACCTTTCCTGTGACTACCCTCAGTCATGTGTTATGCCTGGCTGCCTATCTAAGTAGCCATCTATAGAAGGTGCCTGGACTATTTTAATAATTGTTTTAAATTATTACTGTTTTAATCGTTTTTACGATGGTACAGTGCGGCTGTTGTGAGCTGCCCTGAGCCTACTTGTGGGGAGGGTGGGGTATAAATCATATTAAATCAAAATAAACAAACAAATAAATAAATAATATTGGCAAAATGTTATCATCTATTTCTGAAAATATACTAAGGATCCCATCCAAGTCAGTCAGTCAAGCAAGCCTTTATTGGCATATATAAAATATAAAAAATTTAAATACAGAGACTCCATACAAAATGAGATTAAAATACAGATAGGAGCAGGGCAACAGTGCAGCAAAACCAGTACAGAATATTACTTGTCATGGCATATAGCCATGGCATTGTAGAGAAACTTAGCTACTATTTCAGTTATTTCCCCATCTGGGTTGTCAAGCAAAAACTGAACCTTAAAATCATCAGAAAACTCTGAAAGTTGGGCTAATATAGGATGTAGAAGATCCCGGCGTGGTGCCAGATAAAAAGGGCACTGGAGAAGAACATGGGAAACAGTTTCAAAACAGTCCATCAAACAAGGATAACACCTGCTATAATAAGGAATCCCGTGAAATCTACCAGATAAAATGGCTGAAGGAAGAACATTAAATCTGGCCAGAGAAAAGGCTCTACATAAATTAGGAGCCCGGAGTTGGTAAAGGTATACTGCTGGGAAACTTACATTAGGGAAAAGGATCCCATCCATAAAGGCTGATGCCTACAGTTCAAAACTAGAGATGGTCACGGAACAACAACAACAAAAAA
Source organism: Eublepharis macularius (assembly GCF_028583425.1). Lineage (NCBI taxonomy): Eukaryota > Metazoa > Chordata > Lepidosauria > Squamata > Eublepharidae > Eublepharis > Eublepharis macularius. The sequence goes on from NC_072796.1 coordinate 23,627,288, forward strand.
ACAACGAACCAGGAGTTACGAACCAGTTTGTAGTTCGTAGGGTTTACATGCCCCTTTCTGGCCTTAACAGCGGCTGGGAAAGGGGCGTTTAACAGTTTAAAGGGCCCTTTCCTGCCTTGCAAGTGGCAGGTCCCTTTAAACTATCAGCTGGCAGGCGGTGGGGGGATCCCCCCTTCACTGGATGCCAGCTGATAGTTTAAAGGGACCTGCCGGTGGCTGGGCCCTTTAAACTGCCCACACCCCAGCCCCAGCCCCACACCTACCTTCCCCTGCAATGTGGCATCCTTCCTCTCCTCCTGGGAGGGGCTGGAAGGCCATTTTTGGCCTCCTCCGCCACCCTGTGGGCCCCCAGGGCCGTAGAACAGGCCCAAAACAGCCTCCCTGCCTCTCAAATGGCAGCCACAGTGGCCATTTGAGGGGCAGGGAAGCCGAAAATGGCCTTCTCGCCCCTCATATGGCTGCTGCAGCGGCCATTTGAGAGGCAGGGAGGCCATTTTTGGCCTCTTTCACCACCTTGGGGGCCCACAGGGTGGCAGAGGAGGCCATTTTCAGCCTCTTCTGCTGCCCTGTGGGCCCCCAGGGTGTCAGAAGAGGCTGAAAATGCCCCTCTCAGGAGGAGAGGAAGGATGCCGCACTGCAGGGGAAGGTAAGTCTGGGGCTGGGAAGTGGGGGTAGGGAGGTAGGGGAGCTGGGGGTTGGGCAGTTTAAAGGGACCTGCCCTTGCAAGTCCCTTAAAGGGGCAGTTTAAATGGCCATTTAAACTGCCCCATGTAAATACAACCCAACGAATGAGTATACAGTTTGTGGAAGTTCCATGAAAAGGAGCTTCCATGAACCCTGGTTCATGAACCCCAAACTGACCTGGTTCGTGAGTTTTTTGGGGTCGTATTTAGGTTTGTGCCCATCTCTATTCAAGATATCATTTCAGCCTGCGTCTTAAAAGTCCAGTTGACCAAGTTCTGTTTGTGGACTGGTTAGTGACTTCAGCCATCCCACTGTATGTGTAAATCAGCCAACTAAACCAATCATTTCATTGGCTGAGCTTCCATTGTAGTTTGACACAATCAGATATCGGTGAGACTCACTTGGGGGCTGAGCGAACACCACACACACGCTGCCACTTCCCTACGACCAAGGACTGGAGCACAGTCTATTCAGCTCCCTCGGGCAAAGAGGGAGTATGCCGGTGGCAGCCAGAGGGAGCAGAGTGCACCGGCGGTGGCCAGAGAATCATATTGAGCTGCTGTTCTTTCTGACTACACTTCCCATGGAAACTTGCAGGAAACTGACACGTGAAAAACATGTGTCAAGCATCTTGTGTAGTTTTCCTCTCAGCCCCACTCACTTCACAGGGTGATTGTTCTGGGGATAATAATAACATACTTTGTAAACTGCTCTGACTGGGTATTGTTGTCCTGAAGGGCAGTATATAAATTGAATGTTGTTGTTATTGTTATTATTATTATTATTATTTCAACCCACAGTTCTTCCAATTCATGTTCACAATGAATTAACAATGCAAATCTGTTCTTTACGTGATCTTTAAAATCTTCAGGAATATTATTTTGATTTTATATTGACACTATGATTATTTTAGTGTTTTTCTTCAGTTTTTTTATATTAAAATTGGTGGCCTGTGATACAATCATCTGCTGATCTTATTTTAGCAGACAAAACAGAGATTCTCTTTCCTCCTTCCTCCCCTTCTGATTATGTAATCTATTTGATTTCTGTATTGGCCATCTGGTGCCATCCATATATTCCATCAACTACTCAGTTGCCTGAAGCATGTGTTTGCAATGAGCAAACTGCTGCCTTCACAGAATTCTATGAGTCGCTGTCCTGCTCCATTTCATAACCCTAGTCCAAACTTTCTGACAATTTTTTATTCTGCTTTGTTTCCTACTATTTCATTCCAGACACCTACAATTCTCAGCAAATATTGTTTAGGTGTGTGATCGATTTGTTCCCAGAGACTTTCATAAAAGCTTTCAAATTCTTCTTCCTCAGCATCAGTAGTTGGGGCATAAACTGGAATGATATGTTGATATTCTTTCCATGAAGTCTGATTGATATTATTTGGTGAGACTTTGCATTATAACCCGTGATTGCTTGTGCTATGTCTTGCCTCACTGTTAAAGAGACTCAGAAGAAATAGATTTGTAATTTCCAAAGTAAAACAATCGATAATTTTCTGACTGGAAATGTCCTAATCTATTCCACTTCAGTTCACTCACACCCAGAACTACAATGTTTAAACTTACCAATTTTTGTTTTACAATGTTGAGCTTGATTCATATTTGTTACATTCCATGCTCTTAATATACATACAGCTTTGAACTTGGCATCAATTCACACCGGCTATTGAATATCCTTTTGGCTTTAATCCAGTTGCATCAAGAACAGTGCTATTCATACTTCTTGTCTACTGGTTCCCAGTAGCCAATTGAGTGCCATTTGACCTGGAGTTCTGTCTTCCACCACTATTTCTTCTTTCATTTTGGGTTATCTCATCATAGAGTTTTCAAGGTATGAGATGATAAGAAATGATTTACCATTGCTGCCTTTTCTGCAGTACTAACCAGTGTTGGCTGAAGTGTCAATGTTGGTGTCTATGAAAGATCTTCTGCCAGTGTCACCATCCATTATAGCTGCTGAGCAGTGACTACCCATCAAGGATTCCTTCACCCTCATCACCATTGGAATTGTCAGTTCTCTTCTGCTGGTGTGACCATTGATTCTTGAAGGGGGTGGATGGATCTTAGTCTTGTTTCTCCGTTTTGACTATCGAGTGACTCTGCTAGAAGTTTAGACTCTTACCAGAGTCTGAACTCCAAATGGTATTGGTCTCAGCTTCACTAATACACACAAACCCCTCACCACATTAAGGTATGCATCCAAGAAGAACGGCGGTAATGCAAGGAAAATCATCCTTCACTTGCCCTTTCTTGTCTTCTGTCACATTTCTATAGTTTTATTTCCCCTCTCAGCCTCACAGCATAAGCTGGCAAAGAAGACCACAGAGGAAAGAGGTCAAGAAGATAGTCAGAAAGAGGTAATATCAGAGAATCCGTCTTCTGCAAAGCAATAGTAGAGAATTTCTCCTGATTTAAAAAGGATATTTGGGGTTTACAAACCAATGCACATGACATCAAATGACGAAATGAGATGTTTCACACACAGAACCACAGTCTTGCATGGAAAACAAAAGTAGAATGAATGTCTTGCAGTAGGAACAAAGGGTCAAATCTTTCACATGCAGAACAAATCTTGCTTGAAGAGTAAAGGCAGAGCAAAATCTTGCACAAAGGACAAAAAAGACAGAAACCCAGCTATATTCTGTTTTTTTAACATATTTCCTCAGTGAAACATTAATTGCAAAAGTCCTCTCATCTTATATGAGGATAAGCACTTCAGTAATAAAGCCCCATGGAATGGAATCCACTGGATTCCTATAACTTTGTGAAATGTGTGAAGAGGCATGTTTCTGATGGCTGTTAGAAGTCCTTCTGGTGCTTTCAGTTTGATTATTTATTTATTATTTATTTATTTCATTTGATTTCTATTTCGCCCTCCCCCAAGCGTTTAAAACACTGTCATTTAATCGTTTAAAACACTGTCACAGCAATAAATACAATAATCCACAAAATCATAAAATGCATAAAACATTTAAAAATCTTACTTAATTAACAGAATAAATATCAGATGGCAGCAACCGCGATATAGCTATTTGCTTAACTTCACTTGGATAAAAACCCATAGACAGTACTGGTGTAATTTCTGAATGCAATTAAACTGTTAAAACAGGGTGGTGGTAAACCAGCTAAGGGTGAGGAATTAAATCATTCATCTACATCCTCTAGTGCAATAGTGCAATACTTCTTTTTTAGTGCAATACTTCTATTGAACACTGAGATATCAGAATGAAATTTGGTGCACATATATGACTGGATTTTATAACATCATGAGGCCTTAAGTGATGCCAATTTAGAAGGCCCCATATGATAACAGTAATACATCATCATCATCAATATCATCATCATCATCATCATCATCATCATTATTATGGAGAAAAATTATATAAAAATTAAAACTATTTGAGCATAGTTGAAAGTTGAAAGTGCAAAGAAAAAAAACCTATACTTTTTTTCTTATATTTATTTTTTTGGAGATCCTTCAAACTGTATTTTATGTAGCTTATTCCTAAATCCAACTTTAATCACAATTCTATGTTCCTATGTGAATAAACCAGCTCAGCCACAAAACCCCTTTCAAGGAGAACAGAAAAGAGATTAAAATAGTGAATGTGCACTTTTCAGGATAAAGTTCTGTGGTTCAAGGACATACTGGAGCTCAACCCCAGCACATATTTTCAAATGAGAGAGGAAACATGCAAAAAACAACTCCATGTGGTAGTAGAAAGTCTGAGATATAAGAATGAAAAGGTGTGAGTATGTTTGGGGCAACTTGCCACGTTTTAGATATAAGCTTCAGTGCAAATTCCACACCTGCTATCAAGGAGGATAAGAAATGTGTAAAAATTCTGCACCTTTACATCCCTTTTTAAGGAAGCAGGAAAGATACAAAATCTCTATTGAAAAATGAGGCATCTAAATACCTGTTTTATCTCTATGGAAGAATGAGGTATCTGAATAAAATTCTGTGCTTTTAGCATTGTTAATTCTCATAGTTCCTCTTCACTGAATTTGTCCCTCAAATTCAGCAATCCATTTCTATTCCTCTTTTTAGGAATTTGAGTCTATTATAAATCAGTTCCTTTTTTGTGAAGAGGAAGTTTGGATCTTAAAGAAATCCTGTTTATGATAATAAAGCTTGGACTGCCTGAATAGTCTACAAAACACTGAACAATGGTTAGCATTTTTCTTTTTTTTTGCTGAGTTGGTTACAAAATATGACAGTGACAAATGATATATGATCCCAGTGTGGAACTCAAGGCAAGATATATCATTCTCTTCGAATCTTCTTAATATTCACAATAACTCTTTGAGGTAGGTCTTGATAAGAGTGTGTGACTAGCTCATGTTCCCCCAGGAAGATTCCCATGCCAGACTGGGGATTTGAACCTGGTTCCTACAGGTCTGGATTCAGCACACTAACCATTGCACAACACTGCCAGGGGAGAGTAAAGTAAAGCATAGGACAAGTTAGGCAATCCTACCCCTACAACCCTCCCCCCTGCCATTCACATAATTCTTTTTATTTAGAGCAAACAAAATTACACAAAAAACAGCTTGTAAGCTGAAAGGGCTGAATTTACAAAAGGGTGCTATTGGGTGGTATAAACAGAAACTGTACTATCACATGGGAAAAAAAGAAAATATAAGTATGAGCCAATGGGATAATTTATGGACCAAAGTAATATCAAATCTTAAGAGAGAATTGGTATAAAGTGTTCTTGAGATGGTATATTACTCCCAAAGACATTGCAATAGCTAACAAAGACGATAGATAATGGAGATTTCTGGGAAAGCCAAAACATGGATACAACATTCTATCACATGTGGTGGATTTGACAGAATGCAAGGAAATATTGGACAGAAATACATGAAGAAATGCAAAAGATATTAAAGTTTACGTTTGTGATGAACCCCAAAAATATGTTAGTAAATATTTTACCAAGTAATATATGCAGCAAAATGGAAGGCAGAACGATGTCCAAATTTGATGGAATGGAAGAATAAGCTATGTGAATATGTGTCAATGGCAAAATTAACATCTTATATCCATAATAGACCAATGTTCAAGAAAAATGGGAAGTATATTTATTAGGTAGCTGAAAATTAAGAATAATTAAGAACACTTATTAAATATGAAGATAGACTGAAAGATATTTAAATAGATTTGAAAAATTATATATATAAGCAAGCTTTATATAGATATAGTTTTAATTGATATTTTCTTTTATAGGAGTTTGATGTTGTGTTTAGGTTCATATATGACCCAGATGATTACTGATAACTGAAATAGTAGATGACTGTATGAATTAGATGATTATATGATGTAAAAAAAATCACATGGAAAAAAACCCCAAACCTTAAAGATAATGAAAAAACAAAGAGAAGTCTTCTTTTGAAAGAGGAAAAGAATAAGAGGAATGAACTGCTGTATCTAAAAAAGAAAACTTTGAAAAAACAAATCTCCTCTCCTCCCCACCATAACAGCTCTCACTTCAATGACAAAGCCGACCTCAACCCTTCAATCTTTTCCATAAAGGATGGGGGTATTGTAAAGGAAAACAGAATGTGATAAATTACTCAAGCATGGAGACATCCATCTTAAAGTTAGTGTACAAGATGGCATGGGGCATTTCTGGTAAGAATTGCAGTTTGATCCTACTATGAACAAGAGAATTAGGAGAGAGTAAAGGCCTCTTGAATATCGTTCCAATTTTAGAATATGTGCTGCCGAAGTCAGCCTCTTGAATAGAGATGGGCACGAACAGCAATACGAACAAAAAAAAGCCACAAACAGCCCAATCTGCTGTTTGAGAACAAGCTGTTCATGAGGCCCCATTCTGAACGAACAGGTGGTCATTGCAAGCCTCGTTCATTGCTGTTCGTCAAGCCACACAGTCTGGCACCTGCAATCAATTCCCTTGGCAACATAGGCAGGGATTTTCTGGACTTTGAACGCCTGATGTTGCCCTGGAAACCACAATCTAAGCCCAATTTAGCTTGATAAGCAGGTCTTCCTTTCAAGTGGGGAGCTCCAAATTTGTTACAAGAAAGCAAAGACCATGGCAGAGGGGGGCTCCCAGCTCTGGCTAGTCTTTGCAGACAGTGGAGAGGCAGAGACAGCTGCTGTTAGCATTTTGAGAGAGAGGCAGGGAGAGTGCATTGGACCTTGAATTTTCTTTTTGTGTGGTGGGATATGGATCTACCCCTTCAGGTTCCAGGGCTGCTGCCAGGCTCTGGGGCCAAGCTATTATTTACTATTGGTACCTTTCCTGCTGCCTGCTCAGGTAGGGTTTCTGGGAGTGGTGCAGTAGGGATCTACCCACCCTCAGGTTCCAAGGCTGCTGCCAGGCTTTGGGGCCAAACTATTATTTATTATTGGTACCTTTCCTGGTAAGGATCTTGACCAAACTTGGATGATGGCTGGAGGAGAGCCTGCTGGCCCCCCATGAACAGCCAACCATGAACATGTTCGTGAACAGGGTCATGTTCGTGATTGTTCGTGAGTCCCTGTTCATGGATGGAAATGAACAAACATCATGTTCTTTTGTATTGTCGAAGGCTTTCACGGCCGGAGAACGATGGTTGTTGTGGGTTTTCCGGGCTGTATTGCCATGGTCTTGGCATTGTAGTTCCTGACGTTTCGCCAGCAGCTGTGGCTGGCATCTTCAGAAGTGTAGCACCGAAAGACAGAGATCTCTCAGTGTCACAGTGTGGAAAAGATGTTGGCAGGTCATTTGTATCTACTCGGGGGGGGGGGGGGTTGAGCTGAGTCATCCTGTAAGAGTTTCCAGGGTGTGGAATGCTAATGGCGGGAGGCTTCACTGTATCCTGAGGAGGTTCTTTTGCATATGGATTGGTGCTTGATGTGCTAATCTTCTCTGCAGGGCTATTGTCGAGTATAGAGTGTTTTGTTAGCCTGGTGTTTTTCAGAACTGGAAACCATGCTCTGTTCATTCTTAAAGTTTCTTCTTTCCTGTTGAAGTTTTGCTTATGCTTGTGAATTTCAATGCCAACATCTTTTCCACACTGTGACACTGAGAGATCTCTGTCTTTTGGTGCTACACCTCTGAAGATGCCAGCCCCAGCTGCTGGCGAAACGTCAGGAACTACAATGCCAAGACCACGGCAATACAGCCAAGAAAACCCACAGCAACCATCATGTTTTTTTTTTCTGTTTGTGCCCATCTCTACTCTTGAACCCTACCACAATGTTCAATACACCGATGAGCTAGTTAAATTCATTTGGCTCTGAGTCTGGAGATTTAAACTAAACAAAAAGGAAGAGTTAGGATGAATACTGTGTGGGATCAGAGCGTCAGATAATATAGTCTGCTAGGTTTTATTTTCATGCCACATGCAGCATTAACTGTGCAATTCAAAGCAGAGTTATACACTTCCTAAATCCTGGAAGTCAATGGGTTTAGAAGGATGCGACACTCTTTAGAATGGCACTATAAATAGGTCACCTTTTTATTATAAGGATATTATTACCTAGGAAGTGTGATAACAGAAATTGAATGAGGTTATTCTCTGCTATTAGAATTTGTAGAGATAACTATTAGGTGCTACTAGAAGTGATTCAAAGTATATGTATGGGGATGAAAACAAAGGGAAAGAGCAACATTAATTTAAAAATTGAATTTACTGCTATTGTGTGAATAAATCCAGCACAATTTTCTAGTTTGTTCCATGTAGTTCCACTATGAAATATTCTTATCACTAACATTCCTGCTACCATTAGAGATGTCACTAATGTTCATATTTCTGAGGTTTGAATATAGAACTTGGCTGTTTTCACACTGCTTACCGGCCACGGAACTTTGCACCGAGCTCCTGGAACGGCAGCGTCTTCCTGGCGCAATTTTGCATGAGAACTCCCATTCTCACGTGGAATCGCACCGGGAAGACACTGTTGTTCTGGGAGCTCGGCACGATGTTCCATGGCAGGTAAGCAGTGTGAAAACGGCCCTGGATGGCTCATAACAGAAAGGTGAACATTGGAGCCCTGAGTACTCCCTCTTCTTTCGTAATCATTCCCCTCTCCCACCTCACTTCCCCGTTTGCTGCTGCTCTTGCTGTTGTTCTGGCCGTGGTGGAAGACAGAGGAAAGACCCTCTCTTTCTCCATTCCTCCTTTGAGGTGGAAGGGACCTAGCTGATGATGAATCTGCTCCCTTTGTGAACTGAAGGAAAACCCAAAAGGCAACCTAGGAGCAGTGACCCTGATGAATGACACACACACACACACAAACACCCCATAGGAACACAGAGCTTGAACTTTTTATAATTCATTTTGAAGTGCTTGTGGTACATAGGAAGGGCTTGTAGCTCTGTAGCAATGCATACATTTAGCATCCTGCTAAAAAGAGCTTCACAAGGCTTCTGCCTGAAATATTGAAGAGCTGCTATCAGAGTAATGCATAACCATACTCCTTGACATTTTGACTTGGAGGCCCCTGTCTTGAACACTGTACTTCTAACAGTGTTTAAGACATGGTAGGGGAGAGAAGGGCCCTTTACTCGTCCTACTTTGTCCTCTTTGCTGGTCAGTCATCCAGCTGATGACATTGCCTACCACTGCATCAGTGGCTGCCACCACAGCCCAGAAAGTTGAGGTTGGTAGGAAATGCCCATGCTGAAGTCTGAGAGAGAAGTTGGAAAGTCTATGGTGCTCTCAATAACACCATGAGTGCTATGGGCTTCCAAAACTCAGAACTGTTTTAGGAAATAATGAAATCATTCCTGAATTTTTAGCAAGTGTGAATTAAACTGGGCGGTGGGGGCGGGGTTTCACCTATCTCTACTGGTTATTGTTACTTTGTTTAATGCCTTTTAATAATAATAATAAAAGAATGAGCTTGGAATTATTTTGTTTATTGTTTAGACAAAATAATCCTCCAGTCACAGACATGACATCTATTATCATGTTGCGGTGTCAAAGCTGTACCAAACTTTAAGTTAAAAAAAAAAACAACTAAGTTCTTGTTCCTTTTGGTTAGTTTTGCATAAGCACTGGTGGAGAGGGACTTCGGCAATTCTTCTAGCTCAGTTTCATTCACAATGAGTGCACTTCCTTCCACAACAAATGCTTTATCCAGTAGGCAGGGCATATGTGAAGCAGGTGGGCATTATGTGTTATGTCATTCTCTGTTACGTCATTCTGTGTGCGCACAGTGTACAACTATCTGAAAGACAACCATTTTTACCATGGCTTGCTTTAAAAATGATAATCTGGATGCACAGAGGCAAGTGTGCAGGTTTGTACAGTTCATTCCCTCCCTACCCCTGCAGGTGAAAGTCAAACATGACTGGATGAAGACACGCTGAGATCCTAAACTCTATCAAGTTTAAGGTTACCAAAAATAAGTAGTATAATAATCGTCAGGCATTTTTTTGTGTTTAGAGGCCCCTCATAATCTGAGGCCCTAAACTCTCACTTATTGAGCTAGTGCTCTGCAGTCAAAGGCGCACTTTCATTTTGCATCTCTGGATTGTGCAGGCAGGGTTGCTTATCATGGTGTAAAGGTTGGGTAAAGATTGGACAATGTTCATTTTGTAGAACGAAAGCTCATCACCTTTGTATTCCTGGTTGTTCAAGATGTATGTAGAGAGCTGTGGCAGCACAGTGGTTAAGTGGTTTGGCTGTGAATCAGCACTCTGCTGGTTTTAATCCCACTACTGGCACAAGCTCAGTAGGTGGCCTTGGGTAAGCCACTCCTCTCAGCCCCACCTCCCCAGCGACATTGTAGGGATAATAATAATAGTAACTTGTTCACTGCTCTGGGTGAGGCACTAATCTGTCTAGAAGATGCTATATAAGTGCAGTTATTATTGTTGTTGTTATTTTCTAGCATTGAACCTAGGTTTGCCAACCTCCAGGTGGAGACTAGAGAACTCCTGGAATCACAACTGATCTCCAAACTACAGAGATCAATTCCCCAAGAGAAAATGCCTGATTTGGAGGGTGAGTTCTTTGGCATCATAGTCTGCTGAGGTCTCTTCCCACACCCTGCCCTCTCCAAGCCTCTACCACCAAATGTCCAAACATTTCCTAACCTGGAGCTGACAGCCCTAGCTGAGCTGCATGAGTAAAGAAAAGATAAGGGTGGTTTCATATGGCTCTTTCCATCAAATGATAAATGAAAAATATGCGGAGCTCTTTCTTGGTAGGACAAATGTGGAAAAACGCAACCCAATAATTTGGGTGTGTGCGCAGGGGTTAATGCTAGGATGAAAGGTCCCACTTTTGCCTCATATTCCTTTGGACAAGTCACATTTCTCAGCCTCATTTGTTTGTCTTCGTTCCACTGGATATATGAGTAGCAATTATATATACTGCAAATAACAGAACAGCAAGAAATATCAAAATAGAAGGTGCAACGTGATACATTCTGAATTACGTTTAATGAATTACATAATTGATTATAATCATGCATTGAGGCGACCAGCTCAAATATGTGCAAATCAACGATATCACCAATCAAATTTTATTCATGAATTTAAAATACAATTATCCTCCAGAAGAGGCTTATAGAGATTCTCTGAGGGCCAGCCTCAAAAGACCTTGGAGAATTTTTATTAGAGCGAACTTGGTCTTCATCTTAATAACTTCATAAGTCAGACCAATTGCCTACAGCTATAATATTCCTGATAGCTTTATAGCCCCATTTTCCCCTGAAAACAAACAATGTTCTTGAATGGAATATATTTCATTTTATTTTGGCTTTAGAACATGCTGAAATAATCTGTAGTATCGACAGCTGTTTCACCTCGACACGTTGACAACATAGACAGTCATAAAGGGAATGTGTTACTCTCTGTTTGTTACCGCCATGTCCTCTGATTTTTAAAGCTTGTTTCCTGCCTGGTAGTAATAGATGATACTGTACTCTGCTGGCTTCCTTATGCCCCCAAATTTGATGCAATCCATAATACCCCTCCAAAAGTCTTACTAGAAACTAGTAAGCAATTAACATTGTAGCTGGTGATAATTACCCACAGTATGGAAGACTTCTCCAAGATGTACTTTCCACTGTGCCTAATAATAGGATGCTTTAGACATTTCTTTCTTTTTGAAGACGCATCACAGTTCTCATTTCAGATGTCAATTTAGCGCTCATCAGGGAAAATAAACATCCCTTGCTCATTTCTTTCAGCAAAAAAAAAAAAAAAAGACGATACACACTGCTGTTCTGACGTAGTGAATACTAGTGTGTGTCACCTAAAAGTCACCTTGAATCATGTTTTCATCAACTGGAACAAGGCAACATCTCATTTATTTTTGCCGTTTCTTTGCTTGGCAATACCCTGATTGCGGAGACAGAGCGATCCAAATTGAGTGCTGATTAAAACGGAATGAGGAAGCCGCTCTAGCTGCGGCTTTATTGCCACACCTTGCCCTGTGCTATAAAAGGTCGAGACGGCACAAATTCTAATTACAATAAACTGTATTTTGTTTAAAAAAAGAGCTTTGAGATATGATGGCGACTGTAACAATTTCAGTTCTTTCAAAATTGCCCAGAGTAAAAAGAAATGCTGAGACATGGTCAATTAATGAAACCAACTCCGTAACGTCTAAAGCTCACACGCTATGGGTCACTAATTCAGACCTAATAAGAGGTATTAATTGGATTGTGATCTCAGTTGTGGATTTTGCTTCTGGACGAGTGTGGCTGCAAACAACTTCTCCAAACTATAATGCAGAGGATGTACCATGTTGATTATTGTTTAAACTGGCAACCTGGGCAGGGACTCACTCTCAGCTGAATCCGATGAGCAGAAACCACAGAGTGATAGATCGATGCAATTTCACACTGCAGCCTCCTCAGGTGCAACACAACCTGCCAGAAAGACTCTATAGTTCCCTTTGTTTCCCTGTTCAGTTTAGGAGTTAACGATAATGCTGGTTAGGGAGCAAAGTTTGCCTCCTGATTTGATTTGGGAAGCCAACGAATCATTCAGTCGCATGTCTTCTGGCAGCAGACGACAATCCTGAAAGCATGCACATACATATTTTCTGGTAAGAGTGAAGCCTGGAAAAAAGTTTCTCCTGTTTACTGTGGGCCAAGCTACACATGACGAATGGCACTTGAACGGCAAGTGGATTGAGTGGAGGGCAAGTGAACAGGGAGAAATACACTTGCCGTTCAAGTGTCATTCGTCATGTGTAGCTTGGCCCTGAGCCCTCCCTACCTCTTTTTTTTTTTTTACACTCTTTCTCAAGATTGAGGTAAGTCGAAGGGGGTAATTCGACTTAGGTTTGCACTGCAAATTACTCAGGCTTCCTGGTTTCATTCAAATATCCTCATTTAAATGTTGCTTCTTCCTTGTTACAAAATTGAAAGTCTTCATGGTTTTCTATTCCTTGGCTCGATCATCAACCAAAAGGTAGACTGCAATCAAGAAATTTGAAGAAGATTGAAACTTGGAAGAGCAGCCATGAGGGAAGTAGAAATGTCCCTTAAAGATAAGGATCTCTCTCTGAGGACCAAGATCATCCAAACTATGGTATTTCTCTTTACTATGTAAGGCTGTGAGATGTGGATCATGAAGAAAGCTGAAATAATTTTGAATCATTTGAAATGTGGTGCAGGAGGAGAGTTTTATGGATTCCATGGATGGCCAAAAAAAGGGGGGGGGGGTTAGATTACATACATTCTCTCTAGAAGTTAAATTCTCCCTAGAAGCTAAAATGACACAACTGAGGCTATCCTTCTTTGGCCACATCATGAGAAGACAAGACTCTCTGGAAAAGTGAATAACGCTAAGAAAAGTAGAAGATAGTAGGAAAACAGGAAGGCCTAAAACAAGATGGCTTGACTCAATAAGGAAGCCACATCCTCCAGTTTGCAAGATCTGAGCAAGAGTGTTAATAATAAGATGTTTTGGAAGTTTTTCATTTATAGAGTCACCATAGGTCAGAGGTGACTTGACTGCACATAATACATGCACACACATGCACATAATACACTGGATTCAAATATCCTCATTTTGATTTTGCTTCTTCCTTGTTACAAACGAGCACCATTTTCTGTTTTATTGAATTTCCCCATACAAATGTATGCATTTTACATCGTAATTTGTGCATCATTTGTGCAGCGGGATGAAAATGGCATAAAAGAATCAACAACAGCCATAGAAATGAGGCGGACCGAAACTAATGACAATATATGGAATCGAAAAGAAAGAAAAATAGTTGTATTGTCAGCTCATCCCTTGTTGTCTGAATCAAGCCTTGGTGAGGCAAAAGCGCCAACCACAGAAGTGTAATTTGCAAGGTGTCCTTAGGGTTTACACAGGATGGGAAAGAATTACAAACGGAGTATTTTTTCACTCATTCTGATAACATAATATTGCATGATGGATCTTTACCAAAAGTGTATTTCAGAGCAAATCTTCAGAACCACAGTCAGAAAGCCTTTTTTGGATTTTGTTTGTTTATAATGCCACCCTGCTAGAATGACAGTATAATCCTATGCTGAGTTAATTCCAGATTAAGATGATTGAAATCAAAAAGGAAGAAACCTGCTGGATTGTGCTGAAGGTCCACCAAGTACTGTTTTCAATAGTGGCTGATCCTGGGTTTTTTTAGGAGCTGAGAACATAAAGGCAAGAGTTCTTTCCTTTCACCAGCACCTGGTATTCTAAGGATTATTGCCTCTAATGATGAAAATTTCGTTTAGCTATTGTGGCTAGCAACTACTGATCATTAGAATTTGTCTAATTCTTTTTAAAAAAAATAACCTGCTGACCATCAGTGTACATTAAAGCAGAGAATTCCTTAAGTGAAATATGAAGAAATACTTTCTTTTATCACAATAGAAAAGAGTTCAGTAGCACCTTTAAGACTAACCAACTTTACTGTAGCATAAGCTTTCGAGAACCACAGTTCTCTTTGGCCGATTCCAGACGACTAACCTTAAGCCGTTTCATGCCGCCCTCTTCCGGATCGCGACGGGGAAAATGCGAAATATCGCGTTTCCTCGCGCGAGTTTTGCACGTCATCGTGCAAAACTCGCGCGAGGAAACGCGATATTTCGCATTTTCCCCGTTGCGATCCGGAAGAGGGCGGCATGAAACGGCTTAAGGTTAGTCGTCTGGAATCAGCTTTTGTTTCTTTTATCAGTCAGTTGTATTATCCAAAAGGAATCAAGAGTTCTATCATATAAGGTCAAAATCTGAATTCTTGGCCCATTTTAATATGTTTCAAAATTTGATTTCAGTGCTGCATAGTGCTTTCTTCAATAGAGTTACACTAGAGGTGTGCACGAACTGAAATACAAACCAAAGTTCATCATGAACTGGGCCTTTTTTTGGTTTATGAACCAGCGGTTGGTCGGAGGGCATTTCTGAGAAATCGCGATGAACTGTAACAATTTTTAAGCCAGTTCATTTGGTTCATTTTTCAGTTTGTCACTGCAGACAGCCTGGTGTCAATCAATCAATTTCCTAGGCAACAGGGGGATGGGCTTTCTGCAGACCTTCTGCTGCGCTGGAAGTGAAATATTCATGAACCAAACGAACTGGTTTGTGAACCAGGCAATTTCATGCCAGTTCGTGGTTCATGGTTTATGAAACACGACAAATCACAAACTGCAATGAACCACCATTTTCCCGGTTCATGTCCATCTCTAAGTTGCACCCTTCTAAGCCCATTAAAGTCCACTGTAATTTTGTTTAGGATTGTACTGTAGAGTTAACGTATTTTTTTTTCATCTACCAAAAGGGATTGTAATGGTCAGTTATTTTTCAAATTAAATAAAGAACATAGTTATGTACTGGTTATCAACTCTCTCAGAAATTTTGTAATTATGAAAATCTGACAGTTTGAAATGTTTGGAATGTTGTAATTTTGAAACTGGGAATTTTAAAGTTTGGAATTTTGTAATTTGTTAGTTGTTGGTTGTATTTTACATTTTACAAATTCTATTTAATCATTGTATCTTACAATATATTTGTAAGCAATATATTTGTAAGCAGATGGCAATGCCCACCCCCTTCATCCAGCTGGGAGCAGGAGTGGAGCAGGTGCCAATGCCCACCCCCTTCATCCAGCAGGGAGCAGGAGTGGAGCAGGTGCCAATGCCCGCCCAGCACCTTCAACTGGGTTGGATCAGGCACAGAGTAGGAGGCAATTCCCTTTTTCCCTTCACCCAGCCGGGCAAGAATTGGAGCTGTTCACAATGCCCACCTCATTGCCGACTGGAATAAGGCACGGAGCAGGCGGCAATGCCCATCCCATCTTCACCCTGTTGGAATCAGGCACCAAGTAGTCAGCAATATCCACCACCCTTCAACCTGCTGGAATCAGGCGCAGAGAAAGTGGCAATGCCCACACCCCCTTCACCCAGTTGGGATCAGGAGCAGAGCATGTAGCAAAGCCCACCTTCTGCCTTTGCCTGTCAGGATCAAGCAAGGAGCAGGAGGTAGTGCTCACTCCTCCCTTCACCCAGCAGGGAACAGAAGGCAATGCCCACCCCCCTTCACCCAGCTGGGATCAGGCTTGGAGATAGTAGCAATTCCTTGCCCCCTTCACCCAGCCGTAATCAGGTGCAGAGCAAAAGGCAATGTCTGTTTTCCCTTCTCCTGGCTGTGATCAGGAATGGAGCAGGTGGCAATGCCTGCCCCCTTTACCCAGCCTGTGCTAGGTATCAGACGTGTAGCAGGTAGCAAAGCTGACCACCCCTTCATGTTGCTGAATTCAGGTCTGGATGAGGTGGCAATGCTACCTCCTTCACCGGGTGGGATCAGTGATGGAGGCGAAGGGAATGCCTGCCTGCCCGCTCTCCCCTTTCTAGAGCCTGTTGTATTTTTTCCCACAACAGGTTTTATTTCTAGTGGAGAATAAGTATTATCAATATTTTTTTTTAAAAAAGGAATTAGAGTTATGTGAGGCATAGGTAATTATGTTTATATAACATAGTAACTTCTTAAAGCTACCCCCCCCCGAATCTTTTGAATCCAGGTGGTGGTGAGACCACCTTACCTTCTCTGAGACACTCACATTTTTTAAAAAAGGCTGGGTAAGAATTTTTAGAAATATTTTATTTTTCAATGCAGGCTAGGTCAGAGAAAGGATGACGTATACTTCTTATTTATAGTCTCATTTATATATGCTAGTATTTTTTGTATAATTGTGATTCTCATTTGTTTAACCCATTCAAGAATAAATGAAAGTAATTTTAAATGAAGTTCTTAAATGGCAAAAAAAAATAAAGATCATGATGTGTCTTTCAAAACTAAATTAAAAATACATTGTTTTTTTTTCCTGTAGTGCGAACTATTCAAAGCAAGCTTTGAATTCTGTTTGTTTTGCTTTGAAAATGTATGAAGATCTTTAATGTAATGACTTGCGAACATAAAAGAAGTACTATTTCACTACTATCATAAGTACAGTGGAATAATGGAAACAGAAACTTGTTTTAATAGTAACGAAGCAGACAAGCTAAACGGAAAAAAATTCAAAATGTATCAACTACATAGTAGTAACACAATATTTAATACAAATAACTTTTTTCAAATTAACATATCATGGGGAAAAACTTCTAAACGTGAAGTCAGTCAGAGCAAGGATTTCCTCCATTTGGCTCTGTCTTAGTTGGCCGTCCTCTGGCTCTTTTTTGAACCATCTCCCCTCCTACCCCCTTTATCCCTCCTCAGCTCTGCCACTGTGCAGAAAAGACCCAAGATGGAAATACCTACAAATGGGATAAATCACTGACACTTGCTGTTGTCAGGCGTGCATCTCGGCAGCAAGCAATTTGAAAAAGGAAGAAGCAAGGCCAATCTCCAAGCCTGATCCCAGCTGGGTGAAGGGGGGTGGGCATTGCCTTCTGTTCCCTGCTGGGTGAAGGGAGGAGTGAGCACTACCTCCTGCTCCTTGCTTGATCCTGACAGGCAAAGGCAGAAGGTGGGCTTTGCTACATGCTCTGCTCTTAATCCCAACTGGGTGAAGGGGGTGTGGGCATTACCACTTTCTCTGCGCCTGATTCCGGCAGGTAGAAGGGTGGTGGAGATTGCTGACTACTTGGTGCCTGATTCCAACAGGGTGAAGATGGGATGGGCATGGCCGCCTGCTCCGTGCCTTATTCCAGTCGGTAAAGGAGGTGGGCATTGTGAACAGCTCCAATTCTTGTCCAGCTGGGTGAAGGGAAGAAGGGAATTTCCTCCTACTCTGTGCCTGATCCAACCCAGTTGAAGGTGCTGGGTGGGCATTGGCACCTGCTCCACTCCTGCTCCCAGCTGGATGAAGGGGGTGGGCATTGCCATCTGCTCTGCTCCTGATCCCACTTGAAAAAAGAGGGGTGAGCATTGCTACCTGCTCTGCTCCTAATACCAGCTGGGTTAAAGGAGTGGGCATAGCCACCTACTCCGCTCCTAATACCAGCTGGGTTAAGGAAAGGGGGGGAGGGCGTTGCCACCTGCTCCACTCCTACTGCTAGTTATGCTAAGGTAGAGGTGGACATTGCCACCTGCATCGCTCCTAATCCCAGCTGGGTTAAGGCATGGGTGGGCATTACCCCCTGCTCTGCTCCTGATTCCAGCTGGCTGAGGGGGGCGGGCATTGCCACGTGCTCCACTCCTAATACCAGCTGGGTTAGGGTAAAGGTGGGCATTGCCACCTGTTACGCTCCTAATATCTGCTTTGTTAAGGTGGGGATGGCCATTGCCACCTCCTCCACTTCTAATACCAGCTGGGTTAGGGTAGAGGTGGGCATTGCCACCTGTTACGCTCCTAATATCTGCTGTGTTAAGGTGGTGGTGGGGGGTGGGCATTGCCAACTGCTCCGAACCTAATAAGAGATGGGTTTGACCTCCTCTCGGGATTTGATCTTCCAGCACTGATGAAGTTCACCTGATTCCATCTGACTGGACCACAGAAATATTCCAGCTGCAGAAGACTGGAAATTCACAATGCTCCAGAATTAAGTAAGAGAAAAAATGCATTAAAAGAGGGAGGATTTCAAAGGCTTTGATCATTTGGGACATTGGTTATGTTCTTTGGAAAACTGCCTCACTTATTGACGTATCCATAGCAGAGTAGGAGAGTATTCTAGATATTATACTAAGAGGAAAAAGACAGAAGAATATATTTATGCATCTGTCAGAGTTCTCTGGCATGGAAACATGAAAGGCTTTATTGGTAATAGTGAGTTGTTATGGAGAGATACCATCTTCTTGGAATAGAAACAATGTCAGGCACAACATATGATGTTTCTAGATTAACACAGCATGCCAGTTGTGTATTGTGATCTCATACCTGGCAACTTCCCTGGTTTGCAATCTGAGGCAAACAAAAAAAAAAAACCAGAGGCTTTACGGATCATGTGGTAACCTGCTAAGCCCCAAGATCTACAAGCCTCATCAGGTTGTCAATTGGGTCCTCAGGAAGTAAAGACTTAAGGAAAAAATATATAGATTTATTTTTAAAAACAATTGCGGGTCAAATATTTTAGCTTCACTCCCTTTCTAAAGGACTGTTGCTTCCAGAAGATGAACTAGAACTTAATGGACCTGTTTTAAACTGGATGATTCCTCATATCTCTTTCTGGCTCAGTGAAGATCCTTGTGCTGTGCAAGCAGTTTCTGCCAAAGCAATATTTTATCAATACTCTAATGGCCAATTAGAAGCCATGCTTTGTAAAAGCTCCACCTGACCCCACCCACTTTCTAAAAAATACATAGTGGGCACCAGAATAGGTGTCGTTGGGCACAATTGTGCCCAAAGGCACCACTTTGGAGACCCCGCACTAAACATTCAGATGGGTTCCACTTATGAACTTTACCTCCCTTTCAGAGGGATGTTGGTAAGGGTGTGTGAGAAAAGGAAGACTGACTGAATTGGACATACCTTTGAAGATCTACAACTATTTTCCCCTTTGTTTCGCATAGAGCTAATTTCTCCAGTCATTTAATGAGACTTTTACCTTAATTAAGCCACATAACATAATGGTTCCGTGAAACCATTTATCAGAAGTAACTGTTTAAACTACCATATCCTACAAAACATTAGAAAAATTGAACTGTCCTAAGCAATTGCCTTCATATGAGTACACCAAGGAAGTTACAAATACACATCAGCCAATCAATCACACATCAGACAGAGGCTTTGATGGCCAGGTGATTCAGAATAGCCCAAATTTGGAATAATTAGGAATTGCCACCCAGAATCATTCCAGAATTCTTTCCTAAGTGTATATAACTCCCAAATAAACCTATTGACATCACCTGTTATGAAGATCCATCTTGCCAATGTTCAGACTCTGTATGACTCTGTTTGACTGTCATTGAGTGCCAAGACTTAACAGTCATTCTGTTTATGATGTCATGCACGACACCATAATGGTATGTTTGCTTTCAACCTAGGCCATTGCCATGCCAATGGCAGTGGCCAATAATAGCCTTGCTAGCCAATGCTTGATGTTTATTTTCACTCCCATAACCCAAGTATGAGGAAGTCTTTTTTATAACCTAAAAGCCCACTCCCTATATTTTAAAACAAGGCAATGCAAATAAAAGTGGCATTTCATTTGTCATGTGATCTCACTTTTTCAAAGGTGATATACCAGGGTAGTAGTGTTTGTGTCCACAACTGATACCTTTATGCTCTGATCTGATTGCCTCATGTTCTCCTTTTAAAGAGAATGCCACTTAAAATATAAATACCAAGGGATTATTCTATATAGTTCAATCTTAAATTGTTTAATGCATTTTTTCCTATGGAACCTTTGACTTTATTGCTCCTAATCCCTGATTTATTGACTCTTACTTAGTTGGATGCTTGTTAAAAACATTTATACCCTCCCCCGCAATGCTCTGAGCAGCTAACAACATGAATTAAAAGAACAATCACAATTCAAAAAATTTACTTGCACTAACTGAAATCCACCTAGAGTAACACATTACCCCTTCGCCCATGTGTGCACCCACACATAGACTCACACCAACTTCACAATATACAGGCTTTATCATTTAGATATGTAACATCTCAGAGACCAGATGCCTGTCAGCAGAAGGAGCCCTTAGGTAGCCTGGCCATGGAAGCTTTTTTAAAGACCAATATGGTCTGGATTCAGCTTAATTGTCTACATTGTTGATGTTTGCCACCCCAGTCAGAGTGAAGAGACAGACATGGAGCTTGGATCTAAGGGCCACTTTTATTAATAACATTAACCTGGAACAAGAACTAATAACTGCAGCAAGGGCAACTAGCGGTACAGGTCAAGCCACGTGGTCATAAACTGGACCTCCACCTTGACCTGCCTGGGCAAGCCCCAAAGCCCCAGGTGTGAGCCATCCAAGTGGATGGCCTGTACCCAGACAGCTGGCAAACTGGATCCCCCCTTCAAGCTCCTAAACCTCAGCCGTACAGCAGTGAGGACTTGCACACGGGGTTGACAAGGCAGTCTGCCCCCGCAGCATGGCAGCCGTCTCAAGCACTACCATCCGCTCCTGGCAGACCCCTCTTCCCCATGAATGGAGAAGCGCCTAGGGTGCTTACCGGCCCGCTCCCTTTTCCCCAACTCTTTCCTGCCAGGGGCAGCACTAATTGATGCCACAAAGCCAATTAACTAAACCCCAGCAAGGTGCAAGGTAGGCGGAAAAAAACCCCACGCCCCAAAGCCAATCTGAGTGTAAAGGAAGAAAAAATTCCTACCTGGCTCTGAATACAGCAGCCGGCTAATCCTGTACCAAAACAGGGTGAGGAGGGTGAGCTGAGTGTTCTGCAAATACTGTGGCTGGGGAGAAGCAGAGCCTCATAACGGCTCCAGGCTCTGCCCCCCCAGCCAAGACCCGGATGCCTGGGTAATTAGGCTGTCTCCTCCTCCTTCCACGGTGCCAAATTACAGCCCCCAGCTTGCACGGTTTGCACCGGCAGCTGAGTGGGCTGGTTTCTGTGATTGGTCTTTAGAATATATTTTAACACTGCTTCAGGGTGGACTTTATGGCATTATACCCTGCAGATGCCCACCCCTTCCCAAACCCCAGCCTCTCCAGGCTCTACCCCCCAAATCTCCAGGATTTCCCAACCCAGAACTGGCAACCCTAGTTGGAGCCAAGCCAAGATCTCAAAACTTTGAAACTCCAAAATCTGGATAGAAATTTGGCAGAGGTGCATTTCAAAAGCATCCTTGGTCATTTAAAATTCTAACACGTTGGTACCTAAGTCCAAAGAAGATATCTGTTATCACATCAAAATATTCACCCACGTGCTGGAAAAAATGTGGAAACATAGGCACATTTGCTCACCTTTGGTGGCAGTGTCCTAAAATCAAAGCATTTTGGGAAGAGATATTAAAGCAAATAAAATTAATAACAAACTATGGCATACCTTTAGAAGCTCAATTAATATTCTTAAATCTAGGGCAAGATAAAAATGTACCAACTCCGCAACAAGATTTAATTAATAACTTACTTGCTACAGCAAAATCATCAATATCTTATTTTTGGAAAAAAACAGTTTCCACCATCCTTGAACCACTGGTACACCAGAGTGTGGGACCAGCTCATTATAGATAAAATAACAGACAATTTATCGGTTAATTCCTCTATATCTAATTATTATGAAAAATGGTGGTCTTTCTTTGATTGTATTGATAAAACCAAAACACTTCCTCCTAATCATCTCTATCAAGATATAGAGCGATTCCACACACATTGGATAATGCCCTTCCAATCCTCTTTATAGATCATTTGGAATGGATTTTTGAAAGTGCATTATCCAACATGTGCGGAATCAGCCATATTGGAAGTCTAGTATTACAAGCTAAATTATCGATACCAGCATATTGTGAACTTTTCTTTGTGTTCTGTAAACTATAGGCTACAGTAAACAACTGTTTTAAATGTTTTTTGTAACCTGCAATCTTGTATAACCATTATATTACTCCATGTATTTGCTGTTTAATGTTTATTGTTGTTGTTTTCTTTTTATATTTAATAAAAGTTTAATTAAAAAAAAAATCCTTGGTTCCACTCTTGGATGGCAACTGGCTCTGCCTTGCATTTGCCCTTCCTATATAACCATCCCAGAACTTCTTCCACTTCCGTTTCAATTCCAAAGGGATTTGTCCTTTTGATCTCAGGCACTCGGCTACCTGCATCCCAGGTTTGGACGCTGCCGAACTCAGCATCAGCTTTCTAAAAGCCGACAAACAGCCGGAGAGGCCTCTTGAGTCTTCTGCCTGCTCCCTCTCCTGTACAAGTGCCAAATAACATGGCATAGGAAATCATACCTTACAAGTGCTAATTTAATCTCATCTTCTTATTTGCTCCTGAATCTTTTTTTATTTATTTCTTGCACTTGAACAGATGGAAGGGGATTTTTCTTGTGGAGGTTAATTTCTTCTCAGCAGGGGTTATTCAATGGCGAAGCACATTTTCCCCATTTCCAGCTGATAGCCAGATGACCACTTATTTAGAACCTGGCATGAAGCTTCCCAAGGAAAATCAACCCCACCAAATAGACCCCGTCCATCTATTTATCCACAATGATACCAATGCATTTATTTACTGACATATCAAAACAAGCACAGAACAAAAGAGAAAATCAAACGAATTCCTTTGGCTGTATTGTAGAATGAGACAAATTCATGCCCCCCTTAAAGGTTGCTTTCTTGAAATAATCAAGGCGGATTTTCCAGAGCACGTACACATTAAAATATTTTCCAGGTTGCTGCAAATTAAAGGGGGGAAAATGCACCCAAGATCAGGAAATGACACCTGTCGACACAAAGAAAAAAGCTCCATCCCAGCATCTTTGTCTGTAGAGCATGGCAGAGAGGAAAGGAGTGATGGCAATGAAAGGGGAAAAAACACAGGCTTTTAACCTGGAGCTGTATTTTAATAAGCATGACTGAATGTATTAGGTGATAGCAGACAGTTTGGTGAGGAGATGCAGAGGAACAATCCTATTAAGAATTTTTTTAAATGTATTCACAGCTGGGTGTAATTGCGTATCTTCTTCGCCAGTTTATGTTTGTGAATGATTTAAGGAACATTAAAGGAAATGATTGCAGAAATACAGCGTGTGTGGATAAAGATGTGAAAGAATATCTCTGCCTTGGTTGCCATTAAAAAGCAAAGACCTTTTCATAATACAGTAGCTGAAAGGGACCGGGAAAACAATGCCCTTGTCTCTTCCCTGGTTACATTTCTTTAACTGCTGAAGAAGTTTTGTTGGTTTAGCTGCTAAGGAGTCCAGAATGTTGTTTTATAGAGCACCAAAAGAAAATCTGTGAATGCAACAAAGTGTGATTTATTGCAAGCAGGTTTAATAACAACAACAATATCTGATTTTTATACTGCCCTTCAGGACAACTTAACACCCACTCAGAGTGGTTTACAAAGTATGTTATTATTATCCCCATAACAATCATCCAGTGAAGTGGGTGGGACTGAGAGAGCTCCAGAGAGCTATGACTGACCCAAGGTCACCCAGCTGGCTTCAAGCAGAGGAGGTTACCCACCTGATACCTAAAAATCCACCCCAGAGAAAAGCAATGTGTCCACCTATCACCAAGTCTTTCTCTAATCTTCCCTTTTAAGGCAAAGTGATTGAGAGAGCAGTAGCATACTAACTCTAAGTCTTCTTGGATAACTCTGATCCTCTGGACCCTTTTCAGACTGACTTCAGGAGGGGGTTATATGGGACGGGTGTCTCTGGTGGCTTTAGTTGATGAACTCCGCCCAAATGTAAGACAGCCACACTTCTTCATTGCTCCTCCTGGATCTATCTGCAGACTTTGATGCAGTAGGTCATGTCACCCTGCTGA
Organism: Eublepharis macularius; assembly: GCF_028583425.1. Lineage (NCBI taxonomy): Eukaryota > Metazoa > Chordata > Lepidosauria > Squamata > Eublepharidae > Eublepharis > Eublepharis macularius. Next base: position 23,651,759 of record NC_072796.1, read on the forward strand.
GGTGGTTGGAAGGAGAAGTAGATATCAGGGGATGTGCCATGGACTGGTTTAAATCAGAAGTCAGAATATAGAACTCCAGCAAAGATAGTGGACATTTCTTCACTGAACTCCATCTTATAGCACTTCTAACAAACTTCGTGAAGATACTGTGGATAAATATTTTCATTCAGGAACTGTCTGAGGACAGGCTATTCCACCTTATATTTGTTGGTCTAAGAAGCCATCTATGCAGGATTTGTGGACTTGCAGGCATTGAAAATATAAACCAACTTACTAGGAAGACCATCTGAAAACAACAGGGAAGGAGCTTGGAATTGCATCCAGCCAGTGCTTAGAAATCTCTCTTCTGCTGTTTACCTGGTGCTTTGCCAACTTCAACTCTCTTTTTGGACTGCTTCTGCAGACTTAATTACCAAGTATTAGTTATGGATTCCAGAGCCAAAGATTGCATCAGAATAATGACAGAAGTTCAAACAGCCCTGATGTCTGGATTTCTGAGTAAGTTGCTCACATTGTTTGCATTATTCCCTCCTTCTTCTCTAACAGAGCTGCATTTATTCATTTCCGTTAGAAACAAAGCATGTGATGTGATGGGGGTTTGAAAGCACCCAACTGGGTCCAGTGATTTAATCTCCCTCTCTGCTCCCAAGCAGATTGGAGACTTCTTTGCTCCTGCTAACTCCCCCATGCATAACCTTTCTACCTCAAACCATTTTGCAGCTCTATCTACCATCTCTGTGGTCTCCCAGCACGATACTTTGCTTGCAGATCAATTTCCTTATTTAGGGAAGATACCGAAAATGCTGGACTTGCTGGTAACATCCTAAGTGAACTTTCTTTCCTAACTGCTAAAACAGCAGAAAGTATTTTTGAACAGATACAACTGGTGCTTTCAAAGCTTGACTTTCTTATCCACATAGTAACTAAGATTAACTGCAGCAGCCCCTCAAAGTCCAGGAGCATGGAGGAACAACAGCTGGACAGATATTGCAAGGGGAAGGACTGAAAGATGGATTCAAACAGTTGCTGTTGGAGACCAGCAATCTTCAGATTGGGAATAACCTTGAAAGGTTATCTTATCCCCCATTTTATTCAACCTCTGCATAAAGCCATTAGGAGAAATCATTCATAGCTATGGAATTGGATGTCCTCAATAAGCAGATGTCACTCAGCTCTTTATCTTACTGTCCAAATCACCAGGTGATGCAGTAGAGGTCTTGGTTCTTTGTCTGACAGCTACAGTCAAATTGTTGAAAGGGAACTAACTGAAACCAAACCCAGACAAGGCAGAAGTGATGCTGGTTGGGAAGGCAAAGATCTTGAAGGACACTATGCTCTCTACTTTTGATGAGGTTTTGATGATCCTTGCAGACCTGGTTATGAGCCTAGAGGTTATATTAGATGGTACCAGATAAGCTAGTTAATGCCATTGCACAAAAAGGTATTCTTCCAACTCAATATAGCCAGAAAGATGGCCCCCTACCTTGACATGGCTGATCTAGCCATCTGGATCCTCACCATGGTGATATTAAAACTAGAGATGAGCACAAACTGGAAAAAAGCCAAACCATGTGGTTCATGGTTCGTCAAATTTCACGAACCATGAACCACGGACTTTCATGAACCTGCCCCTGGTTCGCGAACCAGTTTGTTTGGTTCGTGAAAATGTCACATCCAGGTCAGAAAATCATCACTTCCGGACCAGCAGAAGTTCACTTCCAGGTCAACAGAAGGTCTGCAGGAAGTCCATCCCCTGTTACCCAGGAAACTGTTTGATTGGCACCAGGCTGTTTGCAGTCACAAACCAAAAAATGAACCAAACAAACCAGCCTGAAGTTCGTAATGGTTCGTCGGAAATGGGATCTGACGAACCATGGTTTGCGAACCACCAATCAGCCTGGTTCATGCTTAATTTTGGTTCGTATTTTGGTTCGTGCCGTTCTCTAATTAAAACTAGACTACGGTAATGCACTTTACATAGTTTTCCCCTCAAAGTCAACTTGGAGACCCAATTGAAGCAGCATGCCACAGAGCAGTTATTATCAGGAGCTCCCTTTCTGCAGTTACTCTGTTTGCTATCACTTATAGAGCTCAATTCAAGGTATTGGCTATCATATACAAAGCCCTTTAAGGCCTTGGTCCCTCATAACTTCAGGATTGCCTTTCTCACTATGCCCCACCACACAAGCTTCACACATCTGAACAGGGCCTTCTGCAGATGCCACCTTGCAAATGGGCAAAATACTAAACTACCCATTCATGCACATTCTGTGGTGGCACCCACCTTATGGAATGGCCCACCTTATGAGGTTAGATGGGATCTCACCAGCCTGGCTTTCTGCAAACTATGCAAAACTGAATTATTCAGGAGGGCTTTGTTACCCAGGAAAAATGGTTGTACTGTAAGGAGATAGTTCAGAGAAATTCTTTGGTTAAGGGACAGGAGCTGTAGACTGTACTACTGCATACCTACTAGGTAGCTTCTGCGTCATTTAGCACATCATGTCTAAATGCTTGTGCTTTGCTTCAGCATTGTTTCAGTTTCTGTATCAGATTTCAGTTAGTCATCAAAATTCAGTAATCCACCCCCTACTACATTGTTATTGAGTGTCTGAGCCACTGATCGTGTTGACTCACACTTTGTAATTTGCCTTGAGTGTCAGTGGGAAAGGTAGACTATAAACGTAAACAAACCCCTGGTGTTTTTGCATTTACAGAGAAAGAAAACTGTAAATGGTAAGTGCCTAACATTTTTTTTTACTAACGCACATGAACTGAACACATGAAGCTGACTTACATTAAATCAGAGCATTGGTCTGTCAAGGCTAGTATTGTCTGCCCAGTCTTTATCAGAGGTCTTTCACATCACCTACTATCTTATCTTTTTAACTGGAGATACTATGAGTTGAATTTAGGATCTTCAGCATACAAAACAAGCACTGTACCATTCACCTAAAGTCCCTCCCTAAAAGCAGAATTACTTCCCTATGGATTCTGCTTAAAAGGTGCAACTAGAGTGGATTTTTCACTAGATGGTGTAATATGTAGGCAGAGAGACAATGGTAAAAGAAAGAGATGGACCAGGTGAATTCTTGGAGTACAGATGGAGAGTCACATAAGCAAGTCCAGAGTTTCTTAACCAGGCTTAGCCTGAAGGTACTGACAGCTGGCCAGATAAGGCGGAAACAAGGAAATTATTTAATTTCTGAATTAATTTATTGATTTCAGTTATACTCTGCCTTCATCTCCAATAGAGGTCCGAAGCAGCTACCATTGTCTTCCTATCCTCCATTGTATCATCACAACAACCCGGTGTGGTAGGTTAGGATAAGAGTGTGTCACTGGGCTGAGATAACCCCTCTAGGGTTGCCATTTGTCTGCTTGTGACAGGAGTCCTCTCAAAAATGCTCCCATGTCCCGCATACTTGCTCAACAAAGCAGGGAGGGGGAATAGAGGAAGTGGCCTCAATTGACCCCAAAACATCACTTCTGTTTTTTAGCTGGAAGTGATGTCATAGCATTTTAGGAAGTCCCGCAAAGTTTACGTTTTTCCTTATCCTGTGCCCTGTCCCCAAAAGCTCCTGTGGGTTGAGGGCAGTGGCCTGGCCACACTAGCCACACAGCAAGCTTCCATGGCAGAATGAGGATTCAAACTTCTTTCTCCCAGACCTAGTCTGACACTCTGTCCACTACAACATACCAGCTCTCATTAAATAAAATGCACCCTGCTTTTACATTAACACAATTAAAAAAGCATCTTGTGCAAGTTAAAAACAGTCACACAATTTTAAAACATCTCTGAATAACAGAGTAAACCAAAATTTCTTTATTGTAAGGGGGAGTTTGGAGAAAATAATATTCCCTTCTTTTCCCCACTGCAGAGAACAAAAAGTCCTTGGTTCCAATCTCAATGGATCCAGACAAGGAGTCCAATATTGAGCTATATCTATTTCACAAACACAGCAAAATTAATGGTAAGGTAGTGGATGGATTCAGGTGATAAGTCATCAAAATGTTGGCACAGACATCCATGTCAATTTACCTATCAATCACTGTCATGGTATGTTTCCCACATATTTTGTGGCCTGATGACTGTACAAGACATTCAGAATGTAGTCTCTGGTTTGATAAACAAACTCCAACAATCTAAAGGCAGGTTTACCGAAGCATTTTTCAACTTCTTGCTTATTATGTGCAAGACTGGACTGCAGAATTAAAATCCCTGTCTGCAGTTTTGCATTCAAGGAAACACCACAAAAGGAGAAAGGGAATAAATAAGGAAAAACTGGAGTCAGATTTTAGTTGGAATAAAAAAATGAAATAAAGCACACCTTAAGGACAGGTTGAATCTACTGAATACCTGTATGCCATGTATCCTGTAAATAAGAGTGCATTCCAGAAACTTAGCTGTGTTAGTCTGTGGCTATAAAAACTACACATTATTCAAAACTTAGAATGTACAGCAGAAGCTTTTGTGAGCCATACTGACTTACAGTGCAATCCTATGGAAAGTTACTCCAATCTAAGGCTATTAACTTAAGTGGGCTTAGACTGGTGTAACTTTGCATAGGATTGCACTGTTGTTCAGTTGTAAAATCTCCAGTTGTTGTGATTATTATTATTATTATTTCTATTGAACCCTCAATAGGTATGGTATTTTTCAAAGTTCCTACCTAACGACATTTACAGTCTAAATTTTGACAGAAATGAATGGAATCCTGCTCTCAAGTCATAGTTGACTTATGGCAACCCCTGGAGGAGTTTTCATGGTAACTGACTAACAGGTGATTTGCCATTGCCCGCCTCTGCAAATGTTGAGAGAAAGGAGGTAACAAAGGGAGGAGAAGCAAGAACAAATGAGGGAAGAACATAGATTTATTTCGATGCAAGTTTAAACTTATCTAGAAGAGATGGACTTCCAGTTAAAGGATTAAAGGAGGTAGCTGGCAGTTGGCTAATTATCCATCGTTTGTCAATTTATCCATCCGTCCATCTATCCATCTATCACTCGCTAGAGAAAAAATGTAACTACTGCTACTACTACTACGCTTCTATATTACTCTTCTAGACAAATTAGTGCCCCACTCAGAGAGGTTAACAAAGTCAGTGTTATTATTATCCTCACAATACAACTGAGGAGCTGGGGCTGAGAGGAATGGCTTACCCAAGGCCACGTGCTGCGCTCATGGTAGTAATCAGAGTTGAACCAGCAGAGTGCTGATTCACAGCTCAACCACTAATTACTAAGACCATGAAGCAAGTGATACAGAAGCCCTATGATTTAAAAGATTACAAGATAAGTTTTATACAAGATATGATAAAATGTGCACAAGGTTAGAGGCAGCCAAGGCAAATTACCTATATTTTCATTATATATATAGAATATAATAATTTAAAGCAGTGCACAATACATCCAATATATATTATATATGGGTTTATAAATTCATTATAAAGGAGAAGATATGAATCCATGACTCAAGGCTATTCGTAAAATCCATGATGACTTCAAGTAAAATTACTGAAGCTATAATACCCCAAACCAGAAAATATCAGCCTTTTTTTGGATCTTAGGGCCAAGCTACAAGTGATGCCTGACGCAGGTTGGACACTTGTCAGCTTCCCTCAAGTTTTGATGGGAAATGTAGGCATCCTGGTCTTGCAACTGTAATGGAGAGCCAAGCTGTAAAACCAGGATGCCTACATTTCCCATCAAAACTTGAGGTAAGCTGACAAGTGTCCAACCTGTGTCAGGTGTCACTTGTAGCTTGGCTCTTAGACTCCTAAATTTTTCATGGAAACAAAAATAATCCAACACAGCAAAACCTTATCTTATCTCTAGCTAATATTCTGAAATGCGAGTCTTAATATATGTTTTAAAATCGTCCAAGGTATTTTTATTATTGCTAGAATCTGTGAAATGTCCATATTGGCATTTGTGTCCTAAGATTGGTAATTATTCTGCTGTGCTGACAGTGGCGGTGCCATCTAGGTGGCAGGGAGTATTTTACTATAAATTTATGTTTCCATTTCAGAGTTATTGCTTCTCTGTCTCTGGCATTACCTTGGAAAGAATTCAAAGGCTTAGGATACATGGACAGAATTGTTTCAAACCATGATCCATCCTGATAAGTAGAGTGATGAAATTATAGCAGAACATTCCAAGTGTGGAGATAACGTGTTTTTTCCTAAACTGACAACTCCAGAGTAAGGTCTGTGCAAGTTCATATTTGAATGCAAGCAAAAGCTACCTGCTATTTTTAGATTTGGAATGATGTTAATGTGAGAACAGTATATCCCAACACCAAATTTAAGCTAATTAGCTAAAATTCCATGGGAACAGCTATTATTTAACTAGCAAAATGCTTGTCATTTTAGCAAACACAGTGTCTCTAGAGGGAAGGTCTATATATCACAGAGATATTTGTGACGGGGGGTCATAAAGGCACATTACCTCCTAGGAGGTTATTTGGTAACAGAAATTTGATCACCTGCTGTTGGATGTGGGTAAGCAAGGTTTGTCCCAAGTGCAGCATTTCATTTTTTCCAGAGGAGTTCATGTTAGCTGTTCATTTGTAGGAGAGAAAGCCAACGTGTGCAGAAAGGGATACCACTAAAGTAGAACTATTTTTTTTCCCCTGGGAAAACCCAGGACATTTCTGCACAGCCAGTCTTTTCTGCCCTTAGCTTGCTTTTCGTATGTGTTTTGCTGAGTCACTCTGAAAACTCAGCATACACACACACTGCCCAAAGTGCATTACCTTGCACTTTACAGTCACAGGACTGCCTCCGCAGCTCTTATAAAAGGTGACTTGGGAGGGAGGTCAGGCACTTTCATAATTGCCAGTGGCCTGCTTTTCAAATGATTTTTTTTTGCTCTGCACATGTGCAATTGCATCCTGAGAGCTTTGGGAGAGGAGCTGGGCTGTGACTGGATGATTCTTTAGAGCGCTTTAACCATTCACATGCTCAAGAATGCAGAAAAAGTGATCCATCAGCCCTCAGCAAAAGAAAAGACCAGGGGAAGTGCAGTCCCAGAAAAAGCGCCAAAAATTGGAAACCAAGCAGCCTGCAACCATTTTGCAAACGGAGATGTCTCGAATCCTTTGGAAAAGTTGCCAGCATTCCATGAATGGGCCATCAGTATAAGGAAATGTGGAAATGGCCCCAGTGTCGATGGTGAAGGGCACATCGTGCCTCCTTTCAACTGTTTTCTAGTTTGCTCTCAGTGGGAGGTACACATTGCAAATTCCATTTTTGTTGTTGAGAAACAACAGAAGGGCTTTGTATTATATGTGCAATGGTAGTTCTGTGCCTCCTAGATTCACAGTGCCTCTTTTCTCTTTGAAGCCCAGCATGAATTTCAATGGGAACTTTAGAATTCCCCCAAACTGTTTTTGCATCTACTACATGCCCCACGGAGCTACTATTAGCTCCACTGTAAAAATCACAGAGCATATAGCAGCTCAATAGAATATTCTGAGGCCGCAAAAACAGCCTGGGAGGAGGCTAAAGCAACTTCTCCCTGAATAATGCTTAAAACTGACACAAACAGAAACGAGTATATAAGGATTTGAGAGGAAAACAACTCCCATCTCACATGGGATACAAAATCCTTTCTCAACAAACACGAGGACTTTGTAACGGGTAGAAGGAGTCTTAGAACTGAGTTAGCTCCCAGGTTCTAGTTCTTGGTGTAGTGTACACTTGGTGAGTGTAATGGTATATTTGCAGCATTAGAGTGTGTCGTATCTTGGGCTTTCAAGAGTGTAACAAAGTAGTGATATCAGCCAAATTTCTAATTTCTTGTTTTGACATACATCTTTGTCCAGGTTGTAATGCTCAGCTGCATTATGAAACAAGTGCTATTTATCAAGAAGTTCTCCACTGGTTCTGAATGTTAATGGACACTCTCAAGTGTTTGTAATCATCTTTCAAGAGCTCAGGTGCCCAAAGCTAGTTCCTTGGTTGGCATGTTCACAGAAAGAAGCATTAACCTCTTCCTCTCAATGAAACTACTGCTGGTTGCTGTAAAACCTCATGAATAACAAAGCCAGCTGCTTCATAACTAAATACCCTGATTTTTTTTTTACTCCTTGGGACAGTTTTCTGGGGCAGAACACCTGCCTAGAGGATTTCTTCTGTCAAAATTTTCCACCTACTCCACTGCACTGGGATTCTTAGAGGGTCTAAAGAAGGTTAATGGGGATAGAATCTGGGCCTGAGTAAAGCCTGGATTAGTAACTGTGAGACAATAAGATAAACTTACAGGAACAAGCAGGTGCTTTTTTAAGTGAACAAGAGTGACATTTATTCAGAAACAAATGCACAACTGAGATAAATAATTAACAATCAATTCAGGTGATTTCAGGTGTTAGGTTTCAAACATTACATGCCTCAGGAAAACACTTTCTCTGGCAGATTTATAACATAAAACACAGCTATTTTCTGCAACTCAGTTGAACACCAGACCAAGCAAAATTCTTGAAATGCTGTGACACCTTTAAAAACTCAGTTGCCCATAAAGGGGAACTTTACCAAAAATCTGATCCCTCTCCAGAACTTTAATTCACATTTCTTGGGGTCTTTTTTGTTTTTAAATCTCGCTCACTTCCAAGTTCCAACACTCAAAATTGAACTGACATTCCTGTGGTCAGATCTTAACATGAGTGTCTGTTGGAAGGGCAAAGGTCCTGCCCCTTTTTATCAGTCACCTGTGTGCTTGTGCAGATAAATGCATTTTACTTTCAGGGTTTGACTGCAGGCCTAAAACAGGACTACGGAAATGGGAGGTATCTAGGAAGCTCTACCTTTTAAATTAAAGAGTCTGCCTTAAAATAACACTATGCTAGGGCATATACAGAGTGCAGAACATATGGATTGTGTCTTTACACCCTTCTTTTGGATTCCTTGCTCAGTCTGTAGCTTGGATTGAAAGTATGTGTGTGTACATTTTCTTTATAAAAATGCTTTATAATTTTTAATGTTGTTTTTTTCTGTAACACATCGATCCCCACCACTTGATCACACAAAACTTTCCCCATCGCAGATGAATCACACCACATAAAAGATTGCCAGGTTTCTCTTTGGAGGGGAGATCTCTCCTCTCTCCTTCGAGGAGTAAAGAATAGTCTTCCTAGCCTCCATGGTTAGGCCAAGCCTCCGCATTTAGGGCACAGAGCTGGTTTTTATGATGGGCCAAAAGGCTACAAAAACATCTGCATCTCCATCACACAGTAGCAATATAACAAACATCACAGAGTTATAGATTGAGCAAATGGCTATGCATTGCAGGCTTTTTGGCACCCTCCTTCCTGAGAAGAGATCAGCTTTCCCAGGCTTGGTCAGAAAGGTAAATTAAAGACCAGCCTGCTATATAAAGACCCACATGATATCTTCTTAGCATGACAGGAGTAACTGTGTGACTAGCTGTCTCAACCTCCTCATGCAGGAGAAAAGTAGGATATTAAAAATGTTTAATTAAATGTGTAATTAATAAATATTAAACTGTAATATATTTATGCTGCTACTGATCCTGACTCAGATATTTAAAAAAATCTCATTCTCCAGAGCTGGGTGGGAATTTTCAGATAAGCGAGCCCTTTGATAAAGAACTGCATTCCATAAAACTAACTTCTTAAATATTTTTTTACTAGAAACAAAGACCATCGTGGGAAGAATACAATGGCCTCTAGAAAGGGGAGAGTGGGCAGGCAGACATTTCCTCCTCCTCTGTCACTGATCCCGGCCGGTGAAGGAGGGAGGTAGGCATTGCCACCTGCTCCACTCCTGATCTTAGCTGAGTGAAGGGAAAATGGGCAATGCCTTCGGCTCTGCACCTGATTATGGCTGGGTGAAGGGGAGCAGGCACTGCTGCCTGCTCCCAGCTGGGTGAAAGGGAGTGGGCATTGCCACCTGCTCCCTGCTGGGTGAAGGGAAGAGCGAGCACAACCTCCTGCTCCTCGACTGATCCTAACAGGTGAAGGCGGGTGGTGGGCTTTGCTACATGGGCTTCTGATCCCAACTGGGCGAAGGGAGTGCGGACATAGATATCTTCCCTGCTCCTGATTCTAGTAGGTTGAAAAGGAGTGGAGATTGCTGTCTGCTTGGCACCTGATTCCGACGGTGATGATGGGGTGGACATTGCCGCCTGCTCAGTGACTTATTTCAGTATGTTGAAGGGGGCGGGCATTGCCACCTGCTCCACTTCTTGTCGTGGCTGGGTGAAGCGAAGAAGGGAATTGCCTCCTGCTCTGTGCCTGATCACACCAAGGTGAAGGCGCTGGGAGGGAATTGGCACCTTCTCCACTCCTGATCCCAGCTGGATGAAAAGAATGGGCATCACCATCTGCTCTGCTCCTGAACCCACCTGGGAGAAGGGGGGTGGGCATTGCCACCAGGTCCACTCCTAATACAAGTTAAGTTAAGGTGGAGAGTGGGCATAGCCACCTGCTCTGCTCCTGATCCCAGATGGGTGAAGGGGGGTGACCATTGCCATCTGCTCCACTCCTAATACCAGCTGGTTTAAGGTGGGGGTGGGCATTGCAAACTGCTCTGCTCCTAATGTCAGTTGTGATAAGGAGAGGTGGGCATTGCCACCTGCTTCACTCCTGATACCAGCTGGATTAATGTGGGGAAGCCATTACCATCTGCTCCACTCCTAATATCAGCAGAGTTAAGGTGGGGGTGGACGGAGGACATTGCCACCTTCTCTGCTCCGAATGCCAGTTCTAATAAGGTGGTGTGGGCATTGCTACCTGCTTCACACCTAATACCACCTGGGTTAAGGTGGGGGTGGGCATTACCACCTGCTCCGCTCCTGGTCCCAGCTAGCTTAAGGGGGGGGCAGGCATTGCCACCTGCTCTGCTCTTAATACCACCTGGGTTAAGGTGGGGGTGGTCACTGTCACCTCCTCTGCTCCTAATACCAGCTGGGTTAAGGCAGGGGTGAGCATTGCCACCTGTTACACGCCAAATGCCAGTTGTGTTAAGGTGAGGGATGGACATTGCCACCTGCTCCTTCCTAATACCAGCTGGCTGAAGGGGGTGGGTATGTACAGCTGCAATGCTCCTAATACAAGCTCAGTTAAGGTGGGGGTGGGCATTGCCACCTGCTCCTCTCCTATTACCAGCTGTTTTAAGGTGGGAGGTGGGCATTGCCACCTGCTCCTCTCCTGATACCGGCTGGGTTAAGGCAGAGAGTGGGCATATCTACCTGCTCTGTTCCTGATCCTAGCTCGGTGAAGCAGAGTGGCATTGCCACCGACTTTGCTCTCAATATCGACTGGGTTAAGGTGGGGGACCGGCATTGCCACCTGCTCAACTCCTAATAACAGCTGGGTTAAGGCAGAAAGTGAGCATTTCCACCTGATCCGCACTTAATATGAGCTGGGTTAAGGCGGGGGGTGGGCACTGTCACCTGGTCTACTCCTAATACCAGCTGGCTGAAGGGGGCAGGCATTGCCACCTGCTCTGTTACTAATACCTGTTGGGTTAAGGTGGTGGTGGGCATTGCCACCTGTTCCACTCCTAGTACCAGCTGGCTGAAGCAAGGGCAGGCATTGCCCCCTTCTCTGCTCCTAATATCTGCTCCAATGGACGTTTCAACTGTCACTTCTCCAACGTTCCACCAAGCTGCCTACATTTCCCATCAAAACTTGAGGGAAGCTGACAAGTGTCCAACCTGTGTCATTTGTCACTTGTAGTTTGGCCCTTAGATTCTCATTCTATTCGCTGGTAAGATTTTGAAAAGTGTGTGTGTTGGACTAGCTCCTTCTGTTGTCTTCAATATCAAAAGAGGTTGCAACCGTTAACATTTCTCTACTAAGGTACATTCAAACCTTTTCAAACTATGTTTTTCAGCATGTGTACTTCTAAATCCCTATAGTCACTCATGCTGATTGATTCCAAAATCATACCGTACGACCTCAATGATCATATTTTTGAATTGCACATTCTTATCAATCTGACAGAGTGCTATTAACTCTTCTTAAAGGAATAAAATCCAAATTGCTATTCTTGGAAACAAGTCTGTTCCTAAATGGAACAGAATTCATGTAATTTGAAGTGCTACAAGTAAAATGTGTGTTTTCTTTGCAAAATTCTACAAAGAACAGAAACATGTTCTTACATTCTTTCCTAACTTGTTATAGTGATGAAAATTTATATGATTTCAACTACTATAGGCAAAATACCTATCTCTTAAAATCCCACAAAGAGTTTTTATTTTCTATTCATGTCTCTCTGATTTTTTCCATCTCATTAGAAAGAATGTTCCTTAAGAGCTATGACATATTTTCATGTAATGTGTGACAGCCCTCTATGCCCCTGGTAGAATTGCTTCTAAATGTGTTTATTTTGATGAAAGTCCTGAAGAGATCAATAGTTGAGCCTGAGTGTGTGCCTGTGTGCTGCATGCACAAACACATTTTCTTTTTTAAAGACCTACCTAAATGCTTAGAACCTACCTAATGCTTAGACCTACCTAAATGCTGAGAACACCATGTTCTCAGGTATTGCTACAACCACTAAAAATAATAAATTAAAAATAAAAAAAAATACTAAATTTAGGGTGTGTTTGTTCCCTCCAACATTTCTGGGGTACCCTCCCATCCAAGCCCATTGTTGGTTGATTCCATCTTTTTTCATCCCACTTCACTCCCTTGACTGCAAGCAACTGGATGGGATGGGTGCTCTTTATTCCCTACTCCGGGGATGCACCATTGTACAGTGAAGCCAAGCACATCACCTGGGCCTCAGCTCACCAAAAACAGTTGGATGCTCAATGGTCATGAGAAGTCAGTCATCCCACAGCAACTCTCTCTACACGTTTCACAGAAGGACAGAAGCTACAAGTGGGTGCCCACCTCAGAACCTGCTAATATTCAAGCAGGGATTCAAGCTGTAGATGACCAGTCTGGCCAAAGGGAGGAGCTGCTGGGAGACCAGCAAAGAGAGTTCTGAACAGCTGAAATTCTCTGACTCCTGTAAGGGCTTCTTGGTCAGCCCTGGTTAGAAATGTGCAGATTCTGCCTCCACTGCTATTTGGCTTCATCTTCCCCCTTCCCTGGCTCTGATGGCAGCTGGGTCTGATATCTGTCCTGAAATAGCTCTACATTTATCTTCAGTTCACCCATGTGTATCTTAATCTTATACTGGAGAGCAATTTCATTCTCATAAACCAAAGTCACTGTATTTGCAACAATGGATGAACCGAGTGAACCTCCTACAAATCTAAAATCCTCTATATGAGCTTGAGGTTCCACTGAGGAATATTTCCTGTTCTGAAGAATTTTGTATTTTGATCTGGATAGTACTCTCTTCTCTGGGAAGATGATGTCAAAGAGGATTGCACTGGTTATTACATTTCTTTTTCTATGTAGTTTTCCTTTGTGTCTTCAAATTATAGTACACCCAAAGCATCAGTTTATGTTTATTTATTTACTATGTTTACAAGCTGCCTTTCCCCACATGGTTATCTCACATTAGTTTACAGGCACAGCTGCCAAGCCTTCCTCTGGTAGCCCTAGTTATCTATTGCTGTTCAGAGCAGCAGTGTGAGAACTTTTTTAAAAGGCAGTATCAACTTGCGTTATCATGTTACTTCTGGGAAAAATCTGGAAGTGACCTTAGGGTAGCTCTAGGAATCACTGGAAACTCTAAGGCAAAACCATAGTAACTCCATGGTAACTCCATGTATGGTAAAACCAACTCTGTGGCTCAGCCTGGCAACAAACTGTGAAGTGATATGCAACAGGTAGAGCACTGAAATGTCCCCTAGCAACACAGGAACCCATGAGAGCAACTCTCTTCACCAGCCAATAGGAACTATGGACTTTGAGACAGACTCAGCTGTGACCCTTGGAGTGTCACTTATATTTTGAGGGATGGAAGCTGGAAATGTTAACCAGGAGTGTGAATTAAATATCTGGGGAGCGATCAAATCTTCAGTCAAGTTCCCCTGAACAACTGAATATAAAAAGGCATCACAGTATTCCTGTAGGGTTTGCTGGGCTAGTGTGCAATGAAGTTAAAACAGAGTGCTATATTTTTTAATGTCAAAAACCTGCTTAAATGAGTTTTCCTTCAGCACGTACTGTGTAAAAGCCAACATCCCACAACTTTTTGATCAATTGTTAACCTCAGTTGTGTTTCTTTCTGAATAAACCTGTTCCTGTCAGCTTACCTCATTATTCCTCAGCTATTAATAGAGGTTTGGGTGGGTTTGTACACAAGTCCAGATTCTATCATCTCAGACCTTTAAAAATCCTACTGGAATCCCAGGTGCAATGGGGTAGGCAGGAAATTATGATGAGAGAAATCCTGTGCAGCTTTGTCCAGCCTCCAGGAAAGCTGTTGCACAGTATATCTCACACAAATCATTATCATCCTTAAATCAACATCATCAAATCATGGCTAGTAATAACAGCATCTTAAATCCAGATCTGCAGTCTGTTCAAGATTTTCTATTCCTTGGCTCAATCATCAACCAACAGGGAAACTGCAATGAAGAAATCAGAAGAAGGTTGAGACTTGGAAGAGCAGCTGTGAGAGAGCTAGAGAAGATCCTTAAAGATAAAGATGTCTCTTTGGGAACCAAGATCAAGATAATCCAAACTATGGTATTCCCCATTGCCATGTATGGATGTGAAAGTTGGACAGTAAAGAAAGCTGACAGGAAAAAAAATGATTCATTTGAAACGTGGTGCTGGAGAAGAGTTTTGCAGATACCATGGACAGGCAAAAAGACAAATATGTGGGCACTACATCAAATCAAGCCAGAATTATCCTTAGAAGCTAAAATGACAAGACTAAAGCTATCGTACTTTGGTCACATTATGAGAAGACAAGATTCTCTGGAAAAGTCAATAATGCTAGGAAAAGTGGAAAGCAGCAGGAAAAGATAGAGAACCTAAAACGAGGTGGCTTGACTCAATAAAAGAAGCCACATCCTCCAGTTTGCAGGATCTGAGTAGATCAGTTAGAGATAGAACGTTTTGGAGGTCTTTCATTCATAGTATCACCATAGGTCGGAAATGACTTGACGGCACATAACACACACAAATCCAGATCTGCACAAACAGTAATAACAACCTTAAGGAAGCCCCGCCATCCAATGTCATTTTACTGGCTCTATGAAAAACGGATAAGGGAGAGGCTGTTCTAAAAGCAACCACTGAAAATGCTATTGAAAAGGCTGCCAAGTTATAGAAGGGACCACAAAGAAGTAACTGTGAAAAATGAGTCAGTACACAGATGCATACAGTTGGATAGCTGAGGCTCTGACTCAATATAAGGCAGCCCGATGTGATTCAGAGCCCCTGGGGATGGAGTTAAAGCATCGTATGCTTTAACTCCATCCCCCCAAAGCACGTCCTAGATCCCCCCAAAGCATGTCCTAGATTCCCCCCAAAGCATGTCCTAGATCTTTTCCCTCCTGAATATTTTTTCACGCCACCCATTTCTTGATGAGGTAGTTTTTCTCCATGATAAAGCATGCAGCTTTAGGCGAGTAAACACTCTAGAGCCACTTCCCAACCAAAAGCACAATTTTTAGAGCCCCACAAATAAATATAAATGCAACATATTATTTTTTTAAATGGGCACAATTAACATAACATGCCCTTCCCCCCCCCCCACACACACCTTTTGTATTATTTAAAGCAATTTCCTTTTCTTTCAGTTTGGCTGCTAATCTGTTTCAGCCAGGGAACAAGCAGTAAGTATATTATGCCTCCTAGCTAAAGGACGTAATGTTTGGAATTATACTGAAAGATGACAACAACAACTCATCTTTGTGGGCTCACTACAATTTTTTTTTCTCAAAAAGTTACACATTTAAGCATTTCATCTTCTCCCATCTTCTTAATCAGTGAAAAGGAAGGTTCCTAAATTACACCTGCCTGCAAATCATAGTAGAAGAAAAACGCCGCGTCTCATTAGGAGAGGTGTGGTGGTGGAGAATGCCGTCAAGTCATAGCTAACTTATGATGACCCCCTCATAGAGATTTTCAAGGCAAGAGCCTAACAGAAGCTGTTTGCCATTGCCTGCCTCTGCAACTCTGGTCTTCGATGGAGGTGTCCCATCCAATCACTAACCGAGGCCGATCCTGCTTAGCTTCTAAGATCTGATGAGGTCAGGCTCACCTGGGCTATCCAGGTCGGGACAGATCCTTCTTTACTGACAGGGGGGGGGAAATGTTGCTCAATTGATTGACCCATAAACACACTTTGGTGTCACAGCTTATTCCTAGATCAAGTTAACAAAGCTGTAACCAGAAAAGATGGGGAAATCAGATCATTCCTAAGTTTTAACAAAGGGCATTGTCTTATTTTGAATATTACAGTGCTCTTGGCTGGCAGCAATGCTGCTTTCTGGAAGCCATCCTTTGCCCCCACACTGGAGGAGGAGCACATCATGCTCTCCTGGGAATCCAAGGATCTGGAGGACGGGTGGAACCAAAAGCTTATAAGAGGGCTCTGCCCTGCATGGCCCAGCAGTTGCTTTGCTCCCCCCTCCAACATTCTTTCTTTCCCCCCTCCAACTTTCTATGTACTCACTCATGCATCACTTCAATTTGCTCCCGGTGAGTACATTCATTCATATGATATTAGTTCCTTCTCAACAGCTAAAAAGAACCCCAGGCTGTTTATGACTGCCAAATCCCCAGTTTCCCCTACCTCCCACATCCATTCATTGAAATGCAGATCTTGATACTTTCTCACACCTTAAAGAAGTGCAGATTAGCAAGTCAGAGGAGCCTAAAGAACTTGCTCTACCTTGTCCATGCCCGAGAGTTCTTGCTGCGTAAACAGAGCTGAGACTCAGTGGTGGCGTTCATACTCACTTGCAAATGCAATCACACAAAGGGAGCTCCCATGAAAGTGGCATTCACGTGTGCCAAGCAAGAGACAGCCTCCACTTGAATTGAGGACCACACATAAAACCCTGCACTTGAGCATCTCCAGGTAATTTGCAACGTGTGTTTCCACTCTGAGTCTACTGAATTCCCTCTGGAATCACAGGACATAACTTAAGCATAAGTGCCATGGTGTTCAAACACAAAGAGGTTTGCTAAGCAGCACGATCTGTTCTTCAGCAGGTATGTGCAACGGAGACTCTGTCTGATTTTAAAGGATGAGTGGGTAGTATTCTCAGTATGTAATGTATTCTTCTGCAGAGTAATCCAAAAAATCCCGAGGAGCTGTTGGGACTGCACATTGACAAAATATATCTGATCCATACTAAGTCTATTGCTTTGTGGGCTGAGTCAGTCTTTATTGTAAAACGTAATATAGGACACAGAGCTTCTGCTGACTATTTCTCTAAAGTTTCAGAGCCTAAATCTTTTCTTGTATAATACTCAGAAAGAAAGGACACCTGAACCCGTCAGGGTTTGTTAGACAGATGGCTAAATTCATCTCTGCCGTAGCTTCGGTGAACCCAACGTAATTACATACTGTGCGAGCTAGAGCTGTCCTTTTGTCTTGGGAGAAGAGGTACAGAGCTCCAGAAGCGATATTCAGATCTCAGGTCCCAAATCCATGTGTGATGACCTAAATCCAGCTTTGGACAAAGATAAGAAAAGTTCAGACTGCAGCATTCATCACAATGACACACACAAATCCAGGAGCAAAACATACAGCTGATCGAATCCCAGGTAGGACCCGTTTCCCCATATTCTGGGAGCTGTGCAGAACTAGCTGGGACCAGAAACACAATATATTTTCCTTGTGCTTCTTGGAGTTTAGCCTGTTTCATTTAAAGAGCAATCCTAAGCAGAGTTTCCTCCTTACAAGCTCATTGTCTTGAATGAAAAGGTTATAACTCTTTTTAGGATTACACTATTACTTCACTAATTTGGGTTGGAAGTCAAATATAGTCCAAAGTAAATCATAGAATTTTTTTTAAAAAACATGGTAGTCAAATTGAGTATGCTACTAGATGCCAAGAAGAAAGAAAAACACCTTTATTAAATATTTCCATTTAGCAGTAAAGGAACAAAACAACAGCAAAGATCCTATGAAGAAATATTAAGGAAATATAATTTTATCAATTTTACCCTGTACACTACTTTCAGATTTCCTGTTAAAATGACTCCACCCAAAAAAATGCAAATAGAAAAAATAAGGTAAGGCTGACAATTATATGGAGATGCAGAAGATTGAAAACCAAGTTTCTGGCTGTTTTTCTTACTTCTTATTGGAAGGATGCAGTTTGGCGTAGTGGTTAAGAGCAGCAGGACTCTAATCTGGAGAACCGGGTTTGATTCCCTAAGGGTGACTTTAGGTCAGCCACAGCTCTCTCAGAGCTCTCTCAGCCCCACCCACCTCACAGGGTGATTATTGTGGGGATGATAATAACATACTTTGTAAATTGCTCCGAGTGGGCATTAAGTTGTCCCAAAGGGTGGTATATAAATCAAATGTTGTTGTTGTTGTTGTTGTTGTTGTTGTTGTTGTTGTTGTTGTTGTTGTTGTTGTTGTTCTTCTTCTTCTTCTTCTTCTTCTTCTTCTTCTTCTTCTTCTTCTTCTTCTTCCCTGGGACAATTTGACTGTACTTTAAGATAATAGTGCAAATCACTTCATGTCTGTACCTATGCTCATTCTAGTAATTTTGCAATGAAGGAACAAATGGGATGTGAGAAGCACATGTTAAGTAATTGCATCAGAGGCATGCCACCCTGGGGACTGGTAGCACTGATATGTGCACTTGATCTCCCTGTCTTGTGCTCTGCTCGTGACTGTCCATGCTGATCCCATCCCACCCAATGCATATTTGCACAAATGCCAGAGCATCTATAGGCTGTACATCCAGTGGTGCTGTCCTCATGACTGAGAACATTTCTTCTTGGTCATTCTTGATCAGAAGGATGGAGCCAACACACATAAAACTTGTACTCGCGTGGGCATATTTAGCCTAATGTTGATCAAAGAGGGTGGGGTTAATGCACTAATTCCCACTTCCTTTCTATGGGTGGAAATACATGTTACTAAGTACCTTGGGATGCTTCACTGCAGGATTTTATGTGTAATCTTCAATTCATGTACAGGCTGTTCTTGCTCGGTGCATGTGAATACCGCTTTCATGGGAGCTCCCTTTGTGTAATTGCATTTGCAAGTGATTCTGGAGGGCAGAGCACCAATTCAGCTCTGTTTTTGCTGCAAGTACTGTACTGTAGGCTTCTTTGACTTGCTAATTTGCATTTCTTTAAGGTGTGAGAAAGTGGCATGATCTACATTTCAATGAATGGATGGGGGTGGGGAACTGAGATACTATTAGTGGTTGAGGAGGAACTGATATCGAACTTGTGAATGTATTCATGCACAGCAAATTGAAGTGTCACTGTGCAAGCAAGTGCATGGAAAGTTGGAGAGGGTACATGTGAAATGATGTTCACTTGAGTGTCCCTAGGTACTTTGTAATGGGTATTTCCACCCTATGTCCACTGGCCCTGTATGTATATTGCGCCTTCGCAGCTGAATATGGTTTTGTGAGTAGAAAAAATGTTTTGCTTATCTCACACAGAGAGAGCTATTTCCTTCTCTGCCACCTCCAAGAGGGGTTTAAATACTATTCTGGGTAATGTCAGATCTATCACTTCTGGTTCTGCTGACATTTCTAGTTAGGCCAACAGCAGCTCAGAGCTGCCATTGTTGGAAGCCATCTTCTCACACCCATCTAGGAGTGCTTTTTTTGAAGACAGCTGATTGGACTGGGGACTGGCATCAGAATCAACAGAATGATCCAATAAACACTGGTGCAGAGACATGGCAGAATTACGAACCCACATCGGAAAATTGATTGGAAGAAGACATGGCTGGAGATGAGGGTATTTTGGTCTCAGAGGAGACTTTTCATTCATTTAACTCTTTAACTTGATTTGGTAAGAATTACTGTTGAATGAGTGTCATTTCAGAATAAGTTCTGATTTTTTTAAATATCAGTGAGGTCTTTTTAGGATTTGCAAACTGTCCCCCCCTCCCCCTTCAGCTGGAGGAAATTAAAGAGGCAAAGCTGGGATTTCATATTTCATGTGAGATTCTGCTCTTTAGAAGTGTTGCATCTCTTGTGGGGAAAACAGCAGCCAAGTTTGAGAACTCTGTCAGCCATTAAAACTGATTTGCTCTTTTGGATTTTTGCTTCTCAGAACCTGCCAAATCCCCATTGAATGTAGAAAGCTTGGGACGCCTTGTTTTCATTTGGAAATGTTTTCAGATGTGAGTTCCCTTTATTATGTTCAAATACGTTTCTACAACTGGAGGGAAAGATGCTTAGCAAGTTGCCATAGGGACTTTTTTCTCGAGGGGGATGGATTTTTTTAAAAATGGCAGCCGTGAGCTACTTACTGTGAAATCATTTTTTTTGTATCAGCTCCATTGCTAGTTTATGCTTAAGTGTTGTATAATTAAAAACTCAGCACATAATCCCAAACAGCAATTTATTCAGTCTTGGAACACAGCAGCTGCTCGAGTAGATTATGCCCACACAGATATCCTTTGAGAGAAACACTTATACAAGATTCTTCTATAAGAAATGGGGTTTGGTTAGACCTAAACAGAGCTATACAACACAACCAAAGGGTGCAACCTAAGAGTACTCCCTATTAGTTACAAACTCCTGGCACAGGATATACCATGCATTACATATGTATTATCAGTTTATGAAAAGTGCAATGTGCTTTAAGTGCAATCAAAAAAACAGTATATACAATCACTAATACAATCATAATAATACAGTCATACAATCATAATACATCAGATATCTGACGCTGATATACAATATAGATGGAGTAATCCTGGGAAGACTTGAACAACACAATCCATAAATTCACAAAGGATGTAAGTGCTGTAGATGTTGAGGTAGAAAGATTGGAGTGTTCAATAAAGTGCAAGGCAATCTTCAACAGTTTCTTCAACAGTTCTTCAAAAGTTTCTTCATTCAACAACATCCACGCCCTACAGATTATTGGCCATATCTGTTTCACATAACGATGCTTTTTCAAGGCCTGACAATAAATCTACACCGTCATTCCTCCGTATCACGTCTCCAACGGACACAGTCGTCTATGCTTTCCAGCGAACAATCATTGTGTGGTTGATATATCCTGTGCTAGGAGTTTGGACCTAAAAAGATACAAAGATACTGCTTTTTAAAAAGAAGTCCAAATCTGCTCCTCTTCCTTTGTTCCCTGAAATGGTTTCTGATGGTCAGCATTACATTGCTAGAAGACTGCAGGCAATTAGTGGATGGCCATAATCTCTGATAGCTGTATGTACCTGACTTAGCCGGTTTGGTCTGGTTCCTTCCCTGTTAATGATGCAACGCAGGAGGAGCTAGATGACTCAGCATCTGATTGCTGATTGGACACTTGTCAGGGCTGAAATGTATATATGTGTACATGTTCTGTCCAGTTTTCCCCTGCCTAAAAACAGACTGTCTGGCGAAGCACTTTGTCGGATTGTACAAAGTACTGGATGGCTCTTTGGATGGTATATTTTGTAAATAAATGTAAATGGTTTTAGCACTAGTCTTTACTGGTGTGTGTGACTCTGCTTTGCTCACCTGTGGCCTCGGTGCTGGGATGCACGTACACTGACAAACTGCACTACAAGTTTGCCAGCCTGCCGCCCCCCGCTTCCCTTTCTGCTGTGCTCTGGCTGCCACTTACAGAAGCAGGAAAATCATAACTGAATGAAGCCATGATCCAGTTGGGATCTCAAGAAGTGCTACAACTGAGCCATGGCCCTTTCCCATCAGAGCAGATAACACTTATCCACAGGCAAGACTCTTCAAAAGACCATGCTCAAATGATGGAGCCGATGCAGTAAAACACAATGGGAAGGTCTCCCTGTGACCATGTTTCCTGCACAGCAATTGCGTTTTGAAGAAAAAAGACTGGTACCATCTTTGTTTTTCCTTTAAAGCGCTAATAACAACATACAGGTGATTTGGGGTTTTGATGAGTCAAATGGTGAGGGGTTGGCAGGATTCAACCTTTCTGCTTCTGTATCAGGACTGTGTAGGGTGGTAATTGGTCTTTAAAAGGGCCACAATCTGCATCATGTCTGTCTTGGAATCTCTCTAGACAGTACATCTTACTTGGGACCATCAAGTGACTTTCAGTCTGTGCGGTCATATATTCAAGTGTACGCTGTCTCCCTAGCGGTGCATGTGTATCCACAATGGGAGAACAAGTATAAGATCCTTCACTTGATCATGTAAGATGTCTTGTGTAGAAAGACAGTTGTTTGACCATCAAACCAGAGCACAAGTTGTGTCACTTACTAATTCCCACATTGCTCTCAATCCTCCAGGTCACAACAGCTCACTCAATAGCAGCTGGATTCTATGCAGTTCTAGTTTCAGTTGTATCAATAAATCCTACAAGATTTGTATTCCATGGGAGGGTAGTTTGGTTGAAATTTTTGTGGAAAGAGGTTTTGTTATAAAGTTGTTTATAGGTTTCGTTCATTCTTGTGTGGCAGTATATTCAAAAGAAGTGGCTATTTCTAAATTTTAATTATGTAATTATGAGCCTCTAACAGGCCCATTTGGGACTGAAGTATTCTCCTGGACTTGCACGATGATGTCACCCATAAGTGACATTACCGGAAGTAACATCATCATGCAGGTGCAGGAACAAAGATCAGGTGAATGCCAGGTCCCACGCTCTTCCTTCTGGAAGAGTAAGGGATCTGACAACTTATTGCCAAGCACCTGACACGTCATGATGTTTGTCTGATGGGCAGCTTGTGGTGGTCATCAATTGTGGAGGCTTAATTTTGACAGATGTTTAGTAAAAAATATAAAGAAATATTACTCTCCCATATTAGAAGCAGAACCTTTCTGAGAAAAGTCTGATGCTATTAATTCATCCTTGGTAAAAAATAATGCCAGTTGATTTTTTCCATTCCCCTCTCATATCCTGTTGGTTGATGTAATTCCCTTCAAACTGGTAAGTAGGTTGCCCGGTCAACCAGACACATTTTACTCCTCTGTACTTGTGAAGTTCAACAGGAATGATGCAGTTAATATTCTACACAAATACAGCAGAACTAATGTTTGGGTTATTTCCTTGCGCTTCGGAAAAATATGACAAATACACATTATTTCCAAAGAGTTTGACACATCTTTAAGCCATGGTGCTGCATAGAGTGTCTTCTAAATAACCCAAATGGCTGAATAAACTGAAACATAAGTGGTCAAGCAGTGTACTTGGCCATCAAGAATTAAAGCTATGGCATGTCTTTAAAAATCATTCAGTTATCTTTACAGCCTCCTTCAACCTACAGGAATAAGGCACTGAGAAGGTGGCAATGCCCACCCCTTCTTCATCCTGTCAGAATCAGGAGCCAAGCAGGCAGCAAACTATGCCCCCCTTCAACCTGCTGGAATCAGGAACAGAGAAGGTAGCAATGCCCGCACCCCCTTCACCCAGTTGGGATCAGGAGCGGAGCATGTAGCAAAGCCCACTGTCTGCCTTCACCTGTCAGGATCAGGTGAGGGGCAGAAGGTAGTGCTCACTTCTCCTTTCACCCAGCAGGGAACAGGTGGCAATACCCACCCCCCTTCACCAAGCTGGGATCAGGCTTGGAGTAGGCAGCAATGCCTGCCCCTCTTCACCTGGCTATAATCAGGCGCAGAGAAGAAGGCAATGCCTGTTTTCCCTTTATCCAGCTGGGGTCAGGAGTGGAGCATGTGGCAATGTCTGCCTCCCTTTCCCCAGCCTGTATAAGACATGCAGCAGGAAGCAAAATCCACCACCCCTTCTTGTTGGTGAGATCAGGTGGGGAGCAGGTGGCAATGTCCACCCCACTCCTTCATTGGCCTGGAATGCCTGCCCACTGTCCCCTTTCTAGAGCCCATTGTATTTTTTCCCACAATGGCCTTTGCTTCTAGTCTGGTATAAAGGGAGAAATAGAGGGAGGCTGAGGGCTGAGGGTCCATATTAGGGTTGCTGGTCCCTTAGTGGGGGTAGGGAATCCCCTGCTCCCAGCCTCCACCCTTCACTACTTATCTGGCTGGCAGGAAAAAAGGAATGGTAATGGGCTTTCCAGGGCATGCTCTTGGTGAGATGCAATGAGGTCATTCCCCAGGAATGCTCCTAGGCTCCATGACCATGTTACGGGTCCAAATTGACCCAGTATGAAGCCAAGAAGCACCCCCGGGGCCTGTGCAATGATGTTACTCCTGGAAGTATGTCATTGCACTGTGCCAGGAATATGAGAGCAATTTGCACATGCACAAGTATGTCTTAGAGGGGAGTGCCAAGTCACCCCCTCCAGGTGGGAGAATAAGGGGACATGGAAACCCTAATCCATGTGAACTTTCTGCTCACAGCCAATGTAGAGAGAGGGCAGAGCAAAGCTTTGCCTTCAGAACGCAAGAACTAAATTCAGTATCCCCCTGTGTGAGGCCCCGCCCCGCCCCCAACCGCGCCCTCCTCGTGCTCCGCCGTCCCTTCCTTTGCCTCCAGGGGGAGGGGTGAGTTCCCTCTGCCTCAGACTGGGCTGGGACCGTGGCTGCTCCAGCAGCCTCTGTCTCCAGCTAGCTGTCTCCGAGAACTTCTCCTTCCCTCTCTCTGTGCCACCTCTCAGTCAGCTACTCCTCCTCGGCGTCATCGGGACCTCCCCCTTTATAGCGGCTCTCCTCCCCGCCTCTGGACCCGTCACCAATCCCTGTGCATGCCACCTCCACCCTCTGCTCTCCCTGGGTTTCCCCCCCCCTTCCCTTTGGTCACCGTGCCCGTCCATCATCCTCCCTCCTCACTTCTTCCTTGTCCCGCCAGCTGTCTCCTCTTCCCCGTTGATGGCTTGCCGGTGCTGGCCCTGCGCCAATCCCTGCCCGTGGCTCACACCGGCGAGCCCTCCCAGGAGCCGTCCAGCCAGTCAGGGGATGGCGTGGCTGGCTCTCCGTCCCGCCCCCTCGCCCCGCTGCCGGCCAGGCCCACTCCTGCGCCTCCGACCCGGACGGTGCGGGCGGCCGCCTCGGCGTTTCCTGGGCCGCCGCCCTTCCCCTCGTCGGAGCGGCTTCCCTCGGCGCGGCGGCCGTCCATGCCGGCCCGTGCGGCTCTGCTGACAGGGGCGGCGGCGCGGGTGAGCGCTTCCTTGTTTCGGCCCGGTTCGCCGTGCGCCCCGTCCATGCTCCCCGCAGGTAGGGGGTCCCCGAGGGGTGTTGGGGGGGTGGGGGGGTGCGCGGGATTGGGGAGGGGAGTTCCGTGGGTGGGGAGGGGAGCTTCGCAGGTGGGGGGGGAGCTCTGCGGGCGGCAGGGAGGCCGGCGTGCGCGCCCAGTCCGGGGCAGGAGGAGCCTTCTCCGGACACCCTGCTTTAGCCTTTTAAAGGGCTTTCCCCCACATTCCCTGTTAAGCCCTGATGTAGCTACAGCATAGCTCAGTTGGGAGAGTAGAAAGGGTCAGGGAAGTTCTGGACCACAAAGGAAGCCCCAACACAACTATCATTGAGTTTTTGCTTCTGTGCCAATATGACAAAGACAAAGGGGAGGGGTCAAGAGCAGCACATGGTAGCAGCAGCACATAGTGCAGGGATCGAGCAGCACATAGTACAGGAACAGTAGATGGTGCACAGTACAAATCCAAACCTGGGTCTATGATAACAATGTCATCACCAGACCACCGTGGTTGTCAATATTCTTGCAGAGTTTGCCCATTACTAATCCTATTAAGTAGGAAAACACGATCACTGAATTCAAGTTTGGTCCATTTTGACTAATCAGACCTTAGATGGTAGGCAACAGTGGAAAGAGACAATTGGAGTCCTTATTTTTTGCTGCATCACTACATACTAAGAGAGAGAGAAAGACCATATATCTTCCCCCTCCTTGCCTTCACTTCTCTGTGTTTGTTCAAGCATTGGAGAAATGTAAAGATAAACTGACATTGTTTTTCATGGGTGGGGGGATCACCACATATCCCTAGATTTTCACTGAGTTTCCCCTATAGGGGACATACAAGCAAATGTTGAGGGTCCTCCTCATTTTAAAATCTGAGTGTCTTGGGAAACACAGACAAGCAACATTTTTCTAAGAAGTGGGTATATAATATTTTTATGCACTAGTATGAAAAAAAGAAAAGAAATGCACAATAAAAGCTCTTGAATGAGCCAAGCCTCCCCCCCCCCCCCCACCACCAAGTC
The DNA here is from genome assembly GCF_028583425.1 of Eublepharis macularius. NCBI lineage: Eukaryota > Metazoa > Chordata > Lepidosauria > Squamata > Eublepharidae > Eublepharis > Eublepharis macularius. The sequence goes on from NC_072796.1 coordinate 23,677,911, forward strand.
CTCTTTCCATTTTTACCTCTGGATAGTGGTAGGAGATGACAATTCTTCTTGCACTTCTAGATTTAAAGGCAGCCTTGAAGTGTTGACTCGGCTTTTGCGAATGAACTAGAACAAGAGGCTGATTAGAAACAGAAATTGGGGAAAGATCCAGCTTCTACAGTTCCACCATTATTTTGCAGACACTAAACAGGAGCTGTAGGGTTCAGAGAAGTTTTTTCACATTGTTGAGAAGATAGTTTCCATACATTTAGGACACATTAAGGATTGAGATTCAACATTTCCATTGTTTCCCCTCCCCTCTCCCATTGGTTTGCATTTCAGTGCCAAAGTATTTCAGTGCTATGAAAACTGCAGGGGCTATTATCGTGCAAGAAGAATTTGTCTTAAGTATGCATAGGAATTATAGGGAAGGAAAGAATAACATACATTAACCTGCTATTGTCAATCAAATATGACATGAATATTTTAGCCAAGGAATTGCTTTGCTTTTTTGTCATGTAATACAGAAGCTTGATACCATTTTCCCTGCTGTAGAAAGAAGGCTGGCTAAGAGAGGACCTGAGTCCTGGCACTTCACTATTTCTTTTTAGGACATTTATGAGTATTGGTACCTTACTGTTTCTTTTTAGGATATCTAACATCCATGATGGATACTAAAACCAATGCCCCTTTTGGTTTTCAATCTCAGAAAGTAAATCTTTTCCTTCTGAGTCCTGTTTGCTTCACTGGAAAGGGAATCCTTCACTGAAGTGAACGTTTACCTACCCTGAGTATCTTTGTCTTATGAACCACTTGGGTTCAATCTGACATGTGACACATGGCCACTCTTTCCCCCCAGTTAGATTTACATGCTACCCAGCTACCTTGACCCCTGTATCAATGTTGGTGTATTAGAAATAGTCATATTCCATTTGGTAGCAGAGTTACCCAGATTCCGAGATCTGATGAGATAAGGCTAGCTTGGGCCATCCTGAAATTTCAAGTTTTCATCCTCAAACTTCTCCATTTGTGATCTGGACAGGTTCCTATGTAGCTCTTGTGTAGTCATACTGCTGAAAGGCACAGTTCAAAATAAAGCCATAAAGTGCATCAATATCACTGGATTCCTTTGGTGAACTCAGGAGAATACTAGGAAGAAAAACTGTATGTTTTTCCTTAAACAGTTTAGCTCACTCTGGATGCTCTAATGCCTGAGCAGGCAATAAAAAGCGGTCATTTATGTTGTTGTAACCTCCCTCCCCTTCATCCCCCCCTGTGGGTGAATCACACTATCCTTTAGATCAATAAACTCTACATGTAAGATGCCCTTTTGCAGAAAGGAAGGCAAAGTATCCACAGGGAAAAGAAAAGCCAAGAGAAAATGGATTTCACTCTAGTTCTGAAGCCTGCCTGTTCTTTCCAAATATACTTGATAGTACTTCCCTAGGTATAAAACAAGGGCTATAGTTCATGTCTAGGAGATCAGGCAAAAGCACACACCTCCAAATATTAGTTTCTATTCCCACACAATCTAGTTGGAGTTACTGTGGCCTTTGAACAAAAAGGAGGAGAACAAGAAGTGAAGGCAAGCAATGCACAATTCTTCAATGAATATTTCATGCTTAAGTTCTGGTAGCCTATGTCCGTTGATGACTAAATTCCTGAACCTCTGGCCATCCCTCCCCTCAATCTTTAGGCTCATACCCAGAGTGAACACTCACACAAGTACATTTATTCAGAATTATATTTACAGATCCCTGGTATCATTAGGGCAGTTTTCTCAAAATATGTCAAAGGATGTATCTTTATACCTCAATTCTCCAGTGTGGCACCCCTGGATACCATGGCACCTACCAGTACTTTCACTGGGTCCCCTCTGCTTTTCAAGAAGTTGGTAGGGCCACTGTAATGCAGAGCTTTTCACTGGCGGCCCCATAAAAGGTTTCCCACAGCTACAATAGCAGCCACAGCGACTGGACAATCAGGAACATTGATGGGCTTTCTGTAGTCAATGTGTTGTTCCAGTCCCCCTTCAGGCTTTCCTACTTATTAGATCACACGCTCTTTCTCCTTCCCTCCCTGCATTCTTTTCTTCCTTTCTTTTGATTCCTCTTCCATGGATTTTTTACAGGATTTTTTTTTTTAAAAAAACAGCCCCTCATAAAAATAAAAGGCTTATTAATATAGGAACCAAGAGAAGGGGTACCAGATCTCCCCGGCAACTGGCAAGAGGCGGAGGTGGCAAGTACTTACCCATGCACGCACATGAAATGCATGAGCTCACCCACGACCGCTACTAATAATGTCACTTCCAGCTATGTTTTGGGCAGATTTTTAAAGAATTGGCCCTGGTGAGATGCTGGAAGCAACGGCATCATGCTGGAAATGACATCATCAATAGATGCCATTCATAGCAGCTTGCTGCATGCTTCCTCCCCTGCAGGCCCATCCCCCTGGCCTTTCTCCTCCCACCAATCAGCTGATGATCAGCAAGCAGAGGCAGGAATCACTAGACAGCTGCCACCAGTGGGCACCCAGTAAGCCTACCAGAGAGAAATTTAAATGATATGAATGTCACCAAGAATGTTTGCCAATGACAGCAGACTCAGGTCTAAACTTGATAGACCAATAGTCTTACTCAGGGCTTTTTTTCTGGGGAAAGAGGTGGTGGAACTCAGCGGGTTGCCCTCGGAGAAAAGGGCCACAAGCTATGTGACCATTTTCAAGAGGTTCCGGAACTCCGTTCCCCCGCGTTCCAGATGAAAAAAAGCCCTGGATAGGGTTGCCTGGTCCCCTTACCCTCCCAGCAGGAGGGGGGAACGCAGCACTCATCTGTTTTCCTCTTTGAGAATCAGCCCCAAACAAAGCGTGGGAGCAGTCCTGCAACATCACTTCTGAACATGATGTCATTGCATCCGCTGAGAGCGTGCACAATGTGTGTATTCCTGGGGTGCCTGCCAGTGGCGGACGATCTCCGGGTGGCTCAAAGCCTCTTGCTGGTCACCAGTGACCAGGGGGCAATCAGGTAAACTGCCGGGAAATTGCCCGCCATTGGTGAACCTCTGAGGGCCAAGCTACACATGACGAAAGACACTTGCCTGGCAAGTGGATTGAGTGGAGGGCAAGTGAACAGGGAGAAATACACTTGCCATTCAAGTGTCATTTGTCACTTGTAGCTTGGCCCTGAGATTCCTACTTACTCAGTATAATGCTGCATCATGTGCTCATCATGGAATCAAATGAGGCAGAGGAGATGAGAGGGATAGTAGGGAGTTTGTAACCTGCCCAACTGTTGCCATGAGCTTCTCTTGAAAAATAGAGAACGAGCTTTGTTCTAGTATTAGAGTTAAGGGAGCTGGGCTGGTGCCAAAAGGGAAGTCAATATTTAGAAAAACTCATCACCCCTTATTCAGGCTTGCTATCCTCCTGGTGGTTGGACTATGCTTCCAACCAAAAAACGTGTAACACTAACACTAGCAGACCAATGACTAGCCTCCATGCGTTCAACATTGTTGCCATGTGATTCTTTTACAAACCAGGGAGACAGTGTTGCATTTGGCTCTAGCCTCTTGTGGGAGCCATTTCGGTTTGTTATTCACCAGTCCTTCTTAAAATTCCAAAGGTGCCCAAAGGTTTAAGAGAGTTGTTATACACCATAGACTGTTGCCTGGAACCCCCTCCCAGAACTTGGACATGGGCTTTACATGGACTGTGCACAACTTGACACTGAGGCCAATCCTATGCATGGAAAGGGAACTTCATGGGACTGGCAGGGCACCCCCCGTAGCCAGCACCCATGAGCAACTCTCCCTGGGACTACTCTGGAGAAGCCACTCAGCACCCAGATCAACGTGCCTGTTTGCCATGATGCCAGCCACTACTGAGATCCCTGCAGGAACTGGGACTAGTAGTGGGCCAAGAAGAAGCCACATTCCAGAAACATTTTTAAAAGGACAACTATTTTCCTGTGGGAGCCATGACAGTCCAGCGCTCTTGTCACGAACCACTTTCCAGGTGTGCCTCCTGGTATGCTGATGGCATTGTCCGGCCAAAGACAAAGATGTGAAGCAAGACACCTCTGGACTCTGTTAATCTCGTATCAAGATAATCGTTCCAACCCATTAAGCCATGGACTATCAGACATTCCAATCATTCCCCACCCGTCCTTCTTCCTTGCCCTTTTGTCCCTTCTGAGGTGTCACAAAGACAAACATTAGATTCCAAAGTGTCCACCCCGGATTTCTTATGTCCCACTAAAACAGCACATTAATTACTTTTGTTAAATTGCCTGAGAACCACTCACAAAATGTGAAATCCACCCCAGGTCTTGCCTCAGGATAGAAATTGGCTATTTAAGACCACCATTTCTGGCCACAGATCAGATGCTCAAACCCCTCGAGATCTCACTCCCACTCTGTCCCACTTCCTGTCATGAATGTCACTCCACTAGGCATTCTGATCCTCGCTGCTGAATCTCTGCTTCTTGACGGACAGGTAACATATTGCCCACCAACAATCTTTCCTGCGAATGCAACCATCTCTATACTCTTTCCACCCTTTGATTTCCTAGTTCTATATTGAATGTGTGTGTGACTTTCAGACCCTGTATACTTAAAGGTTCTTAAGTAAAAGCCGTGAATCATTTTGAAATATTAGTCTCCTCCTTTACTGTGCCCTCCGGAAACTCTGACCCTGGTATACACATGTTATGATCCCATAATATATGCCCATTGCCCATTTTATTCCCCATCTTTGAGACAATTCGGCTAACAAGACAGATTTAAACCCTTGGAAGATTCCTTGACCAGAAAAGGGGGTGAGATTTAGAGGATACATGTTTGATGCATCATTTGACTAGGGTAGCTTGATGTCCTCTTTTTCAAAGGACATTCTTTTTGGAGGGCTATCCCATGAAATGTCCAGCTTCTGCACAATAAACTGACAAACATAGGCTTTGGTTTTGCCAAAGTAGGTTTTTTTGGAAACATTTGAGTGGGAGGCCTTCACTCAAGGATAGCATTGCAACATCTCCTAGTTCAGTGGGAAAACTACTACCTCCTGCTGGTCCTTTTGCTGGCATTGAGCAGAAAAATGGTAGAAAAAATGGGAGTGGTGGTAAACATCCCCCCAATGTCATAAAGTTATTTCCTGTGCAACCATAGAGTTTGGGGCGAAAGCTAGAGTGTCACTTGTAACATGATGACATCACTTCCAGGTCATGCCAGAAGTGACATCACTGTGTTACCAGCAACAAAGTAACATTACCAGCAAGGGTCCCCCCCCCCCAAAAAAAGTGAGTCTCCTGCTGTTTCCCAGCCTCAGTGGCTTGGGGAGGCTCTCAGATCAGTCTCTAGATGCTGCACCCTCTAGGAAGACAGAAAGGCAGACCTTTTGCTTCTGCCTCCTGAAAGACAGACATGAGTAAGTAAAAACCCTTTGCAAAAAATCCTCTCAGGATGATTCTGTGGCAAAGACATTTGCTGACTCTTCTAACTTAAAGCTACCTCTGTTACTCAGATTATCTGCCGAGTCACACTGTCCTTCGCTGAGTCCATGCACATTCGGCTTGTTGTTAGTTTCAGCAAGCTGGTATATGAAATACATTTAGTAATCAAGAAGAATTGTTTTGGATTTCTCTGACTGCATATCCCAGCAAGACACAACAATTCCCTTTTCTCTGAAAATTTAGTGCAGCTGTACCACAATGCACAAGAGGAGTTAAATTGCAGCGTACATCCTTTTTTTTTTTTTTTTTGTAAAATACACTTAACAGTGCAATCCTATGCAGAGTTATTCCAGAAATAAGATGGGCTTAGAAACACATTCTAATACTCAAAAGTAAACAACACAATAATTAAGTCTGTGTCAAGTCATGCTGCTGCAGCTAAAGGCAGACTGAGATAAAAAAAAATACTTATTAGTAGAAAGACCTATGGGAAGAGACTCAGTGTATTTGTGTTTATAGTAGTGCCACTACAAATTATCATTATTGTTGTTGTTGTTGTTGTTCCAATAATAATAAAGTATTGGAAAAAAATACGTACCCTACTGAGCAGAAAGGCAGTTTTAAAAAGTCAAGAGGCACTAAAGAGCAACTGCTAATAGACAAAATGGTATTGAAAAATTCAAGAAGAAAGATGCATTTGAATATGGCATGGATTGACTACAAAAAGGCATTAGATTCACTACCACACAGTTGGATTAAAACCTGCCTGGAAATTTTTGGAATTAGTGAAAACATCAAGCTGTTCCTTACGGAAAATATGTGAAAATAGAAAATCATGTTAATGGCTTATGATGAAGAAATTGGGGAAGTTTGTATCAAAAGAGGTAAATTTTCAAGGGACTCCTTGTCACCTTTATTATTCTACATCTCATTAATCTCCTTGACAATGGTCCTAGAGAAAACAAAAATGGGTTATTATATTTCTGATCAGGCTGGGAAAATAAACCATCTCTTGTGCATGGATGATTTGAAATTGTATGCAAAGACTCCCACTGAACTTGAATCATTGCTTAATACAGTGAAAATGTACAGTGATGATATTCAAATGAAATTTGTCTAAGCCAAATGTGCAGTGCTCTCCATACAGTGGGGAAAAGTAAAAAATATTGACGGAATAAAACTTGAAAATGGTGACGTTATGAAATCATTATCAAACAATGAACATTATAAATATCTTGGAATATTAGAATTAGATAACGTCCTGCATGTGAAAGTAAAAGAACTGACTCATAAAGAACATATCAAGAGAGTATGAAAAATTCTGAAGTCAATATTAAATGGTGGTAATACAATCAAGGCCATAAATACATGGGCAATTCCAGTGATCAGATACCCAGCTGGAATAATAGACTGGAAACAAATTTAGAAAAATTGGATCAAAAAACATGAAAACTAATGAACGTGCATCACTCTTTACACCCAAAAAGTGATGTTGACAGGCTATATCTAGCATGAAAAATTGGTGGAAGAGGACTGTTACAAGTATGTAAGGTAGTGGAAGAGGAAAAGAGAGGCCTGAATGATTACATCAGTAAAAGTACAGAAAAATTACTTCGGGCTGTGAAAACAGAGAACATATTAAAAACAACTGAAACAAAGGCTGAATACAAGAAGAAACAGTTTGAGAATAGATTAAGTGGCTGGAAGAACAAACACTTCCATGGGTAAAATCTAAAAATATTGAAGGAAAAAGTGACAGCAGCCTAACTTGGGCATGGTTGAAGGTGGGTACAATCCAGAAAGAAACTGAAGGTCTGATCTTCGCAGCACAAGATCAAGCATTGCAAACAAATGTTATGAAAGCCAACATGCAGAAAATCAGTGAAAATCCAAAATGTCGACTTTACCAGGAAAAAGATGAAACTGTGTCCCACCTTATCTCTGAATGCAGCAAAATTGCACAGATGGACTACAAAGCTAGACACGACAGGGTCACAAAGCTGATTCATTGGTCATTGTGTAAAAAGTAGAACTTGCCAGTATCAAAGAATTCATGGGAACATCAGGTGGAAAAGGTGCTAGAAAATGAACAAGTCAAGATCTTGTGGGATTTCAGAATTCAACTGATTGGCACCTTGAACATAATATACCAGACGTAACAGTCATGGAAAATCAAAAAGTCTAGATAATCGACATTGCAATTCCAGGGGATGCCAGAGTTGAAGAAAAAGAACAAAGGAAAATGATTTAAATATAGAGATCTGGCAATAGAAACCACCCGAATGTGGAAGAAGAATGCAACCGTAGTCTCCATTGTCATCGGGGAATTTGGAACCATCTCAAAAAACTTTGCAATTCATATGGAAAAACCGCAGCTTTCTGACATAACACCTATAGAACTGCAAAAGAGAGTGCTACTTGGAACAGTGTACATATTACGCCAATATTTGGTTGATACTTAGGTCTCCGGTGGAAAATTGTATCAGCTTAGCAAGGCCAATCAATAATAAGATGTGACCTCTGCTTATTGTTGATTGTGTTTTGGATAATTCGAATCATCATCATCATCATCATCATCATCATCATCATCATCATCATCATCAAAACTCAAACTCAAAGGGTTTATTACGGTCACAAGACCAGCCAAGTAAAATACAGATAAAAAGAACAGTTTTTAAATACTTAAAATGGGCAAATACATAAAAGATAAAATCATATGTATGTATATATATCTAACAGTAAAAACTCACTCACTTCATTAATTCACTTCCCAGCAATTGACGTTTCCTTCGTCAAATGATACCACTTTCTGAGTGCTGTCACACAGAATTTTGCAACTACGTAAGATACAGTTCTCCGGCTATCCTCTAAAAGGTACCATCATCTATCAGTATAGTTCTCTGGCTATCATCATCATTATCTGGGGGATGCCAGAGTCAAAGAAAAAGAAGAAGAAAACAATTATTAAATATAGAGATCTGGTGGTAGAAACCACCGGACTATGGAAGAAGAATACAATAGTCCCCATTGTCATTGGGGCACTGGGAGCTATTTCAAAAAAAATGCAACTTATATGGAAAAACTGCAGCTTTTTGACATGACACCTACAGAATTGCAAAAGACAGTGTTACTTGGAACAGCGTACATATTGCACCGATATCTGGCTGATACTTAGGTCTCTGGAGGAAACGTGTATCAGCTCAGCAAGGCCAATCAATGATAACGTGATCATTATTTATTATTGATTGTGTTGTGTATAATTTGAGCAACAACAACAACAACAACGCCCTTATCTGTGCTCTAATCTTCATTGCTTTAAAGGACAAAGGGCATGATTGGATCTGTAGGTTTTAAAGGATGGGGAAGAACATAAAGGAGAGGGCAGTGCTTAAAGTTTGTTTTGGAAAAGTCTTATAGCATTTCCTTAAATTATTTTCGTTCTGACTTCATGGAGTTTCTGAAACTGCAACACAGACCATCGTTACCCATTACTGGACTACCAGATGACATTTACACTATCTGAACGTAAGATGCCCATTTGTGCTGTGTTAATATATTTATACATTCAATGACTGTTGCTGGGAGGGGTGTACTTCATTATGGAAAGGGGCCAAAGTGAAATACTAGGCTGTTTTTCAGGTCATGAGCTATCTGTGAAGATGTCAGCGCAATTAGCCGCCAGCCATCCTGCCGTGCTTTCCAAATGTCTCCTGTATAACACATCACTGTCCTGTAGCCATGTCCTGACGTGACAGTGAGCTCTACAGATGTGACCCTCGTGTGTTTTGTCTCCAAGGCCTAATTTGAATGTTCCCATCACAGTTACTTAGGGGTGAGACTTGATTAACACTACTTGGTTTTCTGCTGTAAAGAAGATGACAATTCTGCTTTGGGAAGGCAGCACTTTCCCTTCTGCAATTTATGATTAATTTTGGCACATCTAGTGCACTGGCTTTGAATTATCCTGAGAATGAATAGCACTTTCCAATGTGCTTATCCACTACTAAATTCAGAAGGGGAAAAAAATATTCTTTGCTAACACAACATTAAAATTGCTGAGTTAAAATTTAAGTAGCAAAGGCTTAAACAGAAATGTTAACACTTAGTTAATGTGTGTGTGTGTGTGTGTGTGTGTGTATAGTGCAATCCTAAGCAGTGTTATACTCTTCTAAGTCCAGTGAATGTACACCTTTCTAAGTTCATTGAAAAGGGTAATTCTGCTTAGGACTGCACTTTTCAGAGAGGGAGAAACTCTGGAAAACTATAGGTTACATAAATATAACTCTCTAGGAGCAAGTGCTGGTCCTGACGTGGATAGCCCAGGCAAGCCTGAACTTGTCTGATCTTGGAAGCTAAGGTCAGTCGCAGTTAATAATTGGATGGGAGACCTCCAAGGAAGGCCAGGGTTGTTATACAGAGGCAGGCGTTGGCAAACCAGCTCTGTTAGTCTCTTGCTATGAAAACCCCACCAGGGTTGCCATAAGTCATCTATGACTTGATGGCACTGCATTGCCACCCTAGTCGGAATAAAGAGGCAGACACCAAGTTTGGATCTAAGGGCCACTTTATTAACTATATACAGCAACCATAACACCAGAGGCAAGGGCCTAAAGCGGTACAGATCAGGCCACGGGATCCACCATGGACCTCTACCCTGACCTGTCTGGGAGAGCCCCGAAGGCCCGGGTATGACCCATCCACTGGATAGTGTGGGCCCGGGTGGCCAGGCAAATCTGGTCACCCCCCTATTGAGCTCCTAACACCTCAGCCATATAGCAGTGAGGGAAGGACTCACAAGTGGGGGTTCCCGAAGACAGACTGCCCCTGCCCCTGGCAGCCATTAAAGCAGTACCAGGACTTCGGGCAGGCCCCTCTTCCCACTAATGGGGAAGCGCCAAGGGTGCTCACCAGCCCGCACTCTATCTGAAACCCAAACCTGCCATGGCACCGCTCATAATCTCAATCCCCAACATCGGTGCAAGGTAGGTGAAAAACCCCTCTTCCTAGAGCCAAATTGGAAAGAGGGGAAAAAATCCTACCTGGCTCAGGTAACAGCAGCCGGCTAATCCTGCACCAATATAGGGTGAGGAGGGTGGGCCAAGCAACAAACAGCGACTGGGCTGGGCAAGGCAGAGCAGCCTCCTAAGGCTCTTGCTCCGCCCCGCCAACCCCGTATATGGAAGGAGGGGGGGTGCTGCCTCTCTCCTTCCAGAGTGTCAATATACGGCACCCAGCCTGAGCAGCGTTGCTGTATGCCAGGTAAGTGCCACATTCTCCACCGTGAGATGCCAACTGCAGCAAGTTATTATACATGGACAAATAATTGCAGTTTTTTAAGTTCACACTAGAAGTGGGCATGAACCGAATTCTGAACCAAAGTTCATCATGAACTGAACTTGTTTGTGGTTTGCGAACCATCAGTTCATGGGAGCTCATTTCTCATGAGCCATGATTAATTTTAGCCCGGTTTGTTTGATTCGTATTTCGGTTCATCACTGCAGACAGCCTGGAGCCAATCAATCCGTTTCCTAGGCAATGGGGGGATGGGCTCTCTGCAGACCTTCTGCTGACCCAGAAGTGACATTTTCATGAATCGAATGAATCAGTTTGCGAACCGGGGCAAGTTCATGAAAGATTGTGATTCGTTGTTTGTGAACTGTGATGAACCATGAACCGAACGAACCACCATTTTTCCAGTTCATGCCTACCTCTAGTTCACACTTTTAGCCAAATAAACCAACTGTAGACCTATAGGCTGCATGGCAGCCCAACAGAGGCTCTGCAAACAACCTGATTTTGCCATCAGCTTGGGAGTCCCAACAGAAATGGCTGTCAAGCACCAACTGAAGATGGGCAGAGGCATTACATGACACAGAGGAGATCTGTGCCTCTGTCTGTATCTCAGGATCTAAGAGTATGGTGAACCCGTTCCTTCAGAGGGAGAACAATCCCCTTCAGAACAGGCTGTATCCACAGTCATCCACTGGTTTTATTTATTATTAATCAGCAGCAGCTCAGGGCCAAGCTACACATGACGAATGACACTTGAACGGCAAGTGGATTGAGTGGACGGCAAGTGAACAGGGAGAAATACACTTGCCATTCAAGTGTCATTTGTCACTTGTAGCTTGGCCCTCAGGGCCAAGCTACACATGATGAATGACACTTGAATGGCAAGTGTATTTCTCTCTGTTCACTTGCCCTCCACTCAATCCACTTGCCGTTCAAGTGTCATTCGTCATGTGTAGCTTGGCCCTCAGTCTGTTGCGGAATTAGCTTCAGTTTATTGATTCTCACCTAGTCCATTGCCACCTGTTTCAGGACATCTCATGCCTTACCTAACACAAAAATGAGAAATGGAGATGAAACTGTACTCCAGATCCCCAGATGACCACTCCCAGCAACTTCATGCACATGGGAGAGAGAATGGGAGAGAGAATGGAAATATGCAGAACACCATATAAAAAATGCCAAAGTGTTGAGCAGTTGCTATGTAGCATCACCTTCCAGTAACAGTATGAGAGGCAGAACACAATGGAATTTAATGCAGCCAGTCCCCATCTAAGGTGAATATACCATTGTTGAAAGGCCACTGGGAGGTCCAGAGCTGCACTTTTCCTTGTGTCAGTTTACCTATCAAAAGCAGGCATGAAGCCAGATTGAAATATGTCCAGAGTGCAATATGTCATCTAGGTAAGCCTATAGCTGGACAGCCACCACCTGTATCTGATCAGGCACCTTTTACCAAAAGAGGACATTTGCCACTGACCTGTGTTTGTTTAAATTATCTGGCTCCAAAGAGATTTTTTTTAGAGGCCTTACCTCTACTCTACGGGCTATGAGATGACGTCTTGAAGAAATCAAGTCAATTGAGGTTTGCTAGGTAAATACTGCCAAGCCGCGGGAATCTTTATTAAATTTGGAGTGATGTTGTGCAACATTGTGATGTCATTTTCACTCTGTACATGGAACTAATGTCATGACACTCTAGGAATGTGTTCATTTCTATGAGATTTTTTACTATAGAGATGTATGATTCCTCCAGCATCCTGATGTCATTTCAAGGTAAAAAGCAGAAGTGATGTCACAATGTTACATGTCATTGTGCAAAGTCGCTCCCTGCCCCTACCTCTCACTCCTGCTAGAGCAAAGAGGCCCAGTAGAGCCTGAAGCCTGGGGGTAAGAGCTTTCCTGCCACAGGCTAAGCCAGTGTTCACTGCCCAAATCATCTCTGGGTATAGAAAGCAAGATTGGGAAAAGGAATTGCTGCCATCTTGGAAGTGTTGTTGCAGGTACTGCACAACACTATACATCTCTTTGTGTATACTGTAATTTATTTGCTGATGAAAAACACCCTTTCTGTAAGAATGAGACAAAAACCTTGAAAGATGTAATCAAAACCATATTACAACCACTCATCTATGCTTAAGGCCTAGCATACTCTCGCGTGCCTTCAAATTCTTGTAGGAAACTGGAAACAATTGAAATTCAGTTTTGTAATGAATAATAATAATAATAATAATAATAACAAATAATAATAATACCATTTGATTTATATACTGCTAGGTAAAGACGTGTGGACATGCCCTGACACAGGTTGGACATCTGTCAGCTTCCCTCAAGTTTTGATGGGAAATGTAGGCATCCTGGTCTTGCAGCTGTAATGGAGAGCCAAGCTGTAAAACCAGGACACCTACATTTCCCATCAAAACTTGAGGTAAACTGACAAGTGTCCAACCTGTGTAAGGCGTCACTTGTAGCTTGGCTCTGAGGCAGACCTCTTCAGGAAAGCCTTCAGAGCGAGAGTAGGGAATACTCTCCAAGGAGTCCTCTTTCCTGTGGAGACCTTTTAAAGCCCTTTCAAGCCACAACTGGACCTTGAATCATAATAGAATTCATGAATGGAATGTGCATCCAACCCTCCTCAAATATCTTTGAGAATTAATTAATTTGTTTGTATAGAAAATACCTCATTAAGGAAAGGGATACTTAATAACAAATATTCATTTTAGTTTTAGGTAAAAAATGATGAATACAGTTAACAGTGCATTGTAACTCTGTTGTTTAATAAAAGGCTGGCTTTTAAAGTATTTCCCCTGCACATTTTCAGTTAACTTGATTTTGATAGCACATTTGTTGATTTATAACTTGGAGAGGCCCGAGACCTTGTTACCTCTGTGTCATTTTTTTTCTTACATCAGATGTGTAAAAATCAGCTTTAAAATGTCAGAGAGGTATACATTTTCATTGTAACCCATAGGAACCTTTATGATCAGCTTCTGCCTTTAAATCCAAAGCCCTAGTCCGATGATGAATTCCATTTCAGTAGAGAGAAATAAGCAATTAAGTTATTTTCATTTATTTGACAAGATAGGACTTTAAAATGCAAAAAAATGCAGTCTCTGCTTTCCATTTCCTGAAAATGTTAGTAAGAAAACTGCATCTTCAAAAGCAACACTTTTTTTTTTGCCAAGTTATCTAACAAGTTGCGAACTTGGATCTATTACTGACAGAGCATAGCTGAAGATAAACTAGGTTTTCAGCAACATCATTGCAAACTTAGGTTTTCATGTATGCATGAAAACTGTTCAGAAACTTCAGCTGGTCCCAAATGTGGCAGTCCGGTTATTGTTCGGAACACGAAAGCCTCCCAGGAACCAAACCAATAATTGCCAATGCATGTATCCAGGGCTTTTTTTCTGGAAAAAGAGGTGGTGGAACTCAGTGGGTTGCCCTCGGAGACAATGGTCACATGGCTGGTGGCCCCGCCTCCTGATCTTCAGACAGAGGGGAGTTTAGATTGCCCTCCGCGCTGCTGAGTGGTGTGGAAGGCAATCTAAACTCCCCTCTGTCTGGAGATCAGGGGGCGGGGCCACCAGCCATGTGACTATTTTCAAGAGGTTCCGGAACTCCTTTCCACTGCGTTCCTGCTGAAAAAAAGCCCTGCATGTATCTCAATTGACAGTGACAGACTGTCATTGCCTGACCAACTAGGTTTTTGAGACTGGAACATGGGCACCAAATGGTGTGAATATTAATTTGTGCCCTTGAGGAAGTGTTCAGTGAAACGGGCCAATGATACGCTGGCGGAACCTGCTGGGCAGACATTCATCGAAGGCTTCTATAGGCATTGCACTTTGAATGAAAGGCAATTCCTTTTGAAAATTTCTTTTGAAGACTCTTCTGCAATGACACCAAGAAAACAGTTTACACTTAAAGCATAATGAACACTTACTTAACTGTAGTCTATATTTATTGAGGTTCCAAATGGTGGTTTAATTAATATTTTATACTTACCAGATGGTCTGGAAGACTTCTGTATTGTATCTTGATGAAAAAAATATTGCATTGCTGCTTTTTGCACGTACTTATGTTGTTGCATTATTTATTGACATATTTATGGTATTTATAGATTGAATGTGCAAAATTTGGGTGGCTCCCGTTGTTGTTCACTTTGAGCACTTTAGCACTTTAATTATATGGATGAACTGAGACATATGCATTGATAGTTGTTGGTTTGGTCCTGGGAGGCTTTCCTGTTCCTTGTAGCTAGCTTCCTTGTAGTGTCCCAGGCAAGCCCCTCCTTTGTACGCAGGTTATTGTTTGGGGCAGGATACAGAAATAGTATCATCCCTATGCCAAAAGATCTGCAGTGGCTGCCCATTTGTTTGTGGGGAAAATTAAAAGTGCTGTTTTTTTAATCTTTAAAGCCCTGAAAGGCTTGAGGCCAGGGTGCTTGATGGATGACCCATACCATCTAGCCTGACAGTTAAGATCATCTTGATTTCTCTGCTCTCACCGTCAGAGGTGAGGCAGGTGGCAGCCAGAGTCAGGGCTTTTTCAGTGGTGGCACCTCACCTTTGGAATGCCTTCCCTTAATAAGGCATGCCTGGCACCTACCTTACTTCCTTTTGGGTGTCAGGTGAAAGTGTGCCTTTTCTCCCAGGCTTCTAATGTAGGTTTTTGTCTCTTAAATGTTTTATAGTCTGCTTCTGGCCATCTACAGCATTTTAGAAAGCTCTATGTGCATTTTAAGTGGCTATGCCCCCACTCTTTTAATAGTGTTGGGTTTGTTTTATTGTATTAATTGTAAGCAGCCTCGAGCAGGTGGCATAAAAATATAATAAACAGCAGCACACTAGCCTTTTCGGTTGTTGCATTTGGAGATATCCAACACTGCATACCAGCTATGTACAGTGCCTGCAGTCTTCCCGATATGTTCAGTCACCATTTTGTTTGACCACGTCATTACACATTTTCAGCTTCAGTGCACAAGAGGCAAAACCTCAAGATTTCATGTAGTGTGTACTGAAGTAGAAAATATGCAATGGGCAAAAATGTGTTACCATTGAGACCAATGGAAATAACTATCAGATTGATTTCCTGATAAGAAGAGTTTTAAATTAATTCTGATTTAATATATTGTCAAAGGCTTTCACGGCCAGAGAACGATGGTTGTTGTGGGTTTTCTGGGCTGTACTGCCATGGTCTTGGCATTGTAGTTCCTGACATTTCACCAGCAGCTGTGACTGGCATCTTCAGAGGTGTAGCACCAAAAGACCGAGATCTCTCAGTGTCACAGTGTGGAAAAGATGTTGGCAGGTCATTTATATCTACTCAGGAGGGGTGGGGTTGAGCTGAGTCATCCGGTAAGAGTTTCCCAGGGTGTGGAATGCTAATGGAGGGAGGCTTCACTGTATCCTGAGGAGGTTCTTTTGCATATGGATTGGTGCTTGATGTACTAATCTTCTCTGCAGGGCTATTGTCGGGTATAGAGTGTTTTCCACACTGTGACACTGAGATATCTCGGTCTTTTGGTGCTACACCTCTGAAGATGCCAGCCACAGCTGCTGGCGAAACATCAGGAACTACAATGCCAAGACCACGGCTATACAGCCCAGAAAATCCACAACAACCATAAGTCTGATTTTTTTTAAAAAAATCTGATATTAAATAGTCCAAATCAACTTTGTGAAATAACAAGCAACCAGCATCCCAATCTGACTTTTAATGGGGTGGGGGTTTTGGTGCTCTAATTCAAATTTCAGCTCTTCAATACCTCCTCTCAAAGCAAAATATCATGCAAATGTGGCTATTGGGTCATAAGAAAAATGGTAATGCTGAGTAACTCCCATCTCTGCTTCTTTAAAAGTTATGTTCCTTTTCTTCTTTCTACATGGGGGAATGCTTACAAGCTGCATTCCCTCACTATGTTATCATGGTCCCAGGTGTCTCTTACCTGGGCAATAAACCCAGCACTAGAAATAAGATTACTTCTGAACCTGGACATCTATTTCTTCATATCTGAAATAATTACCTGGTTGGTAGAACAGCAACTGCAAGGCCAGCGGTCAATTCGTTATAAAACTTTTTTCTATTCTGAGTTGAATCTTCCCGCCCCCGTCCACACACACACACATTCCATTCTTCTATCCCTTTGCAATATTCACATCCAGAATCACCTAGAAGTGGGAGTTGGGATAGGACGTACTAAATCTTTAAAACAGAGAAAAAATGGCTAGCTGTTTCTATGAGAACAAGAAACCAGGTAATTGATTGCTAACATGGATTTACAAAGAATAGTTTTAGTCAGACAGATCTGTTAAAAAAATCTTCAAAGGCTGACAAAAATGGATGAGACAGAAGTGAATATGATCTATCGGGATTTTTTTTTTCCGAGGCATATGTTAAAGTGTCAAAGAGACAGCTAATCTGAAAGGTCAAAAGAATGAGACAAAATGGAGTCTTTTCACTGAAAGGTCCCCAAGGGGAGAAAACCAGCATGCTGCAGTTAACAACTGTAGATGAAACACAGAATAAAAAGACAGCACTCCAGTTATGCAAGGGAAAAATCGAGGAGCGCTTCACGAAATCTGCAAATCCCAGTTCTAAAGTCACACAAATTTTAGCACGTCCCACTGGCTCTCAGTAACCACACCTTCAACTCTGTACCTACCATGTACATATTAAAATAATTTGTTTCTTGCTTCGGGGAAGAGAAGAGGGACTGAGAGTCTCTTTACATGAGACCTCTTACATGGGGACACTCAAGGGTAGAGAGACACTATGTTATCCCGTAAATATAGTTTTAAAAAACCCAGTGTCCTGGAGATTGCTCCTCAGAGGGTTTGTTCATTTCATCTTTCTCTCCCCAAAGGGGAGGCGAAATTGACAAAGCCTTGGGGAGGCAAAGATGAAATTAACAGACCCTTTGAGGAACAATCTCTGCTGGCTCTGTCTTTTTAGACTACACTTCCTTGCGAACATTGCATCTCCCTACACGTGAGCATCACTGTGTAAGATGTCTCATGTAGAGAAACTTTCAGAAAGGAACATTGCCCCAGTGCTGGCTCACCCAATTGAGAGTCTCCCTGGGGAATCTGATATCGGGAAGATGCAGCAGGGTGGTAGTAATGCCCAGCAGGTCATCTCATGATCAGCAAAATGTCTGTCCAAGTTTACCTCCTTACTGAGACAGGAATAACTAAAGGGAGTTCAGATTGTATTCAAGCAGAAACTGTGCAGACAGTCTAGTAAATGTGTGAGATGGGGGGAAGCCTTTCTGCCATGATCCTGTTCCCTTCCCACCACACCATCTAGTTCAGTTTTGTGAAGAGGACTCTAGGAACAGCCCTTCCACCTTGGATGCCTCTTGGTGCCCACCAGTGAGCCCTGCCTTTGTTCTCAGCAGCTTCCACTGTTCTTGCCATCCCTCACTATGGTTTAACCAGTCAAAAAACTGCGCTTCATTATAACACCCCCACCCCCCCAGGAACAACATGAAGCAGGTAAAAGGAGTTCTCTTTTCATAATCAGTCTGAAGGAGATCCTGGAAGATCCCTGCTTGGCCTCTAGCGGTAACCAGCTAATCTCATGTTGAAATAGGAGGGCTGGCGGGTCAGTGTGCATTGAAAATACTTGCATGAAAAGGGTGGAGTCTGCTTATAAGGTCCTCATGCATTTGCTGGGCACCAGCTCAGCTCAGCCAATAAAGTCTCATGCTACATTTGTGGGCTATCCTACAAGTGGCACTAGACATGTTTTTTAATGTGTCCGGGACGTAATTTTACCAGAGAACTGTAGCTGAAAAAAGTTATGTCCCTAGCGTAGGGTGGCAGAGGAGGGGAAGAGCTTTCAAAGACAGTTTTCAAAGATGCATAGGATCACTGGGAGAGAGGAAGGCCATTTCCATACATTCTAAAAAAATAGTGCCCCACTCACTGAATGCTGGTGGCCTTTTCACAGGATTTCTGACGTCTCCATTTCCAAAAATGATGCAGGCAGCTTTGCTTCCATTTTTGCAGCACCATGAAAACTGCCTGCATCCATTCTGGAAATGGAGACATCAGAAATCCCATGAAAAAGCCAACAGCATTTGGTGAGTGGGGCATTCGTTTTTGCATGTGTGGAAACAGCTGAAATTTGCAATTGTTTTCTTGCAATCTCAATGGAGAGAGAAATACAGGACCTTGTCCCTAGTGCTGGGAGGCAGGGGAAGGGAAGAACTGGTAGTTAAGTTCCTCTCCCACATGGTTCTGTCTTTGAAAACTGTCTTTGAAAAGCTCTTCCCTTCCTTTGCCTCCTGTGCTAGGGTTATAATGCTGTTTTCTACTACAGTTCCCAGGTAAAATTGGGTCTCTGACACATTAAAAAAGATATAGATCCTGAGGAGTTAGCCATGTTAGTCTGTAGTAGCAAAAATAACAAAGAGTCCAGTAGCATATTTAAGCCTAACCAATTTTACTGTAGCATAAGCTTTCGAGAATCACAGTTTTGTTGCATCTGAAAAAGAGAACTGTGATTCTCAAAAGTTTATGCTACAGTAAAATTGGTTAGTCTTAAAGGTGCTACTGTGTTACCTGAAGTGGTCTTCATGCATAAATATGATTAATGGGGGAATTAGCTAGCAAGGAAGACGGCTATATGAGAGGTGGTTACTGGAATCTATCACCTTTGTATACCAGGTAGCTTCCTATAATAAGACAAGCAAGTCTAGTGCTTTAATATAAACAATAACTTTTATTAAAGAAACAGAACTTCATGCACACACACAGCAGTTACTGGGGGAAATATCCAAACACACACACACAGAGTCCTAAGAAGTAAAAGTCAGAGATTTGGAATAGAGTAAGAGGGAGTAATTATATCTACCTATCCTGGAGCAGGGGGTCCAGTCCACGTAGAGGAGGGAGAGAGAAGAGCTTCAAATGGCCAGCATCCTCGGCAAGGCAAGAGGTTTGGAGCAAACCTCAATGGAACAACACTCGAGTATCCAGAAACGCGCTCAAACGTGTTCGATTTGAATGGGGTCAGGGCTCAATCTTTATAGGCGAAATGTGCCCTGAGGTGGCAGAGAGTCCTTCTGGCAGTTAGGACAAAGACTCCAATGGCTACTTCCTGGGTTGGACAAAAGGCTTGAGTACTTTGATTAATGGCTGCCAGGGTGTGTGAATGGGAAGGCAAAACTGGCTGGTTAGCTGGAAGAATACACAGGAGCTAGGTTGATAGTTTTAGGTGGGGAGTACAATATCCCAGGAACGTCTGTACATGCTTATGAATGCCATTTGATTAGCCTCTCAATCATGGATAGGAAATTTCATCACGGAAGGAGGGAAAGGAATGTGCAAAGTGGGGGTGACCCTACGAGTCCTTTATTGCTCTGGTCATGGGCTAGGCCAGGGAGATAGCACGTCCAATCGCCGCTTAATCACCCCGCATTCCTTTGCGGCATTCCATTCATGCCATGTCTCCCGGATGGGACTCAGCAACTGCTAGAGGTCCTCTGCTGGCCAAACCGCAGCCATTTTATTCCAGAGGCCTGAACATTTCCAATAGTACCAGCAGTCATAAATATGAGGCTGCTTACAATTGGACTTTTTTCTATTAAAAACATATTTCTGGCATCACTTGTAGTTAGAGGAGATGGCTAAATGTTGTGACATGGATTCAGGTTCAAATCCCCACTCAGCCATGGATGCTTACTGAGTGACTTTGGGCCAGTCACACACTGTCTCCCTACCTCACAGGATTGTTGTGAGGATGAAATGGAGGAGACGAAAATGATGCAAGCTGCTTTGGGTCCTCCTTGGAGAGAAAGGTGGGGTAATAATGATGTTTACTAATTAATAAGCAGAGTCTTTTGTCCCCAGGCTCTTTAAAAAAGTTGCACTCAGAAAATAGGAATCAAACCTAACAAATCTGTCTAGTGCAAGAATCTCCTTGAATGTATACTGAGATCTGCGTATCATATGCATATTATACACCTGAGATGAGCTGGTCGCGGTTGGAGGTCAAGCAGGAATTTTAATGAATCTCCGTCAAATTGACTCTGAAAAGGGACCTCTTTCCTCCTTCTTCCTGTTGTTATTATGGTGTTATAAAGAGGGTCTCCTTGAATGAATACCTGAGACCTGTGTATCATATGCATATCATGTACCTGAGATCATATACCTTTCCTTACCAAGGGTTGGATGATAAACAGAAATGGAGAAAGAAGTTTCTTCAGAATGATCTAGAAAGAATCAAGAAATTCTATTAAAAACAGAAGAAAAGGAGGCCAGCAGCCTGAAAATGCATATTTATTCACCTGCCCTAGTACAGCAGCAAGAAAGTAAAAGGAGGAGTAAGGCAAAATGTAGAAATTATATTTAATTCAAAGGAATTTTTTAAAACTACAGTAAGCTGTTTAGGTATGGTTTGACGTATTGTTGGCTATATTAGTCACCTCAGTTAGGGAAAAATCAAGAACAGACAATTTTGCAAGACAATTTAAGGAGATAACCAAATGTCCTCTAAAAACTGCTGGAGGGAAAATGGTAACTATTTCACCCACACAGAAGAAGAAGTTAAGAAGTTATCTTAACTAAGAACTGGAAAGTGCAGTGAATATGAAGGCTGCTTTTACCATAGGTCAGATTAGAATCTTGATTTCTCGGGGACTGATATATACAAACATGTTCATTGATGGCTCATCACTTGAGTCACAAGTAGACATGGGCACAAACAAAAAAAAATTAATGAATCAGAGGTTCGCGGTTCGGTGCCAATGACAATCCCAAGATCGCGAACTGCAATGAACATTTTCTGTTGCCGAACCAGTTCATGGTTCGCGGTCCATTGGGCGCAGAATGGCCCCCGTGGCACTTAGAGAGCCCATATTCCCAGGGAGTCTTTTGCAGGTTCTCCTACATCCATCATCCAAGTTTGGACAAGATTGCAAAAGGGATCTTGGAGTTACACCCTCTCCAATCCAAGGCCCCCAGGAAACTCCCACAAAAATCCAAGCTGAATTATATTCTCAGTCTCTCTCCCCAAAGGCTAGCAAGTGGCAAGCAAGAGCTCTGTCCCATTCCACTGATCGCTGAAAGTGAAACCTAGCCTGGGAACCCATGGCTATTTATAAGCACAGGTCCCATCGAGCAACGCAGGAGGTCTGTGTTTGGCCATCAGAGCTTCCTATCAGGGTTTGCAGGGATGAGATTGGAGTTCCCGTGGCTACAGAACACCCCCTTCCCCCTCCCTCCCCTGGGTGTCTTCTTCCAACTTGTAACCGCTTTGCAGCTCCGTGGTTGGAAGGAAGACCTGCTGATCAAGGTACGCTGGGCTTCCATTCGGGTTTCCAGGGCGATAGAAGGAGCGCAGACAGAGTTCAGGCATTCCCTGGCTCTGTTGCCAGGGGAATTGATTGCTGGCGCCTGAGTGTCTGGCTTCCCGAACCGCAGCTGAATGCACCGATCCAGGTGTCTCCCGAACGCTGGTTTGTTGGCAGTGGACAATCACAAACCGCCGGATCGCGATCACGCAATCGCCAATTTCGTGGGTTTTTGAAGTTCGTAATGCGGTTCATGCCCATCTCTAGTCACAAGCAGCTGAATGTAAGAAACAATGCCGCCAGATTTCTGCCATCAGAAACCATGTTGTTTCAAGTAGGGTTGCCAAGCTCCAGCTGGGTCCTGGCGATCTTCTGGAATTAAAACTGAACTTCAGATAACAAAAATTAGATCCCCTGGAGAAAATGGCTCCTTTGAAGGGTGGACTGTATGGCATTATACCCTGCTGAGGTCCCTCTCCTCCACAAACCCCACCCCCTCCAGTCTGTACGCCCAAATCTCCTGAAATTTCCTCAACCAACCTTAGTTTGAAGTAAAAAGTGCCATAAAAGTTATGCTCGATCTTGGATGGCTCATTCTGAAATACATGTAGGGAATGTAGGCTCTGATGTATCTTGGGAATGATCTTGAGTCATTAAGGAGTGAAGGGAGAGAGTTTATTCAGGAACTGCAACTTTGACAGAAAAGGAAAGAAACAGAATTGATGCTACTTCAGTAAAAAGGGTCCTCCTTTTTACTGAAGTAGTTAGTATCTATTCCGGGAACTCCCAGGAAGAAACAGAAAGCAGGAAGTAGCCTAAGAATGTAAATCTGGAGACATGCTGGAAGGACAGAAGAGAGAAGGAAAGAAGGATCGCATTCTGCCATCTAACTGTCAGACCTGCTGCCCCTTGCAGGTATTCTGTCTCTTCTGCCTTCTCTGTACACAAGACATTGTATTTCCAACTGGAAAGAGCCTTAGGATTCCAGTAGGTCCTAGTCACCAAAGAAATAAAGTAAGAAACATTTCAGATGGCAGTACCAAACACATCCTGCATGGTCTTAAGGCACATGCTTTATATGCACCATAATGTGATGCTTTCAGGCCCTCAGCACATAGAGTTCATGAGAGAGAGCATTACTAGAGACAGTGGATGAGACAATAGCAAGGATAAGAGCAAGATTTGAGCCCAGTAAAACCTTAAAAACAACTAGATTTCCAGGGTACAAGCTTTCAAGAGTCAAGGTTCCTTCATCAAATAGTTAAAAAAGGTATTTTGACTGCACTGGTTATGATTTATACTGCACAATGATATCAATTTTATCATTACAAATCATGATGAACATTCAAGCATTGTGATTTTGATGACCCAACCATATATAAGGGAAGATTGCTCTACGTTCAATCCTCTCAGTAGGTCCAGTCACCATTTTGTCCAGCTTCAGCATGTGCAAATCGTAACCAAGATTTCTTAAGGATATGTGGGGATATTAGGGGGCTGTCAGGATCGGCTGGCATGCTTTATGGTGGCCAGTTGAGAGGGCAAGCTGCCTGGTGGGATCCCCTGGAAAAGTCCTTCCCTCATGCTCCACGGCCGGGGTGCTTGGAGCTTTAAGGGGGAAACCATCCGCCAGGCCGGCCAGATCCCAGCCATGCATTAATGGCTCGCATCCAGGGCAGCAGGTCCCACCCAGACAGGTCAAGGCAGGGTCCAGGAGTAGTGACCCCAGGGCTTGAACTGCACCACTGGTTAGGCCCTTGCCAGGTTTTTAGTTGTTACAGTTCATGTTGTTGCCAAAATAAAAAGTGGCCCTTTATTACCCAAGCCTTGTGTCTGCCTCTTTATTCCGACAGGGGTGGGGGTGGGGTGGGGGCAATGCTCTACGTTCCATCCTCTCAGTAGGTCCTGTCACCATTTTGTCCAGCTTCAGCATGTGCAAATCGAAACCTAGATTTCTTAAGGATATGTATTTGCCATATTGCAGGACCTAGAAAATACATGTGCTGCCTTATTTATACAAAATGGTGGGAGGATTGGGGGTTGCACACTCTCCCATTATAAGAGGTTGGGGTACCAAATTGTAGCAGCTAAACTGGGCAACAGCAGAATTTGTTTTAAAGGAAAGGGATATGTGCTTGGGCATGCATATTTGGATTATAAACCCTCTGAACTATTTATGCCAGTCATTACTCAGTGAACTAGCCAGAGATACAGATTGTTCTTACAATCACATAGAGTCTAAATTTCAGCAGAGTACAGCTTCCCAAATGGCATCCCCTTCTCTTCAAGGCATAGCCTCCAGGAGAACCATCTTTTTGTCAGTGGAAAATAACCTTTAGATGCAGTATAGTGTGTGTGTGTGTGTGTGTGTGTGTGTGAGAGAGAGAGAGAGAGAGAGAGAGAGAGAGAGAGAGAGAGAGAGAGAGAGAGAGATTACTGAAATGCTAACACAAGAAACATTTAACATTTTTTGTTCAAAATTGTACAGAGCTGACAAAAGAAAATAAGCTCTCAAGTGAATTAACATTAGCTTTTGGTCAGGTAAACTTAGCTACATCTGTCTTAAGGGCAGTTATAAGAATTACCTTGAACCTTTCCTTTGCTCAGTTTAAGTCCCTCAAACAGATAAAGTATAGGTTAAAATAATTTTATGTCCAAGTCGTTGCTCTTATTCCCACTATTTTAACACATAGCCAGCCATAGAGAACAGCATAGCTGGATCTCATTCAATATATGCTACGGCACTGAATGAGGAGAAATACTAAAGTGCATAAAATAATGTGAATCTTCAAAGGGTTATTAATTAAAGTCTTATTAATTAATGGAATTATAAAAAGGCAAGAGGGGGACTTGCAAGGACATACGGAGGGCATCTCATTTTCCCCCCTCCAGCATTATTTCCTCTTTCTCTTCCCTGAAAGCCCCCATAGTGTCTTCCATTTTCCTGCTTGCTTCTCTCCTTTCCACCCCACTAACCAACCTAACTTTATCTGCTCTCCTATCTTCAGCTTTCCCTCCTTCCCTCAGCCTGGCAGCCATTACTAGGGAAAATAATGGTGCAGTTCTGTGGTGCCAGCCACTGGGCCAGGCCCAGTTGTGTGGTGAGGAACCCACAAGGGATTAATAGAGGGTACTTCATTTTCCCCGTATCCTCTTCCCCACACTATTTCTTCTTTCTCTCCTCTTGGAAACTTCCCTCAACTTTCCCTCCTTCCCATCTACCAACCAGCCTACCTTAAATCTAGCCCCCAAATTCATCTTATATTTATTACTCATTTGGCTCATTTATGCCCCACCTTTCTCCACAACGGGGACCCGAACCAGCTTACATTATTCTCTTTCAGTTCAACTTCACAGCAGCCCTGTGAAGTAGGTTAGGCTGAGAGAGAATGATGGCCAAAGATCAATTAGCAAGTGTCATGTCAGCATGGTGATCTGAAGTTGGGTCTCTCAGATCCTAGTCTGGAACCTAACAGCTATAGGACGTTGGCTTTTGTGTGGTGGCTGCTGTTGAATAGTAGCAAACAGCTGGGCCTGGGTGAGTCATGGAAGTTGTGTGGCATCAAGTCATTTCATGGTTGAGTCCTTCCTCAAAGACTAAATCATCTTTGGAAAGTGACCTGCCCACTACACCTGTCTTTTACTGACAGAATCCAAAATGGGAATGCTTGGCAATAATGTTGTGGTTGCTTAGCAATGGTCACACAGAATATTTGTTCCTTAAAGCTGCAGGCACTACTTCTATCATTTTGGAGGGATTTACCACCCCCATCCCCAATGTGTTTTTTGGATTTCAGATTTTTCTGCAAAATTGGGGCTATCCTTAGGTTTCTAGAAATATCTGTGTTGTCTATTCAAGGCTCCCATCTCTGGGTTTAAATATTCAGAGATTTGCCCACATTGAGAATTAAATATACTGATGATGGTGTTTAGAGCACATAGGGACCAATATGGTAATCTGATTATTTTAAATATTGGAAGGCAACTAATATAATTATGTTCAAAATGAGCAGATGAATGTTACCAAACCATTATAAAGTCCTTGGGAAGTTTTTTTTTTTTTAAGCATTAAGGATAGATACCTTCATGTAGATTTTTAGTTATTAACAGTATTTTTCTATATAACTCACAGACTTTTAAACAAGACAAAGTTACATATAAAATACAGAAATTTAAATTAAAAAGAGAAAAATATAGAACCAGAACCCCCAGGTTAGATCCTCCTACAACCCCTAAAATATAAAGAAATTAACAAAAAATCAACAAAACCAAGCAATTACAAGCATCTAAAGTAAGGTAGGAAACTAGGGTTCCCATGTACATTAAAATAAGTTAAGGTGCAAGTGGACTTTCAGGGCTGGCAGTAGAGATGGGCACGAACTGCATTACGAACCTAAAAAACCCACAAAATTGGCAATTGCGCGATCGCGATCCAGTGGTTCGTTATCAGCCATGGCAAATGAACCAGCGGTCAGCAAAAGCCTGGTTCGTTGCGTTTGGCCGCGGTTTGTTAAGGCAGACACTCAGGAGCCAGCAATCAATTCCCCTGGCAACAGAGCTGGGGGAATGCCTGAGCTCTGTCTGCGCTCCTTCTGTCACCCTGGAAACCCGAATGGAAGCCCAGCTTTCCTTGATCGGCAGGTCTTCCTTCCAACCACGGAGCTGCAAAGCCGTTACAAGTTGGGAGAAGCCACCCAGGGGAGGGAGGGGGGAGGGGGTGTTCGGTAGCCATGGGCACTCCAATCTCATCCCTGCAAACCCTGATAGGCAGCTCTGATGGCCAAACACAGACCTCCTAAGTTGCTCAGTGGGACCCATACTTATAAATAGCCGTGGTTTCCCAGGCTGGGTTTCACTTTCAGTGAGCAGTGGAGTGGGACAGAGCTCTTGCTTACCACTTGCTAGCCTTTGGGGAGAGAGACTGAGAGTATAATTAAGCTTGGATTTTTGTGGGAGTTTCCTGGGGGCCTTGGATTGGAGAGGGTATAACTATCCCTTTTGCAATCTTGTCCAAACTTGGGTGATGGCTGTAGGAGAGCCTGCAAAACACTCCCCGGAAATATGGGCTCTCTCATGCCACGGGGGCCGTTCTGCACCCAACGAACCGAGAACCGTGAACTGGTTCCTCAACAGGAAATGTTTGTTGCAGTTCGCGATCTCGGGATCGTTGTTGGCACCAAACCGCGAACCGCTGGTTCATTAATTTTTTTTGGTTCGTGCCCATGTCTAGCTGGCAGTGGAGAAACACTAGGCAGGCCATTTGCTGGGGCCTTAGTATGCATAAAAAGCCCATCGCCTCAACTGCACCACTGTTCTGAGATGTTCGGTGAAATCCTAAGCAGAATTATTCCCATCTAAGTCCATCAAAATCAGTAGGCTTAGATTGGAGTAACTCTGCTTAGGAATTCACTGTTTATGAAGGACCCAAGAAGTTCCCAGGAAATATAAGCAGATTCTCAATGGACACCTGTTGTCTTATTCATCTCAGGGGGAGCACACTGAGGGTGCCCTCCCCTAGGGCCTCCTAATCCTAGCACTGTGGTTTTACTCAGTGTTTTCAGGACTGAAAACTGCTTGCAGTGGAATTGGTAGGCAGATGAGCACAGTTGCATGTTACCATTGCTTTTCTAACTCCAATCAAAACATGATTCCGCCAGGGTCTTAAACCAGAGCCCTGGTTGGCTCGGTTCTCATGTTTTATTATTTTTAGGTTTTAGTCTCATAGTCTCGCCCATGTCTACAAAGGTCTCCTAATGGTATGTGAAGTTACTGCTATTAATACAGCTGTTCAATGTGACATCACCAGGCCTCAGCTCAAGATATAATTAGGCACTTCCCAATGAGACGCAGGATAAGATGACGGGGACCTGGCAACCATAGGACAGGTACCCATGTCCCTCACTATGAAATTTCTGGCTCCAAGACTGCTGAAAGAGTTTATATTAACTCACATAATACAACGTTTTGAACACTGTCATAAGTTGTGGAGGACTTTTCTTGAAAAAAGGTTCATAACATGAGGTGATATTTGTTCCTTTGTTTCATGTATATAATTTTCCCCCCTGATAAACGGAGCTCCACTTTTCCTTCTATTTCATCTTTTTGCCAATTCTCTAGGTACTCTAGTCTCTTCTAAATTGGGGGACCAATATTTAAGGAGCACTTCAGACAAGCTAGACAATGTAAGTACTGAAGTTTCATTGTGCTGTGTAACAGTGGTCTCTCACCCCCGGGCCTAAAGATATGATTTGTCTTCATTACACTCTTCCTTTTCATTACAGTATCTATTTTCATTTCTTTGGGTATATGTTTTAATCTTATTTCTGCATAGCAGCCATGATTCTTATATCACTAGACTCAGACCTTGCATTATAAACCACTTCTAGATAGTATTTCTCCTGTACCATTTACGTATATGGGCTTCTATTACTCTCCTTTTAAGATTGAGCTCTGTTTTTATGTGGTCTGTCAACAATCAATAATAACTGTTTGTTCTTTCAGCTATAGACTCTCTACTTCCCTTTCAACCCCCTACATGTAGTAATTGAAAAACACAGCTCATATATACAATAACTTTAGTGACCTCAGATAGCTATGAAGCCGATATTTGATCTGATTTATGAGGCATTGAAAAACCAAGTTATGGGAAAATGATGCTTTTGTCTTGGATTCATAATTTATTGTCTGTGGTTTGTATTGCTTTATTATTGGATTTGTAGAAAAATCTCCCCGATCCTCGAGAGTCCCCCTTGTAGACGTTTTGACATACAAAGGGGATTGAGGCCTTCTGTTGTAATAATCTCCCTTTTCAAAAATGTACCTCACATTGTAGCCTGATAGAAGTTCTGCTGGAAGTAAAATCGAACACCTGTTACCTCAGGACTTTAACAAATTTATTTCTTACCCTTGTCTTTCCCCTATTTGACATTTATTTATTCATTTCATATTAGGGCTGCCAACTCTGGGTTGGGAAATTCCTGGAGATTTGGGGGTGGAGCCTGTGGAGGGTGGGGTTTTCAGAGAGGAGGGACCTTAACAGGGCATAATGTCCTAGTGCCCACCCTCCAAAAAAGACATTTTCACCAATGGAACTGATCTTTGTCATCTGGAGATGAATTGTAATTCTAGGAGATTTCCAGGCCCCACCATGAGGTTGGCAACCCTATTTCATATACATTGGGTAAGCTTTACACAGAATGTTAGAGTTGTTTCTCCAGATACTCTTTCTGACTAGGACTTATTACGCATTAAGTATTAGTTCATCATCAGTAAACAAAACCATGTATTTGACTTGTCATTGTTTCTTAAAATATATGGGGCATTTGCTCACTGAGGGCCAAGCTACACATGACGAATGACACTTGAACTGCAAGTGGATTGAGTGGAGGGCAAGTGAACAGGGAGAAATACACTTGCTGTTCAAGTGTCATTCGTCATGTGTAGCTTGGCCCTGAGACTGCAAGAACACTTTCCTGGGAGTAAGCCCTACTGAATAGACATGAATGAGATTCTGAGTAGACCTGCTTAGGACTGATCCATTACAGTGCCATCCTACGTTGAGTTACACTCTTCTAATGCAAGTGATGTTAAAAGAGTATAACTCTGCTTACAATTGCATTTTAGAAAATTAATTATCTGAGATCAATACTCAATAAGTCTACTCAGAATCCTGTTCAGTTCTAGTCAGTGGAGCTTACTCTCAGGAAAGTTTTCTTAGGATGACTGTCACACTGTGACAGCCCAACCTTTTTTGGCTCATCCTTTCACTTCTACATTTAATGTGTAATCCTGAGGATGTTGACTCCACACTCTAAAATAGGACTTACAAAAAAGTTTTCTTAGGATAACACTGTAAGTTGTTTTTTAAAGTGAAGCTGTTTATTCACATTTAGTTCAGGCTCCATAATTTCACAGAATAAAAAATAAAGCATGTAAGATTTTAATGCCATGTCATATATTTGTTTTCATTGCTCATTCATTTGATTCTATCTCTGTTTTTCTCAGAAAATGCTAATCATATCTATTTTTAATGATTGGGAAATATTAGTTGACAAAAGATCAACATCTTTTAAAAGTGCAAGGTAAAACATTCTGCTACAGAGCAACCTAAAGTGATATTGATATATTTGATTTCATATATCATTAATCTTTTCATGTGGTTTAAAAAAAAATCTCTTTTTTTTGTCAAAGCTAATAAGATTTATTTTAGATAGCTAGAAAAGAATAGCTGGCAAAAGATCAACATCTTTTAAAAAATGCATTTTAATTATGTAAATTTACATATCCCATTGTAAAGCATTCTGCTTCAGAGCGGTCTAAAAACTATATTCCAGATGGAATTGTTTTCTATCATAGAACAAATTGTTCCAGCTGAAAGACTATGTGCAGGGGGAAAAATATCTGCAAGCAAATTTAAACAGCTAAATGCTACAAACATTTTCAAAACATTGTATAAATGTTCAGAATCAGCTGGGATTCAATTTGTTTACTAGAATTCATTTTAGTGAGGCCCTCAAGGTTATAAAATGGAGGGTGAAGGGACAGTATTTTTTCCTCTCAGGTCACAGTTTGTCCAAGCACAAGACATCCTGTGAGTTCTTCCTGATATAGCCTTGCTACAAAAGCTTCCAAGCCAGGCCAGGAGCTTTCACTGAAAAAGATTCCACGGCTGTTTCCACACACTCTTAAGGGTACAGCCCACTCACCGAATGCTGGCCGCTTTACTCACTCACTCCACACATCTCGGATTTCAAAGCGGTAGCAGGCGGTTTTGAATTTCATTTTTTCAGAATCTTTTTGGGGGCATAGGAAAGTTTAGGAAATTGCATTCTCAGAAAAGGCACTGGAAAAACAGAAGCCAAACAGCCTGCTTCCGCTTTGAAATCGGAGACGTGTGGAGTGAAGGAGAAAAGCCTTCAGTGTCGGTGAGTGAACCATCCCTTTAAGAGCATGTGGAAATGGCCTACATGTATCTATCAGTGATTCAGTGCTAGTCAATTGGGGCATGATTGCCATCTGTCAAACATACAGTTGGTTCCAGATTATTTAAGTTACAAACCTTCGTTCTTTTGTTTCTTCTCTATTACACTCTTGATTTTTCCAGGACTGCATTGTTTCCGTGTTGTTGTGGAGTAGTACAATTTCAGCAGTGTAGGTTTTTGGACTGCTATTCCAGTTGATCCTTCTCATTCAAGGCAACTTCCTGCCTCATTACTACTACATCTGAGCAATGCCATAACAGTTGCAGCAGTTTCCTATTTAAAAAATGACACTATTAAGAATGAGTGCTGTTTCTTAGGGTATGGTTTTCAAGTTAAAAAGGTGTGTTTGCAAGGGAGAGCTTGGAATTCTATTTAAGGTTATCTGGCACTTAGGTGCAATTGTATGAGATGGCTTTTGGGAAGTGCATGTATAAACACAGCTAAACTATTCACCGTGTAAGTAATGTACAGAATAGTGCCGCTCTACTCTAAGTAGGACAGTCTGAAATGGCAGGGTGAGGCACTTAGGTGTGTTGCATTGGATGTGTTGCTTACCACCACTCTAGTAGCTATCAGCTTAATTGCACTAACAAATATTTCCAGACCAGTTAAGGACCTTAATTTTTCACCTTTCCATCTGGAAATGTTTTCACAGATGAGATGTTTGCATATGCCAAAATGGCTATTCTTGACATGCTGTTTTTCTTTTTTCTTTTTTGCTAAATATGCACGCTCCATCTTTTTAAAACAGATTTCCTTCTCTATGCCACTTCTTTTACAATCTCTTCCACTACTGGGTGAAGTCCCATCCTTCCAAAAAAAATCCCTAAATGAAAATAAGAATGCTCTAATATATGATATCCCTCTACTCACAACAAGTTTCACTGCTGGAGACCTCTCCACTCCCATTACCCATTACAGGAGTCTCTGTACATGAGACCTCTTACATGAGGATGCTCAAGTGTAGGGAAACACAATGTTCGCTGGGAAGAGTAGTCAAAAAGACAGAGCCAAAGGCTCTGTCAGTTTCACCTCTCTACACTGAGCCGGCAGAGATCGCTCCTGAGAGTGTTTGTTAATTTGACAGAGCCTTGACAGAGCCTTTGGGGAGGTGAAGATGAAATTAACAAACCTTCTCAGGGCCAAGCTACACATGACGAATGACACTTGAATGGCAAGTGTATTTCTCCCTGTTCACTTGCCCTCCACTCAATCCACTTGCCGTTCAAGTGTCATTCGTCATGTGTAGCTTGGCCCTCAGGCCCAATCTCTGCCAGGTCTGAGTAGAGAAATGAAAATGACAGAGACTTTGGCTCTGTCTGTTTGAGCTACTCTTCCTGGCTACCACTGCATCTCCCTACACTTAAATGCTGTCATGTAAGATGTCTTCTGTACAGAGACTTTCAGCTTGCTTTAAGGTTGCATTTATTCTGGAATATTTTGTCTTGTTCTGGCTTCTGAAGCTGCAGGAGTATAGTAAACTGTCCATAATTATTTACTTAACCCACCCACCCCCCGCCAAATGCTTAAGATTAAATCTTACAATGAATCTGGGTGTACTTATAGGATAGCTGTCATTTGAAGAAAGTCAGCAATATTTTTGAGTTAGATGGTTGGTTTGTTGGCATTTTGTGTCTGTGTACATTTACAGTCAACACATCTCCCTTCTAGCCATTGAAAAAGTCACACTACTTATGTTTCATATGAGAAGCCAGTAGCAGCTCTGTGGGGTGGTTTGAGGATTTGAAAACAGTAGGGGGAGGGGAATTAAAGCCACTTCTCCCTGTGTTCTGTGGTTGCAAAGCGTCAGTGTCCATCAGTACTGCTAGATCATTTGTTTGCTTGATAATCCTGAATGAAGCAACCCATATTCTTCAGAAACTCAGTTTACTTATCGAGGCTACTTATTATATTCACAGTGAAGCACATCACTTAACATTGGAACATGTCAGATGGATTTGTTTAACTGTATGAGTATACAGAGGTATAGAATTTCAATGATATAATACATACAATTTTGACAATCCAAACAGTCAATTCACATTTCAAACAAACATACACACATCCAAATATGAAGGCTCTTTGTGGTACAACAAAGTTCAAAATATTGTATATCCCCTTTATAATAGTTTAGATCATTATCTCTCAAATATGTTTAACCAGTGACCTTCTCCTAATTGACTTATAGGTGTCTCTGATATCCCCTAAGGAGAATGGTCAAGTTGTGCTTGAAAAATCTTCTAATTCTATGGTGGAGACTCAAGGACTACCAGGGAAGAGAGCATAATTGAAACTCCTGAACAAACCTCTAACACTGGGCCTGGTAATAATAATGATCTAGGTAGAGATTTTCTATATGATCATGAAGAGGTGAGTGAACTGGAAGATAAGTGTATCTGAGCTGAAAAGATGAACTCTGAAAATCATTGGCCAGCTTCTGGAATTCCTAATAACACTGTTATAATGGCTGATTCCTTATTCCCAATGACAGTCCATTAATGAATAGTGACACACAACAATCTTCTGTTGTCCACCTCATCTGTTCACTTCAGCTTGAAGAGGAGAGCTCCACATTTCCTACTGATGTTCTAGAGGACAAATTCAATACACTTTATCAATTGTTTGAGGTGGATTTTTTGTTCCGCATACAAAAAAATCCGTTCCAAGTGATCTATAAAGAGGATTGGAAGTGCATTATCCAATGTGTGTGGAATCACTCTGGGTCAAGCAGGAGATATTGCAGCTATATGAAAAGCTTCATCATTTTGAAGGATAGCGGGAGCAAATGATTGCAGTGAACAAAAAGTATGGGATCCCTCTAGAAGGAGAGAGACACAGATTACTAAATCAGGTTAAAGAACACAATCAAGAAATAGCAAGCATGTAGAGACAGCTGACAGATATAAAAGATCAACCATCTTAACGAAGGAATGCGGTAGCTTGACATGGATCTATAGGAGCATTAAGGGGAGAAAAAATTGAAATACAGAGTTGAAGAAGAGGAAGGATCACTTTCTTGAATCTTTTGAAGACACAGGAAGGCACAGATAGAGGCCACTGTTAGAGCACTTCAGTAAGAATGTAAATTGTATGAAGCAAATATATTCTTTAACAAAAGCAACCCTGTACCCAGAACTTTGAAAAAATAGCATTTCCACTATTTATTTATTTAGAATATTTATATCCTGCCTTCCCACAAGGCGCAAGGCACTACCTTAAAAATAAGTAATATATGAATAATTTCAAACGATCACTTAAAATGTTTCAAAAGTATGCAGAATTACTAGGCAAATGATTCTGAACTGCACTTTCTAATATGCTAGCAGAATGATTTTGTACCTAAAATATGGAGTATCAATAGCCCTTTTCTAATATTCAGTTTTGGCGCACTGACCACATGCAACAGGAGTGCACGTTACCTATGATCCTCCCAAGATGTGTAGTTCCTGTTTTGCATGAACAAGGGTGATACTTGCAAATACAGCTTTCATATGCATAAATGCGTACCCTTAAAAATCTGAAGTTCCACTTTCACGTACTGAAGTGGAAACCATTCACATTGCTCTATTGAAACAAAATGGAAGCTGCATGTATCTGGAGGATTGTGCTCCCATTACACATGGCTGGTGTGCCAAAATCGAATCTCTGAATAGGTCTACTAATTAGCCTGCCTATTGATGATTACATTGGTGCAATGGATCCTATAGCATCGGCTACAGATCATTCGCTTGGAGGTAAGTCCCCAAATGCATTCATCTTTAGGAAAGTCACAGAGGAGGAATCATTCTCCCATGAGGAAATCCATAGCAGAATCCATGCAGCAGCTGCTACTGTGGCTCAGAAAACTTGCCCTGCAGCTGCTCTTCAGTCACCAGAAGCTAAGTACATCACACCCCTGTGTTCAGATTGCTGACAAGTGTGTTCACACTTAGCCTGCCCTCAGCGACTAAGGGCAGAAAACCAATGTCCCACTGGGACTAAAGCCAGAAGAAAGGGTTGCTGGGGCCACTCGGAAATATATTGAATCTCTGCTCCGTTGTTCACGATGCTAAATATATAGCTCCATGAAAATCCAGCGAGTTCAGCTGAAAGGAGATTATACTTTTGTTAAATTTCTGGGATAAACCCGTTCCAATGCTGAAAAGCATGGTCCTCCTCGATATTTGTCTCCCTCAGAAGAGTTCTTGATATTTCGGAAGGGTCAGGGCAGAAGGTGGTGAAATGGTTGGTAGGACATTAACTATGAATATGTTCATCTGAAGGGAGCCAAACACATTGTGAAATTCCATGCCCGTCTAAACTAGTGTTGTTAAGAGGAATTCTCTTAATTCCTCTTCACCCAATTTCTCCATTTCATCTTTTCCCAATTGCAACAATTCATCTATTTTTCTCTTTTTAGGAATTTGACTCAGTTTCAAATCAATTCCTCTTTTGTAAAGAAGAAGATTTGATTAGATCTCAAAGTAATCATGTATTTTAATCACTACACTGCACTGTCTCTGATAGCTCAGGGAAATTCTTAACCCCTCTCCCCACTCCCTGGTTATGTAAAAGGTGGAATATTTTCTACCCTCTTAACTGCTACTTCCCCTGCCCCCAGCAGCGTATATTGATCTGTTCTCCATGTTATCCTCATAACAATTCTCTGAGGCTGGCTAGGCCAGGAAGCTTCCACGGCAGAGGTGGGAATCAACCCAGTTTGACATCCTAACCACTACACGGCACTGTCTTCATTTTTATCCTCACCTGTGAGGTAGGTGAAGTAAATGGGCTGAAGGGCACACTGACTACCATTTTGTGGTATAAACAGAGACTATATCACATTTTAACCCCACCCCCACTCAAACCTCCAAAATAAATCAGTGAGAAATCAAAGACCAATTTTTTTTTGAAAGAGGAAAAGAGAATAAGAGGAACCAAATACTATATCTGAAAAAGAAATTCCACCCTCCCATAACAGCGCTAGAACAGATCTACCCAACGATCAGGCAAAAATGTGCTTAGGATCACACTGAATGACATGTTGTACCTAAAAACACACATCACATACTCATTAGGAGCAGACTCCAATTTCACAGATTTTAATTAAAAACCTTGTTCTGCCCCAAGCACCTGTGTAGGTAGTTGAAAAATATGTTCGTGTACAGGAGACTGTTCTGTGTCATTTATTCAGGAAATATCCTCTGTTTTTGCTTTTAGTTATGTAAACCTAAGATAATAAAATGTGTATTTTGGGAAAAACACAAACTGATTTTCAAGGCATTTGGGGAATATCAGTAGGCAAATTTAATTAAAGCAGCCTGCTTGACTCACACCTTGGAGAGCTGTGAATACTTTCTCTGTGGCATCTCGGGCGCATTCAAATGACAAAGGAAGGGGAAAGTAGAAAAGAAGTATCAGAGCACAAGCAGGACTCAGGTTTTGATGGGCTGCACCGTTTCAGACAGGTAGTGGGAGGTGGTTTGAACACTCCTTGGTATAAAAACTCCCTTCTAAAATATAAAGCTATTTACTTGAAGGGAAAGTCTAGCTTCCTCCTGAACAGTTAGCATTACACACACACACACGGATTTCCC
The DNA here is from genome assembly GCF_028583425.1 of Eublepharis macularius. Lineage (NCBI taxonomy): Eukaryota > Metazoa > Chordata > Lepidosauria > Squamata > Eublepharidae > Eublepharis > Eublepharis macularius. Next base: position 23,714,484 of record NC_072796.1, read on the forward strand.
CCCCAAATATGGGGTGTATTCAAACAATCAGTCCTCCCCTTGATGTCCAGCTATAGCTTATTTTTTTTACTTTTTTATTATACAAAAATATACAAAAATCATAAAAGGTATAAAAATGACAAGTATTACCCAAACAACCCAGCCAAAGACCTCATATCAGTCATTTAAACTACCTTACAACAAATGACAATAAAAAAACAGTTACAATAAACAATAAAATAAAATTGCAAGAAAAACTGGAGAGACCAGCAAAATGTCAATAAAAAACCTACCGCTCCCTCCTTCCCCTCCCATCTCTTCCTAGAAAAAAATCAAACCGCAGAAGTTAGGATTTCCTGGAAGTATCTCCTGTTTATTCAAGAAAGAGAAGATAGGGGATCATAATGCTACAAACCTCCATTGGTAAACTCCTGAATAGGGTATGGAGGTTTGTTGAGATATTTTTCCCAGAATAAAATGTCCCCACAACTTTTGTCCCCGTTCCTGAATAGTTGGGATCTTTGTGTCTTTCCAACGAGTCGCCAAAGTGAGTCTCGCCACTGCCAGCAATCACACCACTTATTCCTTTTTATCTTCCTCTTTATGGGTTGTTGGGTGTCAAGGCTCTAGAAGGAATACTTCCCGTTGAAATGGTAAGTCTATTCCTGAAATAGCTTAAATCTGATAAGCAATTTGTTTCCAATAATGTTTGACTTTCGAACACCAATAGCTTAAACTCTCTGGCTTAGATCCACTGGATTTTTTCCACAGGTAGAATGATTTGGGACATTTTAGGCTGCAGCAGGAGGGGAAAAGTGAGAAACTTGTTATGTATTGGGCTAGCTTCAGGTAAAGCTAAGCTCCTCAGGTTTGAAATCCTATTGGGTAGTAAATTAGCAGCAGCCAATTGATTCTCTGGGATGCGGGCCAATTGCTGTTTGGTAAACAAGTTGTGTTGTATTCAGGCCATGCAAATGAAGGATCCTAGTTTCATGTGTTCCTATTGGTGGGTCACTGAAAAGGGGCATAGCTTGGTTGTATACAGGGTTTTTTTCTGGGAAAAGAGGTGGTGGAACTCTCAAGAGGAAAATGAGGAAGAAACACATGGGATTCTTTGAAATCATATTATTTTCAAGCACTATTGCTGAGTATTTTCAAGAGCTGCCGGAACTCCGTTCCCCCGCGTTCCCACTAAAAAAGCCCGGGTTGTATATATCTGGCTCTTTTGGGAGCATCCTTGTGAATTGTATTTGCAATAAAGGTGTTCTCATGAGCTGAAATCACTGCCTGGCTGAAATCACTATGGGCGGAAATCACAAACTTAATAAAACTTGTGCTCTGTGGAAGGATATTCTCCTGCTCTCAGAAAAATGCCCACGGATTTCATCCTTTGTTTCTGCTGACTCCTTTACAAATACCTTCAAGCTGATTACACTATCCATTTACCTCATGAAAAGCAGTCATATTCTGACAATTTAGAATTCTGAAGGCTCTCTCTTTACAAAGGAAATTGTATGGTAGCCTTTTATCTCTATCCCCCTCACAGATGTCCCAGGTGAAGTCTACACATTACCAAGTCCTTGTGTTTGTTGTTTGACAGCAGTCAAAATGGAAGTGTCTAATATCACAACCATGGCAGAGGAAGACTGAATAAAATATCATCCCTCAATGGGGTGATGACTTAGTATAAAACAGCTTTAAATGTTTCCTGATAAACGTCCCCATGCTTACCAAAACACTTTTGGCTTTCTTTGAAATTCTACCAACTAGACCCACACATGGAGCAGAATGAGATGATAGCAGAGAGTGCCATCAGGTCATAGCTGACTTATGGCAACCCCTGATGCGGCTTTCATGGCAAGAAACTAACAGCAGTGGTTTGCATTGCCTGCCTCTGCAACTTTGGTCTTTGCTGGAGGTCTCCCATCTCATTACTAACCAAGGCTAACCCTGTACAGCTTCCAAGATCTGGTGAGATTGTGCTTGCCTGGGCTATCCAGGTCAGGGTGAAAACAATGAAGAGAGTACTGATTCTGAGGAGGTAGCATGGATATTATCAACACAGCTTTCGTAAGGAGAATCATATATTTGAAAGCTTGCTTATGTAAAAGTATGTCATTTTGCAAGTAGGAGAATAGCCTGGGAGAGAGATAACTGGATCAGAAGTGGCGATAATACCAAATCTTGACAAAGGGGAAGCTTAGAATATGTATTTATGGTGCTTTTTTAGTAAAAAAAAAATGCTAGTACTCATAAATAAGGTTTTGCTGGTTTCTATCAATTCACTCCTTCCTCTGCAGATCTCCTCCAGGCTGTTCCTGAGGGCCCACTCTCTCTTGCTGAGAGGAGCAGGCTGGTATCCAGAAGTTGTGTAGCAACCCGAGATGCAGCCACTGGGTTGCAGCTGACTATTTTCTGGAACCACTGTGAGAGTCTGTGGCCCAGAACTAGACATGGGCAACAACAGCATTACAAACGGAAAAAACCCCACGAACAACCCGTTCGTCTGTTCGCAAACAAACTGTTTGTGAGGCTCCATTCTAAACGAACAAGTGGTCATTGCAAGCTTTGTTCATTGCCTTCATCAGCCGTTCGTAAGCCAGGCAGTCTGGGGCCTTTCAATCAATTCCCCTGGCAAAGGCAGGGACCGAACTCTGAACTCCTTCTGGTTTTCCCTCTGGCTTTAACCCTTCAAAGTACTTCCTGCAGAGAGTCCCATTTTTGCCACTGTGAAGAGAAAATGACAACAAAGGGGGAGACCCATGGATCATGCCTGTCCCGGAGTGCAATCTCTCTGAAACTGTCTTTGGAGGACAGGGAGGACTATGTCCCCTGCAAATTTGGTGGGTATTGGACATTGAGAAGGTCCGTTTGTGGGGTGCTTAAAGGGCCCTGCCCCTTGCACGTGTCAGGAAAGGGCCCTTTAAACTATCCGCTGGTTTAAAGGGATCTTTCAGGAGCCATGAACAATGTACAACGAATAGGGTCATGTTCGTTACTGTTCATTGTTCGTTGATGGCAACGAACAACGAACAGCTTGTGTGTTTGTTTTTTCCGTTTGTGCCCATGTCTACCCAGAACCAGCAGTATCCTCCAACTCTTGCCTTCCCTGTTTAATTGCCAGCCACATAGTAACAAAACCCTGACAGAAATTTAAAAATTTGCACAAGCTCCACAAGCAACAGCCACATTTCAATATGGCTTTATATTTTTCCAATTTAAAATATGCTAAAGTACTGTCATAAAGATGAGAGTATATATTGCAGGCTATCTATGCATCCCTATACCAATATATGCCTACATATTTGGTATTTTACTAGGTAGTTCAGGTAATAAATGATATGCTTTCATGTAATAATGGAGTTCCTAAAGTTTGTCATCCCTGATACAAACAATAATTATGTCTGAAAAGCTTTTTATTGCTGCCTAATTGTCCGTTGATTTATTATCACAACATACTGCATGGTAGGGGGAGGGAAATGCGCCAGTGGAAATTTGATTTCAGGTAACATTATTCAAAACACTAAGCTTGTAAATAAGTGTGGATAAAAATATAATTAAGCAAAGAACTTTTAAAAATAAAATCTAAAGCATTCACAGAATATTTTCCAGCCATTTTAACTACCTGCTATGGGCAAACTGTGCAACAGGCCTCAGGCATGGTGGGATTGGATCAAACCAGCTGTTCTCCAGGTGAAAAGGGGAGGGGGGTTGAGGATCATGGGATCTGTAGGAACAAAGCCAGGTGGGATGGGGGCTGTAGGAAAGAAGGGAATTAGGTGAGATGGCATGAAAGAGTTGGCTGGACCCAATCTAGGATTGTGTCTCTGGGATGGGAAATTCCTGGAGATTTTGGGGAGTGGAACCTGGAGAGGACAGGCTTTGGGAAGGGGAGGAATCTCAGCACAGTATAATATTACAGGCTCCACCCTCCAAAGCAACTCTTTTCTCCAGTGGAACTTAATTATGTAGTCTTAAGATCAGTTGCAATTTTGGGAGGTCACCAGGCCCCGCCTGGTGGTTGGCAACCACATCCAATATAATGTGCACTGCTGTAATGTCAAGACCGTACATGGGCCATGGGAGCACACCACCTGGCCCCAGTAGGGTTGCCAGGTCCCCTTACCCTCACAGTGGGTTTGGAGGGGGGGGGAGACCTGGAACTTACCTTGGGGAAAATTCTCATCCATGCATGAAGCATGTGCGTGCTTCCAGCGTATGCGATGATGTCACTTCTGAAAATGATATCAGAATGCCTGGCAGTAGGCATTCTCTAACCCTTCACCAGGACCAATTTGGTCTCCTATGAAGTGCAGGAGCATGCCTACCTATGACATCACTTAAGGAAGTAATATTCCTGTGGCTGATGGAAGCGTGCCCACTACATGCTGTCCCAGGAAGTTTTTTGACTCCTGGGACCATTCTCCTGGTCTCCTTCTCCCCCCCCCACCTGCTGGCCAGGTGAGTAGCAATGGAGGGCAGAAACTGGGAGCAGGGGATCCCCTGCTCCTCCAGGGGACCTGGAAGGCCTACATCCTACCAGGATTCTCTGTCTAGAATACACACCATTTGGTCACTGAAATATGATGTTCTGATGGTCTTAATAATGTTGAGCCTTTTTAGAAAGTGGGTATCACGAAATGGGATTAATAATGCAGGCAAACGCCCATTAGGCTTCATCTTGGCTTTCTCTTCTTCAAGATTCTGTACAAGTAGTTCCTTCTGAAGAAGTCAGACATCACGTCTTTTCCTATATGGACTTATAGAGAAGGAAGAAACAATAACAATGTATTTATGGACTAGAAAAGTATTACTTACCGTACAATTTATTTCTAGCATTTGACTATTTATGTATAAGAACTAATATTTATTGCATTAAGCTGTTCAAACTTACAATATTATGTATGGTGTGTCTATTAGAAATTGGTGTTCAATGTTAAGCTACTTTTTGAACTCTTCCTAGAAATCTTACTGTTATATATTGTATACATAAAATTGTATTTATTATATTCATTGTTTACATAATAGAGCACATCTAGCACTTTAAAAAAAATGTAGATTGACACTTCTAAATTGTGACTAATTTTTTTAATAATTGTTACCCTCCTGAGGGCAGTGACCTTCCTTCCTTTGCAGGTCTATACCCCAGGCAAGTGATATCAGGAACATACACCATACATTGACTATCTAATTCTGCCACTGTCTAATTCTGCCTGGCGTGGCAACCAGCAGGAGACCAAGGGGGCATAGACATGGGAGAGGTATTTGTTGGCAATGGCATTCTTCTCTAGGAATCACTAGGAACTGGGCTTTTTCCTGGAAATGACATCGTACCATTGTCTGACACCCATTTTTAATTTATATATATATTTATATATATACATACACATGTTCCTAATTCTCTTCCTTTCCTACTAAAGACATTACTTTAAGTTCAGATATTTCAAATGCACCCAAATTGAGCTTGCTTTATAGGGCTATTATGAAGATGAATTATATCATCATAAAGAATGTTGACATGGCTCTTATGAACAAGTTCTAACCATGGAATCCTAAGCAGAGTTACTCCAGTCTACGCCCATTGAAATCAATGGGCTTAGACTAGAGTAATTCTGCTTAGGATTTCACAGTAAGTGTATTGGTGTAAAGTATTTTACTCTTGTACTAGCCATTTGCAATGCTCATTGAAAACTACTGATCTTGTGCAAAAGAAAATGCTAGTTAAAGAGGGCTCAGAGACTATCTAGCATGGATGGAACTTGTTCATATGATCCAAGCTCCTGTGTACTAAAAGGTGTTAAAGAGAGGCTGAGTAACAGTTCAAAATGTTGTGAAAAGATCAATGGCATAGTTTGTAATACTGTTTAATGCTCAGTTAAGCCAAAATGAGCTTCTATATGTAGTGAGTAAACTTTTAATAACATAATAATAATATTAGATTTGTATGCTGCCACACTCAGAGCGGTTTACAAAGTATTTTACTTTGTAATCATCCGGTGAGCTGGGCAGGGCTGAAAGAGTTCTGGAGAGGTCACCCAGCTGGCTTCAAGTGGAGAAGTCAGGACTCACACTCAGGTCTCTGGATTAGAGGACACTCTTAACCACTATACCAAGCTGGCTCTAAGAAGATGTGCGAATCCAAGGGCAGAATGAAGATCTTTAGTTTTTAGGTGGTATATTATATAGTTTTATTAATTTTTTTTAATTTAAGTGGTTTAAATGAATTATGGGACATAATGCTGATCGATACACCAAACAACATTTTCTACTAGTAATAATAAAAAGCACAATGTGCTCACATCCCATTTAAAAATATATATGCTTTTCACTCTCCCAAGCACCCATTTTTCTTTATGCACATGGGCAGTGCAATCCTAAGGGGTGCAGGGAAAGTGAATAGGAACTGAACTAAGGCTTGTGACATTGGAACTGGCTCCTACGTGCGCGTAAATGGTCTTCCATTGGCTGTGGCACGAGGCGCAGCACCGCTGGCGGGCTGGCGCCGCTACAAGCAAGAGGCGGCCAGGCGGAGGCAGAGAATCGGCATAGAGCCCCATGTCAGCGCAGGAGGAGGTGGGGAGGAGGGCAGGGCCAGAGTTAGTCTGCTCCCTAAGCCCTTCCAGCAGCAAGAATGCCCACAGCGGCTTAAAAGAGCTATGCCACGAAAGAACAAGGCGTAGCCCATAGGTGCCCATGGAACAGTGAAAAACTCGGGCCCCTCTCCGAGCACCCAGCCCCGCCCCCGTGGCCAAAAGGAGCATAGGATGGGAACTATCAAGGGGACCAATAGCATGCACTCCCAGTGTGTATGAGCCCTCCTCCCCACACCCAATCACCCGCGAATGTACCCTATAAAACATCCGGCCAGTGCTGCCCCCGCTCTTCAGGTAGGTGAGCACATGGCAGGAAGCTCTGCCCATTTGCTGTGTGCCGTGGGCATTCTGAACACGAGGTGGGAGAGAGGGTGCCTACAGTGGCTGGCACTGGGTGCACTTTGGGGACTTTGCGAGAAAAGCGGGAGGACTGTGCACTCATGGAAGGGAAGAAGGGCAAAGTCCAGTATGTCTGGCTAACTAACAACAGGCACTCCTGTTTCCTTGCAGGTGTCCTGACTCTGAAGTGCCAGCTCATTATGGAGCAAGGGAGCACTGACAGGTAAGGAGGAAATGGGGCGATGGCTAACCCGTCTCTCTGATTAGCGCTAACTGCCCCATCACCTGAATTCACCTGACCACTAGCCTCTTCAGGTGAGGCCCAGCAGGGGGGAGGGGGCGATTATGGCAACACCTGCCTGCCCCAGAGGCAGTTGCCCAGAAAACTACCCTTGACCAGGTGTTTGTAACTACCTGCCTGTTTCCTCCCTTAAAGGTAAAAGCACCCCAAGGCAGAGTGCATCCTCACCAGATGGTCTTGCATCAGCTGGTCACTGCTGCTGCTGCTCTCTACTATGTGCACCTTCTCAGATGTTGGAGTGTGGGCTTTGCCTCGGCTGTGGACCGAGGCAAAGCCCACATGTGTGTCTTTCTCTCGCAGGCACGTCGTGATCCATCTGGGAAATGACCGACCAAGCATGTCTGCTTCCTCCCTCCCCCCACCCCGTAATCCTCTGTGAGCAACATTCGGATCCAGCCCAGAAAGCAATATCTCACAGCAGTCCACATCTCAGCCTCACCCCTGGGAGCGCAGAAGGAAGGCTGCGCAAACTGTCTTGGCTCCCTTTCCAGCCTAGGAACAATGGCACTTTTTCCAGTTTAATAAAACAAGTTGAAAAACAACTAACTTCTGTGTTTGCATGTCTGACTGACATTGTCAGTAGCCTCTCCCTAAACACCATCACACATTTCCACCCGCACAACACCACAAATATATCAAGCAGCACCCCATTCAGCCTCCCCACCTCCTTCCTCCCCCCAATGTAACTTCAGGCAGAGGGGTGGGAATTGAACTGTGGCCCATGAATGTCTGAGGGGAGGGGGGAGGCACTGAGGACTTTCATTCTCTGGTAGGCTGAGCGGCTGGCATCAGATAAGCCAGGAAGACAGGGTGCAGGTGGTAAGCTGCTGCCAGGGGGTGGGGGTTGTGTTTCCAGAAGCAGGGATGGGCTCGGCATGGGGAGGGTCTCTTAGTTCACTCTGGGCGGGGGGCATCACCCCAGTACTAGGACATGGCTGTCAAGGTCCAGCCCCTGCTCTTGCTTTGTAGAGATGCAGTGATGAGTCCATGTTGCATGGCAGCAAGTCTGAGCGCACTTTTCATTCCCCTCATTTCCAAACAGCCTCCTGGCCTCCCACATGGTTCCCAATGGGCATTCCTGTCACTCATTGCCAGCCCCACCTCCCCCCCCACCTGCTTCTCCGGAACCTGGGGACTAATTAGGGTTGCCGGTCTCTGGGTGGTAGCTGGAAAACTTTTTTCCTTGGGGGGGTAGTGGAAGCAGCTATGTGCAGGTACACCGAGCGCCTCATCAGAAATGGGGGCTGGACGGGCGAGGGGGGTGTTAGATCTAGACTTGCACTGTCACCTTTGCCCCCCTCCCTGGCAGGGATGCCTGCCCTCTGACAGGGGCCTATTGGAGGAGACAGCGGCGGCAGTGGCGGTGGGGATCATGGCCTCCCCATTGGCTGCACCGCTGCTGTTCTCTCACCTGGATGTGAGGGGAGGGGTGTGGCCATTGGCTGGTGTGCGCGGGGTTGTCAGGGGAATGGTGGGCGGGACCTCCCAGGGGCTGCTGCATTTCGCCTTGCCATGCTTGGGCACTGGCAGGACTATCCTGCAAAAGTTAATAGGGTGCCATCCAGTGCCGCCCCATTTACACCGGTGCATGAGCGACGGCGCTGCCTGGGGTGTTAGGATTGCACTGTTTATGTATCTTCACAGTTAGGCTAAATGCACAAATGGATTTTGCCAATTACTATGTATTGGGTGGAACCAGCTTTTCTACTGGTAAAAAGAAAAAGTGGGGATCTCCTTTGACCACCCACAAATGTGGTTTGGAGCTCATGGGACATATATTGACAAAATTCATGTAGAATGGGGATTGCAATAAGGCAATAAGCCCAAGTAATCAATGCTGGCTGCCTTGGTGTTTGCTCACCACGTTATTTCGGCCTGACCTTTAAATCTAACTCTATGGCCCAGTATTTCTCTAATCTGGTACTTCCTTCTCAACGTAGAGCTTTTATGTTAGTCAGGCTTTCCCTCAGCTGTCCTAATTGGTGGACATAAAGGTATCCCTTATAATGAAAGAATTTGCTTTTGTTCTTATAATGAACGTGGTTTGGTCCAGCATATTCTTCTTTGTTGTCCTCATTATTCTTCTATGCTCTGTCACTTGATCAGTCCTTTCCTGATTGCTTCAAAATCCACGATTGATAATGAAATGTTTCTTTTGCTATCCCCCGAAATTACTACCTCTGTTGCTGAATTTCTTTCATATGTATGCAAGGCTAGGGCAGAAGCTTTTAAAATTTAGATTTTACTGTATATCGTTTTTCATATTGTACTGCCTATATTACTGTGGTTCTTGGCCGGTTTTGATTTTTTGTATTACCCTTGGGTATTAATCTTGTACTTATCTTGTCTCATTTTTTCTTCTTTTGTATGCCAATAAAACGTTATGATGATGATTGCAATAAGGAGAGGAATTGAGTAAGGGCCAAGCTACACATGACGAATGACACTTGAACGGCAAGTGGATTGAGTGGAGGGCAAGTGAACAGGGAGAAATACACTTGCTGTTCAAGTGTCATTCGTCATGTGTAGCTTGGCCCTAAGACTACATGAAAAAGATGGCTGATTAACCCAAAGTGGTCATGTGTCAAGGAGCTACTGTGACTAGCTGTAGCTCCTTGACACATGACCACTTTGGGTTAGTCAGCCATCATTCTACAACATATGCTCACTGGAAATGTATGTCTCTCTTTCAGAATTTATAACTGCTTGTTAAATACCTGTAAATCCCTGGTTCCCATGAAAATCTGAATTGGCCATTTTATATATAACATACATGAGTGGAATTGCTTTTTTCTGAAATTAACCTTTTTAGATATATCCACTGAGATCTCTTATTATTTTTTCCTTTCTTTCAAAACAGGAATTTCTCTTCAACATTCTCTATTACATCACACAGTGGTGGTCTATGCACCCTTTTGTAACTTCAGCCTTTGCAGTTTTTCATACCACAAGGGGGCACCCTTGCAGGAGGATTGGATTATTTGGGAAGACATTACCAGCCTTTGAACATCTGCAGGGTGAAATACTGAAATTTTGTAGAGCTTTCCTCCCTTCCCTCCTCTCTTTGGATTTCTCTTTTGATTAAAATTCCTAAAAAGAAGGAAAGAAACAGATTACCGAATTTCAGGAAGAAACTAGGTAAAGTGGAATTAAGAGTATTTCTCCCAACAACACTACCTCAAGTTAAACTAAATATGTTAACATTCTTCTGTGTGATCCTGCTAGGTTTTAACCTGTAAATAATATTTGAATTATACTACAAAGGAGGAAGGAAGTTGTCCACAGACTGCAGCTTTATATGACAGAGTCCTAGTATTGGTGGCATTTTTTAGCTTAAAAAAGAAGAACATCACATTGTTCTTTCCATATATAAGCAATTGTTATTTTAAAATCCAATTAACCTTGGATTCCAAATACCTTTGAGGTATGCCTCCCACTTCAGCCTTTAGAAAACAGTGTTGCTTGGGGCATAAGAAAAGGGTCGAAGGTCATGGATGAAAGAAAATTAAGAAGTTTGCAGAATGTATAATGAAAAGTGTTCCGAACAATTGACTTCACAGCTGAATTCCCTGTGTGAGTATGTGCGTGAGAAGCTAAGAGAAAGAATGCTTATTGTGTCTTCAAAGTTGCCTAGCTCCTGTGAAATTTCAGGGGAATCATAAGAACGCTTTTTCTATTAGGCCCTTCACAAAGACGTACATCTACAGAAAGTCCATTACTATAAAAAAGGAGGGGAGCTGTTAATCGGTTCTCAAAATTTGCAATTTGACTTTAAGATTACTTTGCAGATAAGGGTATTTTGATGAGGCCGTGATTCTCTACTGGCTCTTATTGAATGGATCTTTTGGAACAAACACCTTGCAGGCAAGCTGGTGCAATTTCATGAAGGTTAGACAAAACAGAGTTTAACCAAAGTCCACAGACTAAAGTACAAAGTTTTCTGGGAAATTTGATTGACTTCTTAAAATTGCACAATTATTTTAACCACAGATGAGACTTCATAGAGGCAAAATCATTTCATTTTTACTCAGCTGTTTTTTAGCTATCTGAACTAAGCCTCCCCATTTTAGAAAACTAAGCGCATGGAAGTTTACATAGGTATTTAATTCTAATGGAGAAAGGAGGCTCATCGAATTATTGAAGGTGGGAGGCAAGGCTGGTGCAACAGGCAAGCTGCCTGGCAGTGGTGGAAGCAGGGATTGCCAGGGGAACAGAAAGGGAAGAGCACAAGAGGAGCTTGGCATTGTGCCAACTGCCCTTCGTGGTTGCTGCTGCCATTCCTGGATGGTGATGGAGGTGGACAGATATGTTTCCTCCCCCAGTGCCACCTGCTGCTGGGGCTCCTTGTTACAACTTGGTAGGGCAGTTTCAGGGCAGAGTTGAGATGTACTGGCTGGGCAGTCCCCCCTTTTATTGAGGTCCCCCTAAGTAATCTGGGGGAAGGAGAAGGGTACATAACTTGGATGACCATTGTAGGCTTCACCCTGGGTGAAAAATGATTTTTCATGCTAATCACATTCATTTAGAAATAAATTCAAGAAGATTTACAGGTGAGCCTGATCTAATCAGACCTCAGAAGCTAAGCAGGGTCGGCCTTGGTTAGTAATTGGATGGGAGACCTCCAAAACAGACCAGGGTTGCAGAGGCAGGCAATGGCAAACCACCTCTGTTAGTTTCTTGCCATGAAAACTTCACCAGGGGTCGCCATAACTCAACTCTGCTTTGAAGGGTCTCTGATAGATATGTTTAGGCTTATAGCCACAATCTAGCAACTGCCCTACTAGAATCATGCTACTCGAGCTGATTTTCAGATTGAAGTAGCTGCATGAAGTTGCTGGTATATTTTATCCTCGTAAGGTCACATAAGAAGTTGTATTTGTTTTTATATAGGTTACGTGCATGACTAACTGAATTGTGGGCTGCTGGCATGACTGTTCTTTTGAAAGTCTGCAGTAAAATGGATCATGCCAACTCTTCACTTTCTGCACATAGTGATGCTATTTAAATCCCTTGGGGTTCACTGGCATTTAAGCAGCCTAAATGAATGCCTGACTGTAGTCCAAAGTCCTTCAAACCCAACATTCTCTTTCTGACAGCACTGGGCCAGATGCTTCTGGGAACTCACCAGCAGGACAGGAAGGTGATGGCTTTTGTCCGTAGCATCTGTTCATCAGAATCATTTTGCTTATCGGCATGGAGTTTGAAATTCCTCTTAGATTTCATGACTAATAGATGTCAAGAGATGAATCTGTCTAATCCTTTTTTTGTGATGACATCCACATACATAAAAGTAGTTCTCAAAGAGTTTCAGCAAAATAGCTACAATTGGCTTTGCATTATCATATAGGCTGTTTCCACAAACTGGTAAAGAGACGGGCCACTTACTGAACGCTGGCATTTTTTCCCACAAATTCCAGACAACTCTGATTTCAAAGTGGAAGGAGGCAGTTTGGCTTCCATTTGTTCAGTATCTTTTAGCAGGCACAGAAAAGAGTGGGAAATCCCGTTCTCAGAAAAGACTCTGAACAAACAGAAGCCAAACTGCCTGCTTCTGCTTTGAAATCGAAGTTGTCTGGAATTTGGGGGGGGGGGGGGAAGCCAGTGTTCAGTAAGTGGCCCGCCTCTTTAACAGTGTGTAGAAAACAAAGCTGAAGTTGGTTCCTAGTTCCCAGTTCCTTATTCACAGTTCCTAGTTCCTTATTCGCAAAGCCAAAGAAAAATATTGTGGGGATACTGAAAAGCTCTCAACCTCAAAATGAAGTTTGCAGGAGCACATATTATACACCTCCATATTCAGCAGACTCAGCCCTCTGAGTGGACCGATACTGGGTCATCCTACAAAACCCAGATCTTGAGTTAACAGCTTCAAAATAGGGTGCTCCCAGAACATTTCAATAAGAAGAAAGGAGCGACAGCTGCAGCAGAAAAATACTTTGGATCACCCCAAATCACACAGATATGAACTCCAGAGATTGTCCAGCGGGGTCGGCGGGCGTGGCGCAGCCGCGACCCCCAGGGGCCCCCCGGCCCACCGCGCGGCGGGCCGGGGGGCGCGGCTTGTCTTTGTCTTTGGGCCAAGCTACACATGACGAATGACACTTGAATGGCAAGTGTATTTCTCCCTGTTCACTTGCCCTCCACTCAATCCACTTGCTGTTCAAGTGTCTTTCGTCATGTGTAGCTTGGCCCTTTGTCTGTGTCTCTCTGTCTCTCTGGGGATGGGGATGGGGATGGGGAAATTTATTTTTGGCAACCTCTTCTACATGCAAAGTTGTAATGTTATAAAATGGTAAAGATTTCATAAAATTGTAATTTTACTAACAATCCAACTCAAATAAGTGTATAGATAATTCAAACAGTATAGCTTCTATAATCATATTAGGCATAAATATTAAACATAACCTTTAAACATTAAGTAAAAAGTATTAAATACTCAGTAGAGATGGGTTGAAGGTTTTATCTTAAATCCTGAGCAGCTTGAAACCTTCAAGTGAGAACTGAAAACATGTTTCTCTGTTTTAGAGAAACCATATGTCAGTACAAAATAAATGGGATGGATGTTTTTGTCGCACTCTCCCAAACAAGAGACAGACTCCTCCTAAGAGTTTAATGGCTTCTTTCATTAACAAACGCTAGTCTTTTTCATTAAGTGAGGTATCAAAATATAAATGTTTATTTAAATAAAACATAGAAAAATAGAACAGATGAACACAAGAATTAAGTTTCCTAACATTTCTTAATGAAATCTAACTCAGTCAGATTAACGATGAAATGCATTCAAGTTACCGTAGCACATATTACAAGGGTAACTTTCCTGCCTAGATCTTCATGAGATTTCTTTTGGCCAAAACCCTGATCTGCTATTTGGATTACCATTTTTATATATTATCTTATGCAGAACTCTAAGATCTTTTCATATGATAACATAGATAAATATCAAACCAATCATAATTTAATTCTTTTTTACTATTTCCAACCATGTGACATTCTACCTAGCCAAAAGTACCACTATGCCCAGCTGCAAGATAAGAGATATGGATAGTAAAAATGACAGGAAAAGTTACATGACCAGATCATCCTTGGTCTCTGCTAACAATTACAGAACATTTATCTGATACTGTTCACTATTTTTAATTGGCTGTCAAAGATAAAGAAACACCAGTTATACACCATACTAGAAAAAGAACTACAGTGAAGTTCATACAGCGTTATTTAGAATGCATATGTTTCACTAAGTATGTGTTCTAAACCATAATCAACAGTCTACTGGTTTGAATCCCACTACTGACATGAGCTCAGTAGGTGGCCTTGGGTCAACCACTCCTCTCAGCCCCAGCTCCATTGTGGGGATAAGAATAACACTAACTTGTTCACTGCTCTGGGTGAGGCACTAATATGTGTAGAAGAGCGGTATATAAGCACAGTTATTATTATTATTTATATTTCCATGACACCATCCCTTGACCTGTGAAATTAAGTATTTTGATAAATATGAAAGTGATACAAAATATAAATGCATTGCATAATGTGTGAGTGTGCATATACAAACTTTAAAAATTGTATTGGATAATAACACAAAGCATGATTACTAGAAAGCTGCTTTCACTGCTTTCAGTGTGGAGAGCTGCTTGTAGATCAAAACAACCTGGCGAGCTGTCTTCATGTAGAGTGCACTTGATTCTCTTGGCTTTCAATTCTGCTTTTGTTCAGCATGGGTAAATCAATATGTCAGCAGTAAACATTTGTATCACTCCTCTCTGAATGACCTTGTAAATTTTACTGCCTATCGTGTCAAAGCAATTAAAATTAACAATAAAGTTACTAAGCTGCTAAGATCAATTAATGGCTCTTAGGCTTTGTCTATTGATCTAGTGACATCTTCAAAACCCACTGGTAACAGACTATACATACTTCTCTTCTATCCACAATATATACACAAGGATTGATTACATATTCTTATCTTCTAAATTATATATTTAAACGACATATTCTTATCTCCTAAATTAATTAGTCAAACTCTTTACATCAAGGATTGGTGACAAGTTGTGGACAGACTATGCTTGGACAGAATGTACACTGAGAATAAATGACATCAAACACATTGGAAACTAAATAAATCACTTTTATTTAACAAATAAATTTCTTCTGAAGTCTCTTTAGAAATTAAACAATAGAAACAAACTATGTGGCATTCCTCAAATCCATGTGTAGGATGCTATGGAAGTGGTACTTAGAGGGAAATTAATCTCCATTGCCTCCTGTCATGAAGAGCAAAAAGAAAACATTAGAAATGAAATGATATCTAGAATAAGAAAACTAGAAGATGAACACAAAAAAGCCACCCAATCTATAAACTTACTTGCTTGAAAATTAAAGGAAAAAACCTCCTCACATTCTATACAAGCTATTAAAGGCACCCAGTAAAAACTCAAACTAATTCTGTAAAATTAGCCAATGTATTTACTGAATACTACCAAACCATTTGTACATCAGACAATCCTGACACTAATCATATTTTAAATTATTTATCATCACAGGAAATTATTTGGAAAAAAACTCACAAGAACATAAACAATATCTGGACCAACCAATCACAACAGAAGATGTTACAGTCACTATCAAATCCTTGAAAAAAATAAAGCTTCAGACAGGGATGGATTCCCTGCCAAATTTTTACAAAAAAATACATTCACCTACTTTCAACTCCACTAACTGCCACATGAAACTCTGTTATGATAGGAGGTAGCATCCCTCTATCTTGGTCAGAGGCTGAAATAGTAGTTACTCCAAAAAAGGACAACGATATTACAAATACTAAATCTTCTCAACCAATACCCTTACTGAATCAAGACCAAAAGATCTTTAAAAGCATATTTGCCAAAAGATTTTCTAAATTTAAATAACCAACTACATTCACCTTGACCAGACTGGCTTTATGCCAATAAGGAATCTTTTTGACAATACACGTAACACTTTAACTATAATTAATTTCTGTGAAGCATACAAAACCCCTGCATTACTTCTGGCCTTTGATATAGAGAAGGCATTTGATTAAGTGGAAATACCATATCTAAAACTTTTACTTCAAAAAATGGGTTTTGGTGACCAATTCTAAAATGCCATTAATGCTCTTTATCTTTCTCCAAAAGCTACAGTTAGGACTAACAATGAACATTCGATAGATATCCATATGGCAAGGAGAACTAGACAAGGCTGTCCCCTTTCCCCATTTCTGTTTGCCATAACTATAAACAGGGCCGGTGCTACCATTAGACCAACTAGGCAGCCGCCTTAGGCACAGACCTCAAGAGGGGCATAGTTTTATACAGATTACTTTCTTGAAAAAAATGCAACTAAGAAAACCTATTGAGCACCCCCTAAATGGTCCTGTCCACAGACATCAAGCAGCTCAAAAGCTCACCGTAACATTTATTTATTTATTTATTTATTTGATTTATACCCTGCCCTCCCCACAGATGGGCTAAGGGTGGCTAACAACATTAAAAAAATACATCAAAATCACAGAAACATACAATCAATAATATTTTTTTAATGATTAAAATACTCCAGGAGCAGGCTATTTAAACAAATATTGGGAGTCCGTATACAGGCATGGCAGATGGCTGAGGGCAGCTCCGTAAGAAATGGTGGTCTTAGATGGAAGAAGAAGGACACTCGCTGGCACTCAGCCAAAGGCCCAGCAGAACATCTCCGTTTTACAAGCCCTGCAAAACTGTAACAGGTCCCACAGGGCCCAGATCTCCAGTTGGGAGAGCATTCCACCAGGCCAGGGCAAGGGCAGAAAAAGCCCTCACCCTGGTTGAGGCCAGATGGATGTCCTTTGGGCCAGGGACCACCAGGAGTTGCTTGTCTGCAGAGCGCAACACCCTGCAGGGGACATAATGGAAGAGGCGGTCCCGCAGGTATGGAGGTCCCAGTCCATGAAGGGCTTTAAATACCAAGGTTAACACCTTGAACCGGATCTGGAACTCCACTGGAAGCCAGTGCAGCTGGCACAGCACATGATGAATGTGCGCTTGGATAGGCATTCCGGTAAGGATGCGTGACGCTGCATTCTGGATCAGCTGTAACTTCCGGGTCAGGCCCAAAGGCAGTCCAGGATAGAGTGAGTTGCAGTAGTCTAGCCTGGAGGTGACTGTTGCATGGATTACTGTGGCCAGGTCCTGGGGTGAAAGATAGGGCGCCAGTTGCCTGCCCTGTCGAAGATGAAAAAAGGCAGACCTGGCAACAGTCATGACCTGGGCCTCCATTGAAAGTGTGGCATCCAAGGTCACACCCAGACTCCTCACCATCAGTGAAGGTTTCAATTGTACCCCATCGACGGCTGGGAGCTGGTTCCCAGCTCGATTGCCCCATGATCCAGACACAGAACCTCTGTCTTCAGGGGATTCAATTTCAGGCGACTCTGATGTAACCATACCGTCACAGCCTCAAGACCCTTGACCAAGGAATCCAAAGCAAGATCGGACTGGCCATCTGTAACGATTCCAAGTAAATGTGTGCATGTATCTTTAAATGCTTGACGAGATAAATGAAGAGTGGGGGGGTGAAGGAGATGGATGAGTGAGTGATATGATTGGTTGAGGACTGAGAGGGTGGGTGGAGTGAATGCAGTTTGAGACTGAGAGTAGAGAGAAAATTTTTAGTCAGAAGAAAGCAGGCTAGCTGTGTGCTGCCTGAATATGTTGAAGTGTTTATGAGAGAAATATAACCTGTGTGGAACCTGAACTGAGCATGTTTGTGAAAGGACACTCAGTCAGGGAAAGAGAGGCCAGATGTGTGAATGAGAGTAAATGAAGTAACTTTAAGAACTGAGAACTATGTTTATGAAACCGATACGCTTCTTGACTAAATAAAAGTTTATTTTTGTTTTGTTATATCCCAGTGTAGCTGTCATTGCTATATCCCATTCCTATCTTCAGGGCCACATAGAACCACGAAGGAGCCTGACGCTTAGGAACGTTACCAAAGGGAAAATTTAAATAAAATATCTTGGAATAAAATATTCCTGGTGGCAGCAGACTACCCAGAGGGTTAAGGGATAGATTAAAAGAAAAATCTACCCTAGAGAAAGTAAAGGTCATAACACCATCCATCAGCAGATAGAGCTGAGTGTCATCCGCATACCAGTGACAACCTAGCCCAAAGCTGCAGGCTAACCGGGCAAGGGGGCACATATAGATGTTAAATAGCATCAGGGAAAGAATCACCCCCTGAGGAATGCCACATACCAAAGAATGGTAAGCAGACATCTGTTCCCTGAGTGCCACCCTCTATCCTAGATTGTGAAGGAAGGAGTTCAGCCATTGCAGGGCTATTCCATGAATCCCCACATCGGCAAGGCAGTGGGTCAGAAGATTATGATTGACCATGTCAAATGCTGCTGTAAGATCTAAAAGTATCAGCAGTGCTGACTCACTCTGGTCCAGGTGTCGCCGCAGATCATCTGTGAAGGCAACCCGAGCCGTCTCTGTACCATGGCCAGGCCTGAAGCTGGACTGGAATGGATCCAGGATAGAGGCATCACCCAGGTATACCTGCAGCGGTTCCGCTACCGCCCGCTCTCTTTTTTTATAAATTTTTATTTTTAATTACTGACCACAAAAACTACAAAAAAGGGAAAAAGGGAACAGGGGGAAAGGGAAGAAACAACATATTAAAAACACACACTACATCTACAAGTATTGCATTCCCTTCATAATACAATTATTTAAACTTTCCAATATGCTATTAGATTGGTAGATCTTATAAAATACGAACTACAGTCAGGATCAGGTCTTCTTCCCCCCCGCCCCCGCGTCTCGGTCGCAGCTCTCTCTGAACAGCTACAGTAGCTGCGCTCACTCCCTCCTCCCCATTCCCCCCTTCAGATCCTAAATCTTCTCCTTGCTGAAACTCTTGATCATTAAACACAAAGTCCCTCAGCTGTGCTTCCGATGTTATCTTGTAGGCTTCATTTTTATAACTGAACCAGATGCCTTCCGGAAATAACCATTTGTATTTTATTTCACGCTTCCTCAGAAGAACTGCAAACCTTTTGTATTTGAATCTTCTTTTCCCAGCTAAAAATGGAACGTCCTTCAATATCTTAACCTTGTTACCCAGAAAGTCCAAGTCCACATTGTACGAATTATATAAAATGGTATCCCGAGTCTTCTTAGATGAAAAATCAATAATAATCTCTTTTTTTTTTAATTTTTTTATATTTTTTATTTTTCATAGCTACAAAACACTACACAAAACTATCACAAGGAAAGGGGAGAGGGAAGGGACAAAGGGGGGGTGGAAAAAGAAAAGGGGGGGAATGAACTACAAACACTAAACACTACACTTCAATGTTTCCCTTCATACTGTCAATACAAAAATAGCTCCATAAAATAATGATGGAGTGGTTAATCATACAGAGAATAAACATTTCAAATTCTGGTTAAACTTTCCTCCCCCTTCTAGGTCCCGGACGCAATTCTCTCTGTGCAACTGCTGTTGCGATGCTCTCCTCCTCCCCCCCCCTCCGGCTCCTCCTTTTCTTCGTTCTTGGTGCAGCAGAGTTCTGGGTTTTTATTCTCAAAATCCTTTAGTTGATCTTCTGATAATATCTTATAGGCCTGATCTTTATATCTGAACCATATTCCTTCCGGGAATAACCATTTGTACTTTATTCCATGGTCCCTCAGAAGTGCTACAAACTTTTTATATTTAAAACGCCGTTTCCGGACTAGAAATGGAACGTCCTTCAAAATCTTGACTTTCAAACCCATAAAGTCCAAATCCGCATTGTATGAGTTATATAGGATGGTGTCCCGAATCTTTTTAGATGAAAAGTCAATAATGATCTCACGAGGCAACTGTCGCTTTGTTGCATATTTTGAAGAAGCCCGACGGACCTCCAAAATGGCGCTTTTAACCTCTTCTTTAGTCGTCCTCGCGGGTGTCGCCAGTAATTCCGAGACCAAATCCCACAGATCCTCATTTTCCTCCTCTTTCACGTTTTGGAGACGCAAAATTGTCTGCGTTCGTTCCACCTGTAGCCCGATCAGCTGGTTCTCCACCAACTTCAGGTCCTTTTTTGTAGCCTTCACAAGTGACGCACTTTCCAGAGCAGACTTTTCTGCCCGCCCCCCCCCCGCTGCTGCCTTAATGGTTTTCACCTCGCTTTCAATTAAGCCCACCCTTTGATCAGTTTCGTTCAGCTTGTCAACAAAGGGTTTTATAGCTTCCACCACCGCCCTGCGTACCAACTCTTCGAGCGACTCCCCCTTCTGCAAGGTAGCCGAGATTGACTTACCGAGAGCGGGACTTTGCCTCTTTGCTGCCATTTGGGGGGGGGGCGCCAACAAAATTCTGGAACTCAACGAAGGGGAAGAGCGAGTCTTCTTCAGATCAACCTCTCCTTCACAAACGCTTGTAGAACAGAAGGGATTCGCTTGTTTACAGGCTTCCGCCTGTTTCTTTTACTTGCCGTTTCTCGTTGCCCGGCGGCACTCGAGGCGCCGCGCACATCTGCCGGCCTCCATAGGGACAAACGGGCAATTCCCCCCCCGCATTGATTTCGGGGAGTTCTTCCCGCCGCGTCCCGGACCCCGGCTCCCTCCCTGGGAGTCCTGGGGGCTAATCCTTGCGGGTCAGCCGCCCGGTCAGGGTGCCCGGTCGTTTCCTCCCAGACCAGCCGAGAGGAGCGTCCGGCATGGCTGAGAAAACGAAACCGAATCAAAAATCAATAATAATCTCGCGAGGCAGCTGACGCTTCGTTGCATATTTTGAAGATGTCCGGCGGACTTCCAGAATATCGCTTTTTAACTCTCCTTTAGTTGCCTTTGCGGATGACGCCAAAAGTTCCGACACCAAATCCTTTAAGTTTTCACTTTACTCCTCCTTCACATTCTGAAGACGCAATACCGTCTGAGCACGATCCACTTGTAACCCTATCAATTGATTCTCCAAAAGCTTTACTTCTTTGTTTGTTGCTTTCATGAGTACTGCGTTTTCCCGAGAAGACTGCTCTGCCCAGGACGCTACGTCTTTAATGGTTTTCACTTGGTTCTCAACTGAGCCAACCCTTTGACCGATTTCATTTAGCTTATCAACAAAGGGCTTCATAGCTTCAACAACCGACCGTTTAACCACCTCTTCAAGAGACTCTCCTTTCCCCTGCAAAGCAGCCGAAACAGATTTGCCCACAGCAGGGCTCTGCTTTTTCGTCGCCATCTTAGGGGGGGGAGTCCGCTAACTAAGTTCCAAAACTCAATGAAGGGGAAGATATCTGAACCTTCTTAGCTTTAACTCCCACCAGTCCTTCGCATACGCTTAGAATAACAGAAGGGATTTGCTTACTTTCAGGTTTTCACCTTAAATCTGCTTGTTGCCGTTCTCCATGGCCCGGCAGCACGTGATGTGCTGCGCAAGTCTGCCGGCCTCCATAGGAGCAAATGGGCAATTTACCCACTGCATCGACTTCAGGGGGCTCTTCCCGCAGCGCTCTGGACCCTGACCCCCTCACTGGGAGTCCTGGGGGTTAACCCTCGCAGGCCAACCACCCAGTCAGGCTGCTTGGGCGCTTCCTCCCGGACCTGCGGAGAGGAGCATCCGACATGGCTGGGAAAACGAAACCGAATCACTGCTACCGCCCTCTCAATTACCTTACCTAGGAACGGAATATTCGAAACTGGGCGATAATTGGCTGGATCAACAGGATCCAGTGATGGGTTCTTTAATAAGGACGGTACCACTGCCTCTTTCAGTGAGTCTGGAAAAAAAACAGAACTCAGAGAAAGATTAATGATGTCAGCTAATGGTGCCCAAATCCCATCACCACCACTTTTCACCAGCCATGATGGGCATGGGTCCAGTGGGCACGTGGTAGGTTTCACAGCATGCAGGATCCTGCCCACCTCCTCCTGGGAGAGTGGCCTGAATTGATCTAATATCAACCCTGAGGACAAGCAAGGGGCCTCCAGTACACATACTGCATCAACTGTGGTGGACAGATCCCAGCGGAGTGACAAGATCTGATCCGCAAAATAGTCTCCAAAAGCCTTACAGCTTATTACCAAATTTACATTTTTATTTGTCCCATGTGTGAGGGACGTTAAAGACCAAATCACTCTGGAAAGTTGTGCTGGGTGAGAACTAGTGGACGCAGTGGAAGCTGCATAGTAGTCTCTCTTTGCAGCTTTCAGTGCCATCTCATAGGCCTTCATAAACGTCCTATAAGATGTTCTTGTCACTTCATCATGGAGTCGCCACCACACCCACTCTAGCCGTCTCAGTTCCCATTTGATTTGTCGTAGCTCATCAGTATACCAAGAAGTGACTCTAGTTCAGGGGCGGAGAGAGCGACGGGGAGCGATCTCATCAATAGCTTCAGAGAAACGGGCATTCCAGTCCTCTATCAGCTCATCCAATGAGCCACCAGGGGGCATCGGATCCTGCAGAGCGTTCTGCAATTCAATTGGATCCATTTGACTCCACGGGCGAGCATAAATCAGCTCGTCACCCAAGCAGGAGGGGGTCATGGTGCCCAGACAAGCCCTCAGGATGAGGTGGTCTGACCATGGCACATCCAGATTGACCTGTATCCCAAACCCAAAGATCAAATCCAGTGTGTGTCCTGCTCGATATGTGGGCATTGATACAAACTGGGAGAGTCCTAATGCTGCCATGGAGGCTATCATGTCCATGGCCTGTGAGGAGGTAGCTTCATCGGCATGGACATTGATGTCCCCTAAGACCAGAAGCCTGGGGTACTCCAAGGCCCAGCCAGCCACCGCCTCTAACAGGCCAGGCACAGCATCTGCTGGTGCGCTGGGCGATCGGTACACCAGACAGATGGCTATACTCTCCTCGGCATCCCACACCAGGCCCACACAATCAATTCCAGCAATCTTTGGCAAGGGGAGCAGCCTGATGGAGAAAGACTCTCGAATGAGCACCACTACCCCAACAAGACATTTACCAATATGTAAAACAAGTATGAGAAACCTGTACCATAAATGTGTTGGTATATATGTGTGTTGCAAGGTCTGAGATTCAGTCATTATGGGGTTAATGTGTGCTACCTACCATGCTATTGTTTAGATTGACCTGGAAGGGGAACCTGGCTGAAAGCCAATAATCTGCAAGCCCGGGAAACTTGAGAGTGTTTGTAAACTGTTATTGGTCAACAGGTCAGGTGATTTTCTTTCAGGGTCAAGAAGACAGAGGAAGAAGAAGATTCTCCATCCAGTTATCCCAGCTCTTTGTTTGAGAATGTAGTTCCAGGCATTTGTTATTTTGTAGGCAATCCTGTTAACCTTTTTTCCTTTAGAAGTAAATGATTTTAAAAGCTAAACTCGTGTGCTGACTCTCTATTGATTCAAGATCCATTGCACCTCTGAAGAAAAGCTATTTTTTAACCTTTTTCCCCAACTAAGTGGACCAGTTGAAGTAATTATTAAGGTGAAAAAGATGCTAGCGATTCGTATATATTGTTCTTTGAATAATAGCAGTATGGTATGGCTTTGGATAGGCAATATGAGATCATTAACTCTCGAAAAAGGCAAACCTTATGAGTTATATCATCCTGCTTTCAGATAATACTGCCAGTCATTGCTGCATCTCAAAATAGTCTAGGAGACTCAAAGTTATCTCAGAAGTCTCAGTCAACTTGAGAGGAACAATCCTTACTGAAACTACTCCTTTTTAGCTCTCCAGAGAGCCAGCTAAAAAGAAGAAAGCAAACAAACTAAGTAACTGCAGACAAAAGTATCTCCTTTTCAAGTAAAACATAATTCTCTCTCTCATTGTCTCACAGCAAACATGAGAAGGGGGTGGGGGTAGAAGACAGTCTGTTGTGCCAGCCAGGAAAAAGGTGGGGAAATAGCTTCCAATGCTACAAAAAGAAACTTTTCAGCAACTTGAGGAAGCCAAGCAAGAAGTGAGAAGGAAATCAAAAGGGAAAAGGTGGGAAACTGCCTCCAGAGCTAAGAAAAAAACCCACTTCATAGAGCAAACTGTATCCCAGCAACACCAAGAGAAGCGGCAGAGTGGAAACCACTAAATCTTCACAGCTATTCTGCTGTGTCTGGAAAGAAATGGGCAGAAAGTCACCTTCATGGCTGCAATAAAAGGGAGGAAAGTAGGGAAATTCTACTATAGCAATGTGCAGAGCATACTTGCTGCAGAGGAACAAGTGCAGGGGAAAATACCTCTGCACTAGAACCTACAACTATATAGTCAAGCTTTTAAGGTTTCCTCAAAATCTGAAAATCCTTTAAAGAGTTATGATGACCTCGTCCAATCCTTAAGGCCACTTTTGGTAGGTGCTCGAGAGGGAAAACTGGTCAAAACCAATTTGTCATCTAAACCTTAGTTTGATCAAAGCTGTATTTGTGCTAAAAATGCTTTAATCTATGCCTATAAGCTAGCACTGAGAGCTGATGAAAAGACCAGACAGGATGCATATCATTCTCTTTCATTTTTAAAAAAGAAAGATAAATCAATGGTTGCCCGCTGTAAGAAAGAACATACCAGAAAACTGTGGGCCAATATAATTGAAGCAGCTATGAGCAAAAACTCAGTGGTGTTCTGGAAACTAGTGTCAAACCGCAGCTCCACAGCCGCCTCCCCCTTGGCTTCCTGTATCCCCCCCCCCAGATAAATGGACTTCTTTTTTCCAAAAAATGTATGATGATCCTATTCAAACCCCTCCTTCCCTAACAATAGAAAATCTGGCCAAATGCCCCCCAGTTCATGCCGAAGAGGTAAAAGCTTATATTAGCCAGTTAAAGAATGCAAAAGCCCCTGGGCTTGATGGAATATCTCCAGAATTACTAAAAACAAATAAGGACTGGTGGGCAACTTTCCTAGCCTCCCTATTTACTTATATTGATGAAACCGGCTACATCCCCAATGATTGAGGAATGGCTATAGTAGTCCCCTTCCATAAGAAGGGAAAGAAGGAGGATCCATCCAATTATAGACCAATCCACTTACTAAGCATTGTAAGCAAGTTGTCTACAAAACATCTGCTGGAGAAATTTTTAGACTGGCTTGAACAGGAGGATATAATTGCTGATGAGCAAGCTGGGTTTAGAGCTGGCAGGTCAACAATAGATCACTGCCTAGTAATGCAACACCTCGTAGAGAAATACGCTACAGGAAACCAAGCATCACTTTACCGGGCATTTGTTGATTTAAAAGCAGCTTTTGACACAGTCTCTAGAAATAGACTTTGGAGGAAACTTCAGGCCTCCTCTATTGATAGGCGACTGCTGTTCCTTTTGGGGGCTATGCACAACCAAACTGCCCTGAGTAAGGTGCAGCCGAATTGGGCATTTGACTGACCCCATTCAAACTTACAGGCAGGTGTGCCTTCTAGCCCCCTTTCTGTTTATCTTCTACATCAACAGTTTGGTAAACCTTTTGAATGACCCTGGATTGGACCCTCCCAAATTAGCAAATAGGCACATTCACGTACTGCTCTATGCAGATGATGCTGCATTACTTTCTAGGACCCCCATAGGGCTGAAACGAGCCCTAAAAAAATTCTCCCAATTCTGTGATACTGAACACCTTCTAACTAATTACCAAAAAACTAAAATCCTGGCTTTTGGTAAAAATTCAAAGATCAGACGATGGGAGCTTCAGGGGCATCAGTTAGAACAAGTTACCAGCTTCAAATATTTGGGTGTAGTTTTGCACGCCTCAGGTACCAAAACAACACATAGCAGCTTCATTGCTGATGTGGGAGAAAAAACAGCACACGGTATACTGAAATTCTATCGATCACAAGGGGGGCAGTATGTACCGGCTGCACTCAGATTGTTTAAAGCCAAACCATTGGCCCAATTAGTATATGGATCATTCTTGGGGCTGCCATCCTCCTCTTTCTCTCAACTTGAGAGAGTGCAGTCCAAATTCCTTAGGGCCCTATTACAAGAGCCCAAATGTGTGCCTAACTCATGGGTTAGACTGGAAACAGGAATGTTAAGGGTAGAGGCCAGAATCACCATCCTTTCCATTTTCAAATGGCTGTCAGGATGTCTAAACCCGCAAGGTCTGCTCCTTCTGTTATTCCAAGACAAATTTCAATCTAATTGGCAAAAGGCGACTCTGAAATCCCTGGGAAAATTGGGTCTTTCCCCTCAAAGTTTGCTAGTCATGGGGTTAGACCAAGCAAAATCACTCATTAAGCAGAGAGTGACAGACATTGAAAGACAAACAGATTTACTTAGAGCACCAGGTTTTATTTCTTCAGATCCTACTAAATATATTGCCGCTCCTGCAGCCTATTTTTACTTTCTTGAATCCAGTAACTCCAGAAGGGCATTTACTTTAGCTAGGAGTTCAACTCCACCCTCTGCCATTCTGGAAGGAAAGTTTAAAGCTGTCCCTTACTCTCTTAGGCTTTGCTCCTATCCCCTAAGAGAAACTGACGCAATGGAGCACATCTTCTTTAACTGCCCAAGTCACAGTAAAATTAGAGCGGAAACCATCAGTCCATTAGTAGAAAGATTCACTGGAAGTTCAAATAAAATCAAACTTGATTATCTTTTGTCTGATCGGAATCACCAGACAACACATCAAGTAGCAAGATTCTGTGGCCAGGTCTACAAGCAACGTAAATCGCATAAGGCAGACTGAATGTATTTTAACCTTTTAAACAACTAATTTATGATGATCTTATTTTTTTTACTCTTATATTTATTCATCATTCTTCCCCTGTATCCAATCTTGACTGTTTTTAAACTGATTTGCAAATGGTTTTATATGTACTGGTCGCAGACTATAATAATAAACGTGACTTGACTACCTCTGCACTAAGAATAGCAGAAATACCTGAACCTACTTCATGGGATGAATTATCCTAGCTACCACCAGAAGACGCTGAGAAATGGAGAAAAGTGGAGGGTGTGGTGTCAGTGTTGAAGAGAATGATAGCACATTGAAAGAGCTCCATCTCTCCCATGCCTGAAATTTAAAATTTATGTTGGAAGAGTAAAGTAAAAATATTTACCCTTTCAACATAAAGATACACTAAGAGATCCGAAAGGCAGATTCATATTTATTAAAGGCACTATAGAAAACCAAACTTACACATTTGGCTCAATTTATGCCCCAAACCAAGACAGCCTAATGAAATTCTAAAACAAAGTTCATTAGAATACACATGTATCACTTAGTATAATGTGCTCTAAACCATATTTTCATGACAAACCCACAGAAACAGCAGCAACATAATCTAAGAGTATAATGGAGAGCAACAAACAGAAACAGAAGGATTAAAAGTATCCTGCTCACTAGGTTGGAGGCAAGTTCTGACGACAACAGGACCAACAACAAAGATTCTCAGGTCAAACTCCATGGTCAAGTAACAGATTCCAAAATCAAAGACTGTGACCCACCAAGGCTCAGGCAGCCAGAACCTAAGAGCTCACCAACAGCCAAGTCCAGAATACCACAATTGTGACTAGCTAATCCCATGCTAGCTGCGGCCTTATAAAGGGAGTTTCTCCTACAGGTGAGGCTGGGTTCATTAAGCTTCTTTCTCCAAGCTGGCTCATCTCTGCTACTCAGGAGGAGTAGATCAGATCCTGTACTGGCTCTCCTGACATTTCCTCAGCAGGGGGAAGGCCGTGGGCTGCCAGGCATGCGCTCCTGTGCTTGGTCCATGCCTCTGCTCTTACCCTCAGCCTTCGCTGCTCCTGGAGTTCTTTGGGAGACAGTGGCAGGTCTGGCAGCAGGCAGGTCCATGCTAAGGCTGCCTGGCTTGATGACACTGTGGTTGCCAACCCTCCTGGAGATCCCCACAAATTACAACTGATCTCCAAATGACAGATTTTAACATTCTCCAAGACATGGAGGCTTCTTAGGCTGGCCTATGTGGAATTATACCCCACATAGGTACTACCTGACAATTGATGCCAATCCACCTAGAGAACTCCGAGAGTTACAAATGATGTATTGTCGAAGGCTTTCACGGCTGGAGAACGATGGTTGGTGTGGGTTTTCCGGGCTGTATTGCCGTGGTCTTGGCATTGTAGTTCCTAACATTTCGCCAGCAGCTGTGGCTGGCATCTTTAGAGGTGTAGCACCAAAAGACAGCGATCACTGTCTTTTGGTGCTACACCTCTGAAGATGCCAGCCACAGCTGCTGGCGAAACGTTAGGAACTACAATGCCAAGACCACGGCAATACAGCCCGGAAAAAACCCACACCAACCATCAGTTACAAATGACTTTCAAATGACAAGTTTTAATGATCTCAAACAGAATGGTGGCTTTGGAGTGTGGCTTCTGTGGAATTATACCGCACTGAGGACCCTCCATATTATGATTGCCGTACCTGGAGATCTCCTTCCATTTCAGCTGAACTCCATATGTCCTATTTTACCTAAATTGGAGACAATGGTGGTATTGGGTATTGGCAAATGGGGTGTCTGAAGCACCTCCTTACAGTAGTTGCCAACCCGCCTGGAGATCTGTTTCCATTACAACTGAACTCCATATGGTGACGTTATCTCTCTTGGAGACAATGGTGTCATTGGAGGTCAGTGCCTGTGGCATTATACCCCTCCGAAGCCCATCTTACTGTGCTTCCTAATATCCAGCTGGTATCATCTGGCCCATAATTTAAACCCTATCCTCTGCTGCCAACAGGAACAGCTCCCTGCCCTCCTCTAAGTGACAGCCCTTCCAATACTTAAGGAGAGTAATCATGTCCCCCTATGACATCATGCAATTTGGATGTTATGCCTCTGTTGACAGACCCCAAGATTGCACTCACCTTTTTTGTCACTTTGTCACACTGACTGCTCATATTTAACTTACGTTCCATCTGAACCCCAAGATCTTGTTCACACACACTGCTAACCAGAAGTGTATCCCCCATCCAGTATGTGTGTTCCTCATTTTTGCTACCCAGATGTAGAACTTGGCACTTATCCTTGTTAAATTGCATCTTGTTCACATCCACCCGTTTTTCCAATGTGTTCCGATCTCATTGAATTCTATTCCTATCTACTGATTTTGTTTGCTGCTCCCCCAATTCGATGTCATCTGCAAATTTAATGCATAGCCCCTCCACACCCTCATCCAGATCATTTATAAAAATATTGAAAAGTACCAGGCCCAGGACCGAGCCCTGTGGCACCCCACTGGGCACCTTCCTCCGTTCAGATGAAATGCATTGACATCTACTCTTTGAGTGCGGTTCTCCAACCAGTTCCCTATCCACCTAACTATCCTAGAGTCCAGTCCACAGTCCTCTAGTTTACCCATCAGAACATCATGAGGAACCTTGCCAAAAGCTTTACTGAAATCCAGATAAACTACATCAATTCTCACGATCCAGTAAGCCTGTCACTTGATCATAGAAGGAGATGAGGTTGGTCTAGCAGGACCCATTGAGGACAAATCCATGCTGACTTCTGCATATCACTATGTTGTCCATCAGATGCTTGCATACAGACGTGTTTAATATCTGTTCCAATATAATTTTTTTTTGTCACTGCATCACACTGGCTGCTCATATTTAACTTACGTTCCATCTGAACCCCAAGATCAGCTGTAATTCAAGGAGAACTCTAGGCCCCATCTGGAGGTTGGCAATCTTATCCAGTCTCCCACTCTTCAAATCAGCTCTGCTGTTCTCCTCTATATGCTTGAATCATCTCTCCATGCACTTACTAACACTTTAGTCAAATCCCTCTCCAAATATCCACACTTTGTGCAGCTTTCTGACCGACATGTTGCCAAGTTTTGTTCACATTCATCCACTGTTCAATGTTCACACACAGCCCCTTTCCATTATTGTTGCATTCACCTTCATTTTGACCCACTGACTGAATTGATCTATGGGGAAGCAGTTTCCTTTGTTTGGTTGATTCTATATATTAACTAGCTTGATGCCCGTGCTTCGCTATGGTATTTAACTACTTAAAATCCAGTTATAATATTTATGGGTAAGTAACGTTTTTAGTTTGGGGGGGAGGGTTGAGTTGGTTTTGTAGTATAATAGCATAGTACCCGAGCTTCACAAAAGTGTTTGAATAAAGTGAAGGGTGTTGATGTCTAAAACTGATGAAATGAATTTTGAAATGTAACATTTATTGAAGAGATTTTTAAAAGGAAAAGATTGTAGAGCAAGAAATAAAGTGAAAAATACGTACAACCTTATTTTTCTACTGAAGGACCTCTTTATAAACCTCATGGGTGGTTTTCTCCCACTTTGGAGCCCCCACTTTGAGGAGAAGCTTGTGGGCTTGGAAGTCAGGAGGGTTGAGCATGTTGAGGAACTCCACAGGGAGTCATTGAATGTGTCCTGAGTACTGTTTAGAATGTTGGGATGATGACCAATCAGGGCCACATATGCAAATGACCTCAGGGCACAGCGGCTGAGTTAGCAGTTGGCAGGGGGAGTGGGATGAGCAGCCTCCCAGCCACACAGGGAAGCTGTATCCCTATGGGAAAACACATTTTACCCCTTTTTACCTCCATAGGGGCCAAACTTCTTAAAATCCCTTCTTAGTGAGCCTCTACACCACAAAAGGAACATTCTGCCCAAATTCCATGCTTTTAGGTTCAGGGGTTTGGGCTGGGCATTGATGAGTCAGTCAGGACACTTGTCTTTAGATAGATAGATAGATAGATAGATAGATAGATAGATAGATAGATAGATAGATAGATAGATAGATAGATAGATAGATAGATAGATAGATAGATAGATAGATAGATAGATAGATAGATAGATAGATAGATAGATAGATAGATAGATAGATAGGACATCTCTTTTTGATTGTTTGTTGGAGCCTCCAGCCAGGCAACCAGTATTGACTTGAAGCCATAATTTAAGCCCCAGGCTAACTCCAGACAATGGGGAGGGGGTTTGAAAACCTGATCTGGGTGCACATAAAGCCCCGAGCCACTGCAGAAAACCCTGCTGTCTGCTGTTCTTTTTTTTTTTTTTTTTGAACTTTTTATTTTCTGATTTTCTGGAATACATAGCAATTTAAACAAAAATTTTACACATAACATGCAAAAAACATAAACAGTGAACCTTGGAACAGTCAATAAGAAATCAGCTATCACTGAAAAGTACATTATTGTTAGAGAAGGTACAATACTAGAGAAGACTCATAAGATTGCCAAAAAGCTGAAAGTGTTCATATCTGCATTCGGCAGTTTATTGGTAGCATGAAGATGGTTAAAAAAAGGTATCCATTGTGTAAAGAACATTGAATGATGCTGTGGATTATCAGTAGAGTGAAGATAATCCGCTATTTTCTCCATGGTGAAGATATCCCACACTTTCTGGTACCACTGCTGCAATTTTGGAAGTCTGTCTTGTTTCCAGTATAACACAAGAAGCATTTTCGCTGCAGCTAATAACAAGAGTATTCAGTTTCTCCTGATCGTTGGTACTGTTGGGTCTTCCCAGAGACCCAGCAGGATTGTCTCAGGATTTTTAGGTACATCATAGCCTGTGATTTCTGTAACAGACCTCAAGATTAAGTCCCAGAATGACTGGATTTTAGGGCACGTCCACCAGAGATGAATATAATCTCCAATTTGGCCGCATTACTTCCAACAAAGTGGGGTTATAGTAGGATTAAGGTGATGGAGGGAACTAGGTGTCATGTACCATCTTGACATTATTTTAAAAGATGACATTTTAATATTGATTGCTTTAGTTTTTAGGTGTCTGCCTGACCAAATCAGGGCCCATTGGTTGTCCGTTAGTATGTTCTTGCAATCCCTATTCCATTTCATTTGGTATTTTAAGGGTGGATGTTCATTTTTTTAGGTTTAAAATGGAATAAATTCTTGCTATAAGTCCCTTATGTTGAGATGATATTTGTTTTAGCAGGAACTCAAAGTCTGTTAACTCACGTTTCAAAGCATTTGCAATTGGTTGGCTGTGTATAAGGTGTGACAGTTGTAAGTATTGGTACCATGGCAAGGTATCAGCTGCATCTTTTTCAATTTGCCCTTTACTTAGGATGGCCCCTTGTTTGGTTATATCCATAATTCTACTTTTCTTAAGTATCTTCCATTTCTGGAATGAGATTAAATCCTTTCCAGGTGGAAACCAAGATTGGTCCAGGAAGGATGATAACGGAGAAGGAGTGGGGGCTAGATACTGCCTTACTCTGTCCCAAGTTATTAGAGTAGATTTCAGAAAAGGATTGGTAAATGTTTGAACTGGTCTGCTTTTATGATCTGTCCAGATTATATCTTTTATGTCATGTGGGGAAATGTGTGTCATTTCAGCATAGCTCCAGTCTAAATTTTCTTTTTTTTTTTTTTTGAAAAAAATTTTATTGGGTTAGGATCAAATGTTTACACATTACAGTCAATATTCCCATTTCCCAATTTCTAACCCCCTCCCTTTCCTCCCCCTTTTTGTTGACTTCCAACAGTTTTCCAACCCTTTGTCCCTTTTCCCTTACTCCTTTTAATCTCCTCTATCTAACAAATATATATTTTCCCTTTATTCTAAGCAATACTTCTTTAACTATTTTTAATACTCTGTACCCTGACTATGAGTCCCATTTTCCATAATGGATAAACAATTTATCCCATTTTTCATTATTTCACTTTCAAATATTTCTATATATCATAAACTATGTAAACCATACATTCATATAAATCAACCAGTTTAACTTATACTCTATATGTTATTCATTCTATCTTCTTCTTTCTATTTTAGTTATATTTGTTTACATTAGTATTTCTATTCCCCTTCAGTCATAAGTCTATATATGATATCAATCAATTTGACTCATATACAACTTCAAATAAACATATTCAGTTTGGTACACTGTACGGAATCAAAAAGAAAATATTATTAGTTAATCAATCCTTATAGTTAACCCTTATGATTAATTATTTTCTATCAATATTCTATTTATTATTCTATATATATCAATCTAATATCATAACTGCTTAGAAATTCTCTTTTACCTCTTCTCCTCCCCGGTAAAGTCACCCCTCTCTACATTTTATTGTACTTCAGTAGTTCTCAAACTGCTACAGTTCTCCTCCCACCTCCCATTTCTTCTCCAAATATTGTTTCAGCTTCTCCCAGTCTGTGTTAAACTGTCCTGAGTCCAGGTTTCTCAATTTTCTTGTCATTTTGTCCATTTCTGCCATATACAGCAATTTGTGGATCCAATCTTCAATAGTTGGCACTTCTTGTATTTTCCATTTTTGCGCATACAAAAGTCTAGCTGCTGCCGTCATGTAAAATATCAACGTCCTATGATGGGCTGGAATTCCCTCCATTCCCAAGTTTAGTAGCAGGAGTTCTGGGTTCTTATTAATTTGAAATTGTAATATCTCACTCATTTCTCTTATTATTTCCCCCCAGTACTGCCTAGCTACCTCACACGTCCACCACATGTGGTAGAGGGAGCCCTCATGCTTCCTGCATTTCCAGCATTTATTAGAAGTGTTCAAATTCCCTAGTGCAATCTTCTTTGGTGTCATGTACCAACGGTAAATCATTTTGTAAATGTTCTCTTTAATACTAGTGCATGTCGTTGTCTTCATTGTAGTCTTCCACAAGTATTCCCATGCCTCCATTGTTATTTCTTTGTTGAAATTTATGGCCCATTTCATCATTTGTCCTTTAACTATTTCATCCTCAGTATACCATTTCAGCAGTGCTTGGTATACCTTAGATATTCTTTTCTTGTCCTCTTTAAGAAGGGTCTGCTCTAGTTCCGAGTTTTCTGTTCGTATACCTCCCTTTACAGAGTCCGAGTTATATAAATCTCTAATCTGTCTATACTGGAACCAATCATAATAAGGTGATAGTTCCTCCTGAGTCTTTATTCTGAGTTTAGATTCTTCAGTTCTAGTTATTTCTTTATAAGTTAGACATTGTTGCTCATTATCAACAGCTCTCGGATCTATCACCTCATATGGAACCAGTCTAAATTTTCTGTAGGATTTAATAAAAGCACTATATTAACTAATTGAGCAGCCATGTAATAATGTTTTAAATCAGGTATAGCCAATCCACTTCTATTGGAAGCACGTTTCATGGTTGAGAAGTTGATCCTAGGGCGTTTGTTAGCCCAGATAAATTTATTTATGAGACTTTGCCATGACTGGATATCTTGATCCGTGAGATGAATAGGCAGCATACGAAAGTTAAATAAGAAAAGAGGTAAAATCATGGATTTGACTAGCAGTATTTTTTCAGCCCAGGACAAATTCAACTTGTCCCAATCCTTAAACTTATCGTTAACCTAGAAGCTGAAGTTGGTTCCCAGTTTCTTATTCGCAGTTCCTTATTCCTTATTCGTTATTCGCAAAGCAAAAGAAAAATATTGTGGGAAAACTGAAAAGCTGTAACTCCAAAATGAAGTTTGCAGGGGCACATATTATACACCTCCATATTCAGAAGACTCAGCACTCTAAGTGGACCTATACTGGGTCATCCTACAAAACCCAGATCTTGAGTAAACAGCTTCAAAATAGGATGCCCCCAGAACAATTCAATAAGATGAAAGGGGCGGCAGCTGAAGCAGAAAAAAAACTTTGGATCACCCCAAATCACACACCCCTGAACTCCAGAGATTGTCCCCTACAAGAGGACATGTGCTGGTGCTGATCCAGTCTCTGGTTCTGGACCTAAGACCTCCTAAGTGGCCTGCCTGGAAAAAAATTGTATTAGACATGGCTTTGAATAAGGAAGTAAGGAAGTATAAGCCCTCTGAAACCCAAAACAATCTTTGGCTTGTCTCCAAGCACCCAGTACTATACATGGCTTTGAATAAGGAAGTGGTGAAAATATAAGCCCTCTGAAACCCAAAACAATCTTTGGATGACTCCAAATCACACACCCCTGAACTCCAGAGACTGTCCCCTACAAGAGGACATGTGCTGGTGCTGATCCAGTCTCTGGTTCTGGACCTAAGGCCTCGAATGTGGCCTGTCTCCTAGCACCCTGTATTAGACATGGCTTTGAATAAGGAAGTGGTGACAATATAAGCCCTCTGAAACACAAAACAATCTTTCGATCACCCCAAATCACACACCCTTGAACTCCACAGACTGTCTCCTACAAGAGGACATGTGCTGGTGCTGATCCAGTCTCTGGTTCTGGACCTAAGGCCTCGAATGTGGCCTGCCTGCAAGAACCTTGTATTAGACATTGCTTTGAATAGGGAAGTGGCAAAAATATAAGCCCCCCTGCACCCCAAATAATCTTTGGATCACCCCAAATCACACACCCCTGAACTCCAGAGACTGTCCCCTACAAATGGACATGTGCTGGTTCTGATCCAGTCTCTAGTTCTGGACCTAAGGCCTCCTATGTGGCCTGCCTGGAAAAAAACTTGTATTAGATATTGCTTTGAATAAGAAAGTGGGGGAAAGTGGGGGAAATATAAGCGCTCTGCCCCCCAAAGTGGTTCTGGTGCCCTGAGCTCCCTTTTCAGCTGCCTCCAAGAAGCTTCTTTCATAAAAGTTTCTGTCTCAAAGCAGCCCTGGTCTCGAGTCTGCTCAGATTTGGAGCCTGGACTAGAGTGTTGATTTTTATGCCCTTTCCTATTATTCCCATTCAGATATACTGTAATACCAGCACATGTCCTTTTGTAGGGACAGTCTCTAGAGTTCAGCGGTGTGTGGTTTGGGGTGATCCAAAGATTGTTTTGTGTTTCAGAGGGCTTATATTTTCACCACTTCCTTATTCAAAGCCATGTCTAACACAGGGTGCTTGGAGTCAGGCCACATTCAAGGCCTTAGGTCCAGAACCAGAGACTGGATCAGCACCAGAACACGTCCTCTTGTAGGGGACAGTCTCTGAAGTTCAGCGGTGTGTGATTTGGGGTGATCCAAAGATTATTTGGGTTTAATGTATTGTCGAAGGCTTTCACGGCTGGAGAACGATGGTTGTTGTGGGTTTTCCGGGCTGTATTGCCGTGGTCTTGGCATTGTAGTTCCTGACGTTTTGCCAGCAGCTGTGGCTGGCATCTTCAGAGGTGTAGCACCAAAAGATAGAGATCTCTCAGTGTGGAAAAGAAGTTGGCAGGTAATTTATATCTACTCATCTACCCCACCCCTCCTGAGTAGATACAAATGACCTGCCAACATCTTTTCCACACTGTGACACTGAGAGATCTCTGTCTTTTGGTGCTACACCTCTGAAGATGCCAGCCACAGCTGCTGGCAAAACGTCAGGAACTACAATGCCAAGACCACGGCAATACAGCCCGGAAAACCCACAACAACTATTATTTGGGTTTGCAAGGGGCTTATATTTTCACCACTTCCTTATTCAAAGCCATGTATAGTACTGGGTGCTTGGAGACAAGCCACATTCGAGGCCTTAGTTCCAGAACCAGAGACTGGATCAGCACCAGCACATGTCCTCTTGTAGGGGACAGTCTCTGGAGTTCAGGGGTGTGTGATTTGGAGTGATCCGAAGATTGTTTTGGGTTGCATGGGGCTTATATTTTCACCACTTCCTTATTCAAAGCCATGTCTAATACAGGGTGCTTGGAGTCAGGCCACATTCGAGGCCTTAGATCCAGAACCAGAGACTGGATCAGCACCAGCACATGTCCTCTTGTAGGGGACAGTCTCTGGAGTTCAGGGGTGTGTGATTTGGAGTGATCCGAAGATTGTTTTGGGTTGCATGGGGCTTATATTTTCACCACTTCCTTATTCAAAACCATGTCTATTACAGGGTGCTTGGAGACAGACCACATTCGAGGCCTTAGGTCCAGAACCAGAGACTGGATCAGCACCAGCACATGTCCTCTTGTAGGGGACAGTCTCTGGTGTGTCGGGGTGTGTGATTTGGGTTGATCCAAAGATTGTTTGGGGTTTCAGAGTGCTTATAGTTCCCCACTTCCTTATTCACAGCAATGTCTAATACAATTTCTTTCCAGGTAGGCCACATAGGAGGCCTTAGGTCCAGAACCAGAGACTGGATCAGCAGCAGCACATGTCCTCTTGTAGGGGACAATCTCTGGAGTTCAGATCTGTGTGATTTGGGGTGATCCAAAGTATTTTTCTGCTGCAGCTGCCGCTCCTTTCGTCTTATTGAATTGTTCTGGGGGCATCCTATTTTGAAGCTGTTTTCTCAAGATCTGGGTTTTGTAGGATGACCCAGTATAGGTCCACTTAGAGTGCTGAGTCTTCTGAATATGGAGGTGTATAATATGTGCCCCTGCAAACTTCATTTTGGAGTTACAGCTTTTCAGTTTTCCCACAATATTTTTCTTTGGCTTTGCGAATAACGAATAAGGAACTGCGAATAAGGAACTGAGAACTGGGAACCAACTTCAGCTTCATGTGTAGAAATGGCCAGTCTCAGCTGGTGTTTTGGTAGGAATAAGAAGCAGTCATTTGGGCCCAAACCTAGTCTCTCAGTTTGATATAGTAGGATCCAAGACAAGCATCTATTCCTGTTTGAGCACTGAGATCTGCAAAATGAGTTCTGTTTGGCTGGATTGTGTTGTTTCTGTCTAGCTATCTGTCTGCCT
Source organism: Eublepharis macularius (assembly GCF_028583425.1). Taxonomy (NCBI): domain Eukaryota; kingdom Metazoa; phylum Chordata; class Lepidosauria; order Squamata; family Eublepharidae; genus Eublepharis; species Eublepharis macularius. The sequence goes on from NC_072796.1 coordinate 23,752,195, forward strand.
CTCTGTCTATGATGTATCACACTGGATACATTTTTCCTGAAGTGCTTTTCAACTGTGTTTATATCTCACTGAATTTTCCATCTCTAAATGACTGGGTCTTGTTTCCAGTTTGGGAATTCTCTGTTTTGGATGTCTTACTGTGCAATTCTAAGCACAATGGGTTTAGGAAACTAATGGGCTTAGACTGGAGCAACTTTGCTTATGCTGAGTTAATTTCTGAATTATGCATTGTTAATTTCTGAATTTCCTAGGGAGACACTATGCATGTCCATTTTTCCTCTACTTTCAGTTCTCAATTTTTTTTGGTTGGGAGGTGGCAATTCCGAATAGGAGTTGTTTTGAAAGTCACCTCTGAATCCCTCCCCCTTTTTGTAGTTTTCTTTCACTGACATCTCATCCCTGCTTAAATATGCGCATAATATATATTATCTTTTAATATTGTCATCAGACATTCCACCTATATACACATAACACACTTTTGCTTTATTTATTTATTTTTAAATGTATGCCCAGCTTCCTAGCCTTCTAGGGATCTTCTAAGTAGATCATGTTAAATAACATGCATGATATAAAATACATTTTTTTAATCCATAGGATAAAAAAAATACAAGGAGCCAAACTAAATTGATTCCTAACTCTCAAAAGCCTGATAGAATCTTCATTGATTTACCAAATGTTCAAATCAGGGCCAAGCTACAAGTGACGAATGACACTTGAATGGCAAGTGGATTGAGTGGAGTGCAAGTGAACAGGGAGAAATACACTTGCCGTTCAAGTGTCATTTGTCACTTGTAGCTTGGCCCTCAGATAGTCTTCCTCTGGGAAGGATTTCCATAAAGAAGGAGCCACTATCAAAAAACCTAATTAGTTTTATTTCAACCAGCATGGTGTACTGGTTAAAGTGTTGGAACAGGATCTGAGAGAACCAGGTTTGAATCCCCACTCTGCCATGGAAGCTTGCTGGGTGACTTTGGGCCAGTCACACACTGTCAGTTGAACGCCCCTCATGGGATTGTTATGAAGATAAAATGGAGGAGAACGATTAAAGCCATTTTGGGTCTCCATTGGGGAGAAAGGCAGGGAATAAATGGAACAAATAAACAACTATCCACTGAAATCTCTTATCACTTGGGAAAGCAGGGACATTGTAAGATCAGTTTAATCCCTCCCAACTACTCTAAAAATTATGGAGTATTAACAGTAGCTCTTTTCCATGTTTAACCATGGATGAGAGAGATTCCTTTGTCTCTATTCCACAGTCATGCTTCTGGTTATCTGTACATAAGAATTCCATTCCTTTGGCTGTCCGCTCACTTCTTTACCTCCCCCTCCCAATTTTTTTTTTAAATTTTATTGGATTAGAAATCATTAAATTGTACATTACAATCAATTTCCTTTAATTTCCCCAGTTCTAACCCCCTCCCTTTCCCCCCTTTTGTTGACTTCCAACAGTTTTCCAACCCCTTGTCCCTTTTCCCTTACTCATTTCAAATTTATTCTATCTGTCAAACATTAACTTTCACTTTCTTCTAAGCTTATCTGTATAACACAGTGTTTCCTCTGTCTTCTTACTTACTTTAACAACTAAATAATGCATAACTAAATAATACATTCTTGGCATATATTCTTTTAATAATAGTCATTTAACTAATTTTGATGGTCTATACTCTATCTTATAATCTCATCTTCAATATGGGACAAACAATTTATCCCTTAGCATAATTTTAGGTACTCCCCTCCCAATTTTTTCTTGAAAACACTTTTTTGGATATGAATCTTACTTCACCACTTAATTTGTTTCATATGTGCTTTGCTTCATGACTGCAGAAGCCGTATGTGGTTCCTGAAAATACATATTTGAATCCCCCTCAAAAGTGCAATTAGGTCAGTTTTGATGTGTTGTACTCCATGAATGGACGAATCAAGTCTGGCAGAGAAATTTTAACTATAACAAAATTCATGAGCATTCCTGTGGTTGACATAAAACAGCAGTCACCAGCTGGTCACATAGATCCAAAGGGAAATATGTGACATTCCCTGTATAAATCACATCTCTACTGTCCTGCTGAATAAAAAGTCTCTATTAGCATGCACCAATAAAGTGGAAAAATAAGTTCTTTTGCTTTTCCTTGCCTTCTTACTGGACAATGTCATTATGAAAGATGGGGGTGTCTATTTAAAGTGTCCAAATCACTGGTAACAATTCTCTAGCTAAAAAGCTAAGAATCTGATTCAGAGGTTTACAGAAAAATCTTACATATATATTTTGCTTAAAGGACAAAATGAAAAATGAAGATATAAAGAAAATGACTTTCTTATAACGCTACACTGAGAACTCATATAGCTAAAGAGAATAATTTGTAATTTAAGTTTTCAGATATTTTTATAGCACATTAGTTGGCTTTGGACATTTATCCAGCCATAACGATTTAAGATTTCCTCTTCAGAAGACTCTTTCAGAGCAAATGATCTGCCCTGAATTCTGTACCCATTGAACAAATTCCAGGCAGCTTTTGACTGTTTAGATACCACACATCCAGAAACCAATAAACTATGAATAGAATATAGAAATGTACTTGTAATGCACCCAAAGATTTGGGAATGCCAAACAGGATTTTTTCTTTGAACAAGATTCACATTACTTATCAAAAATTGCTTACTGATTTCAAAATCAGTTTGCCATGTAACATATGTGGATGGCTGTTCGAGAAATATGTGCCTCAAACAACTTTGGCCACACAGAACTAGATGCATGGTTCTTCAGAATGGTTATTATTTTGGATCATAGAAATGAGAGCAGCTAGCTATGTGATGCTTGCTTCAGTTTACCATCTTCTTTTCCAAATAACCTTCACTTTTCTTACCACCATCAGTTATAGTTTCATGCTGGTCAGAACTATCTCTATAAGAATAAGCCAACAGTGAGGTAAATTGTGTAGAAATCATAATTACTGCAGTTCTGTGCTGAGTGGGTAATACTATGGCAAAGGTAGCTATTGTTCCCCTTTTCTCATAAAATTGTTCTTGAGCATCAAGTTGATGACTCAGAACCATCACAACAGGGGTTTAATTAAAGCCATTCTCACAGTCCCTTTCTCTTCCTAATGGGTCATGCAAGGAAATGACATTCAACACTGTTCTTCAAATACGTTGGAATAATATGAGGACCTTGTTTAGAACATCACTGGGACATTTTTGGTGCTTACTGTGAATGGAAGTGATAGGTCAAGCTGAAAGAAAGACCTGATTCATTTTTGTCAAGATTGCAACCCCTATGTGGCAGGATCCCTGTAGAATGAGGCTGTTATGATGTTCCCTTATCCTTAAACAACAGAAATGGCACCAGAGGCATTTTTAAAAATCCAAAAATAACTATTTGTTTACTTTAGAGGGGAAAGGGGGACATCAGGGGCTGAAAATTTCTGAAGTAATTCAACCTCTCTCTCTCTCTCTCTGAGGTAAAATCAGAACATGCACAGACTTCAGTTCTTATGTCTTAAAGCCCCCTTTTTTGAGGGCCAAGTTACAAGTGACAAATGACACTTGAATGGCAAGTGTATTTCTCCTTGTTCACTTGCACACCGCTTAATCCACTTGCCATTCAAGTGTCATTTGTCACTTGTAGCTTGGCCCTGAGTTGTTTGTTCCCTTGTTCTTACCCAAGCACTCTAGTATATTTTATGTTAGTGTTATCTTTCTCTGCTGGAGTTGGAATTCTGGTACCCACTTTCTAGCACCTCAGTCCCCTTCTCTTCACACACCAGTGCTTTCCTTCAGTTGTTAACTGAATCTGAAGGTCTCCACAGGCAGTTTCCAACCACACCTGACCAGGAATCTCTTACCTCCCTGTTTGAATGGGTATGAAAAATCTCCTCTCCTTAGAATACCTATCCCCTCTTCTTTAGCCCATTTGGGAGTCTGCACCTACTTCCCAACCTACCTTGGCAACTTTTCCCCAGGTTTCCTCTTGGTGTTAAAACTGTTCTCTGTTAGGACTTTGTCTCCCAACTCTTTACACTCAATCTCTCTCTGCTAGGACTGAAAACAGACTCTCCTCTTTCCAGCTCAAGCTACCTACACAGATCCCTTGGAGTAGCTTGTCAATCAAAGCACTCTGATTCTGAGGGATTAACCCTCAACAGTCCTGCAGCTGTGTGTGTACAGCACTTCCAGATTTTTTAGAATGTGCAGTCTGTCACAGCTGTCCCACAGTTTATGGTCTTCACTCCCTCTGCTGTTCCTGAACAGTGTTGGTTTTGCCTCATCTAAAGATTGGTGTCTTCTTTGTCCATTAAATAGTAGGCAACTTTGCTCCATATCATCTCAACATGCAATGACTAAAATCTTGCCACACAATGGGAGAAAATTCATAATCGGATTCCCTCCTCTTTGGAGGTTTGCAGTGCAGTCCAGTGTACATTTTCCTGGAAGTAAGTTGAATAAAGTGTGATTTGATTCTGAGTAATCGTGTATAGGATTGCACTGTTTGTTTATTACATTCTTATCCAAAGTAAATAATGCTAGGAAAAGTGGAAGGCAATAGGAAAAGACGAAGTCCTAAAACAAGATGGCTTGACTCAGTAAAAGAAGCCACGTCCTCCAGTTTGCAGGATCTGAGCAAGTCTGTTAATGAGAGGATGTTTGGGAAGTCTTTCCTTCATAGGGTCACCATAGTTGGAGGCGACTTGATGGCACATAAAACATGCACACATCCCATCTTGTCTCCCTCATAGAACTCAAGATGGTTATGCATGCAAAATTCCAGGATATTTTCTATCCAGACACTGACCAGCATGAGGACTGCTTAGTTTCAGCAAGATTGCAGTATTCTATTCCGGCAGAGCACACTATGGATTATACATTGGACTTAAGTCACTAGTGTGTACAGCTGAGAAAGGCTTTAAGCAATAGCCTCCAGTTTCAAGGGTGGAATAGTGCTTAAGGCCACTGGGAAGCATCTCACCAGGCTGATGGTCTAGGAGGCCACTTCCCTGCCAGGCCACCCCAACCAAAAGAGAGGGCCAGGCACTGTGGAGTCACCTTGTCTGGCTCACTGCAGCAAGGGACAGGATTGGGCCATCCTGCCCAGCCTCATTTTGCCATGGAGAGGGATGGGATGGGGTTGCCTCACCTGGCCTCTCCTTGCCTGGTGAGGGATGGGCCTACGAGGCCTCATTCTGCCAGATGGGTAGGTGCTGCTTGTCTCCCTTGAGGGGATAGATCCAGGGCAGGCTGAGGGCAGGGCCCTTTTCTGGGGCCATTTCTCCCTCCAAATCCAATCCTGCCCAGCTCATACAGGTGTTCTGCCCTATGTATTCTCTGGGCTGGAGATTGGTGGATTAGTTCTTTAACATACCATAGATCTCAGAAAGGATTTATACCATAAATCCTCAGAAAGGACCATCGTCCCATTCAATCTGGACTTCCTCAGGGGTCTCCCATCCAAGTACTAACCATGGCCAACCCAACTTAACTTTCGCACTATGACAAGCTCAGGCTAGTCAGGACTACAGATGGGCATGAACAGCAATACGAACTAAAGAAAGCCACGAACAGCCCAACCAACTGTTTGCGAAAAAGCTGTTAGTGAGGCCCCATTCTAAATGAACAGGTGGTTGCTGCAAGCCTTGTTCCTTGCTGTTCCTTGCTGTTCATCAAGCCAGACAGTCTGGCACCTGCAATCAATTCCCTTGGCAACCAGAGGCAGGGACTGCCTGAACTCTGTCTGAACTCCTGCTGTTGCCCTGGAAACCCCAATCTAAGCCCAATTTAGCTTGATAGGCAGGTCTTCCTTTCAAGTGTGGAGCTCCAAATTTGTTACAAAGAAGCAAAGAGCAGGGGGGAGGGGGGCTCCCAGCTCTGGTTTTGCATTCAGTGATGGAGAGACAGTTGTTGTTGGCATTTTGAGAGAGAGACAGAGAGAGTGCATTGGACCACGAATTTTCTTTGTTTGTGGTGGGATAGGGATCTACCTCTTCAAGTTCCAGGGCTGCTGCCAGGCTCTGAACCAAGCTATTATTTATTACTAGTATCTTTCCTGCTGCCTGCTCAGGTGGGGTTTCTGGGAGTGGTGTGGTAGGGATCTTGATGTCTGGAGGAGAGCCTACTGGCCCCCATGTACAATGAACAACAAACATGTTCGTGACAGGATCATGTTCATCAGTGTTCATTGTTCATTATTCGTGGATGGCAACGAACAACAAACACCATGTTTGGGTTTTTTTTTCTGTTCGTGCCCATGTCTAATCAGGACTATTCAGGATGCTACACTTACATAAACACAGTACAAATATCTATATCGTGTTTACTAGTAAGGGTTGCCTACTGCTTGGAAGGAAAAAATTGCCCTTCCCTTTTAACAGAGGCTTAATGGGATTTGTCAGGTGATGGTGGTCGAATCCACATTCACCTATTACCCACATGTTTATCGGATATCTTCCGTTTGCCTCCAATCCGCGAATTTTTCCTCTTCGTTCACATTCCTGCTTCCAATCCGTCTTTCTCGCGCGTCCCTCCGGTCACACGGCCTCTCGAAAACCGCTTTTTGGGACAGGACTTTTTTTTCCTGCCCATTTTTTTTATTTTTTTGAGTGCACTTTTCTGTTATTTCGATCTTGCCTCATAAAGAAACATCATTGAGGATAATGATGCCTCTCTTTCCCCCACTGACAGCACTGATGGCTCTCTCCCGTTTCTTTTTTGGAAATTTGGAAGCATGTGGGAAGCTTTCGTGGGCATTTCCTATGCAGGACAGTTCAGTGCCTGAATTTTACTGAAGTTTCACTTCCTTGGAGTGTCATTATTTCAATATTTCATAATTTTGATATTACAGTAATATAAAATAAAAAAAAATAAAAAAAACAGTTAAAAAGGAAGTTTCGCGAGTCCATTCTGAGGGTGGATTCACCCCAAAATGATTTTTCAAACTACCAGATTTGATTCAAAAACAGCATAATCAATAAATCCAATGCTATGAAGTCAAAAACAGTCTTTTGCAGACTACAGAGCACTTGCAAGTTGAATCAGCCAATAGGAACTCTCGGAACGGCCGGAGAGACAGGAAGGGTGGTGGTTTTTTAAAAAACCGCGTAAATTACGCATTGGCCCGTTCACTTCCACCGTGAAACTCCCATTGAAAACCTGTGACCACATATTTGGGAGAAATGCGAATGAAATGTGTCTGTTTAATGAGGTAATATGACCGGCACTCGGGATTGCGTGGGGAATGTGGGGAACATGCGACTTAGAATGAGTAATGTGGATTTGACTGGTGTCTACCTCCATGCCATGAAAAGCCTCAGCTGTCTGTTTACAGGCATTAAGCCTCTATTAAAGGAGCAGGGCATTTTCCAACTCTATAATCACCATCTGAAATTTGTTGTATCATTTACTAGAGCCAAATCTTGCTTTTTCTAGGGCTTTTGCCAAATACAATCATATTCATAAACAGAGGTCAATATCTGAGGGTTCAATACACAGCTTAAATAAGCCCAAGGTTTCTTTCCAACATCCAAGTTTTCATAATCTATTGGCTTTCTCTGCTGCAAAAAGAGTGCCATTTACCCCACATCCTATCCACCCACCCCAGTTAACAGCCACCTCTCTAGGCCTATAGATAATGGTGTTGGATCCAACCAGCTTGTACATTGATAAAAATGGGAGAGGGATTCCCTTTGAATTAGAAAAAAGTTTTGCTGGGGATCATGGAGCCTGCAGGGACAGAAGCCATGTTGGATGGAGGCTGTGGTAAGAAGGGAGTATACGTGAGTGAAAAGCTGGCTGGATCATCTCACAGTTATGAAACCTGGAGCTTTGTCTGTTCAATCAGGTCTAAATTCAAATGAGTACAATTACACTCTCAGCTATGGTTGTTATGCGGTGGGGAGTTCCTTTTTCAAACAAAATATAGCCATTGATTCCTCTTATTTTCATTCTTTTTAAAAAACAGGATTTCTTTTTCATTTCTCTTTGAAGACAAATCAAGATAGCTTTTTGTAACTTCCGTCCTTGCATTTGTTTTATTTCATACACCCCAGGGTGGTGCTCTAGCAGGAAGATAAAAGGCTTGGGAAGATCTTGCCTGCCTCTGAGCATCCCAAAATACCAAGGGCAGCCCCGGTACACAGATATAGGGAACAACAAACCAGAGCTCAAAAACAATCAGAAGCAAAAGTATAATCCAGTTTTACATATTATAAAGTGCAAAAGTGCTGAAAGTACATGCATAAATACAAAGGATTATACAGTATAATTCAGAAGTGCATAAATACAGAGTCCGTTCATTAACAAATATAAGAACATTACAAATCTACACTTGTCCGGAACAAATCCAACAGTTAAAGTGCATATGCCACAGTTAGCAGAGAAAAATCGGTAGGTGGGGGATTGTGCCAGATGTTATACATTAACAGTCCATAAAGTCAAGTACATATACAGAACAACGCTGACGAGGATTTGCAGGCAAATATCATTAACCCGTTTCGTGAGTACCACTCCTCACTTCCTCCTGGGCGTGAAACAATTCGGACTGGACATAAGCACCATCAATAATAGAGTTTAAGGGAAACAAATCATTTCTGCGTCCCGGTAAAGGCGGCGTTGCTCTCCACACGTGCGTGTGGAGAGCAACGCCGCCTTTACCGGGACGCAGAAATGATTTGTTTCCCTTAAAGTCTATTATTGATGGTGCTTATGTCCAGTCCGAATTGTTTCATGCCCAGGAGGAAGTGAGGAGTGGTACTCACGAAACGGGTTAATGATATATCCCCGTCGGCGTTGTTCTGTATATGTACTTGACTTTATGGACTGTTAATGTATAACATCTGGCACAATCCCCCACCTACCGATTTTTCTCTGCTAACTGTGGCATTTGCACTTTAACTGTTGGATTTGTTCCGGACAAGTGTAGATTTGTAATGTTCTTATATTTGTTAATGAACGGACTCTGTATTTATGCACTTCTGAATTATACTGTATAATCCTTTGTATTTATGCATGTACTTTCAGCACTTTTGCACTTTATAATATGTAAAACTGGATTATACTTTTGCTTCTGATTGTTTTTGAGCTCTGGTTTGTTGTTCCCTGCCTCTGAGCATCGGCAGAGTGAAATTCTGAAATTTTGCAGAACCTTCCTTCCTGGCCCTCCTCTCTTCAAATTTCTCTTTGATCAAAAAGGATTTGATTAGAATTCTTTAAAAAAAAAGATGGGGGGAGTTGATGGATTTCTGGGAGAAACTGGGTAAAGAGGAAGTAAGAGAATTTTTCTTAACAACCCTACTCGTTGCTAACATTGTACAGTACTGCAGCATTAATGGATTGAAAAGAACTGTCTCTCCTTGATGACATCTCTGTGACCCAGTAAAAGAAGGATTATAGTTCATTGCTATCTGCCAAAGAAACCCAGCCATACTCCTGTCTTTGTAGAGCCCAGTCCACCATTCCAGGACATTACTTGGAAGCTTAGTGATACAAGGAATTTTCATCACTGGATTATCCTTCAATTTTGTGGGAGGGATCTCAAGTCAGTTTTCAACACTAAAGTCTTCCCTTGCTATAGACTGGGCAAAAACAAAAAGGTATTTTTTGAAGCATTTTCCCTCATTTTTTAAAAGCCTCCTGTGGCTCAAAACTCCCTAGTGTAATTTGTACAGGATGTAAGAAGTGTATTTTAACATTCCTGTTTGCATAAAGAGCAAACACCAGTTTGCAATCTTTGCTTTGCTACCTACAGCATTTTTTTTTATTTCAAAAGAGATAATTGATGAGCAGGAACTTCAGAAACTGGAAAGATGAGGAAACTATCTGAAAACCATGCATAAAAGTGTATTTGAAGGGCCCGTTCCATTTTTGGGGGCTTTTTCTATAGATCTCCTAAATTTGCACACCATAATACAATGCAACATTATAGTGGCAATAAAAGGCTTAAGAGATTCCATAGCAAGAGATTGAAGGGAGATGATACTTTTCAAATCTCTATTCAGCTCTGGATTCATTGTGTGACCTTGAACAAGTCACCCCTCTCCCCCGGGAATATTAGGACTCTATCGCTTAGGTTTATCTTAAGGCATTCTAAAGACATCAGAAACGCTTATTATGCAATCTACTCTTAATCAGCTGATCAATCAACTAATGCTTTAGCTGGTCGATCACTGATGTCAATATTTATTTGAGAAGAAATCAGTGTGGATAAAAGGCATAGATATTCACTGATTTTGGAGGCTCTTTTGATTCTGGTATGTTATTGTGAAGCGGAATGATGAAATGTTAGAAGACCTTTCCTCCTCGCTAAACCTAGTAGCTTTTATTCAATGGCAAGTTATCTAATGAAGGTGGCCCTATTCTAAAAGTGGCAGAAGTGATATGAACACATCTTTGGCCTTGAAGAAAAACAAACCCTGCTTTGAAAGTCAAAATGCAACAAATGGAATGTCAAACCATGCCTATCTCACTTTAGGACATCACACTTTAGAACTGTAAAATGTCAAGTTGCAGTGCCTCTTCTATGTGCATTCTGCCAGAAAAAGGGACAACCAGTGAGGGATTTGATCCCATGTATGTTTTTAAAGGTTAATAACATGTTGTATAAATTAGCAACAATAGGAATGTATTTATTAAGCTACCTGTTGTTTTCTGAGCTTGCGGTAGCATTGGGGATTCATACTACAAAACCCACTTTTCTTCAGTTGCTGTTTATAATTCAGAATGTGGAACACAAAGCAGATATACAGCTTTGGATCAGACAAAACTTTATCTAGGAAGATGTTAGGAATACATTTCAACAGTTTTATTTAATGCTCTCTTAGCAGCCACAAACACAGAGTGGAGGACCCTTTTCTTTCTCAACTGATTAAAGCGGTTGCTGCGGCTAATCATTTGTTATATGCTGCCAGGGTTCCGACTTTCAGATAGTTTATTGTTTTATTTTGATTTAGAATTTGTTGCAGAAATCTCCCCCCTCCCCTGTACTCTCCCTTTGGTAGGTTAGCTCATGGTAGAGTGGAAGGGTGGTGAGAAGCCTAAGTAGCTCGGGTTTAGTTCAGCTTAGTTCGGCTTAGTATATCCCTATCTTTCTTCATGTTGGCCTTTTGTTTTTGTTTTGCTTTGACTGTCTTTGGTTATTCTGGTGTGGTTCATTGGCAGAACACATGCATTATATGCAGCAGGTCCCAAGTTCAACCCCTGGCCTCTCAAGTGAAAGGACGGCAAATATCAGATCTGGGAAAGTCCCCTTTCTGTCTGAGCCTTTGGAAAACAGAGCCTCCATAGCTAGAGGCTGTTAACCTCTTAATTAGGGATCCCAGGTCCTATGGTGAAAGCAAGGAATTCTCTCCCTCTGCCCCTGCCTCCACTCACCTGACTGGCAGGGGGGAAAGACAGGGAAACATGTCTTCTGGGTGTGCTCCTGGGGCAGCATGATGATATCACGTCTGGGAGTGACATTATTGCATCACCTGAGGAGTGCTCCCACACTTTGCAGCAGGCAAATTTGGGTCCCAAACAGGCTGAATCAGACCCATTGGGGGCCCAAATAAACCCATTGTAAAGCATAGGAATGCTCACAGGCCCTGCATGATGACATCACTTCCCAGAAGTGATGTAATCGTGCCACCCTGGAAGCATGTGCTCTCCATGCATGTGAAGACAAAGAACAAGGTGAATGTCAGGTCCCCCCTTCCACTGGGGGACGGGGTAAGGGGACATGGCAACCCTACTTTGAATACTGCTGGTAGAAGACAACCTCAGGGGAAGGCCTTGGCTTCCAAGCCCTGTTTGTTGGCCCTCCAGGGAAACTGCTTGATCAGTGTATGAAGCGGTATCTGGTTTCTTAGGTGGACCACTAGTCTGATCCAGCAGGGCTTTTCTGATATTCCTATGAGATTAGATGTCAGCGAACTGGATGAACAGATGGATTGACTTGGTCCAAGGTGGACATTCAGCCATGAGTTAACATTCAAACTTCATTTTTTAAAAGCAACAACACTAAAGTGCCTGTCTCAATGATCAGCAGGATTTGAGTCCAGTGGCATCTTAGAGATGAACAAGATTTTCAGGGTACATGCTTTCAAGAGTCAAAGCTCTCCCGATACCTGAAGAAGGGAGCTTTGATATCTGAAGAAGGGAGTTTTGACTCTTGAAAGCTTGTACTCTGAAAATCTTGTTGGTCTCTAAGATGCCATTAGACTCAAATTCTACTGCCGAACAACATGGCTACTTATCTGAAACCGTCTCAAAAATACTATCCCTCAAAAAGTTACATTTTTCTGCTTTTTCATATCATTCTTTTTTATTGCTGAAGCCCAAGCAGCTATTCTTTTATTGGGAAAAACTAAAATATTGTTCCACTTGGAAAGGGGTATACACATCATAAACTTCCTTCCTGCGTTACCACATGAGAATATAAAAGCACTAGCATTCTGTTTTTTATTTTTTCCCAAATTCAATATATATATATATATATATTTACAGCTCCTGGATATGTTTATTACGTCAAATTAGTATTTGGGTCCATGTAGTGTAATTAAAAACCACTTTCCTATTTTTCTCCATTTTTCTAAATAATTGTTTAGTCAAATGAAAAAAAAATTGTTACAAGCATAAGCACATTCTTACAACCACATCAATATATCTAATTTTCGACATGCCCCATCATAGGGTACTTAAATCAGAGGATTGGGACCACGGAAGGGAAAGATCTTTCTATAAACCTGAGGGAAGAGTCAGATTTGTGGGGGTGGGGGTTTACCCCCCCCCAACCCACCATTGATAGCAGTTGTCTGTACAGGTGCACACAACTTTTCTTCAGAGGCAGGGGGCATGCAAGGAGGAGGAGGGCAGGAAAAGGAGCAGGAAGTGTTATTACTGCACCCCCTTCTGAGGCAGTGAAAATAGAGAGGGACAGAAGAAGAAAGAGGCATAGAATCCACAAGCCCTCCAAACGCTTGAAGGAGCAATCAAACAGAAGGCTCCTCCAGTAACCAGAACCAAACTACTCAGTGGACAAACCACAACTGGAAGAAGTACAGGAATCAATTTATACTTGTACTTCTTCCGGTTGTTGTTTGTCCACTGAGTAGTTTGGCTCCAAACTCCTGAGGCAGCAATTGCTCACTCCCTCCACCACCAAGAGAGTACCAAAACTGGATGTGGACAAGGGATGGAGTGTAGGATCTGCTTCCTCCCCACAGAGGCAGAAACATTTGTCACAGACAGGAGGATACAACGGACTCCCCAGCTGTCCCTGCTGCCGAGGCAGACAGAGGAAGAGGCATGGGAGTAATTGTTGCCTGCTGGCACTTGAGAGTCTCTCTAAACAAGACATCTTACACGGGGATGCTCAAGTGACTTACTTTCTATGTGGTCTTATATTCAAGCAGGGCTGGATCTAGGGTTGCCAGCGCTCGGTGCAACCCTTGTCCGGCCGCCTGCATGCTCCGTGACATCATCACAAAGGGCAGGAGGCATGTCGCCCACATGGTAAGCTGGCCGCCCCAGTGCCCAGTTTGCTGCAGAGCTGGCGGCGGTGGCACGGGCTTGCGCTGGGTCAGCTGTCTTGCTGCATGGGTGGCTGAGCGCAGGGCTAGGAAGCCCTCCCATGATTCACCTGCTCCATGCTGCCTGTGCAGCAAGCTGGCCTCCCCAGCGCATGGTGCGCTGCAGAGCTGGCAGCAGTGGTGGTGGCGGCAGCGGTGCATGTGTGCGCTGGGGTGGCTGGCTTGCCGTGCAGGTGGCTGAGTGCAGGGCTGGGAGGTCCTGCGTGTGCGGCAAGCCAGCCGCCCCATTGGTGGGGCAGGTGAGGGTTTCCCAACCCTGCGCTCAGCCTCCCACACAGCAAGCTGTGGCACACTCCCGGTGGCTGGCAGCCGTGCCCAGCACCCCCTCTTTGGCAGCACCGGGGGCAGGCTGCCCCCTGCCCCCCCCTCGATCCAGCCCTGTATTCAAGTGTACTTTGACTCCCTAGCAGGGCATGTGAATCCACAATGGGAGAACAAGTGAGCATCGCCTTATAAGATGTCTTGTGTAGATACACTTTGAGATGGCAGTGCTGGAGGAAGAAAGAGGGGGATGAAGAACAAAGAACCAGGCCACAAGAGCAGCCTGGTGAGCAGGGGGAGTGACAGAGAATGGGTGAGGGGCAGAAAGGGGAGAAGAATGACAGAGAAGAGGTGGGGGGTGGAGAAAAGGCAATGGGAATGGGATGCTCCCTGCTCACGAGTTCATTGCAGGCCCTTACTTGGATCTTCTATTAATAGTTATTCATTTGAAAAGACCCAACACTGTTCTAGGCCCATCAAGAATTTGTCCAGAAAAAATACTTGGAGATGTGGGGAAAGTCTGGTAATGGTATCTAGAGGTCACTATCTCCACTTTCTGCAGACTTTACTCCACTGATCCCCACACATTAATGCTAGAGAAACCCAACAGTAGGCCATGTTTCACTGTCCAGTGCATGTGCACCTTCACATCAGGGAAAAAGAACTGCTGTGGATATTTTGGGTTGAAAAAATTGTGTGAAGGTAATCTAAAGCCTTTTCTCTTCTCATGTGGCATTCCCAGTCTGAACTGGGCCCTGTGGCACTTGGGTAAATAAGTTCCCTGCTGTTTCACTATGGGGAACGTTCATCTGGTTGGGAAAACCTCAACCTGACTTGTTGACAAATATCTGGTATTGTTCATCCATTGGGCTGAGATCTGGGAAATACAGGTTCAGATTTAGAGGTGGTCATGAACAGCAAAATGAACAAAAAAAAGCCATGAACTGTTCATGAAGCCATGAAAAAAGCCATACGAACAAAAATAAAAGCCATGAAAAAAAGCCATCAGCTGTTCGTGAGCAAGCTGTTTGTGAGGCCCCATTCCTGATTAACATGTGTTCATTCCAAGCCCTGTTCGTGGTGTTCATCAGCCGTTCATCAAGCCAGACAGACTGGCACCTTTCAATCAATTCCCTTGGCAACAGTAGGCACAGACTTTCTGAACTCTGTCTGAACTCTTGTTGCCCTGGAAACCCCAATCTAAGCCCAGGGGCATTTCACCCCTGACTCAGCCGCTTGTCAGGGAAAACCCAGACCAGGGCCGTTTCCAGACGGCTTACCTGCCTCCGGAACGTCGTGCCATGTTGCGGGGAAAACACGAAATATCACGTTTTCTCGTGCGAGTTTTTCACAACATTGCACAAAACTCGCGCGAGAAAACGCGATATTTCGCGTTTTCCCCGCAACATGGTGTGACATTCCAGAGGCAGGTAAGTCATCTGGAAAAGGCCAAGGGCTGATTTGCAAATGGCATGGGGAACGTTCTTCCCTTCAGAGTCTCCCCTCCCTCCCTCCAGCCGGCTGGAAGGAGGGAGACTTTGAAGGGAAGGAGGTTCCCCATGCCATTTGCAAATGGCACAGGGAACTTTATTCCCTTCCAAGTCTCTCCCCTTCCTCCCACTAACAGCCAACCACGAACATGTTCAAGAACAGGGTCATGTTCGTGGTTGTTCGTGATTCCCTGTTTGTGGATGGCAACGAACAGCAAACATCGTGTTCGGGTTTTTTCCGTGTTCTTGCCCACCTCTATATCCCTCATTCTTGCATGAAGCTCATTGGCTGACTTTCAGCCAATTTTCTGTCTGCCTAAAATAACTTGCAGGATGACATTTTTAAGGAAAAAATGGAGGATGGAAGTATGTTTGCTAAACCTGTGCTCCTTGGATTAAGAGAAGTATAGACATGTATTACATAAACTTATCTCTAGCTAGCATCTGGTACATTGCCTAAAAACATAGAAGTTTTCTTTGGCTTTCATACCTGCCCATTCACTGTGGTCATCTTTGTAGTTCATTACTTCAGGTCTCCCCACCATCTGAGGCTAAATAAGTAGCAACCCAAGAAAGCATCTGAAACTTTGGAACTCTCTCCCAGTAAGAGTCACCATTCTACTTCTATCGTTGTCTTCTTCCAGCAGGTGAAGACTTTTCAGTTTTGTTTAGTGTACCCCCAGTAAACTCTTTTTGGCTCCCCTTCCTGGTTGTTTCATTTACTTGTACACCTATATGTTTTTATTGCATTTATATGTACACAAATTAAATGTTATTTTAATGTTTTCAATGTTTTAATATTTGTTGTTTGCTGCTTTGGGGATAGGGTTACCAGGTCTCTTTACCCCCTTACCAGCACTTACCTCCATGATTGCCTTGTGTACATGCTCTCTGGGTGCCCGCTCCGAAGTGACATCATTGCGCCTGCAGGAATGCACCTGCTGCTATGATGTTCCCTTGTCCTTAAACAGCAGAAATGGCACCAGAGGCATTTTTAAAATTCCAAAATAGCTAACTATATTCATTTTAGAGGGGAAAGACCAAGTGAAATCAGGAATTGAAAATGTCTGAGGTAATTCAACATATATATGTCTGAGGTAAAATTCAGAACATGCACAGACTGGAGTTCTTATGCTCTTCACAGATACTTAAATACTTATTCTTTGAGGGTTTTGTTCCCTTGTTTCCCCCCCAAACATTCTAGTATACTTTACTTAATTTTTTCTTTCTCTTTTGGAGTTAGGAATGCTGGTACACACTTTCTAGTCCCCCAATCCCCTTCTCTTCACACACCAGAGCTTTCCTTTACTTGTTAACTGAATCTGAAGGCCTCTACAGGTAGTTTCCAACCACACACAACCAGGAATCTTTTCAATCTCCAGAGCCACCTTCCTGATTGACTGGTTAGGGAAAATCTTCTCTCCTTAGAAGATCTATCCTATTTTCTTTGGCCTGTTTGGGAGTCTGCATCTACTTCCCAAACCTCTTTGCCAACTTTCCCCAGTTCTTCTGCTGGTATTAAAACTGCTCTCTTTTAGGACTCCATCTCCCAACTATTCACACTGGATCTCTCTCAGGTAGGGCTGAAAAAACACATCCTCTCATGCTAACCAATCAGATCCCTTGGAGTAGTCTGTCACTCAAAGCTCTCTGATTCTGTGAGGGATTAACCCTTAACAGTCCTTCAGCTGAGTGTACAGCACTTCCAGGCCTTTTAAAATGTGCAGTTTGCCACAGCTGCACTCTGGGTCAGGTTTTTTTGCCTCCTGAGCCCATTCCATGGCCTTTTCCCCCTCCTGGCCAGGTAAGTGGTGGTGAGGGGCAGAGGCTGGAATCCCCTGCCCCCACCTGAAGACCTGGAAGCCCTGTTTGAGTGGAAAGGAGGCATATAAATGTTTTAAATAATATTGGGCAGTTCTCTCTCTCTTCCATAAATTTGTGCAATCATTTTTTTTCAAGCCATCTCATCTAGTGGATATCATCACATCTTGTAGCAGTGGGTCCAAGTTCCATGTCAAGTGCTTCCTTTGCTTAAAACAAGCCTATTACCCATTTCTTTGGTTCCTTCTAATTCCTAATATATGAAGAAGAGAAGGAAGTTTTAAATTTCTCATTCCTCCGCCACCATTTTTAATTGTAAAACAATTACTCTCTTGCTCTCATTCAGAGCCTCACACATACTCTTCTGTAAACATGGAGCTTCTAATCTCAGTTTCCATTTTCTACGTCCATTTTCTGATTTCCTTCTTTTATCTATGTTCACTCCTGATACATTTTCATTATCAGAATTCTATTGAAATATATTGATTTGCTGTTTGTAAAAATGAATATTCTCCCTTCGGCATTACTTGAGACCCAGGCACTCTCTGATTAATGGATTTAAAAGTTGCTTAGTTTTACTTTAAACTTTTGTAAATATGACTGTGCAGATACAGCTGAAAGCAATGCTGTTTTCTCGGTTCCCAGCACCACGTTCCTCAGAGAATCACAGAAGATAATTTTATGCTTCCCTGAACAAAATTACATCAGAGACCAATCTGCTATTTTTAATTTTTTTCTTAGAGTATGGATACAAATTATAAAAGCAGTGGCTCCTACTAAGAGGTCCAAATATGGTAATATACAATTATTTTAAAAGCACTCATTTAGAGGTGTTCCAAGTACATTGGTCCCTATAACTGGAAGCAAAGTCTTGCTTGTGTGAATCAGGCATCACCGAGCTAAAACCGTAGACAGATGTTTCACATTGCTGGAGGCCATCTCATGCTATACCGGATGAGTTATCTACAGTGCAATGGGCTTAGACTGGAGTAACGCTGCATTGGATTGTACTTCTAGAGATCCATAACGGATAAACAGAGTCTAGAAGTTTTTCTTTTGCAGCTTAGATCCAGTTGTAACTCTTAGCCTGTCTGGGCTTTTCTGTGCACTCAATTTATTCCTGATTTATTTAGCAGTCAATCTCTAAGCATTGGAATCAGTTAGGGTATGGTTTTTCCTGCAGGTCTGCCTTCTCTCTGCATTTTTACAGTTGTGGAGTTGGTTTTGTTCCACATGTACTTTAAATAATCAGGATTTTCAGGGAGAATGCTGTCATCATTGCCAATGTCACAGCACCCTCCCTTTTTATTTTTTGTGCATGCTTATAATGTTGTATCTATATGAAGGCTGATTTTTAAAAAAATCAAACATGAAGTCTTTGCATAGAGGATCCCATACCTAAGCCACTCCACAGTCCAAACTGGAGTGTCCTGCCTGGGCTGACCCAAAGCTAGGAGTCAGAATCCAGCTAAACTGACCTCTGTTCGGATGGAGCCTGGAACAGCCGTGGTTATGTGATTTTCAAACAATGCCGCTTTTTCCAGCACCAGAAATGGCCACTCCCTTCCCCTGACCCCCAGAGCTTTTGGGTTTTCTAAAAATGTCATTTTCAAAGTATTATATCAGTCTACCATTATAAGTAGCAGATTTTTTGAATTCCCAGCTTCCATTTTTTAAAAAGTAAGTCTCTAGCCCCTTCCTTTGTGGAGATATAAGACATATCTCTGCAATGGAACAGACTAGAGATTTACTCTTAAAAAAATGAAAACAAGGAATTCAGAGAATCTACTGCACGTATTATTACAACAGCAAGTTGATATAATGGTATGAAAATGAAGATTAAAAAACAAAACAAAAGCAGGGGAGGGAAAAGGAAGATGGGGAGAGGGGTGGTCTGATGACGAACAACCAATAATTGAAAAGGTGGTTGGAAGTGGTAGGAAGTGGGCAAGGCAAACAAATCAAAATGAAACAATCTGCATGAGGGAAAAAATCGACTCCATATTAGTTTGCAGAAAAAGATTGGGGTAAAAGTGGTCTCATAAGAAGCGGGGGGGGGACAGCAAGGGGGACCAAAAGTGAAAACTTAAGGCAAAAAAAATGGATGCAGAAATTGGGGGATAAATTGAAGCAATCTGGGACCAGAACCTATTGGGAAAACCCATGTGGAAAGCCCCTCAGTCAAGGGTTCTGTTTACCCGAAGAACAAGCTTGTCTAACTTGTGAACCCATCAATCATGTACTGTGGTATTATCCAAATCAGTCCCTATGCTAGGCCTGTCATGTCAGACTGTATGGTAGCCATCTGCATGTATGGTAGCCATCTACAAAGGATTGCTCTTAAGCACCTGAATTTATCTTGAGGCTTATGTGGAAGAGATGCTATTAGTAACATTGGGATCTTTTCTAGCATTGGTCCAGAACTTTGGACTCTAACTGTCATAGTTGCATTTGGGGCTGTGTGTTTGATTAGTGTGCCTTTGGATGTGGGATCCTACAGTTGCTAACTTAGGATCAGACTGTGATAGGACAATGTAACCAAGCTATAGGATATGCATGGAAGATACTCCTGGAGAAGAAGTTAAGACTGACATGGATATGCTGATGCTATCTGGGAGATGTCCAAATGGTCTTTCCTGGGTTGATTATTACATTATCTGGAATTTTCTTTTGTGGGGGATATTTCAATAGCTTTGATTATCTCACAAAAACTGGGTCATGTTCTATGGCCAAGAAGGCTGGGGGAGCTCTGAAAGTTCAGAAAGGGGTTTTGAATATCAATGTGTTTCTGGTCTATCTGGGATGTTGGGCTGTTCCCATGCAGGGAATGCCTTTTATCAATACTTTGCTTTCACCAATAAGCCTTCTTTTCAATGTAAAAAGAGATACATTTCACCTTTCATCTGGCATCCTGAGAACAAACACTTTGGGGCTATTCCCTCCCCTCCCCCCCCCACAGAAACATACTTCTAGTATCATAAATTTGAGGTTTTTTTGGTGGGAGGGGATTCCTTATCCCACATCTCTCATCCATGAAGGCTGGGAGTCTTTTGTGCTGCATGTATCACCAATCACAAAGGGGGGCAGGAAGTTAGGGAACAGTGGCCTGTTGGATCCTTAAGTGCTGTGTTGTTTTAGCAGGCTCAAGAAGAAATAATGTATTACAGGTTTTCTTGGTCTGTATTACATAAGGTTTGATGGGCTGTGCAAATTTTTAAAAACATTGCTTTGTCAACAGCAGCGCTCGGATCTTCATTGTGGCTTAAGGTACACTGTGGCAGGCATTTTATGGCTGGCTTTGCCTTCTGCAGCAGCCATATTGTGGCAGCCATTTTGTTTCTATGTTCACCACTCTATTTAAAATTCCAAAGGCCGCCACAGGCTCAAAAAGGTTGGGATTGGGAACTCCTGACCAAGTGGTACCTTAAAGACTAACAAAATGTATTCTGACTAGGGGTGTGCAAGCCAAAAATTTTCGGCTATAGCCGAAAGTAGAAAGCCGAAAGAAGATTCTCTATCGTTAAAGCCGAAAGCCGAAACAAGAATCTCTTTCGGCTTTCGGCTTTCGGGATTCTTTCGGCATTATTTCGGCATTCTTTCGGCTTTTTTCTATGGGAAAATGCCTCCGTCTTCCAGGACGCCTGGAGGAGGCATTTTCCCACCGAATAAGCCCAAAATTGGTGGGGACCTTCCTCTAACCCTTCTCTAACAACCACCCAAGTTTCAGACAGATTGGACTTTGGGGGGCCATGTTATGGCCCCCCAAAGCAGGTCCCCCCATCCTCCCATAAGAAAGCGAAGGAGCAGCATATGGTTAGCATGCTGCTGCTCATCTTTCTTCATTATTTCCTATGGGGAAAAAATGAAGAGGCAGGCTTCCTTTGCCAGGGGTGGCATTTTGCATGCAAAATGCCCCCTTACCCTCAGGGGCCCTTCTCCCACCCCTCCTCCCACCCCCCACCAAGGCTCAGCCTGCTCCCACTTGGGGGGGCCATTTCATGGCCTCCCCAAGTAGGTGCTCTAATCTCTACCACTGACAGCTGGGGGAGGCTTGTGTTGCCAGGGGTGGCATTTTGCATGCAACATGCCCCCCAACCCTCTGGGGCCCTTCTACCACCCCTCCTCCCACCCCCCACCAAGGCTCAGCCTGCTCCCACTTGGGGGGGCCATTTCATGGCCTCCCCAAGTAGGTGCTCTGCTCTCATCTCTACCACTGACAGCTGGGGGAGGCTTGTCTTGCCAGGGGTGGTATTTTGCATGCAAAATGCCCCCCAGCCCTCTGGGGCCCTTCTCCCACCCTTCCTCCCACCCCCCACCAAGGCTCAGACTGCTCCCACTTGGGGGGGGGCATTTCATGGCCTCCCCAAGTAGGTCCTCTCAGCCCCTAAAGTCCACCCCTTACAGCCCCACACAAACCCAATTCCCCCCCAGCTGCCACACACAGACCCAAATCCCCACATTAGCCCCTCACAGACCCAAATCCACCCCCACCTGCCCCACACCCATAACCCCAGGAACAGGCTGGCAAAGGCCAGCCCTCTCCCTTTGTTCCCTATGCTGGGAACTTCTAAACTCTCTTTCCCTGGGCAATTCTGCACAGCCCAGGGGTGCCACAATGGTGGGCACACTTCTGAGTGCCAGCTGGTCCCTGTGAAAGAGCACCTGAACCACAGACACCCTCCCTCAAATTCCCCCACCACCTACAGAGATGGCTGGCCAGCCAGCCCCATTGTTCCCTATGATGGGAACCAACTGCACAACAAAGAATAAAACAAGAACAACACAAAATAAAGTTTTAAATTTTTTTTCTCCCTTCCAAAGTACAAGTAGGCAAAGCATTATGACACATTACACCAGCAGTCCCCCACACAGAAAAATAACACAACTCACTTAACATCAGAGAATCACAAAGCAAGATTCCTGTCAAAAACACTTTATTTCTTGAACAGCTTTAGGTTACACAGCAGGGGGGAACACCAAAGGGCATGGAAGCAGTATCTTACACAAAAATAACACAACTCACTTCACATTAAAGAATCACCCCAAAAAATTGCTGTCAAAAGCACTTTATTTCTGTAACTGCTTTAGGTTACACAGTAGGAAGGCACCACAGAGCAGGAAAGCAGTGTACTACACAAAAATAACACAACTCACTTCACATCAGAGAATCACACAAACACAATTGCTGTCAAAAACGGTGAAGTGGGTTGTATTATTTTTTGTAGTACATTGCTGTCATGCCCTGTTGTGCCCTCCTACTGTGTAACCTAAAGCTGTTCAAGAAATAAAGTGTTTTTGCCAGGAATTGTGTTTTTGTGATTCTCTGATGTTAAGTGACTTGTGTTATTTTTGTGTAAGATAGTGCTGCCATGCCCTTTGGTGTTCCCCCCTGCTGTGTAACCTAAAGCTGTTCAAGAAATAAAGTGTTTTTGACAGGAATCTTGCTTTGTGATTCTCTGATGTTAAGTGAGTTGTGTTATTTTTCTGTGTGGGGGACTGCTGGTGTAATGTGTCATAATGCTTTGCCTACTTGTACTTTGGAAGGGAGAAAAAAAATTTAAAACTTTATTTTGTGTTGTTCTTGTTTTATTCTTTGTTGTGCAGTTGGTTCCCATCATAGGGAACAATGGGGCTGGCTGGCCAGCCATCTCTGTAGGTGGTGGGGGAATTTGAGGGAGGGTGTCTGTGGTTCAGGTGCTCTTTCACAGGGACCAGCTGGCACTCAGAAGTGTGCCCACCATTGTGGTACCCCTGGGCTGTGCAGAATTGCCCAGGGAAAGAGAGTGTAGAAGTTCCCAGCATAGGGAACAAAGGGAGAGGGCTGGCCTTTGCCAGCCTGTTCCTGGGGTTATGGGTGTGGGGCAGGTGGGGGTGGATTTGGGTCTGTGAGGGGCTAATGTGGGGATTTGGGTCTGTGTGTGGCAGCTGGGGGGGAATTGGGTTTGTGTGGGGCTGTAAGGGGTGGACTTTAGGGGCTGAGAGGACCTACTTGGGGAGGCCATGAAATGCCCCCCCCAAGTGGGAGCAGTCTGAGCCTTGGTGGGGGGTGGGAGGAAGAGTGGGAGAAGGGCCCCAGACGGCTGGGGGGCATTTTGCATGCAAAATGCCACCCCTGGCAAGACAAGCCTTCCCCAGCTGTCAGTGCTAGAGAAAAGAGCACCTACTTGGGGAGGCCATGAAATGCCCCCCCAAGTGGGAGCAGTCTGAGCCTGGGTGGGGGGTGGGGGGAAGGGTGGAAGAAGGGCCCCTGAGGGCTGGGGGGCATGTTGCATGCAAAATGCCACCCCTGGCAACACAAGCCTCCCCCAGCTGTCAGTGGTAGAGATTAGAGCACCTACTTGGGGAGGCCATGAAATGGCCCCCCCAAGTGGGAGCAGGCTGAGCCTTGGTGGGGGGTGGGAGGAGGGGTGGGAGAAGGGCCCCTGAGGGTGAGGGGGCATTTTGCATGCAAAATGCCACCCCTGGCAAAGGAAGCCTGCTTCTTCATTTTTTCCCCATAGGAAATAATGAAGAAGATGAGTAGCAGCATGCTAACAATATGCTGCTCCTTCGCTTTCTTATGGGAGGATGGGGGGACCTGCTTTGGGGGGCCATAACATGGCCCCCCAAAGTCCAATCTGTCTGAAACTTGGGTGGTTGTTAGAGAAGGGTTATAGGAAGGTCCCCACCAATTTTGGGCTTATTGGGTGGGAAAATGCCTCCCCCAGACGTCCGGGAAGACGGAGGCATTTTCCCATTGAAAAGCCGAAAGAAAGCCGAAAGAATCCCGAAACGTTTCGGCTTTTTTCTTTCGGCTACCCGAAACGTTTCGGCATTCCCCGAAACGTTTCGGCATTCCCCGAAAGAAGCCGAAACACTTTTGTTTCGGCATTCTTTCGGCATTCTGAATGCCGAAACGCACATCCCTAATTCTGACATAAGCTTTCAGTTGTTACTACAGTTTATGCTGGAATAGATGTTCTTAGAGGTGCCACTGAACTTCCATTTTACCTTTCAGTTCTGGACTTCTATTAGGGGATTTTTTTCAAGCTGCTGTTTGTATCATTTACTTGGCAGTAGATTATATTAATTTCTTTTTAAATTTCCCCAAAGGAGAAATAAGTTGGCGAAACTCTGCCCCTTCCCTCTTAGTCTGCTTATACTAACTTTCCCATTAGTTTGATGAGTGAATGAAACCGAACAAGAAATTAACCTTAGAGCAAAACATGGGAAGCACATCACCGGGGTATGAACTTGGAGTACGGAATTAAGCCTCTTCTAGCCTCGATTCACTTAAAAATCTCTGCAGGTTTCTACATCAAAGTTTTTTCATGGTTCAAGGCTGTAGCACCACAGTGGGCTGAACTATTCAGAAAGGTTACCTAATCTGAGAGAACCGGGGTGTTTTTTTCCAGAGTGACTCCAGGCCACATGGAGTCTGCAGGGGGGGCAGCATGAGCAGCTCATTGAAACGAAAATCTTTGCAGGCTGAGGTCTGATCTGGTTTGATCTGGATTTTCAAAGGAAGATTCATGGGTGTTCATTGAACTTTCTGGCGCAAGGAGTTACTGAAGTCTTGCACCAGCTATGAACAATGGTCTAAAGTTGGAGGAAAAGCTCCTGAAATTTCTAAACGGAGCCTTGCCTGTGAACAATGATCAAAAGAAGTTGCCCTGGGAAACCCCTTCGAGTGTCTGATGGAGAAATGTTTGAGGCAAGACTAAACAAGGACAGAAGCATGGAGATAACTATGCAGGTGGCTGAATTCTGACATTCAAGGCATTAATGCAGAGTTTTCAAGAACAGCATAACTGTTGGTAGCTATTGGTAACGTATCAGCACAAGCAATCTATATAATGCTAGTAATAGCACATAGCTTTTATGTGTTTTCAAAGTGTCTGCCACACACTGATTTTGGGGGGTAATTTAACAGAAATCAGTTTTATTCTCGTCTTGCAGATGGATGGGGTTTGGTGCTAAGTGGGAGTAGCTTGCCGAAGGGCCCTTGGGCCATTTCCACATGTCTTTAAAGGGACGGTCCACTTACTGAACGCTGGAGGCTTTTCTCCTTCATGCCACATGTCTCCAATTTCAAAGCAGTAGCATGCTCTCTGGCTTCCTTTATGGGAACACAGAAAAATGCAGGAAATTGTGTTCTCATAAAAGATATAGAAAAAACGGAAGCCAAACAACCTGTTACCGCTTTGAAATCGGAGACATGTTGAGTGAAGGAGAAAAGCTGCCAGTGTTTGGTGAGTGGGCCGTCCCTTTAAGGATGCGTGGAAACAGCCTTAGTAAGTTTATAGCAAAAAGAAATGGAAACTAGGATTTCCTGATTTGTTCCTCAATTTCTTACCCTCTATGCAGCAGCAGCTCAGTTAAACCTAATAAACTCAGAAAGCCAGTTCCAATTATATTTCAGCCAGCTCATTCTTGCAAATGGCTACAGCATGATCTGCTCATGTAAGTAAGGTCACATTTGGAGCCAGGTCCAGATTTTGGGGGCCATGGGCAGAGAGTGTCCAGGGTCCCCCTCCCCTGCCCTGAATATCGCCCAAGCGATATCGTATTCAGTAGCGGGATCTCTGCCCTCTACTAGGAATCATACCATATAGTATCTGTGAATGATGTGTAGTCAAAATCATGTGGCTTAGAATAAATGGACCCCAAAGGTTCCAAAAAGAAACAATTATGGAAAATAATGGCATGCTTAAACATAAAAGATAGTTGCGCTGTCAATGCCAGATTATTGCCTTCCATTTCCTTTGACAGATTCAGGGGTCAGAGTGCCTGAACAGCTGTGCCCTAGCAAGGGGGAGAGGAAGGCTCCAAAATCACTGCCAGTGTCTTTCGAGCTATGAAGCATGCATGATAGGGCTGCTGGAGAGTTATGGTACAGAAGGGTTGTTCAGATAAATAGGAACAGCTGGTGATTAATGAACCCTTTGCCTGCAGCAGGCAGATGGTACATGGGAGATTGTTGATCAAAATGATTGGCATGTGGGGCAGTGATCAGCATGTTTGATGGTGCAAAACCTCAGCTGTGCCTTAAATGTCTTCTCAGGCTATTTTGTAGCTAGCCCTTGATGGTTTGTTGTATCTGAACTGCAGTCCTCCGTGCCCTGTTATTCATGACTGGTTCCAGGATTGCTGCTGGGAGATTCTTATAGTGCAATCCTAAGAACACTCTCCTGGGAGTAAACCCTATGGAATATACCTGGAGAATTTTGAGTAGACCTGCTTAGTATTGCTCTCCTAATACCCTATGATGTGACTGTGCACTGTGTGCCCAGTTATATGTTTGGTTAGAATATGTGATGACTGGGTTCCCAAAAGGTTGTTGCTTTTGCCCTGTGGAGGTCTTTGTATCCTTCATTCTTGCTTTCCCCATTTGTTTCCCAGTGGAAGCCTTGGTCATTCCTCTCAACATTGCATCTAGCAATAATAATAATAATCCTAATAATAATAACAACATTTGAGTTATATAACGCCCTTCAGGACAACTTAATACCCATTCAGAGTGTTTTACAAAGTATATTATTATTATACGCACGACAATCACCCTGTGAGGTGGGTGGGGCTGAGCGAGCTCTAAGAAGCTGTTCCTGATCTAAGGTGACTCAGATGGCTTCAAGTGGAGGAGTGGGGAATCAAACCCGGCTCTCCAGATTAGAGTCCTGCTGCTCTTAACCGCTGCACCAAGTGGCCATGCGGCAAGGGATCCTCTGTGGCTTGACAATAGCTCCATGGATCCAGTGGCCTGACTGCAAGTAAACATGAACAGTCTGGAGGTAAGGTTACCAAGGTTGAGAAATTCCTGGACATTTGACGGTGGAGCCTGGGGGGAGCCGGGTTTGGGGAGGGGAGGGATTTCAGTGGGGTATAATGCCCCCTCCACCCTCCAAAGCTGCTGTTTCTTCCAGGGGAACTGATCTCTGTAGTCTAGAGATAATTGTAGTTCTGGGAGATCTCCAGGGCCCATCCGGAGGTCTGCGACCTTAGCCAGAGGGGATGAGCTGCCAGTGGCAGTGAAAGAGAAGCCACCTCACTGCCTCCACTACTCCCAGATTCAAAAAGCCAGAAGAGAAAACAATCAGGAGAAAGGGGTGGTGGTGACACAGACAAAGGGAATGTCCTGCTGTAGCATCCTGGTGGTGGAGAGTTCCCATCCTAGGGGACACCAAATCATGAGGGGGGATGTTGGATAACTCCTGGGAAAGACAGAGGATTCCTAAACTCAGCAGCTGATGTGATCCAGAGGGGTTTGAGGTGTGACCATCAGAGGAACGCAGACTCCTGGAAGCAGATGATCCTAGAAGACATAAATGAAACTACTGCTAATATGACTGATACATCTTATGCTGTTTATGAGACACTTAAACATATGTTACTGATGGTTGTTGGGGGTTTTCCGGGCTGTATTGCCGTGGTCTTGGCCAAGACCACGGCAATACAGCCCGGAAAACCCCCAACAACCATCATTCTCCGGCCGTGAAAGCCTTCGACAATACATCGAACACCTCTACGGGGAGGAAACATTCCAACAGACCCGAAGATTGGAAACACTTCGGAACAATAAAGCACATCTACTCTGTTCTTTGACCTTTCTTGCCAAGACCACGGCAATACAGCCCGGAAAACCCCCAACAACCATCGTTCTCCGGCCGTGAAAGCCTTCGACAATACATATGTTACTGACTTTGGCTATGAGGAATGGGGCTTAAGGTGGTAAAAAAGCAAGTGAATCTAGCACTTCACACTCTGAAGCCTCCCCAGATCTCTCAGGAATTCATCCCACAGTGACTTCCAATCCCTGGCATCCATCTAGCTCTGACCCTACTGGAAAAATATTCTTTTTCTAACTTAATGGACGGTGTATCTAAGATGTACTTCCAAGATTTATCCTCTAGGTGGCACCAACACTAGTTGGGCTGGATAGGGGAATTTCCTGTTTTATATTTCCTGTTCCTTTAAAGTAAGCTTAAATTTCAACAGACTTTAAAAGAATAACCACAACAACCCCCCCCAAAAGGCTCAGCTTTCTGCACCAGAAGCTTTTAACTTTAATTATCCTTCGGGTCGTTTGATCTGCTTGCTTTTGGCTGACCACTCCGGTCCACAAGGGATAGTGCAAATAAGTTCATTCTTTATGCTATAGGAAAAGAAGCGTTACATTTACAAATCTCGTGCCTTAGCTGCAGAGGGCCAGAAGTATAAGTATGAGATGGTTGAAGCCAAATGTGCTGCCCATTTCATCACAAAAAGCATTTTCTAAAAAGAGGGCTACTTTTATTAAGGAGTCCAGGTGCCTGGAGAAACAGTTGAATAATTTGCTATAGGCCAGTATGAACTAGCTGAATGCCGAGTTTTCTGACAGAAAAGACAAACGTCTTTGGGCCTGGCATTCTAGACAAGAGGCTGGGAGAATTCAGGTCTTAAAAGAACAACTCTTTACAAAGCCATAGAGTTGTTAAGGCAATTAGAGTTGACCAAAACAGTTCAAGGTGCAGAATTTGAGGCTCTGGTCTCCGTTTAGAATCCTGGTTTGTGTGGAGTCAACAAAGTCCATTTGACTGAGGAATCTCCATTCAGAGATCACAGCAAACTGGAGCTTGACCAAACCTGGTAGTGTTCGATAAAGCTCTATGCACTCAGAGGCATGAAGGGTGTTCATGAGCATAACAGCAAACAGTGCTTGGGCCCAACTGAAGTTTTCAATGGCATCCTAATGAAACCTATGCAACACTTCTGATGTGGTGCACAAAACCTTGTTACTGGTTCTTGTCTTTCTCCAGTGAGGGATGGTGTTATTCCAGTGTCCCTGCATTAAACCACCATTAACAAATCAGCTATAAACTCTAGTTTGAAACTTCACTTTGATGTCAACCATCCATTTTGATGGATCGTTTGCAGTCAGATGTCACTACGGTATGTTTGATGAGACTATGGTTTCTGTCATGCACCTTGGCTACTGGGATGCCTGCTGGCCCTCCACTGTCTCCTCCCCTCACTTGGGGCTCTGCTGTGCCTCAGAAATAGGAGTGGATGGAGCTTGGTTACCTCACCGGTCTGTCTCAATCTCTCCTAGGGGCCATTGCCTTCCCAGTTGCCAGCCAACACCTCCCCAGCCCATCTCTCAAGCCCTTTCTTATCTCTCACCCATCACCATCTCCACACACAGGGCCCCACCCATAGGGCACTGCCCAGTCTCTGAGCTGCAGGTAGCCAACCTCCTGCTCTGCTGGCTCCTCTCCTCTCCATTTGTCAGAGAGCTGTCACTGCCCTCCCCCTGGGCTGCCTCCCGCTGTGGCCTTGCCTCTCCAAGGCCCTTTGGCCTAAAGGCTCCTCTGGGCCATGCCTGAGCCATGGTTCCCCTTTGTCCTTGCTGGTGCAACCACTGTTGTCCTGTTTACTCCAGCTGGGCCAGCCTCCATCTAGTCCTTTTTGGTGCCTTCTGCTAACAGCACCTCGGCCACTGCCACCTCTACATCTCCTGGGATGCCCTGCTTGATGGTGCACTGTGGGCTGGGCTTGCCCCCACTGTTCTCTCTAGTGGCATTGCAAGTCAGGTCATCCTGCCCAGGGTCTGGGAGTGGCAGGCTGCTGTTAGGCCCAGCACCCGGGTAGGGGGTAGCCCTGGGCCCAGGACATTTCTAATCTACAGTTTATTGTGATGTCTGAGTGCAGCCTTTCACTTTTCTGACCCTTCTACAACACTCATTGAAAAAGCATTTAAAATAACATTTCAAGTTGAATTTGGAAGCTCTTCTGCAGGTGAAACTCTGAGGGATATCAGTGGAACCGCAATGAGTTTGAATAAGAATTGTGAAAATATTGGAACCAACAGAAAATATATACAGAGTTTGTAACTAAAAATATGATACGGGAATCACCATCCCTTACAGGGGTCTGAAGCTGATGAAGAAACTCTTGATGCAGCAGGCAACCTTGTCAATGCTTATTTTTTTCATTTTTTCATTTACATTATCTATAGTCTGCCTTTCTCACTGAGACTCAAATCTGTTTGTTTTCAGATTTCAACAGACAGAACACAGTAGTATAATCCAATCCCTTTGACAAAGCATCTTTCTAATCCATTTTATTACATTACAGCCCTATTATCTGTGAGTCTCTCTGCACAAGGCATCTGACACATGAAGAACATGTGTCAGGAGATGCAATGGTAGCTGGGAAGGGTAGTTTTAAAAGACAGAGCTGGCAGCAGGGCAAAGGCTTTGCTAGACACTGAAGCTGTGTGAAGGGGCTGTGAAATGCCAGAAGGGAAACTTCAGCCCATTATAACTTCTCCACGTTCAAGCCTGGTTCTGCATGTCAGCTCCAGCCCATTTCCATTCCTCTCTGCCCTCTGGTTGCAATCCCACACAGTTTTAGACTGGAGAGGTGAAGTTGAAATTAACAAACCCTCGGAGGAGCGATTTTTGCTGGCTCTATCTTTTAAAATTATGCTTCCTGGCTAACATTGCATCTTCCTACACTTGACCAACACTTGGCAAGGTGTCTCGTGTACAAAGACTCTGTGTAAAAAAAGCCTTCTTGAATAATTCAGTTTTGCATACTTTGCAGAAAGCCAGGAGATTAGAAGCCCTTTTAACCTCACTGGGCAGGCCATTATATAAGTTGGGGGCCACAACACAGAAAGCATGTATATGTTCAGTTGTTGATTTAGGCCCTTTTTCAGGGTGGCACCTGAAGAAGGCCCTGCACAGATGTGGTGGAGCATAGGGAGAGATGCAGTCCTGCAGATATAATGGACCAACACCAGGAAGTGCTTTATTTGTGAAAGCCAATACTTTTAACTGAGCCTGGTAACTGATGGGCAGTCAAAGAAATGACTGCAGAATGGGAGTAATATTCATGCTTCTCCTAGCTCCTGATAATAATTGAACTATGGTGTTCTGCATCAACTGGAGTCTCTGAGGGCCAAGCTACAAGAGATGAATGACACAGATTGGACACTTGTTAGCTTCGCTCAAGTTTTGATGGGAAATGTAGGCATCTTGGTCTTGCAGCTTGGCTCTCCGACTGCTGTCCAATGGACTTTTCAACTGTCACTTGTCCAACATTCCGCCAAGCTGCCTACATTTCCCATCAAAACTTGAGGGAAGCTGACAAGTGTCCAACCTGTGTCATTCGTCACTTGTAGTTTGGTCCTGAGTTGACTTTGAGGACTTACATAGAGTGCATTAGAGTGATCTAGTCTCGATATTACCATGGCATGGATCCAAGTGGCTGGATCAAGGCTAAAGAGTTGGAAAAGAAACACTTTTTGTGGCTACATTAATTGCTTCTCTAGCAGTAATGCTAGATCCTCTATTACCTCTAGTCTCTTAACCAATTCAGCAAGGGTCAGCTGAATCCTCCTGAAAGTTGGAAACATAATGTACTTCTAGATCTCTGTCTTCCCAGCCAGCATCACTTCTGTCTATTTTGGGTTCAGTTTCAATTTATTCATTTTCAGCCTCTGAACCACTACAGTCAGGTAGCGGTTCAAGACTTCTACCACATCACTAGGAGATTTAGATAGGGAGATATAAAGCTGGGTTTCATTTTCATATTTATGACATCCACTTCCAAAACTATAAATGATTTCTACTAATGGCTTTACATAGAGGCTGTTTTCACACACATAAAACCTCCGGAAAATTGTGCAAAACTCATGGTACGACAGTGTCTTCATAGTCTGATTTCCGGTTTAATGGTGCAATTTCTGACATCATCGTGCCATTAAACGGGAAATCACACTATGAAGACGCCATCATGGTGCAAGTTTTGTGTGATTTTCTGGAGGCATTTACAGGCATGTGAAAACAGCCAGAGATTAAATAGCATGAGGGATATGATTGCATTTTGTGAAATCACACTATACAACTGTCTCACCGAGGATACCTGGTTTCAAATATCAATGCCAATTTTCACTATTTATGGTGTTTTCTTATTTGGGAGAAAAGTTCAAGTATTCCTGAGGGGAATATCATGAATTAGGCAAAATTAAAGATAATGTTGCCAACCTCCAGGTGAGGCCTGGAGATCTCCTAGTGATCTAGTCAGAGAGGTTCCTCATATCCTTAACCCCCTCTATATAGTTTTCTTCCGTACTGAATTTGCTGCAGTTTAGCTTCATTGGTTTTTCCCTTTACTTGTGCTCAGCATCATTTGCCATTTTTCTTTTCCTAGTTTTTCTTTAATAACAACAACATTTGATTTATATACCACCCTTCAGAACAACTTGACACCCACTCAGAGCAGTTTACAAAGTGTGTTATTATTATAATCACCCTGTGAGGTGGGTGGGGCTGAGAGAGCTCCAGAGAGCCGTGACTAGCTCAAGGTCACCCAGCTGGCTTCAAGCGGAGGAGTGGGGAATCAAACCCGGCTCTCCAGATTAGAGTCCTGCCGCTCTTAACCACTACACCAAACTGGCTCTTATAAAAATCTGGGGAAAACTCAAAGAAAAACCAGGAGAGCAATGACTAGCATATGGTACTGTGTATAAGTGAAGTAACCAGTGCAGTTATGAAGCTGAGCTGCAGCAAAAATTTGGCATGGAAATGTCTTTAGTGACTGGGACCGAGATGGGATGAAATAAGCTCCTTCTTTTAAAACTGTCACCTTTTCTAGATTTTAAAGTAGCTTGGGTAGGGTAAATTACAGCTATTTATTTTTGAAAACTATCTGGTGAGGGTTACTGGATTCCCCCCCCCCTCCCCTTTACTTGCTGACAGAGCCGCAAGGCTGGCAAATTAGAATTTTTTTTCCCTCTTAAACGAGCTTGTGATTTTTTTCTTCTTCTTGCTGACAGGGTATGAAGGCTTGAAAGACAAACTCAAAAAAGCACAACTTTGGAGTTTAGTCCTCTGTCACATCTGCGTGCTCAGCTCAGCTGAAGTGTGGTGAAATGGAGTGTAAACAGGGTAACCTTGTAACGATTGTGAGGCTTTTCCCTTGTGTAAACTGACGGAACCGAAAATCACACCGCCAACAGCACTCAGCGCTGACAGCGGCAGTCTGCTGCCTGTCTTTGAATGGGGCAGGTTTTGGAACTGCAGGAAGCATTTCATTAACAAATAACCCAACAAACTGAAGGAGACCGGGAGGCAGGGACCATGCAAGCAGTTCTTCTGACCGCCCAAGAAGAGCTTTAGTTGTTGACTGGAAATATTGATATGCCTGCATCTTTCCTGTCCAGGTTAATGGTAGAAAATAAAATAAAACTATATAAAACCAGGTAAATAAACAATACATAATAAATAAAAACAGTAACCAGCTTTAAAAAGCAGCGGCGGGGGGGGGGACGACGACGACTCTATGGCATCAAACCCTTGCTGCGTTCCCTCCCCTCCCCAAACCCTGCTCTCTCTAGGCTCTGCCCTCAAATCTCTAGGAATTTCTCAACCTGGAGTTGGCAATTTCCCAACCTGTCCATTTTTGGTGTGATAACCAGGCAGTGGTGTGCGTACGTCGTTCCCTCACATCTAGATCTCCTTGTGTTATGAGGCTGGTCAGAGCATTCATGCTTCAGTGTTTGAGGCTAAACATTTTGTTTTTGGCAAGACACGTTCCGGGTGTAAATAACGGTGTGGCAGATGCTCTGTCTCACTTGCAGATGGAACGGTTTTGGCAGCTTGCCCTGGAGGCCGACTTGCAGCTGGCTCAGATGCCCCAGGAGCTGTGGAGCCTTGGATGGTAGAGGTGCAAAGGGCCGTCCAATTGGCTATTGCCCCTAGTACCCGGCGATCTTACGGCCGGGCGGTGCATACATTTTCAGGCTTTAGATGGGTGGTCGGACTGCCACAGGTGTGGCCCATACTGGTGAAGCACCTTATGTGATTTTGTGTCGAGCAGAAAGGTAAGGGGCTAGCAGTTAAGTCTATAAGGAGCCAGCTAGCAGTGCTCGCTTTTGAGAGCAAGGCTAGAGGATTGGGAGACATCACTGGGGATTTCAGGTTAAGAAAGATGCTCGAGGGTTGGTCGCATGAACAGGGAACAAGGGCCGATGTTAGGCAACCCATTTCTCCTTCTGTGCTCCGGGGCCTCTGCCTTGTGTGGAGGAAGGTGTGCCACTCAGATTTTGAGGCAGCGTTATTTCATGCGGCTGCTCTCACAGCATTTTTTGGGGCTCTGTGTGTCAGTGAATTGGTGACCCAATCCCTTAAGGATGAGTCAGGTCATGCCCTTATGGCGCAAGACCTCAAATTCATTGGCACTGTAGTTACCCTTAGGATCAGACGATCTAAAACAGATCAGAGGGGTAAGGGGATGTTAGTTCAGCCAAGTGCCTGCTCTGAGCCAGGATTATGTCCTGTGAGTGTGCTTAAGGGCTATGTTGAGTTGAGAGGGGAAGGTGAAGGTTTACTTTTCCGCCATGGGGACGGCACCCCTCTCACCAGATATCAGTTTTGGGCAGTTACAGTCAAGGCTCTCGCCAGACTGGGTTTGGCAGGAGTTAGATTTGGCACCCATTCCTTTAGGATTGGGACTGCTTCAACAGCAGCTGCCATGGGCTTTCCTGGGCCTGCCATCCAGAAGGTGGGGTGTTGGCAGTCCTCTGCATATAAGGGTTACGTGTGACCCTGGACATCCTTGTAATTTGTTGGTTCTTCTTCAGGTGCTGTGTCTTGCTGCGAGAGGCTTTGGGTCCTCATCTGCAAGCACAGTATGGTCTTTTGGGCAGCCCACCAAGCCAGAAGGACTCCGATCGGGTCTCAACTTGGCCTTATTGAGTGGGCCACAGTCGAGTGGCAGGGCCGTAGAGGCCTGTGTTGGCCGGGGTTGTTGCCACTCCTCTTTGAAGGGAGAACCAGTCCGTCTCCTCACATCTGGGTCATTCATCTAGGTTGTAATGACCTTGGCTTGGTTAAGGGCAAAGCCCTGTCTTTACAGGCCCATGAGGACTTCCTGTTGATAGGCAAGTCCTGGCCTGAGGTGCTGATCATTTGGTCAGTGATGCTTCCACGCTGGGTTTGGCAGGAAGCGTTACATCCTGTGAGGATGGAGCGGGCTAGGCGTAAGGCCAACAGAGCCCTTAAGGGAGCCCTAGCACAGGGCCTGGGGATTTACTTGCCACACCCCTTGATTCAGGCAGAGCCGGCTGAGCTTTACAGGGGTGATGGGGTCCACTTCTCAGGGGTGGGCAACAACATATTCTTGAATGATCTACAGCAAGGGCTCAGGTTGGCCATAAGCCATCTGTGGGGTGCAAGGGTCTAAGCAGAGGCTTGACCCTTGGCGTTGGCAGGTTAGGATGGCAAAATGAGCAGGCCGGTGACCCCCTTGGCACATCATTGGTGAGGAATTGGGGTCTGTCCAGAGCAGCTGGTGAGCTGTATGGTAGCCAGTGGTGAGGGCAGACTGCCGCATGGCTCCCCTGTATAAGTAAGGCCCTGCTGCTGTACTGCGAGGTGCTGCAGACTTGGAGGGGGAACCATTTGCCTGGCTGCCGGGTACAGCCATTAATCGGATGGCTCACCCCGGGGCAGTGGGGGCTCACCCAGACAGGTCAAGGTGGAGGTCCAAGGTGACCCCAGCATTTGACCTATACCGCTAGTTAGCTAGATCCTTTGCCGTAGTGACAAGCTATGTTGTAATCAATAAAGTGGCCCTATTTTAATACCAAGCTTTGTGTCTGCCTTTCATTTCAACTTGGGGGGGGGCAAATGAATGTTAACATTGTTACATCATCGGGCTGGTTTTCTAGTCAAGCTACTATCTGGGAAGGTGCGCTGAGGATATTTCTCATACACCGTGAGGGTTATATTTGTCTCAAGCCACGGGCAGTACGAGAGGTGATGAGCATCTCTTCTGGCCCTGCGCTTACGCTGCCCAGTCTGAGCATTGCCACAGGGCTTGGCTTGGCCTTGGCTGTCAATAATATGAAAGGTGGAATGGGTGTAGCTTTCTGGGGATGAAAAAAAATCTTGAACTGCCCCCCTCCCTTATAAGGACCATAAGGAATAAGGCTTTTCAGTCTGTTTTTCATAAGAAAGTAAGAAGAGCCCTGCTGGATTAGACCAGTAGTCCATCTAAGACAGCATCCTGTCACACAGTGGCCAACCAGTTACTCTGGATGGCCAACAACAGGGTAGAGGCTGAGGCTCTTCACCAATGTTGCCTCCTAGCACTGGTATTCAGAGGTTTATTGCTCATGAATGTGGAGGTTCCCTTTAATCACCATGGCTAGTAGCCACTGATAAACCTGTCTTCCATGAATCTGTCTAATCCCCTTTTAAAGCTGTCTATGCCCATGGCCATCATTACATCCTCTGGTACAGAATTTCACATTTCAATCACTCGAAGAAGTATTTCCTTTTGTCCACCCTGAATCGACTGCCTACAAACTTCATTAGATGTTCTTAAGTTCTAATATTCAAGGAGGGGGAGAAAAGTTCTCTGTCCGCTCACTTTAATGTGCATAAATATATAAACTGCTATCATGTCCTCCCTTTGTCGTCTCTTTTCTAAACTGAAAAAATCTCAGACTCTTCAGTCTTTCCTCATAGGAAAGGTGCTCCAACCATTAATACAGTTGCCCTCTTCTGTGTTGGAATAGGTGACTCAGCCTGCCTTTGGACACTGGGGGGTGCTGCATGCCTCTTTGAATGTAATGTATAAGTCTAACAATCTGCCACTCTCTTGTCTAAGGTGGGAACACCTACTGACTCCTCCTCTCTTGCCTCTGTGCTTCTTGGGAGATTTCACACCTTCCCTCATGCTCTTCCAAGAGAAAGATGTAAAGCCACCATGCTCCTCATGGAGCCCTTCTCTTTGTCCACAAACCTGCACCTACAACCTCACAGCCTAGTTTTCAGGCCGTGGTATTAGCTTAGAGAATGTAACTCTTTAGATAGATCTTTCCCTTGTCATTACCAGAAGATATTGCTATGGAGAAATCTGCTACAATAAACTGTAAGTTCTATCTTTCTATGAATTTTGTCTGAGGATTAATTAATGCACGTTTGTGAGGGTTTAAACGCTTCTGACTAAATTACTCTGCTATGTTACTCTGCTAAGTTACTAAACTAAATATATAAAATACCATAAATCTCTAACATTCTGTACTTTTTCCAGCTCTGCAATGTCCTTTTTGAGCTACAGTGACCAGTATTTGAAATACAGCAGCATTATAATATTGACTGTTTTATTTTCAGTCCTTTTTCTAATAATCCCCAACAGCAGAGTTTTCCTTTCTCGCTGCTGTGGCACACTGGGTTGATGTTTTCATTGAGCTCTCCACTATGACCCCAAGGTGTCTTTCGCCCCATCAGCATATACTTGGGTAGGATTTTTGTTTCAATTTGCTACATGGTTGCCCACTCACTCAATTTATGGAGGTCCTCCTGCAGCTCTTTATAGTCAGCCTTGTTTTTCACTAACCTGAATAATTTTGTGTCGTCTGCCAACTTGGCTGCTACACTGGCTTACCCACAGTTCCAGATAATTTATAAAACAATTAAAAAGCACCTGCCCCAATATCAATCCTTTCGAGACCCCACTGTTTACATCTCCATTGTGAGAACTCTGCCTCTATTCCTGCCCTTTGTTTCCTGTTCTTTAACAAGTTTTTAATCCAAAAATGACCCGTCCTCTTATCTCATTACTTATAAGATTACTTGGAAGGTTTTGGTGAGGTCCCTTGTCCAAAGACTTTTAAAAATCCAAAATATATAATCTCTACTGTGTCACAGTTATCTGCATGTTTGTTCATTTTCACAAAGAATTCCAAAAAGTCTTTGAGGCAGGACTTCCCTTTGCAGAAGCTGTGCTGACTTTCTCAGCAGGGTTTGTTCTTCTATGTGCTTAATCATTCTATCTCTAATTATGTTTTCTGCTAATTTGCTTGGAACAGAGTAACTGGCCTGTAATTTCCTAGTTCCCCTCTGGACTCTTTTTAAAAAAATCAGCATAATGTTTTCTACTCTCCTAGTACTGTGGTTGATTTTAGATAAGTATGGGTCAGTAGATTCATTAGTTAATAAACAGGCAAACATTTCTAGAAACCAGACTTTTTGTAGGCTAGATATCAATGTTTCATTATTATTTTACTGTAATGTTTTGTAACAAAAACACACAAGAAAAAAAGGTATAATGGAAGTGCTTTTTTTCCTTCTGAGTAAATGGATAAGGTCAGTCATTTCAAGTCATATTAACAGTGTTGTTATAACAAGGCTGATTTTAACCCAAGACTCTGTATTAGTAGAGAGGAATGGTGATTCTCTCCCTCCTTCCCACCCATTACCATTGAAAATGTGGCCTCTTTAGGGAAATTTATGAGGCTGGCTAGGACCTTTGTAAGGTTGATGCATCTATCAGAGATGCAAAAAGTAATATAGCTGCGTAGCAGAGAGAAGAGTGAATTTATAAATACCAGAGCTCTGGTATAGTGATGAATGGTTATTTCCCATTCAACTCTTTTATTGTTCTGAAATATTTCTCAGCTCAAACTTACCCGTGCTGCCATTTTGACTCTTGAAAACAGTGGGTGGGGGACAGGACAGGAGCCTCTCATCCGCCCATTGTAGGCCCCAGCAGGATCGAACCCCATGGCATTTTCAGAATTTTTTTTAAAAAGCTATAAAATGGTGCTGGGTCCCAATAGTAGACTTGGGGGGCACAGTATCATCTAGGTAGGCTGTAATTCTACTTTTATTAAATTTTGGTTTAACCAGGAAAATGTATCAGATCGTTTCTGGAATTAGCATGCTCACTTCACCTTACCTTTTATATGCTGTAGCACGGTTGTTAAGTGGCTGGGCTCCAAGCCAGCACTCTACTGGTTCAACTCACACTACTGCTATGAACTCTGCAGGTGGCTTTAGGTAAATCACTCCTCTCAGCCCCAGCTCTCTAGCTGTATTGTGGGGATAATAATAACACTGACTGTTCACCATTCTGCATATAACACTAATATGTCCAGAAGGGTGGTATATAAGCACGCTGTTGTTGTTAGCCTTGTTTGTTGCTGCACATATACAAACTGATAAAATAATTGAGAAAAACAATCTTGATGCAACCATATATATGATTGCATCAAGATTCTTTTTTGTGCCACACTTTATTCACGTGTGTGCGCTGTTGCTGATTGGTAATCTGTTGTACAAAAAGAATCCAGTTTCCCCTCTGGATTGCTCTTCATTTATCAATGTTCCAGTAGAGATCTGTAATGGGGAGGGGGCATAATGCAAATGAACAAGGAAGTTCTGGAGTTACAGTGCTGTAGACTGTTAGAATAAAACAAAACACTCTGTACAAACTTCAGAAATAAAAAAAATGGAATTGTGGAAGACTCCTAATTTCATTTCAGAAAGGAGATCAGATTATTTGGAACTTCAAGACTCAGGGACAATATTTACATGAGAAGCATTTCAGAATCATCCTGGCACTAAAACCCTTTCAAAGCATGAAGTAGCTCCAGCCAATGTATATGAAAATGGATATATATATCCAGGTCCAGAATGCTGCTGCATGTGTCCTAACTGGAGCTTCATGTAGGACACATGTTACGCCTATCTTGCAGCAGCTTCACTGGCTCCCAGTAGAATTCTGGATCTGGTTCAAGGTGTTGGTTTTGACCCATAAAGCCCTAAATGGACTGGGACCAGCATACCTAAGGCACCGTCTCTCCCTGTATGTGCCCCAGAGAGCACTTTGTTCATCAGAAACACATCTACTGGTGGTCCCTGGCCCTAGGGAGGCTTGGCTGGTCTCTACCAGGGCCAGGGCCTTTTTGGTCCTGGCCCTAACCTGGTGGAACTCTCTGTCTGAGGACACTCAGGCCTGCCAGGATCTTGCATCATTTAGGCGGGCCTGTAAAATGGAGATGTTCCACCAGACATATGGTAGAGGCTAATTTTAGCCCATCATTGCTGAGCCTTCCACCGGTCTCCCTCTACAAGGGGTATGGACAGTCCACTCCCTCTGGTTGCCCCAGTATTTTATCTGTTTTTAGCTGTATTTTATCTGTTTTTATAATTGATTTTAAGCTGTATTTTAATTCATGTTGTACCTCGCCCTGAGCTTGCTTGCAGGGAGGGTGGGTTAAAAATAAAATAAAAAATAAATAATAAAATAATAATATATTTTGGGCATTGGGAATAATTCTTGTATTTTTGCATCTTCTATTTTTGCATCTTTATTTGTGCTTTTCTTTTATTGTTGCTGTACATACCAGTCCCCTTGGAAAAAAATGGCAGTTTGGGAGGGTGGACTCATCACATCCCTGCAAAGCTCCCTTCCCTCCCCAAGCTAAGAAACCCCAAGTTGTATTCACAATGTGTGTGTGATTTGATCCTTAGTGAAACAAATCTTGTTCGGTTCATTGATTGATCCGTTCAGCCAGTTAGCACAGATGCCATGACTTGTTCATAGAAAATGTATCAATATCTTCTTATAAAAGTAACTCGTTTGATTGTACTGCTTTACAAGGGAAAACAGGAACTATGAAACAGGGGGCCAAGCTACACATGACGAATAACACTTGAACAGCAAGTGTATTTCTCCCTGTTCACTTGCCCTCCACTCAATCCACTTGCTGTTCAAGTGTCATTCATCATGTGTAGCTTGGCCCTGAGATCTAGGAAAGTGTCATTTCTTCTGTATAAATGCATCCAATCCTTTGAGCGAGAACTGTTTGTTTTGTTTGTAAGATGAAGATGGTGTGATCCTAGTCAGACTTCAAATATTGGTCCTGCTGTAGGAAAGTCGTCAAACTTTGCATCATTAACTGCTCTGCTTACCTGGCTTTCAATACTAATTATCTGAAATACAGGTGAATCACACAATGCCTTAAAATAGAATTAATGAGCATTCCCATCGAGAGTGCAATCGGCTAGATTATTAAACAGCATCTGTGTTCTGTCAATTATGGTAATTTTACTGTTTTAAAGAGCATTTTACATTTCCTGGTGGGAATATCACTGTGCTCAGCATATGTTGATTAAGCCAGTTAACAAACAGTGTTTTATTAATGAATAGCCAAGTTAAAGTCTTCCATTCTGTACTTTCTAATAATAGCCGATAATTCAGAGAATATAACCTAAACTGATTAGTTGTTAGAGGTTCTGAGTAAAGAATGATGTGTTTGATAACGTTCCTCTGCTGAGCAGTAATTATGTCTAGAATGAAAGCCTGTTGTTACAATAATAGTAGATTATAGACTAGCAAACTGGATTCTGTTCTTGACACTGAGACCTCCAGAGTTAACGTCTCAACTAGCATGAGGATTCAATTGCAGAAATCCCCTTTTTTCAATTTTAACCAATAAGAGTTTTCCTAATAATTCTTGGGAGAGCTAGTTAGCAATAAACATGTAGTTTCTCTAAATGATAATTGTCCAGAACCCCAAATCTGGGTTCACAGTTCAGGGGCGTCTACCCAGAGTCCAGCTACCACGAAGATCAGTAGCTGCCACCGAATTCCCTACTAAGTCCAAGTGCTGGGGTAGAACCACACCTCAGATCTTACCGGACTGTACTTAAAAGAGAGCAAGTTGAATCCCTACCAAAAAAGTTACAAAGGTAGCATTGGACCAAACTGGCTGAGGCATTATTTCAGATTGAAGCGATTTAAGCAGTGAAACACCACAGAGTTGTAAAATATAATTTGTTTATTAATAAGTTATTAAGATACTGAACTAGAAAATGTGCATAAAGGATAGATTTAAAAAGCTAAATATCCAATTTTATTAGATCTTTGGACGGATTGTGACATTCCAACAAGTTTGAAAGATCTTATTGCAGCTTTGCTATCTATAGCCAAAACAGCTATAGCCACTAAGTGGAAGAATCCTCAGCCTCCTTTACTTGCAACCTGGCACAGTAAAATATGGGATCACTTTTTTATGGAAAAAATATCCCACCAACTAAAACAAGCTGAATCGATTACAATGCAATCCAACTTTTGGGAGGAATGGCAACCAGTTTTGGAATATATGATAATGCATGAGATATACCCTGGTAAAAACTATCCCGTGGATTTTTTTAGTTTTTAACCAAACAAAGTTGGAATACTGTACAGAGCTTATATATGAGCACCTTGTCTTCAATAAGTGCCTGATAGACCAAGCAAAGGGTGGAAGGATATTATTAATTCACAATGAGTTGTAGTGACCTTGTTATTATTGTTACTATTGTTGTTGTTTCTGTTATTTCTTATTAGTGTTGTTTAATTGTTGTAAAAATTAAAAATTCTAAAAAATAAAAAGTTAAAAAAAAAAAGCTAAATATCCTAGCATCTAAACATACCTGACAGAATCTTTGGTCAATATAACACAGAGTTCATCAGAGTTTCCAGGATTCAAATAGGGTTACCAGCTCCTGGTTGGGAAATTCCTGGAGATTTAGGGGGTGGAGCCTGGAGAGGGCATGGTTTGGGAATGGGAGGGACTTCAGTTGGGTATAAGGCCGTAGAGTCCACCTTATAAGGCAGCCATTTTCTCCAGGGGAACTGATCTCTGTTGCCT
This sequence comes from Eublepharis macularius, assembly GCF_028583425.1. Lineage (NCBI taxonomy): Eukaryota > Metazoa > Chordata > Lepidosauria > Squamata > Eublepharidae > Eublepharis > Eublepharis macularius. The sequence goes on from NC_072796.1 coordinate 23,794,773, forward strand.
GGAGATCAGTTGTAATTCCGGGAGATCTCCAGCCACCACCTGGAGGCTAGAAACCCTAGATTCAAAGCATGATGGTAGGTACAAGTTGCCAAGAGGTGAAGATATGTCCATATCCCACACTTAAGACATTGCTGAACTGAACCAATCTTTATTCTCAAAAGCCCAGCAACAGGGGCAATGTAAATTAACCAATCATGATATGGCAGTGACAGGAGGACATGTGACTCTGCAGAGGAATCAGGCCCATCCTCCTCTGAGACCCAAGTTGGCCCAAAAAAGCTAATGAGATTGAATGCTGTCTGACTATGCAGGCATCAGGTGCCTCAGCTCCCCTTCTTAGCAGCCTTGCACCTATGGCAGATAACAAGCTTTGAGATGTCTCTGGAAATGAGATCATTCTTTTCTGCTAATGCTTACACAGGTTATATTGTCGAAGGCTTTCACGGCCGGAGAACGATGGTTGTTGTGGATTTTCCGGGCTGTATAGCCGTGGTCTTGGCATTGTAGTTCCTGACGTTTCACCAGCAGCTGTGGCTGGCATCTTCAGAGGTGTAGCACCAAAAGACAGAGATCTCTCAGTGTCACAGTGGGGAAAAGATGTTGGCAGGTCATTTATATCTACTCAGGAGGGGTGGGGTTGGGCTGAGTCATCCTGTAAGAGTTTCCCAGGGTGTGGAATGCTAATGGAGGGAGGCTTCACTGTATCCTGAGGAGGTACTGAAAAACACCAGGCTAACAAAACACTCTATACCAAACAATAGCCCTGCAGAGAAGATTAGCTCATCAAGCACCAATCCATATGTAAAAGAACCTCCTCAGGATACGGTGAAGCCTCCCTCCATTAGCATTCCACACCCTGGGTAACTCTTACAGGATGACTCAGCCCAACCCCACCCCTCCTGAGTAGATATAAATGACCTGCCAACATCTTTTCCACACTGTGACACTGAGAGATCTCTGTCTTTTGGTGCTACACCTCTGAAGATGCCAGCCACAGCTGCTGGCGAAACGTCAGGAACTACAATGCCAAGACCATGGCTATACAGCCCAGAAAATCCACAACAATCATCTTACACAGGCTTTTACTCGTAAGGTTTTAAGAGACTTTGGTCTGGCTGGTATAAACTTTTTAAATGAATTAGGCCCTAACAGGCCTGTTTCTTCACAATCATATTCTCCAGGTAGAGTTTTCACCAAATATTATACAAATTCAAATTCAACATGAATTGGGAGCCTTCCGCAGGAGCTCTTCTGCTCTCTGTGGTGGAATTCTGAGGCCATTTAGGCTCTCCTTTATTTTTTTTAACAGCCATTCCTCACAGCTGCTGTGTGAGGAACCTGAGTTGGGTCTGGGGAACCAGGACCCAACTCATTAAAAACCTGCATGTCTAGTTTGCTGCTGTGTGCATAGGCAACTTAGGTCATGTAAACCTGAGGGAACCTCAAGGCTTAGAGAAAAATCTGACCTTGGAGGTGCCCTCCCTCCAATGAACAATGAATCTAATCCAGTGCAGGTATGGGAAGAAAACCCATCGGAGTTCATGCAGCATTTTGGGGCGCCATAGCAACCCTAAACAGTATGCAAAAAGTTACAGTGGTGAGCAGAAGAGGTATGAGGGAGAGGTAGAACTGAAGGGGGAGGTGAGACAGAGCTGGAGAGGGAGAAGAGCCAGTGGAACACGAGCAGCAGAGGTGACAGTGGATGGAGAGCCTCCGGATTTTTTGTATGCAGAGTTTAAATGATGCTCATGCAGGGGTCATTTCGTAGAAAAAGAGCTGGAGGAACTCATTAGCATATCTTATTAGCATATGCCACGCCCCTTGACATCACCATAAGTGTGTCGTTTGCATATGCCACACCCCCTGACATCACCTATTCTGGCTGTTTTGGACCCAATCCTGGCCATTCAGGGCCAAAATTGGGCCCAAAATGGCAAAAAAGGGGCTGAAAATGGCTGAAAAGGGGCCCAAAATGGTCAGGATCGGGCCACTGCTAAGTGGGAGAGTGATCCACCACCCATCAGAGGCTCTATCTGGGCCGTTTCGGCCCCACTCCAGGACAAAATGGGCCCAAAATGGCCAAGAGTCAGGAGGGTGGGGCCACCTGTCATGTGACCTCTTGGGGAACTGCCGGAACTGCATTCCTGTGCGTTCCCCCTCAAAATGAGCCTTGCTCATGGGTCCCACACATTGTGTTATTTGTTTTGATACAGCAGAACATACAATTGCCTGAAGATGTTCATTCAGTCCACTTGAGGGCACGAGAACCTTAAAACAATTATGAGAGCAATTCTAAGCCGGACTCAGGTCAGTACAATTGGACCTGCTCCTAGAAAAATGTTCTTAGGATTGCATTGTTAGTGCATGATCATGTCATGAGTACTTTGGGGGGGGGATTTTTTTTTAAGTGCACCTGTGTCTTAGTAATGCAGAAGAAGAGAAAAGACACAAGTGAACGCAAAGCACTGCACATGGTGGCAAACTAGGCACAAACAGCTTTCCACATGCAATTTAGAAACAAACAAACAAAGGAAGGAAGCTAAGGGATATAGTGACTGTGTGGACTTTTCTGCGGAAACAAGACCAGATAATTCAGAATTCCAAAAACGTGGATGGGAAGATTTTTACTATCAGAGCAATCTAAGTAGAGTTGCACTCTTCTAAGTCCATTGACGTCAGCGGGCTTAGAAGGGTGTAACAATGCTTAGGATTGCACTGTATGGTGTTTATTTTGGATTCTTGAAACCCATTTCAAATTCCTTAGCCAGTGATGAAGGTTATGAAGGTGCCTTGCACGCTTATTTCTGTTAGCCTGGCAGTTGTGGCATAACCTGCTTTTCCGAGCTCCTTGATAAAAGGGTAGGACACAATGTAGCTAATAAGTAAATAAATATTTGCTCATCTCCAAGCTCTTAAAAGAAGGCGGGAGGTGAGAACTCTTTACTTCCACAGATAGTTTTCCATTATCTAACTCTTCAACTGGGTAATTGTACAGGGGCAAGTAAGCAAATTTTACAATCCCTCGAAATAAATCAAGAACTGATAAGTAATTCTCAGCAAGTGCAGTGGTAATATCGTTCTTCCTATTATTTTTAAAATAGAAAAGGGTCATTAGCATAGGAATTTTTCACAGCACAAGTTGTTGTTTTCAGCTTTCTGTGTTAGACTAAGGGTGGAAATACGTGGTATGAGAATGTGCTAAACACAGCAGCAGCATGTCACATTTCCCCCCTCTGTAATATGTACTACAGTGTATCTTATATCCTGACATCATTATGCATTTCTTTGCCCTGACACAAGAAGGAGCAGGGAAAAAATCTCTAAACGGCAAGAAATGGAATAGGGAGGAGTAGCTAACACAATAGAAGATAGAATCAAGATTCAGGATGATTTTACAGGCTGGAAAATTGGGCTAAAGCTAACAAAATGAATTTCAACAGAGATAAATGTAAAGTTCTGCATTTAGGTAGGAAAAAATCAAATTCATAATTATAGGATGGGTGAGACATGACAGTAGTACATGTGGAAAGGATCTATGGTCCACTAAGGAGTCTTAGTGGACCATATACTGAACATGTGTGAGCAGTGTGATGTAGCTAAAAAGGAAAATGTCACTTTGAGCTGCATCAACAGAAGTATAGCGTCCAGATCATGTGAAGTAATGGTATCATTTTACTCTGATCTGATTATGATTCATTTGGACTCCTGTGTTCAGTTTTGGGTACTACAGTTTAAAAAAGATGTTGACAAGTTGGAATCTGTCCAAAGACAGGCAATAAACATGGTGAGGAAAGTTGAGGAAAGGTTGAAGGAATTGGGTATGTTTTGCTTGGAAATGAGAAGACTGAGGGCCAAGCTACACATGACGAATGACACTTGAATGGCAAGTGGATTTAGTGGAGGGCAAGTGAACAGGGAGAAATACACTTGCTGTTCAAGTGTCATTCGTCATGTGTAGCTTGGCCCTGAGAGCGGGGCCAAGGCAGGGGGAACAGGGGCCCAGCAACAGCCCAAACAGAGCCCTTACCTGCCAAGGACGAGAAGCAGCCACTACAGCCCAGATCCACACCCTGGCTAGAGGACAGCAGCCTGGCTCAGGAGGTGCTAGGAGCCAAGCCCCTCCAGGTGGAGCTGCCACAGGCATTCTGGGGGAGGAGATGGGTAGCCCCGCCCGGCATCAATGAGCAGGCAGCCCAGAAGCTGGACAGGGCAGCTCCTCACAAGCAAGGCCAGGCATGCTCAGCAGCACAGAAGCTGGCTGGGGCAGCTCCTCATGAGCAAGGCCAAGGAGACCTCAGCTGGGGATGGCTCACATTCAACCCCACCCTGCCAGCAAGGCAAGGAAGCCAAGAAGGGATTAGTGGTAAGAGGGAACCACCTAAGGGAAGGCACAGCTGGGCCAGGTCAGGAGAGGGAACAAGCCTAGAAGGAGGGTGGGGCGGGGAAAGGAAACCCTATATAAGGTGGCTAGGAAGAGCTCTGAGGTGGTGGGTGTGAGTAAGGAGAGATGGTGTGGAGTGAGAGTACAGCAGTGCAAGAGTGGAGGCTTGGAGGAGAGTTCTGGGAGAAGGAGATGATGGAGGACGCAGAGGGTAAGCAGGCCAGGTTGAGCAGGCCAGCGAGTGGACTGAGAGGGAGTCTGGGTGATGTATACTGCCTCGCCTTCCACAGAGCAGGGTCCTGCAGTGTCCCTGGCGCCCCTCTGATGTCAGGGCCAGCCCAGCTGGGGCCCCGCCCAGCGGCGGCAGCGACAAGCCCTGACACAAGGGAGCAAAGACCAGGGGGGAAGGGGGCTCCCAGCTCTGGCTTAGTTTGCAGACAGTGAAGAGGGAGAGAGTTGCTGTTGGCATTTTGATAGAGAAGGTGCATTGGAGCTTGAATGATCTCTGTGTGTGGTGGGATAGGGATCTACCCCTGCAAGTTCCAGGGCTGCTGCCAGGCTCTGGGCCAAGCTATTGTTTATTACTGGTTCCTTTCCTCCTGCCTGCTCAGGTAAGGTTTCTGGGAGTGGTGCGGTAGGGCTCTACCCCTTCAAGTTCCAGGGCTGCTGCCTGGCTCTGGGCCAAGCTATTATTTATTATTGGTACCTTTCCTGGTGCCTGCTCAGGTCAGGTTTCTGGGAATGGTGCAGTAGGGATCTTGACCAAACTTGGATGATGGCTGGAGGAGAGCCTGCTGGCTCCCACAAACAGCCAACCATGAACAGGTTCGTGAATAGGGCCATGTTCGTGGTTATTCGTGAGTCCCTGTTTGTGGATGACAACAAACAATGAACTTCATGTTCATTTTTTTTTCTGTTCATGCCCATCTCTAAGTTTGGCTTTTTAGCCCAGTTTAGAAACTTGATAGGGGTGGGAGCAGGAGCCTTTTTCTTCTGTGTAAGAAATGGCACTGGAGATAGTGTGAAGTTCAGAACTAAACAACTTTATTGAGCAGGCAGGGATGGAATAAGGACAGTCTCATTCTGAAGGAGGGTTCTCACTGGCCAATCAGAGGGAAGGAAGAGGCCTGCCAATCAAGCTTCCATTCCAGGCCACTGCCAAATCCTCTCCTCAAACTCTCCAAGTGTTTTCCATCACAGCCTATCACAGACAGTATGGAGCATTTTTTTCTGTTGTTCCACAGGGTAGGACCAGAACCAATGTGTTAAAGCTAAACTAAAAGTTCTTTTGGCTAAACATGCAGAACAACTTCTTGACGGTTAGAACAGTCCCTCGGTGGAACAGGTTTCCTTGGAAGATAGTGGACTGTCCTTCTTCGGAAGTTTTTAAGCAGAGGCTAGATGGCCATCTGTCAGCAATGCTGATTCAATTGGAAGATTTTAAGAGAGAAGGCAGGAAGGGATGAGCCAGTGGTTGGCTCTCTTGGCTCTTCCTTATGTGCCCAGGATAATTCTGATTGCCACTTTGTGAACAGGAAGGAATTTTCCTCCAGGCCAGAATGGCTAGGGATCCTGAAGGGTTGTTTTTTGCTTTGGGCATTGAAGAGGGGGTCACTGGGGGAATGGAGGATAGCTGGAAATTTCCTGAAATATGCAGAGGATTGGACTAGATAACCATTGGAATCCCTTGCAGCTCTATAATTGCTCTTGTCTTGTCGTGCTTTCTGCAGGAGCATAAGTAATGCCCTTCTGGTTCCATCTACTGCAGTATTCCATTTCCAGCAGGAATACTATCTGTTTTTGAGCACTTTCAGGCAGGGCATGAAGGAGATGGCCCTCTCTTCTTGTTTGGCCCCAATAAGCTGTATTCAGACGTGCATTCCCTTCCTATTTGAAGTTTCTGTTTATCCATCAAGCTTAAGAGCTCTTCCTTGAATTTCTCTTATCCATAGTTTAAAAGCACTTTAAGCTTGAAAAGCAAGTACCCAGCATGGCTCCTGGAGACAGGGAATTCCATGCATTAATCCTGCATTGACCTAAATCTAAATCAGCAGGAGCCTGTATTGCTCTCACCCCAGATAGAGTTTCTGGGTGAGGCAGTATATGTATTTTCTGAATAAATAATAAACAAAACAAGATGCTTGCATCATTCTCCTTGTGACAAATGTTAAGACTCCAAGAGTTGTACTGTACAGGTTCCCTATTTTCCCATTAAAACATAACATACACAAAGATAATAATAATGTCCCATTCTGAATGTTTTTCTTAACAGAGAGCTTGTTTCTCCACATTCCTCACCTTTTCCCCACCCCTACAGATTGATTAGGGGTGTGCACTTTTAAAAAGTTGGTATTATTTGGATCTGGGTATCCAGATTACCATATATACACCCATACATATATACCCATATATACATACACACACACGTGTGTGTGTGTGTGTGTGTGTGTGTGTGTGTGTGTGTGTGTGTGTGTATTTGGTATTCCAGACATTTGAGTCCAAAAAGACCAATTTAGTATTTGGATCCTGATTTTATTCCCTATGAAGGAACTTATCCAGAGAGTCTGAGGGCCAAGCTACAAGTGACGAATGATACAAGTTGGACACTTGTCAGCTTCCCTCAAGTTTTGATGGGAAATGTAAGCATCCTGGTCTTGCAGCTCAGCTCTCCGACTGCTGTCCAATGGACTTTTCAACTGTCATTTGTCCAACATTCCACCAGGCTGCCTACATTTCCCATCAAAACTTGAGGGAAGCTGACAAGAGTCCAACCTGTGTCATTTGTCACTTGTAGTTTGGCCCTGAGGGAGTTATTTTTCAAGCACACTCGGCTAAAATTGCAGGAAATCTTCCTGTCCACTACAGATCCTCCAAGTTTCAAGAAGATTTGAGCCACAGGTCCAATTCTATGGGCCCCTGAACAAGCTGCCCCTACCATTCTCCATTGTTCCCTAAGGGAGGGGGGATTAGAAAGCTGGTTTTCAGGGGGAGGGAACCCTAACCAAACACACAAGGGCAACCACAGCCCAAAGACCCAGTGTCAATGCAACCAGAACTAATAAAGCCCAGTGGAACCAACACCAAACCAGAGAATCCCAGAAAAACCAGTCTCAAACCAGAGAATCTCAGCAGAACAAAATTGAAGCAAGGGACATCATTGCAAGCCCAACAGAACCAATATCACAGAGGCCAGGCAGAAACCAGGGACAAGGTGGTAACACCACAGAACAGAACCAAGTACTAACATCAACCATCCAGCAGAACCACCAAGTTGGCACAAGCAATGGCAATGGCAAGCAAACACATACAGTTGTAACTTAGTATAAGATCCCTCTCCCAACAAAGCCACCCTGACTACATACTGTATAAGCAGACTAATTGTTGCAGGTCTAACTCTCTTATTAAAAATCCATATTTAGGTTGTTATTGTTCTAACTACACTAGCAAGAAGATTAATTCCTCTCAGAGAATCAAACAACTCCCCTCTTGAAACTGAGAGATGACTACAGGTCAGCCTATGGCTACAAACGATACTTTTCTAAACCACCTGGCCTGGCTTCGCTGAAGCCAAGAGATCAAGAGCAAGGTGAGCAGCCTAGTTATTTATTTATTTTTTTACTGTGGGGGCTATTTATATAATTGACAACAACACCCAAGCCCTTCTTAATGTCTAAACAAATTGTCTTTAAGGGAAAACTATGTTGGTCCCTAAGCTGAAAATTAATTCGTAAATTTTAACAAGGCTCACATCTCACCTACATTAAAAATCTTATGAAAAGTTTACCTAGCAACAACAATAACTCAGAACAACCCAACAAGAGTTCATTAGAACCCAACCTCAAAAGTTCATTAGAATCAAACACAATAAACAACCGCAGTGCAAAACAACAACTCTGAACACCCCTTCTCCAGCAGCAGCTCTTAATAATATATTAACAATGGACAGCAAGGAACTCTTTAAACCAACAATTAACAAGCAATTTCTCCCCCAGATAAGAACAGCAACTCTCAATAATAACAACAGCAAGGAACACTAAAAAGTAATCTCCCCCCCTCCACATACACACAACAACAGCAAGCAACAACCTCCACCCAAAAAAGCAAAAGCATCCTTGCAACAGCAAAAACAATTATTTGTAAAGTGGCCCCTTTCCCCACCCAACCTCTGCATCACTCCCCCTCTCCCCTGCTCCCTGAGAAAAAAAGCCTGGGAAAAACAAGAAGGCAGAAGTAAGCCAGCCAACTTTAAAATGGCCAGTGAAGTGATGTTTGGATAAACCTGAATAATCTAGATTTATCTGGGTATGCTGAATATAGCTGAATAATACCAGTATATTTTTTTTAGGAACTCCAAATCACAGACCTGTAGATCTGAGAGTGCTGAAGTCCACCCCATCTTCACCCTGTCGGAATCAGGTGCCAAGCAGGCAGCCATCTCTGTCCCCCTTCAACCTGCTGGAATTAGGAGCAGAGAAGGTGGCAATGCCTGCACCCCCTTCACCCAGTTGGGATCAGGAGCAGAGCACATAGCAAAGCCCACCACCCACCTTCACTTGTCAAGATCAGTCGAGGAGCAGGAGGTAGTGCTTACTCCTCCTTTCACCCAGCAAGGAACAGGTGGCAATGCCCACCCCCCTTCACCCAGCTGGAATCAGGCGCAGATCAGAAGGCAATGCCCATTTTCCCTTCACCCTGCTGGAATAATGAGTGGAGCAGGTGGCAATGCCTGCCCCCCTTTACCTGGCCTTTATCAGACGTACAGCAGGTAGCAAAGCCCACCACCCCTTCATGTTGCTGATAACAGATTTTAGAGAATGCCACCTCAGTTCTCCATCCCTTATTGTTGGCAAACTAGTAGAATACAATTGCATACAATCAACCTCTGTCCCACCTTACTCGTGCCACAAGTTCCAGGTTACTGCTGGAAGCATTTCCATAAGCCCTTATGGTTTCATCATTATTTGTTCACAGGAAGCTTCCAGGAAAAGGAATGGTTAATCATTTGTGCTTTATGGACCTCGGCCATATTTCCTACAGTCTACACTGCAATTTAATTAAATGGCATATGAAATGAATATTATGGAATTAAAAGGAAAGCTTGGTTAATCAAGTGCCTTATTAGGGCTATGGTTCAGTATACATTTCTGCATGTGTGCTTTGCTTTATATTTAGTAAAATAATCCATTTAATGGTTTCCTTGATGGCTGGAGTCGTATTTGTTTCTTATTGCCAATCATGTTCTTCTGGAAGCAATTTCAAGCTTGTTTCATTATTATTGCTTCACACACACCCACACACCCACACACATACACACATCTACTTTGCCCGCATCGTAGTCTTTTCTGCAGCAAAATACCCTGATCTTTCCTCTGGCTAAAGAGGTAATCCAGATTGCTTCCTCCAATATCTATTTAGCACATGCAGAAGATAAGCAGCAAATTTATCATAATGCACAGAAGGCACTGTTCCAGTACTTCCCCTCCCATATTGCAATATCTGCTGCCTAGCCTAAGGGCACAAGTATGTGTCTGGATGACTGCCAGTTTCAAAGACAGTTTATGTTGTGAACATGAGGCAAATGCAGGATTCTCGGGGCTGAATAAAATCACCTTTTTTGCTATCTGTTGGAGGAATACAAAAGAAAGGACCGCTAGCAGGTTGCAGGTTTTACATTCCTGTTTTGCATGTCGCATTTGCCTTATGTGGATTAGCCATTTAACTTACTGGGAAAAAAACCTTGGCCACTGCCTTGAAGGGCTGCCGGCAGCCATGAGCAAATAGAATTATATCACAAATTACATATCTGGAGGACTTGAATTACTACCCATGTGGTAGAACTATACCAGTTGAACTCTTGCCTGCATTTATATATAATTGTATGTTTTGGATATTTTTTGGATATTTACATGTAATACTATTAGAGATTTTACATCAGCACTTTAGCATGTTGCACTTTGTATGGAGTACCTGAACATTTAAATTTATAAATTTTAAAATTTACAAAATATTAATCAACTTTCGTGGACCTTCGATGTTTTCTCTTTGATACTGGATTATTAGCAGCCATGAGCAAGGAGAACAGAGTCCCAGCAGTTCTATTTGTGCTACAGGGGCCATCTTGGCTCAGACTCTTCAGTCTCAATGATGATCCGTGTCAGCTCACTTATTTGTATTCTCCCATTATGGAAGCAATGGATGAGCTGAAGCCCATTGTTGGTACTGCTGGCCAAGTATCCACTGAGTGACCCCTGAAATGCTGGCTTTCTGTGTCATGGGGGTCACTCAGCTTTACTAGCTTGTGGGCCATTTTATCATCTTTGATTGCCCAGTTCTGCATCATGCAGAAGTAGAGCTACCAGTCCTCCTACTAGCAGCCCTTGTAGCCTGTCACCACTCCAAGTGGTAGCAGGAGATTTAAAAAAAATGGAAGGAGAAAACCTGGAAGCGATGTAGGGTAGCTCTAGGAATTGCTGGAAACTCCATGGTTAAACCATAGAATTTCCACCTGTTCCTAGAACCACCCAACTTCACATCTGCATTTTCTTCAGAAGTGACATTACTGTGCACATGACACCGCATGCTCCCCTCCATGTTACTTCCCCCCCACCTTCCCACAGTTATCAGGAACAGTGAGACAGCCCTACACAGTAGACTGTGTAGGGTTGATACTTGTTTTTAAAGAAGAAATAACTCATTATTTTGCATGTAAATAAAGTCAAAACAGGATTCATAGATGAGTCAAAATGAGAACTGTGCCTCCAAAAAAAAAAATAGACAGAGCTTGTCCACAATAAATTTATGCACAATGTTTATCATGAACAAAGATGCAAAAATTAAGAATAGGTGGTATTGCAGCTCAAATTATAATGCTGAAATTATAAATATGTGTTATCAATCTGTCTTTTAAAACAGAAATCAGTTTTGTCACATGGCTGGATTTGAAACAAAAAATTGACGGGAAAAACATGATTAGAAAGCTTTTTATCCAGTCCCCTCCCCCCTCCCCATTGATCAGCTCATTACATTGCCAACATCCTCAGTAGAACAAATGAGAATCTTATTCCCTTGCTCCTGAGGGGAGGAGTTGTAATTGTAATACTTGGAATGCTGTTTCCAAATATAGAATTTACTTGTGTTTTAAAATGCAGATGATATTCCTACCTTCCCCCTTCTCTACCTAGCTACAGACTCTGCCTGTCATAATTGAAATTTGAATGTGACTCATTGTTAAACTTGAGATTTTGGGTGTATGTGTGTATGAGAATGAGACAAAGCAAATAATTAAAAGACCTCTCAAGAGAGGTGTTGTGCTCGCAAATTAAATATTGTTCTCGCTACGCTTAAAGAAAAGAACGTTTTAAGAATGGAATAACAAAAAGGGATGGGAATCGGCTTCTTGAGGTACATAAACTGATTGGCATGAAGAGGGATGTAATGAAGTGAATCAAGGGGCCAAGCTACACATGACAAATGACACTTGAATGGCAAGTGGATTGAGTGGAGGGCAAGTGAACAGGGAGAAATACACTTGCTGTTCAAGTGTCATTCGTCATGTGTAGCTTGGCCCAAGGTCTTCAGTCGCGGTGTGAACCCAGGTTAAAACCTGTGCTAAAGATGCCCATAGCAAGAAATTGAGCATTGGATTAAAGAACCACTCCGAGCTCCAAGGAGCTGTGCCATCCAGTTGTCTCACCCATGCATTATCTGGGCTTTTTTCTTTTCTTTCAGTGCAGTGTATTCATTTATATGTATGCAAGGTCATCTTTCATCCTCCCCCACCCAACACATGAATTTTTAAAAAGTTGTAGAACTTTGTTTGGGGTCTGAGGGAAAAGTGTGCTGGCAGGATTGATAACACCAGGTTGGTAGATTTGGGTGTAGAAACTGGGTAGGGCAGGGCTTGGGGATGGGAGAGACCTCAGGGGAGTATAATTCCATAGAGTTCAGCCTCCAAAGCCATCATTTTCTTCAAGGGAACTGACCTCTGTAATCTCTAGATCAGTTGTAATCCTTTTCAGATTTTTTGGCAAACATAAGGCATTTTTCAGGTGAGTCTCGCCATATGTTTCACAGAGACTGCTCGGTTCGGCAGATAAACATTTACTGGTGGCTTTCTCTGTCCTGGCCCCAACCTGGTGGAACTCTCTGTCTGTGGAAACCTGGGCCCAGCCAGATTTATTATATTTCCACTGGGACTGCAAGACAGAGATATTCCACCAGGCATATGGGGATTGAGGCAGGTGGGCCGAAAAACTGCCCTCCTACTGAAGGTGTGTGTTGCCTTCCAGATTGTTGTCATCTGATAGCTGGCCACCCTGCCCCACAGATGTGTCTTAATGCTTGGTAGATGTGCAATGTAGACACAACTGTCCATTTTAGATTTTATTGTAGTGACCGATATGTTTTAATCTAATTTATGCAATCTGTTTTTATTGTATTTATTACCATCTGTGATTCGCTCTGAGCCTGCTTACAGGGAAAGCGGAATATAAATTGAATAAAATAAAATTTAAAAAATGGAAGTTCTGTCTTGTCAATTCGTGGCTCCAGTCTCCAGATTTAAGCACTCACAGATCAGAGCCACTTGGCTGTTAGTATATAAGATATTTAGAAGCACAAACATCTAAGGGAGCCAGATCTCCCACTATAGTGGAGGACCGTCCCAACATTACCCCCATTCCCTGCCACCACTTCACAGGCCAGCAGGGGGAGGGAATGGGGGGATATGTTACCATAGAGTTTGGTCAAAGCTACAAAAACCACCAGAATTATGATTTAATTTTAATTATAAAAATACGAAAATGCAGTGCAAAAATGCAATACTAGTGAAATAACTTGATAACTACATAAATAGGTGTTCAAATACAAAAAGTGAGTCCATACATTATATACAAAATGCAATAAATACAATCAACAAGTCACTGTCCGAAATATAGGAGTAAAGTGCAATGTTCCAGCAAGGTGGAAAAGCGCTGCTTGGTGGAGAGCCAACCGAGTGTCTTCTCATGGAGGTTCACAGTCCCAAAGTAAACACGTTATGGTGCCAACGGGGTATGGCAAGCAATATTTCTGTTTAACCTGTTTCGTGAGGCAAACTCGCTTCATCATCAGGCATGAAGCAATTAGGACTGACTATGAAATCCACACCGGTTCTATGCTCTGCTCTCCCACTGCTCCAAAGTTGGTCTGCGGACTGGGGCAAATCATAAAGTGTTCCCCCAACACAATAATGTTATTTCTGGTTTTGTTCTGGAAGAGATGCCAAGAGTTGTAATAATGTTGGCAAGCTTGTCCCTGCCTTCCAAAGCTGGCAAAAATCTGGTGACACCTCTGGATAAGAATTTCCAGATTATCCAAATTTCTCTCGGTGGCCTGTGAAGCAAAGCAGGGATGTGTCCTGGCCCCTTTGCTTTTTAACTTATATTTAAAAGATATCATCCCAATGTTATCTGGCCCTGAGTTTGTCCCCCCGCCCCCGCTTTAGGATCTCAAAAAATATCAGTTCCTTTATATGCTGATGATATGGTCCTGGTCACTCTCACACCTGTGTTGGCCTTAAAAGACTTTTACATAAACTTGATGACTTTTGTAAAGAAGAGGCCTTAAACATCAATTATGACATGACAAAAGTCTTGGTTTTTAGGAAAAGACCTCATAGTTAAAAGTGGATGGAACCGCCATAGAACAGTGCAGCACCTTTAAATATCTGGGGATTACCTTTAGCGAAACTCTATCTTGGAGGGCACATTTGGCAATAACCAAATCTACAGTTCTTAGATCAAATGGCGCCATTCTGAAATTTTACTGTACAAAAGGAGATCTTTTAATAGACCTGGCACTGAATATATATTTGAGCAAGGCTATTTCTCAGCTCGTTTATGGCGTCTGGGGTTGGAAAGATTGTTTAATTACAGCCAGTGCTTTTTTTCTAAAAAAATATTTGGGGGTACTCTCAGTTTGACTCAAGAAAATCACCATTTTATAGTTCAAATAGGAAAAAAATAAATGCAGTCAATGGACAAAATTACCAAGAACATGCATTACCTCATATTACACAGCTCACAATAACTTCCAGATTGGCATGAGGTTGTATTCACTAACATCTTCCCGATGGGTATCAATATTGCCAACCAAGCCCCTCTATAGTGACACGTGCGCACAACCAAAGAGTTTCAGTATAGACAAACTCTTTGCACAAAACGTGCACAAATACACAAATTGGTCGCTGCCATTGCGGGTAGCAACAAGACTGACCAATCACCATGCTAGATTCCAACTACCTGAGCTCCAAGTGGCCTAGAGAATACTTGTTTGTATTTGTCTTCTCCCTAACAATCACCGATTATGCCAGCGATCTCGGTGGCATGTTCGATGCTCAAAGACGTCCCATTTTTTGTAAGACGAACAGCACTCCTAATGAATTTAAATATAACTAAACATCTTTGTTGCCAACATACACTACATAAAACTTAACAAATCACATAAATATCCATAATACATTTGGAGTTGGTTTAGCGGGAATTCCAACATTTAATTTTTTTTTACTTTCTCCCATTAGATTCACAAAGTGTTCAGGGGTATGTGTACCTCTGCGTCCCCCTCAGAAAAAAAATACTGATTACAGCTTTGGAATCTATCCAAAACCATTTCTTAAGGAGAATTTTAGCTTTACCAAAAGGTACTCCTGCAGCTCTTATGTGAGCAGAGATTGGCCTGCCCTCAGTCAGAGCCTGTGTACATCTAACCCTGCTTAGATTCTGGAGGAAGGAGTGTAACGATAATACCAATCTATTACACACCATAATGGATAGGCAAGCGATCCCCATGGTTTAAACTTTTCAAGAAGGATCATGTTAGAGCACCCTATTTTGTCAACATCCTCCCTCACAACCTCAGAACAGCCTTTATGTCAATTCGGTTCCAAACTATGCCCAAAGTGCTGTTAGCTGGGTGCTATACCAAAACACCTCAAGCCCTCTGCTTCTGTATTTGTGGTGCTCACGTTGTGGAGGATTTACCACATTACTTACTATCCTGCCCACTCTATGCAGAGTGCAGAGCCAAGGAATAAATTCCTAAAAGAGTTTTAAATTGGTTTAAACTCCTCTTCAGACTCTGAGAAGCTGCTTTTTTCTCCTGTCTGACACCGGCCATTTCCACACGGCTTACCTTTTGCCAGAACACAGCGTCTTCATGCGTGAAATCGCACCAGGAAGACACTGTTATCGTGCGATTTTGTGTGAGAACACGCTGTTATCGCACAATTTCACGTGAGAACACACTGTGTTCCGGCAAAAGGTAAGCCGTGTGGAAATGGCCACTGTTGTGTTTGTTTCTTATAGGGTCTCTCTGTTTGCCTTAGCAGCTAAGAAAATTCGAGCTAGAGCTGTTTCTAGTGATAGCAATGGTTTTATCTGACTAGTATTTTCTTCCTAGACCATTTAAATTTTTTAATATTTTACATATGTTTATATGTTAGAATGTCTTATGTGCTTTATGTGTATGGATTGTAATAGCCTTTGGCCACAAACAATGAACCTACCTTGAACTGATCCACAAAGCAAGCCCTTGATTTTAAATGGTATGGGAAGGTAAAGTGGTTGGCATTTTTAAAAAGTTAAACACTGCTGTTATTTTTTTTAAAATGGGTGCATTTTTAATAAGGCAGTAGGAGAAGAGGAAGACCCAAAATGAGATGGCTTGACTCCTGCAAACCGGAGCCACATCCTCCAGTTTGCAGGATTTGACCAAGTCTGTTAATGATATGACATTTTGGAGGTCTCTCATTTGTAGGATCACCATAGATTGGAGGCGACTTGATGGCACATAACACAAATATAACTACCTATTTCCATATATTTATTTATTTGAATGAAACAACTCCAGCATTATATTAATGGAAGTTTTTAAAACATCATTATTTATGAAGTATAGCTTGTCTGTAAATATCACAAGTCTTGTAATTAAAATAGAAACTATTTGTTGAAACCTAAAAGATATTGAAGTGGCACAGTGTGGCTTATTCATTAATAGTTTATTAAGACATTGTTTGCATTCATCATGTGCTTGATGAATCCAAAATCAGAGACTGTTTTCTCATTTTGAAACATCCCTGGAAGCAGTTAACGTACTCAGTGCACTCTAGTGCACTGTTTTAGCATCTTCCATCTTTTACATGGATGCCTGTGGTATTGCTAAGAAAAGGATCCTAGCACAGACGAAAGAGACCTCTGCAGCTCTGAGAGCAAAAGGTGGAGAATCGGGTGGTCCTTTGATCCCTCCAGGTGAGGTTCAAAGCCCAGGCATAGTCAGACTGATGGTGTTGTGATACCTTAGAAGGCATATGTATCCTCCAATAACTCTGCAAGAAGCTTGAACTCATTTTTAGGCCACTGATTTATCTCTGCCTTTATTTATTTTGCTTAAAACCTTCTGGCTGGTTGGTTGCTTTAGGAGAGCAGCAAACTGATCGAATTGTTCTTAATGCTTTTGGATGTTCTACAGAACTGGGCCCATTCTGGGATAATTCAGGAAAATAAATTGCAGTTGGATTTCACTTCCCCTCTGTAGGAATAACATGACACAGGGTTGAAATTCTGAACACCGGTCTGCCTAGCCAGGCAGTGGTCCTTTATTTAAACATAGCATGCATATGCAAGGAACAATGACCAAGGAAATAGATGTTTGTCTTTTGCTGATCCCCTGCTAATCAGTTACTAGCAGAGACAGGAAAACTGCACGTCACAGAAAGACACTTTGTATTATTAAGCTTTTACGAGTATCGACAGAATGTCCTTTGGCCAAGGTAGGTGTGCCTAACCATTGACCTTCCTATACCCCTCTCCAATAGGGTGGCCATTTCCCTGCTCCCTAGCTGCCACTCCCCCTCCCCCTGCTCATCCAGCTGTCCAGAGGGAGATTATAGAGGAAACAGGCAACTGACTGGCCTGCATGTGCCATTGCTGGCAATTTATCAACATCACTGGCACATGCACTGATGTCACTTCTCTTGCACCCAGAAGTGACATCAGCATGTCACAGTAAAGCCATGGTTTGGGGGCAAAAACAATAGAGTTTTTGCCCCCAAAGCAGAACAGATCCAGCAGGTCAGAGATGTGCTGGCAATGTTGCTTCTGGAAGTGACATTGTAAATAAACTTATTTACCTAATTTGCTTATTTTTTTAGTTTAAACATCTGGGTTAGGCTTTTGAGGATTTTTTTCCTCTTTGGGGAGACTGGGGCTGGTTGGCACTGTCTGTTCTGGCCAGAAAAAGGCCTTGAGTCACAAGTGCAAAACTGAAACAGCTTTTAAGGACAACGCTTGATGGAGGCTGGCACCAACTTTCTGGCTTGTTAGCACATAGCATTATGGGGGTGAGGTGATGAGTTCTTCCCCCCACCCAACTTGTGAGGACAGGCTATGGCTGGGCTTGTCAACTCCATGCAGTGATTCTCAGACCTTTTGAAGTGGGACCACTTTCTAAATATACACTAGTATTTGGGACCTGATTCTAAACTTGCTGTACCTTTCAGGACCCAGTTGCAAAGTAACTCCATGCCACTTCCCTCTTCCCCCAACATAAAATAAGGAAACGGAATAATTTTATAATTTAAGTTCTGGACCCATTTTGAGTCTTCCTAAGTTCCTTAGGAGAAAGGCGGGTATTAGAAGTGGGCATGAACTGAAATATGAACTGAAGTTAGTCACGAACCAGGCTGGTTCGTGGTTTGCTCATTTTTCACAACCTGTGATGAATTTTCGCCCAGTTCTTTTGGTTCATATTTAGGTTCATCACTGCAGACATCCTGGCACAGATCAATCAGTTTCCTAGGCAACAGGGGGATAGGCTTTCTGCAGAACTTCTGCTGATCCGGAAGTGATGTTTTCACGAACCGAATGAACCGGTTTGCAAAGCGGGACAAGTTTGTGAATGTTTGTGGTTTTTGAAACATGATGAACCATGAACCACACAGTTTGAATTTTTTCCAGTTCGTGCCCATCTCTAGTGGGTATATCAATACTCAGCATATTTAATTTAATTTAGTATTTTTTATAAATATGTAGCATTATTCAGCAGCTATTTAATACATGACTGCATGAAGCTGTATTATTATTCCCTTCTTTCTAGGGTCTCAGGCAGAGATTGTTCACATGAACTACTACCTGATCTTTTAACTGGAGATGCTGGTGATTGAACCTGGGGCCTTCTGCATGCTAAGCAGACACTCTACCATGGAACCATGGCCCCACTACATCTCACCTGTTATGCAGAAGCCATACCAAATTTGCCATTGAGCTCTTTACACCGTTCCTCGTGCTGTCTCTTGGCCTCCTGACCACCCGAGAAAGGGTCTTAATCCACAGTTGGAGAAGCAGTATACTAGAGCAACTGTTTGCTCACCTATCAACTACTAACTATAATAACCATTGAGTTTTAGCTACTCATATTGCATTTAGCTTATAACTATCAGGAACAAAAAGCTACTTCTTCTCTTGAAAATTCAATTTCCCACTAAAACTTTGCCTGGTAATAACTTGAGGAATTTGATTGCGGGAGGAAGCCTCATCATCATTCTGTATTGATTTATGCAGAGGGCTGTGAGATTAATGTTTACTGTGGTAGAAATGAAATCCAGATGAGTCATTATATTGTTTATCTGGCACACACCTTCGCTCCTGTAATGCTAGGGGGAAATTGCATTTTTCACAGGAACTAGGACAACTAGGAGGAATTCATGAGTTGCTGCTGATTGTTGTTTATACTTATGGCCAGTGCATTAAAATCTGGTTAAAAATAATCTACTTTTTGCAATCAGCCTTGCCAAAGTAGATTACAGTTACTAAAAGGCAAAGGCTTGAATTGCCTGATACTCTGTGCTGTTCGGAAGGTCATTAACGATACGTTCTCTCTTTTTGCTTTTCTAATTGTAACAACCTTCAGTAAACAATCACAAGTAGGATGAATGTTGAATGCACTTGAAGTGTATACGTGGGTGTCTGTACATATAATTGCTCTGATGACCAAGGTCACTTTTCCTTTAATTAGGGAGAAGAGTAAGTTCCATTTTTTATTGTTCCCACTGTTCACTCTACTTTCATTAAACCTGGTTAAAGCAGGAGAATTTTTAAGATTCTTAAATTAGAAGATGCTCAGTTTTCTAAATCATTCAGCTCTTTTAATCTATCTGCATTTTTCCCGCTCTCTGCATCAATCTGGGACTTAGTGAATCATGGTTTGCCATATGCATTGGAATCCATAAGGGGAAAGTTTAGTTCCTAAAGAACTCATGAAAAGTAAGGGTAAAAAAATATGCACTGAACGGATCGGCAACCTTGCAGTAAAAGAGAAACCCTAGCAAGCGGCTCGATCAGTAGTGTGAGATGGCATGTATAACCCTTTCAGCTTTCAAAAGAGCTGGGTTGTAAGGCTATTTATTTATTTACTTACTTAATTTACACTCCACCTTTCTCCTCAGTGGCGCCCCAAAGCAGTTCCTCCATTTAATCCTGAGGTAGGTGAGGCTATGAGTGTGCAGCTGGCTCATGGTCATCAAGCAAGATTTCATGGCAGAGAGGGAATTCACACTTGGGTCTTCCACTCCTATGTCAATACTTTAGTCACTATACCACAAATTTGCTGTCATAGCATTGTTGTGGTCAGTTCAAAGCTTAACCTACAACTTTTAAAACAATGTACTTTCATTTCAGTCTGGGGAAAGGGGTATAGAACTGGGTGTTTGAGTTGCAATACAGAAAAACATAGCACGATAATCTATTGAGCAGTCCCAAAAGAAGTGTGAGAGAAGAAGTAAGTCTTTCTAATCTATGAGCCTTTTTCACAAACTCCAGAAAAGTCTAGATACTTTCTCTTATTCATAAGCTCAAAGCCATAGATTTCGGATAGTCCGCTGAATCTGTGACCTACCAAAAGTAAATATAGGTCATTAGCCATGGTTGCCTAGCTAGGACCAAGTTATACCTCCTGTTTTTGTGTTTTCATCTTGGGATTACAGCAATTAAACTATGAATTACTTAGCAGGATATAAGACATGGATGGCAAATTGTCTTTAGCTTGGTGTTTCACAGATCACACAGGTTTCTCCAAGCTAATGTCATTACGTACAAATGTCTTTGTCCGAATTAGAGACAGAATGATTAATCTGTGAAAGTCTGTTGTAGGGCTAAGTAAGGTTCACAGAGACCTGCAGTTCTGTACAATGGAAAACCTACAGTTACCATACCATTCCAGGCCTTGAGAAAATTTCCGTTGGCTCTAGGAGCCAACCTAAAAAGTCAGGAGCTGGAGATGGACTCACTTTTCAGTCTTCTGGGTTTTGTGTTTTAATGACTGTATTTTCTAATTTTTACTACTACAAAAATGAATTCAAAATTCTTCACAGTTTCTTGAAATTTCGTTAAAAGTTATGACAAAAGAGTTACAGTATATAAATAAATGGGGGTAACCCTAGTGGTCATTGCCACAAAAAGGCTAACCTCTTACCTAATTTCTCCTAACTTTCTCATAATTTTGTCATTGCCTTATAAAGTGTCATTGAATATTGGAGCCAGTCTAGTAAGGCACTATTTTAAGAAATGAGCTCATCTACCACCACTGAATGGTATAAAATTAACACATAAACAAGCAAAGACAAGACATATATGAACAGGCATTTTTATGTCACACAACAAATCATATTCTGATGTCAAATGATAGATAAGATTTGTACATCTGTAAGGATTGCCAAAGGTCCTAGGTGCCATAATGACATTTCTAGACATCATGGTGACCTGGCATCTGGAATTTGTTAACCCTAGAATTAGCCATGTTTCTCATCGCAGGACAACTGTTAGCTTCACAGTGATTTAAATCAGGAAAACAGCTAGAGGAAAAGTTTAATCCTGTAGACCAGCACTGCAGTTCTGATCTAAATAATCCTCTTTCTCCCATATATCTGTTTTTATCTTACCTAATTTAAAAATTAAAAACTGTAGAAGATGATCAGATGATCACAGATCTCTCTGCATCTTGACCCTGGGAGACCAAATTCTGCCCTATGCTTAGGTGTAACAACCATGACGTTCTCTGAATTAATGTCTTCCTCACAAATCTATTTTCCCATTTTCATTTAGTGATGAAAAAACACACTACTAAAAGTGCTTATTAGTAGGTGTATCATTTACTATAGAATAAGCCATTAATACTTAACATTCATCTTTGTTTTTAAGACTTAGTAACTGCAAGGAGAAGAAGAAGAAGATGCAACCATTGAAATTCATAGAAATCTCTGTTGAATATATGCATTGAACAACCTGCTAACCCTAGCAGCCAATATAATAATATCATTCAGAGGCTAAATTAGCTATTTATTGATAAGACTCATTGAGCACTGAATGATTTAAGAAACAAACATAAAACGAGCAGAGTTTAAAGACCCTTTTTTTTGGTTCTGGTAATGTATGCAATCTGTCAGAGAACCCCCATGTTCTCTGTAAAATAACGTCCTGCTGTTTTTAATGGAAAAATGTTACTTTCTCTGTCTAATGTGATAAAAACAATGTACATATAGAAAATATTTCTTATGGAAATGTCATTGCTCTGGAAGCCACTGTGTAGCTTAAATCAGAGCGAATAGAAGAATCTATATTCTGACATCTTACAACTTTTCTGTCTGATGTCATTTATAGCAAATACATTTGTATTTATAATTGTGAATGTTAAAGCTCTAGCTTTGGGCATCTCCCAAATTCCATTTCTAGTGCTTCTATGAAAAGAAAATATTCAAAGGAAATAGTTCTATTTCGGAACATCGGAAGGTTGCTTCCAGCTACTGTGCCACAATAAACACAGTGATGCTTGGATTTTGGCAAATAACACACTAGGAAATCGATTTTTACCTTTTTTTCCCTCTTGATTTGAGTACACCATATAGTTGTATAGGTGAACTGTTTGCAGTTCAATGTGAGCACTTATTTCTAGTGGATTTGTCCCTGCACAGTTGGTGGTATTCAGCATGGTAGCCAACTGGGCACATGCTCACAGTTTTTTGGATTGCATTTTAATCCAATAAATTGAGGGTAATGGATTACAACAGGGGTTCTCAACCTTTTTCAGCCTGTGAACACCTTTGGAATTCTGACCCAAGGAGGCAGAGCCAGTCACAAGATGGCTGCCACAGGGGTCAGAGACAACTACAAAATGGAGTGAGGTTTTGCATAACTCTGATAATATTCTTTCTGTCTGTCCGTCCATCTGTCTATATCTTACCTACCTACCTACTCAAGGCAGATTACATTGTATAAATTTGGGGAGGGCAAGGAGCTCAGAGGGCATGAAATGCTATAGCATCCACCCTCCAAAAATGCCAGGGGAACAGATCTCTGTAGTGTGCAAATCTGTTGCAATCCTGGGTAAGTGTACATATTGATCTAGCTAAGGAACCCTCATCTGGCAGTAACTGTCTTCATTTTGCAAGCATCTAGTGCACTTATGCAATAAGGGAAAATAGTTTTTTTTTTCCTGGCTGTCCTTTTATATGAGCTCTTTTCTCATGAGCTCAGAGATTTTTATCCTGCAATAACAATGATGGTTGGTGCTGAAGGGGTGTGGTAAGATCTCCTAGCAAATGAGTACAGTAAGAGATGTATTCTGGCCAGATTTTGATAGAAACGTAAGTGATGTTTAAAAAGTCAACAACATTTTTATAGAGTGGTGTTTCTTATCCACCTGAATAAGAAAAATACATTAAAATCAGGAAGATCGGAAGACTTCAATAGAAGTTCCAGTTCAAGCAGTCCAATTGTGTTTAGTCAGATGCAAGCCTCTCTGTGTTTTCAGACTATTGCTGCACTATTTGCATACGTAAAATGCATTACAAAAAGCTGCCGTCTGCGTTATGCCATAAACATTAAAAACTCAGAAAGCCCTCCTTACCCTATCCACTTTCCAAAAACACTTAATAGGCACAAGGAAAGGTGATGGCAGGTGCCATGCTGCCCATGGGTGCCACATTGAGCCCTCCTGGATTATAGTCCCCTGTGGCTATGTATGCCACAGAATTACTGTGAATAAGTGATGCATATTTTATGATCAATTACATTGTGGGTTGAATCCATCCAGCATTTATGTTCATGGAATAAAATAGAAAAAGGGTCTCATTTGACCACCAAAAAGGATTATGCCAGAGACCATGAGTAGAGATGGGCACGAACAACAATACGAACTAAAAAAAGCCATGAACAGCCCAATCAGCTGTTCGCAAACAAGCTGTTTGTGAGGCCCCATTCTAAATGAACAGGTGGTCATTGCAAGCCTCGTCCATTGCTGTTCATCAAGCCAGACAATCTGGCACCTGCAATCAATACCCTTGGAAACTGGAGGCAGGGATTGCCTGAACTCTGTCTGAACTCCTGCTGTTGCCCTGGAAACCCCAATCTAAGCCCAATTTAGCTTGATAGGCAGGCCTTCCTTTCAAGTGTGGAGCTCCAAATTTCTTACAAGGAACCAAAGAACATGGGGGAGGGGGGGCTCCCAGCTCTGGTTTTGCAGACAGTGAGGGAGAGACAGTTGCTGTTGGCATTTTGAGAGAGGGACAGGGAGAGTGCATTGGATCTTGAATTTTCTTTGTTTGTGGTGGGATAGGGATCTACCTCTTCAAGTTCCATGGCTGCTGCCAGGCTCTGGGCCAAGCTATTATTTATTACTGGTACCTTTCCTGCTGCCTGCTCAGGTAAGGTTTCTGGGAGTGGTGCAGTAGGGATCTACCCCTTCAGGTTCCAGGGCTGCTGCCAGGCACTGGGGCCAAGCTATTATTTATTATTGGAGCATTTCCTGGTGCCTGCTCAGGTAGAGTTTCTGGGAGTGGTGTGGAAGGGATCTTGATGGCTGGAGGAGAGCCTGCTGGCCCCCACGAACAACGAGCATGTTTGTGATCAGGTCATGTTCGTCGATATTCGTTGCTCATTGTTCGTGGATGGCAACGAACAACAAACACCATGTTTGTTTGTTTTTTCTGTTCATACCCATGTCTAATCATGAGACCCATATGGACAAAAGCCATGTGGAGCAAGGTAAGGAGGTGAATTAAGCGAGAGAACCAGTTTGGTGTAGTGGTTAAGAGCGCAGGACTCTAATCTGGAGAGCCGGGTTTGATTCCCCACTCCTCCACGAAGCCAGCTGGGTGACCTTGGGCAAGTCACAGTTCTCTGGAACTCTCTCAGCCCCACCCACCTCACAGGGTGATTGTTGTGGGGTAATAATAACACTTTGTAAACCGCTCTGAGTGGGCATTAAGGTGTCCTGAAGGGCGGTATATAAATTGAATGTTGTTGTTGTTGTTATTATTATTATTAATCATGAGACCCATATGGACAAAAGCCATGTGGAGCAAGGTAAGGAGGGGAATTAAGCGAGATGGAGTGAAAAAGCTGGCTCTTTGAGTATACATGTTACTTTCACTTTCATCGACTGAGCCACTCATCCTGTTGCAGCATGCTCAGAATGGACTGGATTGAACTGCAGTTTCCAGGCAGCAGGGCAAAAACTCTGGCACAAAATACGTTGTGATCCAGTTTAGAACATTAAGGGCCAAAGCAGGCAATACCACATCCTTGAATCAGCCATGATAATGCTGCACCAATTTAGACCTTTGTTTTTAATGTTTCAAATGGCTGCAAGGGCCCAATCCTGCTGGGGACCATGGCAAAGGGGAGGGGGAATGAGGAGTCCTTGTAGCCCCCTTGCATCCCTTTTGAAAGCTGAATCAGACAGCTTTCAGCTTTTCAGAATGATAGAGGGGGCCAACATGAACCTTTCATCCCACTATGCCACAAGATTGGCCCCTATGGTATTTTGAAAAGTTAAAATGGTGCAGCAGCCTTGTGGTGGATTCAGGGATGTGGTATCGTTTGCTTTGACTCTTAGGGTCTCACCATACAGTGACACCTGGCACATGCTGTTGGGTTTTGCAATTTTACCTGGGAACTGTAGTTTTAAAAGAGTTGTTGGATAGAGAACGATTCACTCTTTTTGTAAAACAAAGAGTGGGGGGGTGAAAAAGAAAGAAGCTTTTGGCTAGTGCTCTTAACTCCTTAGTTGCTGATCTACACAGTCTCCCCCACCCTCTTTATTTTAAGATCTGGCAGATTCCACCCAGAGGGGTTGCTGCATTACACAGTCTCTCCATCCCCACCCCGTCTGGGTGGAATCTGCCGGGGGCGGGGAGAGACTGTGTAGTTCAGCAACTAAGGAGTTAAGGGAGCTAGCCAAATGCTTTTTTTCTTTTCCACCCCTCCCTCTCAACTCTTTGTTTTACAAAAAGACTGAATCCTTCTCTTTCCACAGTGATCTGATCCAGCAGCTCTTTGAAAACGATAGCTCCCAGGTGAAATTCCAAAACCCAACACTTAAACAGCACATGCTCAGCATCACTGTGTGTGGTGAGACCCTAATTCTGGAATGTACTCCCCTATGAGGACCAATATGGTTTAGGAGGCTTTTTATGACTTCATCTCTTTGGGTGGTAGATTCCCCCACCCTCATGTTTCATTAGCATTTAAGAATTATATTTTTAACACTGATTATTGCATATCCCATATTGGGAGTTAATACTGTTAATTAAAAGGATGAATATATAAATACATTTAAGAGCTCATCCCCTAATAAACAGAAAATATGATGTAGTTTGTTTATATTTGGGAAGGGCAGACTTGAATATCCCAGAAAAACTTTTTTAAAAAAATTATTTACTTTATTGAAACCCTACCTTTCTCTCCAGTGATGGTCTAACAAAACACAGGAAGAATCTGAAGAAAAACTTGGAGAACTTTAACTGGCAAATGATACTATGTATAAGAGAAGGGGAAAAATTAATGCAGTTAAAAAGTTTGAGCTGCAGCAAAAACCTGATCTGGAAATTGCTATGTGCTTGCATGTTACATTGGAACTTGGTCTGCTATTAGAGGTGCCAACCCCTGTCCCCAGTTCTGAGCACAGATGGGAGAAAAATAAAATAAAAACAGGCAAACAGTATGACAGAAATTCAAGGAAAACTCAATTCCTAAAGAAGAAGTGATGTTATTTCCAGCGTAAACCTGGAAGTTTCATCATTCCTCTCAAGGAATTGATGGAAACTCTATGGTTTTACAATAGAGCTCTGGCCAATTCCTAGAGAGGCATGACATGAAGTCCCAGTTTTCCCAGAATTGATGTCACATTGTCAACCATCGTTCACCCCCTTGCTTCCGCTGGTTGCCAGTCAGGGGAACCCTATCTGCTATAGTTCTTCCTATAGAAATAACTCTAGACTTGCCTCATGGAACTCTCACTTGCACTGTCCAAGGAGAGATCTCTCACTTTTTGGCCTTTATATGGGTAATGAAGCAATTAACCTATGCAGCAGCAAGACTCATTTAAGTTGGGATTTTCCTATTAGTTCAAGCAACTCACTTTGGTGGAGCCTTGATCTATGTGCCTGATATTTTCAGTAAAATGGCAAGTCCATGTGGAAAGGGATGCAATGAAGCATCTAGTCATGATCCTGACCTTTTGAAAAATTCTGCTAGTTTGATAACATTTCAGCACAATAAAATAAATAAGAACATAGCCAAAGTGTCATTATTTTTCCTCTTTAACTTTCCGTGCACAGCCGTAAGTAGATACCTAACTTTATCAGTTTTGTTTATAGCTTTGAAAGGCCTAGATTTTTTTTTCAAACAGATTTTAAACAGAAATATAGTGTACTTCATTTTCCTAGCAGCAGTTACCGATATTGGCAGGTGTGTAAAACTTGTGACCCAATATCAGGGACCTCAGGTTGCCCAACAATGAGGTAATCTAAGCAGTCACCCTCTACACTCACTCATTGCTGAGCACTATGTATGGTGCCTTTAAGACAACACTTACTGATCAGCTGGTTGGCAGTGACTGGCCCTTTAACAACCTACGTACTACTTGACCATGTTGGAAGCCAGTGGTGAAGAAACAAGGGAATGAGTCACATCTGAGAGCCAAGCTACAAATGATGAATTACATGAGGACTGCACATGAAGGGAGTTGCAATGTTGGCTGGGAAGCTGAGTTTTAAAAGAAATCGGAAGGCTTTGTCAATTTCCCCTCTCTACAGATCCTGGGAGATAACTCTTTAGAGGGTTTGTTAATTTCCTCTTTGCCTCCTGAAGGCTCTGTCAGTTTCACCTCCAGTTCTAGGAGGTGAAGAAGAAATTAAGGAACCCTCAGAGGAGGGATCTCCCTGGCTCTGTAGAGAGGGGAAATTGACAAAGCCTTCTGATCTCTTTTAAAACTCAGCTTCCCAGTTATCATTGTGACTCCCTTCACGTGCAGTCCTCATGTAATTCATCATTTGTAGCTTGGCTCTGAGATGCAAGGGTGGTGGCAGCTTCCTCTGGGAATTACTCAAATCTCATGAGAGTCCCACAGGGGTGGAGTCTCTAAAGTGGCTGGCCTCAGGATGAGCCAGGCCCATCACGAGGCAAAGATAAAATGGCAAAGGGGGACACAATGGCTCTTGCTCTTCTAGTTGAAAGGAACATGGTCAAGAGAGAGGTGGAGAACAATGATTTTTAAAAAAATCCCTTTTCACTCAGTCCGAGGCCTATGGAAGGGCATGCAAGGCTCCCTGCTGGCAAAAATCTGCCCGTTTCAGGCAGCACTTCTATATGAGCAGCCATGTATTGCAGCACAAATTAGGGATGATTTTAAGCCTTTGAATGTACTCATTAATCATCTAAGGAAGAATGAAGCAGACTGAAAACCAAAATGTTTATTAGGTGGTTGCGAGGATACATGAGGGGACAATTGGATGGCTCAAAAATATAAAATGCAAGTAATCAAAGAGTCTCTCTACATGAGAAACCTGACACATGAAGAACATGTGTCAGGAGATGCAATGGTAGCTGGGAAGGGTAGACAGAGATGGTGGCAGGGCAAAGGCTTTGTTTTACACAGGAGCTGTGTGAAGGATGTTCGATGTATTGTCGAAGGCTTTCACGGCCGGAGAACGATGGTTGTTGTGGGTTTTCCAGGCTGTATTGCCGTGGTCTTGGCATTGTAGTTCCTGACGTTTCGCCAGCAGCTGTGGCTGGCATCTTCAGAGGTGTAGCACCAAAAGACAGAGATCTCTCAGTGTCACAGTGTGGAAAAGATGTTGGCAGGTCATTTGTATCTACTCAGGAGGGGTGGGGTTGAGCTGAGTCATCCTGTAAGAGTTTCCCAGGGTGTGGAGTTACTTCCAATGGGATAACGAATTCTATGAACAGATGGATGGGGTGGCCATGGGGAGCCATCTCAGCCCAGTTATAGCAAACTTCTACATGGAACATTTTGAAAAAACAGCTCTAGAATCAGCACCCCACAAACCTAGTGTATGGTTCTGGTTTGTGGATGATACATTTATCATTTGGAGCCATGGGGAGGAAGAATTGATGGGGTTTTTGAATCATTTCAACAACATCCACTGGAACATACAATTCACAATGGAGAAAGAAATCGAGGGAAAACTCCCATTTCTGGATACCTTGGTCATCCGCAAAGCAAACTTTCAGTTAGGTCACAAGGTCTACAGGAAACCAACTCACACTGATCGGTACTTACACAAAAACTCCAATCACCACCCCCGACAGAAAAGAGGCATAATGAAAACATTAGTGGATCGCGCAAGACGGATATGTGAGCCGCACTTTCTCAATGAGGAAATTAATCATCTAAACCACGCACTTCAGGCAAATGGCTACTCCAGAAATGAAATCCGAAGAGCAATCAAACCCAGGATGAATCAAACAACCAAGGAAAAACAGTCTCCTACAGGAAAAGTGTTTTTGCCATATATCAAAGGAATTACTGATCAGATGGGAAAGCTTATGAAAAAGCATAACCTTCAAGCAGTATTCAGACCCACCCAAAAAATACAACAGATGCTACGATCAGCAAAAGACAGTAGAGACCCCCTCACCTCTGCAGGAGTATACCGTATATCCTGCAGCCGTGGACAATTTTACATCGGGACCACAAAGCGTAGCATCCAGACAAGAATAAAAGAACATGAAAGACAATGCAGACTTGGACAACCAGAAAAATCAGCAGTGGCTGAACATAGCCTAACTCAAACAGGGCACAGTATCTTATTCCAGGACACCAAAATACTGGACAACACTTCCAACTACTTTGTCAGACTGCACAGGGAAGCCATTGAAATTCACAAGCATAAGCAAAACTTCAACAGGAAAGAAGAAACCTTAAGAATGAACAGAGCATGGTTTCCAGTTCTGAAAAACACCAGGCTAACAAAACACTCTATACTCGACAATAGCCCTGCAGAGAAGATTAGCACATCAAGCCCCAATCCATATGCAAAAGAACCTCCTCAGGATACAGTGAAGCCTCCCGCCATTAGCATTCCACACCCTGGGAAACTCTTACAGGATGACTCAGCTCAACCCCACCCCTCTGGAGTAGATACAAATGACCTGTCAACATCTTTTCCACACTGTGACACTGAGAGATCTCTGTCTTTTGGTGCTACACCTCTGAAGATGCCAGCCACAGCTGCTGGCGAAACGTCAGGAACTACAATGCCAAGACCACGGCAATACAGCCCGGAAAACCCACAACAACCATTGTGTGAAGGAGCTATGAAATGCCAGAAGGGAAACTTCAGCACATTATAACCTCTCCATGTCCAAGCTTAGCTCAGGAAGGCTGCTCCAGCCCATTTCCATTCCTCACTGCCCTCTGGTTACTATCCCACACAGTTTTAGACTGTAAGGTGAAATTGACAAAGCCTTTTGGGAGTCAAAAATGAAATTAACAAACACTCTGAGGAGCAACCCCGCTGGATGTTTTTTAAACTATCCTTCCCAACTAACATTGCATCTCCCTACACTTGACGAACATGTGTCGAGACGTCTTGAGTAGAGAGAGACTAATTTAGGCTGCGTTCACACAGGAGAATTCTCCATTTCACTTTCATTTACAATTGCCAATTAACTTGGAAAAAATGCCCTGTGTCTTTGATAGAGGCTTAATTGGACATGATTTGCCAGGTGATATTATTTACCTCTAAGCCATAAAAAACTTCAGCCGCCCATGCAGACACATACAGCCTCTGTTAAAAGGACTGGAAATGTTTCTCCAGCCCAACTGGCAGCCCTTTATTCAGTTAATGCATACATATTCATATTGGCAATGGAGCCAATGGTGATTTTTGTGCATTTCCCTATAAAGGCCACCATTTTCTACATTTTTCGTTACTAGAAGGCTTTCTGTGGTTTCTTTTTTTGAGGTATTCGTTTTAGTGTTACAGCATGATAACAAATGCCATTAAAAAAAAGAAAGCCTTTTTGTAGTGGGGAAGGGGAAATGGCAGGCAAGGAAAGCTGATGGAAGAAAAATGGCACCAATGTCGTTGAAGTGCAGGACATAACATTTTCCAAGCATATCCTCAAAGCCTTGGGGAAAAGGGAGCCATGTAAACCCTGAACTTGTCTCACCAATCACCCGTGTGATGTTCCTCTCCCAAATAAACAATGGCCCCATCTACGATCTGTGAAGCTTCTCTTTTCATGCTTTCTTTGAAAACTTACAGGGAAATCTTTCCTTGAAAAAGCCTCAGTATTAAATACAATTGGCATCCTAATGGATATTTTACTATTGGCTAGTTTTCTCTGCTTCTCTCAGCCCATTGAGATTGGGGAAAGAAAGTGAGAGTTTTGATGCCCCCAGCACCTCATGGGGACCCATATTTTGATCTCCATTTTGTATCAGCATGGCCTAGAAATAAAAGATGGAGTCTGCATTAAACCACCATCAAATAGCACTATGTCATGCCAAGGGCATAACGAGATGCAGGGCAGCTCGTCCATCAAACATGCAGAACTCATCTGATGAGAAATTAAACTGGAGAGCCATTTCCCAAGGACTTCAGAGACTCCTTCCTGAATAATTTGATCCTAATGAATGACCTAGTTTTCTAAAACAATAAACAAAGCACCAGTTCCAGCCAGCTCCCCCATATCTTAATGATTGTTCAAGAAGATTTCTGCCCTTTCTTAATCTTGTCAATAACTCAGCCATTGTTATATTTTTCCAAACCACCTCAATAGAACGTTTTTGACACTTTTATGCAAACCGGAAAAACTCCCCTTTACAATATTAACAAAACTTCCTTTTCAAACTTGGCCATCTCCAGGCAAGTTCTTTTACCTTTCATGTGCTGGATGTGTTCAGCCTCATTGGACACTAGAAATGCATCTACTCTGTTTTTATTTATTTATATCATATTTGTATTCCGCCCTCTCCGCAAGCAGGCTCAGGGTGGATAACAACATTAAATCAATTAAAACATTCCATATTAAACATTAAAAACATCATACAAAAATAGCTACACTCTTTTTCCTGATGGCAGCATTACAATTAAGACAAATAATACAACAGTAAAACTGAAAATGGCAGCAGCAAATGGGAGACTTTACAGTGCCTTTCTAAGTAGAATTAGACCCTTCTAAAACTCATTGACTTCAGTGGTCTTAAAAGAGTAAAACTCTGTTTAGGGTTGCACTGTTAGTCTCACTTAATCCTTTTTACCCGCAACGAGTGAGCATTGATGTTCTGAGCTTTGTCTTCGCGCACGTTTACAGCAAGTGTAATACTAAAAGTACCGATGCACGTATTGCGACATAATTCATTTTCATTGCAATGACTTGTAGATAGGCCTCCTGAGGGATAGCTTAATGATCCATCAACAAAGCAATAATAAATCTGAAAGGCTGTCTGGGTGATTGTTTTTTATATATCAGATTTTATTTTAATAACAGGCGTTCTTGTTTATTGCCTCTGGTATTTTTATGGCATTTCTTTTCCAGAAGGTTTTTTAATCACACTTTAGAAATGGCCAGAAGTTCTTAAGGGAGGAAGAACTAGAGCTTTAGTTCTACTCAGTCTAGGTAGAACATAACCATGGGATCTAAATGCTACTTTGAATCACCAAAGAGACATCCGTATAGAGAATATTCATATGTTCCCTGCTTCTGGCTTATCTCTGTCCCTGTTTTGCCTAGAGCAGTTTCAGCCCCTAGAAATAAATCTTTGGCAAGGAGAGAGGGATTGATTTTGAAAAGTTATATTCACTGTGATTTTTCATAGTTAAAAAATAGCGGTATATTTATATAACTAAAAGCACATCAAAACTTCTTTTCTCCCAAACAGGAGCTGAAGCAGCTATTTAACTAATTTGCTTTTGTGATTAGCTCAAGTATAATACTTTTTAGTGATGCAAGTATCTTTTTGTTGTTATATAAAGGCAATGCTTTAAAATACTTAATATTTGGCAATATTTGACAAGAAGAGTATTCATTCCATCTTTTTTGTCCAATCCAAATTGTTGAAGTTTATTTTTGATCAAAAGAATAAACACTTCTTCTTTTGAGCTTTTGCTTTTCACTTAGTTCAGGACTGGCCACAGGAGGGCAAATGAATATTCTACATATCCTTCAGAAGTATGTACTAGCGGGAAAGGACATTCTGACAGTGATTTGTGGTATTGAAATTGAGTTCTAAAAGTACAAATTCTTGGTTTGACACAGTCTTCCTGTAAGTGGCAAGATCTCTGCCCTTGGAGTGTTACATTCTTGCCTCACCTCTCATACCCCAGGGCATTTCAGGCTACAGAGAGCAGAACCACAAGTGACAAAAGGCACAGATTGGACACTTGTCTGCTTCCCTCAAGTTTTGATGGGAAATGTAGGCAGCTTGGCGGAATGTTGGACGAGTGACAGTTGAAAAGTCCATTGAACAGCAGTCGGAGAGCCAAGCTGCAAGACCAGGAGGCCTACATTTCCCATCAAAACTTGAGGGAAGCTGACAAGTGTCCAATCTGTGCCTTTTGTCACTTGTGGTTCTGCTCAGAGAGAAAGAGGAGGTTTATGCTCCAAGGACAGAATTCCTTCCAACTATGGAAATGCTGTGCTGAATCAAAGCCATCATTTTCATCTGGGGTTACCAACTCTGGGTTGGGAAATTCCTGGAGATTTGGGGTCTAGGGAAGGTGGAGTTTAGGGAGGGGAGGGGCCTCAGTATGATATAATACTATAGAGTTGACCTCCAATGTAGCCATTTTTCTCCAGGAGAACAGATTTCTGTAGTCTAGAGATCAATTGTAATTCCAGAAGATCTCCAAGCCCCACTTGGAAGTTGGCGACCCTATCATCATCAATATTCATTAAATATTAAAGTGTCTCTACTTGTGCCTCTCTATCTACGATTATGTATTATTCTAAAGTTTTCCACCACCTTAACTGCCAAGAACTCCACAGAAACCTTGGGAACTGCAATTATACAGGATACAAAACGGTATTTGTTAAATAACATAGAAATACGGGACAAGAAAAGATATTTCTCTTTTGCTTCTTTTTATATTGTTGAATACAGTTTCAGTTCTCTACAAGTTAGGGTTAGTTTTACAGATTTGCTCATATTTGTTCATATGCATGTTTTATAGTTTTTACATGCACTTTATATGGCATTTATATATACACAGGATTGGATCTAGTACAAAGTTTATGCTTGTGTCAGAGTTCTTGTACACGTGGGAACTCAAGAAAAAGACTGTGGTAGCCATTTGTGCTAAGACAAACTTATTGTCTTCCCTCTTACATTTATTTATTTATTTATTTATTTATTTATTTATTCATTCATTCATTCATTCATTCATTCATTCATTCATTTTATTGGATTTTTAGTCCGCCCTCCCCACCAGGTGGGCTCAGGGCAGAGTACAACATTTTAGCTTACATAAATATATACAACCAATTTTCTGGGGTAAATACTCTAGTTGTTGTACAAGATTTTGTGCAAGCAGAAGTGTGCTAAGACCTTATGTTTCTGCTTGTTCTTAATGGATCCCAGCCACGGAGTATTTCATTTATACATATATAGGACATAAAAAGTATGATGTTCATTTGCTGACACACATGTAACAATAAAAACTAGAGTTGCCACTGACTTGTCACCTAAAATGAAATTTAAAGCAACCTTAAGAGTTGAAAATCCCAAAGAGTTGTCATAAGTAGGACTTTACATATCTCTGAGTTGTTGCCAGGTTTTGCCTACAGCTAATTTAGATGTAATACGGAGGTTTTCCCTCAGGCAAAACATTTGAGGAATTTTGAGGGAAGCCAAAACACTTGTAAGACTAGCAAAATTTTGAAAGGGTGTGTACAATAAGGCAGCAAAAAAAGAGGCTATACATTCAACATTCTAAAATCTCCATAGTTGCACCATACAGTACTTCATAGTTGCACAATACAGGACTTATCCTGAGTTGCAGTAAAAATATATATTGAGTGAAGAGGTAAACATTCAAAACTTAAGTCAATAACTTTTTTTTTGAAGGATAGTGAATCTTGATGCTCATCAGAATATGGGCCATTTTCAAACACCTGTAAACATCCGGAAAATCATGCAAAACTCACGGCACGACGGTGTCTTCATAGCGCGATTTCCTGTCTTGATCTCGTTTAATGGTACGATGATGTCAGAAATTGCGCCATTAAACGAGCTCATGACAGGAAATCATGCTATGAAGACGCCATCGTGCCATGAGTATTGCGCGATTTTTCGGAGGCTTATGGGCATGTGAAAATGGCCATGGTTTGCCTTCCTGTTTAGATTAGAAAAGGACAGGCAGAAATGATATGGTGTTATGTTATGAATACTTAGCTGTACTATTCCAATTTGTTGCTCCCAAGCAATGTGCACTTACTTTGTATGCCACTGAACATGTTAAATTTGTATGGCGTTTGTGATTTATGACCTCCAGTGAGATTAACAATAATGGATGGACTCGCTAGGAGTTTTCAGTCACTTATGAAATATGCTGTTATCTTTTTCATGGTCATCGTGGATCTTATGATTTTTTTTTAATGTGACAAGGCTATTTTCTTTCAGTAATATATAACATTATGTTCATTTAATCCCTCCCTAAAGGCGCTCCTGACACTGATGTCCTTTAGTCCTTCCTGCTGACATTTGCTTTTGTGGCACAATATAATTGGGCTTTACTAGAGTTGCCATCACATTTTAGCCTACAGTGAAATTTTGAGGTGAAAGAGGTTCTTACTCAGGTGAAATAGCTAAGGAGAAAAGAATTTTGATTAAGGTTGAGCAGTTCTACAGAGGAATGAAAGGACTTTCCCCTTCTGTTCCTATTTCTGCTCTCTTTCAGGTTTCTGATCTATGCTGTCAGAGCATTCTTGGGTCTGATACAGCAAGGCTGATGTTCTTATGATTTTTATTGTGAATCCAACTGTGCTATGGATGTCATCTTCTTCTCATCACCACTGGACATCCCGTTGTGCCTCCTGATCTGATGAAGGAATGCTCCAAACAGTGAGCATAGCTGATAAGGGCTGGGATGTAAACAAGGAAACCTGGGATGGTATGGGGGGGCAGACCCCCTATAAGCCGAGCCCTATTGGGTGAAACCAGCTGTCCATCTAGTATCCTGTTTCACACAATAGCCAACCAGTTGTTCTGAAGGGTCGTCAGACAGGACATAGAAGCCAAGGCCTTTCCCTGATATTGTGGCAACTCCCGGCCTGTGGTTTCACGTTCTTTACCTACCCAGCAGAGGGAGAAGTAGAGAGCCTTTCCCCAGCTATCTGGGTCTTCTAGCTGGGGGTGGAGACAGATGCCTTAAAAGACAACTCTGCCCCTCAGTCTTTGCCATTTGTCTCGTGCTCGAACCACTACAGTAATGCAGGTTTAGCCAGTCGCTGATTATTGGGGCCAGGTAGGAATTTTTCTCCTCTCCCAAACTGGCTGACCGGGAGGGGTGTTTTTTGCCTACCTTGCACTGCTGAGAAGGGTTGTGGTAATTGGCTTATGGTGGCACCTTAAATAGGTTGTCACTGATAGAATAGAATATGGGTTAAGTAGGCTGGTAAGCACCTTTGGCACATCCCCACCAGGGTGACTTGGGGTCTGTCAGGATTGCTTGGCATGTTTGATGGCTGCCAGCTGAGAAGGAAGACTGCCACGTGGGATCCCTTGCACAAATAAGGCCCTCATGTTTTATGACTGGGATGCTATAGACTTGGTGGAGGTTCCATTTGCCTGGCCGGCCAGTTCCCAACCATGCGTATGGATGGCTTGCACTCAAGGCAGTGGGGCTCACCCGGATAGGTCAGGGCGGAGGTCCAGGGGTGACCCCAGGGCCTGCCATGTACCGCTCATTAGGCCCTTGCTGTATTTGCAGTAAAGTTGAATATTAATGTCGTTGCCAAATAAATGGCCCTTTAGTTCCCAAATAACTTGTCTGCCTCTTTCTTCTGTTTGGAGTGGGGAAATGCTTCCTAGCATTTCAACTCAGGGAATATGATTGTTACTTAGGAGCACCTATGCTTCTGGCTATTGAGAAGGATAAAAATAAGAAAACCTGCCAATGCTCTGGTGGTACGCTGTTTCATTACAATTTACTACTAATATTTGAAATTGTGAATAATGGCAGTAATAAGTGTATCTCTGGTGTGCATCTATGTTGAATTTGTTGTGGCATGCTTTGGCCCTCAGTCAGTGCTATATTCAGTAGATGACACCTTGTGTTCATAAAATCAACCCCTTTGTCTCATTGTGCCTTTCTGGGTGAACTAACAAAAGCTGTAAAATGTCAGACACTGATATGAAAGATTATATCACTCTGGCCTCTGTGTTCTGGTGATGACTCAAGTATATTAGAAATGGGACTCCAGCAGGAGGCTGTTCTCAAAAGGAAGTACTCGAAAACAATCCATAAACAATCCATAAAAATGTCCTACTTCCCTATTTGTCCTATTAAGACAGAGAGAAATTCTTTTGCGTACAAAACAGGGATGGGGTGGGAAAAGAATGACAGGCAGACAATGAAATGAATCCAGACTGAAGAAATAGTCAAGTCTTGCGACCAGTCAATGTAATAAATATCAGAGAAAATAAACTTTCTTAAAGCAACTGTTTTAAAAAGTAAGAGTCCAGTAGCACCTATAAGACTATCAACATTTGTGGTAGGGTTTAAGGTTTTGTGGGTCACACAACCCACTTCTTATAGGTACTACTGGACTCTTGATCTTTTCTGCTACTACAGACCGACCAACACAGCTACCCATCTTGATATGTTTTTAAAAAGTTACCTATATTTAGGATTTTTCCCTATAACTGATCCTACAATATAAAAGGCTAACTGTGTTCCAGACAACTCACTTCCTACCCTCCAGAGGGTGCTATTTTGGAGGGAAGCCCAGAAGAGGTAGCCTGTCCCTCCGACAGTGTGACATGGCAGGAAGCCCGGGCCAGGATCAGGCAGAGGAGGCGGCAATGCCTGCCACCCCCCTTCACCCAGCCTGGATTAGGAGCAGAGCTGGTGGTAATGCCCGCTCCGTATTCACCCCATTGGGATCAGATGCAGTGCCGGCACCCCTTCACCGAGATGGAATCAGGCACAGGGCAGGAGACAATGCCCGCCCCCCCTTCACATGGCCGGGATTATGTGGCCTGCCCCCTTCACTTGCTTTTCCTTCAAGTGGCCAAGATCAGACATGGAGCAGAAGGCAATGCCCACTCCCCCTTTAACCCAGCTGGGATCAGGAGCATAGCAGGTGGCAATGCTCACCCCCTGCTTTCACTCAGATGGGATCAGGAGCAGACCTGGTGCCAACGTCTGCCCCCCCACACCTTTACCAGGCCCAGATCAGTCATGGAGGAGGAGGCAATGCCCGCCTGCTTGCCCTCCCGTTTCTAGAGCCAGTTCTATTTTTTCCCACAACAAGCTTTGTTACTAATTGGAAATATTGTGTTCCTCTTTTTTTAACCTCTTAGGAGAGTAAGCATGAAATGCAGGCCAAATAACAGCAAGCAACAATATACCAATTGTAATTTTTTTCTTTATTATAAAATTTTGCTGCTCGATGTCATAAGTGCTGATACACATGGCTGGTGTATTTAAGACAGCTGGCCATTATGAGAAATACAAACTCTGTCCATCTCTCCATTTTGCTGCTTTTTAACTGAATGCTGAACATGGGCTTTGTGAATAATGTGTCAACCACAAAGAATGGCACAAACATATTACTTTGACAGTTAAAAGCAGATTCAGAAATCCATATGGGGAGATGTTCGACTTAAGCTGAAGAAGCAAGTTCCTAGGACGCGCATATCTACCCAATCTGCAATCAAAGAACCATTGTTCACCCTTGACCTTAGCTGGAAATGGCTGACTTCAAACAGATCCATATATAAATTTCTGTGGCATGGGGCACTGAACTGAAAAGCAGCTGAGGTTACTCAACTCATTGTAGGAGTGAACAGGCAAGGGAACAGAGAGAAAAATCACAGCGACAGAATTACGTGGCAAGGTTATTCAACAGAGTGGAACTTTGTCATCATATTTCTCTTGCTTTTTCAAACACTGCCAGAATTTCCCATCCTGCTGAAGTGATTTTTAAATGCATACTCCTCCACCTCTTAAGAATTTACACCTCTCTGGCCTTGAACTAAAAGTTGGCTCCCTCTGCTTGTAAAATGCACATTCCTCTTGTGCTGATTTATAACAGCTTCTAAATACAGACTAGCAATGGCTTGTCATTTTTTCCTCCCTTTTGTTGTGGGGGGGGGGGTTGCCTGAGGCTGTTGAATTCCCTGCCATTTCTAGATCTGTCTTTGAAGACATTCTTGTTCTCTGAAGCATTTCAGGCAGCCCTATTTAGTTTTGTGATTTATTCTCCCATACAGGTGCTCTCAGATGCTCCTTATAGAAGGTGCTTTATAAATGTGTATTGCATTGCACCCAACTGCTGAGTAGCTTGTGGATGGGGAGGTGGGAATTCTTTGAGATTTAAAACTCAAGTCAGAGAGAGCTGTCACTCTTCTCAATAGCTGTGAATATTTGAAGTGCTTACAGGGTTAAAATACGATAACAATGGCTTAGCTTTATAACTCAGGGATGTATGAGTATAGAGAGGAAGGGATGAGACAACCTATTCGGTCACAACAGGATGCGCCCCAGATGGCTGTCAGTCAGATGGCTACAGCAAATTGGACTATTTTTATGAACACATGATCTTACTATATAATTTAGTGAGCGTGTTTCAGACAACTCACTTTATACCCTGGTGCACCACCAGAGGGAGCTGCCACAGAGGAAAGCCCACATAACTCACCATATCGCTCCAGAAAATATGCCATGGTAGGAAGCCCCGGCAGGGAACAGGAGCAGAGCAGGTGGCAGTGCCCTCTCTGCACCTTAACCCAGCTGGTATTAAGTGCTGAGCAGGTGGCAATGCCCACCCCCACCTTAAACCAGCTGATATTAGGAGCAGAGAGGGGGCAATGCCCTTCTCCCATTCAGCCATCTGGTATTAGGAGTGGAACAGGTAGAAATGTCCACCACCAACTTAACCCAGCTGGTATTAGTATTGGGGCAGGTGGCAATGACCACCTCCTTCAGGCAGCTGGTATTAGGAGCAGAGCAGGTGGGAATGCCAACCCCCACCTTAACCCAGCTGGTATTAGGAGCAGAGCAGGTGGGAATGCCAACCCCCACCTTAACCCAGCTGGTATTAGGAGCAGAGGAAGTGGCAGTGCCCACACCCACTTTAACCCAGCTGTCATTAGGAGTGGAGCAGGTGGCAGTGCCCGCTCCCCTTGAGCCAGCTGGGATCAGTAGTATAGCAGGTGGCAATGCCCACCCCTTCCTTAACCCAGCTGGTATTAAGAGCGGAGCAAGTGGCAATGCACACCCCACCACCACCTTAACTCAACTGGTGTTATTAGCAGAACTGGTGGAAATGCCGACCCCCCACACCTTAAACCAGCTGTTATTAGGAGCGAAGTAGGTGGCATTGCTCACCCCCCTCCTTATCAGAACAAGCATAAGAAGTGGAGCAAGTGGGAGTCTCCCCCCCACACACTTTAACCCAGCTGGTATTAAGAGTGAAGCAGGTGGCAATGCCCACCCCCCTTCACCCAACTGGGATCAGCTGAAAGAAGCTGCCTATGGGCTGCTGGAAACAGAAATGCATATGGCTGCCTTTCAGCGGTTCCTCCCCCCAACATGGTTTATGAAAATTAAAGCAAATCCTGCAGTTCACAGCTAAAGCAATTTACAGACCAGTCGTGGCAACAAGACAACTGTAAAAATCTAAGCAAATTTAAAAGTACAGCCCTTTTACCTATTGTAGCCTTCCCCTTTGAAGATTTTTACTCAGAGAAGCTCTATGCCCGACATTTGGCTAAAAAGGAGCAGAAGATTCTCTTCTATGTTGGACTGTCTGCCACATCCCTGGGTTCAGGAGGTATTAGAGCCATCGTGTGTCCCTTCAGTGCCTACAATCTGGAAGGACACAGACCAAAGGAGCTTCTGTCATTTTTCAACAGTGTGTCCAGTCCGAATTCTTTCATGCCCAGGATGAAGTGAGTTTTTTCGGCGTTTTTTGAATAATTTAAATTATTGGACTGTGAATGATACAACACCTCTCTATGACTCTCCACCTTCGGCTTTTCATCAAAATAAGACACTTGGCACTTTAAATGAATGTAATGAACTGTACGGACGACAAAGACTTTTCAATGATAGGTGTACTGAATATGACCATATTGTGTATTTTTGTATTGTGAATTTAGTAACTGTACAATTGCACTACTGCACTTTTGCACTTTTATATGATATACAGAATATACAACTATTGTGATTTGGTTCCCTGGTGTTGTTGTTTTTTCCCTGCATTTGACGTCCCAGGGTTGCCCGTATTTTTCCTCCATATCTCAGAAGTTAAGCACTGTCTGCCTTGGTTAGTAATTTGATGAGAGACCGCCAACGAAGACCAGGGTTGCAGAAGCAGGCAATGGCAAACCACCTCTGTAGTCTGTTGCCATGTAAACCCCATCAGGGCTTTCCATAAGTCAACTCTGATTTGAGGGCATTCTCCACCACCACCTCATGTAGATTGCTTCAGGTGGGTTGTCCTGTTGGTCTGCAGTAGAGGGCCACACTCCTTGTATCTGGCAAAGGGAACTTTGACTCTCAAAAATTCATACCTTGGAAAACTAATTCATCTTTAAGGTGCAATTGAACCTGGATCTATCTCACGTAGTTACTATAAGACTAGAATGGGGTAGGTGGGAAGGACACCCTCATTGAAAGTAGAGCAGTGTAGCAGGTACAGAAGTGAAAATTAAGCAAGCCAATAAGAGTGTTATTCTGAAGTAGCCATTACAGACTGAGGGCTCCAGGAGCAGGAGTCTATAATAATAACAATAAGAACAACAACAATAATAATCGATTTACACACCACCCTTCAGGACAACTTAACATCTACTCAAAGCAGTTTACAAAGTATGTTATTATTACCTCCACGAAAAATCACCCTGTAAGGTGGGTGGAGCTGAGAGAGCTCTGAGAGAGCTGTGACAGACCCAAGGTCACCCAGCTCGCTTCAAGTGGCAGAGTAGGGAATTAAACCCAGTTCTTCAGATTAGAGTCCTGCTGTAGTTTAAAGATCTGTATAGGTATCACCTACCCTTAGCAATTTGTTGTAATGAAACCCCTGCTGAAGTAGTAAGATCCTGCACCTTGATTAGTTTAATTAGATAGATTACCATAACTCCCTTAAGAAATTTTAACCAATATCTAACAATTTTATGTATTTAAATATATTGCCCAGCTTTCTAGATACGCTTAGACATGTAAACAATGTATTTGTTAGATACTACTGTATATGCTGATGCAAATTCTGATCCTGGATCGTAATAACAATAAACTAAAACTAAACTGTATAGGTATCAGATTATTGGTTATATTCTTTTGTTCACATAACCGAATGTAAAAAGGTGTTAACAGCATTCCTGCAAGGTTTGGGAGTCCTCCTGTGTAACTCAGGGCCAAGCTACACATGACGAATGACACTTGAACAGCAAGTGGATTGAGTGGAGGGCAAGTGAACAGGGAGAAATACACTTGCCGTTCAAGTGTCATTCGTCATGTGTAGCTTGGCCCTGAGAGCGGTTTACAAAGGGCCAAGCTACAAGTGACGAATGACACTTGAACGGCAAGTGGATTGAGTGGAGGGCAAGTGAACAGGGAGAAATACACTTGCCGTTCAAGTGTCATTCGTCATGTGTAGCTTGGCCCTCAGACACAGCAGACTTCTGTATTGGTATGTAATAAACCTGCCTAGGAAGTTTTCTTTCCTCTGGGATGTACATGTTAAAACCTGTAATCCCATATATCTTGGTTAACTGTTTATATTCATTTTAGCTTTTGTGTGTGTTTTTCCTAAATAAATTTTATTCTTTTTCATTAGAAGAGGAACCTATTCTTAGAGTTGCCAAGTATTATTTGTACAACCACACAGGATTTAACTGTTTCTCCACAATGCTCCTTTTAAAACTTTTTAATTTTCATTTCTTGTTTGCCATTTTTTATAATACAAGCACTCAAGTCTGTGTTATCTAATCAAATAAAAATTACACATGCATTATGTAAAAAGACAACATCAATGTAAATTGATGTGGCCGCACACTTAAAAGGTTGCTTTTCAAGTGGCTGCTGGTATCTATTTGCACACATTCCAGCCCCTTTATGACAGGAAGTCTTTCCCATTAAAATTGCTGCTCCCTCTTGGGCTTGGAGAATTTATTTCACAAACACTGGAGTTGAGAGACTGGGCTTCCAGCCCTAGCTAGCATTCCCCCCCCCCAAGTTGGAATAAGAGGCAGACATAAGGCTTGGGAAATAAAGGGCCACTTTTACTTAGGCAACAACATGAACTGCAACAACTAAAAAACCCTGGCAAGGGCCTAACCAGAGGTACAGGTCAAGCCCTGGGGTCACTCCCCTGGACCCCACCTTGACCTGTCTGGGCGAGACCTGCTGCCCCAGATGCAAGCCATTCACATGCATGGCTGAGATCTGGCCGGCCTGGTGGATGGTTTCCCTCTTAAAGCTCCAAGCACCTCCGCCGCAGAGCATGAGGGAAGGACTTGTCCAGGAGATCCCACCAGGCAGCCTGCCCTCTCAACTGGCCATTTCCAAGCATGCCAGCCAATCCTGACAGGCCCCCTAATATCCCCACCAATGGGGATGTGCCAAGGGTACTCACCATCCCGCTAACATCCCCCCAACTAAATCCTGCCACTGATGG
Source organism: Eublepharis macularius (assembly GCF_028583425.1). NCBI lineage: Eukaryota > Metazoa > Chordata > Lepidosauria > Squamata > Eublepharidae > Eublepharis > Eublepharis macularius. The sequence continues at coordinate 23,838,336 of NC_072796.1, forward strand.
CCTATACAGCACCACCGTAGTCCAATAGCCACAGCTCCAGCAAGCAGTACAAGGTAGGCAAAAAACTTCCTTCCCCAAGGCCAATCAGGGAAAGAAAGGAAAAATTCCTACCTGGCCCCCCAAAAGGCAACCAGTCAAAAACCCGCACTGCTACTGGGCGGGCAGGTGGGCCGAGCATGAGGCAGCAAGTGCTGATGCAGAGGCAGGGCTGTCCTGTTAAGGCACTTAGCCCCACCCCCTTCCCATGTGACCATGAGAGGCCGGGGAAATGCTGCCGCTTCTCCTCCATGGTGGCAAATGTGGCCCCCGGCCGCAAGCCCTTGGCTGCCGGCTGGGTGGGGGCCAAATTCTCTTGTGTTTACTTCTGTTTAGAACCCGGAGATGCTTTAAGGGGTCAAAATTCACTGTCCCTTTCAGAGCATCAATGGCATTGTATATGTTTTTGTTTGAAATCTTACATACAGCCTATTAGTATTCTATATCACTAGTATAATAGGTGTTCCTATTTGTTAACTGCTTTGCATGCTCTTGTGAACAGAAAGGCAGGATGTAATTAAATTAATAATTTTTCATTTTATATTTTTCAGGTGTCAAAGATGAAGAGATCTTGGCCAAGGAGATGAATGGCACTGGGTAAGTTGAAAATATTCTGGCTTTCCTTATCCAAAACATTTTATGTGTTGTTCTTTTTCATCAGAATACAGAAAGATTCTGGCCTCAAGTTTCACTTGTTTCATCAGATTCACCAGCCAGGAATAAATATGACACAGTGTATATTCTTGCTTTTCTAAATGTTTTGGTGCCATATCCTTTTTAAGAAAAACATCAAAATGAAGTCATTTGAGAAATAGGAAAGAAAATCATTTTGAAGTCATTTGAGGCCAATCAGTTCAGATGCCGGAGAAAGAAAGGCTTGCAAGAAAACAGTCAAGCAAGATTCCCACAGGCAGAGAAGCAATACACTATTGTAATATATTGACGAAATGTTATGATAACTATGAAGTAGTTTTTCTTTTTCTCAGTTCCTCTGGAAAATCTCTGCATAACCTCCCCCCCTCCTGCTCAAGTCCCCACCCCATGAGATTATATAGCAGCTTTACCCAGGCTGATTACTACCCGGAATGAATTACAAGTTACTGTGATTTCATAACATTGTGGTTATATACAGTTGCTGCAGCATCTATATATCCTCTGTTCTTGTTCGCTATTCATTGCTATAGCTGAGGAGCTTTTAAGGAGCGCCATTTGCCTGGCACAGCTATAATGCCTTCCATTTGTCATCGTGTGCTGTTTAGTAACTCCTCTGCTTGCTCTCTCTCAGTTTTAAGAACTGAGTAGGAATGGATAGGGAGAAGCTGAGATCCAGTTGGCAATTTGAGTTGCAATGTACGATATGCAATGCATGTATATTTAGCTGGCTTGCCATTCTGAGTTTCAGCAAAGAGGGCAGGGAGAAGCAAGATTTGTGTAAGCTTTAAACGCCAATTGTTGATGAAGCTGAAGTTCGTTCCTAGTTCCTTATTCACAGAGCGAAACACAAATATTGGGGGAAATTGAAATGCTCTGTACCCCAAAATAAAGACTGTGGGAGCACATATCATACACCATATTCAGTGGACTCTGCCCTCTAAGGGAACATATACTGGGTCCTCCTAAAAAGCCCAGTTCTTGAGTTAACAGCTGCAAAGTAGGGTGCCCGCAGAAAAAATAAATACTGAGAAAGGGGGATAGGTGTGCCTGAAAAAAATCACACAGCTCAGCATTCTAGAGAATGTTCCCTACCCCAAAATAAAATTCCTCCCCCAAATTATAATAATTATAACTATAGCAATAAATAATTATAAATAATGATAAATACTTGTTGTGAATAAGAAACAGGGAACTAGGAACCAACTTCGGCTTCATCAGTTGTTAGATGGGAAGGGATGAAGGATTCTAGCCCTGATTTCCAGTCTCCACACCCATGAAAGACCCTCACTTTCTGTTCCCAGGGTCTACCATTTCCTCATGATTTTGGGCGGCACAGCAGGATGCAGCAGAAGAAGGGAAGAAAGAAAGGTCATTTCTCTTTTGGTTTGCCAACTGGTCTGGAGAAAAAAATGTTCTTTCCTTTTAACAGAGGCTTAATGGGTTGTGACTTAACAAGTGATCTTATTTACTTCCATGCCATGAAAAACATCAAGTGTCCATTTCCACACAATAAACCTCTATTAAAAGGACAGGACATGTTTGTCCAAGCTAGCTGACAACACTACTTCCATCAATGTTGTTCACCTCACACTAGAAAGGATATAACCCAGAGTATTGAATGAACATTTATTGATTTCTTAAAGATAAGGATGCCTCTCTGAGAACTAAGATCAAGATAATCCAAACTATGGTATTTCCCATTACAATGAATGGATGTGAAAGTTGGACAATGAAGAAAGCTGACAGGAAGAAAATTGATTCATTTGAAATGTGGTGCTGGAGGAGAGTTTTGCGGATACCATGGATGGCCATGGATGGCCAAAAAGACAAATAAATGGGTTCTAGATCACATCAAGCCTGAATTCTCCCTAGAAGCTTGAATGACACAACTGAGGCTTTGGCTGCATCATGAGAAGACAAGACTCTCTGGAAAAGTGGAAGGCAGTAGAAAAAGAGGAAGACCCCAAATGAGATGACTTGACCATATAAGAAGCCACATCCTCCAGTATGCAGGATCTGAGCAAGTCTGTTAATGACAGGACATTTTGGAGGTCTTTCATTCGTAGGATCATCATAGGTTGGAGGTCACTTGACGGCACAAAACACACACACACAATAACCAAAGATAAAGTTAGTTTCCATTGCCTCCATTTGCCCCTAGAAGGCACTGTTGCTTATAGAAGGAGGGGTTTCCATATTTGTCGATTCCTCACCTCCTATGCTGCACATCACACTGTTCAGAGGTTATTTTGAACCTCAGGGGTGGCTTTTATCTGTAGGAAGTATGGGTGCTCAGCAGAGAGGTATGTCCGAATCCTTCTATAAGTAGAATGCCACACATGATTGGATCCTGCCCCTTGGTGCTTCAGAGAAGTTTGGTTTAAAACATGGGGTGAGCAGCCTAAACTGTTCCTCTATTTTTATCTGCCATGTGGTCCAGTTCTAAGAAGGAACATATTGGCAGCTGCACTGTAGCAACACCGTACATTATTGCTCCAGCACAAAGACTGCAGGGGTAGGTTCTCACATGGGTGTACAACAGTTGCTGACTTATTATTGATTTTACTTATTTAAATCCTTAGTACCCTGCCTCTCCATCAGCTCAGAGAGGCTTACAACGTCACTTTTAAAATCACGTAGCTAAAAATGTCCACAGCAATCAAAAGATGAGTATAGGGCAGAAGCATTAAAAATATTGGCAAGTTCCTGGCTGAATGGGTGAACTGACACTATTGAGAAGTAGCGTGACATGGAAGTTTCATCTGTGATGGCTCGTTCTCACATGCAGTCCACCATTTGAGGCAGCAATTGTCACCTACAACAAATGCATGTGTGGATCAGTCCAACTTGTAGGAGGCATTCATCCCCACATACGGTTTTCAGTAGCAACTGAAAAATCCATACCTTGAAAAACCATTTTACAATCTTTACTGTGCATTAAGTTTCAGTAGCTATTAACTTACCTTTTAAAAAAGGATGCTTATTGCTGTCTGACTCTTACTAGCCATACTAGGCCATAAGGCAAGCTGGTTCCACAATTTTTAAAAATATAAAAAAGCTGTTGGGAAATAATATGGAGGGCATCAACTAGCAGCTTATTGAACAGTAGTTCTTTGAACAGAAAGTCCCCCCCCCACCCCAAAAAAATTAGCCATTGCTGTTTAGGGAATAAACAGCATTTTATTAGGCATTGAGGAAATTCGGTTTAGCAATTTTAGCAGTGAAAGCATGTTGCAACTCAATTTGCTCTCCTTTACCTGTTCAAGTTTAGTCTTTTGATCGTATTAAGAGTCAGGAAGTCCTCCCTGTTTATGCAAAGAGAAATGTCACTTTCTGAAGTCAAATCTGCAAAACAGGCAATAAAAATTGCTGAAGGGAGAGTCTGGCGACACAGGTTTATCTTCCTCTTGGGCCAAAAAGTCCTAAACAGAGAAGCTCAGAAGCAGAAGGACTGTAACATCTAACAGCTGAAAGATGGAATTCATTTTGATAGGAATCCACTAGGAAAGTCTGATGTCATAAAAAGTGAGCAAGTCAATCCAGTCTTCCTGAGGATAATGAAGTTTCCAAGAAAATGAAAAATTGGGGCCAAACTGGACATTATGAGAAATGTGTGGTGCCATCATGTTTTTTTTTAAAAAAAAAAATCTTTGACCCTTATTTTTCACATCTAGGAGAACTTGTTTTCTACACAGAACATACAATAAACTGCTTTTTCCTGGTAGCTAAAAAAGTAATTGCCTCTCATTGGAAGGTCCCTCAGTTACCAGAGATAAAGGAGTGGTGCATGTGCCTGTGGGACTGTATAATTTTTGACAAAATAGCAGATGTTAGGAGGTCTTATGAGGATCCTACCTCAGAGTCAAATTTCCTGAATAAGTGGTACCCAGTATTGGAAAAACTTTTAAAAAACAAAGATTCTCCATATTCCTTCCACAATCACCATTATTTCAATTACGTTTTGTTAACTCAATAATTAAGATTTGTATAAGGGAGTATGGTAATATGCTCTGTAAGATAGCCATTTTGTTTCTATTGGTGTTTTAAATAAAACTGCATTTTCCTATCCTGTATCATTGGTACCCTGTCAATACTAGCCTTAGAAGAAGTGGTTAAAGTCTATTCCACCCCCCTGGGTTGTGGGCTGACTTGGCCCTCATACTCCCTAGCTACTTTTCACCAGCTATCAAGTGGCCCTCACACCCTTCCGGGTCTTGTGAAGAACTCCTATATCCGAAGCCCGTGAGTGACTCAAAAGATGCTTTCATGATAATTAGTGGGACAGAATGGCAGCTTCCAGAACCCTCTTCTGATTGGCTAGCTATCACCATGGTAATCAAGGCTGTATCATTTACGGTGGCACTCTCAGGGCACCTTTTACCTCAGCTGGCCTTCCTAGTTAGGGCTACTATCCCTTCTTCTCAATGGCTGAGGTGTCTCTCCAGGCCTAAAACTGGCAACTCTCTGCTCAATCCCCAGTTCCCCTCTTGGGTAGCCAGTCTAGGCTTTTGCTTGAGGTTTAGGGAATTCACTAAGATTTAGCTGCTGGTACTGGGCTGAGAAGGAAGAGTAGCCTGAGTCAGCATACGGCATCTCCTTATATCTTAGGACCAAACTACAAGTGACGAATGACACAGGTTGGACACTTGTCAGCTTCCCTCAAGTTTTGATGGGAAATGTAGGCAGCTTGGCAGAATGTTGGACAAATGACTGTTGAAAAGTCCATTGGACAGCAGTCAGAGAGCCAAGCTGCAAGGCCAGGATGCCTACATTTCCCATCAAAACTTGTGGGAAGCTGACAAGCATCCAAACTGTGTCATTTGTCACTTGTAGCTTGGCCCTCAGTTATTCAGAACATTCTAAATCTTCATATGAAAGATGAAAGTTCAGAATGCTCTTGAGTTCACGGTGCCTCTTTCAACAAGCCTCAAGTGATAACTCTGTTTTAAGCTCTTGTAAGTCAACAAGCTTCCTGAAGAGGAATTCCTGAAGTCAATTCAAAAATATTGGCGCTTGCTCTGGCTAAGCGACAAGGCGAGACGTTGATAAAAGTGATTCAGATAGTCTAGGGAGCCAGTGTTATAAGCGAGTACAGTTCCAGCATACAGTGTTATATTAAAATGTGGCTTTGATCCATAAAAAGAGAATCATAGCTCTCCTGGTGTATAGTTTTACAAGCACACCAGGAAAAAATGCCTGGCTTTACAGCTTAAGCAATGCACAAAATTTCATTTCAAGTAACCCAGGGCAAATCTCTCTCTCTCTGGAACATGTTTGGGCTTGTCACCTATTCTGCTTGCCCTGTTCTTAAAATTAAAAGTATTGTTGTAGGGCCTGTAACATTCTTTCGATGTTTGTTTAAATTCCCAACATGCCTCATTCTGAAGGCTCAGGGAAAGTTAAAAAAAAATGAAACACAATATTCCAACAGCACCAACAAAAAATACTGCAACAACCAAGATTTGTTCTCTCTTACGTGGATTGAGTTTACATTGCATGTATCTAGTGGTATCTGGAAAACTCAGTCGTGATTTTTTGTAATCATACTGAAATTTGTTTGGCTTCTCTTGGGTTCCTCTTGTGGGAACAGATGTAGCATAGTTGCTAAGGGAAATACCTGTGGTCCGTAAAACTGCTCATTCAGATGCAAACTTACTTGGTGAACTTAGAAAACTCATTTTCAGCCCTCCATCCACAATGAGGGGATCATATTAGCCTACCTCTGAGGGCTGATGTGAGTACAATGTCTATGAAGGACTTTTAATGCTGAAAGCACTTTATATATGTTAGTTAAGCCGGGTTCAGGTAGCCAGCTCAAGGTTGGCTCAACCTTCCATCCTTCTGAGGTGGGTAAAATGAGTACACAGTTTCCTGGGGGTAAAGTGTAGATGACTGGGGAAGGCAATGGCAAACCACACCGTAAAAAGTCTGCCAAGAAATGTCATGATGCGACATCCTCCATGGGTCAATAATGACTCGGTGCCTGCATAGGAGACTACCTTTACCTATGTTAGTTATTAGGATTACTCCAGCAATATAGACATTTGCCTAAAAAGAACCTCCAAGGGGTTCTTTTTAGGGGGGAGTGTTGCCCCCCAGATTGTTTTCATCTGGTAGCTGGCCACCCTGACCCACGGATTTCTTCAACGTCTGGGGGATGTGCAATTATGAGCACAACTGTTTTATGTAGATTTTATTGCTCGACTGAAGTTTTAATTTATGCTACTGTGTTTTTACTGTATTTAATACATTTTGCGCTCTGCTCTGAGTCCACTTGCAGGGAGAACGGAATATAAATTGAATATAATAAAAAAAATTAAAAAGTTCAATCCTCATAGGGAATCAGTGTTATGTAGCGGTTAAAATATTGGACTAGGATTTGGGAGACTTAGGTTTAAATTCCCACTTTGATATGAAGCTCTTTGATATGATCTTATAGCATTTGTTCTTCTGCAGTCTAGCCTACCTTACAAAGTTGTTGTAAGATAAAATGGGTATAATCATGTATACCATCCCAAGATAGTTGATGAGCAGCATAAAAATGCACATAATAGATAGGTTTACTTTAGAGGTAATCTAGGAATATTTAGAAATGGATGTGTGTGTGTGTGTGTGTGTGTGTGTGTGTGTGTGTGTGTGAGAGAGAGAGAGAGAGAGAGAGAGAGAATCAGGACTATTGCTAATCTTGTCAAATTTGGGAACCTGCCCTTAACATTCTTATACAGGTATAGTGGCACTGGGAGCACTTTAACCTTCCCTTGCTACAGCTGACTGGCAGGCCTACCAGGCAGCTAGAGTAAGGGGGGATTTAAATGTTAAAGCACTCCTGACACTGCTTGCCAGTGACACCGGGAGTGCTTTAAACCCTCTCCATGTCTAGATCCATGGATAATGGATCGACAGACTGTCCAAAAAGTCATGAGGTCTGTGGAAAACAGGCGTCCCACGACCTGCCAATTTGTGAATGTTGAACCGGGCCAGTCTGTGTGAAATGTTGGTCCATTTCTGGTCCGTGCCCACCTCTAATGATATCAGTTTATTACAGTGTAAGTTATTTCATGCTTTCATCAAGGAATCAAAAAAGTATCTACATTGGATAATTAAAGCGTAATCCTAAGGAGGATTACTCCAGTCTAAGTCCATTGAAATCAATGGGCTTAGACTGGAGTAACTCATCTTAGGATTGTTCTATTATTCAACTAAATATGAGACAAAGAAGATAAAGAAGTTTCAGTAAGGTTTGTGCTAGAGGAGATATTCTCAGTAGGACTATCTATGTCTCATGTCTCAGTAGATACGATATGATGCATGCTAGAGGCTTGTTTCTGTGCATACTAATAAAACATACAGCACAATAACCCTCTTATATAGTATATCCAGGCAAATTCAAAACAATTCTTAATGCTAATTAGCTGGCAGGGGTGTGATTCTGATACAGCATTTCCTTATAGATGGAAAACTACACATTGATTTTCCAAACTCATGTCTCACTTACTACATCAAACTACAGGACTATTTGTCATTTAAACACTGAAAGAGAGGTAAGTGAAATTCCCAGCTGTCTAAACCTGGCAGGTATGGGCAGGTTCATTATAGAAGAATCTGATACTTTAGTTATCTTGGTCTCCTACAGCTTTTATATCGAAACTTACACCTTGAATTATGCTTCACAACAGATACAGAGAGTCTTCTAACACTGCTGAAATATCTGCAAAATGGGAAGTTCTAGTTAACAGTCTGGCCACTAAAGTCTGAACCAGGACTTTTTTCCAGCTGGAATGTGGTGGAACGGAGTTCCAGAACCTCTTGAAAATGGCCGCATGGCTGGTGGCCCTGTCCCCTGATCTGCAGACAGAGGGGAGTTTAGATTGCCCTCTGTGCCGCTCCAGCAGCACGGAGGGCAATCTAAACTCCCCTCTGTCTGGAGATCAGGGGACGGGGCCATCAGCCATATGACCATTTTCTCCGAGGGCAACCCACTGAGTTCCACCACCTCTTTTCCCAGGAAAAAAAGCCCTGGTCTGAACCATATGAAACTTCTGAATGCTTTTCAAAAGTTGCTCGTAAGATACATTGCTGTCATCTAACCTTGATTTCCCAGTAAATAGATAACTATGGACCAAATCAAAATGTCCCAGGAATGGTCACACTTGCCACATAAGCCATTGCTGGTAAAAAGCAAAAGGATCAATGATAATATTTGGGCATTTGACCTTGCATTTAGATCTAATAGTACTCTGTGCTGTGGATCTGAATGGAAGCACAACTATGCAAAGACCTAAAACACTACTGCCAAAATTCACAGAACCGTTAGGCACAGAAACTTTTGTCTGGTCTGAACTTCAGTTTATTACAACTCTCATTCAACCCATCGCTGGCCCCAGGGACCAAGGCAGAACATCTGCAGATCTTTCCAGCCTTACCTTGATTAGTACACAAGAAGAAATAAAGGGAGGGGGGTTGTTAGCACACTGGTGACAAATGTTTGCAAGTCCTTGGATGATCTCACCCCGAGGTTTCACGTAGATGTTAAAATTCCATGTGGAAACAAGACTGAAACCAGCGAAAAAAAATCCAGCACAACTGCTATAGGATCGAGTGGAAGTCATCCAGCGTGACCTTCTAAGAACTTCCTTGCCAATTAGAAAGAGAAGCACCAAAACACAATGTTTTTACATCCCTTCCCACACAGGGGAATAACATGCTTCATGGCATTAAGTTCAGTTAATTTAGGTCATGGTTTTGGGATGGATGAGGGCTAACAAGTTGAAACTTAGTCCCCCTAAAAGGAGGTGCCGCTGGTGGCAGTGGAGAAGTGTAACTCATGAATTGGGATGTCACCTGTTCTGAATAAATCCTCCCTTGGACAATATTTTACCCAACTACTTGCAGGTGTGCAAGTTTTCTATTTTACTTGTTCTGTATGCTTATCCTACAACAGGCTGTTAGAAAAAACTGCAGGCATCCAAATTGATACACATTTCTTTATTTAAAACATCGATAAACCCACCATTCTGCTAGATAACTAGGACCCAAGGTGGGTAGCCAGAATAAAAATGGTACAACTAAACATACTTCTAAAAACAATATAATTAAAACAACCTGCAGATGTTTTTAAAAAGGAATTGCAAGAGATTTTGCAAGACCAGACATACTTAATCAGCTATTTGTTTGGTTTGCATGTGGTTCTGAAATTGCAGTCAAGTATCTAATTGTTCGATGCATAGCTTGGCTGTTTGTGATCTGATTATGGTTGTTCAGAGGGTTACTTTAAACAGCCCAGTATATAGCATGATCGACTATTTGCATATGCATATTCCCACACAGCCAAATTGAATTTCTCCTTGTCGCCACTGCATGCTGGATTGCAAGCCTCCTGCACCCACATATCATATGCCCAGCATGTCCTTCTGTGCCCACTATGCATTGTGACTTTGTCAGGTACAAAATTACACCTGTGACCTGTTTCCTTTGAGAGGAAACTGGTCCCTCAGGCCCTGAATAAGCAGTAGACGAAACAAGACTCCCGGTCAACGATCCTTTTTTAATACATTGAATACATTAGTACATAATACATTAATACGTTGAAAGCTTTATTGAAATCCCCTGTGCCTCCTAAAAGTCTCACTCAGACTTCACATACACCCTACCTGGCCAAGTCTTGTTGCATGCATGGACTACTCGAGCAGAAAGTTGCATTGATTTTGGAAAGAAGAATTCTGCCCTGTCCCATCTTTGTCTTCCTCCTTTGCAAAATTAACAACATCATGGTATCATTGGCCCTCCCTTGCCTTTTTTCACCTTTCACTACCCTTCCCTCTCAGCCTCCAGCTGCAGGTGAGTCCTATTCTTGCTTGATACTAGATGTTCCTTGGTGACAGCCTTATCCATTCATCTGAGGTTCATTGGGATCCAACAGTTTCTGGTGCTTCAGGATCGCTTGTCCTTGTCTTGTGACCCTGGCTAGGGCGAGGGAGAGACTTGAGCACATAGAGAGATTAACTAGCACATCATTTGTGTTATACTAGAATTGAACAAACTGTTCTAGTGTCAGAGTGCTGTAACCTTGGTCTTGGGGCTATTCTGCTTTATACACACCCACGCATGCTTGCAAGCATTCTCTGTTTTCAGACACAGTTCAGGAAGTCACTGAGTACAGAGAACATTTCAGGAACAGTTGCAAATTAGCTGTTTTTCTGTGTCCTGTGGTTTCAGAAACAGACATGTAAGCAAGCATTTAATAAAATGATCTGTTAACAAGCCATGTTAGGATTCCATGTCTCACACCTTCCCAATACAGGAGGCTACAAGACGCCAGAGAGACTGAAGGAGAGGCCTTGAGAACTGCCAGGCAACCTCTTCACTCCAGCAGGAGCAAAAATGGGTGGAGCAAGGTCTTGCAGCATCATGATGTCACTTCTGTTTGTACCCTGAAGTGATGTCACAACACTCTAGGACTTCCAGAAGTGATGTCACAAGTTGTCTCTAAGGAAAAATCTATAGTGATTTGAAGAAATTCCTAGAGCAGTACAACATGACTGCTGTGAGGGAAAGAGCATGCATTCACTTTTACATTACGAAACTCCTAAATGGGGAGGCAGCCTGGAAAATAACTCTCAGGAAGAAAGCTCCATACCAAAACAAGTGCGTTTTTTGATCTGCAGTTAGATTGAGACTGGGCAAAAGGAGTTCCCTGGCTTGGGGGGGGGGGGGTTCAACAACCTTAATAGGTGATTGGGTAACTTGTCTGAGAGTCCACATGGGTTGTCTCCTCAAAGGCTGTTCTTCCATGGTGTGCTTGTGTGAATGTGCATGTATGTACCCACCCATTCGTTCCTGTTGGGGCTGAGGTCCAGAAACAGCAAGTTTCTTTTTCTTAGTACTTATTCCATCTTTATTTTCATTAGCCATAACCTTTAGACTTTGTCTGCAGTTTAATCCAGAGTTGTGGTTGCAGTAAATAGTTATTTAGTAAAGATTTTTTTGCAACGATTCTGTCCACACAACTGACTGTAAAGCCAGGTCTACCACAATCCTCCTTGGAGAATTGCAGAGGGACTCCCAAGGTATGATGTGGGAGGTGCAGACTGCTGGGGGTGGTGCCAAGCAAGAAGAGACCCCTAGCATCATACCTCACAGAGTTGTTGGGAGTGAGACGAGAGAGAGAGAGAGGGAGAGAGAGAGAGAGAGAATCCCCCCCTCCCAGTCAGCTGGGGCAGGGAAGGATATGACAATCACTTCTGGTTGCAATCAAAAATGATGTTTCGATGACACATGATGTAAGAACCATCCACTCCAGTTTTACTCCCACTGAAGCAAAGAGTGTCATAGGGTCATCTGGTAAGGCTAGGCCTGCTTTTATTTCTGAAGTTGGAATAAATGAGAAAAAAGAGGACCTTCTTCAGAAATGCTTACACAGCTGCTGGCTGCCATGAATTCTGAACAGATTCCAGTAGGGGAGAAATGCCATCCCATCCTTATACTGTCTCAGTCTTTTCTTTGTCTAGCAGTCCATTTCATTCTGTTCCCTGCTCCTCTCCAAGTCAGGCATGTGGCTTCAGCCGTGCTCCTGTTTGAGAACATATTAAATGCAGATGGCAGGGACTGAACCTGGATTCTTCTGCACAGAAAACATGTGCCCTACCACCTAGCATACGTTCTGAATACGCCACTGTTATTGAGCATACTCTCATCTTTTATGGCTGAATTTCACTGAAAGTGAGATTTCAAGTGGGGATGTGCATGCCTTTGTTTTCAATTATACTTCATTATTCCAGGTGCATCCTTTCTTGAAAGAAATATGTAAGGGAGTCCAAGATAAGCGAAAGGAGACCAAATAAGATGATGAACATTTTTCAGGGCAGTTCCACAAGTCTTGATTGCATTTCTCATTCAGTGATTTAGCATGTGATCTCACATTAGAAGGAAGCAGCTCTCATACTTATATGGATGTGTGTGACCTTTGAACCCGGGTGCCACGGAAAATCTGCAACATCACATCAGCTCCCTCTCTCACCACTAGCCCAAACCTCTTCATCTTTAGCCCACTCAAAGCTCTCTCTCTCTCTCTCTCTCTCTCTCTCTCTCTCTCTCTCTCTCTCTCTCTCATGCACACACACACACAGAGCCTTGGTGCTTCTCAAAAAGGATGATCATGTATTTGGGGTGGCGGTGATAAGTCCTACACCAGGCTCTACTGGACACATTTTTCAAAAATGGTGTTGAGAGATCTCCATATATCAGGAGACCATCCTCTGACACTTATTCTGCCATCCTGGCCAGTGGCAACAACCACTCAGGCCGGTGGCCGCTCTTTGCCTCCTCAGAAGGAGGAAAGCAGAAGGCACACCCTGACATCCAGGGTTTAGCATTGGGGGTGGAGTCTGTAGCCTTAGCTGGCTTCTCCACCCCATTGCCTCCAGTTGTGCCTCGTGCTCAGCTCACCCACCTCACCCTATTGCAGTGCAGTGCATGATTAGCTGGTCACCTTTCAGGGCCAGGTAGGAATTTTTCTCTCCTTGTCCCTGATTAGCACTTGGGGATGGAGTTTTTTCACCTACTTTGCACTGTGAGAAGAGGAAGGTAATTGGCATGGTGGGACTGAGGTAATTCCCTGGTGGCAGGATTTAAGTTAGGGGGAAATTTGAGTGGGCCGGTGAGCACCCTTGGCACCTTCCCATTGGTGGGGAATTGGGGTCTGTCAGGAGCGGCTGGCTGCTGTACAGCCCAGTTGCGAGGACAGATGCCCTGGTGGGGAACCCCTGGACAAGCCAGTCTTCCCTCGCTGCCATACGGCCGGGTGGGGGAGCTGTACAGGGGTGAACCACTTCGCCTGGCCAGGCCAGGTCCCAGCCATACGATGGATGGCTCACACCTGGGGCAGCATGTGTCTTGCCCAGACAGGTCAGGGCAGAGGTCCAGGAGTGACCCCAGGGCCTGACCTGTACCGCTAGTTAGGCTCTTTCCATAGTTAATGTTTGGTTGCAATTTTAATAAAGCGGCCCATTTTAGAACCCAAATACTGTGTCGGTCTCTCATTCCGACTGAGGGGGCAAATAGCTCCTACTGTAGAAACATCAGCCAGTCATTCTAGTCTATTTGCCTCCCATTTCATTAGCTGGCGGCTCTAGTGGAACTATTACTACTTTTTATCATTGATTGTTTGATAATAGCCCTTTGTTGATACTGAGCTAATGATGGTTTGACTATTACAGTACATATTTTGATTCAGCGGGGTTCCCCCCCTCCCATGTTTCAGAAGAGCAATAAACAAACCATGAAGCTATATGAATGCTGAATCCATCATAATAGCAGAACTCTCTTCTACCAGTTATCCTTCTATGACATTTATTGAACTTTTCTATTTCTGTTGCCATGATTACAAAGGTACAACCTTGTGAGCTTTTGTGGTTTATGGGATGGTCCTGTGTTATTGCACTGGAGAAGTAACTGTATTTTGGCTACAATTTTATTTATTTACTACTTTTACTCTGCTTCATTACAGTGTTGGAAGCAGCTTATCATATAATTAAAAGAAAACACACCACAGAACAAAAACCTCCAGCAGTATGTGGCAGATAATTATTTGAAACTTATGGTACATTCAGTTCCTGTAGCACCTAGATTTCTCGAGTATGAGCTTTCCAGAGTCAACGCTCTCTTTGTCAGCTTTGACTCTTGGAAGTGCATTCCCTCGAAATCTAATTAGGCTTTAAGGTTCTACTGGATACAAATCTTGCTCTTCTACTAAAGACCAACATGGCTACCCACCTGAAACTACCTTCATGGTGCATTGGCAAACATCTTCTGGGAGTTATTCTGCATCACAGCTGGTCTAATGTTCCAGCCACAGCTACCCCATCCACAGCTGATCAGACCTCATATTTCCACTAGCAAAGCAATGGTATCTCTGGAACACTCCATGGCAGCCACATTTGCTGAATTGTTGGGACTGCCTTTGCTGAGTCCTTCCAGCATATCAATGTCCTCTTAGTATTTAATTAATATAGCAGAGAGATGTTAATCCCAGGCAACTCTTCACAGCATGAGCTTTTGCCTACTTCATCAGACACATATAATAATGTAATAATGTTTAATTTATATACCATACTTCAGGACAACTTAATGCAACACTCAGAGTCGTTTACAAAGTATGTTATTATTCCCACAACAGACACCCTGTGAGATGGGTGGGGCTGAGAGAGCTCTGAAAGAGCTGTGGTTGACCCAAGGTCACCCAGCTGGCTTCAAGCAGAAGAGTGGAGAATCAAACCTGGCTCTCCAGATTAGAGTCCTGCCATTCTTAACCACTACACCAAACTGAACAAGGCATGTTCTTTAAGAAGGTAATAGAAAACCGTTCTCGTTGCACTGAATAGCCATTTCTGTTGGCATTTCATCAACATAAATGCATTGTATAGTGAACAAGATGTGTTTGCATCTGCCCTATTGATTTCCCCCAAAACAGAAAGAGACACAAAATACAAAAGGTACAAAGATGAAAGGCTGTTAGGATCTTTAACAGAGGACATTTTTTAACAAACAGTGGAATTTTCACCAGAATAAATTTCTGTAGATTTGGAGAGGTTGGGGTGGAGCCATGATGACTATTCATCTCTATTGGTCATATCTAGGCTTGCCAGCTCTTGATTGGGGAATTCCTGGAGAATGGGGGTGTTGAGCCTGAGAAGGGCGAGTTTGAGGAGAGGAGGGACTTCAGTGGGGTACAATGCTATACAGTCCAAAGCAGCCATTTTCTGCAGAGCAACCCATCTCTGTTTTCTGGAGATCAGTCTCAAGGTCCCACCTGGAAGCTGTCAACCATTTTTGTAACCAAAGCAAATTTGTAACAGAAATGAAATTTCTCTGTGTTTGTCAGCAGTGCTTGCAGAGGAGATTATTTTACCACCTCTGATGTCCTGCAGCCCTTCCATGGCCCTTACTTGCTATTGGTAGCAGAGGTGAGAACAGGAAGTATTGGTGAAATCAGTTGAATGTGTTTTTCCCTGTGGTTCTTTCTGTAGAGAAGGAGTAAAAGCCAGGTTGGGCATAATGCCAGTTCTGAGATTCAAAACGTTCTAACCCTTCAAATATGCATAAACTGGGAGGAAAAGAGAGTTAACATAGTTATTCCAAACAAGGGATTGGTCAATGGTTAAAATGTGACCAAGACATAGATAAAAAAGCTCCTCAAAGGTTCGACACCCTCTGGGTTGGATCCAAAGATGCACCTCTACTGTCAGAAGAATCTTCCACTCATAGAAGGATTCCTGCCAATGAAAGGAGTTCTTACGTGAATGTAAGGTTGCCAGTCTCCAGCTGGGGGTGGGAGATCCCCCAATGCGAACTGCTGCCCCCCTTACCTTGCCAATGGGGGTTGTGGTACAGGGAACCGGCCAATCACATACCCTCTGCTGGGAGGCATGCAGCTGAAATGGGTACACATGCTTCCATGTTGCCAGAAAATGATGTCATTTGTACTACTTTGTAGGTAAGTACCCACCTCTACCCCATCCCCTGGTTTGGCCCCCAGGGGACCTGGCAACTCTGTATGAGTAGAAGATGCCTTCCATCAGTGGAAGATTCTTCATCAACAGAAGATCTTACCCTGTGGATGGTTTGATGCTGAATCCACATAAGCATCACGATTCACAATTCAACTTGAGGCTTGGGATGTGAGAGTCTTAATGTGTGTATAGAAGTCTTATTCCGTTGCTTGTGTTAACAAACGTTTCTTTTTGCTGATGTTATTAATAGGTTGTTATTTCTTTTGTTCGGTCACTGAACATAATGCTGTACTGTGTACTGCAAACCAAATACAGGTCCATGCCTCAAGGAGCACACAAGCCTCTACAGACATGCTTCAGCACACTCAAAGCTCTGTTGCTTTTTCTAGGAGGCATTTAGACTCTTCCTTAGTTCAGCAGTACTTGGTTCAATAGGACTTGAAAGTGGTTAGATTTTGCTGGAATTTACCCTTCAAGAGAAAGGATATGTTGAACTATCCCTCCACTGTAGTAGATTGAGAAAATTGTATGTACAGAAGGTCCTTCAGTACATCTTGGATATATAGAAAGCAAGCATTGGTTTATATTTAATTAAATTTCTATTGTACCCTGACCTAGATAGCCCAGGTGAGTCTGATCTTGTCAGATCTCAGAAGCTAAGCAGGGTTGGCCCTTGGTTAGTAATTGGATGGGAGACCTCCAATGAAAACCGGGGATGGAGAGGCAGGCAATGGCAAACAGTCTGTTGCCATGAGAGGTTGCCATATGTCAGCTATGACTTGGGGGCACTCTCCATCACTACATTTCTATTGCACTCTTTCTTGTACAAGCTCTGGACAGCACACATGGTTTTGCCCTCTTTCTTTTCTCCTGACAACACTAGGCCAGGCCAAGAAGAATAACAAAGGCCAGTCTTTGTTATTTTGTATTGGTGTATTTTGAGATTGCAGATTGTTATTGTCCCATGATATTTATGATATTATGATATATATTATTTTAGGGGATTATTTCCACTTCAAGCACTTGCACTTTAATTATATATGGCTGTTTGATTGGACAGTTTGCATTTATTGTCTTGTCCTTGGAGGAGTTTCTCTTGTTTTTGTTTTCATCTCTGGGACAGCCTCTGGTTATATACATAGTTTTTAAAAAGCATAATGCTTCATTTGGTACATAGTTTCATCTTGTACCTTAACTTTACTTAGGATCTAGTCATATGAGCTGTGATGGTGTCGCCAACTCTGTCTTGGGAGCTCAACATGGATGTGGTGACATGGAGTCCACCCTGCAAAGCTGCCATTTCCTTCATGAAAACTCCAGGCGCTACTTAGAGGTTGGTGAACCATAGAAACCTTACTCTGGCAACCAATGGGAGGGGAGGGTTGGGAAACAGGTACATGGGAGGACAGCTTGTGATGTGGGCTGTTCAGAGGGAACTTTTACCTCTTCCTAACAGCCCAATATATAACATGATCAACTATTTGCCCAGGCATATTCCCAAACAGCCAAACTGAATCCCTCCATGTCACTACTACATGCTGGATTCCAAGCCTCCTGCACCCACATATCATATGCCCAGTATGTCCTTCTGTGCCCAGTATGCATAGTGGCTTCATCAGGTACAAAATTACACCTGTGGCCTGTTTGCTTGGAAAGGAAACTGGTCCCTCAGGCCCTGAATAAACAGGAGACGAAAAGAGCCTTCCGGTCAATGATTCTTTTTAATACGTTGATTACATTAATACATAATACATCAATACAGACAAGCATAGCAAACACATCCCGGGCAGATATGGATGCAAAAGGCTGCCTAAAACAAGTCCTAGGCTGTGAGCCAGGGAACAAGTGCCCTTTGGCTGTTGTCCTTCAGCTTGAGCCGAAGGATTCGTACTTTTGGCCGTGTCAAAGCTTAAGTACCTGAGGAGAAAAAAATATCAGCTCAGATCAGCTCAGACGTTAGCCGGCTAACATCCTAGCTAGTTAATATGAATGTTAACAGTCAAATAATCAGCCCATTTCAGTTATGACATACACCTTTAAAAAGTATTCCAAAAACTTTAGTTTGGATATTATGCTGAAATTGCAGGTTTCATTTCTTACTTCTTTGAAGGATACATTTTAGAAACTCCTAACCTTCCTTATTCACAGCTAATTAAAATACTGTCAGAAATCTCCTGTTGTTTCCAGTAAGCCTGGAATTAAGTGTAATTCCAAAGAGCAATTAAAAGCATGATAGCTTTAGCCCCCCTCCCCCTGGCAGATTTTTTAGTTTGCAGTTAGCAATGTGGCACAAATCAGCTTGGTTCGGAGGAGCTGTCACAATTTGTGGACCAAACAATCTTTCCCACAGATATTGCTTTGTTCCTGGTAGACTATTAAATTTCTACTCGGAAATGTTCAACTTTGTAATCAGAAATTAGCCTGTGACTGCTTAATAATCAAGAATTGAAATATAGCTGCATTCATTAAAAAGTCATTTATAGGAATAACAAGGCTATCCACTGCGATAATAGAAAGGATTAAATAAAATTCAGAGTATTGGAAGGGATATGAAAATACACAATGGTTGAGGACATGCGAGTCTAAGCTGAAATAGTGTTATGTAGATGGTTTTTCTGAGGGCAGGTGGTTGCATAATTATCTGCAGTGGAGTTCTTCTAACCTTCATTTGCATTAGCCTCTGCTAGGCCTAACTATACATTAAGTAGCACATATCACTCCACTGACATGGACCCTTACGCTCATGTTTCCCCAGTCATATTTAGAGCCTCTGTACATAAGAAATCTTACACAGGGACGTTCAAATGTAGGGAGACACAAAATTAGCCGGGAAGCATAGTTTAAAAAGACAGAGCCAAAGGCCCTTTCAATTTCAACTCTTTACACAAGGATGGTTTTAAAAGACAGAGCCGGTGGAGATTGCTCCTCAGAAGGTTTGTTAATTTCATCTTCGACTCCTTGAAGGCTCTGTCAATTTCACCTTCCCTTATGGAGGCAAAGATAAAATTAACAAACCCTATGGGGAAACTACGCTTCCCAGCTAACATTGCCTCTCCCTACACTTAAGTGTCCGTGTATAAGATATCTCATGTAGATAAACTTTTAGACACACTACTAAGGTTTTAGACACACACTAAGGTTTCTTGACCTCACTTCAGTTTATAGGGGGGCAGGGAAAGACTAAATGAAATAACGACACATCACATGTTGCATTCTATGTGGAGATGAACTTGAAACCTTCCAGATCAGAGTACAGCAGGCAGTTGTTTGGAGCTTTAGTTAACTTGCTTAGTTTGCAAGGGAGCAGTTTCTTCAGACATCATTTAAAGACTGGTCTTTCCCATACGAGTTGGTGAGGCAGTGCTACTTGTCCTGGCTTATTTGCCAGCATTGTCTTGTAAAGCTGTGAGCATGGCCACATCTTGATTTCAGGCTTTTTTTCAGTGGCCACTAGAGTTACTAACCCTCAGCCAAGGCCTGGCATTCTCCAGAAATACAACTGAGATCAGGGGTTTCTCAAGAAAGGTATAACATCCAAATCACAGGATGTCACTGTCCCACTATATACTGTGTTGGTCAGCCCCCACATAGAGTATTGTGTGCAGTTCTGGAGGCCTCACATCAAAAAAGATGTGGACAAATTGAAATGGGTAAAGAGGAGAGCAACCAGGATGATCAGGGGCCGGGACGCCAAGCCCTACGAGGAAAGACTGAGGAATTTGAGAATGTTCCATTTGGAGAAGAGAAGGTTGAGTGGAGACATGATTGCTCTCTGTAAGTATTTAAAAGGCTGTCACTTAGAGGAGGAAAGCTTAGAGGAGGGGAGCTGTTCCTAGTGGCAACAGAGGCTGGAACTCAAAACAATGGGTTTAAACTACAGGAGGGAAGGTACCGAATAGACATTAGGGCCAAGATTGTTTCCTCAGAAACCTAACTTTTCTCATAACTATCTGGTATTTATTAAGGTCCCATTTTAACTGTATTTTATTTTTATTATTTTAATAACTGTATTTTATGCTTGTAAGATAGATTTCTATTTTTACTGTTTTTAAATTTGTATTGTGACGGCCTTTGACCATATACAATTAAACCTAATACTGAATACATTAGGAACAATTTACATTAAGAGTAATTCAGCATTGAAATTGGCTGCCTAGGGATATGATGGTTTCCCTCTCATTGGCAGTTTTCAAGGAGTGGCTGGAAAAAATACTTGTCAGGGATGCTTTAAGATGTTCCTTCATTGAGCAGGGGGTTGGACTAGATGGTCCCGTAAAGGCCGTTCCAACTCAATGATTCTATGAAGATGTAGTTATGTATTTAAACACTCTAGGCCAGTGGATTCTTCACACACACCCTTTTTTAGCTATTCTGCTGTAATCCACACCTTTTGAATCTGAAATTAAACTCGAATTAATCTAAATGAGGAAGGGATCATAACATTTCTGATGAAGAAAAAAGAATCAAATTATGACAGCTTCATTTTTTTAACGTTTCTACATAGATTTCTGACCCCCCCCCCATCCAAAGCAATAGACTTATAGTGATGAAGAAAGTGTTAGAAGTGGTATTAATGAATAACCTTCAAATGAATTTCTGTCAGGATGTTTTTGCCCTACCCCTTACATGAAAGATATATAAAATCATTTTTTTAAAAAAAAACTCTAAAAAGATAATGCCACACTCAGACAATCATATAAAATATATTAAGTGAGAAAAATTGATAGTTCTAAGCAATGCTTTGTAAAACCAATATTTTACGCATCAAACCAAAATTGCAGCTTCTACTGAGTTGAAAACGATCAAGCTTATTTGCTAAGACAACGAAGGGGTAATCCAACTTCATAGTTTTGAAATATGTATTTAAAATGTGGTATGTGCACCAAAAAACACCCTGCATGCAAGCAGCTTAAATGTAGACAGCTTCAAAAATAAAAAGTAAGATCGTTAGTGATGTTGATGGTTCCTATTCGTATCTGTTTTGTGAGAAGAAGCAGACTCCGGGCCAGTTCATGCGCTTGTAAGCTTGTAAGCACATTCTGCCACCTCTGCATTGTATGATGAGGTCAGGGCGGATTGGCCTTGGCCCCAAGTGAGGCAAGACTCACTTCATGTAGGGCGGCCTCTAACAAGGCGAGCAAGATTTACCATGAGGCGGCAGCCCTTGTCTTCAGCTGGTTTTTCTTCCTACCCTCTTCTTTGGGGATGGGGTCTAGGGGTAGGGTGCATTTAAAGGACTGTTTTGGCCATTCAGGGCCAAGCTAGATGTGCAGGTTTTTAAACAGTTGATTTGAGTTCCCTGCAGTTACACAGCAGCTTTGGAGAGTAGCTGTTAAAAATAAAGGAGACTGTAAACGGCCTCAGAATGCCTCTGCATGAGGAGGAGGGGCTTCTTCCTTCCTCCCCCCCCAGCTGTTTTTGTCAAGATAATGAAGTAAACACTGAGATAAGGCAGCTAGCAGTGACTGATCAGAGTCATCAGTAGTAACAAAGTGATGACAGGTAGCTATCAAGTGATACCAGCCAGGTGATGTACTTCTCTGTAAATGTCAAGGACACCTGGGCTGGCACAGTGAGTCAGCACTGTGTTGGGATAGGCTACTGAGTAATATATAAGGATGCAGAGTCTTTTACTGTAAAGAGCTCCAGCTCTGCTGGTTGCCGGTGAAGCACTTTGTCAGCCAATGTAACATATCTATAATGTATCCACCTGTAAATTGTATAATACACCATTTGTACTGAAGCTTGGTGTGTCTTCTCTTGAACCCTGTCACTGACGCCTGTGTAGCATACTCAAAACTGCGACAGTTTATTCCTGTCAAAATAGCAGGGGAGCGAGTTTCCCACCATTTTCCTGCTCCATGTGGATTATTCTGTACATGCAGAGCAGTAAAAACGTGGAGGGGGATCCCATGCTATTGTGACATGGGGAAATGGCTTTTTAGGGGGAGGGAGGAGCCCTTCCTCCCCCCACAGTGGCATTCTGAGACCATTTAGGCTCTCTTTTATTTTTTATTTTATTATTTTTGATTTTTATTCTGCCCTCCCTGCACAAGCAGGCTCAGGGTGGAATAACAGCCATTTACTTTTTAACCGCTCTGTGGCTATGGAAACCATCTGGGAAACCCAACTTTAAAACTTGTACAGCTAGCTTGGCATTCGGTCTGCTGTAGACAGGTACATATTTGTGTACATCTCTTTGCAAGTAAGCCTTTTCTATGTGATCGACTCACTCTTCTGTGGCAGATCGATCTATGGATGAGATTTATGCTCAGAATTCTGTGCACACACACCCATGTTCAAACATGCATCTGATTGAACCCACAGATTGGTGGTGCTGGACAGCTCCTTGGGTTGGGGAAGGGACTTTCTATTAGAGGCAAGTGCCTGTTAATGCAATAGATCCATGGACCCATCATTCATACATTCTATTAATGAGGGAGGTTTCAATCTCATTAGCCTGCACCTCCCTCCCACATCCCATAAGTGAATATGTCAGCCATAACAGAAAACAAATGCAATATACCTTTGGCTTCCAGCTTCTGGGTCTCTCCAAAATTTTCTGGCTAAAAAGAAGTGTTTTGATATTAGTACTGATAACTTGGTACTACTCAAGATGCGTGTCTGTAGTACCTGCGCCCATCGCAGAATGTGGTGGTGATAATGTCCAAATTTAAAATCTGGGAAACCAAGGTTGGGAAAAACAACAGTTAAGAGGGCAGAATTTAATGAATTTTGGAAGATTTAGAGATTGTTTTTCAGCTTTAACTTCCAAAGAGGGTAACAACAAACCAAATATCTATATACCTCACACTGCCTCTATGTTGTCATGTGAAGTGGCCTTGTTCCCTTTGTGTCCCCCAAAGGTTGATTGATTGTTTTGGCTGGCTTTCTTTTTATTAAAGTAATGCTCTTCCATTCTTGGGGGATTACTTGCTTTCTTTTATTACTGTGTATAGAAGAGATCTTTCCTCTAGCATCTTTTCAAATAAGCACACCCTGGTTTGCAACAAGCATGAAATGGCTGCATGATGCCCAGAGGCGCCATCTACCAAACCATCACTCATACAAACAGCCCCATTGTTTCTACAAGATGCAGACTACAGACTGCTATCACTCAGCGACTGGCAAGAGAACGTGTGTTGAGTATATCTGTGTTTTTATGAATAAAGTAACTGCTGAGGTTACTTAACTGGGAACAAATCTCTATTTCATGAAATTTCTACAACTACTACTTTTTTAAAACATCAGGTTGGATCCCGCTAGCAATTGTGCTTGTGGAAAAAGGAAGACAAAGTTCCAAGAAAAGGCTTTGCTTGGGACTGTACTACCTCCATGGACCAAAGTCATGTGGCATGGGAGTTGTAGTAAGGATGGGAGGTGGTGGAAAGTGCCATCAAGTCATAGCTGGCTTATGACAAACCCTGCTGGGGTTTTCAACGCAAGACGCTAACAGAGGTGGTTTGACATTGCCTGCCTCTGCATAATGACCCTGGTCTTCTTTGGAGGTCTCCCATCCAATTATTAACCAAGGATGACCCTGCTTAGCTTCTGAGATCTGACGAGTTCAGGCTTGCCTGGGCTATCCAGCTCAGGGCATTAAGAGTGGGAACTGGGTGAAATTGAGTGAAAAAGCTATCTGGATCCAACCTATTTTCTATACTAATCTCCAGAGTATGACATCCACCTTTCTTCTTCTGTTATAGCCTAACTAGAGTGGTGTAAGGAAACAGTGTCAGAAAAATGATAGGGACAGGAAGTAAACGGCTGTTGTGTGACCTTCCTCTTTGAAGAATCCCTCTTATGTACTCCCTTGAAACTGCAGACATAAGGAGGCTCCCTGGATGAGGTGTGAAAGGCTATTGTGACTTGGGATGCTTGAACATAGAGTTTATACTTTACTTGCTGGTTGCAAGCAGGTAGTTGATAGTAATACTCAGTTTATTTGCAAATTTGGAACAATGCTCCCCCCCCCAAGGGTTGAACCAGGGCATATGATTTCTCTCACGTTACAGATGCTAATTTTCTGCACTTCATACCCCGGCTCTATCAAGCTAATAACAACATGTATTATATCTCGCTTTCTGTTGCTCTAATTTACAATGCTACTCCCACCCTCTGCCAGGATTATAAAGACTCCTTCCTTTTCCCATTCCTTGTATCTGATGAAGGGAGCTTTGACGGTCAAGAGCTCATACCCTGGAAATCTAGTTGGTCTTTAAGGTGCTACTGGACTTGGATTTTGTATTTGTGTTAAAACAGTTGTAATGATGCAGACTTGTCCAAACTTGTTTTGATACATCCACACAGCATATCAAACAACTGCTTGTGTCTGGCAAGTATGAATTTCTAATTTTAGAAATTCTTCTAGATAAACTCGAATTCTAGAGGTACAGAATGAAAGGTAGAATTAACTCACAGAATAAAGTGGGGAAGTTCACTTAGTTGGGGTAACTCATGTTTCTACAGAAGTTCATCCCTTATATCACATCAAAGACACCTTTTACAACACCTTGAACTTTTTTCCCTTTTCTGTTTCCTATCATCTTCCTTCCTTTCTTTCTGTGGCTTGCTTTTTTAAATGTGTGAGAAATGTTGCAGAGCAATTGGAGAATGAAAAGAATTCTTGCATTATGTCTGTGTTGTGCAGCAGTTCACAAAAAACCCTGATAGTAACATTTCCTATTTATTTAGCAGTAAAGAGCAAAGATATTAAAAAATAAATTGAAACTTAGTATATTTGCACATTGTGGGGAGGGCTTTCTCAATAGCAATGTTGTCTTTTGCAGTTTAGGCATTCTTGTAAAAGTTATTTATGACAGATGTTACACATCAGTAGAAGGATAATAATGCATCTGTCCAGTTTGATTTCAACAGTTTAATTGGAAGCATCTGTTCTTAATAAAGTATTATCGAGCACTATTTATGTTCCTGGCAGATGGATAAGCAAATTGGGCATTGCTTGCTGTACATTACGTAGTTTGATCATTTCTGTGTCAAATTTTCACATACTTGAACTACTTCCTGATCTCACTTGATGGTCACCCTTCTCATCTCCACTTTGGTTCTCTTTCTAAAATGGGTCCAATCCAAAACCATTCCTCATTGACACCTTCTATAAAACTCAGCCACTGTTTAGTCTGTTTTCAAATGCTGGGAATAAAGGGAATGGCTAGCACTGAAGACGTCTGGCTCAAGTTGCATAAAAATATTGTTAATGCTTCACTCAGAGTAAGTATCTATGGAAATGGTTTCGGTTGTTGTACAGGAGGATTAGCCCACATTTCCAAGCCAAATTCTTTATTGAATGCCTGCTGAAGACGTGGGAAAGCAGTTGGCATTTTGTTCCACATGTGGTGGAAGTGTACACTTGTGCAGGAATGGTGGAGTAAGATACTTGTTGTGATTTCTGAGACTGTAAGAATCCAGGCTTGCATTAATTGGTAGTATACCTAGTGTTCTAGGGAAGGATCATAGGTCAATGTTAAATATGCTGATTTCAGCAAGGACTTTAATTTCACAATCTTAGAAATTAATGAAGTTACTGAATGCGCAAGAATAGATTAGGAAAGTCGGGTTTGTGATCTTGATTAATAAATGTTCTGTGTATACACCTGTCCTGGGGCGGGAAGATTATAAACATGATCAATTTGTATATCAATGGTAACCATTTATTAAATATTGAAATAATAATAACAGAATTAATAATGTTCATCAAGAAAGTAATACTAAGTATCTGAGTCAGGACTAGACTAGACAAGTAGTGGCTTTCTCTGATGCTAGAATTCTGTCAATATCCATATCTGTAACTGGATCAAACTGATTCAGAAACGGACCTAACAGTATGTTAAGTATTACTAAGTATTACTTCTTTCTCACCTATATTATATTTGAATGTATGATGAGCCAGGCAAGATCAAAGCCACCATCGAGCTAATACCAGTCAGCTTTTATATCACAAATGACTTTAAGGGGGGAGTCGACAAATGCAAGTTGGATAGGTTGATCAATAAAAAATGCTGATGTTGATTAGACATGAGCATGAACAGCATTACGAACAGAAAAAAAACCCACGAACAGCCCAATCTGCTGTTCTCAAACAAGCTGTTCGTGAGGCCCCATCCTAAAGGAACAGGTGGTCGTTAAAAGCCTTGTTCGTTGCCTTCGGCAGCCGTTCGGCAAGCCAGACAGTCTGGCACCTGCTGCAATCCATCCCCTTGGCAACCAGAGACAGGGAGGGACTGAACTCTGCCTGAACTCCTTCTGGCTTTCCTTCTGGCTTTAACCCTTCAAAGTACTTCCAGCAGAGAGTCCCATTTTTGCCACTGTTAAGAGAAAATGACAGCCAAGGGGGAGACCCATGGATCATGACTTTCCTGGGGTTCAACCTCTCTGAAACTTGGGGGGTCTTCAGAGGACAGTGAGGACTATGTCCCCTGTAAATTTGGTCAGTATTGGACATTGAGAAGGTCAGTTTGTGGGGTGTTTAGAAAGCCCTGTCCCTTGCACATGGCAGGAAAGGGCCCTCTAAACTATCAGCTGGCAGGCAGAGGGGGGAATCCCCCCTGCCGCCTGCCAGCTGATAGTTTAAAGGGATCTTTAAAGGGCCAGGTAAGTAGGTTTGAGGGGAGGGGGGCTAAGTGGGGTGGTGGTGGTGGGTTCTCCGGGTGCTTTGTTTCTCCCAATTGCTTTGAGTGCAGCTTTTACTTCACTTTCTAATGTTTCTGGTTCATCAAAAAGTTCTTCATCAAAGGTATCTGTCATCCTTCCATCTCTTCTGTACAGTTCTTCAGTGTATTGTTTCCATCTTTCCTTTATTTTGTTCTGATCAGATTCTGCATTTCCAGGTTGATCTTTCAGCATTCCAAGCAATAGCCCACAGACTGGAAACGCTCAGTCTACATTCTGATTCCATTTCCATATAGGGTTTCTGTGGTTGCAGTCTGAAATTCGGGCCAATGTTGTAACTGAATTCAAAAGGGATAGAGGTTATATCACTCAGTAAGGCTGATATTCTGAAGGGGACTGCATTATCAGCTTTAGATGGCCTGTCTTTGGCTTTGATCAATTCTGCTGAGAACTTGGAAGCACTCTTGGGCCCAGCTATAGTAATGGAAAATCTATTTGCTACTGTTGCTTAGACAGCTTTCCCTCCAGTTCCATACTGTAAATTTTGATCCTTTTTAGATTCAGCCAATCTGGCCATACTGATGCATCAACTGTACCTTCAATGCTTCCATGCACATTGGGTGGGGCTACCTTTAAAAACTTCTGTTAATACAAAATGCAGCAACTCATTTGAGTACTACACTTAATCGTTTTAGTTATTATTTTATTACCCTTACATTGGCTGTCAGTTTGTTTCTGAGTCAATTCAAGGTTTTTATTTTCCTTTACTTCATCTTACCTCAGCCTAAGAATTCTTGGATGCTTTCTGGCCTGGTTAGTAAAAGTAAAGAGAATGATCCAGCAAAAGTTAAGCAATTTTAAGGCTCATAGTGCTAACCTTGAATATCCTCTCTGACCTGCAATGAAAGTTGCTACTCAAGGTTGGGAAGATTTAAATACTGGGGGGGGGGCCTTGGGGAGGCCATGGTATGGAATGGGAGGAGACTGTAGCAGGGTATAATGTCATAGAGTCCAAAGCAGCCATTTTATCCAAGGCAGCTGATCTCTAATACTGGGAGATCTTCAGGACCAACCTGGAGGCTGGCAACCCTACCTTGAACCTGCATATCTGTAGCGTTTCCTCTCCTGTAACAGCCTAGATGCTAATTTTGCTCTTCTCAGCATCTTCTGCTTTTCTTTTTAAAAAGTTTTATCAGCCACAGACCATGCTAGGACTTTGTGGGGGTCAAGTCAGGTAAAGCCGGCATCATTTTTCATTCTCCCTTGGGAGGATATGTAAGGCAATGCTGTTTCAGACACCCTGGTGGCGATTTAATTAATTTTCTGTGAGGTGTATTGGATCTGATGTAAGGATCCCATTCTTCCAATGGGAGCGGGGGATCCCCCCTTTCATCCCCCACCCCTGACTCCACTTACCTGGCTGGAAGGGGAGGAAGGAACAGGAATGGGCCTCCTGGGAACACTCCCAGGGTGACCCAATGTCATCACACTGCCCCAAGAGTACTCCTGCACCTTGCAGCAGGCCGATTTTGGCCCCCATGGGGTAGTGATTTATAGCATTTTCCAGTGTGAACTCTATTTTGGGCTTTGGTTCATCTTATGCCTGAATAAGAGTTCCAAAGGGGCTTGTTCTCTACACTTCCCTATCATTGTGTATAAGCTTCTGCACATTTTTCTTTCCTTGATTTTCTCAAACTCACCACCATATCTGGGGCACCTTTCTGTAACAAACAGATATGAAGCATTCAGCCTTCTTGGTCATGGATTCCCTCCCCAGATAGTTTCATTTTTCTATCTCTATCATTATCTTCACTGTGGGTGATGTCATCACGCTGGCATGGTGTGTGTGTGCGTGCTTTGTACACGTGTGTGGAGACTCATGGGCCTAGCAAAAAAGGTAAATTCCAGGTCCCCCACCTCCCGTCAGGAGGCTAAGGGGACCTGGTAACCCTAGTCTGATGTGAATTTATAGGAATGTTTTCCATTTTGAATAAGTTTTATCATTGTTAGGTATGTTTGCAAAGCAAACATGGAGTTGTCATCTCTGAATTAGGGAATTCCTGAAGATTTTGGGACAGACTTCAACAGAGAACAAGCCCCTTTGGAACTCTAAATTTCAGGCATAAGATGAATTGAATCCCCAAACGGAGTTTATACCAGAAAATGCTATGGGAATATAAATCGCTACCCCATGGTGGGGGCAGATTTACAAAGATGTCAGTAGACGAAACAGCACTTATTAGGGAATTTGTCATTTTAAAAAAACAAATAAAATGTAGTCCTATATATTTTGGAACTCCATAACTTTTTCCTACAAGAAGATTATTAGAAATACTACTGGCTGTTTTCAGGAATCATGGAAAATTTATTAAGGGGGCATGCCATTCTGCCTTTCAGAACCTCCCACTAAGTAGTCCCAGATGTTCTCCTGTTGGTCTTATGATCCTAATTTCTGGGGCTCCAGCCCCCTGCTGGCAACTGAATTTGCTACCTCAACAGGAGATTTTTTTGTGTGACACATTTAATTGCCAGAGGTACTACTGCCTCCTGCCGTGTGACACTGTCGTAGAAATAGCTGAGCATTTCATGTTTTCCTGCCCAGTTTTAAAGGCAGAGACTCTCTTTTAAAACTTCTTTTAAATCTCAGTTTCTAGCTCTAGAGTTTTCAATAGAGCCGTACTATTGGTACAAGAATTATGAGAGGATTTTATTAAAATACAGCGGAGGTGGGGTGGATCTCTTGTATATTATCCTCTGCATCTCATGTAGTTTCAAACATAGCTTTACTGGTGGGGGGGGGAGAAAACAACTTGGTATTTTTGATCCTTAATCACACTATTTGTAGATAGCCATATGCAAGAAAAATGTCTTGTCAGATAAGCCTAAAACTTATTTAAAAGATTACAATCTTTACTGCTGTGGTATATGTTAAATGCCAAGCATGTTTGAATGGTTGTTATAAGCAAAAAGTAATACGAAGCTAATGTGATAAGATAAAATAAAGTGAAACATTTTTCACATTGCATTTCGAGAAACGGAATCCATATTGTGTGCCCATTAGGGTGGTGTAGCAAGGGCAACGGGATTGTGGCCCCAGATACAACCTGGTGAGCAGACACAACAAAAAGAGCATCAAGGTTATATGATATGATATTGGAAGTTATTGTTTCAGCTTATGTAATATTTCCTTTTTCATATGGAATAATTTGGCATGTTTTCAAGATGGGAGGCATAAAGTCAGATTTTGGAAACTTAGTGGAGGCAGGAAGCCTTGCCAAGTGGCATCCTCAACTAGAGCCAGGGCCTTTTCGGTCCTGGCTCCCATCTGGTGGAACGCTCTGTCTGCTGAAATCAGGGCCTGGCAGGACCTACTATCTTTTCGCCGGGCCTGCAAAACAGAGTTGTTCCGCCAGGCATATGGCTGAGGCTGGGCCTCAGCCGGCCTGGAAAAAAGGGGTATATAAAACCCTCCCTGTGAAGGCTGTCCACCATCCTGTTTTAAATGTGTTGTTTTTAATGAACACAAAATTTTAATTGTATTTTAATTGTATTTTTAATATGTTGTTATCCACCCTGAGCCCACTCACGGGGAGGGTGGTATACAAATTTTAAATAAATAAATAAATCCTGGCATCTTCTTAATTTGCCTGGTGCCTGAAAGCAGAACACAATTGGCCAATGAATCCTGTTGGCTGGAAGAGATCTCTGATTCTGATTGGCTGATCAGCTGTTTTTACTGTACATCAGTTTTTACTTACTTTTTACTGCACATCAGGAACCTTGGACTTTCAGCAGCGGCATCATCTTTCTCTGATGGAATTTCCTTTGAATGTATGTGGTGTCTTATGTGAATGTCCGTTATACCAAGTCAGACTGTTGGTCCACCTAGCTGGCTCGTCTGATGGACAGGAACTGGCATGCTATCTATGTCGAGACCTGCTACTTGAGATTCTTTAATGGTAGAACCTATGGATTGAACTTAGGAACTTCTGTATCCTCTACCACCGAGCCACAGCCCCTTCCCCAAATTCCAATATTTTTTAAAAAATTCTTAAATTTACATCAATGTTAAATTACAAAGCAGTCTAAAACAGTTAAAAATACACAGTTCAGAGAGAGAGAAAATCATCAAAAGAATGTGAAATCCCACTGGAAGAAAAACTTCTGAGAGACAGGAGCCACAGTGAGAAAATTTCCCAAACTCTGTGCATTGAATTAAGCAATGATGATGAAACCACAAGAAATTAACAGAAGGAAGGGCCAATATTTCAGTCTCTGAGGTGGGGAGGGGGTGGGATTGGAGAAAGAGAGAGGGGAGACATTGCCAGCGGTGTTAGTTGGTAGCACGTAATCCAGTGCCCAAAGCAGAACGTTGGCTAAATTCCAATAACTGGGAGCCTGCTCCAGATATCAAAGTGATTAACTGCATTGGTGGGTGTGTCTTTGCATGCACATAGATGCATAGATGATCACAAAGGGATGGTTCCAGCAAATCAGCTCTTTCTGGGTGGCTTTTACAGCTTGTCACACTATAGTTGCCTTTGCTAAGATCATTGATGTCTAGCCCTTCCTTTTGCAATCTTATACACTTAAGACAATTTGATCCTTTATTAATGAGTCAGCAACCTCTCCAAAGTTATATGTTTGACTTTGTTTTCCGAGATCAGCCACAAAACTCTGAAAGGTGTCTCTACCTCTCTTTGCTTTCTTGTTCAAAAAGTCACCCTTTCTCAAAAATGTTCACTTTTATTTGGTATACAATGACGCTCAAACTTGTTTATCATGGTATCATATTTAGACTTCTCAACGACACTTAGTGAAAAGGTATTAAACAAATCAACAGCTTAGAGCGCTGCAAAGTTCCTCTTATCTGTCTTCTTCATAGCTCCACTGGCTTCCATGGACAAGTCAAAATGCTCTTTGAATCTTCTCTACCGTATCTGGGACTCTGTTCTGCTTCTGATGATTCCTTCAGCTACCCATTGTCACTTACAGGATGCACCTGGCAGTGATGTAGAGAGAGATCAATGATGTTGTTGAAGTTGCATCGCCCCCATGTTCCTGCTCCCCAATTCCCCCACTGGTTGCCAGGCTCAGCTGGTGGACTGGGTCCAGGAGATAGTAAATGCCTTCCTGAGAGAGGGGATGGTCACTCCTCCCCTGCAGTGGGCAGTGGTCCATCTACTCCTAAAGAAACCTACTCTGAACATGATTAACTACTGTCCAATCTCAAATGTACCACTCTTGAGCAAAGTGATTGACTGAGTGGTGGCTGGCCAGCTCCAGGGGTTCCTGAATGAAGGGGAGAGTTTGGCCATTCCAGTCTGGTTTCAGGCTTGGTTATAGGACTGAAACAGCCTTGGTCTCCCTGGTGTACAACCCTCTTAATTGTCCTGGACCTCAATGCAGCATTTGATACCATCAGTCATAGTATCCTTACGGATCGCATTTTGAGATTCAGACTGGTTCCAGTTCTAACTTGAGGGTAGGTTCCAGAGTGCCATGCCAGGGGACTGCTGCTCTGCCCCGTGGCCTCTAGCCTACCTAGTGCCCCAAGGTTCCATCTTGTCCCCCATGTTTTTCTATTTTATGTAAAGCCGCCAGGTTGTGCTGAGTTGCCACCAATATGCAGAAAAAACTCAGCTTTATCTTGGACTGCCAGCAAATCCGAGGGAGACATGGAAACTGTGAACAGGTAGAAGCAGTTTTAGAGTGGATGAGGCCTGGCAAGCAGAAATTTAATCCCAACAAATGGTTCCCAATTATGGAACACTTATTAACAAATGAAACAGCAATACAAACAAGACCCAAAAGTGACTGTTATAACCAACTGTTGAACTATTAACGAGGAGAAGGTGGCATCCGCATGTTGTATTTATAAACTGGACCAAAATGTATGGTCCGGGAAAATGCCTACTCAAAATTTGTTAACTGTGCGTCTGTTTCTATGTTTATTGTTATGTTATGTAAAAGTTTTATAAAAATCAAATAAAGTTGTAAATTAAAAAAAATAAGACAGAGGTGCAATGGGTGGGAAGAAGGTCTGACACAGGAAATGGGTTGTTTCCTGTTCTTTATACAGTTGTACTCCCCCTAAAGGATCAGGTTTTTAGCTTGAGGGTGCCACTGGACCCAGGCCTCTGGTTGCTGAAGTGCCTTTCGTCAGCTTTGTCCAGTGAGCCAGCTGCCATCCTTTCTGGGTAGTAAAGATCTTGCCACTGTAGTGCATGCCCTGATAACATCTAGATTAGATTAGATTAATGCAAAACTGTAGGGCTGCCCTCGAAGACTGTCTGGAAGCTACAGCTGGTACAAAATTCGGCAGTCCGAATGCTGACTGGAGTGGGTCATAGGAACCATATCACTCCAGTCTTGTTCTATGCACAATCTCTCCCAATTTACTTTCAGCCCAATTCAAGGTGCTGGTAATGGTTTTGAAAGCCTTATACAGCTTGGGGCCAGCAAGCCTTCTCACTATTCCCCTATGAACCTACCTGTTCACTCCAGTCATCTTTAGAGGCCCTGTTTTGGGTGTCCCTGCCATCTGATGGCAACTTGAGAAAGGGCCTTCTCAGTTATGGCCCCAGGGAGATTTGTTTGCTCATCTGTCCCCCGCATCGGTGTCTTCTGCCAGTGGGTGAAGATTTTTATGTTTCATTTGACACACCCCCATAACTGTTATCAGCCCTCTTCCCCGTTCTTGGTGTTGTCTATGTGTTTTTATTGAATTGTTTTTATACTATTTTAAATGTTGATTTAAATATAAATTGTTTAAATTGTTTATTTTTTAATGTTTGTTGTCTTGGGAGCCCTATTGAGTAGAAAGGCAGCATACAAATGTTTAAAATAAAATAAATAATAAATAAATGTTTCGTCTACATGTGCCTGGATCCTGTCTCTTTAGATAGTAAGAGCTACAAGGGTAGGTTTAAAGCAGTAATCAAGGGGAAAGTGCCCATCTTTTCTTCTCCCACCCCAGGTGAAAGAAAACAAAAGAAAGGTGCTTTTTTATCTGCATTACCAATGTAGGTATGTGGCATTCAAAACAAACATTTTAGTCTGCTTCTTTGATCCATATTTTTCAGACAAGATTGATTATTGAAATATTTATACTCCACTTAATCATACCCTATTGGGCTCTCAAATTGGCTTGCAGCATAAATCAGTGAGATAAAAAACCTTCCAAAATTATTTTAAAGCTCATATAACATGAAAACCAACAGCTCAAGGAAACAGCAGTAAATCAACAGCAGTAAATCAAAACTGGCCTTTATCACCCGTTCAGGATTCCCAATTCCTTCCTAAACAAAAAATCTTCATATTTGGCAAAGGGAGCTTTGACTCTCAAAACCTTGGACCCTGAAAATCTTGTAGTCTTTAAGGTGCCACTGGATTTGAATCAAGAATGTCTTCAGAAGCCTTCCGAGCAGCAGAAGGGAAACAGTGAGGCCTCCTAGAGTAAAAATTCCAAAGTATGTTCTCAGCTGGAACCTGATTATAAAAGAGTCCCACAACTCTGGTCTATACAACAGCTGCTGTGTTCACTGGGCATATGGTGAGGGACAGTAAGATTGAGAGCAAGGACCTTAACCTGAGACCCTGGAAAGTTGCTACCAGTCGGCGTAGACAATCCTGATAGACCAAAGTTTTGACTTGATACAAGGCAGTTTCATGGGTTCATCTCTTCACCAGGCCCAACAACTCTCTCCATACCTATCTCCAGGGCTTTTTTTCTGGGAAAAGAGGTGGTGGAACTCAGTGGGATGCCCTTGGAGAAA
The DNA here is from genome assembly GCF_028583425.1 of Eublepharis macularius. Classification (NCBI taxonomy): domain Eukaryota; kingdom Metazoa; phylum Chordata; class Lepidosauria; order Squamata; family Eublepharidae; genus Eublepharis; species Eublepharis macularius. The sequence goes on from NC_072796.1 coordinate 23,872,939, forward strand.
ATGGTCACATGGCTGGTGGCCCCGCCCCCTGATCTCCAAACAGAGGGGAGTTTAGATTGCCCTCCGCGCCGCAATTTAAACTCCCCTCTGTCTGGAGATCAGGGGGTGGGGCCACCAGCCATGTGACCCTTTTCAAGAGGTTCCGGAACTCCATTCCGCTGTGTTCCAGCTGAAAAAAAGCCCTGCCTATCTCAGTCTGACCTTGCCACATTGATTCGTGTGACAGTCACCTCTTGTCACTTCTGCAACTCACCAAGTCACCATGGTTAGCTCATATAACAAAGATTTTGAAGCCGCTGCATTGGTTACCGATTAGCCTCTGGATCCAATTCAAGGTGTTGGTCCTCCTCACCTTTAAAGCTCTTCATAGTCTGGAACCCTCATATCTTTGGATCCACATCTCCCATTATGACCCCCCCCCCGCACCTGCTTTGTTAATCTTAGCAGGGCTTGCTGGTGATTCCTGGTCCCTTGACCAGGTAGAGGGCCTTTATTATTGTGGTGCCTTCCCTTTGAATGCACTGCTGGAAAGCACTCATGCTCAGCGGGACCTGTTGATGTTTCAGAAACTCTGCAAGGCAGAACTATTCCAGAGTGCTTCTGGTATCTAATATTCTGCTCTGAGGCAGAGCAAATTGCTGTGCATTTATCTACCTGCTATTTTATATTATTCACAGGGTTTTATAGACTGGGGTTGGGATAACAGCGGTTTTTAATTTGTATTACACTGTTTTGTTGTGATTTTATTGAATATATAACATTTTGGGGTTGGTCTTTAGCTGTTGAAACCATGATCTGCTTCAAAATCTTAATGGAAGAGAAGCAGTATAAAAATTGAATAAATAAATAAAAATATTAGGAAAATGTCAAGCCATCATTTGTAATGTTGTATATGCATAGCTGTTGACATGCTATGTACATGATTTCATGGGATAAAGCATGGACACATTGAATTTAAAGTAAAGTGCTTGTGTCAGTCAGTAGTTTTGTATGGAATAGTTACCAACAAGATTGTTAACTGGTCCATTTTCTTACTTACCTGTTAAGGAGTTATGCTGGAATATTCAGTTACTGGTGATCCATATCCACACATTTCTTCTGAAGGCAAAAATGATCAAGAGCACAGAAAGCCAAAATAATCCTCCTCATGGCCTTGTGCCTTCTAATACAGAGGAGATGATTTATTGAAGATGGAACTGCCCCTTGATTTGGAAAGGTAATACACAATTATTAACCATTGATTTGAGTCACAGAAACAGACTCTTCCACATCCTACAGAAATGAATTTATTGGGGATGCAGCAAGATCATGTCTTGTATCTGACAAAGAACAGCTGTCCTGACTTTCCACAGAGTCTACCTTGTTGAAATAAAATTATTCTTCATTCTCTGTTGGGACAGTTCTGGATATCCTTTAGTTGCTGAGGTCAGAGGTGTCTAGAACCTCAGAAACTGAGAGAATCTCAGCCTTCGACAATACATTGAGAGAATCTTGTTTCCAATGTTTTTGTCCTACAGGTGTGTGTGTGTGTGTTTTTAAACAGCTTCATACATTACACGTTTAGGTGTTCACAAAGAACTTTCATTGTGGCATCTAGTATTTTTAGCACTGATTTTATTGTAGTGTCTCTTGGTAATCCTCAGTGGAAGTACAAACCTTATTTATCATTTCAGATCAGAATGTTTTGTTGTAGGAAATAAAAATGCATCTGCATAAAGTTCTTGTTGTTGCTTGTTTAAATGCTGACTTTACACCATTCAGTGGCCACAGATTAATTTTTTTATTGAACAGTAGAGGCTCCAGTATTCAATTAAATGTAGCTTTTTGAAGCAATAATAAAATCATGAGAAATTGGGAGAAGTTAGGTTAGGGATAAAGGTTTGGTTTTTGTTAGCAGAGTTACACCCATATTTATTTACATACTACATATATTCAGAGTTTGAATAAAATTATGAAAAACTGTAAAGAGTTTAAGATTTGGTTTTATGGTTGCAATAATTAGAAAATATGGTCATCAACAGTGCCTTCCTAAGCAAAGTTACATCCTTGTCAGCCATTGACTTCAATGGAATTAAAAGGGCAAAACTCCGCTCGGGATGGCACTGCAAAATACAAAATTCTGAGGGCAGAAAATTTAGTTTAGTTTCTAAATTTTTAGACGGGCTCCTGGAGCCAAAGAAATTTTGTCAAGGCATGTGTTAAACATACACCTAAAAAAGGTAACAGCTATGACAAACACGTTTGAATATATGTTTGCAACAGTTGTTAAATATTCTAGTTATCGAAGTAGCACTTTATAAGAATGCACACGTTTCATCTACCAGCTCTCCCCAAAGAGAAAACTTTCTTTGTTCCTCATCTTTGGAACTTGGTAACAAAAGAGATTTGGGTTACATATAAAGAAATGTCTCCTATATAATTAAAGAGTAGTCACCGGTAGATTGAAGTGCCTCATCTATAGCTGCAGAAGGCTAAAAATATACTGTAGGCTCGCTCACTCATAGGGAATTATTATGCCTTTGATTATATATACCTACAACTATAAATTACTTGGCATGATGATACTCCTACAGACTGTTTTAATAAATAGATATATACTAAGAAAAGGGCACACAGAATTGCTTATATGGTTGTGTGATTTTATTACAATCCTTTTTCTAGTTTCTCTATACACCATGGGGAACAGGGTCCCAGACTTAGGCTGATTCCACACACATTGGATAATGCACTTTCAGTGCACTTTATTAATCGTTTAAGGTGGATTTTTTGTTCCGCACACAAAAAAACCCCGTTCCTAATGATCTATAAAGAGGATTGGAAGTGCATTATCCAACTTGTGCAGAATCACTGTTAGTGTCATTTTAATAGTCCATTTGGTCAGGTAACCAATACCGTGAAAAGTTACTCAACTGAAATTCCAGATTCTTGTGGGGTTTGTCTACTCCAGAGTAGAGATGGCACGAACAGCAATACGAATTTTAAAAAGCCACGAACAGCCCAATCAGCTGTTCGTGAACAAGCTGTTCATGAAGCCCCATTCTAAACGAACAGGTGGTCGTTGCAAGCCTGTTCATCAGGCCAGACAGTCTGGCACTTGCAATCAATTCCCATGGCAACTCAGGGCCAAGCTACACATGACGAATGACACTTGAACGGCAAGTGGATTGAGTGGAGGGCAAGTGAACAGGGAGAAATACACTTGCTGTTCAAGTGTCATTCGTCATGTGTAACTTGGCCCTCAGACAGGGATTGTCTGAACCCTGTCTGAACTCCTGCTGTTGCCCTGGAAACCCCAATCTAAGCCCAGTTTAGCTTTATAGGCAGGTCTTCCTTCCAAGTGTGGACTGGAGCTCCAAATTTGTTACAAGAGGAAAAGACCAGGGGGAGGGGGGCTCCCAGCTCTGGCTTTCAGGGAGAGACAGCTGCTGTTAGAGAGTCAGGGTGAGTGCATTGGAGCTTGAATTTTCTTTGTGTGTGGTGGGATAGGGATCTACCCCTTCAGGTTCCAGGGCTGCTGCCAGGCTCTGGGGCCAAGCTATTATTTATTATTGGTACCTTTCCTGCTGCCTGCTCAGGTCAGGTTTCTGGGAGTGGTGCAGTAGGGATCTTGATGACTGGAGGAGAGCCTGCTGGCCCCCACGAACATGTTCGTGACAGGATCATGTTCGTCAATGTTCGTTGTTTGTTGTTTGTGGATGGCAACGAACAATGAACACCATGTTCGGGTTTTTTTTTTTTTCCTGTTTGTCCCCATATCTACTCTAGAGTTCTCCAACATGGCACCTATGGGTCTCTTTGTACCTGCAGGCATATTCTCAGGTGCCTGCCATGTGCTTCAGGAAAACAGGCAGGGGCATTATGAAGGAAAAACAGGTGACTGGCTGCCTTAATACAAATAAGGGTGCTTTCCACTTGGATCCTCCCCACCCCTCACTGGAGCAGGATCCAGAATCATGTAAACAGGAACCATGGATCAGCTGTGAGGCAGTGGGGGCTACAGAGCACCAAAGCAGTGAAGCTTCTCTTTCCCCTCCTTGGAACTCTTTCTCTCTATGGTTTAGTTGCCAACTTTTCAGTACTGATTTTGTAGATTTACTTGTATTGTGTACACATGCCATACATTTTAATGACTATTTTATGCATACAGTGTACATCATTTATATGCAAGGTTTCCATGATGGACTTAGTGCAGTTCTGCTTGTGCAACATTTTGTGCAATATCTAGCACTTTCCTATTACAGTGCACAGAAATTGCTTGCACAGGACTTTGCCCAAGTGGAAACACAACCCCCCCCCTTTTTTTTTTACAGTTTAAATCCTTGAACATATCCAAGAGTAGAAATTTGGCCTTTGCTCATCCCCCATACCCCTCCATGAAAAGCCACTTGTTGATCCTGTCTTAATGTTCTTCTACTTTTGAATGGGTTCAAATTTACTGGGGTGTTTGGAAAATTTCATTTGTTCAACAATTCTCAAAGGGAGAAAATGAAGAAAAAATTAAAATAACTAAACACACAATTCTGAGCAGAGGACACATTTATATTTGGGAAATGCACTGCAATTTGTTCCAGGAGAGAATAAGGACAAAAGTGTACTGAGAATAAATATGATAAATTATGTTCTGAATGCACTTTAAGATGTATTTATCCTTCTCTGTTATCTTCTATGATTTACAGCATACTGCAGCATTGCTCTGCTTATAGAGCTTTCCATTTCTTTGATAGTTGTGTTGATACTAAATACATTTGCACTAAAGCAAAGCATACTGAGGTTAAATTATTGCCAGGAGGACAAGGAAGTGCAGATGGCTCATAATGGCCTTAACTCAGGCTTTAATGGCAGCTCCAAAAAGTGAGGGAGAGGGGGAATCCACAAATGCCGGTAAAACTTACAGAGTAGTCAAAGATTCAGTAAAAAAGAAATGGACTGTTTAACATTTGGGTCTTTTAAGGGCCTGCTGGTTTTGCCATGTGCCTCATCATGTTGTCAGAGAGAGAGAGAGAGAGAGAAAGAGAGAGAGATGTTGAATGGAGCAAAACAGCACACTTCTAGTGTCACCTATGAAGAGACTATTTTCCAAAGAAAAATAAGACATCTAGATAGATCACACCAACAGTTGGTTGAAGTGTGCTACAAGATGGCTAGAAGCCTGAAGCCAAATAATTGCTCATGAGATAACATTCATATATGCAAAGTGTAGCCCCTCTCTCTTTCTTGGCTTGCCTTGGCCCCTTAGAATTGTCTGGTCACAGTGTTGCTGAGACAATAGAAGCCACAACTGGTAAAATTCTTCTCTCATGGTCAAATCTAGCAACCCTAAGTTTTCTTGGATGCCTGCTCTAAATCAGCGGTTCTCAGCATTTGTATCTTATGTCACTCTGTCAATGAATCTTGGACCTGCTGTTATAGACACAAAACCCCCATCTTTTCTGAGAAGGACATTTATATGTTTACAGGCATTCTGTTGCTATTACTAGCGTGCCAAGAAGTCACAGATGGCTAATCCATGGCAGGTAGGGCTATCAGGAAATGGCACAAAACACTTGTAGGTAGACATGGAGTGGATTCTTTGTAATTGTCAGGGCTCTTTGCGTGTGTGATGGTACTCACTTGTACTAGGCACCCAAACCCTTTTTTCTGGGCTCTCTCAAGTCCTGATCTTTGTGTCCCATCCTGCCCCACTCAGCCAGAGAAAGAGAGAGCGGACCCTCAAGAACAGCCGAGTCAGGATTTGCAGAGGGAGGGGGAGATTAGTAGAAACTGGAGGAAATTTATATATATGACTACTGGTAATTCCTTTTAACAACAACAACAACAACAACAACAAACTACTGGTGATTATTATGAAAACCCTTGTCCCACCTAGACTACTTCTGCATCCCACCAGCTGTACACATACCACCAATTGAAAACAACTGCTCTAAAAACCACCATGTCCTTCCTGTTGAGAGTGTATGTCTTCTTTCCCTAGGCGAAATATGAATTTTTTCCTTAGTCCTACATCCTCCTCCTTTCTACACTACCCCCTGCTGCTTCCTCAGGATCCTGATTTTCAAGTCACTGTCTACTTTACTCACTTTCTTCATCCAGCTTCCTTCCTATCAGTTGTCCACCCTGCCTAAAATTCTTGTCTCTGCCCTCACCCATCAGTATAAGCTCCCCCCAATATTAAATGAAGGGCTATCATATGGGAAAATTTTTAAGAGCAAAGTCTTGTTCTTGGCTGCTCCAGAAGGCAAGACTCGTCGAAAGTGAGCTCTTTAGAGGAAGACAGACTTCAAGTGAACATTAGGAGAAATTACCAAATTATAAGAAAAAAATGACAGTGGAATCATTTATTGGCGGGGGAGGGAACTTCATCACTGGAGGCCTTCATGCAGAAACCTGATAATCTGTTGTTCCAACTGGATTTTCTGCCCTTGAACAAGGTTTTGGACTAGATGGCCTATAAGGCTCTTTGCAATTTTAAAACAAAGAAAAAACACTTTCTTTTTTAGACAGTTCCTTTCCTCATCTTCATTGCCTGAGCAACCCTGTCCTTTATTTGCCCAGGTCCAAGGACAACACCAATAAATACAACAGTAGTTGGATTGCATTGATTAATTTTTTAATATATGACGTGCTTATGTTATGAACTGCCTCAAATTCCAACAACACTTTCCTGGGAGCAAGCTGTATTGAACAAAGTGGGATTTATGCCTGAGAAGACCAGTTTAGGATTGCTCAAGTAATGGAACAGCCAGCTTCTAATAGCACAGGACGAAGGGAACCTGTTTGTCCCTATAAAAAAACTAAACAATGTAAAAAAATAACGTTAAATATATGAAACAGCAAGCTTGCTGTTAATCTTACTCCTTTCCTCTGTGCTTAAATCCAAAATGGCACCCCTGACTGCAGCATGACTTTTTAAATTTCATAATGAACTGAGCCTTGCAATAAAAAATATCTACTAGTAGCTAAATTATTCAGCTGCTAGATATGAAGTATGGGGTTAGAAAAGCATAAATAGGTATAAGCATCCTCTTGTGGCACCCTGTTCTCTACAGCAGGTCTAAGGACACCTGCTTCTACCACGTGCACTTCACAGACATCCAATAACTTCTAATAGTACTCTGGTGAAGACTCAATTACTGGCATCAGCTTGCTACTGCAGCGGCTTCATTCTTCCATGCGGTAATTACATGGCACCTAAATTACATTGCAGGTTTTGTTTCTTACCAGCAAGTGACACAATAATTATTGATCAAGCTATTGTCTTTGCTGGGCAGAATTGGAGTTAAAAATATCCATCATAGAAATGCAAGGGAAGGAATGTAATTTAGCTTTCCACATCTTAGCATTAAGCCCACATAGTCTGCAATTGCCAGTTATTAGGGGATGGATACAAATGTGTTGATTTCATTTTATTTTCCCAACAGAAAGGATGTAATAGTTCCTTGCATGTGTATTTAGGGCCAAAGCACTATTTCCACACTGATGGATCCATGAAAAAGTTTGTTTTAAAGCTGTTGTAGTGGCAGTTTTAACATAGGAATTAGGATACTATGATCTTTGGGGGGGGGAAATTATGCAAGAACAAGAGCAAGCTCAGAAAGGATATAACAGTTCCTTGCACTTGGGTTTAGGGTTCGTGCTTGAAATTTTGAGCAAACAAAAAGATTTCCATATATTTAGCAAAGTTTCTCAGGAGAAGTGTGGATGTCTTACTTCCAAGAATGTCCTAAAGTGAATTTTTAGATTTCTGGGGGGGGGGGAATCCCAGGATTTTTTTTTTAATCAGCCTTGTATACTTAAAAGAATTGTTTACCAAAAGTGACAAATGGTAGTTTTAGGAATTGGTAGAAACTCAGTGGTAAAATCATAGAGTTTTTGGCTATTCCTAGAGCTACCCCAGAAGTGACAAAAGTTTTGGGGTGATCTCTGAAAAAAATCTTTTTCAATTTCAGATCCAGGGTTTCCAAAGGAACCATGTACACTTACTAGTTATTTTTCCTGAATGGGGCACTGCTGGCTCAGATCTAATCAAATTCAATTTTGTTGTTGTTGTTGTTGTTGTTGTTGTTGTTGTTGTTGTTGTTGTTGTTGTCATAGACCATAGATATCTAATCCATGTTTTCCCCATTATCCTGAGTTTTGGCCCCATTCTTTGCAATGAGGTCTTCAAGGCTTTTTTTTTGGCAGCTGTTTTTGCACTTAACAGCACCAACATTGCAGAGAACACAATCCCCCCTCTAAACCTTCAGTCCACCAAATTTTCCCTCAATTACACTACACACATACATATCCTGAAGAAGGCAAGGGTTGGCAGGTGCACACTATGGCAGGTAACTGGCTGACAAATGGCTAGTGGGGTGTCTGCAGCATTAAAAACAATCCTACTTTATGTTCCATTTGATTATTACTTTTGCATCGTGCTGTTGCCTGTTTGTGTCTTGTTTCTTTGCGCTTTGCATTTTTGTTCTGACAATGAGGGGTGTTCTTGCATTAATCACCACCAATCTCCATTCTCCAAGTGCAGGCAAGCAGGCAACATGATTGTCTGAATCTCTCCCACCACGTACACACCTGTGTTTCCCACATAAGCTTTCCTTTTGCCATGGGTAGGCATTATTCTTTTAAGAAAGGGCAGAGCAGGCAAATGACTTGCAGGATGGGGGAAAGCAATCCTAAAAAGTCTACTCAGATGTACGTCCCATGTTATTCAGTAGTGCTTACTCCCAGGGAAATGTCTTGAGAATTACAGCCTATGATTAAACTCTGCATAGTCCCCCTTCCAAACATTTCCAAAGTTGAAAGGCAGAGAGAGATCTCCTCTTTCAAGGACCTGATTGGCAGGGAGAAAATGCTATTGCCCAGGTAGTGATGGGGGGGGAAATGCACCTGTGAGCATTGCACACATTCCCCCTCCCCACCAACAAAGTTAATTAATAAATTAAGGGCTTTGTCCTTTTGGGATCTGTTTGGTGAATGCCATAAGGAAAACAAGTTGCTGCTGTCACTGCAAGGTAAAAACTGAAATGAAATTAAACAAACAAACTTGTAGGTGGGAGGCTGTCTTTACAGTTTGGCTTCTTAGATTTGGTTCACCAGTCTCGAAGCTGCTTTTACAAAATGAGACAGCAATTTCTGAGTGTATTTCTGGCTCATTTATTTCATTTTGCCCACCCCTACAAAGGGAAGCTTTAGGAAGTGTTGGAAACTATGGTAAAAATCATAGACTTTCCATTGATTCCCAGAGCTACCCTTCGTCACGACCAGTAAGAACTGCATTTTTTAAAGAAGGTTCTCCCACCATCACTGCAAGCTGCCGTGGGCAATGGCACCTGGAGGAGGGGGCTGTCTATAAACCTTGAGGCCTAGAAAGTTGAACAAAACACACCAAGCATCTACTGTGGCCTGCTGAAGAAAACCGCAATGTTTTGTGGTTCAATACAGATAGAAAAACCAGGAGATTTATTGTGCTACTGGAAGACTATTGTGATTGACTAAATAAGTTGTTTTTTGCTTAATGGGTCATAAGTAGGGTTTAGAAGCAAATTGGAACCCTTGCTATGCACAATATAATTGGTAAATATGCCTCTACACTCAGAAGGGAGATGAATGGACCTATCATCTCTCTTCTCCTTGTCCTCTTTAAGATCTCATGGAACTACAAGTGAAGGACCAACATGTTAATGTTACTCACTGTGTTCACAGCATGCTGAAAGGTAGCCATGTGACCTCACTTTAAACTGCATGTGTGAAGAAGAGCAGAAGCCTATCTGATTAAACTGATACTTCAACAAAACGTGAAATGAACCACAAAGGTTGTTGGCCAGCTCTGGTGCCCTACTTTTAAGTATAGAACTAAAAATACGCTCTTTCCTGGAATCATAGCCCTGACCTCTGCTCTACATAACAGGCAAAAGAAGGAGAAATGAAAAGGCTAATAGAACTGCTACATAGAAAGGTGAGCTCCTTCTAAGTATAATGGATTTCACATCCTGAGATGGTTTCTCAAGAAGAGAAAGGGGTGGGAGAAGTGGTTTTATGGTTTGAATTTTTGGTTTTAAAAACAAGATCCCAGAAGGCAAATGATGTATTTTTAATGTAGGAAAACAAACATACAGGAATGAATAAATATTCTCCATTTCATTTCTTTTTATGCTGCTTTCTATTTTTGGTCCTCTGCTTTTTCCTGTAGATGTTGTAGATTCTTTTATATTGTGCATGCATGATGTACTGTTTTTGTATGGAATTTATATGACATTTATGAATACAATGTGTATCATTCATACATACTAAGTAAGAATAATGCTGATTTCTTGGTGTATGCATTGAAAAATGTATCTTTTATAGAAACAGTCAATGCAAAAAACAGAAAATTGTGTAAGGATATAGTTTAATGCACACAACAGCAGACCCAAAAGCAAATGTATTCTTAGTTGAAATCCAGAGTTAAAATCCTCTGCACAGTCAGTTCCAAGGCAAAACCATGTTGTCAATGAGCAGAGGGAATCTTGAGAAATAACTTGAGTAGTTTGGATAGAGTTGCCACCAAATTGAACCTAACGTGGAATTTTAGAGCTGAATTTGAAGATTTCTACTTGGTTGAAACACCCCCAAAACATTAAGTGACGTAGGAAAAACTTCATTAACAGTGCAATTCTAAACACAGTTCTAAGCCCACTGGACTTCAATAGAGTTAGAAGAATATAACTGTTTAGGATTGACATGTAAGGCTAGAAAAATTTCAAGGTCTTGGTCAAATAGATAGTATCACCTGCATCTTCCAGCAATGAATATTCTGAGGGCCTTCATTGGTGAGAAGTAGAGATGGGTACAAACAGAAAAACAAACAAACATGATGTTCATTGTTCATTGCCATCCACGAACAGGGACTCACGAATGACCATGAGCATGGCCTGTTCACAAACATGTTTGTGGTTGGCTGTTTTGGGGGGGCAGCAGGCTCTCCTCCAGCCATCATCCAAGTCAAAATCCCTACTGCAACACGCCCAGAAACCTGACCTGAGCAGGCATCAGGAAAGGTAGCAATAATAAATAATAGCTTGGCCCAGAGCCTGGCAGCAGCCCTCGAACTTGAAGGGGCAGATCCCTATCCCACCACACACAAAGAAAATTCAAGCTCCAATGCACTCACCCTGACTCTCTAACAGCAGCTGTCTCTCCCTGAAAGCCAGAGCTGGGAGCCCCCCTCCCCCTGGTCTTTTTCTCTTGTAACAAATTTGGAGCTCCAGTCCACACTTGGAAGGAAGACCTGCCTATCAAGCTAAATTGGGCTTAGATTGGGTTTAGAATGAGGCCTCACAAACAGCTTGTTCGCGAACAGCAGATTGGGCTGTTCGTGGCTTTTTTTTGTTCATATTGCTGTTTGTGCCCATCTCTAGTGTGAACTCCATGGAACAGCCACTGTTGACTGAAAATGAAATTCGTGAAAGAATTAGGCAGTTCCTGCTCAAGTCCAAAATTCAGAGAATTTAGAAAGAAGTAAAAAAAAAGTTTAATAAAACTTGTGAAATTTCCTAGGAGCGTTGGATACGTATTCCCCTAACATATTGTAAAATGTCGACTGTATCCACTTCTACAAAATTAGGGGGGGGGGCACCTTATTTCAGTGCTATTGATCCTGGAATCAACTTTTAACTTTGAAAAAATAATAAGCTACACTGCAGAAATAATCAGCTCAAGAATAATTAGTCAAGAACAGACTACAAGACTTTTACTCAGCAGGAATGCATATAGAGATCTACCAGCTTGTATTTCAGTCATGCAAATCCTTCAGCGTGAAGCTGCTAATTTGCTAGTCCAGGTGTTCAGTATTTTCTCTGTCGCTATGGTTACTTCTATACCTCCCAAAGAACAGTACCATTGAGACTTGTCACTACACCAGTGGAGACTGATGTTTTCCCCTCATTAATTGGCTACCGATAAGAATTGCAACACATTATTTTCTTTATAAAAATTAATAAGTATATTAGTTCAGATCAGAAGTGCCTTTGGCAAAAGTAGCTTTAATGAGCTAAGAGACTGTAAAGAAAATAAAATTTATATACTAAACCTTCTATAATTTCCTCTTATAACAGTGCAGTTTAAGAAAACAAAGCAGAGTTGTAGTACTGGCAGTTGCATTGTCTCTGGAGCTTTAGCTAGAAACTACAGCACCCATGTGTCTACTGCCAAAATCAGAAGTCCCATGCAATGTTCCCTCTAAGCTGTGCCATGTTGTGAGCCAAAAGTCTACTTCATGAGCTGAAACAATAACTTGGATTAAAGTTGTGAGCATGCCTCCTTTTTTAAAAAAAATGTATTTCAGTCTACAAACAAACAAACAAAAAAACTACAAACTAATTTGTATTGCCTCTCACTTAAAACAACAGTCATTCATACATGGTTGTGTATTGTGTTCTCTCCCTCTTGCACCCAATAATATTGTAGGTGACAGAGGGCCAAGCTACACATGACGAATGACACTTGAACAGCAAGTGGATTGAGTGGAGGGCAAGTGAACAGGGAGAAATACACTTGCTGTTCAAGTGTCATTCGTCATGTGTAGCTTGGCCCTAAGTTCAGTGGTGTAAATGCTGCAGAGGTTCAGGCCACTGTCCTGTAGTTAGAGTGCACAGACCTTTGCCCACCCCAACAATTCTTTTCACAAACACCCTTGTTTCACCTGTGCACTCTACAATTCCAAATCACAACTTTCAAGGTTGACATTCAAAGATACCATAGCTGATATATTCAAATATGTGTGTTTGTGAGAGAGCAAGAGATTCAATGCAACTGAATGAAACCGCTGAAGCCTATTCATACACTGCCACAATTTTGCTAAAGAGAAGCACTGCATGACATAGTGACATGGCTGAAGATGATGGAACAATAATTAAAGGGCTGAAATTGTCAATAATACCCACATTGGAAGCAAGCCATGTTGGTATGGAAGTTGTCATGACTTGGAATATTTCATGCTGTAGGTGGTGGTGAGCCAGATCTCAGAAGATAAGCAAGGTCAGCCTTGGTTATTAATTGGATGGGAGACCTCCAGTGAAGACCAGAGTTGCAGAGATAGGCAATGGCAAAACCAACTCTGTTAGTCTTTGCCATGAAAACCCCACCAGGGGTTGCCATAAGTCAACTCTGACTTGAGGGCACTCTCCACCACTCCTCCACCAGCACCAGGTTTTTTCTATAGGACATGCTTCTCTAAGTTGATAAGCTTGACATCTGAACCACCAACAGGCTGCTGTTTCCATTGGTGGAAGGAGAAAACTAAATTTAAAATTGAATGTTGGTCTGATTTATCAAGGACAGTCATATATTCCTGACAACTGGAAGTTGCGCAAGGAAAACCGTTCAGTAAAATGCCCAGGATCTCCTTGGCTTAGGTTCTTTTGTATTTCAGCCCTGATAACTACCCTCACAGATACCATTAAATGTCCATTGTTTTAAATGGTATAATTTGCTTTTAAACTACAAATAGAAAGGAATGAAAATAATTGTAATAACATGTAACATTTAAATGTAATAACATTTACACCTAACATGTAAAATGTCTTTGGGGGAATGGTAACATTATAATGAAACAGACTTACATTGACATAGCTTTGTCTCACTGCCCCTGCCTACTCCAGCTCCCGGTACAGGGACAGAGAGGCTGCCTGGTGGGCTCCGCGAAGAGGCCACGTGGGTGCCCCGCCCCCGCAGCCTCCTCCAGTTCCCAGCATCGGGATGGAGGGACCCCATGGCAGGTGCGGCAAAGAGGCCGCGCAAGCACCCACTTGCCATCGCCTCCCCCACTAGCTCCCAACACGGGGACTGAGAGGCTGTTTCGCAGGCAAGCAAAGAGGCCATATGGGCGCCCGCCTGCCGCCGCCTCTTCCAGCTCCCAGTGCTGAGACGGAGGGCGGGTGTGGCAAAGAGGCCAAGCGAGCGTCTGCTTGCCGCCTCCTCCTCCAGCTCCCAGCACCAGGATGGAGAGGCTGCTTGGCAGGCCGGCAAAGAGGCCATGTGGGCACCCGCCTGCAGCCGCCGCCTCCTCCAGCTCCCTATGCTGGGATGGAGAGATCCTACAGTGGGTGCGGCGGAGAAGCTGCACGGGTGGTCACCCATTGCTGCCTCCTCTAGCTCCTGGCACTGAGACAGAGGAACCCCGTGGCAGATGTGGCAAAGAGGCTGTGTGAGAGCCTAATCACCCCTGCCGCCGCCTCCGCCTCCTCCAGCTCTCGGCGCTGGGATTGAAGAACAGCCCAGTGGACTTGGAGGGGAGGTCATTTGGCTGCCCGCCCACCATCACGTCCTTCTCTGGCTTCCAGCACAAGGACTGAGAGGCCAGAAAGGGAATTCCTCAGCGCCAGGGCCAGAGTCACACCAAGATCTCGGGAAGACGGGGCCCAGGGCAACCCTGCGTGCGCTGGGCTTCTTCTTCTCTGCGCTAAGTTATAAAAATTCATGTGCCATAGCGCACCAGCGCAGGTTAACGGGAACGGTGGTCCCATGTTTCCTCACGAAGTTTTTGTGGAGAATGTACTACCAGAGCAATAAGAGAATCAACACTGGTAGCAATGAGTAGACACAGGAAGGGGTCATTTCATAGAAAAAGAGCTGCAGGAACTCATTAGCATAACTCATTAGCATATGACATCCCCAGAAGTGTGTCATTAGCATAGCTGATTTGCATATGCCACATCCCCTGACATCACCTATCCTGGCTGTTTTGGACCCACTCCTGGCCATACAGGGCCGAAATTGGGCCCAAAATGACAAAAACGGGCTGAAAATGGCCAAAAGGGGCCCAAAATGGTCGGAATTGGGCCGCTGCTGAACAGGAGAGTGATCCACCACCCGTCAGAGGCCCGATTCTGGCCGTTTTGGGACCAATCCTGGCTGTTTTAGGCCTGATCCTGGACATTTGGGGCCAAATCCAGGCCAAAATGGGCCCAAAATGGCTAAAAATGAGGCAGGCGGGGCCACCTGACATGTGACCTCTTTGGAGAACTACCAGAA
Organism: Eublepharis macularius; assembly: GCF_028583425.1. Lineage (NCBI taxonomy): Eukaryota > Metazoa > Chordata > Lepidosauria > Squamata > Eublepharidae > Eublepharis > Eublepharis macularius. The sequence continues at coordinate 23,887,942 of NC_072796.1, forward strand.
CTGCATTCCTGCACATTCCCCTTCAAAATGAGCCCTGAACACAGCATATTCAACCAAGTAGAAGCAACTGCACTGGTTATGCTTATTGTTCAGAAAAAACAGAAGCTTAATTCTAGTGCAAAAGGTTAGTTCTGAGGAGGTCTTTCTTGTTTGGTTTTTCAGCTTTCCTAGAAGGGATCCCAGTGCAATGAGTTATGGATGTACATGTTTCAAGTGAACGTCATATAATTATTTTGGTTGTAAATTTGGTGTGACCTGAGAATCTAGTGTTTTGCTTTTGTGAATCTTTCTGGTTCCATTGGCAATTGTTTATAACAATCATAATAAACTTGAGTTTGATTAACCATTGGTATGACAAATTCTTGCAGAAGGCCCATTACCTGCATGTGATTGAGAGCTTATTCTCTTTACATCCTGGACAACACTGAATACATGTTCATGGGCATAGCTGTGATGCAAATTGATTATGCATTCAGTGTTATATTTGTGATGAATTAATTGACTGGTTGATTTCATTTGTTAATTGATAGTGGCTTTCAGCCTACATAGAAATGAATAGGATCAGTGCCCTAGAATGCAGAACAGCTTCAGAATTTGGATATGGTATGACAATAAGACCACATAAAGGCATCCTGTTCTACCAATTCTCCAACAAGTCCATGTATTTATAGATGTATATTTCATTTTGTCCTCATAATAATGCTGTGAGTAATAATAGCCAAGATCATCCGGGGACTCTCATGGTACACTAGTAGTTCTAAGATTTCCATGTAGGGTTGCCAGCTTGAGCCTTGCAATTAGCTGGAGGGCTGGGGGTGGGGACATGGAAGGGGGTGATGTCACTGATGTCACTACTTCACTTCTGAGTACAGCCTGGAAGTGACAATAGATAGCTTTAGGAATCACACAACTCTGTAGTAAAAACCATAGAGTTTCCAGTGATTCGTAGAGCTACCCATTGTCACTTCCATGTTGTTAATGGAAGTGACATATTGCCGCAGATGTCAAAAACTTTTTCTTTATTTTTCTCCCATGGCATCTTGGAGAGAATCACCAGGAGATTGCCCTCCAACTCTATGTTTCTATCTTTCAAAGCAGGTGCATGGTAATCCTATTCCCACATCCAAACTCAGCATTCTTACTGATATAGCATGCTGACATGCTGACTGACAGTTTTTCACAGTGTATTTCTTTGAAATATAGACCTGGAAATTCACATGGATTCTTTGTGAACTTGACTTCCTATGACTTTCAAGGCCGTATTGTTTGATCCCATAGAGCCTTCTGGGGTTGGATGTCCTCCGTGTCCTGGCCCAGCTTGAGTCTCTTGGGGCCAAGCTACAAGTGACGAATGGCACTTGAACGGCAAGTGGATTGAGTGGAGGGCAAGTGAACAGGGAGAAATACACTTGGGGCCAAGCTACAAGTGACGAATGGCACTTGAACGGCAAGTGGATTGAGTGGAGGGCAAGTGAATAGGGAGAAATACACTTGCCGTTCAAGTGTCATTCGTCACTTGTAGCTTCGCCCTTGGTTATGCCATTTATTCATCTGCTTGTTTGCACAAAGACACACAGGGAGCCATTGTTGAGCCGAGTTTCCATTGTCATTCTACTCCTGGTTTACTGCTGAATCTATAGTCATAATTGCTATATGCTGTACTGTATGGGTCATACTTGACCAGTAGTGTGGATGATTCAGAAATACCATATAATTGCTTCTTGTCTCCTGGGACAAGACAGTTGTATAGAATCCTAAATTAAATGGCAACATTCTTACTCAAGGCACAAGAGGCTTTGAGTTTGCCATTCCTTTCTCCTTAGCCTGAGGACAAAACAGAAAGTCATTTTGCTTGCTATTGCCAAGGAAGTGAGAACACTTTAGAAATTAATACCTTACTGCTGATTTTAATGCAGGACTGTACGGTGGCTGCTAGAAATGATTTTTGTTGATGATGACTGACTCTGAATTGTGAAACATGTCTGGTGCATTACCAGAATCATTCTTCTTGCGCTAAACAAGAAGGGACATTTTTTCATATGTGTTGGGCATGTAAGAAAGCAAAGAGTTTTTGGTTGCAGATACAATCATCAATTCGGAAGATTTTGAAGATTAAACTTCAGTTGAAACCAGAGACTTTTCTGTTGGGAATAATAGACAGCCAGTTGGGAAAAAGTTTTTGAACACTGTTTTTATACTTTATTACTGCAGCAAGAGTACTTTATGCACAAAAGTGGAAAGCCACATCATTGCCTACAGTGGAGGAATGGTTGACAAAAGTTTTGGAGTTTGCGTTAATGGCAAAACTTACTGCATTAATTAGAGAAAGGAATTAGTTAATTAGTCTTGACTGAATGGAAACCGTTAATAGACTTTTTGCATGAAATGGATAACAAGGATTTGTTGACATCTGGATTTATGGATTAAGAAACAGGAACAATAGAAAGAAGAAGGGGTTTGTGACTAACTTAGAATAAGTGGGACTCTAGAAATGATATATACTTGTTGCAGAGAAAATTAGAACTCAACTTGTAATTTAGGGGGGGGGGGTGTTTTCTTTTTTCTTTTCCTCTTAATTGTATAGATATATGTATTGTTAGTGCGTTACATTTAGAATTGTGTTTTTTTTTCTTGTTCTCTATGTTTGTTGTTTATTGTGTTGTGGTGTGTAGTTTATAGTTTAAATAAAGAAAATTTTAACTCTTCACATCTTGTTTTGTTGGTTCTAGCTTTCCCTTGGTAGAGCATCAGAACAGCAGTTGAGTTTTAGTTCGTCTCTCTGTCCACTGTTGGAAAAGAAACATTCAATTTCACGAGCTAGTCCAGTACTGCAGTTCTTCTTGTCTTATATTTTCTGCCTTCACAATTTAGATTATAAGCTCTTGAACAGGGCCTTGTCTTTTTCTCTTACAGTACTACATAAAGCACAATAGTAATTGATAGCACATAAGAAATACAGTAATTAAAATTCTTTTGGAATAGCTGTATGCCAGAGTTGATGGTTTGTAACCTGGGGATCTAACAGTGAGCTAGCATTCCATACAGTAGCAGAAAGCTGACAGTTGCTTTGGGATGCTTTAGGAACTGAGGTTTTCAGCAGCTGATACAAGGTAGTTGAACATGGTGCAAACGGCATCTGTCAATTTGATGAGATGTGTGCAGTTTGGGGTTCTATTGGTTCATCCTTTCCAACATGTCAAAGCAATGTCTGAAGATTTATGCCTCTTTTTAAAACTTGGCTCTCAATGAAGGAGCTACAGATCAGAGATTTAGGGAACTGTAAAGCAATACTTCTGAACAGCAATTACGTCGACCTGCATGGCTCCCCTTATCAACTAATTATGGCGTTATGGAGAAAAACAGAACCTGTGCTTGTTAGCTTAATTGTGAAAACTTAGGAGCTGTGATAGGCTCTATCACATAAATCTGTTGCATGCTTTGCTATCACTTGAGGAAAGCACAATCCAATTTTTGTTTTGTTTTGTTTTCAAATTTACCTCCTCAATACTCATCAGCAAATTTACCCTTTAGAGAGATGGATTTGCTTGTTAGATGCCACCAGTGGAGATTAAGCACTTTGGCGGCGGCTGCTTCCAAAGGCACCTACAATTTAATTGCATGGAGCAATCAATGTTAATGGATGGTGGCGGCAATGAAATAGCACACCGTCCAGACCTTTTCCAGAAAACAGAGCAGGGAACCATTCTGTGCATACAGATCTTATATATCACTCAGTTTGTGGCACAGCAGCCAGGATCAGAATTGGAAATTGTTTGTATGGGTGTTTATTTTAATTTTGCAATGAGTCTGCCCATTGTAGGAGTTTATCAATTAATTTACTTAGCAACTAAAGTGACAGCTCAAGAGCTTAATCTCTATTCTCTACTACTGAGATTTAACAATTCTAACTAATTTGAGCTTTGTTCATAAGTTACAGTGAACGCATGTACAATCTGTGTATATGTACAATGTACATGCTGTACATGGATTCATGTACAATCTTGATTGTTGTTTGTATGTGTGTTGAGTAAGTCCAGTGTTACAATAAGTGCATATACAGCTAAATATGTGATACAAAGCCCCATATATCCAGGCAATGGTCCCTAGTTTCGTTGGTAAAGTGAACACACATGAGCCCTTTCTTAGTAACAGGTGTACCCACATGCAAGGAGGATGCACGTGTGTTCACTGTAACAGGTGAAGAGGGTGTTACCAGAACTGCTCTTTATTATAATGGGGAATTAGCTATAGCAGTCTGTAACTTAAATTAGCGCGGATCTTAACCTATGTTTATGGAGGTCCTGATTCCAGACACTCTAGTGAAAAAGAGGCAGACTACAAATAATTTCAATCACGTGTATTTGCTAACAATGTGGCGTAAGCCTACACTTGCACAAGCAAACAAGAGAACACACAAGATCTAAGAAATACAGAGTAGGAAATGCAGAGACTTTCGCATTAGCTGGTTCCCAACGATGGTGGGGAATACTCACAATCCTGAAGCGAAGCAGAGACATAACAGCGAGGTGGCCCAATGCCAGCACTGGGACCACAGACGGACAGCAAGGGATTCTGGATAGGATGGCACGCGCCTGGCTGGGACAGGACGGGAATGGCACGAGCACCATGCGGTCTGAGAGACCGGCTTAAATACCCCAAAACGTACCCTGGGGCTGGTGCTGTACTTGGTGGTTCTCACAGATTAAAACAAAGGTTCTAATGGGTTACTGAATGGCTTGGATGGGCCACTTTGGTAATCAGATTGTGATAAGTGACACCTCAGGAAGAGGGGACAAAAGAGGGAGGGGGAAATCCGAGTGGGCTGAAAGGATGTTCCAGCGGACAGGGCTTGTCCTGATGTCATCAGCTCTGGAATGCGGAGGTTTCTTTGAGATGCATTCTCTAAGTGCTTGGGATGGTCGGCACTTAGTTCCTTCTCCGGGGCGGCTCCTAAGATATGCAGAGCGGGGCGAGGTACTCTCGCTGCGGACGTGGTGTGCCCGCTTCGCCGAAATGGCTTCTCAAAGCAGTCTTCTTCCCTGGGTCTTCTGGCTGCCTGAGAACATGGATGCCGGCTGGGCATGGCTGGGGCTGGATAGCAGGCTGCCCGGTAGTGAGGGCAAGCTCGGGGACCGGCTCGCAGGAGGCTCCAGGCGGGAACTGACCAGGGAGCGCCTAGCCAGGCTTGCTGGAGGTTTCCCCGGCAGGTGCCCGGCTGCTAGCAGCGGCTTGGGCCCATATGAGGCAGGCTTCCATGGAGGCAGGGGAAACAGCACATAAAACACAGTCCAAGGCAGGGAACAGGCACTGTCCATGGCAGATGGCACTGCAGGCACGGGGCTCACTTGTAACGAAGTCCAAACATACACTGGGAAGTCCAGATACAGGGCAGGGCAGGGCTGCCCAGAAAAAGAGTCCTTTGTGCAGTTAACCAAACATGGAGTCAGCCAACTACACAGTCTATTGCAGCAGCAAGGTAATTAACACGCAGGCAGGAAACTGACACGTGTACCAGAACACACACGTGCAGGGCAATCTTTGGTGTAGCAGTAAAACAGCAACGCAGGAAACTTTAACACAGTCCATGGCAGGCTTTAAAGCAGGAGAGGGGGCCTACTTGGCAACAAGGGCTTTCATTTATGAGGAAATTATTATTATGTTCATACATAATGTAGGCATGAGTACAGAGATCTATGCATGTAAATATTTACACAAGTAGAGTCCAAGAATGAAATCCACGCAAAAAAGAATTAATGGATTCTCTGAATGGGCCACCTTCCTTATTAAACGTTTTGACTTAGATCCAGCAATTCACAAGTGAAAACATACATGGACTCTGCACAGTTTCATTCCCTCCCTGTATATTGTAGTGACCAGAAAATGGGTGCACAACCTCTTGCACAAGCAGAAACACAAGTGGGAATACAATAAGATTTTTAGAGCAAGTGGCTACCAGCCTTTTTTTTAGCATTTCTGCTTTTGCAAGAGCTCTAGCAGAAGCAGAAATTTTGTACTGGATCCAACCCTTTATGAAGAGCGGGGTAAACCACTCATGAGCCAGATGTTTAATTCTATAGCATTCTGAGAGTAGAAAATGATTTTATATTTCTCATCTCTGTTGTTTTGGCTCAAAAAACCCATTGCAGGTTCAGTTCTCCATTATAAGAACCAAACACATGATTATTTCCATACAACTTTACATTTTCCCATAGTGAATTTTCCTCTGAGGTGTGCACATTTTTTAGTCTTAGCTGTGCATGGATAAATCAATGTTACACAATATATGTATGAATATATTATTCATTCTACATATATGCACCAAATCAGTGGTGTATAAAGACTGTGTAACATGTGTAGTCAGTCCAAATTATTGGCCAATCAGGAACCTAAATCACTAAAAAAATAGAAACAAACCAATGGGGATGTGCAAAGACTTGTGGGAGCATCTCGCTCTCCCCTCTCAGTATTTCATGTTTCCCTTCCCTGAAATCCCCTATAACATCTCTTGTTTTTCTGCTTCCTTTCTCCATCCCACCCAACACCCAACCTACCTTTATCTGCCTCTTGTCTTTGGCTTTCCATTCTTCCCCTGTCTGTAGCCTCTGTCCAGGAAATTAATGGCCCAGTTGCGCAGCACTGGCTACTGGGCAGAAGGGACCAGTTGTGTGGTAGGGAAGCAGCAAGGATTTGCTTGGGGTAACTCACTTTCCCCTATATACCCCTCCCCACACTATTTCCTCTTTCCCCCATATTCTCACCTTGCCCTGCCTCCTTTGCTCCTTTCTACTCACCAACCAACCTACCTTTTATGTGTACCCCTACCTTCAGCTATATTTATTATTTATTTACTTTATTTATTCCATGCTTTCTCCATAATGGGGATTCTGTCCCCATGTGGAAGGCATCAAAGAAACAAAGTAGGAAAACAGTCCCTTACCCCTTCTGTGAATATATCTAATGTGAATCAGTTCTTAGGACTGCCAAAAGGAAATATTCATATGATTTTATATTTCTCATCCCTGTAGATGCTTAACTGTTCTCTGCTTCTCCTTCTCTGGAAGAATTTAGATCTAAGAGGTGAGGGACTGTGTTTATATGGTTGACAGACCAATTCCTTTGGTGGCAAAGTAAGAATTTGTATACTCTCAATCATTAGGCACATCATACACTAGCAATGTAGGTACTTTGTAAAGAGGCCCAAGAATGCAGAGCCTCTTGATAGATTTGAAGAATTGTGGATACTGGACATGTATGTATCTTGGCCATGTTGTAGCATACTCCAGTTGTGCATTCCCTCTTGTATATGGGGGAAGTGGGTGCTTGGTTTGCTGTGCTCTAGCAAGAGGATCTCCACTTGGTGTTTCCACAAAAATGAGCAATCTCCAGTCATTTCTTACATGTATATTTCTGTGTCCTTTTAAATGAAGTTCCTAATTAAAAAAAAACTTTATATGAAAAATACAATGTTTCAAGGTAAATTGGGCTAGTAGTCAGAGAAGTTGGTAAGTTAGAATAATTTCTAATTAATTTTCTTGATAACTGTGTGGGCAATAATGGTGTTGGTTGATTTATTATGCACACAACATATTTCCCAATTTACATCTCGGCAGATATAATTTATATTAGTTTAGTTATTGCTGGTTTTCTCACCCTTCAAAGTGTCCTTTTCCTTATAGTTTGTATGAGCATTCAGCACGTAAATTTCAGTGTTATAAATAACACTAAGTTATGAGGTGTGCACACATAGTTGTATGTTAGGGAGAGACAGTGAGAAAAATTCTATATTCCATATGTGTAATTCAGTACTAATGATTGTAAATAATGGAAAAAAATCAAAAATAAAATAAAACAACAAATAAGCCTGCTCTTCTGTTGTTTTATTAAATAAGTGCTCTTATCAGTTTCTGTGATGAGTCTCTTTTCAAATTAAATTTAGACCATTACACAATCTTCTCAGTGCCTTGTGTAGCAAAATGGACATCTACAGGCTTCCATGTTTTATCCAGGTAAGGAATTTAACAGATTGATCAAAGTTCCAAGCAGAGTTTTTATTTATTTTATTATTTATTTATGACATTTATGGGCTGCCTTTGTCACTGAGACTCAAGGCGGATTACACAGTGCGAGATTAGTACAGTCAATATCAAGGACATTTCCATAAACAATGCAATAGAGTAAATAAATACAAATTTACAAAGACATAGCATTAGCAAGAATCCAATGCAGAGTTGAGGAAATGCTGAAACAGAACTTAAGCAATTCTAGGGCTGACATTAGACAACATATAACTATTGAGTAGGATCATACTTGAAGCATAGGTAGCACATAGGAGCACATACTTAAGGCAACAAATAGTATTTAAGGCAACATAGTGTTAAGTATATGGTTCCTAACTCATTAGCGAAGCATCTGAGACCCCCTCCATTGCCCACCTACCTTCTTGCCTTTTGCCATGACTAAGGGAACATCAGACTGATGAGATGATCTCCTCTAATAACCAAGCACCTCTCAAACAACAAAAATCCCACTTCTAAAATGGTTCCCTGGGCTCTACACACCATTTTCCCACCCTTTGAGTGTGGGGCCAGTTTCTGGGATTCACTGGAGATCATATATTCCATTCTTAGAATTCAAGTCTATTGAGAATTTGAATGCCCAAGAAGGGTTTTTTAAACCTCCCCCTAATGTCTTAGTTAAGAAAAGGGAGAATTTTAACTAGGGCACAGAAATCCACAGACCCATGTAAATTGGATTTTTAAGAAAGAACATCTTTATACAGCACATAAAAGTTACTGATTGTAAAAAAGAGGAAAGGAGCAATTAAATACCTATTTACAGTAAATGAACACAGGAAGAAATAAAAGTAAAAAATAAATACATTTTTTTTCATTTCTAAATCTAAACTTGTCCCTAGGTACACATGAACATAGGAAATGAAACTTCAAATTATAAAAACAAATCCTGATTACCTCATCACTGTAAATTGGATAGTTTCAAATTTCTGCCCAATGGTATTCTCTCTCTCCTTTCTCCTCCCAAATTTTGCTTCTCCCTAAAGAAATCTCTCCCTTGATCCTTTTTCGATATAATGCTATCTGTGGAATTTTTGAAGAGATTCTAGTTGCTTTGGGGGGCAGGGTCCAATATGAACATGACATTTCAATCGACTCTCATGAGAATCTTTCCTCTCATCCATAATGGCTATTAACTTACCAAATCATTTCTGCTAAACCAGACAAATCCCTAACAGCTATCAAATCTGGAAAAATTAGTTTCTAGCTGCTCATGCTACATTTTTTTGCGAGGGGGGGATCTTTAGGGTGGCCTCGGCTTATTAACAGAGTACAACTTAAACATTCCCTCACAAAAGGAGTGTATTAGGGGCCTTCTCTGTGGTTCAGAGGTAATTGCAAACTATGGTTTATCTGAAAACAAAGAAATATCCTACGAAATTGCATAATCAAGGGGTACAAGGGAGGGGAAAGAAAGCATAGCATGAATGAGCCCAAAGCACCATTCAGCCTTTTTTCTCAGGGCCAAGCTACACATGACGAATGACACTTGAACAGCAAGTGTATTTCTCCCTGTTCACTTGCCCTCCACTCAATCCACTTGCTGTTCAAGTGTCATTCGTCATGTGTAGCTTGGCCCTCAGACTGCAAAATACTTTTAAATACGCCACTAAACCAGTATTTTGTATCTCATATAGGGGTGACATAGACTAAGAGAGAATGCCTTGTCTTAGATACCTAGATAACTGATTGTTAAGATCCAATTAGAACTGGGTACTTTGTAATGTGTACTCGTAGTCATGTTACAAGTCAGTAACACACACACAATAACTAAAATGATGTAACAGCAACCATGTTGGGGAACAAAGTGAACAAGCATATGAGAAGCATGTTCAAGAGGCTTAGAAAATATTTGGTACTAGTACTTCTTTTTAAAAAACAACATTTTTATCCCTCCCCATTTGTCCAAGGAGCGAAGAGATGACATATATGAAGATAATCCCATTTTATCCACATAGGCCGTTTTCACACTACTAACCTGCTTCTGTAATGTTGCGAACCATCGCATAAAAAATGCAGAAGATAGCATCTTCTCATGAGAGTTTTGTGTGACACCTCGAGAGTTTTGTGTGACATCGCGCAAAACTCTTGCGAGAAGACGCTATCTTCCGCACTTTTCGCACGATGTTTTGCAACATTATGGAAGCAGGTTAGTAGTGTGAAAACAGCCATAATGTGATCCTATGAATTATATTGACTTGAGAAAGAGTGAGTGCCCCAAGATCACCCAACTGTGTCACTCTTTGTAATGCCTTTATTGTTTGTGTTGCCCTGGCCTGGATAGCCCAAGCGGGCCTGATCGCATCAGATCTCAGAAACTAAGCAGGGTCGGCTTTGGTTAGTAATTGGATGGGAGACCTCCAACGAAGGCAAGTCTTGCAGAGGCAGGCAATGGCAAGCCACCTCTATTAGTCTCTTGCCATGAAACCCCCACTAGGGATCACCGTGAGTCAATTATGACTTGAGGGCAGGATTTCATTTTATTATGGTTTGTATTAAAGTCCTTTATGATGTTTACTTTTTATTTTATAACATATGTTTTTTGGCTCCGACTACCACCACCCTATCCTTTGTGAATATGCAGAATGCCATTCCTTGGAGAGAAAGGAACCCCATGAATGAACATCATGAGCTCAACACACAGTCTGACAGAATGACAGTCTTTAGGGTCTCTGGCTCTCCCAGGAAGGAGTTCTCATGGAACTCTGTCATCCTCATTCATGCTCTTGTGCAATTAGAGGGGGAGAATGTGGCGGATGTACAGTTGTTGACAAATAACACAGTCACGTATTTTATTATATTGAGATAATTTGTAAGGAAATTCAATTATCTTCACAATACTTTCCTGCTGTCACAAGTTGGCAGGGTGCAAAATGAAGACCGGAATGATGTTTATTCACTTTTCCCCTTGCGGGGAGAAATCTCACCATGGGAAGAAGTTGATTTATAACAGCCTGGAACTATTCTAATGCAATAATATACATGAAAGAGAAATAATTTCTACAGGGAAAAGGTATTGGGTTTTTTTTAACGATAGGAAGCTGTGAGTATTAAGTACACAGAGTACAAGAAAAATGAGAAACAAACATGCAGTTTTTAACTGGAGTTCAAAAATAATTTTGTTTGTTTGTTTGTTTGTTTGTTTGTTTGTTTGTTTGTTTGTTTGTTTGTTTGTTTGTTTGTTTGTTTGTTTGTTTGTTTGTTTGTTTGTTTGTTTGTTTGTTTGTTTGTTTGTTTGTTTGTTTGTTTGTTTGTTTCAGATTTGTATTCTGCCCTCCCCGTGAGCGGACTCAGGGTGGATAACAACATATTAAAAATACAATTTAAAAAATCCATATATATTAAAAACAACACATTTAAAACAGGATGGTGGACAGTTTTCACAGGGAGGGTTAAGATTTTATACACCCCTTTTTTCTGGCCGGCAGAAGCCCAGCCTCAGCCATATGCCTGGCAAAACAACTCTGCCTTGCAGGCCCAGTGAAAAGATAGTAGGTCCTGCCAGGTCCTGATTTCAGCAGACAGAGCGTTCCACCAAGTGGACCCAGGACCGAAAAGGCCCTGGCTCTAGTAATTATGATAGTCATGTGTTGTGATGATGTTGCCATCGGAATGGGGTGTTCTGGATAACTATGGTCAGGCTTGATTCAGATATAGGCACACACTTAAGAAGCCATAAGCATCTAGTTATTTTTTCCTATATCAAATTATTTAATTCCTGGCAAGAAGTACACCATGTATAACGTTTTAGATTCATCACTGGGTACTGTCCACAAGTAAATACAATTATAGAATCTATGCTTGTATTCTAAGCCTTTATTAATACATAATTATTCAGCATTCTTAATATTAGTCCAATCAACAGAAAATTATGCCATCATTTAGAACTACATAGATTATTAAAGGACAGTAATTACATGAGTCCAAGAAATTATCTTACCCAAAGATAAGAAGGTCACAGGCAAGGTCCCCCTTCTAGGAAGAGGCTCCTGATCAATTAAGCTTGTCATATTTATAGGATTTCAGAATCATCTCCTAACAATAACTATCCACTTCAGAGGGGCTCATATTCTTGGCTAACTAATTATCTTATGAAGATCATTTCGGGCCAGTAGCCATGTTGGTCTACAGTAGAAGAGCAAGATTCGGGTCAAGTAGCACCTAGCTGGTCTTTAAGGTACTACTAGACCAGAATCTCGCTCTTCTAATAGCGAAGGGGCCCTTATCTGTGGATATTTAAACCTGGAGAATGGAGCCATGAATGGACAACAAGACAGATCTTCCTACACATCTGAAAAAATGCTCCAGGTTTGCAGAAAATTCTGGAAAAAAATACAGTGAAGGTTAAAAAAAACTAGAATGTTTAAAGGAGCTTCTGTAGCTTTAACCAGATGCCCCCAGTGGCTGTTGCTAGGCTATTAATTAGGTCAGTATTCCAGGCTTGGTTTCTGTCAGGAAAAGCAGGGGGAGGGGGCAGGACCCTTTCCAGGGCTGTTTTGGACTTTGAGGGAGGACTCACTGGGGCCAGGTGGATCTCCAGCCACCAATAGGTGTGCCTATCCATTTGTCTTCTGAAGCTCTCTTAATTATTGAAGAAGGGGGGGATCCCTAAAGATTTTGAATGGAACATATTAAAATATGTTCAGGTTTCTCCCTACCTTGTTGATAGCCCAGCAAAGCTCTGAGCTCACCCAGAGGGTGCACTACAGCTATGCACCCTCAGTTTGATGCAAGAAACAACCTGTTTTATTTCTCTGGGCTTGGCAGCACTCCCTGTGGCTGTGGAGGAAGAAAACCTGACCCTTCCTTTGGAAACTAAAACCAAAAAGTATCTCTAGGCTAAAGCAGAACTGATCCTGGCTTTTCTCCACTTCCTTGAAGCAGGATGTTCTGAAAAATGCAGCCATTTGGAAGCGGCAGCCTTCATTGTAAGATGGTGCTTGGCTTGGAACCTCCTACCGTGCTGTGTGCCCCCAAAGGCAGCCATTTTGTGACTGGTCCACCCCATAGCAGTCATTTTGGGGTTGCATCCACAATCCTTTCTCAACATATCAGAAAGTACCTTAGCTTAACATGATTGGTGACTCCTGATCTTGATATACTGGATTTTCCCCAGATATGTGGTGGACAATAAAAATTAGTGTATTTGGATTCTTTCCAGATAAGAACAGGCAAGGAATATGCTTCAACTCTCCATGGGGTTGCAGGTTTAATGTCAAGATTTACTTCAATGCCAAGGAAAGCTCTGTGTAAGTTACCAAGATATGCTTGCAGGCATTTCCCTGATACTGGAGTAAATGGGACTAGATCTGTTCATACAAAATTCCATTTGTGCAATTTGAGTGAAGAAGGTCTTAGTTACATCATATCCAAACCTGTTTTCAGGAGAAGTATATTTGTTAACCAAAAATGGACTAGTGCAATTTTGCTTACCTATTTGTGTGTGTGTGTGTGTGTGTGTGTGTGTGTGTTTGGTTGCTTTTCTCTTTTTGGTTTTACCTTATTGGATAATGAAGTGCCATCTACCATTTAAGCAAATATGTTAACTACAATGTTTTTGCAGTTTCAGGTGTATTTTCTGCTCACGTTTGTTTCTTAGCCTTTTAAATAGGCCTCTTTTTAGCAGCAAAATGTAAGCCCTGGAGAGGCATTCTAGATTTGTCTTCCGTGGTGTAAATCAATAAACTGATACTAGAACAGCAGATTCAGACTTAATCCTATCACACAAGGGACTCTGCTAATTTGACTCTGGTAAAAAGCAAGGCCTTTTGCTAAATCAAGAGGAAACATTGCCAAAGGGTATGGATAGCCTGATTAACACTTTTAGGGATATTTGCTTTCCATGGCCATTTTAAATAATGTACTTAACTTCTCCCAAACATCAATAGAAGCTATGAACGTACCATGTACATAATTCTCCTGTAGACCCAACAGAAAATATTGAACAGCAAAGACCTAAAAAACAATTCCTAGTGACATATATTTTCATTTATATATTTCTCAGAACGAATACAGATTTAAAATGAGGTTCTCTTGCAGTGCAATCCTAAGAAGAGTCACACCCTTCTAATCCCACTGACTTCAATGGATTTAGACGTGTCTAATTCTGTTTAGGATCACATTGTTGTCGATTTGATTGTCAGATGCTATTTACTCAGAAAGGTCATCGTTAATATTATAGTTGCTGACACTTGTGTGGATAATGAAAACTGCACAGTGAGGTATGGAAGGCAGGTTTGCAGAAATATATAACTTTGTATATTAAATTAAAGACAATGTTGGGGAGGACAGCTTGATCAGGACCATACGTGTTGAGAAAAAGACAGACGGTTGGAGGCAGTTGAGAGTCAGTTAAGGGGGTGGGTCTCCGTGGAAAAGCATCTGCTTGGTATGTAGACGGTCCCAAGTTCAATCCTTAGCATCTCAAACTAACAAGATCCAGTGATGGAAAATCTCTCTTCCTGAGACCCTTCCAGTCTGACTGGGCAATACTGACCCTGATGGACCAATGGTCTAACTCTTCAAAGGCATGAACACATGGCATTGCCTTTCACATCACCTACAACCTAATCCTTGCTGGAGATGCCAGGGATTCAACTGGGACCTTTTACATGACAAGCAGACGCTCTGCCATTGAGCCATGCCCTCTCCCTTCCTTACTGTTGGCTGAGTGCCAAAAATACAGTGGTAGCCACGCAGTACTGTTTAAAGAGTGAGAAAAGTTCATGTAGGAAATACATAGTTGATAATGAAGAGGAGAGATAGAGACAGCATCTAGCCATCTAGCTGCCTAGGAGAGAGAGTTTTCGGTGTAGAGAAGGAGGATATTACCCTTGACAAAGCCCATCTGGAGGCAAGATAAGGAAGTGGCACTTAACAGAAAAGAGAGGTGCTATTCTCACATTCCTATCTGACTAATCCTTGCTGACCCCTGTATGGTAGGGTCTTCTTCATCTTTGTACACCAAACATTGCTACTTCCAACACTTATAAGGTAGCTTCATGTGTTCAAAGGGGAAAAGAGTGCTGAAGCCTCTGAGAGTTTAGGGAATTCTGAATGGACTAGATTTGAGAGGATTCCCTTATGTATGTATGTATGTAGGTAGGTAGGTAGGTAGGTAGGTAGGTAGGTATAGTCTACCTTTCTCAGTAAGACCCAACACAGTTTACACAGTATAAGTCAATGAGAACATCCACTAGGATATTCAATGAACGTATATAATATGATCAAAAGGAAGACTATTCGGCGAACAAATTCCATAGGGTATGGGTTGCAGAGATTTGAAATTAACATAAAAGAGAAACACAGAGATGAAACATTGCTGCAACAACGTGTAAGTAATTAAACATGAAATTTTTAATGACATGGAAACTACCCAGAAGGAGTATAACAACATCAACAGTACCCAGTAGATCAGTCTACAGGCCTTGTCCCTGTCCAAGACATCTCTCTTCTTACAGCACAGTCCTATTACCTGAGTGAAAAAGCCCTCTTGAATAATCCAGTTCGGCATAGTTTGCAGAAAGCCAGGAGAGTGCGAGGTTTCCTGACCTGTTCTGGCAAGCCATTCCGTAAGTAAGGGCTACCATAGATAAAGTGCATATGCAGGCAGCTGTTGACCTTACCCAACTGCAAGGTGGTATCTGCAAAAGGCCCTGTTCAGATGAGCAAAGCTGCCATGGTGGAGTATAGAGGGAGAGGCAACCCTGTAGATATAAAAGGCCAACACCATGAAGGGCTTTGTTTGTGATAGTCAAAACTCTTAATTGAGCCCAGTAACTGATGGGTAGCCAGTGGAGTGATTGCAAAATAGGAGTAACGTAACAGGCATGATCTGCCTCACTTATGGTCCCATAGCTTGATAGTCTTATTTTATCATTCTTCACAATATGGAAGTGCAATCCAGAGCCAGGATTTGAGAAAAAGAGCCAATTTTTTTGCTGATCCTGCTAAATCTGGCTTTCCCAAATCATATCAGAGAATCCCAGGTTCAGTCTGGGAACCCAGATCTAGACTCCTGGAAAAATCCAAGTAAATCTAGGAAACATGGCTTCAGCCTCTGGCTAGCTCTTTCCTGAGCTTTTTTTCAGAGTGAAGGGGGAGGAGTGAGTGAGACAGAGGCAGGAGGAGGAAGTGAAGCAGGGAGTAGGGAGTGAGTGGCCAATCCACACAGGAGTTCTCCTTATCTGGCTGACTTGACTGACTGACACTGGTTCAACTGGAGTGAGTTGCAGCAGTGTCCATTGCTTCAGTTTGGTTTGGGTGGAATGTTCTCTTTTGACATTGATTATCTGGTTTGATGTTGATCCCCTTGATTCACTTTAGTTCTGGGGTGATATTATCTATCCCTTTGCTTCAGTTGGGTTCTGTTGGGCTTCTTCTTACATTTGGGAGTCTGTCTTTGGCCACTGGCAGTCTTGGCCCTGTGTGTTTCTGCCTGAGAGCCTGATTGGAAATGTTTCCCCCATAGGAAAAAATGGAGAATGGCTGAGGGCACTTTCTTAGGGATCCCATAGAATTAGACCCCAAGGGTCAATCTAACTGAAGCTTGGGGAGTCTTTAGAGGACAGTCAGTATTTGGTTCCTTGAAAAATTGGTGTAGTTTTCTTGAAAAATGCCCCCAGCCCACTGGGAGAGTTCCCTGATAGTTTTCTCCATAGAATATAATAGCCGAAGGTATCTAGGATTCTCTGATCTGTCTTTAACAAATCAGAGAATCTCTTCCAGATTTCAGGAATCCTAGATTTTTCTGGGATCCTTGAAATCCAGATCTGGATTTCTAGCTTTTGTGGGGGGGGGGGGGTGCACACCCACTTCCAAAATTTACTGGACAACATAAGAAACAAGAATGATTTGTCAGGAATTAGGAAAGAAGTTTATTTTAATAATATAGTTAAAAGACTTGCAAGATCAAGAAGAAAACAATTGCTGCATGATTTGTTCAAATCAGCAGTACGAAGTTTACTGAAAAGACAATACAATTTAATTGTCCAATATAGCTGTTTTCATTCAATTTAAGATAATACACATTTGGGGTTTTCTCTTATTCTTTATATGCACTCTTTAAATGTAGAAGTCACCCTTTTTAGAAGGGTGCCCAGAAATATTTCCCTTCTTAAATATTTCGACAAGCGAAATCATCTGAAAATGGAAAGACATGTTAGCCAATGAGAACTGTGACCTGGTTCAACAAACCATGCGATATTAAGTTTACCGTTAGTGCCAGTCCATTAATTTTGTCAAGAAAAGCCTTTTAAGTGAAATAAAATGGAATTTGTCAGAATGTTTTGTTCAGCATATTTCAGTCTAGTGCACTCAGCTTGGGTGATGGCTTTGCACCAAGTGAAAGAAAATGTGATAAAGTATTTATTTTAAAAGAAGAGTTAAATCTCTGTGCAGTCTCATAAAAATCCCTGAGGTCTGAAACCAAAGCTGTGAAAAAGAGAGATAATACAAACCCTCCTCCTGCGTGATAATTAGGGATGTTACTGAATTTCATTACGACCTTGATTCAAATTGAAAGTTCAAATTTCTTTTATAGTTTCTCCACATTCAGGGTGAAACTGTTGACCGTATTTATAAAACGTGGTTGAAATATTGCTGCTTGTGCATTGATAAGGTGTACAAATGGTTTGTAAATAGCACACAGTATGTAAATAGACGGCAAGAACATTGTAAAAAAGACAGACAAAAATGGGAAATTTATCAGAGCAAATAAGTGGGATGAAAATACGGCACTTACCGGGCAGGCTGGAGGCCTTTCAGCCGGGTGCCGTCATTGCCGCCCTGGAAGGAGCGAGGCAACACCAGCCCCGCCCTCCTTCCAGGATTGGGTTGCTGGGCGGGGCAGAGCAAGAGGAAAGAACGTGCTCTGCCCGGCCCAGCTGCAGTCGCGGCTAGTTGCTTGGAGAAGGCAGACGTGTCTGCCCTGGGCGAGCAACGGTGGCGGCGGCTCTCGGCGGCGGTGGCGGCGGCTCCGCGGCGAGCAGCGTTTCGGGCGGCTAACTCGCGGCGGAGGAGGAGAAGAGGCGTAGCGTCGACGGGAGCGGGGAGGCTTGGGCAGGCGCAGCACGGTGCCGCGTTTTTAGCGCGGCCGCGGCTGCGTGCTGGTCGGCCCGACTGCAGGGCAGTTTTTGACCGCGGCCTGGGCACGGGGCTGCGGTGGGTGGCTGGGCTCCCAACCTGGGAGCGGGGATAGTCTTTCCGGCCCAGCGGTTCACGCGGGCTTGGTCGGTGTGGGGCGCGCCGGGACGCTTGGGCCTTCACCCGGTTGCTTTGGGGGGGCAGGCTTCGGCGCGGCTCACCCCCCCTTTTTTGCCTGACGCGGCGCTTCTAGGCGCGGCATTTCCAGCCGAAAGGGGGTGCAGTTAACAGCGGGGGCCCTGGTCACAAGGGAGGATACGGGCCGGTGGCTTAGGCCCTGGGGCGTGTCAGTCGGCAGCGTGCGCTCGCAGCTGCAAAGGGTGGGGTGCCGTGAGTGAACCCCCGCCTGTTCACCCCTAGTTGGGAGTGGGCAGCTCCCCCCAAGTGCCTTTTGCTGGGGTGGAGGGGGCATTTTGTTTGGACGGGGCCTGCCTCCTGGGGCTTTCGGATCCATCCCCAGAGCACCATCTTCTATAAAGCCCATAGGGCAATCGGGCTGCAGTAGGCCCACTGAGTGTTTTTTCCCTCTCCTAGGGGCGGCCATTTTGTGCAGCCCCGGTGGGCGGCCATTTTGTGGCTGGCTGTTTTTTGCCTGCTGCATTGCATCGAGCTGCTGTTTCCCATAGGGCTGGTGGTGAGGGACGAACATGCCACCTAAGAAAGGTAGAGGTCCCCCTAAGGGGAAGCAGCCAGTGGCTAAGCAAGCAGCAAAAAGGCCTTGTCTGGTCTTGTCTTCATCAGAGGATGAAGAGGTGGCTGACCAGCAGGATATTCTGAAGCGCCTACGCGCTTTGGAACAAGGGAAAGGGTCTGTAGGTATGCCACCACAGGAACCTGATACGGCGAGGCCTGTACGAAGGGCGTCTAGAAACGCAGTAAATAGGGATATTTTACGGCGTTTATCTCTTTTGGAAGGAGCGGCTGGAGGAACTGCTGGCGGAAGCAGCAGCAAGAGCGGCGCTGAGCCCACGGAACCTCGGGAGATGACCGGTGCCGGGGAGCAAGCATCGCAGGAGGATTCATCCCCTGTGGCGGTCGCTGTGGAACCCGTGGAGTGTGGAGGTAATGACACTACACCACAGTCAGCGAGTCCTTGGCCTTGGGGGCCCTGGGGCCATGCAGCGGCAGGCATGCCTGCTATTCCACAGGGGGCTTACGCACCTTTTGGGGGGCAGATAGCCGGGGGTAGTCAGGCATCTGGGACGGCAGCGGGTGTGAGTTTGCCAACGCAGCAGGCAACGCATGGTCCGGCGTCTTGGGGAGGTGGAGCGGCTCTCCACCTCCCCAGCCCGTATTTGGGATGGCCCGGGTATGCTGGAACCCACTGGGGGTTTTACCCTCACCTGGCATTGGCATATGGCCAGGTCCCCTTCAACGCTGTCCCTTTCGGGGACACGGCACTGCCGTTGGGCGAGCACCTGACTCAGGCAACCAAAGATAAAATATTGAAAGGGGAATATGTGGACCTTTTTTCTCTGCT
This sequence comes from Eublepharis macularius, assembly GCF_028583425.1. Lineage (NCBI taxonomy): Eukaryota > Metazoa > Chordata > Lepidosauria > Squamata > Eublepharidae > Eublepharis > Eublepharis macularius. The sequence goes on from NC_072796.1 coordinate 23,907,637, forward strand.
CTTTAGAGAGCTGGAGAAAAAGAGTAAGGATGAAATGGATGATAGGGATAAGGAGCGGATCAAGAGGAGGAAGGTGGACAGGACGTGAAATAATTGGCTGCCCGGTTTTCTGATCTATGCAGGGGTCATAGTCAGGGCTCAACCTAGCAGGGCTATCCAACTATTTCAATACTTTGATATTATATTCAAGGGGTACACGGGCTTCTCAGGTGCTGCATGGATGCAGTACGACGAGGAGTTCCGTATGCGAGCGGCTATGAACCCAAATATTCCATGGGATAGGGTTCATCATGAGCTGTGGCTACAGGTTATGTCACCGGCTAAGCCGAACGTTGTGGACAGGTCAGATAGTGGGCACGTAGTGCATCGGCCTTCGCAGGCCACGAGTTCCCGCATCACTGCAGGTCAGCCGGTTCAACCCCGGCTCCTGTGTTGGGAGTTTGCGTACAAGGGTTCCTGTATGCGGAAGCCTTGCCGATTCAGGCACGAATGCCCGTCCTGTGGTGGTCCCCACCCATACAATTCATGCCCCAAGGGTAAGCCGGGTTGGGGTGGGAAAAAATCAGGAGGTGGCGGTTCGGGGGGTCAGCACCCCCCTGGCAAAGGGCCCCAGCCCAGTAAGGTTGAGGGTCCTTAGGCGGCTTTTGCAATATTATCCCAAGCAGGAGGACGCAGAGTATTTGTTTCAGGGGTTTCGGGTCGGGTTTAGAATTCCGTTTCAGGGTGCTCGTGCACCTTTTATGTCTAACAATTTACGTTCGGTTTTGGGAAAGGAGGACGTAGTTAGGATAAAGATCGATAAGGAGTGTGCTGAGGGTCGAGTGCTGGGGCCATTTTCGGCCCCTCCGACCCCGAACTTCAGGGTATCTCCTCTGGGGGTTGTGCCTAAGAAGGCACAAGGGGAATTTCGCTTGATTCATCTCCTGTCATTTCCCAGAGGGGAATCGGTGAATGATGCTATTTCTGAGCAGTTATGCTCGGTACGGTACACCTCTTTCGACCAAGCAGTCAGGGTGGTCCGTAGGTGTGGGGTGGGGGCTGAGATGGCGAAATGCGACATTAAGTCGGCCTTTCGTCTTCTGCCAGTTCACCCCGATGATTTTGAGCTTCTCGGCTTTGCCTTTAATGGGGTATTTTACATGGATAGAGCATTGCCCATGGGCTGCTCCATTTCGTGTGCGGCCTTCGAGCGCTTTAGTTCATTCCTTGAATGGGAGGTGCGGCGTATGGCCGCCTCTCGCGATACGGCGCATTATTTGGATGATTTTTTGTTCGCTGGGCCGGCGGGGTCTGGACAGTGCGCTCGGCTTATGGCCGTTTTTATGGCCTTGGCGGATGAGTTGGGTGTGCCATTGGCGCATGAGAAGATGGAGGGTCCTTCTCAGGTGCTGACTTTCTTGGGGATAGAATTGGACACCGTCCAACAGTCGTTCAGGTTGCCGGCAGATAAAGTGGATGAGCTTAGGTCCAGGGTGGTTAGGATGCGCTCTCAGCATAAGGTATCCCTGGTGGAGCTGCAGCAGCTTGTGGGTTACCTTAATTTCACCTGCAAGGCTATTGCGCCTGGCAGGGCCTTTCTGCGTCGGCTGTGCAACACTATGGCGGGTCTTAGGGCACCTCATCATCGGCTGCGGGTGTCTGGGGGTATGCGTGCAGACCTAGCAGTGTGGGAATCCTTTCTTGCCGAGTTTAATGGGGTTTCTTTGTGGCGAGAGGTTCTCTTGCTCGAGGCGGAGCTTCAGGTGACGTCAGACGCGTCAGGATCCATTGGCTTCGGAGTTTATTTCCGGAATCATTGGTGCGCGGAGCAGTGGCCAAAAGATTGGCGGGCATCTGCATTAGTTAGGGATCTCACCTTTTTGGAATTCTTCCCACTTTTGGTGGCGGTTCACCTGTGGGGGCAGGAGCTGGCTAATCACACGGTACATTTTTGGTGTGATAACCAGGCAGTAGTTCAGGTGGTCAATGCGTTAACATCCAAGTCCCCCATGGTGATGAGGTTGGTAAGGGAATTTACCTTGTTGTGCCTCCGTAGGAATATTTTATTCCGAGCTCAGCATGTTCCTGGGGTGGATAATGGTAGGGCGGACACTTTGTCTCGCCTACAGATGGAGCGTTTTTGGAACCTTGCTCCGGAGGCTGATCGGCTCCCGGCTCGGATGCCACCAGAGCTATGGCAGCTTGGGAGGCCGAAGTTTGGCGGGCTATTCAAGCAGCCATCGCACCCAGCACACGGAGAGCTTATCAGCGAGAGGTAGGCCAGTTAAGGGAGTTCAGGACGGCCGAGGGTTTGGCTGATAGCTGGCCGGTACCAGTTGAACATTTACTATGATTCTGTATCTGGCAAAGAGGTAGGGGGTTGGCGGTGCGATCCGTTAGGGGGCAGTTGGCAGCGCTAGCATTTGTCAGCAAAGCCCGGGGGTTGCCTGAGGCCACGGGTGACTTCCGGGTTAGGAAGATGTTAGAAGGTTGGGCCAGGGAATGCCCCAAAGGAGTGGATCCGCGGGAGCCCATTTCCCCGGCAGTTCTTAAGGGGTTGAAGGTGGCATGGAAAGAGGTTTGTTCGTCGCAGTATGAAGCGATACTTTTCCATGCGGCAGCTTTAACTGCCTTTTTTGGGGCCCTCCGGGTTAGTGAGCTGGTAGCTCAGTCGGGAAGGGATGCCTCGGGTCGTGCTTTGATGGCCGAGGATTTGAAGTTTGAGGGAGAGGCCGTTGCCCTTACGATTCGTTGGTCAAAAACAGACCAACAGAGGAAGGGGGCAGTGGTGCGGTTGGGTCCCTGTGCTGATGCGGAACTGTGCCCCGTTAGGGCATTGAGCAGGTATTGGAAGGTGAGGGGAGATGGTGAGGGGTTGCTCTTCTCTCACCAGAGCGGTGCTCCGCTTACGCGCTTTCAGTTTTGGGCAGTGACGAAGCGAGCCTTGAACAAGTTGGGGTTGAATGGGGTGACTTTTGGTACCCACTCGTTCAGAATTGGGGCTGCATCCACCGCTGCAGCCATGGGATACACGGGGCAGGTGATACAGCGGGTGGGCAGGTGGAAATCGGCTGCTTACCGTTCCTACGTACGTCCTCTTTCACATGTTGAACATTGTTAATTGATTGTTTCTTAGGTTCTGGAGCGCGCGGTGCCCGGCAACGTATCCTGATCTGCGGCCACAGTTATGTTTTTTGGGCTGCCCACCAAGCAAGACGGACAGCTGTGGGGTCACAGCTTGGATTGAGCGAGAAGGCTGTTTTGGAATGGCAGGGTCGCCGTGGCCTCCGGTGGTCAGGACTCTTGCCCTTGCTGTTTGGATCGGGGCGTGACCCCCCCATATCCTCGTTATTCATTTGGGTGGCAATGACTTGGGGATGCTCCAGGGCAAGGCGTTGTCTGCTCAGGCACAAGCTGATTTGCGCCTTATTGCTGAGCGATGGCTGGGAGTGCTGATTATATGGTCAGCTATGGTCCCTTGCTTGGTTTGGAGGGAAGCTGGTTGCCGACAAGCCATCGAGAGAGCGAGGATGAAGGCCAATCGTGCCATGCAAAAGGCTCTGGAAGGAGGGCTAGGAGTATATTTGCCTCATCCTCGGATACGGGCCGGGGTGCCGGGCCTTTACAGAGGCGATGGGGTGCACCTCTCTGAAGAGGGCAACCAAATATTTTTGGATGACTTGCGGCAAGGGCTGCAGCTGGCCCTGAGTTATCAGTGGGGCTCCAAGGCCTAAGCAGAGGCTTGGCCTCGGCGTTGGCAGGTTTTGGGGTAGTTAGGGTGCGGGCCGGTGAGCACCCTTGGCGCTTCCCCTTTAGTGGGAAGAGGGGCCTGCCTGAAGGGCTGGTACTGCTTTGACGGCTGCCAGTTGCAGGGGCAGGCTGCCTTTGGAAACCCCAGCTTGCGAGTCCTTACCTCACTGCTATACGGCTGAGGTGTTAGGAGCTTGAGAAGGGGGTGACCACGTTGCCTGGCCGGCCGGGTCCGCACCATCCAACGGATGGGTCGCACCCGGGGCTTCGGGGCTCGCCCAGACAGGTCAGGACGGTGGCCCATGGGGATCCCGTGGCCTGACCTGTACCGCTTTAGGCCCTTGCCGCTGTGTGTATTAATGTTTATGTATATAGTTAATAAAGTGGCCCTTAGATCCAACTTGGTGTCTGCCTCTTTATTCCAACTAGGGTGGCAATACGGCACTTACCCGGCAGGCTGGAGGCCTTTCAGCTGGGTGCCGTCATTGCCGCCCTGGAAGGAGCGAGGCAACACCAGCCCCGCCCTCATTCCAGGATTGGGTTGCTGGGCGGGGCAGAGCAAGAGGAAAGAACGTGCTCTGCCCGGCCCAGCTGCAGTCGCGGCTAGTTGCTTGGCCCACCCGCCTCTCCCAGTATTGGTGCAGGATTAGCCGGCTGCTGTGTCAGAGTCAGGTAGGAATTTTTTCCTCCCCTCCTCGATTGGCAAAGTGGAGGGGGGTTTTTTCGCCTACCTTGCACCTGTACTTGGGGATTGAGGAATTTGGCTGCTGGGTGGTGCCAGTTAGTTTGTCCTGGCAGGTTTTGGGGTAGTTAGGGTGCGGGCCGGTGAGCACCCTTGGCGCTTCCCCTTTAGTGGGAAGAGGGGCCTGCCTGAAGGGCTGGTACTGCTTTGACGGCTGCCAGTTGCAGGGGCAGGCTGCCTTTGGAAACCCCAGCTTGCGAGTCCTTACCTCACTGCTATACGGCTGAGGTGTTAGGAGCTTGAGAAGGGGGTGACCACGTTGCCTGGCCGGCCGGGTCCGCACCATCCAATGGATGGGTCGCACCCGGGGCTTCGGGGCTCGCCCAGACAGGTCAGGGCGGTGGCCCATGGGGATCCCGTGGCCTGACCTGTACCGCTTTAGGCCCTTGCCGCTGTGTGTATTAATGTTTATGTATATAGTTAATAAAGTGGCCCTTAGATCCAACTTGGTGTCTGCCTCTTTATTCCAACTAGGGTGGCAATACGGCACTTACCCGGCAGGCTGGAGGCCTTTCAGCTGGGTGCCGTCATTGCCGCCCTGGAAGGAGCGAGGCAACACCAGCCCCGCCCTCATTCCAGGATTGGGTTGCTGGGCGGGGCAGAGCAAGAGGAAAGAACGTGCTCTGCCCGGCCCAGCTGCAGTCGCGGCTAGTTGCTTGGCCCACCCGCCTCTCCCAGTATTGGTGCAGGATTAGCCGGCTGCTGTGTCAGAGTCAGGTAGGAATTTTTTCCTCCCCTCCTCGATTGGCAAAGTGGAGGGGGGTTTTTTCGCCTACCTTGCACCTGTACTTGGGGATTGAGGAATTTGGCTGCTGGGTGGTGCCAGTTAGTTTGTCCTGGCAGGTTTTGGGGTAGTTAGGGTGCGGGCCGGTGAGCACCCTTGGCGCTTCCCCTTTAGTGGGAAGAGGGGCCTGCCTGAAGGGCTGGTACTGCTTTGACGGCTGCCAGTTGCAGGGGCAGGCTGCCTTTGGAAACCCCAGCTTGCGAGTCCTTACCTCACTGCTATACGGCTGAGGTGTTAGGAGCTTGAGAAGGGGGTGACCACGTTGCCTGGCCGGCCGGGTCCGCACCATCCAATGGATGGGTCGCACCCGGGGCTTCGGGGCTCGCCCAGACAGGTCAGGGCGGTGGCCCATGGGGATCCCGTGGCCTGACCTGTACCGCTTTAGGCCCTTGCCGCTGTGTGTATTAATGTTTATGTATATAGTTAATAAAGTGGCCCTTAGATCCAACTTGGTGTCTGCCTCTTTATTCCAACTAGGGTGGCAATGGTCTTCTTGACTGTGAATGAAAATGAAAAGAATCAATTCTCCCTACCATATTTGTAAATGCCTAGTAATGTTTTGTTTACAGCCCATTTGTAGAGTGGCCCCCAAGAGTGCTTCCCCTGGGTTCATAGATCACACTCCATAAGTCCGAAGTTTATCTTTCATCTCATTCATAAACCCTGTTCACATTTTACATTGAAAGCACAGTACATCCTGTGTGCACATGTGTACATCTGTTTGTCAAAAACAGCCAATGAGTGTTCACTTTACAAATGAAACCTGGCTAAATCACATGTTCAGCTGTGCATGTGTAGAATGTAACATGAGAATTACACACTGTTGTAGGGAAAAAACCCATTGTACACTCTACATGGATGGTTCATGTGTTCACTGTAATTTGTGAACAGGGCTGTAATTGTAAACAAGGACTCACCTCAACCTTGGCCACAAGGTGAGCTAGACCCCCTCTAGTGCAGTTTATAAAGTTGTTGGCTTATCATTTTTGGTAACAATTGCCTGAAGGAGACTGACAGTGAAATCCTATGCAGAGTTTTTCCAGTCAAAATCCATTGAAATCAGTGGACTTAGACTGAAGTAACTCTTCTTAGGATTGCACTGTGAGTGAAGAAAGTTTACTTCCCCTTCTTTTTGCCTTTAGATCTAGAGAGGTAGAAATATGCCTTTTTTCAATTGCTCCCCCCCCCCCCTATGTTGTCATAGTCTTTTCATTTCTCTCATTTTAATTGTTCCCGGTTTTGGTTTGTTACAGCATTTTAATGCCTTCTTGATGCACAGTTTATAAATTATACGCCATTCAAGAACCATTTAGATGCCATTTTATGCAACTGATAGAGAAATCACATTTAAAACATTTCTGAGGAAACAGAAAATGGCAGGAAAATGAAGAATTCTAGCTGCTAACAACATCACCAACAGCACCAACACTCAATCCCAGACTGAACAGGCAAAGAAAAGAATGAACGTTGGGAGACAACTGAGCTATTTAACATGACCAAATGTGGTGGCCTATGCCTATGGGAGCAAATAGAGCGTGTGTGTATATCTATATCAATATCATTTGATATATAGATTAAGCATAGAATGAAGCATTAATCCAAGTATGTGCATCTCCAGCTCTCAGAATTCTGCAAGATTATGATTGATAGCTCTTAGGGGCTCTGGGATGACAACAGTTTAAACAAATTATGGAATTGGACAGATGAACTGGAAGAGCCAGTATTTTCAAAAGCAACAGTATCTTTGACTCCTAAACTGAAGTCTGTAGGACTTTAAAGACTAACAAATAATTTCCAGCCCAAATGTATACTTAAAGAAACAGAAAAGGGTGGGGGAAAGAATTAGTAAGAAGGTACAAAGAGAGGCCACTGTCTGGACTGCCTGGGAGCTGCAGTTGGTACAGAATTCCATAGCCAGAGTGTTGACTAGAGTGGATCGTAGGGACCGTAGCTCTCTAGTCTTCTTCCATCTACAGTGGCTCCCAATTTGCTTCCAGGCCCAAGGTGCTGGTATTGACCTTTAAAGCCCTAGATGTATTGGGATCAGAATAACTTAAGGACTGCCTTCTCCCATACGAACTTAACTGTCCATTCTAGTCATCTTTGTAGGCCTTGCTTTGAGGACCCTTGTCATCTGAAGTTGGGTGGGTGGCAACTCAAGAAAGGGCCTTCTCAGTCATGGTGCTGAAACTTTGGAACTCTCTCCCAAGGGAGATTTGCCTGTCTCCCTCTGTCATCATCTTCTGCCAGCTGGTGAGCCCTTTTTGTTTTATTTGGCACACATCTAGTAAGTCAGCTCACCGGGCAGCCGTGTAGCTGTCACGCCAGGAGCTGTCCTTTTGTAGCCCCACCCAGAGGGAGAGACAGGCTCCCTTCCCGGGCATCCGAGGCTTTGGCCAGGGGCGGAGCCAAGGGCCGTTTGCAGGTGGCCTTGCTTTCCCCAGCATTCAGTTGCTTTGCTAGCTCAGGGAGGCAAGAGCTTTTTCTCCCTCCTCTGAGTGGCGAAGTTGACTGTGCCAGCTGCAGCGAGGGCCATAGCTGCCCTGTTGGGCTCCCTGTAGCGGTAGTCCTGACGGGTGGCTTGGTGGGCAATTTGGCAGTGGTGGCAGCTTGTTCCTTCTGGGCACTGAATGGTAGGGTTGCCAGCTCCAACTTGGGAAATTCCTGGAGATCTGGGGGGTGAAACCTGGAGAAACCTGGAGAAAGTGGGGTTTGGGGAGTGAAAGGACCTTGGTATGGTGTAATTCCATAGATTTCACCCCCAAAGTAGCCATTTCCTCCAGGTGAACTGATCTCTGTGGCCTGGGGACCAGTTGTAATTCCGGGAGATCTCCAGCCACTACCTGGAGGCTGGCAACCCTATTGAGTGGTGTCAATTTGGATGGGCGATGCTTCACCTGTTCGGTTCCCCTGCGCCCGCACCCAAGTAGGGTGTTTGGCCTGGGCCCATATTGCAGGTGCTTGCGTGGGCAGGGGACAGAAACCTGTTGGCCTGGACACTAGGCCCAGGAATTTTGCATGCGTGCAGCCTTGAATCCGAGCCTTCCATGGGACCAAATTCTCTTGTAGCTATGGCTGCAGGTAAGGACCCCAGCAAGATCTAATCTGGGACCCCAGCAAGATCTTATCTGATAGTGGACACCTGATTTTTAGGCCATCTCAGGTTTCAGCTTCTGGTACCTGCACCGCTGCGGGGCAGCAGGTTCGATTCCAGCTGCTTTGTTGGGACTTTACGTCCAAAGGGTTGTGCAACAGGAAGGCTTGTAAATACAAGCATGAGTGCCCCTCTTGCGCTGGGCCCCACCCATTTGCAGCTTGTTACAAGGCCAGGCAAGACTGTAAACCCTCTGGAGGTGGGGGTGGCCAGCGAGCTTCTGGAAAAGGGGCCCAGTCTAGTAAAGCTGAGGATACTTGAGCAATTGCTTCAAGTTTACCCAAGGTGCAGGGACGCTGACTATTTGATTTCTGGTTTCAAATGTGGGTTTAGGATCCCCTTTCAGGGCCCCCGGATGTCTTTCATGGCAGCCAACCTTAGATCAGTGGCTGGCATGGAAGAGATGGTCTGGAGCAAAATTTTAAAGGAATGTATTGAGGGCCGGGTCTTGGGGCTGTTTGATGCCCCTCCTGTCCCTCTGTTGAGGGTGTCCCCTTTGTGGGTGGTGCCAAAAAAGGCACCTGGAGAATTTCGCCTTATCCACCATTTGTCTTTTCCCAAAAGGGGATAGGTGAATGATGGTATTCCTGATGAACTCTGTGTGGTACATTACACTTCCTTTGACCAAGTGGTCAAGGTTGTGCGCCAATGTGGGGTGGGAGCTGAGATGGTGAAGTGCAATATTAAGTCTGCCTTTTGCCTGGTCCCTGTTCACCCAGAAGACTTTGAGCTCCTGGGCTTTTCATTTGAGGGCAAATTTTATATGGACAGGGCCCTTCCAATGGGGTGTTCCATATCTTGTTCAGCATTTGAGCACTTCAGTTCCTTTTTGGAATGGGAGTTGCGATGCCGCTGTGCTTGTCCTGATACCATTAATTATTTAGATGACTTTATGATGGCGGGGCTGGCTGGCACTGGGCAGAGTGCCAGGCTATTGGCTGGGTTCATGAAGCTGGCTGAGGAACTGGGAATTCCTTTAGCTCATGAAAAAACTGAGGGACTGTCTGTTGTCCTAAAGTTTTTGGGTATAGAATTACAAACAGTACAACAGACTTTGAGGTTGCCCTTAGAGAAAGTAGTAGATCTCAGGGCACAGTTGGATGACTGTTTGAGTAAAGACAAGGTAACTCTTCTTGAGTTGCAGCAATTAGTTGGCCATTTGGATTTTGCCTGTAAGGCAGTTGCCCCAGGGAGGGCTTTCCTCAGGCAGCTGTGCAATGCTATGAGGACTTTGCGATTGCCCCACCATTGGCTACAAATTGGTAAAGGTATGCAGGAAGACTTACTGGTTTGGCAGAAATTCTTGGATTCCTTTAATGGGGTGACTTTTTGGAGAGAGGATTTGCTGTTAGAAGCCGAGCTCTAAGTCACCTCTGACGCCTCTGGGTCTACGGGCTTTGGAGTATTTTTTCAGAAGCATTGGTGTGCCAACCAATGGCCAGCAGATTGGGTAGCACAGGGATTGTCCAAAGACTTTAGGTTTTTGGAGTTCTTTTCCTTGTTAGTGGCAGTTTGGCTTTGGGGACCACAGTTAGCTAACCAAACAGTCCACTTTTGGTGTGACAACTTGGCAGTTGTGCATGTAGTCAACACTCTGTCTTCTAAATCCCCCAGGGTAATGAGGCTGGTAAGGGCCTTCACCTTGAAATGTTTACAATTAAGCATTTTATTTAGGGCCAGACACGTTCCAGGAATTAATAATGTTATGGCAGATGCTTTGTCTTGCCAGCAGATGGAACAATTCTGGCAGCTTGTCCCTTGGGATGACAGGCAACCAGCAAGGATGCCCCAAGAACTTTGCCAGCTTGGACAGAGGAAGAGAATGGAGCGATCCAACTGTCCATTGCCCCCAGCATGTGTAGAGCCTACGGCCGTGCGGTAGGACAGCTCTATGAGTTTAGTGCAACGGTTGGGCTCAAGCAGTTATGGCCCATCCCGCCTGAACATCTGATGCACTTTTGTGTGGTGCAGCATGAGAGGGGTCTTTCTGTAAAGTCCATTTGTGGACAGCTGGCCACTTTAGCCTTTGCAAGTAAGGCACATGGCTTTCCTGAATATATGGGAGTTTTCAGGATTCATAAAATGTTAGAGGGCTGGTCTAGAGAAGTTAGAGCACCTGGGGACCCCAGGCAGACCATCTCCCCATCAGTATTGAGGGGTTTAGGGGCTGCCTGGGGGGAGGTATACTCCTCTGGGTATAAAAGGAAGCTCTTTCATGCTGCTTCCTTAACAGCATTCTTTGGGGCCCTGCAGGTCAGTGAGTTGGTGTCCCTATCTCGTAAGGACACTTCTGGCCGGGCCTTGTCAGCCCAGGATATTAAATTTGTTGGGGATAAGGTTTCCATTTGTATTCGGCAGTCCAAGACAGAACAGCGGCAGCGGGGTAGTACTTTTCTCTTAGGCCCCTGTTTGGAACAGGAGCTTTGCCCTGTTAGGGCACTCAGGCAGTATGCGGAACTTCGTGGGGAGGGACAAGGTGTCTTATTCCTCCATGAAGATCAGACCCCCTTAACTAGGTATCAGTTTTGTGCGGTGACCAAGAGGGCTCTTAGGAGAATTGGTTTGTTGGGGGTCAAATTCAGCAACCGTTCCTTTAGGATTGGGACTGCCTCTATGGCAGCAGCTATGGGGTACCCTCACCGGGCAATACAGCACATGGGCAGGTGGCAATCGGGGGCTTTTTGGAGCTATATCGGCCCCTTGCCTCAGTTTTAAAAGGTCATACTAATTGCTCTTTCCTGTAAAAATTGGATGTTGTTACACCGCCCTGAGCCTGTCTGACGGGGAGGGCAGTCTAGAAATGTAATAAAATAAATAAAATAAATAAATAGGTGCTGTGTCAAGCCAAGGGAAGAAGAGGATCCTGATTTGTGGCCACAGCATGGTGTTCTGGGTGGCCTGTCAAGGCAGGAGAATGCCTATTGGATCACAGCTGGGTTTGAGTGTTGTGGCCACTGTGGAGTGGCAGGGACGTTGTGGCCTTAGATAGCCAGGTTTAATGCCGATGTTGTTTTGTGGAAGGACAGGTCCTCCCCCACATCTTGTGGTCATCCACCTTGGCGGTAATGACCTGGGGTTAGTGCAGGGTAAGGCCCTGTCAATGCAGGTAGCTGAAGACCTCTGGATTATAAGCAGCTGATGGCCGGACGTGCTTATATTTTGGTCTGAGATGCTACAAAGACGGGTTTGGTGGGAAGCCTTAGATCAGTGATGGCAAACCTTTTCGAGCCCAAGTGCCCAAACTGCAACACAAAACCAACTTATTTATTTCAAAGTACCAACACTGCAATTAAACCTGAATACTGAGGTTTTAGTTTAGAAAAAAACAACTCATACAGTTGTCCGAACTAATTAACATCTCTCTCTTTCTCTCTCACTCACTCATGAGCCACGAACAAAAATAAAGCAAGTGAAATCAAAGCAGCTTGCCTTTCTTTACAATAGCAGCGTCTTGCAAGCACTCTCTCTCACTCACTTAGGAGTCATGATGGAAGTAAAGCAAGTTAAATCAAAGCAGCTTGCCCTCCTTTAGAAAGCCAGGCCTAGCAGCTTGGCTGCTGCCTCCGCTTCCTGCTGCTAAAGAGACTGGCAGCAGGGAGGCAGCGTTGAGGAAAAGGAATCACGTGGGCAGGGCCAAAACCCACGTAATCACTTTTCAGAGCTATGGGAACGCCGTTGCAGCACGTTCCCCCTCCAAATGAGCCCTGGACGTAGCGATCTGGTGACTTGGCTTGCGTGCCCACAGAGAGGGCTCCGTGTGCCAGCTGTGGCATGCGTGCCATAGGTTCGCCATCACTGCCTTAGATCCTAGGGCAATTGAGGGGGCCCAATGTAAGGCTAATCGTGCCATCAAGAAACCCTTGGGGGATGGTATGGGCATTTATTTACCACACCCCAGAATTAGGGCCAAATTTGCCCAATTCTACTGAGGCGACGGTGTACACCTGTTGACGGAGGGCAATGAGATTTTTCTTGATGACCTGCAGCAAGGGCTTTGGTTGGCTTTAAGCCACCTGTGGGGTGCTAGGGTCTAAGCAGAGGATTGACCCTTGCGGTGTCAGGAAAGTTTTGCGAATAGGGTGCGGGCCGGTGAGCACCCAGTGGTGCTTCCCCATGGGTGCGGAACAGGGTCTGCCAACAGTGAGGTACACTGGTGATGGCTACCCTACCATAGCACAGGCAGACGCCTGCGGGGACCCCCAGGAACAAGGCCTTCCCTCATGCTGTACGGCTGGGGCATTAGGTGCTTGATGGGGTAATCCATTTGCCTGGTTGGTTGGGTTGCAGCCATTCCAATGTATGTCCTACACCCAGGGCTGTGGGGCTCACCCAGACAGGTCAAGGTGGAGGCCTGGGAATGACCCCGTGGCTTGACCTGTACAGCTTAGTTAGCCCTTGCCGTGGTTTATGTTTAATGGTCATGTTAATAAACAGCCCTTTAATTCCAAGCCTGTGTCTATCTCTTCATTCCGGCTGAGGCTGCAAACTCTTGTTGGCCTCCTCCCTCATTGCTGCATGTGTTTGTTTATATGTTTATATCTTTTTGTGTATTTATAGATACATTTTAAATGTTATTTTAATGTTTTTAAAACATGTTGTTCCCTATTTTGGATGAAAAGGCAGCATATAAATGTTTTAAATAAATTGTAAAACTAGATCCAAATCGTAAAGCTAGATCCAACTAAGTCAAAGAGTAATCAGTTCATTCAGAGTGAGTGAGACCCATTCCCAACTGTTGACAGATAGGTAAAGTCTAACGTCAAATCTAATTATGGGAAATACAATTTAATACATGTTAAGCAGATTCAATGGGGCCATACACAGACCAGATACGGGTACAGCTAAATTAACTTTTCTGAACATCTTGCATTTCACCCTGAGACATTAGAACCTAGAGTGATTGGGGAAACCATGGTCTTATTTGACCTGTTTGTGAGGGATACTGGTGCACACCTTTATTTATTCTAATTCAGAATTTTCACAGTGGATTCTCACTTTGAAGCTCTTTTGAAGGCAAACACTCTAACAAATGGATTACAGCATAAATTGTTGTGGGCTTTGTCATGCTAATCTGAAGAAATTGGCTTGGACCTCTGAGAGCTGAAGCTGTTTTCAATATGTTAATCTTTAAGATCCTACAGCACCCTTTAGTTTTTTCTACCATTACTAGAATTTATACTCAAAATGCTGTTTGTAGCTACTGACATATTTCATAAAATTTTGAAATGGAGAAAGACAGAAAATATATAATAGAAGATGATATAATTCTTGCTTAATATAATGTCGTTTCCACTTACTGTAATGAACCTCTGGGAAAATGAGCATGAAATTATGTGCCATGTAGACATGCTTATTTTTCAATCCCCCCCCCCCCCCGGTATCATATCTAAATCCCACTCAATTAAATCTATCTTGAAAGAACTGCAATTTTTAAAGTTGGGTTGGGTTTTTTTTTGCTATAAGCATGCCCTAATCATAGCTCTCAATTATCTGAATAATTTGAATAAAAGAAGACAGGAAGAATAGAAGGCAACAATGAACTCCTGTTATGTAATTGTTAGCATATTTTCCTACTGTGGAAGACAAATTATATAAAAATTAGCATTCCCTAAGGGTCACGGTGAGTAGAAGAAGATACATCGACTGGAAGGGGATTTTCAACAGAATAGTCAACTTGCTAAACTTCCTAAGGCTTATTCTTTCTTATCAATATTATTGAGTATGAACTGGAGAAGTTTGAATGTTTATATGACAGCTGTAATATACATTTCATTGAGTACAGGGCATAAGATTAAATACCTGTTATCTTACCTCCCCCTAGGGTTGCCTGTACTGCCTTGGCAAATGCCAGGAGATTTTGAAAACAGTGCCTGGGGTGGGTGCAGTTATCGCTTCTGAATGATGATGTAGGAATTTCCTGATATCTCCATGATCACTCCAAGATCCCTATTGCAATCTTGACCAATGGCTGGAGGAGAGCTTGTTAAACACTCCCTGGGAATATGGGCTCTCTAATTCCAATGGGGACCGTTCTGACGCCTACGAACCACGAACCGGTTCGGCAACAGGAAAAGTCTGTTGTGGTTCACTGGTTCAGGTTCATCGTCAGCACCAAACTACGAACCGCTGGTTCGTTAATTTTTTTCAGTTCATGCCCATGTCTAATAGACATTATAGAGATTTGGGGAAATTCGTAGAGCATTGCTATGGAGGCAATTTTCTAGCTATTTTTTCTTTCATTCCTTAATTTCTTGAGGGCAGGGGACTGGAGTTGAGGTGGGAGCTAACTCACCATAGGCAGGCTAACGGCAAGCCTACCCTGGAAGTTGGTGGTAACCATTCACTTCCTCCTTGACAAGAGGGGGGTGGCAACACACATGGACCTGCAGGGGAAGGAGGCAAGCACTGTTAGCCAGCTACTCTTGCTTATTGTGAGCCAGCCAATGGGAGTCAGGCATCATTTGCATTGTGTGATCTGCCTTGGATTTCTGTGAGAAAGGCACACTATTAACAGCAACAACAATAAAGAGACTTCCGGTTTGGCTAATGGCGAGCTGAAGCAGTCCAAGGAGGTGGACCGTCAGGAGTGAGTGTTTTGGGCAGGCCAGGTGCTCAGATCACCGGCTGCCACTCCTCTCCAGGTAGGAGAGGAGCCAGAACACTACAAGTTCCAGAGAGAGTGAGATCTCAGCGGGGGGGGGAGGGTCCAGGACAATGGATCTCCCACATCGCTTTGAGGTACTCTCGAAGAAGGACGAGCCAACATCTCTGCAGCACTCTTTGAGTCGTTGTTCGGCATAAGCCCGCCAAGACCTAAGCTTCAGAACCAGATTTGGCTAATGGGTAATGAATGAGGCAGCATGAAAGACCCAAACAGAACAAATCGAGGTAAAAGATTTTTATCTGGCTTTCGGATTTAAAAAGAGAAGGAAAATCTCTACTAAAAATGAAAATTGTGGACTGAGATGATAGAATAAGACAAGAGCAAGACATCTTGAAGGAAGAGTTGAAATTTGAAAGATTATAAAGCGTAAAAGAAGAGAAAATAACTTTTGTTTATGCATACTTGTGGTTTGGAGAGAGATAGCTGGTTGTGAGAAAAGGGGAGGAGGTGGAGGAATGGCTGAGTAAATATCACGAGAGAATGGAATGCAAGAAGAACACCGAGTGGAACTGCCTAGAGAGGCTTGATTTGGAAAACAGGAAGAAGGAAGCAAAGCAGTAAAGAAGTCCCTGAAGAAGCAACGCGAGATATAGCAGCGAGAAGGCAAGAGGAAGGGGATATTTATCACTTTGAACTACCTTAAAGTTGCCATAGAGACTCTCCGCCCGATATCTGGTGAAAATTAAAATAATATGAATATTTAAAGCAAAAGATGAAGATGTCGGGGGGGGTGAAATCTAGTGTAAATTTGAAGAGAGTGGAGAAGAAACAGCAGGCTGCTATGCGATCATCTATAAAATCGCTGGGAGAAACAGTTGCAGAGGGACATAAAGCGTTGATACAACTTATTTGGGAAATGAACGAAAGTTTAATTAAAAGCATTAAGGATATATTTAAAATAGTTGTGGAATTGAAAGATGAAGAGCAAGCAACTAGGCAGACAACTCAAGGAGACGAGCAGGCGGCAGAAATTGATTACAAAACAGCAGGATGTAAACAACAAAAACGCGAGGGGCGAGCAGAAATGGAGCAGTACTTGCAAGAAGAACTGAATGAAGATTTATCAGGATTTTTAAAGATTCAAGTGCAAGGATCAACAACAAGCATGAAAGAGAGAGCCATCCCCAGTTACTTAAGTGGAAGAAGCTACCAAGTGATAGAAGAATTCAAGTGAAGAAGAAAGCCGAGAAAAGTAATACGAATACAAGAATCAAGCTACAAGTGGGAATTACTTAAAAGACTAAGGCCACAGTTTAAAGTTTGAAGAGTTTATTTTTCATTTCTTAGAAGTGGGCTGTATGGGGTTTTTAAGGTTAAAAGTCAATTGAAGAATTAGTAAATTAGGATAAAGTGAATAAGGGAAATGTAATGTATAGTTAACTAGGTAATTGATACTAAATAAATTTATATATAAAATGGTAGAAGGAATTAAGAGGAAGGTAACATTGTTAATAGTCTTTTTTTGTTTGTTTGTTTGTTTGTTTATTTGTAGAATTGGCATGTATGATGCAAATGAAATGTTGTGAGCTAAATGAAGAAATTAGCAAATTAAGACAAATGGAAACATTGGGAAATGTAATGGAAAGTTAACTATGCAAACTGATACTAAGCAAATTTACATATAAAACTGTAGAAGGAACTAAGAGAAAGGTTAAATTGTTAATTTTAACAATTTAATTTAATTTTAATTTTTAAATGTATTTAGATAAAAAAATGGGAATTATAAATGAATGGTTTGAAGAAATGTATATGAGCAAAAGAAATATGTTTTGATGGCTTTTTAATAGTTTATTAATAGTTACAGAATTGTATTAAGTAATGGTAAGTTAGGATTTTACCTCTAGTTAGTAGGGATAAAGGAAAAGTAATATAGAACAAATGATAAGAAAATACGGGACCGTAGTGCTGTCGGGAGTCTGCACAGAAAAGGGGGGAGGGGGAGGGGTTGGGATGCATCTAGGGACAAAGGGGGAAATGTATTTGTAAGATATGAATGAATTGTATGTCAACCCATCCAATAAAAATTGTTTAAAAAAAACCCAACAACAACAATAATAAAAGGGCCGGTGTCCATTTCTTCAATGCACTTGGAACTTCCGCTCTGCATCCTTTCTCCCCTTTGCAGGTAAGTGAATAGGTGGAGTATCAATTACCCCCAATGCCTTGATGTTTAAAGAAAAGTGACAGTTTCCTAGAAGGATTTCTTCAGCTTTAATTTGCATTTGTTTTCTGGCTTCTGCACAAAAAGCTATGAAAGAAGGTTAGACTGTGAGATAGTAAATTGCATGAGCCCACCCCTGCCATACCACAAGTTCCAAACTAGACATGGTGCAGCCTTGAGTCTCCTGCTAAAAGCGGCAGTAACCCCAGAAATGCCAGTTCTGAATGCTTCTATAAAAGCTTTTCATATGTAGTTAGTCCCTAAGGATACCTCAAGGTCCTTAGACATCGTTGTGTTCTACTGAATGTCCATAAAGCTAGCTAAATATTCAGAATTCTTCACCAGTTTCTGCATTGTCTTGAAAATTAGCCATTCTCTTGACAGCCACATTAACGTACAGCTTTGTGTAAAAGAATCCTTTGACTATGGGTGAGCACTTCAATATTGGAGTCTAACAGAAGCATGAATCTCGAAATACTGTGGGCGTCTCACTTCAACTTTTCTTGTAATCCTCTGTTAATTCATTTGGTGTTCCTTGTGATTTTGGGACATGATGACTTTGGTGCTTACAAAAGGTTGCAGGAGAGATAAGTGTGTGCTTTTTAAGACCTCGAAATGAAAAGTAGCCTGTATTTAAATCCCCAGAACTTCATCTATAAAGAATTTTGCGTTCAGCAAAAGAAAGGATCAGCGCCAGGAGCTAATCTCTTCCCCCTTGGATTTCTCTTGTGCTATCATGACCTTGATTTTCTCCCATATTTTCCCTCCCCCTCTCAGTTTTGAACTTTCTGGCTTTCTGCATCTCAGTGTCTTCTTGAGACGGGCCTCTTCACCATCAATCTGCTCTTTTGATAGATCCCACGCTGAGATCACTCAGGCAAAGAAGGAGGTTTTAGTTTGATATCAGCAAGATGCGCTGCAATGACAACTCAATTGATTTTCTTTGTGTTTGAGTGTAGCATGTAATGAAATGGTAATGATTTTAGTCATCACACACTGTTGCTATAAAAGTATACAGGGTATTCCCTAAGCCGATAACAAATCAGAAGGTGGTACTAAACTAAAGGTTTTGAGGAAAAATATGCATACTACTCAGCTCGTAGTATTTTGAAGAAGGCTGTTTGAAAGCTCTCAGCTGGAGGGGGATTTTTGTTTGTTTGTTTAGCAATGATTCTTAGGCTGCTACAGTGTTGATTGCTGACAAATAAAAAGTAAAGAAACTGTTAGATGTGGTAAACGCTCATCCAATCAGATAAGGTGGTATTAACTGAAGTAGTGCTGTGAATTTACCCTAGGAATCTTGTCATGGTTCTAGTCCAACAAGCTTTGGAAAATAAGTTTATCGCTCAACGGTCAATCCCCAGCTGCAATTTCAACATTTATCTTTTATAACTTAATGTTGTGGAAACGTCAGATATTACAGCTCCATTGGATTTAGTCTCTGCCATTACATTTTGCTCTCACGTAAGCTAATTGTGGTACCATACTGAAAATATCTCCCATGGGATAAATGCTCTCAGCTTTCATTATTCTAACCAAAATGCCAAAGGGTCTCTTTGGCATGATATGCCATTTTGACACAATTGATTTAAAAATTGTCGTTAGTTTTCAGTAATGGAAAAATTCTATCATGTTTCAGTAATACAAAGGACCTTCAAGGACTTGCAAGGAGCATTTCATTTCCCCCTCCTCCAATATTTCCTGTTACCCTTAACTGAAAGCACCCTTTTCTGCTTCTTTCACTCCTTCTTACCCACCAGCCAACCTTTATCTGCCCTCTGTCATCTCCTTCTCTTTTTCCTGTTCACTTGGCAGCCTCTACCCAGGAAAACTATGGCCCAGTTGTGTGGTTAACACTCCACACACACACACCGTGTATGTCTGTGTATTTAGATTTTAGATTTTTCAACAAGCCTGGAGCTTTTCTCAGATTTGAAGAAAGATCTGTCTTGTCTGTTCATAGGCCCAGGCTTGGATTTAATTATGCACTGAAGTTGAAAAATAGATACATTGAGAAGCAGAGACCTGCAAGTACCCATGGGGACACGAATACATGCCTGTTTAGAGACCAAGGGCTTCATAACATGGCTCACACCTATTTCAGCACCCAGTTACATGGAAACTATCCTATCCCTGGCTGTCCTTAAACCCAGAGCTTAAGGATGCTCTCCAGGCTTAAGATCCAGGAACTGTGCCATTTCTGAGCCTGGTCTAGTAAGACCAGGGCTTTTTTTTCAGCAGGAATGCAGTGGAACGGAGTTCTGGCACCTCTTAAAAATGGTCACATGGCTGGTGGTCCTGCCCCCTGATCTCCAGACAGAGGGGAGTTTAGATTGCCCTCCATGCCGCTGTCTGGAGATCAGGGGTGGGGCCACTGGCTATGTGACCACTTTCACCAAGGGCAATTTAAACTTTAAAAAACTCCCCCCTTGTTCCAGATGACCCAAAGTGATGTTGTTGTGTGGTCGTGAGTTCCACCACCTCTTTCCCCAGAAAAAAAGCCCTGAGTAAGACCAAGCTTGGAGAAGCTTCCTGGATGAAAGACAGGTGAGCCAGCACTCCTCTCTGCCCATCAGCCCATGTGACTGTAAGGCAGAAACGAATGGAAATACTACTGAACCTGTATATAGAATAATTTTAAAGATTCCTCAGATGCATGCATTTTATTTTTATTCATAAATATAGACTACTAGGAAATAAAAAAGACCATTTTGAAACTAGTACTCTGCATTGGGGGAAGGGAAGGCAGCATGATATAGCCCAATCTCTTGGAAGCTAAGCAAGATCAGTATGTGGATGGCTGACTACCAAGGAAGATTCTGCAGAGGAAGGCACTGACAAACAGCCTCTGTGTCTCACTTGCCTTTATAACTCCTTGCTGAGGCCCCCATAAAGTCAGTTACAACTTGATGGCATGTACATACATATACTGTGGATTGGATCCAGCTGGTTCTTCCCTGGTTCCTTACTTCAGGCCCCATCCCACTTGGCTTTTTTCCCATGCAGGGCGCTAGCCATTTTGGTGTTAAAGGCTTCCTCCCCTCCCTTTTTCATCAGTGGAAAAGTTGGCTGGACTCAATCCCATGATAAAGGATTACAAACTAAACATAGGGAAATGTAATTGGGTTACTTAAGTGTGCTTGTGTGTGTTATGTGCCATCAAGACACTGCCAAACTATAGCGACCCTATGAATGAAAGACCTCCAAAATGTTCTATCATTAACAGACTTGTTCAGATCCTACAAACAGGAGGATGTGGCTTCAGTGATTCATTTGAAATGTGGTGCTGGAGGAGAGTTTTGTGGATGCCATGAACAGCCAAAAAGACCAATAAGTGGGTTCTAGATCAAATCAAGCCTGAATTCTCCCTAGAAGCTAAAATGAAAAATCTGAGCCTATCATACTTTGGTCACATCTTGAAAAGACAAGACTCATTGGGAAAGACAATAATGCTAGGAAAAGTGGAAGGCAATAGGAAAAGAGGAAGACCTAAAATGAGATGGCTAGACTCATTAAAAGAAGCCACCAGTTTGCAGGATCTGAGCAAGTCTGTCAATGATAGGGCATTCTGGAGGTCTTTCATTCATAGGATCACCATAGGTGAGAGGTGACTTGATGGCACATAGCACATCTACTGCAGGAGTTCCACAGACAAAAGGGGGATGATACCCACTGTCCCCCCTTCCACTGCAGACCTCAGACTTCCCCTCATGTTGTTCCTGCCCCCTGCTATTTTGGGAGTATTTTCAGCTACAGCAGGAGGAGGGAGACAAGAAAATCTCTGCTGCTGACAGAAATCCCTTTTGTTTGCAGAAACTGTCTTATGCATCCAAACAACGCCCCCAACCAGGGAATGCCAGATAGGTGAGCTGACCAAACATCACATTTCAACCATCCAATAAACAGATACAGTTGGCATTGCCAGGAAACTCTACCAGTATCATAAAAATAAGGAATACTTATGCATCCCCTCCAGTTTCTCAGATGTGTGACAATGCTCTAGAAACTGTTAAGGAATTCATATGCTTTTCAATACCCTGTTTAAATGATACACTCTTTTGTACTTCTGAATCTTACAAGTTTTTCAAACATCTCAGTTCATAGTGATGTCCTTTCAAGTTTTGATGGATCAATTGAATGCACTGTGTGAAACAGCACATCCCTGTAAAGGTGGTTTGACTTTCCATGGCTTCTGTTCTTCTTTTCTCCCCACAGTGGGTTTATTAAAAGAACAACTGCACATAAAGGAGAGACAAATAGGCATTTGAACAGATGGGTTTAATAAAGATCCTATAATATGTCTGCCACAAACAGTTATGCATTGGCATTAAAGCAGCACCAGGATATGACTTGGAATAAAGGATTTCTAAATGGTTTGTGCTCTCGGTGAAGAAGTGCTAGATTAAAAACTAGCAGTTACAATGTCAATCTATATGTGCTACATAGATGAAAAGAATTGCACAAAGAAGCATCTTGACATGCTATGAAAAGCCCACTGACTTCAGGATAACAATATAAACTGTATCTGACTCAAGACAGTACACACTTTTTGACATACTTATACTCTCCAGTTGTGGCAGAATGCCTGTTATCATTCCACTCTATAATTTTATAAATACTAGATAAGAGTTTGTTAGAGATCGGTTTGATGTATTTAATTAGGATGGGTTTGCTAGTTTTAACATCGTTGCTGTTGGATATGGTTTTAAATTGTATTTTGTACTTTGTATTGTATTATTAATTTCATTCTTATTTTATGATTTTATTTAATTTATTTGTTGGATTTATATCCCGCCCTCCCCGCAAGTGGGCTCAGGGCAGGTCACAACATCATAAAACCACAGTTTATATATATATATATATATATATATATATATATATATATATATATATATATATATATATATATATATATATATATATATATATAATGTGTACACTAAATAACAGTTAAAATCATAAAACAATAATACAATAAAATGATGTATTTATTGTTATTGTAGTCTAACAATGTTGTTATCCACCCTGAGCCTGTTCGCAGGGAGGGTGGGTTAGAAATTTAATAAATTAAATTTAAATTAAATACATTAGAGTATTGGCTATGTTTGTTGGGGAGGATAACATCTGTGACCTTCCATCCTCTGGCTTTTGAGATGGTATGTTTCATCTCTGGTTTTTGGATTGTGCATTATAACCCAATTAGCAAAAGAGATATCAAACACCCCTGAAATCCCTCACCCTAGCCTTCACTGTTTTTCCATTGATGGGGCGGGGGGAAGGGAAGCTAAAGAATTCTGTACAAGGATTGGGATGACATTGGGCTGAGGAACTAATCTAGGAAGCTGAAAGTAGGTGTCAATGTGCAGAAAAAGAACATAAAACAACATCATAGACAGTAGAGGGATCACATTTCTGAATGTTTGCATCTGGCGAATTGGCAACCACTCTTCCAAAATCTGCTTGAGGTAGCGACCATAAAGGATACAGCAAAGTAACGATACTGTTGATTGAGTCTGCTTACCAAATGCAAACTCTTTTATATTTCAAGCGTGAGTGAAAGGACACATTTGGCTTTAAGAGGTCAAGGCAAAGGACATGTTATGCCCTTATCACTTAGCTCTCCTTACTAAGCATCTCTTCCCAGTCCCACACCACAGAGACATCCCACAATGGGTGACAAACAATCAGGTAGCAATCCATCTCAAGTACAAAAGAGTGACTTTGCAGATTATATTCAAAATATTTAATGAGTAATTATGGTTGTTTGGTAGCAATCTCATTGTTTTCAAACACTGGTAAACTCTTCTAGGCCTGGAGATGCTCTGATAATAGATAATAAATCAATATGAGGACAATGAAACCAAAGTTCTTTTGAAATAGAGTGGCTGTGGTGATAGTGGCCTCCTCCAGCCAGCTGGGACATCATAAACCTCAGAAAGAGGGAGGGGTATTGTCACCTGGGTCCCTCCTCTCTTGGACTAGTTCTGACCCCTGCGCTCCTGGTCAGCCACTGTCTGCTCCTCCCCGGCTTGCTCTTTGACTGTCCAGTTATCCCTTCACCAATTCTAGCCCCATCCCCCTCAGTCCTATGGCCAGCAATCGGGCAGCTACTCTGGCTGCATTAGGCAGCCACACCTGCTGGTGCCTGACATCAGAGCCCTGAGGAGACTCTGCCCCATGGTACCTAGCTCCTCCCTCCCTGCCTTTCTGCCTGCCTCCTCCCAGCATGATCCTGAGCTGGCTGCCCACCCAGGTGTGACTCTCTGGCTGTTGTTGGGCTGAGGGTTGTGGTGGTCCTGCTGCTGTGGCTCTAAGCACCCAGGTCGTCCCTCCCTTGTCTTGCCTCTGCGCTGGGAGGTTGTTCCACCCAACCACTCCAGCAGGGGCAGAGCTGGAGCCTGGGGTGGCATTGGCCTGGGGATTTAGCATTCTGGGGAAAAGAAAAAAACGACAGTGACCAACTGACCATATAAAAAATAGGTGATCACATGTCTCCATAGCACCAGGTGGAACACACAAATCCTCCAAAAGACTGAGAGCAGAGAAAAAATCTAGTAGTCCAGGGTCCCCAACACGTAGCCATACGTGACCATACAGGGGTCATTTTGTAGAAAAAGAGCTGGAGGAACTAATTAGCATAACTCATTAGCACAACTCATTAGCATATGCCACACCCCTTGCCATCACTGGAAATGTGTCATTAGCATAACTGATTTGCATATGCCACAATCCCTGACATCACCTATCCTGGCTGTTTTGGACCCAATCCTGGCCATTCAGGGCCGAAATTGGGCCCAAAATGGCAAAAAGGGGCTGAAAATGGCCAAAAAGGGCCCCAAAATGGTCAGGATCGGGCTGCTGCTGAGCGGGAGAGTGATCCACCACCTATCAGAGGCCCAATCTGGGCTGTTTCGGCCCCAATCTGGGCCGAAATGGGCCCAACATGACCAAGAGTCAGGTGGGCAGGGACACCTGACATATGACCTCTTTGGGGAACTACCGGAACTGCATTCCCATGCGTTCCACCTCAAAATGAGCCCTGGGCACAAAGGTCCCAATAGACTAGGCTTGCCACTCCCCTGCTGGTGGCAGGGGATACCTCACCCCCAACCTCCACTCCCCCACCTCTTACCTGGCTCGTGGAGGGAAGAAACGTGCAGGGACATGGTGCTGGGGGCAAAGCACGGCCTCACAAGCTCTGTAGCACCTCTGCACATGCCCACATCATGCCACTAAGTAATGGGTCATGCCAGGGGCCAAGTGAGTAAAAATTAGCCCTAAATTTAGGGTTTGGGGCAGATTTTCACTCAATTGGACCCTGGTGCATTGCATGACATCATTTATGGCACAATGCAGGGCACTCCAGAGCACGTGTGAGCTGTGTGTACATGAAGCAAATCTCCCCCGCACATCTCCCACGGTGTGTAAGTCCCACACTTTCTGATTGGTCAAAGATGAATCTCCTCCTTCCTTTGGAAACCCCTGAAGAGCCCTCTACATACAACCCCTTTGTGCAGCGACTGACTGCATGGGGAGGGAGGAGGGAAAGCATGCTGGCCCTGTCTCCATGTGATCGCAAGTTCTTCTGAATGGTATGAATGCGTGGAGGAAGTACCCATGTGTGGAGGAAGTACTCCATCCACGTAAGGGATACTGCTTTCCAACATTGCTGATCATGAGGAGGAAGCATATGTGCAGATACATCCATTGTGTAGGCAGAGTGCTCACAAGCTTGCAGTCAAAAGGAGCCAGGGAGCAGGGCCAACGTGCTTTTGCCAGCTTCCCGACATGTTGGGGTTTTTTTTAGAGGGCTACAGACTCACTGGAAAGAGTCCTGTGGCCAGTATCCAGCCATGTTTGCCAGTTCTATTTGCTTTCAAATATGTTCAATGGAATGCCTGACCCATCTTACTGGGGAGGGGACAGAAACAGAGCATCTTCATAAGTTTTGCATTAACCAGAAAGTGTATTTTCACTTGTTTTTGTGTTCTTTGTTTCCGTTTCCAGTTCCCCTCCCCAGTTCCTTATCGGTGTGTGCTTACAAATGAGCTCCGCTGTATGAATTTCCCCTGCTGCTTCAGCAACATCCCATTAGAATAATTATATTCAAAAACCTGGAGATTAATTCTGGTGATGCATTAGGTAAAGTGTCAGTGGAAATCAAATTGGGTAATATTGCTCAGTGGGAGGGGCAAGGAACAGAAGAGCATCTCCACGTAGTTGAAGAATTCAACTCCTTGTAGTTGAAAAATTCCAGCTTTGACAGCGAAATTTGGTGTTTCTAAAACAAACAAGTTACAGTCTCATTAAGAGTGTGGGCACAACTTGAAAGCTTGCACATTGTTTTATGTTACTTGTACCACATAATCTGTTCAAGTTTGACTAGCATTCTATACAGCATGCAGATAAGGAGAATTCTGGCAGATCTCAAAAGCTTACACACTATTTTGTGATGTTTTGGTTACTCCTAATAAAAGGTATTACTGTACCTGGCATTTGTTTGTGGTGTGGTGTGGTGGAGGCAAAATCTTGCAGACTTATGCACACATACTAATATCACACATGATGGAGGCAGACAATTAATGCATTCATGTTTCCCCACCACACAACTATGTAAGCTAACCCTAGCAGTGCAATCCTAAAACGTTACATACCCTTCTAAACACATTGACTTCAATGGATTTAGAGGGATTGCACCATAAATTTTCCAGCTAAACTCATCTGTAAATCAAAGCACTTGTCTTTGTATAAATGAATTTATATCAGAAAAGACTTTTTTTTTATTTCTACAGGGTGTAAAATTGGAAATGAGTCAGTATTCTAGCCTTGGCTGAAAAGCTTAAAATGTCTGTGTTTTGTGCAGTCCCTTAAGAAATATATTATGCAGTTTTTCTTTGCTTGTATTCATTTCCTAGGATTCTTCTAGTTGTGCTGTACTTAACAAAGTAAACCAACAGTAGACAGGAAATTGTACAAGCTGGGGGAAAAATCATTCGTTTCCATCCTAGAAATAGTAACTCTTTTGCTCCTCTGGTTGCAATCATTCTCCTGCACAGCTTATTATGCAATGTTATCACAGTCCACCAGAAATTTTGGCTGGAATTTTTTGGTCCTTCGTTGACTCAGATTTTATCCAAGAATCTAGGAGTCAGTGAGGTATCACCTTAGTATGTGGCATGTTCCAAGTACTGCAGCTGTTTGCACCTGTCCAGTTGATATCTTGTCTATGTCGATATCACCTAGATGTTTACTTAGTCCTTCTGGAATCACACCTAGCACTCCTAGCACTACTGGAATAGCCATTGTATGTTTCTCCCAGAAACACTGAACTTCAGATCTTAGATCTTGATATTTTGTTACTTTTTCAGACTTTTTCTTCAATGTGGGATTGCCATATCAGTTTGATCTTCTTACTTTCAATCACAATAATATCCAGATTATCACTGTTACTGGTATCTTAGCAAAGACAAACAATAAGGGTGATACAGAATCACCTTGAAATATTCCACATCTGATATTGGCCATTTTCACATACCTAAAACCTCTGGAAAATCGTGCAAAACTCACGGCACGGCAGCATCTTCATAGCGTGATTTCCCATTTAATGGTGTGATTTCTGATATCATCGCCCCATTAAACAGGAAACCACCCTATGAAGACACCATCATGCTGCAAGTTTTGTGAGATTTTCCAGAGGCTTTTACGGGCATGTGAAAACGGCCATTGACATATTCTAGTTCCACTCCATTAGCTGTCAATGCTGTGCACCATTTTCTCATTGTTGCTAACAAGAACTTTCTAATATTGCTGCTAACTACAAACATTTCTAATGCTTTTTTAATCCATGAACGTGACAGGGAGTTGAATGCTTTTTTGTAAACTGCCCAGGCTATGTACGAATTTGTTTCCTCCTTTTGCAATTTTAAATATCATTTTGTCAATCAGTAATTGCAATTTTGTTTCACAAGAATATCAGCAGTTTCCTTTCTGTTCCTTTGGTAAAAGGTCATTATCAATTAGATGCTGTTGAACTTCATCAGCAGTTATTACAGTTAACAGTTTAAACACTGTTGGCAGGCAAGTAATTGCTCAGTAATTATTAGGGATTGCCGTGTTGCCTTTATCTTTCATGACTAACACTGTTCTACCAGTTGTCATCCTGCCATCAATTGTAGCTGATTACAGCATGATATTAAACTGCTGTGCTAATCTTGTGTGTAAATTGATTAACTTTCTTAGCCCAAACTCATGTAATTTATCTTTTCCTAGGGTTGTCCAGTTTTTAACTGTCTTTGCTTTTTTAACCACAATTGTGGTAATTATCAAATCTTGCATATTCCTAAGTCTTAAGTATTTCTGAATTTGATTAATCCATGCTGCTTGTGCATGATCTGAGAAAGTCTTGTTTCTCATTATGTAGCATCTTTGTTCACGCAATCACTGCTCCATTCCATCAGAGTCAGGAAACTTTTCTTTCTTTCCAGATGGCAAACATTTGTTTTTAGTGCCCTCAAGCCGATGGATTTGCTCAGTAATAACACTCCATTATGGCCTTATGCTTCAATGTCCATTTCTTTCTTTGTGGTTTCAGTAGCCTTACAGTGTCCAGTCTTGGTTGCCGAGCAGAGGCCACTGAATCCTATAGCCAGGGCTTTTTTTTTTGGGAAAAGAGGTGGTGGAACTCAGGGCCAAGCTACAAGTGACGAATGACACTTGCCTGGCAAGTGAACAGACTTGCGTGTATT
This sequence comes from Eublepharis macularius, assembly GCF_028583425.1. NCBI lineage: Eukaryota > Metazoa > Chordata > Lepidosauria > Squamata > Eublepharidae > Eublepharis > Eublepharis macularius. The sequence continues at coordinate 23,935,616 of NC_072796.1, forward strand.
CCTCCCTGTTCACTTGCCATTGACTTGCACTCCATATGATCAAGTAAAGCGCAAGTGAATGGCAAGTGAACAGGGAGGAATACACGCAAGTCTGTTCACTTGCCAGGCAAGTGTCATTCGTCACTTGTAGCTTGGCCCTCAGTGGTGGAACTCAGGACCACGCAATGATGACACTTTGGATCAGTTGAAACAATGGGGGGGTGAGTTTTTTAAAGTTTAAATTGCCCTCCATGAAAATGGTCAAATGGCCGGTGGCCCTGCCCCGGTGCAGAGGGCAATCTAAACTCCCCTTTGTCTGTAGATCAGGGGGTGGGGCCACCAGCCATGTGACCATTTTTAAGAAGTGCTGGAACTCCGTTCCACTGCGTTCCCGCTGAAAAAAAGCCCTGCCTATAGACAACTTATTGCCTAAAGTCCAGGAGCTCTAACATCTGACTTGGTTATCATTGAGCTGGACAATGACTGATCTGATATGGATTTCCTTTTCAAAGCCTTCACCATATTGAATGGGTTTTGGACCCTTTTTGTCTGACTCCTCAGCAAAAGCCTGTCTGGCCTGGGAGACACTGCCAATAGCCTTGCTACCATCATCATTGTCTTTTGCCTTACAGGAGCACACAATCCCCACCATCATGGAAAGGTAGTGTCCTTGGTGGGGACGATGATGGCAATGATGATCAGAACCACTGTACTATGAAAGATGCAAATATTTTCGTTTTCTCAGTTTGTTTAAGATTTCAGAGCAGTGGCACAGAATGCCACTTAAATGGAGCAATGAATGAAAGGTAGAACAACATCTAAATCAAATGGTGTCCAATACACATTCAGCATGTTCATGCATGTGTACATGGATAAGCAAGACTTGCCTTGTTTCCCTCTGTGATTTGAGAATGTTGTGTATATTCTTAATGGCGATGTATACATGAAACATTCCTCAATAAGGAAGAATCCTTTGCTCCTAGAAGTATCTCTACTTTTTTTGAACCGAGACAGAGCTTTGATTTGTAGGTTATGTTCTTGTCAGTATAAGGTAGAGGCCTTTGTGAAACTATCATGTAGCCACGTACGTAATGAAATTTTAAGTAATGAGATTTTAACAAGTGAGCCAATGCAGGCTCTGCTGGGTGATTTGAAGATGCATAAACTGCAGTGGGGAGAGGCTATACCTGCTTTTCCCTGACTGCTTTGGTTTCAAGCAGAAAAGACCCAGTATGTGTGTGGGTGGGTGGAAGAAAACTCCCAGCCCACATCAAGTCCTCATGTTGTTCCACAATGAACATGAGGATTTTATAATATGTAGATAAGCCCTGAGGTCATCTTAACAAGAGAGGCCAGCTTTTGCTATATCAAATACAATACAGTTAAGTTCCTAACAGAACCATTGCTTTTTTTCTTACGCATATTTCATGTAGATGTTTGCTAGTTTCAAGGGTAAAGAAGTTCTTTGTATACACAACGCAGATTAATAAGAACATGAATGTGTTGGCCCAACACAGACCTTTGACTTACACAGGCCTAAGGGCTATTTTAAATAAAATAAGTTATGGCATCTATTAATCATGGGTAATTTTAGTTCCAAAGTAAATGCAGGCAGATTGTATGACAGAATTATTCGTTATTGTATCCAAACCAGATAACAAAGGGAAATGTCTTCTAGAATTATCCCCAATAGGCCTTCTAGTTATCAATCTTGTTTCTCAACCTCCTAAGTAACAACCAAGGTCACAATTCTGGATCTTCTGGATGTGCAGAGCAAAGCAGCTCTCGCTGGACTTGGTTATAATATTCCCCTTTCCTGATAAACTGCTGCTCTATAAGGTATGCATCTTGTATCCTAAGTTATTTCTGATATGTTAAAGACATTTGTACACCCTTTCCCAGGCAGCTTGTTCTTCCATAGACCACCCCCTGCCTTGTCATCTGTCAATACTCTTTTTCCTCACAGTATGGTGTGTTGGGACCGAAGGAAGAACAAACTGCCAGATGCTTTCAGGGGATGAAAGTTAGCTGATATGGGCCAGTAGAGAGTACCTGTAAGAAAGGAGATGAAGTTACACCTTTCATTTTCTGCATTGACCCCTCTGAGGGCCAAACTAGACAATACAGATGTTTGTAATGATGTTTGCCAGTTTGAAGCAATGAGTTCCTCGCTGAGTTCTTTTTTAAACTGCATTGCAGAGGCCTGATTTGGGGTGGAACTCCTACAGTGTGGGGGGAAGAGAGGCTTCTGCCTTCCCCTGTGCCATTTTTCCTACTCTGCAGTGGTCCTTATCAGAACAGGCTCCTCACAGCACAGTTTAAAGGAGTTCCTGGGTGGGAACTCACTATTTCAAAATGTTGGGCATCCCTGGGAATGCCATACTCACTGGGGAGAAAGGCAGGGTATAAACAAAGTAAAATAAATAAAAATATCTAGTTTGGCCCTGAGAAAGCCAGTACCAGTAAGATAAAATTCCTGGAGAATTTGAAGGGCAGCAAGAAAGATCTTTGGTGAGACTTGCAAACTTTGTTAAGATGTGTGTCTCCCCACACATCCTGAAGCTGCACAGGACAGGTGGCTGATTGCATTACCCCGAGACGTTATCTTAAAGTGGCCTCTACTGTAATTGGTTTCATAGATTAACACATTAGTTTGACAATCATGTGTCACAACCTCTTAAGGTTTTGCAAATAGCTTTTCTTTTGTCGTGTTAGCTTTTAGAAACAAGATATGAATCCTTTCCTTTGGCCTCCAAGACCCCGAGTTTCATTATCTCAGACAAGAAGAGTGAAGTGGCATTAAGCTAATGAAGTATTTATTGACCTTGTGCCATTAATCTCTACCACCTTATGTGCAAGGACTAAAGCACGTGCTGCTAAGTAGGGCATTTACTCAACTATCGATTGTTTCCGAGAGTGTCCTTTGGTATGCCAGACCTGGAGACACTGTTAGTGTAAAAAAGAGCTTCACGATATTTAAAGAGATGGCTATAGAACATTAGGGAAGTCATACTCTTTTGAAAACAACAGGCAATTGCCGGGTTTTTTCATTGTTGTTGTGAAATGTAAAAAGACATTTTTTTATTGAATTTATGATGGTTGGCACAGATTCTCTCTGTTTGCAAGGTTTTCTGTGCCTTGATGTTACACTGAAATGTAGCCACCAGGAACCAAGGATTACACTTTCATCTTTACAAGAAACTTCAGGTATTATTTATATGTCCTGTTGTGATGGGAGGAGGGGAATTGCATGCATATGCAAAGCACATGAAAGAGTTAGGCATCTGCAAACAGATTTTGATAATTGGTCTTGCACGTGGAGATCTGTATCAGATAACTTACTTGAAAGGAAAACAAAGGAGAGAATCAAGGTACAGAACCTGGAGATGAAAGGCTTGTGACTTTGAAGTTCACTGCAGCAGCCATTTCAGAAGGTTTCTGTCAGCTGTAAAGACTGCAGTGAACAAATATGATGAGAGAATGAATGTGACCGATAACATGTGCAATTGAACTGTCCTGTTCTATTGATCAAAAGTTGCATCCTATGGCTGATGAAACATTATAGTATTTCTCATCATATAGCTATCTCAGGTTGATCAGAGAGCCGGAAGAAATCCGGAAGTCCAGTGAAAAGGCCTGCGGGAGATGCCTACCTTTCCCCCCCTCCACTGGCATTCTTAGCTATGGAGAAATTAGGACAACTGCTCCAAGTCCTGTGCCGGAGGGGGCCCAAGCATCATGCAGCTGCTTGAGTGCCCATGCCTCTCTACTCTTCCACTGCCACTGTAGCCACAGCAGTGACCCAAGCGGTGAGGAATAGAGGCGAGGTCAGCTCCTCCTGCCATGCTGCTTCTCTGCCCCAATGTGGGCTGAGCCGAGACAAGGGGCAGAGGCAATTTGAGGCAAGGGGTGGAGAGGGTTTCTGCGCTGTACAGTCTCTTCCCATTGAGCCACTCACAGCCCTAGACAGGCGGCTGACTGGCAGGTGGATGGACAAGTGAGCACCACATGGCACCCCCTCTCCCAAGTGTCTCAGTCCTGCCTTGTTGTCAGAAGAGAGGGCCTGAACCCTCTAGCAAGCTGGCATGTCAGGCTGCGAGGGAAGAAGGCAGCACACATGCATAAGTGTTATGTGCTCCTTCTTCCTGTATGTGAGAAGCAGCTGTCTGGAAGCCACGGTAGGCAGCTCACAGGTGACTAAGAGGTGTGATGGTGAGAATTAAGAGGAGAAGGGGAGCCCATTTTCTCCTTTTGCCTAGAGCCCCAGAATCACTGAGACTGCCCTATATTCCCTCCTAAATTTCATATTAAGTCCATATGATGTTGGGAAGAGACTGGATGTCAATTAAAGATTTGTAATAAAAAGGACTATGGTTGATGACGTCTTGATATATTTGGGTTCTGGGTGATTGTACTTTGATTTTAGATTAGACTATGTTAATAGTTTCTAATTCTCTTTGAGTCCTGTAATCCAGGAGAAAAGCACCATATATATATATATATATATATATATATATATATATATATATATATATAAAAATAATGGGCATTTCACAAGTACGCTTATTTTCTGTTGTTTGTTTCACATCATAAACTTGTGAATTGCTTGTTTGAAGGAATGCCACCAATGTGTCACTGAAACCAAAATGCTTACAAAATTGTGGCAGCAATTCCTTCTCAAGAAAAAGGTCTAGGAGAAAATTCAGAGGAAGTTGAACAAGTTTTATAATTAAAAAACCCTCAAATGCTTCTTTGAATTGTGTTAGCAGCTAGACCCTCCCTTGTACTGAAAGGGCAGTTTATGAATATGACAATATCATAAACCCATTCTCTTCATGTGCCCTGAGCACAAGACATACCGTCTGACTAGGTAGAACACTTTAGAACCCAGCTGGAATTGAAAAATTATTGAAATACGAGTCATGAGGCAAAACTGATTGGCTGCCCCACACCCCAGAGATGTGCAAAGACTTAAGACAAAAGAGGTTTTCCAGGAGTTCCTGAGTTAATTTCATCCACACCCTTCTGATCTTCTCCCTCCCACTTTCCTAATCACAGTTATTCAGAGACCGGATAACTCTTCCCTTCTGCTAATCACGGGCCATCAATCAATTTTTTATCTATAGTTCCACCCAGATATGCTCCATCAAGCCTCTCTCAATTTATTGTCTCACCTCCAGAGACAGCCATTAAGCTATTGTTCTTGAGGCAGAAGACACGATCCTGCCCCAGAGTATGTTTCACAGTATAATGGGGCTGCCCTCTGCTATAGCTGTGTTTGTCCTGGGATCCTATGCACACCCTCATGTTCATGTCTGGACCTTTTTCTTAAGTACTGGTTGCTTAAGCTGCTACTCTCTATGGACATTATCTACACCCTAGGCTGGTAAATATCAATCGATACTGAATCTCTCTCCCTTTTCCTCCCTATTCTCCTCGTTAGCGCTGTATGTATGCTGTGTGTTTTTCCTGTACGTTTGCTTTTTACTGTTCCTTTAATAAAAAACATTCCTGTTGAACACCTGCCTGTTTATTAGAGAGTCCTCTAAGGGAACAATCTTGGCATACATTGATGAAGATTCTGCTAGTTATCCCCTTATCCCCTCTTGCTGCATCTCCTTGTATGCTAATTCCCCCAACTCTCAAGAAGACCCCCCCCATTTGGGTAACGGAGTGGCCAAAATGCAAGGTATCTGCCACTATTCATTGCACTGCCCCATCTATGATTTATGAAAGAAGAAACTCTTCAGAGTTGTTAATTTATTTAGGGGTCATAATAATAGGTGCAAATATCCAACCACACCATTCCTCTGACAGAAGGATATTTCTGTTTGTGAAAGAGGGGGTGGCAAGTTGCCCTGATTCCCTGCGCCCACTGCTGTTCCTAAAGGTCCTTTGAGGGTCCCTTTTCAGGGGCTTCAGGGGGAGGGGAGAAGAAGGCAGATTCCACTCTGCTACGTTAGTCTAGATGGGTGGATACATGTTGTTGGTAATTTTTTCTGATGGTAATATATTTTAATGCATTCAGAGCGGCACAGAAATAGGAGGGAACTTAGGAAGATTTACTTGGCTGATTTTCAGGCTGATCATCTGTTTTAGTGTGATTTTGTATTATGATCAGTGTTGTGAGAATTTAATATTTTATAACATCTTGTCATAAGGAGTTAATACTTTTTGATTCACCTAAACATTGGACTGATTCCTAACTGATTGCTCATAAGAGTAATAACACTGCTTGGGCTGGGAAGAGACTGAGCATTCCCACCTTGACATTGTCCTACAGTGAAATGTGAAGCAAATTTGAAGGCTCCTGTACAGACTTACATCTGATGAATTTCAAGAAGCCAGAAGTTTTGATATGATGGGAGCATTCCACACATCCCTTTTTTTCTTGGGGCTCAGCTACCCTAAAGATTTAATGGGCTTATACTGGAGTGACTCTGCTTAGGATTTCACTGTTAGTGTCTTCACGCTCGAGGTCAATTTTAAACATGTTGAGGATTGTTGCTATTTTATTCATCTTTGACAACTCCAAGCCACTTTTTTCTCCATACAATTTTCATCAGCACCTACATGGTGATCAAATGCACTGACATCACTTCCAGTTGCATGGAAAGTGATGTCAGTGCTTTGCTGGTGATGTCATAATATTGCCAGCAAGGGCCCAGCTACCTTGGTGAGTGTCCTACCAGTTGCCATTCTTGTACTGGCAATTCTTTTGGCAAGCCAAGAAAGTGCCTTCTCGGTTGTGGCACCAAAATTGTGGAATTCCATCCCCAGGGAGATTCATATCTTCTTTTCTATGATTGTATTCTGCCAGTGGGTGAAGACCTTTTTGTTTTGTCTGGTATTCTTTCACAGAGTCTCATTGACACTTCCTCCAGTTTATGAGTTTTGTTTAATTGTTTACATACATTAATGTGTTTTAAATTCTGTTTTAATGGCTTTTTTTGTTTACCGCCTTGGTCATCCTAAATTGGGTGGAAAGACAGTTTTTAAAAGTTTTAAATAGATAAAACATAAAACATAAATTTTATATTTGTGTATTTTTTTGTTCTGTACAATCCTTATTTTAATCTTTCTTAGGAATTTTAAAAACTAATTTGGAACTTTTGCAGTACCTCCAGTTTGAATTCATGATGGTATCTTCCCAACGGACATTCTCCACAACTAAAACTGTATGCTCAGATTGTTCTCTCAACAACTACTCTACCTTTCTGTCAATCATTATCTTTTGTTCTGTATATTAACGACACTTTTGTCTCTTTTTTTCCTTCTATAATCACTCCTCCTTGCTGAGGTCACTCAGTTGTAGCTTCAGGATACGCTCAGGATACATTCACCGTACTAGGTCAGATCTTTCCATTCTCCTCCATGGGCCTATATAAAAACAGCCATTATCAGAGTATTTATACATAGTTGATTTTAGTACATAGGGATTTTGTTCAGAATAATTTGGTTCACTGTCAATGCACAGCTGGCAGGGCACACTGTACTTGTAGGAGAAACTGAAAATAATAGGGTAATAATTGAGCTTGTTCTATTATGGGATATGGGTGTCGAGGAAAATAGCAGCAGCAGAGGATTTTGTGCTTGCCAACAAATAGTACAGATTGGAGCTGGACAGAATTCAAAAACAACAAAGAGATGGGGAATGAGGCTCTGTCTAGGTAACTGGCCTATCTATTCACGGCAGAGGAACGAGATGAAGATTAGCTTCCTGGGCTGCATTCCAGGGCCGAGGAGAATTTGACAGCCAAATGGCACTTGGCAAATCAGATGGGAATAAAAGAAAGAGAGACTCATGAACTGTGGAACAAAAGAGAGGTGAAGTAGATAGCAAGGAATCTATGTACTTGACATCCGATGGATACAAGCCAATGAAAACAATTGGTTTAAGGGGAGTTATAAAACAGGTCTTTCCCCTTCTGAAAATAGCCTATTAGTTCCCATGAAAATAATAAATATCCAGAGATCATTTGATATTTTAGCTTTATAAATAATCAATAATACATCCGCCTCATTGATGGCATCATGGAATACAGTCTATAACTGAGTGGATGAATACTTGAATTCCAAACGACTAGATTAGGTGACATATGAACACTCTAGATGGTTCTCTATTAACTATCAGATATGTGAAACTTTGTTTTAGTTTTGATCAATAATCTTCTATTCTTAAAGGGTTTTTTGGTGGTTGTGATGCCAGAGAGAAGCAAGTTGCAGGTGGGTAGCCATGTTGGTCTGCAGTAGAAAAGCAAGATTTGAGTCCAGTGGCACTGTAAAAATCAACAAGATTTTCAGGGTATGGATTTTCGAGAGTGAAAGCTTCCTTCAACAAATACCTGACTCTTGAAAGCTTAAATCCTGAAAACCTTGTTGGTCTTTAAAGTACTACTAGATTTGAATCTTGCTGTTAGAAGCAAACTTTGTAAACATTCTAGAGATGTTTTATTGAGGCTCAGTTCTAACAAATGTTAGCTATTTGCATCTTAGTTATATCATGGGTGACTTGTTGGATCCTGCCAGCTTTTCCACAGGTGACAGAGAGGGAAAGAGCCATTTCAGGCAGCTTTCTTTCTCTTTTACAACTCCAGCTTGTGTGACTTTTCCCCTGTAGAGCTCCCATGATGCCTAGCATAGCATATGGGGGGATCAAAATGAGCTCTCCTCCCTCTAGCACCAGCAGAAAGGATCCAGCTATTATTTCTAAATAGGGAAAGAGATAATAAGGAAAGGGGTATATGGATAGAGAAATGCATGTGGTGCCCCCATCACCTACTGCTTTATCCAGTTCCATCCCACCCTGTGAGGCAGCTGATTTGGCCTGAGAAGGAACCATACTTTATCTACTGAATCTTGTGAATGGGAGTGGCTGCATCTCTCTCCTATCTTATATCCAGCCCCCTCCCTATGCTCAATGAGGCAGAAAATTGGGGGTGATAGTCTGGTGTGTGTTCTATATGAACTGAATGAATTGTAGAACATGAGACAGAGCCATGGCTCAATGCTAAAGTGTCCGTTTTGCACTAGGAAGGTCCCAGGTTCAATCCCGGACATTTCCAATTAAAAGTATCAGGTGGAAGGTACTGTAGAAGACCAACACCTGAGAGCTTGGAGAGTTGCTGCCAGTTCCAGTAGATAATGTTGACCTTGACAGCCCGACCTTCTGATTCTGCTTAAGGCAGAGTTTTTTGTATTTGTATTTCACCCAGACCAATCAATGTGGAAAGCATTCCAGAAGCTTGAAAGTTTGAAAATCGCTGAATTAGGCTGTATGTTTGGATGAATATAAACACCTACATAAATTAGAAATTTCCTATACAAAACGGATTTCCTATATGGATATAATGCACAGCACACGTTTCATTGTGTGCACATGCCTCAGAGCACGAGTGGAATTAACATGAGGAACACGAGCAGCTAAATTATTTCCTAACATGGAGATACTTTTTCTGTGAAAGAACCTGATTCTATCCTTTCTTTATGAAACTTGATAAATATCCCCTGCATAATGTAAAGTTCATGCTTGCCAGAGACATATAGGAGTAGCTTCAAGTACGTATCCTGTGATCTCATTTTAAAAAGATTAGAAATTGGAAGGATTCAGGTGGAGAATAAGACATTTTCGTAAAGACAATATTGATTTGAAACCCATGCTCTAGGCATACGTTTGATCGCTTTCTGTTTTGATTCTTTTATTTCTCCTTTAGTTCACAATTCTGTTAGTCACAAACGGTCCCCCACAAAAATTGCTGGGCTTCCAGCTCCCCTCCCTTACTGCATCCCTTCCAAGTACCATTCCCCTTTGCACCCACCACCAAAGGGAAAGGTTCTTGCAGGGGGGAGGAGAAGGGGACTGGGGAGGAAGGGAGCAAAGGAGAAAGGCATTGGGCAAGGGCAAAGGGGAAAGGTCTTTGGGAAAGAGGGGGTACAGGGGAAAGGTATTTGGGAGGGAAAGTGCAAAGGGGGAAAGTGTTTGGGAAGTGTTGAAGAAAAATGGAAAGGTGTTTAGAAGGAGGCTAGAGGACAAGGTGCCCCCTTCCCTGTAACTCTCTTGCCCCCAGTCTTCCCTGTAACTCTCTCCCCCACACACCCACCTAGCCACCCTCCTTCCCTCCCCACTTTCCCTCCCTGTAACTTGGAGCTGAACTTACGTCATCCCCTCAGAACTTGCCTTCTGCCTGCTGTTGCCCCTGATGCCACTTTATAGGTGATTGTATCAGTTTAAAAAGCCTAGAAGTCCCAATCTAAATGAGCCACATGGTGAGGTGGATCAGGCCCTCAGAGCAAGTTTTAAGGAGCTAAATTGCCCCCCAAATGGCTTCTTGTTTTGGAAGGCCTGTGAGAAATGGGGGGGGATCCGGGAGCCTCCCCACCAAACCTCTTCTCCTCCCTACTGTCAGCACTTCTGCTACCTCTATGGGACTTCAACATCACCACCAGAGGAAGAGGTAAGGGCCTTTTCTGCACCTGTGCATAAATTACTTTTGTTTTGAGTTTCTTTTAAACCCACCTAGTGTGTTTTGAAGGGGTTTCGATTTTTCTTCTACACTGAGTGCCCCAAAGTTACACAAAGATCTTTTTTTTTGTTCTGAAGTGGTCCCAATCCATGAGTTTAACTATCTGCAGATTGGGGCCACTTGGCTATATAAGATGATTACTTCACAGATACAGAGACTTGCCTAATAAGCAGTATCTATTCTTACTAGACACTTTCTTAATTTCTAGGGTTATCAGTCCTCAGCCCCCACCTCCTGCCACCACCCAGCTGGCCAGTGGAGGGGGGAGACATGGGAAAGAAGTCCAGGAGCTCCAGAGCATGCTCCTATTTTACTCTGGAGCGCTTCTTTGTTGTGCTGGGAATGACATTTCTGGTGCAATAAAGAAGAGTAGTCCCTTGTGCGGGCTGATTTGATGAAAATTGACCCCCTCCAAGGGTGAGTCCCCCCAGTACACCCTCTGACCCCCCTTTCCCCCAGGTTGGGCTCCAGGGAACCCTACTCATTTATGTACTTTCTTCATGTCTCTACACATGCACAGAAACACACACACTCATCATGCTGAGAATGATCTCATTTCCATTGCAACAAAGAATCAGCCCCCGTGGAGGGCTAATTTGATTAAAATTGGCCTCCAAGGTTAAGTCCCCATGGCACACACCCCATAACTGCCCAGCCCCTGGGTTGGGCTCCAGGGGACAGGACAACCATATTCATTTCTGTACTTCATGTCGCTACACATATAGAGAAACATACACACTCATCTGTATCTTTTCATTCTTATTTCCTATTCTATCACCCATGACATTATGTTACCAATAGCACAAGATATGCCAGGTCTGTCTTGGCACCACTATAATCCTGGCAGTAATGTAATGTAAAATTAAATGGCAGCATGAGCATTTTGTGAAGATAATAGGGCACAGTTGAATAGAGAGTATAGGGTGTAGTCTAAGCCTCTCCAGCCCCAGGCAAATGCCTGACACCAGCATAACCGTAGGCCACCAGTATGTTTAAAAAAATACCATAGTAGCCCATGTGCTGAACTCCATAGGCTGATTATATAAGGTAGCTTTGTACATTCATAAAATATTCAGAAAACAGAAATTTATGGTGCAATCCTATTCAGAGTGATTCCAGTCAAAGCTTACTGAAATCAATGGACAGACTGGAATAACTTTGCACTGTAAAATTATCAAGCAGTGGAGCAACTTTACAATGAGAAAAGGCTAGAGTATTTGGGACTTCGAAGAAAATGCTAATTGAAGGGGGATAGGAGCATGGTAAGGAGTTATAAAATAAGGTATGTCATGGATGCAGTAGAGAGAGAATTTTTCTGTTGATGATGGCAGAACTTGGGCTAACCAGAAGACATTATTTAGCAGCATAAGTGATTCAGTGTGATGTCACAGATTAATAAATGGAATAAAAACAAGTGTAATGACATAATTTAATAAATGGAATCCATGCTACATGATGAGGTGATAACCACTAGTTTAGTGTTCAACTGAATGCAACTCTTGGAGTTCAGTGAACAGAAGAGTTTGGGAAGCCTACTACATGGGCTATCCGCTGGATCTAGCAAAGCAGGTCTTACATTCTCATGCATATGCAACAGTTGGCCTTTTTGCCTGTGCTATTCATATTAATAGAAAATTTGGTACACAAAAATAAAGCCCATCTGGAAAAGAGTTGAGGAAAATATATGTTCTAATACAAAAAAGTAGGGAGTTTCGTTCCCCCTCCAAAAATTCAGTGAAGTTGAAGATGACGGAATGTGACAAAGGTTCTCATTGACAATAATGCAATTTGACAGTGACCTTGGCAGAACGCTCGGGTATTGTTTTTAAAAGGATAAAGTGATCTTCAAAAAAGTAGACATCAAGATCCAGTTCAGACTCTATGAAATTGCTGGTAGGGGATTTATTTATTTATTTAAAATATTTATATCCCACTTTTCTTTCAATCTGTGAGACTTCAAGTTTCTACAGGGGAACATATATGAAATCATAAGCACCCTGGTCTGTCAGGAGCAATTTGTGTTGAACAAACTTCTCTACACAGTCTCCTCTAGATCAAGTTGTTGCATGAGTCAAGGATGTGTATACAAATATATAGAACTGCCTTTAGAAGGTAGAACCCCTATCTTTAGAAGTTAGAATCCCTATTTTTAGAAAAGCTAAACAGGTATCAGTAGTCTCCAACAGGCAGCTTCTAAGCTACCAGTTGGTCACTGACTTCTGTACAGTAGTGTGTGCATCTCCTAGAAGACTCAAGAGAATGTTGTGAAAAAGATCTGCTCTAGGCTTTTTAAAAGAAGTTTTTATTTCACAGGACTTTTCCCCATGCTGCTTAGCTGATAGTTTGATATCTGGTATTCTTCCTAGCCCATATTCTGTTTCTAGGAAAGAAGTAAACATTCCAGATGGGGTAGGTGGAAGCAGATTGGTATATTTTTCATTACTCAGAAGTAGAGATGGACATGAACTGAAATACGAACCCAAATTCGTCATGAACCTGGCCAGTTCATGGTTTGCGAACCAGCGGTTCGTCAGAGCCCATTTCTGACAAACGGAGATGAACTTTAGGATGGTTTGTTTGGTTCATTTTCGGTCCATCACTGCAAACAGCCTGGTGTTGATCAATCATTTTCCTAGGCAACCAGAGATGAGCTTTCTGCAGTAGAGGTGGGGACCAGCCACTTTTTAGCTGAAGGGAGGGGGATCCCACATGAGCTAAAAAAAGGACCAACATTTGAAAGGAGCAAGAGTTCTCTTGCACACAAGAAAAGTGTTGCTGCTTTCAAATGCCGGCTGGAACTTTAAAGTGTTTCAGTATCTGTTCTGCTTCCCGTATTTGCAGAAGTTTGCTTATTCCCTGCTGGCTTTAAAAGCCAGGAAAAGGCAAAATGGCCGGTTTTCCCTTCCTCCTTTGGCGTACGTGCACACACACTCTTTTTTTTTCTCCAAAGGCAAGAAAGCATAGCAACACTGTAACATTTTAGCATTGCAACATTGTAACATTACTGCACTTTCCTCCTGGCTTTAAAAGCCAGAAAAGGATTAAATAGCTGTTATTCCCTCCCTCCAAAACATGTTTCAGGCTTTGCAAAGAGGGGAAAAAAACCAAGCGTTTTGCACAGCCCTTTGGAAACAAAGTGGCAGGGAAGCTGCCGCTGCAAACATGGGAAGAAGAACAGCCAGCAGCTTTTTTCAGCTGATGGCGATTCCCTTCCCATCAGCTGAAAGTGGCTGGCATTTAAAAGGGGGAAAGTGGAAGTTCACACTCTTATTTTGCAGACCTTCTGCTGCCCTGGAAGTGATATTTTCATGAACCACATGAACTGGTTCGGAAACCGGGGCAAGTTCATGAAAGTTCGTGGTTCATGGTTCATGAAACTATACGAACTTCGAACTGCCTGGTATGTTTTTGTTTTTGATTCATGTCCATGTCTACTCAGAAGTAGCTTTCATTAAAGGAAATATTGCCTTGCTTTAGACCTTGTCTACCACTTGATCTTAAGGTTGCCAAAGAGAGTAGGAAAAAAACTGGCTGGCCTACAGCAACTTAATTTATGAAGTATGCAATCTCACTTGATCCATTTCCCTTTCCTGTGGCTGAGAGTCAATGAAAGAGCTGGCTAGTTAGTGTACCAGTCTATGCTAGTGATTGGCCATTGTGGGAGAAGACCGTAGACAGCTATTGCCACCCTAGTCGGAATAATGAGACAGACACAAGGCTTGGAACTAAAGGGCCACTTTATTAAACATAACATCAACCATTAATATGGCAAGGACCAACTAGCGGTACAGGTCAAGCCATGGGGTCACCCCTGGACCTTTGCCTTGACCTGTCTGGGCGTGCCCCGAAGCCCCAGGTACGAGCCATCCTATGGATGGCTAAGACCCAGCCAGCCAACAAAATGGATCCCCCCAGCTCAAGCTCCTAAGCCTCAGCCATACAGCAGTGAGGGAAGGACTTGCACATGGGGTTCCCCAAGGCAGTCTGCCCATGCAGCATGGCAGCCGTCACAAGCAGTACCATCCTCTCCTGGCAGACCCCTCTTCCCCATCAGTGGAGAAGCGCCTAGGGTACTCTCCAGCCCGCTCCCTATTCCCAAACTGTCTCCTGCTAGTGACCATCCTAAGGTGGCTCCACCTTGCCAATTACCTCAAACCTCTGCAAGCAGTACAAGGTAGGCAAAAAACCACCTCTTCCCCATGCCAATTAGGGAAAAGGGGGAAAAAATTCCTACCTGACTCTGGCAACAGCAGCCAGCTAGTCCTGCACTACTACAGGGTGAGGTGGGTGGGCCGAGCACACAGAGCAACTGCCAGCTGCCTGGCTGGAGTTGCCTCTTAAGACTCCTTTCTCCGCCCCTCCGGCCTGAGACCCAGATACCATGGAAATGCTCTGTCTCCTTCTCCTTCCAGGGAGCCAAAGAGTGGCCCCCAGCCTTATCAGTGGAAGTTGCTGGCTGGGAGGGCCATATTGTGTTCATAAAAGTATGTTCATAAAAGGTCACCAATCAACAATATACTCTAAGTACCAAATAGTCCTGAGAAGTATGAGATTTAATAGTGGTGTGTGTGGCAAATTGTTTCAATCCTGTTACTATGCGGTATAGTCCCTATCAATGGGGGAATCATTTGGAGAAGTTCTGAAGCATCTGGGCTGCAGGCAATCCAAGAGTAGACCTCAAACTTGCACAAACTGGGAGGATGCATAAGGAAGATGTTTAAAATAGAAAAAAAAACATTGTTTGATCAATACTAACTAAGGGGTTTGATGTTGATGAGAATGAATTTATAAACTAGGACTGGATAAGAATGAGAAGGTTCTTTTCAGGTGGAATCTAAGTGACAGCTGTATCCACATATCACTGGGTATTACTGGATGTTGCCTTTTCTTTGCACTATAGCAACCATTCACAACTGGATTCCTGTGTAGACAAACCAAGTTAGTTGCCAATGATTGCTATAGTGTAATAGTCAATGATACGTAGCTACAGTTGCATTTGGACTAGGGAGAGAGAAATAGAGAATATTTCAATAGAAAATGGTTTATTTCATTGGGAAGCTATGTAGTATTTGCTACTGTTTAGAAAAATTAGACACCATAGGTAATGCAGTAATATTATTGATAGAACAGTTTCAATTAAAATGGGCTTTAAAAAGGCTTAATTTTATGAAGCATTGGTCTTGTTTGCTCTTTTTAATTTTAAAAGGAAAAAAAGCCTAATTTTGTTTACTGTTGACAGCAGAGGTTTTTAAACAGCAGCCCAACAAAACTTTAAAGACTACCAAAATAGTTGCCACCATTAGCCATGTTGAATCAGAGCTCGCTTTATCAGATACTCTGACTCATGAAAGCTCACAGTAGGAAAAAAAGTATATGTTTTCAATGTATACTTTAATTATGCTGCAATGGGCCAACACGTCCCCCCACCGTGGAATTATTGTGGTGAATCTTACCACTCCACTGAGCAAAATTTTATTTAAATATTTATACCTCACCTTTCCTTTTTGCTCACGATTGAAGGCTTCCTCCAGTCTGAGACTTCCTCCAATTAAAGTGGCTCTTCCATTGAAGGAAGAGCTACTTAAGTTGGAGAAGTCCTCTTAGAGTGAAGGAAAGCTACTTGGAGGACTGTTGAATTCACATAGAGATCCCATTCTCCCAGTAGGGGCGAAGGATCCTCTGCTTACACCCTCCACCCCCACCATCACTCACCTGGCTGATAGAGGGGAAGGCATGGGAATGGGCCTCCTGGGCGTGCCTTAGGGGTGGCATGATGACATCACCCCCAGGAGTGGTGTCATTGCACTGCCCCAAGAGCACTCCCACTCTTCACCACGGGCCAATTTTGACCCCCAACCAGCCCATTTTGGCCAGTTTGTGGACAAAATTGACCCACAGCAAAGCATGCATGCACACGCCCCCGTCTCTGTACAATGACATCTATTCCTGCATGATGACATCACTTCAAGGAAGATCATGGGAAGGCTGGAAAGGTAAGAACCAGGTTCACCGCCTTCCACCAGGAGTCTGGGGGAACCTGGTAACCCTAGATCCACACTATTTCCTGAAGGTATATATAAGTTACACTGTGTGGTAAACAGCTGGTTATTTAAATTTTAAAACTCTGTAGAGATCCAGTGGGTAAAAACTCTTCACTTACCACAGTACTGAAGAATGCTATGGGGGTTCTTAGTGAAGAGGGGAAGGCCTCTTAATAAAATAAGCAACCAAGTATATTGATTACATGGATGCAGGAAAGGAACTCACAAGTAAACTGCTATATTGACAAAGCGCCAGTGTTGGCAGCCAGTGAGTTTAAAGTGAAAGCAGCAGTCCAGCAAGTTAAGATCCCAGTAAACAAACATATAGGACCAACAGTTTGGATTTAAACAAATAAAATATATATTTCCTCTTGGCTGACTGTTCTCTTTGCAGCCTCCATTTACTAACCGATTTTTACAGAATTGTTAAAGGATATTCTAGAATGTGATCCATATCTTTCTATTTCTTAGCATGTATTCCAATGGCTGTTTATAGAACTAACCTCTACTTCAAGTAATCATATGACTAATGTAACACCTTATTATGCAATCTACTTTCTTAGAGATTTTTAAATAAGCTACTGTAACTTATAATTTGCTCTTTTCTTGTGTTTTTTTAAAAACCTTGTTGATTTGTAAGAATACTTTTAAAAGATAAACACCCTTTTAAAACCTAATTCCATAGATCTAGAGCTCATGAATTTGTTAATAATATAACTGTCTAGCCTTCACCAAACATTTGCCTCCATATCCAAATATAGGACTGATTCCCATGGTTTAAAAATGTAAAGTCACTCATCTTATTTATATCAACAACAATCAAAACTGTATTACCTTGAATCAACACCTTTATATTTTCAAAATTTCTTCTGTATAAACTGTGGTTGTTACAAAAAACAGAACAAAACCACAGCCTCTTTGGGCACCCTGACAATTCTCTCTTTCTTGTGCTTCTGAACACCGAACAACAACAACAAAAATCATTAGTCACAAGAGGAACTGTTTTCTATGTGAACCCAACCAGATTTGTTCACTGCTACAAGGTCAAGGCTAGTCTGTGTTTATGGATTACTCCTCCAGTTATCTGCTCATTGCCTCCTTAGAGAGATCTGAAGTTCTTCATTGGCCTTCAAAGGATTAAAATCACTGAAGCCTGATACAGGAATCAGTGTTTCTCTGCAATATATTATTGATAAGACCCCTCAGTTCAGCAGAACCAAACTTGCAAGCTGTGCAGATCCATATAGATTTGTATGCATGGTACCTTAAATCCAAGGCATTCATCATCTAGTTGGCTCCATGGAGCTGGTGTACAAACTTTCCAGTGACAAGCATGCCACCAACTAGAGACAACAGACGTCAATCCTAATGTAGTTCATGAGAGCAACGCTCTGGAGAAAAAAACAGTCTCCTAGAGAACTATTATTTCACCGACACCTGAGGCACAGTCTTCTTGGAAAATAAGCGGTCTTGAAGCTCCTAACACATACATGCACACAAAATTTCCAAGCATTTACTTGGTGCATGTCTTTGAAATTAACAGATGTTGAACCACTGAAATTAGTTCTTTTAGAAGACAAGGCTCTGTCTGCTTGGAAGGAAGAAATAAGAAGGGTTGTAGTTCTACACCCCGCAAGGCTGAATAGATCTCTGAGATTAAGCATGCTGTGTATTGAGTTGCCACATGGTCTTGGATGTATTGGTCGCATAAGAAGCTCCCAAAGGCCACATCACCAATGTGTTTTTTTTAATTGTGTATTTAAAATGTAATTGCAACATATACGTGTTGGAAACATAATGTACAAACTAGGGACCTGCAAGGATTTATGGAAATCCAATGCCCCTCACTGCGCCTTGTGCCGTCTGTTCTCGCTCCATTTTATTAATTCTCCACTTTCCCCCCTTGCCATTCCTCATTTACCTTAATTGTCTTCTGTTTACTTTCCTCCTAATTTTCAAGCGCCATCTTCACTTCTCCCTCCTGTTTCCCTCTACTCCATGCTTGTCAGATGTCACTGCCCTGCCTCCCCCTTTGCCACTCATCTAATTGCTCCTCCATCACCCCTTTTTGTTTTTCTTCCCATTGGCTGATTCCTACCTTTTTAAATGTTTATGACATGTTCCGCATCTTAAGTTGCTAGGCAACCTGAGATGTCTACTGTAAGATGCCTACTGTTTTTTATCCATAGTATGCAGAAACCTATTCCAGAGGGGATCTCTGTTGTGGATCTCAGGCATGTGGAGCTGGTTCTGATTCATGCCCACTCAGTGGCCTTCTGGTGTCCTTTGCTTAGGTGCCAAGGTGCCCCAGGTCCACTTACTGTGACTTAAGAAGTCCTCAAAAGAGAGAGGGTTGAGGAGCACCAGGAGGAATTTCATCTGGTTTAGAAAGCCTTCTGGGTTATGGGGCTTCTCTGATTAAAACTGTTAAACAAGCATTAAATGATGAGGAGGGAGCAGGTGTGTGTGTGCATTGCACACCCACACACACACATACCTCCAAGTTTTTCCAGATCAGTATTCTACAATCTGGTCAAGTTTTTTTTTTTTTTTTTTTTTAGTTTTTGGCACAGCAAGGAGATTCGTTGAATTCTTCCCGCTATTTTGTCATCTTCAATTAACTTTGAGTTAACAGTTTTAGTCAGAATGCGGCACTCCCAGCTGCCACACAGTGGCTTAAGGTGGGGGCTGTACTTTGCCCGCTCAGAAGGAGGATGAAGCAGAGGCATACCTCAAACATACAGGGATTTGGCTGGGGGGAGAGCTGGAGTCCTCAGAAGGCGGCTCCACCCTTTCAGTAGGCAGTTGCTTTCCTTGCTTGGCCCACCCAGCCAGGTAGGAATGTTTTCTCCTTTCCCCATATTGGCATGGAGGAGAGGTGATTTTTTGCCTACCTTGCACTGCAGGCAGTGGTTTGAGGTAATTGGCTGTGGTGTTGCAGTGATGGTAGGCCACTGACAGGAGAGAGTTTGAGGGTAGCAGGCCGGTGAGCACCCGTTGGCACTTTCCCATTGGTAGAGAAATGGGGGTCTACCAGGAGCAGTGGGTATGCTTGTGGTGGCTAACCTAGCTGGAGACTGCTTGCAGTGATAAAAAAAGGGTCTATCAGGAGTGGGGGGGTATGCTTCTGACGACTACCACCAACTGGAGACTGCCTGCATTGAACCCCATGTGCAAGTCCTTCCGTCATGCTGTATGGCTGAGGCTTTAGGAGCTTGAAGGGGGGGGATCCATTTTGCCTGGTTGGCCAGGTCCAAGCCATTCCATGGATGGTCCACGCCCGGGGCTGTGGGGCTTGCCCAGACAGGTCAAGGCGGTGGTCCAGGGTGACCTCTTGGCTTGACCTGTACCACTTAGTAGGCCCCTGCCATTTTTAATGGTCGATGTTATATATCAATAAAGTGGCCCTTTAGTTCCAAGTCTTGTGTCTGCCTCTTCATTCCAACTGGGGTGGGGGGGAAGGGTGACTGGCAGCTGGCAACCGGTCCAATCTCCTATTTTTTACTAGGGAAAAAGTAGGGGAAAAGAGGGCCATCCTTCCCTTCCTGTGAATGGAAAAATGAACATCTAACCCTCCCTTTCTGTGCACTTTTACACACAGTGCAAGGACAGGCCAGCAGATTTAAATAGAGATTCGCTCCTCATCATGGAAATGAAACAAGACTCAGGGAAACATGGCATAACAGCAAGACTTAAACGCAATAAAGTATTGACTTTGTTCATCATAAAGAAGCATTTTTTTTTCTTTTGCTGCACTGTGCTGCTTGGTAATGGAAAGCTTCCCAGCTTGTGTGCCAGCGCTGCTCTGTCAGTAAGTTTCCCACCATTTTGTGTTCTTGCCAACACTTGCTTTTGGGGGGATTCATTGTAGTATGAGTTTTCTTGTGCTTGAGAAGAAACTCCTTGGATCAGATTTTGGGATGATGTAGTTTTTGGTAAAGCATGAATTTGTGGGGGAAAGCATGTTTCCCCCCACAAATACCAGTTTGTGCACATGTACTGTGCAGCACAACACTCACCTTGATTCGTGTTTTCCTCAGCATGCCTCGAGGGCCATAAACATAGAATCCTGCTCTCAAACTCAGTGGGTCAGTGGTTTAGAAGGATGTCTGTGTTCTGTGTGATTTTGTGCCATTGCATCCAAAAACAGCCGCCCCAGAACTTCATTTCCCCACCCCCCCTTGAAAAGAAGAGCGTGCATTTGCACATGCATGGCCAATATGTGCACTACAGCCAAAACTCATGAAAATGAGGGGGAGGGGGAAAAGAGGGGGAAAGGGAAAAAAGGAAAAAAAGGGGGGGGAATAATGCAACAGAATGATACCAGAACCCCCTGAAACAAAACTGAAACAAAAACTTTCCTGGTGCACACTCCTAATCATTATGCAATTGGGCCACATGTTGTAACTTAATTGGTACCCTCTTCTTAGAGGGGAATTAAATTCCATCTGTAGGGAACATGTGTGAAACTATATTGGCAAATAGGAAGTATTCCATTTAATTGTAACAGTTTGAACATCTACAGGTTTCACATCCCATGTTGAACATGTTTGGTGCTGACATGGCAAAAGCGAATAGAAAATGAGAAAATTTATGAAAATAATGTTGTTCGAGCTGCTGAGTCATTAACGCCTTTCATGCATTAAAAAGTGTCATTAAGCAATGTTTTTCCCCTCTCCACCTCCATACTTAGTCCAATATAAACCAAAACATTAAAATAAAACGGCAGGAGCTATGATTTAATTAAACAATAAAACACAACAGACCGTGCAGTAATGCTGATTAAAGCTACCTCACACACACACACAAGCCTGAGGAGAGGCCAAGTGCCTTTAAGCACCCAAGGAGTGCATTAATCAGCTCCACCATTCACTAAGTCACCGTTTAACTGCAATTACAAAATGGCTCTTTTCACAAAGGATAGCAGAACATGTTTGTGTTGCAATGTTTTCATGCTGGTGAGTGTTGTTTACAATTTGGGCAGATGAGGCCCTGCCCTCTCTTGATTGGCAATGTTTCTAAGGTGCTGAGAACCTCTTTGCCATTACTTTTTGGTATGGCTTTCTCCAATTAAGCCAGAGGGGATTGTTTAGTAATCAGGTATGTGAAAACAGCAGCGGAACAATTCAAAATTAAAGTGATTCAGAAGCCACTCCATTTCTGTAGCTATGGAAACAAGCCCTAAATCTAGAACACAGTGGTCGGAACACAAGAAGCTTCCTTATACTAAGTGAAACTATAGATCCATCAAGGTCAGTATTGTCTACACTGACTTGTAGTGGCTTTCTAGGCTCTCAGGTAGAGGACTTCCCTCTACTACTTTGTCTTTTTTATCTGGTGGTGTCGGGGATTTAACTAGGGACCTTCTGCATACAAGCAGGTGCTCTGTCACCGATTCATAACTTCTCCCTAAATGAATGGGAGAAGAGAATTATAAGACAGTGTGACTGAAAAATGGGAGAGGGAAAGGAATAGCAGAGTTGTTTCACCTTGAAGTTATCCCTGCAACTCAGAAGACCACGGAGTCCTCTATATACTTGCTTTCTCCCAAAGAAATGTTGCAAACCCATCCTCTTGTGAAGACATGTGTGACAGAAAGCACTTTAAAGAAGATTTCCTAAGTGTAGCAATCAGAAAGCTAGAAAAGAAAGAGTTAACAATCGCCTGCAACAAGCAATTGATTAACAGGTTGCTCTGATTGGCCAGTGAAAACCAACCTTCAGGCTAACAGTTGGTTTCTGTCAGGATTGTTTCAGAGAGTGTGTGTGAGAGTCTGACAGGTAAGGTCAGTTATGTTCCCCTCGGAAGGGAGGAGAAAAGAGCCTTTTGCTTAACTGAGGAAGAATTCTAGTTAAGAATTCCAAGTATAAGAACCAGCCCAAGCTGAAGCCCATTACACAGCCACGAGAGAACTGGGAGTTTGCAAGAGTGCTAGGGTGGTGGATTGAGAGACTCCCTGTCAAGCCAAAAGAAGGAGAGTTATATCTTCTTAGGAGAAGAATATTAATTCCTGCCTAGGTTCAAAAGGGGGGTTGGCTCTGAGGAGGACCTCAAGTCTGTTGTGAAGGGAAAACAGGATTAAACTAACTCCAGGAAATCTGAGTTGTCAAAGGGAACTTTGTGAAGAAACAATACTGCTTTAACTCAAGAATTAAGTAAGTGACCTCTCTGTGTTAAGAACCACGAACACAAGAAACTAAGCTTCACAAAAAATATTTTGCCTATTAGTCATAGTTTTATCTGTACTATCAAACAAATACCTCAGCATTTTCGTTCCCTGCCTACACTTGTTCCATCCCTGCATGTTCAATAAAGTTGCTTTTTCTTTTTTAACATTATACAGTCTCCAGTGCCATATCCAACACAAAGGAAGAGGGCTCCGATCAATTTTCTGAGCTGCACTAAAAAGCCATATGTATAACTGCTTATCAGAGTGGGACAAACAGATTTTCAAACCAAAAATAGGGACATACTACTTGAGGCTGTTCTGCCAAAGCAGGCAAACTTGAATTTTGATGGGAAAATCTGCCTCATAATGGGAGAGTGAAAGGGGATCCATCATAACATGGTTGCTATAGTGTATTTATGAAGACAATGTGGAACCATGAAGAGCTGGTAGGACCAATACAAGCTGGGTTGGGGTTACTCTTTGAAGCCTGTCAGTTCCCAACCTAGGATCTGGTAAAATTCAGTGCCTTGCTACCTGCATTTGGGGGCAGAGGTGAAGGACAAAGTGGCTCCCAGATAGTATTTCATCAGCTTTTATTTTATGCACCAAACACTTGGAATGGTCACGCAACTGACAGCCTAATACATTTTAATGAATGGCAAATATGGCCTTTTCCCACTGTAGTTAATATTTTAGGTAGGGGCACCAGAGAACAGGAGTCTGTTGAAATATGATTATTATTTAAGATGCAGCTTAGAGTTTTCATTTAGATTTGCTGTGGTGGTGATACATCAGGTTCTGTTCTGTAGTTAGGCATGCAGGTCTCATCTCAGCCTGTGAGCCATTCGGCTGATGGGATCCCTCCCTGGACAATTTATTAGCCAGGGTAATTTATTGTTCTTAACCTAGCTATGCCATGGGATTTAAAGCCCAAGAGTTCCTTTCTAGCCCCTCTACAGCAGGGGTGTTCTGTGCAAAGCAGTACCCTCTTCCTCAGCCACAGAATCACTGTATCAAATAATAAATTGGCTGGTTCCAATTCAGATAGTGAGAGCCTTCAATGGGGCTGCCCACAGACAAGGTAGATATCTTCTGGGAAATTCCCCAGGCATGTAGGAAAATATGACTTTATAAATCATTTCGAAGAAAGGGGGTGGGGCAAGTCCCTTCCTAATAGGTAGTTGGATGTCATAATTTTTTAAAAATGTATTTTAAAAGTTCAGAAGCAATACCATTAGCAGCCACTTCTGAGAATCTAATCATATTGTATGAGGACAATACCAGAGAAAATAAAGGAAAGAGAGGGAGAAGAGGGAAGGAGAGAGGAGAAGGGACGAAAGAAGAGAAGGAGGGGAGGAAAGGAATAGAGAAGAAGGAAGGAAAAAAGAAAGGGAAGAAAAAAGAAAGGAAAGAGAAAATGATTACTAGAACTGAGCAGACTAAGCTTACAGGAAAATTAGGTCTAGAATAACGAAAAGAAGCTACAAAGAGGAATGAATGGTAGAGATGGAAAATAACCATAATATATAAGCATTTAAGTTTGTGGTATATTACTTACCTGGATACCCTCCCCCTATTATCCCGTGGTGTTATGTTTATATTTATGTATCCTTACTTAAACAATAAAATGTATATTGCAAAAAAACAGCCACTTCAGATGATCTTCTGGTTTATCTACTTGCCCCTGTGATACCTTTAGTCTGATCTGCAATGCCCTTTCTTTTTCTTTGATTTCAGGCGCAATGAAGAGTCAAAGGAAATTAAATCCAGTCAAATGGTCTCAAATTCATTAATAATTGATTAATAATTGAAAGACTCCACCCTCCCTTTGTTTTGTTGTACTTAATAAGATATTTAATAAGATAAAATGGGCACTTAGAAATTGTTCCAATGATTTTGTAATGCTGTGAGTACTGGCACATTTGAAGCTGTTAATTATTAAACATAATGTTGAAAAATGAAAGTAATTGAATCCTACAAATATATCTAGAATGTAAAGTATAAAGTCAGTATTCAGTGAACTATAATTGCCTTTGCTCAATAAAAGAGATGTATCAGACTTGAAAGAAAATAATGTTTTGATCCATTATGTAAATAGCCTAATCCTTTTAAGAATTTTCCTGTTGGAAAAAAAAATCACAATCAAATGCAGTATCTCATATTTTATTTTAATTAAATGTTAAATATCTGTTGTAAACCACAGAACTGGGAGGCCAGCTGCATTTAGTGGAACTTTTAGAAGCCAAGTTATCCTGTTTTTCTGAAACACACTGACATGACTAGCTATAACATGATTTCCTACAGCAGATGAAAATGTCATTTGCTATAGGTTGTGGCTGAAAAGTAGAGAAACGGTAATTATAGACCTTGGTTATTTTTGAAATTTCTGTAACTGTCAAGAAGACTGAAGATCCACTGAGGTGAGGATGGTGCACAGAACAGGGTTTGGTGATAGAAGGATTTTGAGCTTGATTCCACTCGGGGATTCCTCGGGGATGGTTTGGATAATATATTTCTACGGCTGAATTCCAAAAGCTAGTAGAGAGAATTGAACCACATGCTGCATCTGGGGAATATAACTTTTGAATGTTTTATTATGGTAAAAAAAAAAAGTTAAAAAGCCAGTATAACAGAAAGAAGGTTGGAATAATACCTTTCTTCCTGATCTGCTAGGATTTCTTCAAATGTAGCGATCATTCAAAAATGGCTTTTCCTAACTGCAGTCTGAAGTGGTACCACTTTGTCACTTAATTCTGCTGCAGGTGACTAGGATGCCCTCTTGCACCCTAGTCTGAAGAAAAAGCCCTCTTGCCCACCTCAGAATAATCTTTCCTCAGGCAAATATGTGAACTGACCTAGCATCATATATGTTTTAGATATGCCACCTCCATTTTTCTCCCCTGTGTCAACTACACTAAAGAATCAACACATGTATTCCAAAAGTCAATTTCAACATTCTCCGTATTTTCCTGGCCCCGTCTATGTAATATTTTCAATGCTGACATTTAAATTATTAGTGTTTCCCAAAATACAAAAGTCCAGGGGTGCCTTTTGTTTTATATTTGTTTTGCTTTGTTTGCCTTTTCCATCTCCAAAGGAACAATTAACATATACGCACTTCGTATATGATCATGACTAGTCCAAATGGAACCAGAGTCCTGTCCCATCCTAAACATTAATAGAAGCCTTCTTAAATGTCCTCCCTCAGTTTACATCTAAATAATGGATTGCTCAGAGGCTCTGATTGATTAAGATATAAAGAAAGATTTAAGCGCTTCTCCCAGAAGCCTTCAAATTAAAATTTATTACCATATTGGAATGACTTCCTCACCTTCTAAAGATGTTCTTGCAAACATTATTAACATCCATTAGTGATGCCCATTTCCTCATATTCTCATTAGAGGTTAATAGTCAAGAGAAGGCAGTCTCTTGACTTGTTATTTCAGCATAACACTGCATTGAAGGAACTAAAAGGGCATAATAAAATTCAAGGTAATCATGTGCGGAATGTGAATAGAATTAGTTCATTGGATGTAGGTTAAAAGACTTTTTTTAAAAAGGGGGGTCTGTGATAATGTGGTAGGATCTCTGGAACTCACTATGGTGGGTAGTTTTTTCACCCTTAGAGCCAAACTACAAGTGACGCCTGACACTAGTTGGACACTTGTCAGCTTCCCTCAAGTTTTGATGGGAAATGTAGGCATCCTGATCTTGCAGCTTGGCTCTCCAACTGCTGTCCAGTGGACTTTTCAACTGTCCCTTGTCCAACATTCTGCCAAGCTGCCTACGGGCCAAGCTACACATGACGAATGACACTTGAACGGCAAGTGGATTGAGTGGAGGGCAAGTGAACAGGGAAAAATACACTTGCTGTTCAAGTGTCATTCGTCATGTGTAGCTTGGCCCTACATTTCCCATCAAAACTTGAGGGAAGCTGACAAGTGTCCAACTAGTGTCAGGTGACACTTGTAGTTTGGCTCTTAGTCCTGACAGTCAACCCAAGTTGATGGAAATAAGCCTCTCTCCATTTTGACATTGGGGAGGTGATTTGAGCTACCTGGCATGTGGAAGTCCAACTTTCCTTAGGCAATTTCAAACCTCAGCCAAGGCAGCTCAAGGGCACAGCTCCAGGGAAGGATAGTCTTGAGGAATAAACTGCTGGTTCACAGGACGTGGCAACCTCAGATTGACCACATCTTGGGCATATATCACATATTGGACACATTCTGTATTAATACATAGGAGCACAGAGGATGGTAGAGAAACATCACCTTCTAATTCTAACCTGAAGTCATTGCAACATTTGCAAAATAAATAAATCTGGGCATATTGTTTCAAGTCAAATATGATTACACTGACATCCCCCCTTTTTTATTTGTATGATCAAACTATATACAGTCATGATGTGGGAGAGCAATGTGAGTTAGATGGCTCTAGATATGAGTTAGATGGCCATACAATGGTGTTACTCAGTTGTTTCCTGCCCCTCTCTAAAGTTGTTCTGTCCTAAACCTTTAGACTCCCATTGTGTCTTGTCTAGTTATGGGGCTGGGCCCTGTTTTCATGTGCAAAGGCATCTTGAATGATGTTCTTGGTCATATACAGCAACTCTTCCCATATAGTTCTAGCTATATCCATGGCAATTTCTGGTTTGCTTTAGAGTACTGTCTGAAATGTCTGTGGTGCCTTTGAATCGGTTTTCTAGAGCTTGTTGTATTTTTTCACACAATGGGCTTGGTTGCTAGTGCTGAACAATTATGTTGTAATAACAAAGTACCACTGTGATGGACTGCAATTTTTAAAAGTTTAGAACTGCTGTACAAACCGCTGAAGGACTGTGAAGGGTAGCTGCTTCACAGAAACAGAGAGGTTTGAGTGACAGGCTACACCAAGGAATCTGATCGGGTAGCATGGGCTGAACAGAGAAAAACTGCTGAACTGGATGCTGCAGAAGAGAGAGAGCCTGATTTTAGCCCTAGGTGAGAGGAGTTGAGTACTGACAGTTTTGAGATTCAGCCCTGACTGAGAGCAGCTTAACACAAGAGAACTGGGAGAAAGTTGACAAGGAAGTTTGGAAAGTAGGCACAGAATCTCATTCGGGCCAAAGAAGGAGGATAGATCTTGTAGTGAGAGAAGAGCTTCCCTACCCAGTCAAGTAGGGAGTTAATTCTGAAGAGTGAAGAGATCCCTAGTCTGGTGTGGTTAGAAACAGCCTTTGGAGACTTTAAGAGTCAGTTATAAACAGAAGAAAAGTACTGGTGTTTGAAGAGAAAGGGTTTGGGTGCTGGAAAGAGGGTGCCAGCCTTCTGGAAACTAAAAGAGTAGAATACTCTGAGAAAGTGTACTAGACCGTTAGGGAAAACACTGGAACAAAAGCCTCCCAGCATAAAGATTTAAGTAACTGTGAAGAGCTTAAGAATCTCTCATTAGTATGAAGCATAGGAACTAAAGTCTGTGCATGTACTGATTTTACCTCAAAGTTATCTATATTGAGTTACCTCAGAAATTTTCAACCCCTGATGTCACCTGACCTTTCCATTCTGTTAGATAAAATATTTAGTTATTTTTTTTAATTTAAAAATGCCTCTAGTGCCATTTAAGTTGTTTAAGACAGAAAGGGGGGGCACACCCACCTTTCTATTTATCTGCCCGTGTCCAGCACATTCTTTTCCATTTTTTTTTAAATTATAGAGATTTTCTATATAGTGATATATCATAAAAGCTGGAACCATTTTTTAAAAAAACTACACAGTGCAAGAAAAGTGGCTCCGTTTGAACCTGACATAGTGCTTCCCATATGTTTCATAAACCAATGTAAATGCTGTTTGAAACTGCTGTATCAACATCACTTTACATGGAGTCAGGGCAGCAACAGATAAAGAACTAGGCTAAAATGAAAATGTGAAAAGGAATGCTGTCAAGCAAGTGGAGATTTCCAACTTAGTTCAGATTGCACTTTGTTTCTTCTTATTCCTTAAACCAGGTGTCCCCAACCTTTTTTAGTTTGTGGGCACATTTGGAATTCTGACCAGTGTGGTGGGCACAGCAACAAAATGGCTACTACAAAATAGTTGCTGCAGAAGATGGAGCCAGCCACAAAATGGCTGCTAGAGCTTACTTTCAGTCACACAGTAATGATCCTTGTGCTGTGAACAGTTTCTGCCAAAACAATGTTTTTAAAAATCTGCACATCCAAACAGTACTCCAAGGGTCAATCAGAAGCCATGCTTTGCAAAAGCCTTACCTGCCCAACCCACTTTCTAAAAACGCTTGGCGGGCACCAGGAATGGTTTCAGCATCCACAATTGTGCCTGTGGGCACCATGTTGGGGACCCCTGCCTTAAACCAAAAGCAGCTTTAAGGGAAAGAATGCACTGGACGGTGAGGAGGGAGAGATGATGCTTGATTGTTTTCTCCCTTCAGCTTTTCTGTTCAAACTTGACCTTCAGGTCCTTTCCCCCTTGGGATGCAAAAACAGCACATTGTTTCAAGTGTTTTCATTGCTTATTTTAAAATTAGACACCACTTCTTTTTCAAAAAGTTATGGTGCCCATTGGTCTTTCATGCCCTCTTGTTACTGTCAGAACAGGTTATTTCCCATAACTAGTGATTAATTCAACTTTTTCAGACTTCTTTATCCTTTTTCTGAATGTTCTTCTTGACGCCTCTTTTGCTTTCTGAATTATTGAAGGCTTCATATTTGCATCTTCAGAAGGTTTGATGTTACTTAAATTAAGGTTGTCCTATAGCTTGGAATACAAAATGTGTGCATGGCATTCATTCAAGCATAGATTAGGTGATCAAGAGCTGGATGCTGATAGTAATACTCAGCAGAAATCTGGCCTTGAGGTATCATAGAGTTTGTTAATCTACCTGCCATATCCTTTGCCAAGACTTTCTCAATTTTACAGGATTATTTTCCTCAGTTAATTTTTCATCATATTGGCATGTTATACAGATCTTAAAACAAGTATCACCAAAGGATGGTAAAGAATAAACCACAATACATGTAATATCTTTTATTAGGACCAACCAAACAGACACAAAACTATGCAAGCTTCTGAGTTCTTCAGAATTCTTCTTCAGGCTTGATGTTGCAAAACAAAAAAGAGGTGAGGGAAAAGAAAAACAGATATTTTAGGCCATGACTGTAAGGCCTTTTCTTTTAAAGAAGAAAGGCCTGCATTTTTACATTTTATACATGAATGAACAAAAGAATTGATCCATGTTTTTACAGAGTACAATCTTTAGATGGCAGGACAGCAAAGTAAAATTTATTGTGAGCCTGGATAGCTACTGAAACTGAACAGTTTTAGCAAACCATGGAAAATGGCAAATGACATGGGAATCAAAAAGCAGGAGTGTCAAAATACAAGTGAGAAGTAAGCAATTGTTGGTCATGGAAACAGAGGAGAAAGTAATAAACAAATAGACAAGGTATCTCCAAAGAAATGAGATATCTAGACTAGAGATGGGCACAAACAGCAATACAAACAAAAAAAAGCCATGAGCAGCCCAAACTGCTGTTTGCGAACAAGCTGTTTGTGAGGCCCCATTCTAAATGAACAGGTGGTTGTTGCAAGCCTCATTTGTTGCTGTTCGTCAAGCCAGACAGTCTGGCACCTGCAATCAATTCCTTTGGCAACTTAGGCAGGGATTGTCTGAACTCTGTCTGAACTCCTGCTGTTGACCTGGAAACCCCAATCTAAGCCCAATTTAGCTTGATAGGCAGGTCTTCCTTTCAAGTCTGCAGCTCCAAATTTGTTTGGAGCAAAGAGCAGGGGGGAGGGGGGCTTGCAGCTCTGACTTTGCAGACAGTAGAGAGACAGTTGCTGTTGGCATTTTGATAGACTCAGGGCCAAGCTACACATGACAAATGACACTTGAACGGCAAGTGTATTTCTCCCTGTTCACTTGCCCTCCACTCAATCCACTTGCTGTTCAAGTGTCATTCGTCATGTGTAGCTTGGCCCAGAGTGCATTGGAGCTTGAATTTTCTTTGTGTGTGGTGGGATAGGGATCCACCCCTTCAAGTTCCAGGGCTGCTGCCAGGCTCTGGGCCAAGCTATTATTTATTATTGGTACCTTTCCTGCTGCCTGCTCAGGTAAGGTTTCTGGAAGTGGTGCAGTGGGGATCTACCTCTTCAAGTTCCAGGGCTGCTGCCAGGCTCTGGGCCAAGCTATTATTTATTATTGGTACCTTTCCTGCTGCCTGCTCAGGTCAGGTTTCCGGGAGTGGTGCAGTAGGGATCTTGACTTGGATGATGGCTGGAGGAGAGCCTGCTGATCCCCACCCATGTTCATTAACAGGGTCATGTTTGTGGTTGTTCATGAGTCCCTGTTCATGGATGACAACGAACAATGAACATCATATCCGGGTTTTTTTCTGTTCGTGCCCATCTCTAATCTAGATTAAACAAAAATAACTAAAGTTATTTATTTAATTTACAGAGATTGGTGGAAATAGAACGCAGTTAAAGAGAAGATGGGAAAATATGTTATTTTGGCAGTTTAATTCTCTGCCATAAACAAAGGTACTCACAGCACTTGGTGTTATTTGAAGGGCCAAAAATTGTCCACATTTGAAAAAAGGGCATCAATCCAGTCTTAAATACAGTTATACCCTTCTAAGTTACTGACATCAATGTATTTTGGTGAATGTACTTCTACTTAGAATTGCACTGTTAAGTACTATTTTTTTCCTGTTGAGACTTTGAAGTGCCATATTTCAGAGATACTTACAGAACCAGTGTGATAAGGCAGTTAGAATATCAGATTAGAGTAGTTGAGATCTGAGTTCCCTGCTTACCCATGAAACTCGCAGGGAGACCTTCGGCCAATCACTCACTTTAAGTCTATCTTACTTTACAGCATAATAGTATAAAATGGTAGAGGGAAAACCAATGCATGCTGCCCTGAGATCTTTGGAAGAAGGATAGGATACACATGTAATACTCAGGGAATCAGCACATCTGTGACAGCTAACACAGAATCCATCTGTTGGTATTGATTTCTAGCTCCTGTAACCATTGGGAGTGGAGGGGGGTGCTTTTGAGAAGGCTAAAATGTGAAAATATTTTTGCTTACAATGAAGAAAGCATGGGCATTCAAATGTTCTACAAGTTCTCTCAGCTGGGCATTCAAGTTGTCAAAGATGGGTTTTCTCGCAGACCTCTACTCTTCCCTCCCTCTACTGAAATCCTTCACAAAATAAAGCTAAATAATATGTGAAAGTGAAATTGGGTCAGTTTAAGAACTTCTAGAGTTCATTTGTGCAAGTAACTAGAAAGAAATGGTAGAGCATAATCCTTTCTATGTATGTTGATCAACTTGAATATTTTTTTCTTTCCTTCTCTGCTATGAAAGACTGGTCATAAAGAACTGAGGGGTGCCATTTTAAAGGAAAGGTTTTATTTTTGTTTGATGAAAACAGTGATCCGAAATAATTATTCATTCTAAGACCCTCAAATATACCAGTTAGCAACAAATCTCACCTGGATTAAATCTGTCATCATGATCAGCTCCCCAGTTGCCAAACCACAAGCAAAAGAAATTGTGTACCAGGGCTAGAATTCACATGACAAAGTAGAGAGTGATCAAATCTCCCAATGTTTTTCTTTAACAATGGTGGATTTAAATTTGTGCTTTTTCACTGGAAGAACAGGGGTTAACACTTTCATCCTCCTCCTCATAAATGGTGGTATTATACCTACCTTTTTCCTTACTGCAACTAATTGCAGTTTCAGGTGGCCACTTCTAGCACACAAAGGATTAGTCTCCTCCTTTCATAGCTGTGGTCCCAATCCAGATCCCCCAATCTGATTTTTAATGTTAAAGAAGTTGTTGGTATTAGAAATAGTTATATTTCATTTCATAGCCAAGTTGCCCAGTCAGAAGCACTTTCCTCATCATGCAATCATTAATCTTCAGGTAATTGAATTGTAGAAAAGATCGAACTGACAGTTTATTGAGGTAGATTCCATTCACAGCAATATCTTGCAGTGGAAAGAGTCTTAGGGCCAAACTACGAGTGACGGATGACACTTGAACAGCAAGTGTATTCCTCCCTGTTCACTTGCCCTCCACTTGCTATCCACTCAATCCACTTGACGTTTAAGTGTCATTCGTCACTTGTAGCTTGGCCCTCAGTCTAGAGAATCACTTTCCTTATTACCATGGCCCCCTTTTGCAGCATCACGGCTGGATGTGGGTGTGTGGATGAGGCCTTCATGGCAGGAGCTCTGAAAAATACATCTTGTCCCTTTGGAAGGCCATGAGGAAAGAAGAGAAGAATCTCTCAAGGAAAGAGAGAGGAGGAGTCCAGAGGTGTTCCTACCTTAGACAAAGAGAAGCAGCTTACTTATCAAGAGAATAACACACACACACACAGAGACATATGTCAAACCCCCCCCCCCCCCATGTACAAGGCATATCAAGTCACCTATTCCATCAGTTAGAAGGTTCATTCAAGAACATAATGTGTAGCGGAACTTAATCCCTGGATTTTAGACATGACCCTCTATCAACGCTAGGCACTGATTGCCTTAAAATGCCATCCTGTTTCTGATGCCACAAATGTGATCATAAATAGGGGTATTCGCAACGGCTCTATCTATGCATTTTGGAAATCCCTATTTTTGAGATTCGACTATAACTCACATTTCTTTATAGACTACTCTTGTACATACTAACATTCACACACATATAACCTGCTGTCTAGACAGTGGAGTTCATTTGGGGAGAAACAGATTTTTAAACATGTACCTGTCAATGCAATGCTGAAAGATAAAACTGTTAGGGATCCCGGGGGGCTTCTCCTGCAAAAGCTTCACAGTTCTAACTAAAGTATTTTGTTTACTTCTTCTCAAAGCCAATCTCTATCGTTTTGAAGATGCTGGGCTGACAGGCTGACACAGTGCATTAATTTCAACTTCTGTTTGCTAGTGAGAGGAGCATAGCACTTGCTTAATTTTTTGTATATCACTAATGCACTTCAGCATATCCTCATTATAAATATTTTTTCAAATAAGCAAATATTTCCTTCATATTTCTGAAGCCTAGAGAATGACTTGTTTTTTACGGAATAAAATACTGGCAGGGGGAGTACAAGGAGAGAGCAAATCTAACGCTTTCTCTTACTGAGAACTAAATAAGATTGATAGAAGTATCTCAAAGAAATGAGGAACCATTACTTGGAAGATATATCGGCAGCACTAATGGAAACCAAGTTTAAAATTATCAGAGATGCTGCAAATTTCAGAGTGTGAGTGTTTGACAGGTGAGCTCTCTGTTTCCGACTATGACAATCAGACCTGAGCTGATCATCAAGCCTGTTTGGTTCAGAATTGAACACCTCTAAGGCCTGATGAACAGGTTCTCTGCGTTTTTTTCCAAAACTGTGCATGTACAAAAACACTGCTCAGCCATATACGAAGCCATTGATGTTACTAAGGACTACTTAGATCACAGATCTTTTAACATGTGCCCGTGGGCACAATTGTGCCCACCGACATCTTTCATTGTGCCCATCAAGTGTTTTTAGAAAGTGGATGGGGCTTTTCCTAGCTGGACTTCTAATTGGCCATTGGAGATTTGATCGGCTGTGCTTTGGCAGAAGCTGATTCTACATCACAAGAATCTTCACTGTATGACCGAAGGTATGCTGTAGCAGCCATTTTGTGGCTGGCTCTGTCTCCTGAAGCAGCTGTTTTGTGGCAGCCATTTTGTTTCTACGCCCACCACACTGTGTCAGAATTCTAAATGTGCCTGCAGGCTCAAAAATGCTGAGGACTCCTTACTTAGATGAACACCGAACAGTAAAATTTTTAAAAACAGTTTTGTTTATGACTGATTTTATGATTTATGATTGATTTAACTCTGAGTTGAACCACACGATATGAATTACACGAGATCGAGCGAGTGTCAGGAGTCCTGTCTTATCCCAAATGCCCATGTCCAGCATTCTATCGATGAGCGCATGTCCTGGTCCAGGCATGCATTCAAAATTTTCTGCTCCAGTGTAGCCGTGACGGCGCATGTATGCAGTCACAATCAGTAAGTCGGCAATGCAGAGTGGCCTTATTTCCTATATCTTCTGCTTCCTATCTGTGCAAAATGAAGATGCATGATGGGATATCTTGGAGGTACGTGGAGAAAATCCATGCCACCTCAAACACGGGTTTGATGGAGGTCCTGCAGTCTTGGTGCGTGTAGTTGAAAACAACATTGGAACATGTGTAAGTAAGTTTTCATGTCAATTGCGTGTAATTCGTATCGTGTGGTTCAGCTCTCTGTGTTTAAACAATTGCCTGCCAAGTGGAGCAGTGGTGCCGCAAAGACAGGGAGAAGAATACCATTGAGCTTTGGTAGAAAGTGCATGTGTGAAAATTAATGATGCTATAGTGTATTGTACAGTGAAGCAATCTGCCATGCAGCCATTAGAAGGGGGGAAAGGTGAATTTCCTTGCTGGAAAACTCTTTTAGACCTCGGGTTTCCTGGAAAGCACCCAGGTAAACTCCAGCCTCCACTCAGATACACGCTGAGAACATCTAGACTCACCTGCCAAGATGGGACTCTTCCCAGCATAGTACTAGAACAATACCAATGTAACAGGGTGGATACCCTGGAAAATACCTTACAGCAAACTTGGTAATACCCAGATGATAGTGATTGGATTAAAAAGGGGTAGGAGAGGGGACAAAATACAAAATAGGGAAAGAGCACACTATCGCCCACAATTTGACAAAGAAGAATTAAGAGATTTCCTCTTAACAACCAAAGTGGGGGACATTATGACAGTCAACAATGGTTCACAGTCCTCTTTAAAAATCATTATGTCAATGGGTCCCAAACTCTATCCCTATACTGGTGGTTCAAGAACAATATTATTCTGTACAACATCTTTGGTATGTTTGCAATCCCCATCCTGATTCAAGGATTTATACTGTTTCCCCTCATTATTTTAACTGCCCTTCCCTGTGACCTATGTTGTCTTCCTCTTCCCCACGTCCACACAACAGTACTTTAGGAACATGCCGTACATTTCCATCACAAATATGGAACAATGGGATGCAAGAAAACAAAAGAAGAGAGGCAGAAGTGCAAGAAACTGAGAAAACAGCAGGCGCATCCTAGAAGTGATGGTTCAGCCGTGTTTGAACACCTGGTACCTGCCATCTAGTATCTCGCTCACCTCCTTCTCTTCTGTCCTGATTACTAGCTCACACCATCTGCAGGCTGGGGAAATTCCCTAGTTGTCAGAACAGGTTGACTCTCAGCTCCAAAGGTTAGACAACACAGCTTTGAGTCAAAAGGGGGTATTCCAGAATCAAGTCCACAATAACAGGCCAAGGTCAGAGACAAGGGAATAAGTTCCAAACACAGCAACAAGATCAAAAGTAAGCAAACACATTGCTTCCACACAACCACTCCCTTCTCTGCTGCTTTTAAGCCTCACACTGCTCAACCACTTGTGCTGCATCATGCACCTGCCAGCTGTCTCAGTCCTGCTCCTGCAAGCACTCATCATCACTGTTGATGCTGGGCCAGAGATGAGCTACTAGCCTGGCACTGTGCCTTCTAGCTTAGAGGGCTCTCCCTGCCCTTCTCTGAGGCACTCCCGAGGCTCTGGTGATGACGGGGGAGAGCTGGCTGGTGCCTGGCTCCCTGTTGCTGGCTCAGGGCTGGGAAGTTGAAGGGCCAATGTGCTGGGACCTGGCTGTGGGTCTACCTCTGATCCTTCTGAGACTGCCTCCTCCTGCAGTGCCTCTGCCACTGGCTGTGGATCTGGGTCAGGTTTGCCAGTTGCCTCTTCCTCAGAAGAGTGCTCTGCATCTCTTTGCTCTGCTGGGCTGGGCTGATCCACAAAATCTTTTCTTTGGTATGCCTCAATTCAATAACCTGGACTTCTATTTCCGCTATCTTTCTTTGGTATTATAATCTTATCAAAATAAAGCTCAGACAATCATTGAGCATCCTTGGTATTTACCGAAGTCTTCCACCCACAATCCAAAATTGCTAATCATTAAAAACATCCCACAAGTTCAAATTCCCCACTCCTCAGAATTTACTTAGATTGAAAACTGGGTGTGGGAGGTTCTTAGTGGCTAGCCAAACAATGTCATGGTGAAGAGACAGAAAAAGGAGGTGGGGGGGAATCTTGTTGAAAAGAACACAGTGCAAAATAACTTATCAAGTAAAACTGAAGACCAAAATTGAACATAATAAAACCAAGTACGATTTGTCTGACCAAGGACTGAATGAATACAGGTAACTGTTTGCAAGAGGTAACTCTTAGTGGGTGCCCCACAACAGTTAGATTCAAATTCAGCCCAGGTTGTGGGTTATTTTAAAATTCTGAGTAGGTTTTGTTAAAAACAAAACTATCTGTATTAGGAAGTCAATATGTTAGCCATTTCTGTTGGTTTCAGTGGCAAACACATTTCCAGCAATAATTTCCATTTCCATGAAATTACTGGAGACTAGAAACAAAGCCCGTCGTGGGGAAAAATACAACAGGCTCTAGAAAGAGGAAAGCAGGCGGGCAGGCATTCCCTTTTCCTCCATCACTGATCCCAGCCGGTGAAGGAGGGGGGTGGCATTGCCATCTGATCCAGACCTAATCTTAGCAACATGAAGAGGTGGTGGGCTTTGCTACCTGCTGCACATCTGATACAGGCTGGGTAAAGGGGGTAGGCATTGCCACCTGCTCCATTCCTGATCCCAGCTGGGAGAAGGGAAAATGGGCATTGCCTTCTGCTCTGTGCCTGATTACGGCTGGGTGAAGGGGGGCAGGCATTGCTGCCTGCTCCAAGCCTGATCCCAGCTGGGTGAAGAGGGGTGGGCATTGCTACCTGTTCCCTGCTGGGCGAAGGCAGGAGTGAGCACTAGCTCCTGATCTTTACTTGATCCTGACAGGCAAAGATGGGAAGTGGGTTTTGCTACATGCTCCGCTCCTGATCCCAAGTGGGTGAAGGGGGTGCGAACATTGCCACCTTCTCTGTTCCTAATTGAAGGGGGTGGAGATTGCTGCCTGCTTGACGCCTGATTCCAACAGGGTTAAGATTGGATGGGCATTTCCATCTGCTCTGTGCCTTATTCCAGTAGGTTGAAGGAGGCAGGCATTGTGACCTGCTCCAATTTTTGTCTCGGCTGGGTAAAGAGAAGAAGGGAATTACCTCCTGCTCTGTGTCTGATCCAACCCAGGTGAAGGCACTAGGCAGGCATTGACACCTGCTCCACTCCTGATCCCAGCTGGGTGAAGGAGGTGGACATTGCCATCTGCTGTGCTCCTGATCCTACCTGGGAGAAGGTGGGTGGCCATTGCCACCTGCTCCACTCCTAATAACATCTGGGGTAAGGCAGAGAGGGTGCATAACCACCTTCTCCACTCTGAATACCAGCTCGGTTAAGGCGGGGGATGGGCAGGCATTGCCACCTGCTCCACTCCTACTGCCAGCTATGATAAGGTGGATGTAGGTGTTACCACCTGTATCACTTCTAATACCACCTGGGTTAAGATGGGGATGGGCATTGCTACCTCCTCTGCTCCTAACACCAGCTGGGTTAGGGTGGAGGTGGGCATTGCCATCACTTATGATCCTAATCTGTGCTGTGTTAAGGTGGGGGATGGGCATTGCCACCTGCTCCAGTCATAATACCAGCTCGGTTTAGGCAGGGGTTGGGCACTGCCACATGCTCTGCTGCTAATACCAGCTGGGTTAAGGCAGAGAGTGGGCATAGCCACCTGCTCTGCTTCTGATCCCAGATGGGTGAAGGGCTGTGGGCATTGCCACCTGCTCCACTCCTAATACCAGCTAGGTTAAGGCAGGGGAGTGTGCATTACCATCTGCTTCACTCCTAATACCGTATTTAACTGTAATTTTGTACCAGTAGTTTCTTGTGTGAAACTGTTATGTAGAAAATTTGTATAAGATACCTTTTTGTATGAATTGTTATAAGCACATTGCACTTTGGAACTAATTGATTGAAGTATCTTACAAATACACATGAATTGATTTTTTGCATTCTGTGGGTGTTTACCTTCGCTTTTCAGATCACTCCTAATACCAGCTGGATTAAAGCAGGGGAAGGCATAACCATCTGCTCCACTCCTGATCTTAGCTGGCTGAGGGGGGGGCAGGAATTGCCACGTGCTCCACTCCTAATACCACCTGGGTTAAGGTGGGGATGGACATGACCATCTCCTCTGCTCCTAATACTAGCTGGGTTAGGGTGGGGGTGGGCATTGCCAGCTGTTACACTCCTAATATCCACTGTGTTAAGATGGGGGGCAGACATTGCCACCTGCTTCACTCATAACACCAGCTGAGTTAAGACAGGGGATGGGCATTGCCACCCGCTCTGTTCCTAATACCAGCTGGCTGAAGAGAAGTGGGCATTGTCACCTGCTCTGCTCCTAATACCAGCTGGGTTAAGGTAGGGGTGGGCATTACCATCTGCTCCGCTCTTGATCCCAGCTGGCTGAAGTGGAGTGGGTATTGTCACCTGCTCTGCTCCTAATACCAGCTAGGTTAAGGTGGAGAATGGGCATATCTACCTGTTCTGCTCCTGATCCCAGCTGAGTGAAGTGGGGGAGGGCATCACCACCTGCTCTCCTCCTGATCCTAGATGGCTGAAAGTGGGAGGGTATTGCCACCTGCTCCACTTCTAATATCAGTTAGGTTAACACAGGGAGCAGGCATCACTACTTGCTCTGCTCCTAATACCAGCTGGGTTAAGGCAGGGGGTGGGCATTGCCACTTGCTCTATTCCTAATACCAGCTGCCTGAAGGGGATGGACATTGCCACCTGCTCTGGCACTAATACCAGCTGGGTTAAGGTGGCGGTGGGCATTGCCATCTGTTCCACTCCTAATACCAGCTGGCTGCAGGGGGGTGGGTATTGCCCCCTGCTCTATGTCAGGTTCTGGTTCTGTTTAAGCCAAAGAGACTCCATTTTAACTTTGTCAGTTTGTTAAGTGTGCTTCTTGCAGGTGAGAAGACCGCTGCTGGGAGCCTAGCAGAGGGAGACGGATTGTTATCGTCTGCATACCTCCGCCTTCCTGCCGCCCATGAGAAACTTTCCTTTTCTCACCCTCAGGCCATTTGTTTTGAGAACTAAGGGGGAGGATGGGACCTGAGGGGAACTGCATATTCTGTACCTATTCCTTTGCTTGGCATTCGTAACAATTCTACAGTTCAGCTAAGATCAATGTATCTTAGAATGTGTACTCCAGTCATTGACAATCTTCAGTAAAGCCTTTTGAAATCACTGGACTTTTGTCTTATTGCAAGAGGTGGGCTAAGTTGCAACTTTTGGTAAGCCACAGTCTGACATTTTGTTACGAATCACCTCTGTTCCAATGCCTTGGCCGGAGGAGACGGATACCAAGGCCGTACCCGACAGGGACCCTTTGTTTGATCTGTATGTTTCCAGCCCTGGAGGCGAGGAAACTGCTACAACAAATCAACCTGTTCCAGGGGGAACGGAGTCGGGTCCTGCTACAGTGTATCCCCTTGCAGCTGCGCGAGCTGGCACCCACGACATCCAGAGGGAGTTGGGAGCTCGACTGTGGGTGATGGCAGAACCCCTGATATCCCTGCCTACGCCAAGGCAGTGGGGCTCCAGACCTAGGGAAACAAGGGAGAGGAGAGCAAGTACCATGTTCTCCCGGTCGCTCATCGACGTGAGACGGACAGTCGGTTCGTCAATGGAAGAAGGACCTAGTATTGTTTGGGAATTGCCCAAACAGACCAGAATGCCGATCGAGGCGCGGGCCAGCAATCAACCCTGGTTTGTGTGGAACAAAGAATCCGATCAATTGGAAGAGTGGGATCCCAGAGGCGCCGACAACACCCAGGATTGGGAGACCACTCGGTGTGGTTTAATGAGTTGGGACTATACCGAAGTGGCTATGTGGAATGTGCCACAGATGGGACAGCGGGGGTTGACTGATCAGAGTTGGCAGCAACTACAGAGTCGAACCCAAGCTGTAGATGCAGGAATTTCCACGATGACAGGCTTAACTAAAGGAATCCTTGCTGGAATATCAGAGGAAGAAGAAGCGGCAGGTGCTACGGAAATGGGCATAATCCGTCCCTGGTCCCGAGCTACCACCTGCTCCAAGGAATATGTGGATACATTACAATTTCCGGACAAGATGCCCCAAGATTTACCATATGAGGACATCGATACGTCAGTGCCGGCTTATGTCCAGAAATTTGAGGATAGAATCGGGACCATGGAGGAAAGTCTGTCCCATGCAGTTCATCTATTATTGGTGTTAGTCATGGAGAGAAGGAGCGAAAGACCACTACAACCTGCTGGTGAGCATCCTGGAGCTTCGGTGAGTCAAGGGGTGGCAGCCCTACAGCAGCTAATGCAACAACGAACGACGCCTGTTCCGAGGGACTCCCCCATCTTGACGCCAGCTCAGGGACAAGTCCCTCCTCAACTCTTAGAGCTTCCGATAGCACCGGAGGATGATCGGCAAAGGCCAGCGACGACGACGCCTGATCCCCCGCAAGGCCCACCAGATGTTCTGCCAGATGACCTCCCACAAGGACCTCCTCCGCCTCCTCAAGATGACAATCATCAACCAGCAGGACCCCCGGAGGTAAGAGGGGTTTTGGGCCAAGAAAGGACTTGGGAGCTGCCTCGACCGCTACTTCAACCACGAGAGCAGCCGCCTCCCTTACAACCTCAACCGCAAGAACAACCCCCGAGGCTTCCGCCACCACAGGAGCAACCGCCTTGCCATCCCCTACCAAGGGGCCAGGCACCGCAGCAATTCCGACCCTATCAAGTACCTCCAGTCCCGCTACACCCTCCCCAGCCAAGGCCTCGGCAAGTACCGCCTGCACAGCCTATCCCGAGGTGCCCGGATCCACAGCCAAGACCGAGGCAAATACCCTTGCAGTATTTACCTTTACCTGCTCCAACTCCAGTTGCTCAACAACCAGAATTACCGATAGGATGGGTGAAGTTGGAGGCTACGTTTGACGGAGATCCTGCTAAGCTAGGATTT
Source organism: Eublepharis macularius (assembly GCF_028583425.1). Taxonomy (NCBI): domain Eukaryota; kingdom Metazoa; phylum Chordata; class Lepidosauria; order Squamata; family Eublepharidae; genus Eublepharis; species Eublepharis macularius. Next base: position 23,977,356 of record NC_072796.1, read on the forward strand.
TTCTTAGTACAAGCTCTGCAATTTTTTAATCATTGGGGACATTTGTTTGAGGACGAAGCGAGTCAAATCGAACATCTGGGATCCAGGTTGCAAGGAAAAGCAGCAGAACGGTATGTAACCTTATATGAGTTGGGGGCTCCAGAACTAGACACCTTGCAAGGCTTGGTGGCAGCTCTCAGAGCACAATACGAAGACCCATTAGAAGAAGTTAGAGCCCGTACGGAATTGCAAACCATAAGGCAAGGCAAAATGTCTGCCATAGACTATGTTACCAAATTCTGTCAATTAGCGGCTAAATGCCCCAGATGTGAAGAGTCAACTAAAATAATCCTGTTTAAACAAGGCATGAATCCTACATTGCTGGATAGAGCACTCATGCAAGATAACCCTCCAACCTTATTAGGCTGGATACAATTAGCCTGTGAGGTGGAAAACCGTATGCAGGAAGTGCGTCTCGTAGAGCAACAACAGGCCACTGGGCACCGAAGAACGATGGTTATTATTCGAGGGGGAAGAGGTGCAGGATCCGCAAGCAGAGGAGCGAGAGAAGCTAGATGGTGACAAGGGTTGTGCCTGCATTGTGGTCAAAGTGGCCATTACGCAGCGCAGTGCCCATACAAGCCACTTCAACGAGCTCCGCTCCCACACGCGCATACAACCTCCGCTGCCCTTCCCCCACCGTATCGCCCAACGCCCGCTCCCAGAACTTCTAGAGGTCGAGGCGCAGAAGTACAGAAACTACCTGCAAGAAGGAACTCCCTCTTGGGTGGTTCCTTATGAAGTAATAGACCCGAGAACTGTTGACAATGAACAACGATGTTTAACATATAAGGAAATAACACGAACAGACCTTTCCAAGTTAAGAATAAAAACGCAAGAAGAGTTGTCTTCAAATTATGATTGGTTTCAATATAGACAGATTAGAGACCTTTACAACTCGGATTGTGCAAAGGGAGGGATAAGAATAGAGAACTCAGAACTAGAGGAAGTAATTCTACAAGAAGATAAAAAGGAAATCTCTAAGGTCTATAAGGTGTTGTTAAAATGGTATACTGAAGATGAGACAGTTAAAGTGCAGATGGTGAAGTGGGCTATAAACTTTAATAAAGAAATAACAATGGAGGCGTGGGAATACTTGTGGAAAAATACGTTGAAGATTACGACATGCACTAACATTAAAGAGAATGTCTATAAAATGATTTATTGTTGGTATTTGACACCAAAGAAAATTGCGCTAGGGAACTTAAATATGTCTAACAAGTGCTGGAAATGTAAAAAACATGAGGGATCTTTGTATCATATGTGGTGGACTTGTGAGGTAGCTAGGCAGTACTGGGGGGAAATAATAAGAGTAATAAGTGAGATTTTACAATTTCAAGTTAATAAGAACCCAGAACTCCTGCTACTGAACTTGGGAATGGAGGATATTCCAGCACAATACAGGACATTGCTATTTTATATGACGGCAGCGGCTATACTTTTGTACGCGCAGAAGTGGAAAGTACAAGAAGTGCCAACCATCGAGGACTGGATTTATAAATTGCTGTACACGGCGGAGATGGACAAAATGACAAGAAGACTGAGAGACCTTGATCCAGGACAGTTTAACACGGACTGGGAGAAGCTGAAACAATACTTGGTGAAAAAATGGGAGGTGGGAGGAGAACTGTGGCAGTTTGAAAATTACTGAAATATAACAAAAGAAGAGAGAAGTGACTATACCGGGGGGGAGAGTTGAAAAATATCTAAGCAATTATTTTATTTGACTATTAGGGATAGAAACTGATTAATCTCATTGCTGGCAGATAATGGTATAATGGAGAAACTGTATAATCAAAATGAATGAATACAAGAAAGTAGGGGAAAATATATAGTAATATACAGAATATGGGTCAAATTGATTGACTTATGCTTAAAGTATAAAACAAAGAGTAATATATGGAGTATGGGTTAAATTGATTGACCTATATTGAAGGTATGCAATGTTTATAATGTACTTAAAGTTATGTATAATGAGGAATAAATTGTTTGTTCAATATAGAGGAGATCAGAATGAGTAAGATAGAGTACAGGTTACCAAAATGATTATTGAAGAATATATGCCAGAAATGTATTATCTAGTTGTTAAGTTAAATGGAAAGGGAAATGAGACAGCATTGTGATATAATAGGTAAGCTTAGAAGAGAGTGAAAGTATATGTTTAATAGGTAAAATAAGTTTGAAATGAGTAGGGGAAAATAGATAAGGGGTTGGAAAACTGTTGGAAGTCAACAAAAGGGGGGGGAAAGGGAGGGGGTTAGAATTGGAATTTTTTTTAAAGGAAATTGATTGTAATGGACATTAAAATATTTCTAATCCAATAAAAAACTTTTTTAAAAAAAATTGAGGTCGAGGCGCAGCATGCAGAAACCCTCTAGAAAAAGGATTGGAGTTAGAAGAAGTCATGGACTTAGACTCGCCAGCCTTAATAGGGGAGGAAGACCCAGCCAGCCCGAATTCGGGAAACGAGATGGATCTGTCGTAAAAGGACCCAAATGGCAGATCAAAAACCCTTCCATCCCGGTGGTGGAAAGAGTAAGAGGGTCCATTTTATTCATGCCTGTCACACTAGTGAACTCAGACAGAAAAACACATATTCAAGTACAGGCGCTCATTGATTCTGGATGCTCCAGAGATATCATTGCACCCGCTCTAGTTAATGGACTAGCACTCCGAGTAAGAGACCTAGAAATACCCGTTATTTTTGAACAAATGGATGGCTCCAATATGAATCCAGTCACCACTGAAACTGAGCCCATAATCACTGGATTAGGGCAACATTGGGAAATGAGATCGTTTGTAATTAGCCCCACCGCCATCCTGGGCAGCCGATGGTTGTGGGACCACAACCCGGATATTGACTGGGCGGTTGGGAGCATCACATTTTGGCAGGAAGACTGCAGAAAACACCAATGGAACCAAAATTGGGGCAAAAGCCCTCCTTGAATGGAGGATGCCCTATTATCCAAGGAGGAGATCAACCAAATACCGAAGGAATACCGGGAGTTTTTGCAAGCTTTCACAGAAGAAGAGGCAAATGCCCTGCCTCCCCATAGGAGGACAGACTGTGCAGTAGAAATCCTTCCGGGGGCCACATTACCCAAGGGGAGATTATATCCAATGAGTCCCTTAGAGAGGGAAGAACTACGCAAATTTATTGACACCAACTTGGAAAGAGGTTTTATCAGACCAGCTAACAGCCCTCACGCAGCACCCATACTTTTTGTGAAAAAGAAGGATGGAGGACTAAGACCGTGTACTGATTTTAGAGGTCTCAATGCGGTATCTTCCACAAATGCATACCCAATTCCACTCATCAGAGATCTTCTCAACGTCATGGCACAAGGTAAGATCTTTACGAAATTGGACTTAAAAGATGCCTACTTTCATGTTCGTATAAAAGAAGGAGATGAGTGGAAAACTGTGTTCAATACGCCTCTCGGACAATATGAATATTTAGTTATGCCATTTGGCCTGTCTGGAGCACCTTCGGTTTTCATGTCCATGATCAATGAAGTTTTGCATGATTTCTTATATAAAGGGGTAGTGGTTTACCTAGATGATGTGTTAATTTATTCAGAAACAGAAGAAGGACAAGTAAAATTAGTACAACAAGTATTAACCACCCTCATGTACAACAAACTACCCATTAAACTGTCCAAATGTGAATTTCACAAAACAGAACTGAATTATTTAGGATATTGCATCTCCAAAGAAGGGCTAAAAATGGATCCAGCCAAGATTCAAGCAGTACAAAGCTGGCAACCCCCCACTACACGTAAAGAACTACAATCCTTTTTGGGGTTCGCCAATTTTTATCGAGAGTTTATAGAAAACTTTGCCCAAATAACGCTTCCCCTCACAGAACTGTTAAAAACTAAAAATAAGGGGGGACAGGCTAAAAAACCTTCATCCAAATTAATTTGGACCCCAGACTGCCAAGTTGCTTTTTGAGCAATTTGTCTCAGAACCCATATTGCAACATCCTGACAAAACTCGCCCATTTATTGTACAAGTGGATGCCAGCAATACGGCGATAGGAGGGGTGCTTCTGCAAAGAGTGGAGGACAATAGCCTTAAGCCCTGTGCCTATCTTTCAAGAAAGTTTTCAGAATCAGAAAGAAATTGGAATGTCTGGGAAAAGGAAGTGTTCGCAGTCAAAGCAGCGCTTTCCACTTGGAGGCATTGGCTGGAAGGGGCGCAACACCCCTTCAAAGTGTGGACAGACCATAACAACTTAGAAGCTTTGCGTAGTCCCAGGAGACTAAATGCTAAGCAACTGAGATGGGCAGAATTCTTCTCCAAATTCAATTTCACCTTAAAGTTTTTACCGGGCAAAACGAACATTTTAGCTGATGCTCTTTCGCGCATGCCCCAACTAAAAAGCAAGCGGGAGGAAACAATAGACACAGTATTTTCACCAACGCAACTAGGGGGCATGGATACGACACGTAGCCATGCGGCACGACGTGATCAGGAAGAAAAGGGGTGGAGGCAAAAACTGAAAAGCGAGGTGGAGAAGGAGGGGGAGGATATACCCAAAGAAAAACTGTCTCAATCCGAGCAAGGAGAATGGCTATGGAATGATCGCTTTTATGTCCCAGCTAGCATGAGAAAAGAAGTACTGCAACGTTGTCATGATGCTCCGACTGCTGGCCACTATGGTTACTTAAAGACACTTCATTTAATACAAAGACAGTTTTGGTGGCCAGGCCTAAGTAAGGACGTTTCACAATATGTGGCTTCTTGTCCAAAGTGCCAAAACTAGAAAAGGGAAGCCTCCGGGACAATTACAGCCCCTTGAAACCCCGAGCAGACCTTGGGAGGTTATTTCAATGGACTTTATTACAGATCTTCCTCCCTCCAAAGGCCATACGTGCGTACTAGTAGTGGTGGATTTATTTTCAAAACAAGCTCATTTCATCCCTTGCACAACAGTGCCTTCAGCAAAGAAACTAGGGGACATTTTCATGAAACATATTGTAAAATTTCACTCTTTTCCATTGAAGGTAATTTCTGACCGCGGCGGGCAATTCGTTGCCCACTTCTGGTGGGAGCTTCTGCAACTACTGGGCATGGAACAGGGTATTGGCTCCGCCCACCATCCACAAACGGACGGGCAATCCGAAAAAACAGATCAGATATTAGAACAATTCCTACGTTGCTATATTAATTCCCAGCAAGATAACTGGATCGACCTCTTGCACCTAGCAGAATTTTCCTACAATAACAGTGTACACGGATCTACTGGAGAAACGCCCTTTAAAGTAATATATGGCTATGACTCTAAACCGTTCCCGTTTGACGCTCCACCCACTCCGACAATGTCCAAAGATGTGAAAGATTGGTGGGGGGACGCTGAAAAGCAGTGGACTTTAATTCAGTCGAATTTGGATAAAGCTAAACAAGACTATAAAAAATACGCGGATCGCCATCGTGTGGCCGAATGGGAATTACACCCAGGAGATCTTGTTTATCTTTCCACAAAAAAATTGAGGATCAATCAAACCAGTAGTAAATTGGCTCTAAAATTTGTGGGACCTTTCCCTGTTCGTAAAATAATTAATAGAGTGACCGTAGAACTCGATTTGCCAAAGAACTTATGTCACGTCCATCCAACATTCCATGTCAGCTTACTAAAAAGAGCTCCCCCTCCGAATCAATGGTATGCATCTACTTTACCTATCCCTACCCTGATTGATGAACAGATACATTATGAAGTGGAGGAAATTCTAGATTCCAAGATCCGACACAAGAAGTTGTACTACCTTATCAGATGGAAGGACTTTGAACCTGGCCATAATGAATGGGTGGAAGCCATCCACATTCGTGCCACCAGATTACTGAAAGTTTTCCACACTCAGTATCCTCATAAACCTGGGGGAGGGGCATCTTAGATGGGGCAGAATGTCAGGTTCTGGTTCTGTTTAAGCCAAAGAGACTCCATTTTAACTTTGTCAGTTTGTTAAGTGTGCTTCTTGCATGTGGGAAGACTGCTGCTGGGAGCCTAGCAAAGGGAGAGGGATTGTTATCGTCTGCATATCTCCGCCTTCCTGCCGCCCTTGAGAAACTTTCCTTTTCTCACCCTCAGGCCGTTTGTTTTGAGAACTAAGGGGAGGATGGGGCCTGAGGGGAACTGCATATTCTGTACCTACTCCTTTGCTTGGCTTTCATAACAATTCTACAGTTCAGCTAAGATCAATGTATCTTAGAATGTGTACTCCAGTCGTTGACAATCTTCAGTAAAGCCTTTTGAAATCAATGGACTTTCGTCTTATTGCAAGAGGTGGGCTAAGTTGCAACTTTTGGTAAGCCACAGTCTGACACTCTACTCCTAATATTAGCTGGTTTAAGGTGGGAGGTGGACATTGCCACCTTCTCCACACCTAATACCAGCTGGGTTAAGGTGCGGGGAGGGAATTTTCACCTCCTCCGCTCCTGTTTCCTGCCTGGGCTTCCCAACACAGCATGTTTTCTGGAGGGATATGGTGAGTTACCTGGGTTTTCCTTTGCAGCAGCGCCCTCTTGTGGTCCACAAGTCTGAAACACGCTTACTCAATTATATAGTAAGAAGATTCAGAAACTTCCTTATGTTTATAAAGGGACATGGTTTATATCACCTCTTGACGATTATGCTGTCACTTTCATGGCAGCATATGTAACAACTAGGTAAGCTTATCATCTGCAACTTGTCATTGAGCAAGAAGATTTATATAATTCCCATATTTCCGATAAAGACCTTAACTCTGAGAACAGTGTATTTGGGAGAATGTCTTCTTCTTGCTTGCCTGATGTTTGATCAACAATAGGAATGGAGGGCTGGTAGTCACCCCAAAATGTCACACTGCTCCGTTTCACCCTTTTGCATGTAGAATGACACCTGCATGACATTGTCCCAACATAATGAAGTTCTGCCCGCATATTTCCAAAAGAGTCCCCTCTTTCTGCACTATGTAAACTTATCCTGTCTTGCTAACAGCTTTTGAAGGAGAAAGGTTGATTGAATCACTGCATAACAGGTACGTTTTGCAGGACTCAGGAGAGACATTTGTATCAGCCAAAGTTTTGGGACAGTGAATTCTCCACTCTTGCTTATCTGTGTGGGAGATGAAATTGTTTTTATTCCAGCTGAGTTCTGTGGGGGTGGCTGTATGCATGCTTGCGCTTTCTGCAATGATTCATTGCTGCTAGGGGCAGAATGAGTCCAGAGGAGATTCTGGTCCTTCTTCCAGTGCATGCACATCAGCACTGGGTTTACAATGGGGAACCATGACTTATACAGCACTGCACACTCTCAGGGCACTGAGTTATGCCAGTGTGTCTCCATATTATGCTAGCATAAGGTTTATGCCAACCTAAGCAGTTTCAGGATAATTTTAGCTTGGCAGTGCAATTCTGAACAGAGTTACACCCTTCTAAACTTAGTAACTTCAATGCACTTGGGAGAGTGTAATTCTGTTTAGGATTGTACTGTTACTCAGCCTAAGAGTCTTGGATCCTATGACTCTCTTCTGCTAAGTCTTCCAGCACAGACAGATTTCCTCCAGTGGAAAAGTTCATCGCATTCAATGATGGATCAGTTTTGCCCAAGCCCACATAATGTGAATATGGCACAAGGCTGAGAAAGGTGGTTCAGCCAATCCAGATGGGGCAGCAAGGAATGTGGGAAAGCTTCCTTCTCCCTCAGCCTACATTCACCACAAAAATCAACCCAATTGAGGTCAAGCTGGAATTTTTGGGGTTGCCCTCAAATTGGCAAAAGAGGGGGCCTGCTTGATGTATGTGGTGGTAGTAGTTTAAATAGGCCTGGTAAAAACTGGTTAGGCCACAACTAGTTTGCAGGGATAAGGCAGGTTGCTCAGGATAAGTAGGGTTAATCAGCAAACACCCTGAGGAATCTTGGTGATGGGGTGTGTGTGTCCATACCATGCCCTCACATGCCAGGCAGTTGGGTGCTGCTGTGAAGGAGAGTCCCAGTTGCTGAGTGGCATCTCCTGAACTTGGTAGGTGCTTCATTGCCCATCAGGGGAGGCAGATGAAACTGAGCATCTCTCGGCACAGGAGCTGTGCAGGCTATGATAAACAAGGCAGGTGAGAGCTGCCAGCTAGGTTTGCAGCCAGGGTGGACTTGCCAGGGGGGCACCCAAGGAGGATGCCTAGTGCAGCCCGCCCTCAAAAGAGTCAGCTTATGGTATGAGCATTGATGGAAATCAATGGTTGATAAAGGTTAATAATAGTTAATAAAGAAGGTTAATAAAGCAACTAGTTGAACTTACATAATCGGTGTCTTTCTTTATTACTTTGGGTCATATTTGGGGTGCTGGGGCAATGACTTTTTCTGATGGAGAAAAGCTTACTCTGATGGGGAAAAGTTTCTGTCTTGAAAGAAGCCTTTGCCTGTTAGAAGAAGACTGGGTAGATAGGATCCAAATCAGTGGAAGGGAGTCATAGGTTCTAATCCTGAATTCACTCTTTATATTTCTAGAATATTGTCCACATTTGTTCCCCTCCCCCCATAAATCCTTTTATTGTTGCAAATCTCATATGATGGTAATGCTTATAACTAATAGAAAGATTCTAGATTGAGACAAGAAGGTTTTTGTACATTGCCACAAATGCTTCAGTTCACCCTTATTTTAAATTTACTAGGTCGCTTTAGGCAAGGCATTCTACCTTGCTCCCCACCACTGCAATAATAATTATGTACCTAAGCTCTGCTCGTGACCTGAGTTCAATCCTGGCAGAAGCCGGGTTCAGGTAGCCGGCTCAAGGTTGACTCAGCCTTCCATCCTTCCGAGGTTGGTAAAATCAGTACCCTGTTTCCTGGGGGGTAACGTGTAGATGACTGGGGAAGGGAATGGCAAACCACCCCGTAAAAAGTCTGCCAAGAAAACGTCATGATGCAATGTCCCCCCATGGGTCAGTAATGACTTGGTGCTTGCACAGGGACCTACCTTTACCTACCTAACAGAGTTATTGTAATAATTACTGAGATAATGTAAATGAAGGGCTTTGCAAACCCTTTGAGTTCTATATAAATGCTATTATTATTGATTGGATCACAACAGTGTAGAAGAAAGTGTGTTCCACATTATTGGGAGCAAATGTGAAGCAAATTTCTACGTTTTGGTGTGCATGAATATGACAGAAAAGGATTCTTCAGGGTTGCCCTAATTTCTTTACACTGTTGGTTTAACAGTAATTTATTACCATGTATACAAGCTGGGGGGGGGGTCCACAAAATTTATCTCCTCACATCCAGAGTTACTTTCCTCCTTTATCTTGGTCCTTGCTAACACTTCCCCCATACTTTAATTTTTCTCATTTCTTCTTTTAGAATTCTATTTTGCTTCCCTCTTTTGATACATTTCAAAAGATCTCCTCCCATTATGATTTGACTCATCTTTCACCAGACTGAACAATACTAGGAAGAGCAAAGGCTTCTGGGGAGGAGATAACAGGAGATGCTGCTTACTCACTGCTGTGTGGATAGAGTGACAAGAAAGTGAGAAAAGTTGGAGGCTTTACAATCCTGTCATAATAAGGGTGGGCCTCTCTCTTGAAGATTTGCGTAAATGGTGGGGTTTGGTTCTTTATCTGCAAAGACGGCAAGTTCAGCATAAACCTTTTTCTTCTGATTTTTTTTTTATTGCTTGTCAAATGTTGAGCACTTTTCTGTTAAATGACAGCGAACAAACACGCATTTATGAAGTTTCATAAACCAGCGACTGCATCAAGGGTTTATTTATTCAAGTATTTATTTTCTCGGCAATGGAGACCCTAAGTGGCTTACAACATCATTCTTCCTTTCTTCATTTTATCATTGCATCAACACTGTGAAGTAGGTTAGCTTGAGAGAGAGTGGCTTGCCCACCCTGTGGAAAATGCTCCGTCAAGAGCACTCACCAACTGGGTGCTAGGAATTGGTTGGCGAAATGCTGTATTGATTGTCTTGAGCCTTTGAAAAAGTTTTTAACATGAAATGGGATTAAAATGCTGGCAAACGCCCATTGGGCTCCACCCATCTATATTTATTTACAATTTACTCCCCTAGAAGGGGAGGTGAAACTGACAGAGACTTCCGAAGGCAAAGAGGAAATTAACAAACCCTCTGTGCAGTGATCTCCCTGGCTCTGTAGAGAGAGGGGAAATTGACAAAGACTTCTTATCTCTTTTAAAACTCAGCTTCCCAGCTAACATTGCAGCTCCCTTCATGTGTAATTAGTCTCTCGTAGTTTGGCTCTGAGATACTTGTAGCTCAGTGAGTCTACAAGTCTCAGTGAGTCTCAGTCTCAGACTCTCAGTGAGTCTCAGTGAGTTTTCTTCCAGAATAGCGTTTCTTACAATAGCAGCCTTTGTGTCCCGAACCTCGAGTTCGTGTTCTATTAATTGTTATCACCGCTGATTAATTAGCTAGCTAGTTCTATCTTGCTGCTTCAACTTGTCTGCTGAGGAACCTTTTAATGTCTTCAACAGAATCCGCTATGTGTTGTAGAAGATTCTACACAGCATTCAGACATGCACATACAATTTGTACAGGGAGCAAACCTCACCAACCCATGAAAATATACCCAGCCTTCCTTCTTTGCCAGGAAAGAATTGGATACTGATGAACATATTGGCACAGGTGCTGATAATCTTTTCAAGGAATTTCTGAGGAACATCAGGGTTCTTCAGTCCAAAAACACCATTGTTAGATGGCTAGTTCAAGGCCTTTCTATGGCTAATCTAATGAAGTGCTGAATCTTCAATTGATTTATAAATTTAAATTGGTCCTTTCATTTTGAGCCCTCTGTCACAGAATCACAGAGTTGGAAGGGGCCATACAGACCTTTTAGTCCAACCCCCTGCCCAGTGCAGGATCAGCCTAAAGCATCCCTGACAAATATTCATCCAGCCTCTTCTTGAAAACTACCAGTGAAGGGGAGCTCACCACCTCCCTAGGTAGCTGATTCCACCTTTGAACTACTCTAACCGTGAAAAAGTTTTTCCTAATATCCAGCCAGTACCTTTCTGCATGTAATTTAATCCCGTTGCTTCGGGTCCTACCCTCTGCTGCCAACTGGAACAGCTCCTTGCCCTCCTCCAAATGACAGCCTTTCAAATATTTAAAGAGAGTAATCATGTCCCCCATCAATCTCCTTTTCTCCAAACTAAACGTTCCCAAGGCCCTGAGCCTTTCCTCGTAGGGCTCAGTCTCCAGACCCCTGCTCTCTTCTGCACCTTCTCAATTTTGTCCACATCCTTTTCGTAGTGAGGCCTCCAGAACTGCACACAGTACTCCAGGTGCAGCCTGACCAAGGCAGTATAGAGAGGGGCTATGACCTCCTGCGATTTCAATGCAATGGCCCTTTTGATACAGCCCAAGACTGAGTTTGCTTTTTTTGCCACCACATCACACTGACTACTCTTAGTTTACAGTCCACTCTTACTCCTCCCTCCTCTTACACCTCCCTCCAATCTGGTGAAACGCCATTGACCATTACTCTTTGGATGTGGTCCTCTAACCAGTTCCTTATCCACTGAACTGTCCTGTAGTCCAGTCTACATCTGAAGGATCACTAAATGGTCCTTCAAATGCTTACAGATCGATCCCTTTAAAATCTGCTCTAATATCTTCCCAGCAACAGAAGTCAGACTGACCAGCCTGTAGTTTCCAGGGTCATCCTTCTTCCCTTTCTTAAAGATTGGGATAACATTCGCTCTTCTCCAATCTTGTGGCACATTACCAGTCCTCCAGGAGGCCTTGAAGATGATGGACAGAGGCTCTGCAAGTTCTCTAGAAAGTTCTTTGAGCACACTTGGGTACACAGTGACAAATATCCCCTCATTTGGTAAAGCTGAGCATGAGGTGAAGGTGCAGTTCTTTTGTTCCAATAAGGGCATATATTAAATTATTTGATAACGTAATTAGAAAGATTGTGACACATGCCAGCATTTATAGCACGTTAGACTGAAAAATGGAATTAATTACTTGACACATATGCACTAGACATTTCCAGTAACACAAGCAGTTTTTAAATAGCTGAGAAGGTCGAAGAAAATTGCACAAATTTGAGATGAAGAATAAAGTTAGATGGTAAACAGAAAGGATATTTTTGGAAGAGGTTGCTGAGAGCCACCAAAAGACAAGATTCCATCTAAGTCCCTCACATGACGCTGCTCCAAACCAAATGTCATAACAAAACACTATCACTTGGCTTGCTGTTACCATGCATCTATAATAACAATAAAAGGATCTATGTGTCCAGGGCTGCTTCCACACACATTTGGATAATCCACTTTCAATACTCTTTAGGGAACATTTGAAACTGATTTTTCATGTGTGGAACAAAAAATCCACTTCAAAAGGATTGTGAAAGTGCATTGAAAGTGCATTATTCAATGTGTGTGGAAATGGCCCATTTGTCTTTCCACTTGTAGCAAACATAACTCGTCATAAAATGAAATGAAGAGTTCCAAAATTGGTCACCAGCTTCAGGATGATCCTGGAACTTCCAGTGCCAGAAATAAAAGGAATTGGAAAATCCTGATCCAGGTTATCTCCAAATTGGAAGTTGTGGTGCCAGAAATGAAGAGATGGGAACATCCTAGACCAGGCGACCTCCACGACAGGCAACATACAATAAGAGAGTTTTTAAGCAACCTGTCATGTGTCTCTCCCTAATCTGCCATGGAAGGTTGCTGGGTAACAGACTCTCAGAAAGACCTACTTTTGTGCAGCTTAGCGTAACTTCAATGACTTGTAAACCATTCTTCCTAAGTAATGTATGTTTGGGAATCTGGCCCTCCTGGGCGGCAGATAAAGGCTGCTGAGGCCGGGGGCCGTTTTTGCTACCCTGGAAAGGAGAAAGGGGTGCCACTGTCTCCTCATGGTGCACGACTATGCATTAGGGGCGGAGCTGAGCCTGCAGTTGGTGGCTCAGCCCCTTCTTTCTGACCCAGTCAGCATCTTGTGCTCGGTGAACCTACCCTCCCTATAACAGGGCAGGTTAGCCAGTCGCTGGTTATTAGGGCCAGGTAGGAATTTTTTCACCTTTCCTCTTATTGGCCTTTGAGGAGGGATTTTTTTGCCTACCTTGCACTGTATGCATGGGTTGTGGTAATTGGCTTTGGTGATGCTATAAAAAGGTTTGTCATTGGCAGGTTAGAGTTGGAAAAATGGAGCAGGCCAGTAAGCACCCTTGGCATTTTCCCAGTAGCTGGATGGGGGTCTGTCAGGATCAACTGGTGGGCTTCATGGCAACCAGCTGAGAGGGCAGACTGCCACTGAGGTTCCCCCGTACAAGTCCTTCCCTCAAGCTTCATGGTGGAGTGGTTGGAACTTTAAGGGGGGGAACCGTTTGCCTGGCTGGCCCGCTTGGATGGCTCACATGAGGGGGAAACGGGGCTCACCCAGACAGGTCAAGGAGGTAGTCCTGGCACGGACACCAGGGCTTGACCTGTACCACAGTTAAATCCCTTGCCGTATTGGCAGTTGTTGTTTTGTATTAAGTAAAAGTGGCCCTTTATTACCCAAGTCTTGTGTCAGCCTCTTTTTTCCTCTTTTTAGGCCCTCTGCTTTAAAATCTGTTATCTTAAATCTTAAGACTAATTCATTGAGTTCAATCTAGAGCCCTTTTCCCTTGAGCAGTAGGGCACTCCTGCTCTTACAAGATTGGGGAGACTTTTTAACTTTTCCCCCTTTCTTGCTGTAGGCCCTCTTGTCGTACTCCATAATAGTTTTTTTTTTCCTTTCAGTGCAGGGGCCTGTACCAGGAAGAGGGGTGTGGATAAAAAACATTTCTATGGACAGATTGTAGTCTTTTGGATCCCACTCACCATTTTAATTGTTGCATTACAACCTCTGTGTTGAACAACATCCTGCCTTAGGGATATTGTAAAGAAACTGATTTGGAAATGTACATTTTTTTTTTGTTGGCTAAATGTGGCAAGGGAATTCCTCCCACACTTTGTTTTTGTTGTAATGATGGCAATATCCGCCCCTCCTTGCTACCCTTCTTATTAAAAAGGAACATCATTCAATGGCCTATTGGCATCACAAATGACTGGTTTCACTCAATGTAGTTAACTGTCATTATAGAGCTGAACTGAGATTGCAAATCTTCCTGATTGAAAGAAGTATCCTAATTAAGCCTGTTTTGCATCCTCTTGGCTGTATTCAAGCTAACAGATGCCATAAATGCTTCAAGCACCATTTCTGGAATCTTTTGGAATAACTGCATACATTACATAAGTTTAACCAGTTTATCAGAGGTTTAATGACCATCACTCCCACAATGAAGCATGACAAAGAGCAGCGGTCAGAAAACAGCTCTTACGGAGCATGAGGGGGTCAGGCTCTCTCGGGGAAATCTCAGGCCCTTTTCTTGAATTCTCAACTTTTTTTTGAAGAAATAGCCATGACCCCTCCAAAACAAGCACAGGTGTACACAAGTTTAAGTATCTCGGTGGCGGTGAGCCCACACTCTTCTTGCAGAGTCCTGTCTCTGGAGGTAGGATGAGGCTGGTACCCATGGGGACGCAATGGGATGCTCCACCATCCTTCAACCTGGCTGAGGTTCAGTGGCTCATCTTCCTCCTCATCCTGCCCCAGAGTTTGGCAGGGAAAATTGGCCATAGCTGCAATGCATCTCCGGAGGCCCTTGGATTCCCCTGGCAAAGGGACTCACCATAGATCCAGTGGCCACAGAGCTCCAGCTGCTGTGCATGTTGGGACCACTGGTGGCTATCTGCCTGTGTGAATTGGGGCTGCCATGTGGGAGGAGTGCTGGGCGAGGTGGGGGACGCCTGTTCTCCCCCACAAAGTCCCTGGAAGGCATGATGATGATGATGATGATGATGATGATGATGATGATGATGATGATGATGATGATGATGATGATGAACAACAGAGGGAGAGAGAGCACAAACCTACAACTTTGGTAGAAATCTTAAGCATGTTTACACTGAAGTAAACCCCACGGGTCTTTTCCCCTGGAAAGTGTTGTGGGAGAATCCCAAACATGTCTTCTCTTCTGTTCTGAAAGTGATGTCATTGCACCAGGGCCAGAAGTGTGCACACACAAAAGTCTTTCCTCCGGTAAGTAGGGAGGATGGGGGGATTGTGTCCAGGTTTTTTTTCTGAAGACATCTGGCAACCCGATATGGCCACCGCTGCTTCTGTTCCGTAGGTGCCTGGAGACACCTAATAATTAACTACTTAGCATAGAAAAGGCTTTCAGAAATACCTCTTCAGAGACCTCAGAGAATAGCTCGAAGTCCTTCCCCCCTTGCCAAGTGATTCCCCAGAGTTAGCAGCAATGGGGAAAAAGGGTTGTTAACCTGTATGTTTCCCACCAATCAAGCACACGCGGTTTCGGGGTGGGGAGACTGAGGTTAAGAAAATGGTGCTAAGAAGGGGTAAAATCTCACTACTCCAAATTAGTTAAAGAGTTTCCTGTAGTGTTCCCTTTTTCTCTCCCTTTTTTTCATAATGCATAAAATGGATGGAGTGGGAAGGCACCATAGGGCCCATTTTTTTTAAAAAAAATGGGCTCTATTATTACTGTGGAGACCCTTCTGTGTGCATACGTTTGTGTTTGCTATGTCGGTTATACTGTTTAAAACCCCAGGCTAAGATCTTTTTTTCTGGCCATGCTATTTTTTTTTTATTTGCAGGCATATCATTTTTTTTAAAAAAGAACTGGGCGATCTGCTCCAAATTCTTTGATAAATTCAACAACTTTAAACCTATTGGACTACTTCTGTTTAAGTTTTTGCTATATTACATTGACTCACCAAGCCCGCCTCTGCGTGGCCTTAGGTCCTTCCCCCACCACACTACCCCTACCACACTAAATTTCTGTTCATCAGCCTAGCAAAATGGGCAATTCACAATGGATGCTAGAATTTATAGAATACAGAACATGTTCCGCAGTTGTGTTGTAATGGTGTGTTTCAAATGATAGACAATAATAGAGGAACGTTTTCCTTTTTTCACAATTTCAGTAACATTTGGGGAGTCTGAAATTCACATTCCTCTTAAGATGATAGTTTCTCCCCACTCCACCCTGCTTCCTAATTGCATTCTACTGTTATTGAAGTTATAGCTTGTAATTCAGTTTGGAATGGTATAATCTGTAATAACAGTTCTTTGCCAGCGCATAAAGCAAGCTCGCTTCATCCTTACATATATATAGAAATGCCTTAAATCTTTCTAATGATATCCCTTTATTAATTGAAATCAGTACCCTGTAAGCAACCCCCTCCCCCCCCCATCCATGCTTAGCAATGTTTACTTTCCTGATGTGCTGGTTGACATTATGTAGCAATGACTTTTTGCCTTCACAGCCAACAGTTTTTATTGGTGGTACAGATGGTAATTTGACTAAGTTGGAGGCATAGCTAATTTCATTTTTATGGGTGCTGCCCATATTCCACTGAAATCAATGTAATATCCCCCATTGGTTTTAATGAATCAGGATTCTGTCGTATCTGACTGATTTTCTTACATTAGAAATAGGAAATCTGAAACCCTGGTGACTTTGGTATTCTTCAGAAATTAAGTTTAAAGGGATTGGGATAGATAAATTCACTCTAATGAGGGTTACCCTCCCTTCAGCTTTCAAATCACATTGGTAGGGCCATGAAATAGCTAGGTGCTCTTCATGCTGGAATCAGCTCAGCTAAGGAACATTTGTGCTATTTCATGTCACAGACACTTTATTTTCATTTTTAATAATGTACTGGAGATAGAGTTGTCATATCTCCTTACCTTCAGGCAACAGGGACCTGGCATTTACCATGCTCCTTGCCCATGATCCTCCCAGTACTGACTTGATGATGTCACTTCTGGGAAGTGACGCCATCATGCTGGCCATGAGCATGCTCCTGTGCTTTGTGTGGGGCTGATTCTGGCCCATTTGGGGCCAATCAGCCACCTCCCGCTGATTGCTGGTGGATCAGCCAGCAATGGGCCAACCCCCAGAAGTTTGCCCACCACTGATGGGCACATGGGAATCCTAACTGGAGACCAATAAGCAAATATTTGGCAGACTATTTCAAAGATCTGATCTTTGGCTCCCTTCACTTCTGTACTTGTATACCTCCTGGCTATATATACCTCTCTCTGTCTACTTGGACAGTTTTCATACCACTGAGGAAGTCCTTTAGGTCAAAACGCATATTTTTTTTGGCTCTGTGCATATGGCAATGAAATGTACTATTATACCTGTATATTAGAGATTTTATTATGTATACAAAGTTTTAGTACTTATATGTAGGACAATATTGAGGATGTTATTAATCTAACTTTTGTATTTCTATGTGATTTATTAATTTTTATATTGGTGTTTCTCATTCATTCTTTGGTGGTGGAGAGTGCCTTCAAGTCATAGCAGACTTATAGTGACCCCTGGTGGAGTTTTCGTGGCAAAACACTAACAGAGGTGGTTTGCCATTGCCTGCCTCTGCAACTCTGGTCTTCATTGGAGATCTCCCATCCAATTACTAATCTAGGCGAACCTGGTTTAGCATCTCAGGGCCAAGCTACACATGACGAATGACACTTGAATGGCAAGTGTATTTCTCCCTGTTCACTTGTCCTCCACTAAATCCACTTGCCGTTCAAGTGTCATTCGTCATGTGTAGCTTGGCCCTAAGATCTGATGTGGTCGGGCTCACCTGGGCTATCCAGGTCATAGCCATTCGTATTTTATTCAGTAATTTAAAATATTTTCTGTCTGTTGTCCCAACCTCTTTGATTACCCTTGGCTTGCAGGGTGGTTCTCCCCTCCCCTTTCGTTGTCCTTATCAGAGAAAGAACAAAGGGCACAGAAACAGGAGGAATCAAAAGCTTCAGATCAGACAAAGGGAGGCATCACACACATATCTACAGTGTGCTTCTAAAATGTAAATGAAAAATAGTCCTCTCTGATGTCCAGGCATGCTGTTGCTTCTGTTCCAACAAGATCCTCCCCCCCAACCCATAAGCAAAAAAGGGTTTGAGCAGGCAAATTTGAATGGGAAATATCCAGAGGGGAAAATGTTTGCCAGCACATACTCCTCCAAACACACCCATTGCTCCTGCACCTTTGAAAGCAGCTTTTGGTAATTAAACCAAAAATAAAAGTCATGGAACAGATACACACCTGCCTGTTACATCTAGCTTGGGGTTTACTTGGAACTGTAGGCATGAAATCCTTGCTGCTAAATCAAAACAGCAACACAATCTCAGAGATTCATTTTAACTAGTGGCGTGCACAGCTGACAGGCCAGAAATGGCCCTGAGGCCAGTGGTTGCCTACCACTAGTTAAGAGGATTGTAGAATTAATATTCCATTTTCACATGCTGTTGCACAACTAGCTATTGGAAGGAATTTGTGATTACTTCTGTTTATCTCAGTTGATTTCCTCTTTTTCCCGGTTTTATCTGAACATTCTCCTAAAGAGCGTTTGTGGCAAGGCCAGCAAAGTTTAAATTAAGCGAGTCAGATGTGATCATGGAAAGATATTCACACTAGAAATGTAATTATCCAGTTGGGAAATAAAAATAGATCATGTGAGTTATGTTTTTAATCAAAAGCAATGAGCAGCATGGATGTGGAATATCAACTCTTAATAAGAAATTGCCTGAATCTCAGATACTAACAAATGAAAATGTATACCGAAGGCTGAGACAAATTTTGAGGCGCTCTGGTATGAAATTAGCCAAAGTGTCACTGTTAAATTACACTGCCACATTGTATACAAGTGGCTGCCACTGCAGAATCCACGATGAGGTGAAATTGAACTGCAAATTTCCCCAGAGCCAATGAAATTCAGAAGGAAGGGAAAAGCTCAGTATCTGATGATGGCACGGCATCCATTTTGTATTGCCACCCTAGTCGGAATGAAGAGGCAGACACAAGGCTTGGGTACTAAAGGGCCACTTTATCAAAGCAACAACATAAACAGTTAATGAGGCAAAGGGGGCCTAACTAGTGGTACAGGTCAAGCCAGCGGTCACACTGGGACCTCCTCCTTGAACCTCTCTGGGCGGGACCCACTGCCCCAGGTGCGAGCCATCCATGAGGCATTGCTTGGGCCCAGCCGGCCAGGAAAAATGGTTCCCCCCTTAAAGCTCCAAACACCCCAAGCCGTGGAGCCTGAGGGAAGGACTTGTCCAGGAGGTTCCATCCGGCAGTCTGCCCTCGCAGCTGGGCTGGGAAGCCACAGCCACTCCTGACAGACCCCAATTCCCCACCAATGGGGAGATGCTAAGGGTGCTCACCGGCCCGCTCTCATTTTCCCCAACTCTAACCTGCCAGTGGCCAAATTATGTACAGCTCCACCAAGTCCAATTACCACAACCTCTTTTTGCAGTGCAAGGTAGGCGAAAAACTGCCCTTCACCATAAGCCAATTTGGTGAAAGGTGGAAAAAAATCCTACGTGGCCCCATACATGGCGACCGGCTAAACCTGCCCTGCTACAGGGTGTGGTGGGTGGGCCGAGCATGAGGCACAGACTGAGAGTACTGAGGGGGGCAGAGCCGCCTAATAAGGTATCTGGCTCTGCCCCCTCTCACAATGCCTGGGTGCCCAGGAAGGAGAGCCTGCCTCTTCTCCTTCCAGGCAGGCAAAGGACGGCACCCAGCCATAGCAGCCGATGGCTGTGGCTGGGGTTGCCGCAATAGTAGAGGAATAGACTCAGGGCTGCTGCTTTCAGCAGCATCCATCCATGTCCTATACTATCCAGTTCTAATTTCTCAACTTAGAAAACTGATAAATAAAAAGTTCCAGTTTTTTCAACGTAATGTACATATGGGCTTCACATCTGGGGAGTTAGTGCTGTTGTGAATGAGAGCAGGGCAAACCATTTCATTTTAGCTAGGGCTGATATTTATGGAGATGAGCCAGTGGGGATGGCTTGGCTGGAAAAATCTCATTCGTCCTGGTTCAATTTGTTTTCACATCCTGCAAAGAAAAAGATAAATCCCTCTGAGGTAATACCATCCCATTTGCTACTACATTAGGGAGGCTTCTTCAAGCAGGATCCTAGAACCTGGGTTGACCCACGCCCCCTGCTGCACCTGGGGAGGGAAATTGAAAAGCATCTGTTAACTCTTTGGTTTGGGGTCTCTTTGACATGATTTGGGGTGCGAAGGGTAGAAGAAAATGTTAGGACCCTAATCTCTGTAATCTGTATACCTTTAAGAGACGTTGATAGCGGAATAAAGGTTTTGTGCTGGTTAAAAAATAAAGAAACTGCCTTGATTTCTACCTATGAGCCCTTGCCCTACCCATATTATCTTTTTTTAAAGATTTTTTTAAAAATTAACAATAGGGGGATACAAAAAAGAAAAAAGAACAAAAAAGTTTAGGTTTCCAAGAAAATTAAAGATACACATTACAAGGATTATTAAAATACTACAAATAGGTCACATTTTTCAGGTATACAACACAAACACATTCAGAAATATTTCCTCACTCCATCGTAATAGTTTCACTCAGCCAATATTATTGATCTACATAATCAGGTTAGATTAAAACAAAATAAAAAGAATTTATCAACTACTACCAATTATAAAATATTTAACATTGTATATTAAAATATTACTAAAACACTGACATTACTATACTTTATGATTACTGGTTCAGAACAACCCCCCCCCCCGATACATTTAAAATATTTTTAGATGGTGTGATAGCGTTGTTTTACATTTATAACTGATTAAATATAAATTATTATATCATATTCAGTTTATTAATACTGATTACACTAAATTGAACAATTAAATGGTATATATATCTATTCAAAAAGAGTCCAGTAGCACCTTTAAGACTAAGCAACTTTATTGTAGCATAAGCTTATGCTACAATAAAGTTGCTTAGTCTTAAAGGTGCTACTGGACTCTTTTTGATTTTGCTACTACAGACTAACACGGCTAACACCTCTCCATCTATATATCTATTGTATTTTAATTGTATTTAATATGTTGTTATCCGCCCTGAGCCCGCTTGCGGGGAGGGCGGAATACAAATTTGAAATAAATCTATAAATAAAGTAAAATAATTAACTCTATATCATGAATTGAAGGCAATTTCTATTTCCATAATTTCAATAATTCCATGTCAGTTAGACTGCATCAGTTATATTTCATCTTTATTTATAGTAAGAATAATAAGTTTCCCAGTTCTTTTCAAAATCTTTGATTGGTCTTTTGTTTATAAAATTCATTAATTTGGCCATTAAAGCTTATTCTGACATTTTACTTTTCCAATCTTCTGCCCATATTATCCACACCCTTGTCTGGCGATCCTTTTGGCATCAAACCAATGAAAGAGGAGTGTCTCTGGGAGGTTGTGGCAGCTACTGAAAAAGGAGCTCCTCCTCCAAGTCTTAAGACAGTTGAGGAGCCCCGAAGGATTCCCACAGGGAGATTGGATTTTCCTTCAGCAAAAGCACATCTTCTTTTGCCTCTGGGTGGTGTTGTGCTTCACTCACCTGCTTGAGTGACACACAACACCTGAGAGATGTGAGGGATTGATAAGCGCTAATTAGGGGTGCCAGCCCTTCACTGGCAAGAAAGAAGAGGATGTGTGGGGAGAGAGCAAAAAATGTCAAAACCAGCACTGTATGATGCTGTGAATAACCGGAAGTGATGTCACTGCATCACACAATGCCGCCTCCCTTCTTTTTTGCTCCCACTGCTCATTTGAGCAGTGGATGGGGGGGGGGAGGCAGAGGCCAGTACCAGGAGGTTGCCCAATCTGCCAAAGCAGACAACCTAGTTGCAGAAAACAAGCCAGGGAATCACTTATCAGAAATATATTTTTTCATATATCATGTGAAAAAGTGCAGTAGTGCAAAAGTGCAATGATTCAATTATGATAATTTTACAATACAATTTTACAATACAAAAATACACAAACACACAGTACAATCATTACAAGAAGTCTTTCATAGTCCGTAGAAATTATCCTATACGTTAAAGTGCAAAGTGTCTATCGCAATAAAAAGCCGGAGGTGGAGAGTGGCAATGAGCTCGTATATCCTTTCACAGTCCAAAAATTAAATTAATTCAAAAACGCCGACGGGAATGTGCAGGCAGATCTCAATTAACCCGTTTCGTGAGTAAACAACTCACTTCATCCTGGGCATGAACATTTCGGACTGGACCCACTGTAAACATAAATTGCAATCAACATATGTATCCATTATATATCACATATGTAAAATTATACAAAGATTCATAAAATATATCCACTCACAGTGTAGTGCAAGCTCCGTATACCCTCTCTGGCAGCAAATGAATCAGATGGTGCTAACGGACTCATAATTAGTAAATTGATTACTGTGTATATATCACTTGTTTGGGGCCAATTCCAACAGTGATTATATCTAAATGAATTCCAGCTGGAGGAAGGTCTGTGGAACCCTCACTACTTATGGTAGAGCCTCCGATTTCGATTTTCATAAAAAGCAAGAGTAGATAATCTCCAAATTCAATCCATGCGGTGAAAGAGTATTGAGTTGGAAAATCCATTTAGACTCCAACCGCATAAGTGATTTATTTATGTCTGAAGCATATGGGCAGTCCAAATGTTCAAGGACGGAGACCTTAAAGTCGTGGTGTGTGTGTTTACACTCACGAAAATGACCGACCAAGGGTGCCTCTAGTACCCCATTCTTAATCCTTGATATATGTTCTTGTATTCTTATCCTGAGCGGGCGGGTGGTACTGCCTATATATAACAAGGGGCACTGGCATTGTATAATATATACCACATTGGCTGATTTGCAGTTTGTAAATTCATGTCGCAGAGGCGTGTGGGTCGGCAAAATCCGATCCAGTTCTACCATGTGGCCACATACATTACATGTGCTACATGCAAAATGGCCCTTAGGCATATTAGGACGCGGTGGTGCATTTGAAAATTCGGACCTGATTAAAATGTCCCTGATCGATTTGGTTCGTCTGTAGCCAACTGCTACTCCTGACTCACATCCCCGGACATCCGCTATAAGATGCCAATGCTGCCGTATAATAGAGGTAATCCTCGGTGCTAAGGGGGTATATTCCAATCCCCATTTGATCCTGTCATCCCCTCTCCTCTGTTTCGGAGTCAACAAGGTTCCCCTATCCGTTGCGTCCGAGCGTGTCCTAGCTCGATCTATAATTGTGCTACACAATTATAGATCGAGCTAGGACACGCTCGGACGCAACGGATAGGGGAACCTTGTTGACTCCGAAACAGAGGAGAGGGGATGACAGGATCAAATGGGGATTGGAATATACCCCCTTAGCACCGAGGATTACCTCTATTATACGGCAGCATTGGCATCTTATAGCGGATGTCCGGGGATGTGAGTCAGGAGTAGCAGTTGGCTACAGACGAACCAAATCGATCAGGGACATTTTAATCAGGTCCGAATTTTCAAATGCACCACTGCGTCCTAATATGCCTAAGGGCCATTTTGCATGTGGCACATGTAATGTATGTGGTCACATGGTAGAACTGGATCGGATTTTGCCGACCCACACGCCTCTGCGACATGAATTTACAAACTGCAAATCAGCCAATGTGGTATATATTATACAATGCCAGTGCCCCTTGTTATATATAGGCAGTACCACCCGCCCGCTCAGGATAAGAATACAAGAACATATATCAAGGATTAAGAATGGGGTACTAGAGGCACCCTTGGTCGGTCATTTTCGTGAGTGTAAACACACACACCACGACTTTAAGGTCTCCGTCCTTGAACATTTGGACTGCCCATATGCTTCAGACATAAATAAATCACTTATGCGGTTGGAGTCTAAATGGATTTTCCAACTCAATACTCTTTCACCGCATGGATTGAATTTGGAGATTATCTACTCTTGCTTTTTATGAAAATCGAAATCGGAGGCTCTACCATAAGTAGTGAGGGTTCCACAGACCTTCCTCCAGC
The DNA here is from genome assembly GCF_028583425.1 of Eublepharis macularius. Lineage (NCBI taxonomy): Eukaryota > Metazoa > Chordata > Lepidosauria > Squamata > Eublepharidae > Eublepharis > Eublepharis macularius. The sequence continues at coordinate 24,001,315 of NC_072796.1, forward strand.
TGGAATTCATTTAGATATAATCACTGTTGGAATTGGCCCCAAACAAGTGATATATACACAGTAATCAATTTACTAATTATGAGTCCGTTAGCACCATCTGATTCATTTGCTGCCAGAGAGGGTATACGGAGCTTGCACTACACTGTGAGTGGATATATTTTATGAATCTTTGTATAATTTTACATATGTGATATATAATGGATACATATGTTGATTGCAATTTATGTTTACAGTGGGTCCAGTCCGAAATGTTCATGCCCAGGATGAAGTGAGTTGTTTACTCACGAAACGGGTTAATTGAGATCTGCCTGCACATTCCCGTCGGCGTTTTTGAATTAATTTAATTTTTGGACTGTGAAAGGATATACGAGCTCATTGCCACTCTCCACCTCCGGCTTTTTATTGCGATAGACACTTTGCACTTTAACGTATAGGATAATTTCTACGGACTATGAAAGACTTCTTGTAATGATTGTACTGTGTGTTTGTGTATTTTTGTATTGTAAAATTGTATTGTAAAATTATCATAATTGAATCATTGCACTTTTGCACTACTGCACTTTTTCACATGATATATGAAAAAATATATTTCTGATAAGTGATTCCCTGGCTTGTTTTCTGCAACTATAATTGTTAGTCTGGGGTTGCCCATAGTTTTGTCTACAAAGCAGACAGCCTGGCAAGCCAAGTGATCAATGATTTTCATTATAAAGGCTGCTTAATCTAAACTCCATTCCACAGACAACTTTTTGTGACTATTCCAGTGTACTAGGATAGGAGGGCACCATTGGAGAAGGCTAGGGATCCCCTGATGCGGTGGGAGAGACCTGGCAAGTCTCGATGCAGCTCCAGTGCCATGGTAAACTGTGAGCAAAACATGCTTACTGATGCTTGTTATGGAGAAACCGAAGCAATAAAGATGCCAGCAATACCAAAGAACTTTCAGAAAAGTTAGCTTTTGGATTCTACTGATTTTTTTCTCTAAAATTTCCAGTCTCTGAAACCAGCCCTGAGCAGTGGCTTTCAGTATGCAGATATTCTTTTTATATTCCACTGGGGCAGTGTTGTTATTTCTTTGAAATGAGCAATTGGTTGTTTCAGTGTTTTCTTGCATGTGTATTTAGCTCAAACTCTCACCGCCTCTCAAGGCTTAAAGAGATGCCTTTGCACACATGTGATTCCCTCATGATCACACTGCTTTGGGGGCTTTTTAGTATAAAAACTGCAGAAAACAAAGTTACTTGCTTGCAGCCCCATTGCATCTTGGGGACTGCAGTACAAAATGAATGTTTGTTTTACTGAGCGGTTCTTAATTGCTTGTTTTACTTTCAGTTATAAGGGCCGATTCCAGATGACTAACCTTAAGGCGCTTCATGCCGTCCTCTTCTGGATCGCGACAGGGAAAATGCGAAACATCGTGTTTCCTCGCGCGAGTTTTGCGCGTTGTCGCGCAAAACTCGCGCGAGGAAACGCGATGTTTCGCATTTTCCCCGTCGCGATCCGGAAGAGGACGGCATGAAGCGCCTTAAGGTTAGTCATCTGGAATCGGCCAAGTTTTGGTCTTGGTTGGCTGTCATGGAGGTTTGTAAATCAAAAAGAGAGAAGAAGCAATACATAACATAACACAAGGAGAAAGATATTGCTAGAAGCATGCTCATCACCCTATTTTTTAAAAAAAGCATCTCAGTGATCAGATATTAAATGCATTTAGTGAAAAAAGAGGATTTTATTAAGTAATGTACTTGCTTTGAAATGGGAACAACATTCTAGATTAGTTGAAAGGGTTATTTGGAGCTGAATACTATTTTAAGTGACCTTTAAGTAAAAAAAATAACACTGGAGGTGATTCACAGTGCTATCGTAAACAGAGTTAGAGCCTTCTAAGCCCATTGACTTGGAAAGGAGTCACTCTGATGATGGCCCAAGCAGGTTCTAAGTCATGGACCTGGGTTACAATAGAGTTTTGATAACTGGATCTTAGGGTTACCATGTACCCCTGTTGTCTCAGAGGGAGGTGGGGAGCCTGGCACTTATCTTACTGGTGTCTCCATGATGCTTTTTGTGTGCGCACTTTGCACGTGTGGACTCCTATGCCAGGATGTCACTTCTGGGAAGTGACATCATGCAATCACGGGTGGGGGGGGGGGGCGCTTTGCTGCGGGCCAATTTGGCCTCAAATGGGCCAAAATGGGCCTGTTTGCAGCCAAAATTGGTCTGCTACAAAGCACAGGAGCACTCTCAGGGTAGCACGATAACATCACTTCCCAGAGTTATGTTGTCCCACCACCCAGGAGCAGGAGCAGGCCTGGAAGGCCCATTCCCATGCCTTCCTCCCCCGCCAGCCAAGTAAGTGAAGGCGGGTGGTGGAGAGTGAAATTAGGGGATCCCCTGCTCTCACCAGAGAAGGAGACCCCTACTGGGTCTGCTGATTGCTTGGAAGGAAGTCTAGGGCTTTAATTTCAACAGAACTTACTTAGGGCCAAGCTACACATGACGAATGACACTTGAACGGCAAGTGTATTTCTCCCTGTTCACTTGCCCTCCACTCAATCCACTTGCTGTTCAAGTGTCATTCGTCATGTGTAGCTTGGCCCTGGGACTCAACCACAGAACCTATTTTGAATGCAAAACATGGGTGTTGAAGATGTGCAATATTTCTAAATACAGGAGTACCACTGAGTGTATTAAAATAATCTTTCCTCATACTCTCCACCTATACTTATTCATTTTAAGAGTTAGGGCTTTCAAGCCAAAGAACTTGGTTTCTAAGCAATGCAGTCCTAAACATAGCTTACATCATCTAAACCTATTGATTTCAACGGGATTAGAAGAGTGTACCTAAACATATCCTTCTGATTCCGTTGGTTTTAGAAGAATATGGTTGTGTATGATTTTTCTGGATGTGCTCATATTCCTCTTTTTAAAAATTAATCAAGAAATGACTGTCTCAAGAACTCCCAAACAAGTTCTATTAACGTGTGAAACTACTCTAAGCTAGATATCTTGAGTTTGTTTTGAAACTTGTTTTGAATGAAAGTCTTCAAATTGAGGCTGTGGCTTTATTGAGCACAATTTAATGTTTGCCTTTCAATGAAAGAGAGACAATTCTTCCTTGAAATTTCAATTACAAATGTTATAAAATTTTAGACAAGCATTTTATGATAGTAATAAATAAAATAGGAAAACAACTGAAAAATATGCCCTTCTCCAAATGGGCCTATACATTAAACACTTACCTACTGATTTTTTTTTGTTATACTCATATTTGCCAAGTCTTAATTGATACCTACAAATATGATTCACCCATGGCATTTTAAAAGCACACCCAGACCAATAATTTAGAAGTTTTCAGGGAACTGTGGATGGCTGACTACTTTATAGGTGCACAGTTATTATCAGCCGTGCTCTTCTTAGAATGTGGAGGTGTTTTCTAATGGCTTGCAACTGAAATAGCTGAAGTGTTCGTTTCACTTTGCTATTTGATGAGAAATGTCAGAGTACTGAAAATTTCACATTTCATTTCTTCTTTAACTTAGCACATTTCCTCAGAAGATGAATTCCTTTGAAGGGTAACCAGTACTCCTACTGATAGCCATGGAATTCAGAATTTACATATGGATTATAGGGTTGCCAATCTTCAGGCAGGGCCTGGAGATCTCCCAGAAGCACAACTGATCTCCATATGACAGAGATCAGTTCCCCCTGGAGAAAAATGGCTGCTTTGGAGGACATTCCCTATGGCATTAAACCCCACTGAGGTCCCTTCCCTCCCCAAAGCCTATCCTCCCCAGGCTCCACTCCCAATATCTTCAGGAATTACCCAAGCCGTTCCTGGCAACCCAAATTGCTGGCATCATGATTTCTGCAGAAGATAGAATTTGGAAAAGACACATTGTATTATTTACATTAAAAATGAAGTTACCTAAGATTTTTTTCTAGATTTCTCCTGTGTCTTGTCAGGCCTTGTTCTCTTTTATATCAAGTGGCCTTGTACAATGTTTGTGTACACTGTGGTGTAGTAGTTAAGAGTGTCATATTAGGAACTAAGAGACCCAGGTTTGAATCCCAACTCTGCTATGGAAGCTTGATATGTGACCTTGGGCCAGTCGCTATCTAACCTGTCTTACAGGGTTGTTGAGAGGATAAAATGGAAGAAAGGAAAACAAGATAAGCTATTTTGGATCCCCATTGGGGGGAAAGGTGGGATATGGAAGAAGTAAATAAAATACATAAAATATAGAAGTGTTTTTGCAACAGAGAAGTTCTTTCACAAACCCCTCCTTGAATGAAAACATGTTGGGCAGATTAATACACATTTTAAAAGTCTATAATGAGACAATATACTCTACAGAGGTGTCCTTGAAGCCTATGAAAAGAACAACCAAAGTGCCCCATACCAGATCTCAAGAACTTGTTCTCAAAAGATTTAGACGTCACTTCTGGAAGCACGTGAATAGCGGTTAACCATGTGTGGGCATATTCGTAATATTTATTTGAGGAGGAAGATGACTGTATGCCTTAAATATGAATAATAAAAAATTCCTCTGGGTAGTAAAACTAAGCTCTGGAAGTTAGCCAGTACTGGTGATTGAAAAGTCAGGAAATTCCAGATTCTACCAAGATCCATCCATGAACGACCAACTTCTGTTCTGGTTTTCCCCACCCTCATCTTCTTTCTTGACTCCAACCTGCCTTGAAGATTCCAGTCTACCAGGTTCTGCCCTGCCTCACCTCCGAGTTCCTCCCAAGATCCTCAGGTATGATATCAAAAGTTGGCAGTCACACAGAGAGAATACATAAATAGGGTTCCTTACTCGGGCTTGGGAAATTCTTGAAGATTTGGGCAAGGAGGATGCCTGGGGATGGAGAGTCTGAGGTCAGGAACTCAACAGGTATTTGATACTGTAGAATCTGTCTTCAGAAGCCGCTGTTTTCTCTTAAGGACCTGACTTCTACAGTATATAGATCCATTATAATTCCAGGAGAACTCCAGGCCCTACTTGGAGATTGGCATTGGCAACCCTCCGTAATTATCAGTGTTTCTTTTAGAAGCCTCAAATAAAGCAAAAATATTTCCAGAGTGTTTAACTGTATCAATTCATTAATGTCCAGTGATTTAAACTTCTGCTGTTTATGGATCTATGTAACACAGCAAAACCTTTCCTAAATTGTATTTTCCAGTTGGAGATTTTGGGACGGTGGTAGTTTCAAGTCAATAAATGACAGCACCCTTGCAGCTTGACAATAGGATTACCCAGTGGAGGCAGGAGATTCCCCTACAAACCTCCAATGATTGAGGCCACGCTGGATTTCATTTTGCAAGCAAGTATTTGAAAATTGCTTTGGATAAAGTTGCAAAGGTGGGGCATATATTTTTTAAAAAATTTGTTAAAACGCACTTGTAACCATCAACCTGACTGTAGTCCACTTCTTGCCTCAAAAGATCTCCCATTATTACTGTCTACCTGGCATTACTAAAACAAGGTGACTATCAAGCACCTGGCAGGCTGGTAGCACAAGGCTGGTAGCCCAATGCTGGCAAAAACTTATCGACATGTGGGGCCTTCACCAACAATGTAACTTCCATAAACACAGGAAGTGATGTCAATTCTTTGGGACAATTATTGACATGTGGGGCCCTCACTAGCAATGTAACTTCCAGAAACACAGGAAGTGATATCAGTTCTTTGGGACACTACCTATTTTCCCTTCCCCATTTTCTCATCACTTTTCTCCTGCTACCCAGCTGAGTGATGGCAGGAAGTGTCCACTAGTGGCGGGTGATTCCCCACCTCCAGCAGGAACCTGGTAGCCCTACTCGTATGTTGAATTTGGCTCCTAGACCAGTTCTAGTCAAAGTAAAATTTCTTGAAGTATGTATTGGCCCTTGTCTTTTGATAACTGATCTTATTAGCACAAAGTGTAAGTTTCTGTTCTATTGCAAACTAATTTGCATTTTATTGTTCAGATAGCAGATTTGGAAATGACTTAACTTGCATTTTGGAAAGGAATGCAAAACTTTCTTACAAAGCTTGCAAAACAACTGCACTATTTAAGATAGGGGGGCGGGGGAGAAACAAATCTAATTTCCCAAGCAACATTACAGGTAATGGAAATGTTTGTGGAATTAGCTATTCTGAATTGTGGAATGCATCAAATGAGAAAATTTCATCAAACTTTCGGTTATGTAAGTGGTAAACAAAGATCCAATTCTTTCTGAGGATTAGGGTTGCCACAAAATGTTGCTTAAAGTGAAATTCAAAATAAACGTAGGACTTTCTCTTCCAGCACACAATCTATCCAAAGAATTTCAAGGAAAATCAAAATAGTGATGATAAGACTGTGGTGGATATTTCATTCATGTCTAGGTTGTCAATAGATTTTTCCTAAAGCAAAACTGTAAAGCGCATTTTGAAATTCCTCCTCATGTGAAACATCTGATCTTCTCTGAATTTTTTCCCCCCACATGAGCCAGAGAGATGGGATTTGGTATACCTGTGGTACAAGATACACTAATTATTAGAAAATCCTCAAGAATTCATTAGTATAACTCAGCCCTGTTTCTGGGCTGTGAAACCATACCTATCTTTTATTTTTTCTTCAAGGGGGAGAGCTGCTTCATGCTTTGTCTGGGCAATATGGAGAAACCTTTTTCTGTGTTCCATCTTGACCGAGTACAGATGACTATTTAACTTAAAGCGTGCATGTAAAGACTTGGTAAGTGGTTCATCAGTCAAGTTAGACCTGACAGTAAGGATACATGAGATTTAGCTTCAAAAAGTGGCTGGGAGCACAGATATGGGGTAGGATCCAGACTAAATCGGCAATTTTCACTGATCTCCCTTCCTGCTGCCGATCCCTCCCCATATCACTTCTTAAGGTCTCCTTTACCACAGGAGCAGCATTTCTTGGAGAACAGTGGTCTGCAGTAGGAGGGGGAAGGCAGGAAAGACCCACTCTGTTGTTGGAAAATTTACTCTACATCCAGCCCATTGGTTGGAGCTGCAGCACTCAAGAAAGTGGGTGGGGCTTATTCTATCTTTCTGTGTCATTTTCTGAATTGAAATTAAAGGTTGCTTTAAGTCCTAGTAGAATAAAAAGACAGGTACAATATCTTTTTCTTCTACAGGGATTTTAAAATGACCATGGAACACTGTATGGAAGTTGCTAAACCTGAGACTAGGTCTTTAGAAAAAATGGCTGGACTTCTGTTCAGGTTGTAAGTGCTGTAAGGTTTATGGCCTCGCACAGGAATATGTTTATGAGAGCTGATTGGGACTAGAGATGGGCACGAACTGAAATACGAACCAAAGTTCATCACGAACTGGGCTGGTTTGTGGTTCGCGAACCAGCAGCTCATCAGGGCCCATTTCTGACGAACCGGGATGAACTTTAGGCTGGTTTGTTTGGTTCATTTTCGGTTAGTCACTGCAGACAGCCTGGCACCAATAAATCAGTTTCCTAGGCAACCGGAGATGGGCTTGGATCAGCTGCTTGTGGGGGAGATCCCTGACAAGCAGCTGAGGCACAGAAAGGGGCATTTCACCCCTGCAGGCTTGGGTCACCTGCTTGTCAGGGAGATCCCCGACAAGCAGCTGATTTGGGGTTTAAATGCCCCTTTCCCTGCTGCTCCGTGCCGGCTGTTCTGCTTCCCATGTTTGCAGTAGTTTGCTTATTCCCTGCTGGCTTTAAAAGCCAGGAAAGGGCTAAATGGCTGGTTTTCCCTTCCTCCTTTGGGGTATGCACATAGTCTCTCTCTTTTTTTAAAGGCAAGAAAGTGTTGCAATGTTGTAATATTGTAACATGGCAACATTACAATATTGTAACATTACTGCACTTTCTACCTGGCTTTAAAAGCCAAGAAAGAATTAAATAGCTGCTTTTCCCTCTCACCCAGGCATGTTTCAGGCTTTGCCAAAGGGAATAAAATGCGCCCTACTTATATGTCATTTGTGCCTATTATACTCTGTATTATATTCTGGGCCTCTGAGAATGTATAAAGAAATATCTGTGTAGCTGTCTAACTGTGTAGCTGTGGATCATTTATCTTGCAGGTGGCTACTTTCACTTTCTCAACTGGCATGGGAAAGTGTCCTTGAAGTGCTGGTTGGAGCTGTATCTCCCTGAGAGAAGAAATGAGCTCATCCTTGCCTTCCCCTACCCTACCCCATCCAACCTTCTTGGCCCTGTGCGTCTAAATTCTAATGGTCCTTATCCCAGGGCGGGAACCGTGCTCTATAACTAACATTGCTTTTCCCCTTTACGTCACTGCTGCCAATGCTGTTGTCTGAGTGCACTGATACAGATGGATCTCTAATAAAGAAACTTTAACTTGACTCTTGAAGTGTCTGCAGTGAAGTAACTGGGGATCTAACTGGCAGAGCCTGACAGTTTTGCACAGCCCTTTGGAGACAAAGTGGCTGCCAGGGTGAAATGGCCATTTCTGTGCCACTGTGAAGCGGCAGGGAAAGGGGCATTTCCACCTCCAATCTCCCCAACAAGCAGCTGATCCAAGCCAGTGGGGTGAAATGTCCCTTTCCGTGCTGCTTTGCAGCAGTACAAAGGGGCATTTAAACCCCATGAACCAGTTCAGGAACTGAGGCCAGTTTGTGAAAGTTCGTGGTTCGTGAAATGGGACAAACCATGAACCACATGGTTCATCTTTTTCCCAGTCTTTGCCCACCTCTAATTGAGACCACCTGTAGAACAGTTTCAATGTTCCCTAGATATTCAACCTTGAAGACACTGTTCTCAAGAGAGAGAAAGTCCCTAGTTTTCAGACAGCTGTAACTCCAATTAATGGCTTAGCCCTGATTGTTACCTGAGTCTCCAGATGATTCACTGAGACCAGAAAAGATGGCTGCTCAAGTCACTCAGTTCAGTCAGTTTATTGTGATGCAAGTGTACAAGAGAGAATCTGAAAGCTGCATGCTATTTTATCATCCTTAGCATGTCCTTATGCTGAATCAACCAAATAAAAGAAAGGACTTGCTTTTTGATGGATGAGTGAGATATGCAACAATGGAAACAACTTAGAAATGCTTAAGTAGCTAGCTCTTACGTTTTAGATAGGCAGTTTTAATATTTAGCAACAGTTAGGATTTTTTGTTTTAATGCCTGTTGCCTCAGTAAGAGTGCTTCATGCTTTTTGGAGACACTCAATTAATAAACTTATCTTTTACTAAGCTCAGTCTGGAATTCATGTCTTGTGCATGAGTACACCCCAGAAATGAACCCAAGACTGGAAAGCTTCTGTCACATAAATAACTGGATCAAAATCAAAAAGAGTCCAGTAGCACCTTTAAGACTAACCAATTTTATTTTAGCATAAGCTTTCGAGAATCAAGTTCTCTTCGTCAGATGCCTGATACAGAGACTGGTCAAACTGGAAATGCGTCCTGCCTGCCTGGTTGCTGGAGTGGTTGTGGCCAGGGCTCAGAACTGGGAGGTGAGTTTGCAGGTTGCTGCAGACACTTTGACTGGGAAAATAGTACAGGAGGGGGTGTTAAGCTTCCCTTCTCCAGTGCCACATCCCTGACTCATGTTGCCCCCCCCCCATGTCTGCTTTTTGTAACTATAATCATCATCGGGTGATCCTATCACAGATCTCTATCATCACATGTTATTTGGTCTTCGAGAGGCAAGAAGAATTTTGTCCTGCTTCCTCAGAAACTGGGGGAGATAGGGAATTGGTTACATTCTCATTGCCCTCTAGCAGGATGATAGTCAACTTACAAAGCATAATGATATGTGCCATTTGGAATTGCTGCACTTGGGGCTGTGTTTAAAACGCCCTAAGATGCGGCATAGATCTCTCTCTGTGCTCATTGTGTCAAGATAACATATTGTCCAAACAAGTGGTTCAAGGTGGATTGCGTGGTTACATAGCATTCTGTTGCTATTGACCCTTTTAGGATGTAACACCAAAGTTGAATGTACCCACATAATCCATCCTACCAGAAGACGTACACATTATTCAGAGCAGCAGGAGAGACCTCACAGAGGTGGAAGCAACCTTGCTGTTTCACAAAGGATGTAAATTAGCAATGATAGGGAGAAATAGAACCTGCTTGTTCAGAATCAGCAGAGGTTTGATTATTGGATGTTTCAGACACATGGCTATCGTCAACTCTCCAGGGATGATTCTGAATTTCTCATGTCTGTTTTTGGACCTCAGAAGCATTGGTTTGTTTTAACATCTCCTTTGGGCAAACTGAACTCACAATTCCTTATTTTACACACCATTTTCCATTTCATCAGACCAAATTTTCCTATAAAATGTAGACATTTTTCAACACTGATTCCTCGTCAAATCAACATTTTTCATATATAGGTGTGTTTTGTATGTGTAAACACTGTGTAAACTGCATACTGCAAAAATACAATCACTATACAGAGGAATCTACAGAGACAACAACAAAAAACAGAGAATCAAAACTATAAGCAAATATTGAACTTCCTAAAAGTATTTGACTGATGTAAGAGATGCAGTGCTGGACTGCTTGGATCTTTGGCTTGAAACATGCTAGAAATTCTTAAGTTCTCTCACTGCAGGGCTAACATAAGGAGTGAGGTGCGAAGCCAAAGGGACGAAAACATGGAGGCAACAGATGGAGTTAAGAAGACCACAACTTTATTTATTACAGCTTATAGAGCATTGGCACTGCATGGGACATGAATCTCAGAATCAGCTGACCCTCTTGTCAGTTACTCCCTGGCCCCCTCAGCTCACCTGCTGAGGGAGGGACACCATGGGATGATAGCCAGTAGGATTCCACCTGGGTGTAAGCCTCTGTGTGGTTCCCCTGCCACCTGGGAGCAAGTATGCCCTAAAAGCTGGGCTTGTCCCTGCCACGCATCACCCTCAAGATCCTTTAAGGGGATCCCCAACTCTGAAGAATACAGTACACGAAGGCCATGTTTTCACCCAGAAGGATCTGTGTGCAATGCCAACATTGCCGCCTTTAAAGTCATGACAAATATATAACAAGCAACAAAAGAGCTCCCTAGCTCAGTACCCAGATGCATAAAATACTAGTGACAGAATCCCAAGACCTAGGCTGAGGGAGGGATGAGTGAGATGCCAGCCACAAACAACAGCAACCAGGGCCCATGCAGCTCCCAAATTTAAGACTGCCTGGTGGACCAGACTGAAAACTATGCAGTTCAGGTCCACTGGTCAAGCCTGCCCCCCCCCCAGAGCCCAACCTCTGACTGGCTGGCTGGGCAGTTGGAACTTATTGGTTCCCATGTGGCCCTTCTGGGCTGCTGGGAGCCACACAGGTCTTGGAAACACATAGGCCATCTTTCCCTGCGCTCTGTACCCCAAGGCCCACAAGCTGGGCCCCCCAGTAAGTCTGGGACCAGGGCTGCTAGTTACAGAGCTGCGCTGCAACTAAGTGAATTGGGGTGGATCTTCTTTCAATATGAAAATATCTACACTTATATACTGCTCTTCTAGACAGCTTAGTGCCCACTCAGAATGGTGAGCAAAGTTAGAGTTACAACAACAACAAAACCAATGTGTTTATATACCACCCTTCTGGACAGATTAGTGCTCACTCAGAGTGGTTAACAGAGCCAGTGTTGTTATTATTCCCACAATACAGCTGAAGAGCTGGGGCCACCTACTGAGCTCATGGCAGCAATGAGATTCAAACCAGCAGAGTGTTGATTCGCAGCCCGACCACTTAACCACTATGCTACTGCAGCTCGTTATCATATCATTGCCAACAAAATATAGGGAATGCCACCATTTTTTTTTACTAAGCTCCCTATATGTGGCAAGCACATATCACTACATCCTAATCTGAAATGAACAAATTCTTCTCTTTAATATTCCAATTTTCTTCCTGACATGATTTTTCATAGCAGTATGTTCTAGTGGTGCCCCATAATGTATCAAAGGATATTGCAATTAAAATGTAAAGATCTTTTGGTGCATTCATTATTTCTACTCTGCATTTGCATTGACTAGTGTTCAGCTTAATGTTTTATAAAGCAATTCTTTGCTTAATGGAAGAGCAGAATACAGCATCAATTTTCCTCTCCTTTCCTCATAAATGCTTCTAAAAACAGTATCCACAGGGTCAGTGCAGTTTATAGATCAGAGGATGAGAAACATGATCAAGGCAGACTAATTTTGTTTTTAAAAAATAAAAAATAAAACCTAAGCTTCCATGAGTTAATTCTTCAATGTATTCTGAAATATGACCTCCAAAGTTCAGGCTCAGTGTTTCTGAAATAAATGACTCCCAACCAGCCATCTAAAAACATTGCTTTGAAACTCCTGATATAGCTCTTGGTTCACAAATTTTACAAGGATATTAGGTTCGGATTGAAATGGCCCACCAAATGGCTTTGGCTATGGTGGCTGAAGCAGATATGATGCCACTTGGCATCCTCTGCTACACAAGAAGGTCACATCGATGAGATTTTGCGAATTTTCCACTGCAAAGTCTCACACCGTCCTTTTCTCTGCAATCACCCGGATGCAGTATGGAGCCCATGCATCAGATTGCTGAATACTCTAATGATCCATTGGTGGCCTTGTTTCCCTGTCCTTTTTAATTTTTTTACTATTTTATTTGATTTTTATCCCGCCCTCCCCGCAAGCGGGTTACATCAAAATAAGATAAAAGTTAAAAAAACGCTAAAAACATAAAAAGCTGTGGCTTTGTTTCCAAAGGGCTGTACAAAATGCCTGGGGATCCTGGCAGTGTTTTGCCATATCCTGCGCATGGAGCAGGAGAACTGGGTGTGTGTGGGGAGAGGTAGTTATGAATTTCTTGCATTGTGCAGGGAGGTTGGACTAGATGCCTCTGGAGGTCCCTTCCAACCTTATGATTCTAAGTGTGCAGGTTGTGTTAGAAGTCAGTCTCTTTGTTTACAACATTTCTGTAGCATCGCCATTTAAAAACAGCGTTCTGTTCAATGCTATCAAATTGATGGAGGACAAGATAAATGATTGCTAAATACAGTTTCCACATTCAGAGGCAATGCACATCTGATTACATTACTGGGAAGGAGGCAACCATGGAGAGAGTTTCAGTTTTTATGTCCTCTTCATAAGCCTCCCAGATATCTTTATAACGGCATCCTAAAGAGAGCTACCTCCTTCTAAGCCAGTTGGCTTCAATGTACTTACAAGGGCATAAGTCTGCTTTGGATTGACTTGACAATTTGAACTGATCTAGCAGGGTTCTCTTTATGCCCCTGAATATGAAATGCCTTTCCAGATATAAGTAGGGTTGTCATTCATGGCAAATTATGGTGAGGAGGTGGGTGGGTTACTAAGAATTAGTGGAGATTATTGTTTTCTGGTGGTTGTTATTTCATAGCAAACACAATTATATTGACTATTTTATCTTCATAGCTTAGGGGAATGGTTGACTGTAGCGCAGCAGAGATTGAACAAATGGTTCAGTTAACATGATACATTCAAGCATTTATAGTGCTGCTCCACATAAAATAATAAGCTTGTCTTGAAGTACAAAGTCACCCTCAAAAGGTCAGAGGGTTATAAACCAGTTTTATGGCCCCTGGAGTACCAGCTGTGTGCTAAAAAAAAAAATCCTAGATAATTATCTACAGATCTTTTACAATTTTTCAAGAAATCTTACAGGTATTTGAAAAAATCCTGTCAGAGAACTTGCCAGAAGTGCTTCATATCTGCATAGCGTCATCCTTCCATTCCCTTCACCTGAAATCTACCCCAGAATCCACAGTAGGCAAACTTTGGCAGCAGCAAATACAATTATCACAACAAAATCCTGTTACTTCTTAAGAAAATCTGTCCCTTTTTAAAAAGGGTTGTAAATGCTCCGTTTCTTCATCACACATCAAAAGATGAGATGAATTTTAAATCCTTTTCAGCATAATTAATATTGCAGATTAACTTTCCTTATGAGTCATTCAATTAGATGTTCGATGTTGACAAAATCTTGTCTGTGATCGTCTCTGTGATCGTCTCATCTACTGCCTGAGGTCCATTTTAACTGTAAGTCAGTCAGTAAGAAGGTTTAATTGTATATGGCCAAAGGCCGTCACAATACAAAGTTAAAAGCAGTAAAAATAGAAATCTATTTTACCCATTTTAACTGGGATTGGGATTGAGCCCAGGGCCAGGACTGTCTGCAAGGACATGCCGTGCAACTGAGGGCCAAGCTACACGTGACGAATGACACTTGAACGGCAAGTGGATTGAGTGGAGGGCAAGTGAACAGGGAGAAATACACTTGCTGTTCAAGTGTCATTCGTCACGTGTAGCTTGGCCCTGAGCCATAGCCCCTGTTCCCCAGCCCAAAATAAATGTGAGGATACAGAAGAATGGGTCTCTCGAGAATCTTTCATTCACTTAGAACCTGTCCTTGATATACACATTTCCCAAACACATTGCCATTATTTGGTGTTCATTTCATTAGTAATGATTACTTTCTAAATTGTTGCTTTTTTTGATTAGATTTCTTCCTATCAGTACAGTGTGGGATTATTTACTGGGATTCTAAAAATGACATTCTGAGATATAGGCTTGTTAAACAGAAATATCATCTATTTCTAGAGTGTGTAATTCTAATGCTTGAGCTTTCTCTAATCGCAGAATTACTAATTTTATGTATTTATTGACTTTAATAAATCCCATTTTTCTCCCCAGTGCGGACTGAAAGAGACTTATTCTCTTCTCTTCCATTTTACCCTCACAACTTCACAAGAGGCTGTGTGTGACTGGACAAAGATCACCTAATGATGGGTTTGTCAGTATGTGGCTGGCAACCAGTTGGAGTTATCAGCTGTGAGGGGTGTTGCCAGTGACACAATGTTGCTGGCAATGCTCTGATGTCACTTCCTGACACATGGAGAGTGATATCAGAGTGTTGGGATGCTCCCTATAACCACTGACATCTCCCCTGCCATCTTCCTCCTGCCAGCCAACTGAATGCTGGGTAGGGTTTCCAAGGGCCCAGTTTTCTCTTGGATAATCCATTTTTTTATTAGACCGTTCGAGGGAAAAGCAGTTAAAATGCCAGACATATAAATGTCTGATATTTTTGCACATGGAGGAGAAGCAGCACCAGTGGAACAGTTGGGTGAGATTTGGGGCTCCTGTCCATTTTTGCGGGGGTAGGCCAGTTGGTAATCCTAGCACTGGGAGGAAGGGCCCACTCCCACCAGCCCATGAGTGGGAATTCAAACCTGTGGCTCACCAGATCCTTGTCTCTCTAACCACTATATTATGCAGAATTTTACATCGAGTTTCTCAATAAGAGTGGTTTCAATACAAAGAAGATATACTTGTGCAAATTTCAAACCATGCAACTCATGGAAATTTTATTTTCAAGCTATCAGTTTGCTTTTCTGCATGTGAAAACTGCAACAACCCAGCTGGCACCCCTGGTTCTGTTCCGTATTTCTGTGCTGCCTATTTACATTGCTGCTGCTGATCTCAGCGCAAAGGTGGAATTCTGTATAATACAGCTTGGAGCCAGACTTGACAAGGGTAGTTTATATTTTCTCTGACTGTTTTATATTATTTATAGTCCACATTTCTCACTGAGATTCAGGGAAGATTACACAATGTTTATATATCTATCTATCTAGATCTAGATATAGATTTTTTCACATAAAGAATCCTGGGAATTGAAGTATGAGCTACTGAGAATTCAACAGTAGAGGAAACTTGCCTTTCCTCCTCCACTTTTTGAAGAGCTCCAGTTCCCAGGATCCCCCAAGACTATACAAATGTAATTTGCAGCATGGCCAAATATACCCTTTGAGCATAGTCCATACAAGGGAAAAAAACGTAAGGAACTCCCAGCATCTGGAGTGGCCATGTGTTTTAATAGCCCATACGGACAACATTTAAACCTCTTTTGTCTCTTCCAATACCCTAAATCCCCAGAGAGAAGACTGAGAATGTGAAAATAAGGACACCTCTGTTGTATCAGCTACTTCGGCCTGCAGCTGGGAAGAGGAGAAAGGAAGAGCAGCCACCGCTAAAAAAAATGAGAAATGCAGGTGTTGCCCAACTTCCTTTATTCTCTTTGGCATGGGTGGGTATGCACCAGCATTGTAGACCATCTCCTTGTTGAGAGCTTGGGACAAGCTGAGGGCTAGAAAGGGACTTTCAAACTGCACCTGCCTGTACTGGCAGTTAGAAATAGTGTCCATTAAAAGTGCAGAGGGGGTTAATTATATGTGTGTTTGTTCCATTATTAAAAGGGAATTCAGAAGTATTCTATAAGTATTCTAATACACTTATGTTCACAAAACCTTTTGAGAAAAAGGAACTTTTAAAAATGTTATTTAGTGACCTCTGTGGATATTCTAACAGTTCTAAATAGCTGTGTCTTCATTGACTCCAGAATAGGAGAAATAAATAGGACAATAGGAAATGGACCATGTGGTTTGAATTCATAAACGTTTTGTTCTAAACTATTGCTTCTAGTAGTTTAAACAAGAATGCATTTGTTAATAGCTTTCTCTTCTTTCTGCATTGCTTCAAATGATGCAAAAATCATTATTTGCTCATGTTCCTGCCCTTTTTGATCTGACCTTGAAAATGTCAGAGCAGCTTTTGATCAGGTGTACACGGTGTGTTTTGACTCACTTACTGAGAGCTAAATCAGTCAGAGGTCCCTTCATGGTTCAAGTCTTGAGTTTACTAATTATGTTATATCCATTATTTAGCTTTTTCTTCCACCAAAGGAGAAATGGTTTTAGCCGGTGTTAGCATATTTTCCTTCTGATGTCAAATAAATGTGACAGACACAGAAAAAAATGCAGCTTTGAGCACAAAAACTAAATGTAATAATGTACACAGCTACACCGATGTCTCAGCAGAATCAAATCCTATCCAAGGAACAGAGAGTATGTCCATCTTCAGGTGATACAGAAGCTGACATGTTGCAGTGTGTGACAGGACTTTTCTTCCAGCTGAAGAAACCCACTCAGAGCCAAGCTACAAGTGACGCCTTACACAGGTTGGACACTTGTCAGCTTCCCTCAAGTTTTGATGGGAAATGTAGGCGTCCTGGTTTTACAGCTTGGCTCTCCATTACAGCTGCAAGACCAGGATGCCTACATTTCCCATCAAAACTTGATGGAAGCTGATAAGTGTCAAGTGTCAGGTGTCACTTGTAGCTAGGCTCTCAGCCTCCTATAGTTTGGGGGAACTAAGTTTGTTTTGAAATGTAAACCTTCCCCTCAGTTGTTTGATGTCCTTGTGGTAACGAATGTAAAGGCTTTGGATTCTCGGCCATGAGGTAAGTTTTGTGGTAAATAAGAACTCAGAGATCACTGAAGCAGGAGGTTTATAAAAATAGCCAAGAAGGTTTATTTATGTACAGGTTATTTTAAAAGAACGGATCAGTAGCCCAGGTCTCCCAAAATTAAGAGAGAAACCTGGCCGAGGTACATACATTTAAGCTTAGCTATGGCTTCAGATTGTTATTTTAATTCTTTTTAATGCTTTCGAGATTCCACCCAGAGAAGCCTGACCTTTCCCAAGAGTCAGACTAAAGGGTACGAGGGCTGCTCATCATCAGAGACAGTCTTCACAACTCTGTCATCTCCCAGAGGTAGAGCTCAACCCTTCTGCCACTCTACTAGGCAGAGCTACATTTGTCATTGTCTGCTCTCCTGCTGAGACAGAAACCAACTAAGAGCTGCTGCATTTCCCTCCAAAAACCCGTCCCCCCTCTGAAAGATGATTGGATGCTGGGGCAGCACTCCTGTAGGCTCATGGACTAAACAGATGAGTGGCTGTGTTACCTTTCAGAAACCCAACAGCCTGCTGTCTGTCATGCAGTGAAACCCAAGAGAGCTCAAAATTGCTTACTCCTAGCTTGTGAAAAGTCAGGAATGACCATACTAAGGTGCTAAATTATCTGGAAGTCTGAAGACCCTTGAGGACATGAATGATCCATTGCATCAAGGCTCATCTCAGGGAAGGTTATCATTCATTGTTCCAAGATAGCCTCCATTCAGAATGTTTGCGATCCTGAAAGATGGTATGATTCAACAGATACCAGATCAGGATCAGCTCATATCAAAGGGCTCATGCCCAGGCTTTAAACCTGTAAAAGGATTCAGACAGAAACATTCAGTGGGAATGCGGTACTCCCGGCTGCCACACAGTGACTTGAGCTGGGGACCATACTTTGCCACTTCGGAAGGAGAAGCAGGCAGAGACATCTCCCAGGCATATGGGGATATGGCTGGGGGGGCAGAGACAAAGCCTTCAGAAGATGGCTCCGCCCTCCCTGCTGGCAGTTGCTCTGCGTGCTCGGCCCACCCACCTCACCCTGTAGTAGTGCAGGATTAGCCAGCTGCTGTTCCCAGAGCCAGGTAGGAATTTTTTCTCCTCTCCCCATATTGGCAATGTGGGAGAGGTGGTTTTTTCGCCTACCTTGCACTGCAGGCAGAGGTTTGAGGTAATTGGCAATGGTGGTGCATCGTTGTAAGTCACTGGCAGGAGAGAGTTTGGGGATAGGGAGCGGGGCCCATTGGTGGGGAATTCCCCATTGGTGGGGAAATGGGGTCTACCAGGAGCGGATGGTATGCTTGTGACGACTACCACCACCTGGAGACTGCCTGCAGTGAACCCCATGTGTAAGTCCTTCCCTCATGCTGTACGGCTGAGTCTTTAGGAGCTTGAAGGGGGGAACCATTTTGCCTGGCTGGCCGGGGAAAAGCCATTGCATGGATGGCTCCTACCCGGGGCTGTGGGGCTCGCCCAGACAGGTCAAGGTGGTGGTCCAGGGGTGACCTCATGCCTTGACCTGTACCGCTACTTTACCCTTGCCATATTTAATGGCCCTTTAGTTCCAACTCCTGTGTCTGCCTCTTCATTCCGACTGGGGTGGCAATGTTCCTTCCCAGAAAAAATTGTATGAGCATTGCTAGGTTTAGCCGAGAGGGTCCCATGGCATGTCTGCCGGGCTCAAAAGTTGACAAGTCTTTCCCCCATAATCCTCTCTGCTTTGCAAATACAATTGAGTTTGACGAACAACCCAGAACTAAAGCTGAATGCCATCTGTTCCATGTAAAGCAGTCCGGAAGAAGGAAGTCAGCCAGCACCCTTTTTACTCAAAGGCAGGACTTTTTTCAGGGGGAACGCGGTGGAATGGAATTCCAGAACCTCTTGAAAATACTTAGCAATAGTGCTTGAAAATAATATTATTTCAAAGAATCCCGTGTATTTCTTCCTCGTTTCCCTCTTGAGAGTTCCACCACCTCTTTTCCCAGAAAAAAACCCTGCTCAAAGATGTCACCTTGGGAAGATACCTTTACTGCCGATGTGATAGGTCTAGCTCTGTGCAAAGTAGAGATTTCGGTGGGAATGTTCCTTCCCAGAATAATTTGTCTGAGCATTGCTAGGTTTAGCCGAGAGGGTTCCATGGCATGTCTGCCGGGCTCAAAAGTGCACTTTGAATGAGTATGTTTTGTTCTTAAGTGACATGAAAGACTCCTGTTGCTATGTGCATCTCCTTGAAAAGAAGATTACCAAGAATAATTCTTTGAACGACGGCATGAAAGGTATACAGAGTACGGTTTCCTCAAACACGATTTTGGTTCAGTAATTTCTCCTGTAATTGGATCAGCCAAATTGTTTAGGAGGCCATTTGAAAGCAGCTTGTTTGGAGGAAGATTTCTAAAGAGAAATGACACAGTGTCAATTTAATTTGTCTTTTCAATGCTGTGTTGTGTTTCAACAATGCGTCAGCAACTGGGTGAAATCAAATTGAATTTATTGTGATGTCTTGCTACTAGCCTGAGAGTCCATTTGTAGTGTCAGCTACAATTAACAAGGATGGCATATACTTTCCAAAGGTTTTCATCTCTCTCTGGCTTTGTCCCCTCTCTACTCCCACTTCTCAATGGTCTTTCTGTGGCATTTTCCCCCCTCCTTATTTATTTTGCTTATCAGTCAGTGCTCTAGCTTAATTTAAGATCTCGACTTTGACCTTTAAAGATATAGACAGTCTGAGTCTAAATTGTCTCATGGGATCCAGATGAAAGTTTCCTAACAGGATGGGTGGGGTAATTTCCATGCCCATCACTCTTCCTGCTTCTGACCCCCAATTTACCACACATGTTGTTCCTGGGAGCCCCTTATCCCCCCAGGAACAGCTTTTCAGGGAGATCAGTGTGCTGCAGTGGGAGGACAAAGGGAGGAACTTTTGTTTCCACTGGCAAAAGTGCCTTGCACGGGTAGAAAATTTTGTCTGGATCCAACCCATGCAGTGCCTTCCTCCATATGAACCTCACATCATGCTCTGGTCATTACAGCTTCTTGGGGTTTGTTCAGAGGCTGAAGTGTTAGCAAAGAGGAGCAAGTCCTTCCAAGTTATGACACCAATGCCATAGATACTCAACCAATCCAGTTTGCCAGCTTGTGGCTGGGCTCAGGTTGCCATTCACAGAAAAGCTCATCCTCCTTAAGTCCTGTCCAAAAGAATGGGATTCATTTCTTTGTGAATTGGTTTCAGTGGGACTTAAGCATGGAGACTTCCGCACAGCTGTTCTGCATGACTTCCACACAGGAATGGTCTTCCTTCCAGCTTTTGCACAGCATTATTGTGCATTTGTGCTCCTTCCAGTTTCCCCCTGCTGTGCCGAGATCTTTCGTAAAACTACTTTTGAAAGGTCGCAGCCAAAGAGAGATAGATCCAGATAGTTCCAGGAACTGCCAGATTTTTTAAAAGAAAGATAAACACCTCCAGCGATATAGGAAAAGAAACAGTGGCTGTGGGGGTTCCAAGACAAGGGGAGAGCAAAGAACATTCCATATTTTCAGCCACGAAGAGAGCCACATGAAGAACCATCACCAGGTGGAAGCATGACTGATTTTGGATAGGGCCTTAGTGAGAGGAGAGTGAGAGAGTTCTTCATGCAGTTGCCTTTGGGGGCATGTTTTTGTAATGTCTAATTTGCAATGTGATCTATATAACACATTTAGTCATGAGATCACAGATAAACTAAATGTGCTGCCTGAGAACTGTGATTGCATCTCCCATGGCTCTCTTTTAAAACAAAGCTGCAGTGGGACTGATAATTTGATGGAGAAACAACATGGGGAACAGGCTGTTTGTAACCCTTTATTTCTTGCCAATTTTTTTCATTGGTCTGCTATGAAGTTACTATAACCCTTCAAGCCTTATGTTAACTTCAGAGAGAGGATTTAGAAGAAGTTAATATGGGCCCTTTTCACACTACCTACCTGCTTCCAGAACATCGCAAAACGCAGCACGAAAAACGCGGAAGATAGCATCTTCTCGTGAGAGTTTTGCGCGTTGTCGCAAGAGTTTTGCGCGACATCGCGCAAAACTCTCACGAGAAGACACTATCTTCTGCGTTTTTTGCCTTGCTTTTCGTGATGTTCTGGAAGCAGGTATGTAGTGTGAAAAGGGCCAGTGTGTGTGTGGGGGGGGGAAGCAACCCTAAGCAATCCCTCCCCCCTTTCCCTTCCATAACAAAATTAGCAACCCGCAAGAATACTTTTGAAGTAAAAACAAGATGGCAAGAAATCTGATCACAAATCTCCTGCCTCATGCCTTGTTTGGTACTTCTCTACCCATTTTAGTATAACTTGTGAGGCTGCATATTGAGTACGCTTGCTGTTGTTAGAGAAAAGACCAATACAAATATTCTGGACACAAATGAAATGTGCAGCCTGGAAATTAATGAGCACGACACATTTGCGTATGAAAAGCAATATTGACTTGGTGTGTTTCGTTAATGGGAAGTAGAGATGAAATAGTGACGATATTTTGACTACTGCCCACGGTCTCCTCTGCTTGTCCGTAACACTGACTCATACACTGGGCACTTCAAATAATTGCCAAGGAATGACAGTTCAAAAAAGGATGTCTTATCATTAGCTTTTATCAGTGTTGAAGCGGTGAGGGCAAACAGAAACAAACCGAGAGAAAAGAAAATGGGGAACAAAAGCAAACCTAATAAGCAGAATAATCATAGTAATAACTGGGCTCTGAGAGCATTTAGAGACGGAGAAGTACTTTGAATAAAAGTTCACCTTTCTATACAAAAGATTTTATATATACTTTGATAATTTGCTGTTTATTTAATACTTCTGCCCCCCTACATTTTTTTCCTTATCCTTTAACAGAATGGCAAGCTAGATTTTAGCCTATTAACTCAGGTTTAAGAATACACTTATTTCTTGCATATTACCAGGTTCCCAGCAACCCAAAGCCTGAGACTGATAGGGCCTGGTAATGTCATGCTAAACAACCATAGCAATGGTAGGACTTCTACACACCGCTGGGAATGGTACCACATAGCATATGTGAATGTGTGTATTCATAGCCTTGCAGGAAAAAAAATCACCACACCAAAATTATAATTTTCTTTGAAAAATAACATGGAAAATATAACTACTAAAATGTAGTTAATTGGTGCCAGGTTATTGTCTGCATCTCCAGTTGATATGCACTGTAGTTACAACTGTTGCCAAGTAGGCCCCCTCCCCTGCTTTGAAGCCTGCCATGAACTGTGCTAAAGTTTCCTGCGTTGCTGTTTCACTGCTACACCAAAGACTGCTTTGCACGTGTGTGTTCTGATACACGTGTCAGTTTCCTGCCTGCGTGTCAATTACCTTGCTTCTGCTATAGACTGTGTAGTTTACTGACTCCATGTTTGGGTAACTGCACAAAGGACTCTTTTTCTGGGCAGCCCTGCCCTGACCTGTATCTGGACTTCCCAGTGTGTGTTTGGACTGTGTTCCCCGTGCCTGCATTGCCATCTGCCACGGACCGTGCCTGTTCCCTGCTTTGGACTGTGTTTTAAAGTATTGCTCCCCTGCCTCCATGGAAGCCTGCCTCACATGGGCCCAAGCCGCTGCTAGCAGCCGGGCGCCTGCCGGGGAAACCTCCAGCGAGCCTGGCTAGGCGCTCCCTGGTCAGTTCCCGCCTGGAGCCTCCCGCGGGCCGGTCGCCAAGCTTGCCCTTGCTACCGGGCAGCCTGCTATCCAGCCCCAGCTATGCCCAGCCGGCATCCATGTTCTCAGGCACCCAGAAGACCCAGAGGAAGAGACTGCTTTGGGAAGCCATTTCGGCGAAGCGGGCACGCCACGTCCGCAGCGAGAGCCCCTCGCCCCGCTCTGCATATCTTAGGAGCCGCCCCGGAGAAGGAACTAAGTGCCGACCATCCCAAGCACTTAAAGAATGCATCTCAAAGAAACCTCCGCATTCCAAAGCTGATGACATCAGGACAAGCCCTGTCCGCTGGAACATCCTTTCAGCCCACTTGGATTTCCCCCTCCCTCTTTTGTCCCCTCTTCCTGAGGTGTCACTTATCACAATCTGATTACCAAAGTGGCCCATCCAAGCCATTCAGTAGCCCATTAGACCCTTTGTTTTAATCTGTGAGAACCACCAAGTACAGCACCAGCCCCAGGGTACATTTTGGGGTATTTAAGCTGGTCTCTCAGACCACTCGGTGCTTAGGCCATTCCTATCCAGACCCCCCCCCTTGCTGCCCGTGGCCTCGGCCATTCCCTATCCAGACCTCCTTGCTGTCCGTCTGTGGTTCCAGTGCTGGCATAGGGCCACCCTCGCTGCTGCGTCTCTGCTTCGCTCCAGGATTGTGAGTATTTCCCCTACCATCGTTGGGAACCAGCTAATGCGAACGTCTCTGTATTTCCTACTCTGTATTTCTTAGACCTTGTGTATTCCTTGTATGATTGTGCAAGCTAGGCTTACGCTACACTCAATACACGTGTTTGGACCTTACTCCTTGTCTGCCTCTTTTTCACTAGAGTGTCTGGGATCGGGACCTCCGTAAACATAGGTTATGATCCTCGCTTAATATTAATAGTTACAGACTGCTACAGCTAATTCCCCATTATAATAAAAGAGCAGTTCTGGTAACAGTTTACTGGTGGAGAATATGCGGGCATAACCCAGTTCGTGTGAATACACGTGAGTCGACACGCGTGTCTTCATCGAACTGACTTAGAGGAAAATTTTCCAGACCTCAGTGTAAAGAGCGCAATTTAGCTCAGGGAATTAAAAGTGTGAGTGTGTGTGGCTCTAGCGAGCATTTCTATCTTGTGGGTTGGCTTTTCCCCCATTTCCTCCTTCAGCCAGCTTTGGACTACTTGCCTTTTGTGGTGCACCGCGAGGCCCTCCAGCCGTTATAACCGGTGTACTGTGGGTGAGGACCTCTGAACTGGTGAAGTTCCTGGCCACTTTCCGGGCCGCCTAAACGCGTCTATGTGGGTGGGATCCCAGAAGTAGGCTCTAGATATATACGCATATATACATCCTGAAGCAGCACATATAAAATTCTTTTCCGCCCTCCCCCGTCTCTCCTAAGTCCGTCCAAACCCCGTTCCTGCCAGCACTTAGGCTTCAATCCCCGCTCCGGAGGAAACGTGAAGGGATTGTTAGTCCGTTTGTTTAGTTAGTTTAGCTTTGGGAATCTAAAGCCAGGTTCCTGAAGCCCCGCGGCAGCCGGCCGCACCGTGCTTAAGAGTTTTAAGGTAGACTCTTGGGCGCCTTTCCGCTTGCGAGTTTTAAGTCAGACTCGTGGGCGCACCTCGCTTGGGAGTCAGTGGGACTCTTGGGCACCCTTTTGCTTGGGAGTTGTTAGAACTTTTGAGCGCTTTTTCCGCTTGGGAGTATTGTAGCTTTACTCCTGGGCACTTTTGCTTGGGGACTTGCAGAGGCAGTCCTTGAGCGCTTTCAGTCTTTTGGTCTTGGCTTGGAGACAGTTTAATCGTTTGTCTCTGAGCGTGAGGCCTGGGGACTTTTTGGAGTTTAGTTCTTGGGCAGAGAGCTTGAGAGTATTTGTAGCTTCTGAGCAGAGGCTTGGGAGCATTTCTGGTTGCCTGAGCATAGGCTTGGGAGACCCCTTAATTGCGGCTTCTGAGCAGAGGCTTGGGAGCACTTCAGTTTCCGAGCAGAGGCTTGGGAACACTTTTTGGTTTTCTGAGCGCATAGGCTTGGGAGACCCCTGAGCTTTGGTTTTCCGAGTACAGGCTTGGGAGACCCCTGAGCTTTGGCTTCTAGGCAGAGGCTTGGGAGCACTGAGCGTTTTTGGTTCTTGGGCTTAGAGAGCTTGAGAGCACCTTCTGAGCCAGTAAACTTTTCCTGGTCCCGTGGCTTGTAGGCAAGCTTGAAACGGGAATAGGAATTTTCCCTTCTCCCCCGGTGGAGAAGAACCGAGTGTAGAACCCTTAAAAATACCCTTTAACCCTAAAAGTAGGACCTTAAAACCCCCTGGTAAAAACCCTTGAGGACCTGAGGGAAGGATAAACCTCCCAAAAGGGACATAGAGAGGAAGAAGTTGTTAAAACCCTTGAGCAGCTTTAATCGCCCCACCCCTGTTGTCGCTGATCCACTCTTTAACCTCCCCCGAGATCAGCCTTAAACTAAAAACGAAGTAAAATGTACCGGGCAGCCCCCACCGTGCCCCGCCTGGAGAAGTGGCTAGTTAAGAAGGGAGATTGCCCTTGGGAAGCCGGTTCCTTCAAGGGACCCGACCCGCTCCAGATAGTCAGAAGCGCCTTCCAAGATTTTTGTGAAAAGGAGAAACCCAGGTCAAGTAAGAAGGATAGGTATGGAGCCTGGGCACTTTTCACCGCCCTACAGGACAGCGTGTCCCTAATTAATAAGCTACAGGTAGCTCAGGAAGAGCAGGAACAGGAGATAGAGCAGTTAAGGAGAGAAAAGAAGGAACATGAGGAAAAAGCAGCCGAGTGGCGTTCCGAACGCGTTAACTTCATGCTGGAAAAGCAGGGACTAGCCGCTGCCCTCCAGGACGCCCAGCACAAGGCTGAAGTAGCCGCCGCTCGTGCCGATATGGCTGAGCACGCAGTAATTGAAGGACAGGAGAAGATTGCAAAATTAACCCATGCTGCCCAGTTCATGGCAGAGCAGAAAGTTGCAAAGATAGCCGCAGCAGACCACTCCGCTTGTAAGAGGGAGCTAGAGGCCCTAAAACAGCACCTGGGAATGCAGCAGGCCGTAATTTCCGCCGTGCATCCCGCAGCCCTCTTGGCCCTCCCCGAAGGTAGTACCGACCACTGGTCACCTCCTTCGCCCCAGCCCGAGGAAGCTCCACAGCCCCTCCATCCGATAGCTACCAAAGAAATTGTCTCCACAGACGAGGATGGCAGGAAGACGGACCGAATAGTTAAAGAGACCCGCAATTGGAGGCCCGATGAGCTCCAAGCCATAGCGGATCGAATGGGACCCCTGAACCGAGACTCAGCTATACAATGGTTTGCTCACGTGACCATGTCCCAACCCTCCGCCAGTGGCTCCGATGTAGCTCAGCTGGCTCGCCATTGTGCCAGCCCCGAAATAGTCACCTCTCTTAATGCATACATTTCTAACAGGAGACTAGCCACTCGCAGTCAGTATGGTGCCATGAAAGAGTTGTGCGCCTTCCTGTGGCCCACCAAGAGTTTAAAAGCCCTGTATATTGCAGAGTCTCAAAAACCCGGAGAGGATCCAGAGGCATATTTAGCCAGGAAACAGCTCCTAGCCGAACTAGCAGACGAGGTAGATTTAGATTTGAGCGACATGCCGGACTTCGACGACTTAGAATTCAGGAGGGCAGTCATAGATGGACTCAACAGCACCACTCGCCTAGCCCTAGCAGGAGTCGAGCCCGGGAGCATTACATGGGGAGAGCTGGAATCCCGCATCAGGAGCATTGCTGGCCTGTTGCGAGAGACCGGCGCCATCCGCCATGTGAAGTCCCCGGCCTCGCGTAGAAAGGAAAGCGAGCCGATTAGTGCAGTTACCTATGCCAATCATGGCCCCCACTCTCAGTACCGACCACAGGGACGCAGCCCGTATCCGGAGGCAAGGGGAGGAATCCTGAGGGGAAGGAGCAGTAGCTTTAACCGGGGAAGAGGACCGAGGGACTACCGTCCGGGAGTTTCCTTTGCGCCTACCCCGAGTTACAGTTCCTCCTCCCAGCCGGGACCCCACGAGCCCCGACTACAGGATGCACCCATAGCCCCTTCTCACTCGCGAGCATCGCACCCGTACCACCATCAGGTCTACCCGCCTCCAGATCAGTCTAATGCTTGGGGAGCATCGCAGGGCGACCACGAGGGCTACCGGGACCGCGGCAGCACGCCCCAGTCCAGGGACTCCCTCCGTTGGGAACTATGGATGCGCCTCAAAAACATTGGAGCGAACATGGAGCTCTTCGACGGAAAGCCCACGTCCGTTCTAATGAAGGCGATCATGGAATGGGAAGACCAGCAGCAGCCCCCAGTACCTCCGTCGGCGCCCCCTTTGCCACCGGACCCTCCCTTCTCGAATCCCCCGATAGCTGCGGTTCGGGAACGCCCGAGCCCCAACAACCCCTTTAGAGGAAGCGCCGCTTCCACCGATCAGGGTGCAGGATCAGAATAGGGTTGCCCCGAGTCCCAGTCTCCCTCCGTGGGCATAGTTGCCAAACTAAAGCCGGACACATGGGGGAGACCGACAGTGAAGGCAGGGATCGGGACTCCCGGGGAAAAGAAGAAGCCTGCCACCCTCCTCATAGATACCGGAGCTTCACTTAATATACTCCGGCCCACCTTAGTCACAAAGGGCACCCAGACCCCCACTACCATGCAGCTCGCCGGTTTTGGGGGCGGCACGCAGGAATCCCCGGTCTGGCAGGATATCCCCCTCTCCGTTGGGAACCTGGCCACCCGGATTTCGGCGTGCGCAAACCGGGGAGAAGACGATGGACTTTTGGGCATGCCATTCTTCCGTGCCGAGGGACTGACCATTGACTTAGCGAACGGGCTCCTGTGGCGCATCCCGGGAGGCCCAGACTTTGTTAATGCGGTCCATCGATGCGCAGCCCTCAAGGCCCCCCTTCCTCTCGCCCCCATCACAGGAGACCCCTGGGCTCAGGACTTTCCCGAAGTGTGGGTGACAGACAAGGCCGAGTGTGGGATAGTGAAGGGCGCCTGCGTCCTGATTGAAGGAAAGGACCCCCCTCCCCAAAGACAGTACAAGTACCCAGCAGAAGCTGAGGCAGGGATAGCCAAGACTATAGAAGGACTCCTTGAGTGGGACGTCATACTCCCGATGCAGTCCATCTGCAACGCCCCATTGTGGCCAGTTCTGAAAGCAGATGGAGTGACCTGGAGAATGACGGTCGACTTCCGTGCCCTGAATGCCACCACCCCTCCAGTTGCCCCGGTTGTGGCCAAGTATAATGAGATCCTAACGGCCATTGCCGCTGGGTCCCGGTTCTACTCGGTCATAGACCTGGCCAATGCTTTCCACTCCATCCGGTTGCATGAGTCTTGCTGGTACAAGTTCGCGTTCACTTTCCGCGGCCAGCAATACGCATTCAAGCGGACCCCCCAGGGATTCCACTCCAGCCCCAGCATTTGTCATGCTCATGTAGTTCAGATGTGGGAACGCCTCCAACCCTCCTCGAGGCCCCACGTACTGAGCTACGTGGATGACATTTTAGTCCACGCCCCCACGGAAGAATTAGCCCGCCAAATCACCAGGGAAGTCCTGGAACTCCTCCGCGAGACTGGGTTCAAGGCTAGCAGGGAAAAGGCCCAATTGGTTCAGACCAGCGTCAAGTACCTGGGTCTGACCCTGGGACCCGAGGGTCGCACCCCGGACGCCCAGCGAATGGAGGTCATTTCCAAGCTGCCTGCACCCACCGATGTCCCCTCCCTCAGAGCCCTTCTAGGAACTTTTAACTTCTCCCGAGACTTCATCGAGTCCTTTGCAGACAAAGCTCGCCCCCTTTATGCTCTCCTCAAGAAGAACACTCCCTGGGAGTGGGGACCGGAGCAACAGACAGCCTTAGCCGAGCTAAAGCGCAGTCTAGCCGCAGCCCCGGCCCTAGCCCATCCAGATGTTACCCAGCCCTTCTTTATCCAGTTAGCAGTATCAGACAAGAGCATAGGAGCCACGCTCACCCAGCAGCAAGCAGGAACCGCTAGAGTAGTAGCCTATGCCTCTCGCAACCTAACCGCAGTAGAAACTAAGTTTAGCCCATGCGAAAAGACTTGCCTTGCTCTAGTTTGGAGTCTGACCCATTGGGAATTTATCATAGGAGGTTCACGTACAATAGTGCAAACCACTCACACGCCCCTCAAATATATCCTGTCGGGAAAGATACAGGACGGACAAGTTTCAAACGCTCGCATAGCGCAGTGGACCCTGGCCCTAGTCAACCGCGGAGTGGAATTTAAAAAGGAGACCACCGAGCCTCCAGCCCCCTATGGCCTATTGGTAACCGGGACCGAGCACGAGTGCCCCCTGGACCCGCCACCGCAGGTTGTCTGGCCAGTCACTTGGGGAGTCCCGCTAGAGGAAGCCCGACAGAACGGCTTCACATGCTGGTTCTGTGACGGCTCCTCCTTTCACGTTGGAGGCTCCCCTCGGACAGGCTACGGCGCCGTGCGAGTGAGCGACGCCCATACTCTCAAAGGTCCAGCCCGCCCCCATTCCAGCCAAGCGGCTGAGGTGCAAGCGCTTCTGGCAGTGCTCGAGTTTGAGCCCCCAGAAAGCCCACTTGCCATTTACACAGACTCGGATTGGACGGCCAAAGCCGCCACGGTCTGGCTCCCGGTATGGCAGAATCAGGGGTGGAGAGCTAGCGATGGGAAACCCGTAGCCCACCTACAGCTATGGCAGCAAGTAGCAGCACTCCTCCAGTCTCGCTCAGGCCCAACGCAGGTGACCCATGTCAAGGGACACCAGAAGACGAACTCAGAGACCGCTTATTGGAATGACCAGGCAGACCTTGCAGCCAAGGCAGCCGCCACTGAAAGTGCTCCCCCACCGGAACTAGCCACCGATTGTCCCCTCCGCCCTGTCACCACTCGGGCACAAGCCCGCAGCCAAGCTCAGGGAACCGCAGGAACACTAGACCTAGCACAACTGCAGCTATCTGACCCAGAAATAACTGACCTCCTAACCGCAGGAAGGGATCAGACAGGAAGACTCATGATCAGAGAAGAGGAAGGCATAGTTTGGGCAGTAGATGCAGCCGGCGAACGCCATTGGGTAGTACCATTGGAAGTTAGGGCTGACTTAATTCAGTTTGTCCACGAGCAGGGACACCGAGGCAAGGATCTGACTCTGGAAAGGGTAAAAGAGGTTGGTTGGTGGCCTGGCATGCGCACCGAAGTAGCGCAATGGGTAGACAACTGTCTGTCCTGCGCTATGGTTAATGCAGACCCCACCGGACCTAGAGCTCCCCTCCAGCATCAGAGAATTGATGGACCCTGGGCTCGCATACAGATTGACTTTATCGGCCCCCTTCCCCCCACTGCTCGTGGCAATCGCTACTGCCTCACTGTCATAGACCCCTTTAGCAAATGGGTCGAAGCGTTTCCGTGCAAGCGCAACAATGCAGCCACCACAGCCAAACTACTGTTCAACAATGTCTTTTCAAGATGGGGCATTGTGCGAGTCATGGACTCCGATTTAGGCTCACACTTTATCGGAGAAGTTACACAGGAGCTTTGTAAAGCACTAGGCATCCAGCAACGGTTCCACATAGCCGGCCACCCTCAAGCTTCAGGCGCCATAGAAAGAACCAACCGGACCCTCAAGGAGGCTCTCCGCAAGATGGTTCGCTCCTCCGGGAGAGACTGGGATGAAAAACTCCCCATAATCCTAATGGCCATTAGAGGCACTACCGCAGTTCACGGGCTCACACCCCATATGGTAATGACAGGGCGAAGAATGCAACTCCCGGAAGCCTTCTGGCTAGATACGCAGCTCCCTTCCGACATGCAGCCTGTAGTGATTAATGATGCTTGGGTCCAGGACCTGCTCTCATCCATACACGCCGTCCACATGCAAGTGGCCCAGAAGTTGGGCACAGCTCAGAAGGATATGGACCGCAAATTGGGATGGGTCAGGAACCCCAGGCAGTGGGAAGAAGGACAGCTCGTTCTGTACAGGAAGTTTTCGCAAAAGGCGCACTCACTAGCAGCCAAGTGGCAAGGCCCAGTCCCTATCACAAAAAGAGTCTCCCCAGCTGTCTATCAGGTAGCCATCCAGAGAAGGACAGGAGGAACGTGGCTAAAATACTTTCATGCCTCTCAGTTAAAAGAATGGAAAGGGAAGCCGCTGCAAACCGCCCCTCCTGTGTACGACCCTGGGGGAACCTCCACCAGTCCAGCCCCCCTCTGCCCAGTGATTCGCCAGATATCCCTCCACCCTGGGCCAGAGATACCGTGTGTCCCCTTAGACCAGACCTTTGTAGCTTTAGAATAAAAGAAATAGTAGAATATGTAGATATCGGTGTAAATGTTAAAAGTTTTTCCAATTCTATTCTTTGACCTCATTAGGCGGGCCCCACAGTTGGGACCCTTAGGAGAAGACACGGCAATCAAAGCCAAATAGGACCACCACCGAGAGTGATTCTTAATTGGATCGTAAGCCGCATGTTCGGAAAAAAAAAAATTGCACAGGCAAAAGAGAGTTGCTGTGTGAAAGTGGTTGGAGAGGCTTTAGCCCAAGAGTGAATGCATTTCCAATATTGGAGACACACCAATAAAGGTGATCTCTGTATTTGAAAACATTTCACCCGCCGTGCTGGTGAAGATCCCGCATCTACGTAGATTCGGGGTCTCACCTGCCAGACCCACGCTTTCGCATGATGGTCGGCTTTGGCTTTGAGGGCCGTGCCTCCCCTGGAAAAGGACCCCCAGATAGCCCAACATCCCTCTTTTACTAATGTCCATATTCGTCATGGTGAGTTGCTATACGGCGCCACCACTTAGTACGCTTTAGTGCAAAAGTAAAAGACCCGCCAGTATTTTGTAAATATGTTACCCCTGGAATGTGTTATTGGGGTGCGTTCGCCACGCACAAGGGGCAGCGTGCCTCATTTACATAGCCAGGATCCCCCGCGCCAAGATGACCCCCGAATAACCCAGACCCAGTGGCGCCGGCAGATCTCGGCCGCCTCCGCCGCTTTTCGATAAACGCCGCCGAGCGCCCTCGGCTCCACTTCGGCCCTTTCCGCCAGCAGCCGCCCGCCCCACGTAATCTTTTCCCTTGCCCGTACCATACAAGGGAAAAGAAGGGGGGAAGACATGTTGAAGTTTTAATGAAGCCCTGCCAGGCCTTCCAAGTGGGGGCAACCCGAAAGTACCCCACACCCGTATGCTTCTTGCTCCTTATATTTTTCTTTTTGCTCAGTGCATTTTTCTTGCTCAGTGTATTTTTCTTTTTTGCCCGGTGTACCTTTTTTTTTTAAACCAGAAAATGGGGCCTCCCGAGGGAGTCCCTCCAAAAATTGCTAGTCCTGCAAACATATGACGAAGGCCCATTTTTGAAAATTAAAGCGAGGGTCCCCGTCTGCAGCAACCCTTATAGTTAATGGAAGCCGCTCTTTAGTTTTTTTCCATTTTAGAACGGCAAGGCCAGGCCGAGCCGGACAGATAGCTCTCAGCCCGCAAAATAAAAACAGCCCGCCACCGAGCAAGGGGCACCTGAAGACCACATAGTCCAGACACCCAGGGACCCCTGGGGCGAGTGTGCATAATCCCGCCTAACGTACAGCCGACCCTTGCCCGACGCAAAGACGTCCCCCCTGAAATATACACGCTTTAGGAAGAAGCCCCCGCACAGGAGTTCCCCAGAGCAACAAGCTGGAAGGCTCGCTTAGTGCTCCGGGACTTCTCGTTCGAACCCCGCTTAACATACAGTGCTGGCAGAAAAACGCCCTCCCTTTTCTTTTCCCTACTTCACCTCACTCATTTATTTTGCTGCAAGAAACTCAGGGAACCTGTACTTATATCCGCAGGTCTCCCCAGGATATTTTCACTACAAGAAAGGAAAGGAAGGCCAGGAGATGAGGCACCTGGCTACCCTGTGTTTGCTCGTGCTGGCAGGCACCCTAATAGAGGGACGCCCGTCTAAATTAATGCCCTACCCCCACTGGAGATGTATTAATACCCTGGCAGGAAATGAAATGATGGTCTGCAAGGTTGTGCAGCAGATCAATATGACCACCCCCACGGATCGCACTAACTTCCGCAGTTGCGAAGAGCAGTGGATCCGACCCCCAGAGCTTGTTATTTTATGTGTGGGAGTCAAAACCATGTCCCAAGAATTAGTGTGTTACTCGCCTACTGATACAGTTTCACCACTTGCTCCGATTCCATGTATGTTTCTTCCCCGTATCAGGCCAGCCCCCACCGCAGTCCCGGTGGTAGACAAATATACCACCCCTGCCAACTCCGAAACCTCGCCATTTGTCACTGAGGATTTCGGACCATACTGTGAAGTTATTTTAGTGTCGGCCGCAGTATGGAAGGCAGGAGACCCCTTTAGAATGACCATCCTACTAGGCACTACTACCACTGAGTCTGCATCTGTCACTATCATGCCCCCTTCAGGCACAGTTCTCTCCTTTGCTATAGAACGCTGGGAGAACTTGACCTGGATCGTAAAGGAGGAAGACCTAGCCAAACACGGCCCACCCGATTGGATACTGGTTCAGCAGACGCCCGAATGCCAAACCAAGCCCCTAGTAGAGAAATTTCACCGGCTTGGGCTGCTCTTTGTAAATTTGACTCATGAACCAGGCAATTATTCCCTGCTGATCCGGACCCAGGAGACCCACACCATCCAAATTGACCCTTTGATTGCTAGCAATGAACGATTAAGCCAAGGCGGCACGCATATAGTGGGCTCCCATGTTTTGAAGACTGACATTCGAGAGAGAGTTCTAGTCCGCCCGCAAATGTCGTTAAAAGAGATCCGCATAGACTTAGCTGAGCTAAATGTAACCCAGAGGCTGCCGCAGTGCGCTCCCTATCTGGAGGCCGGTAGCAAGGGTTGGAATGCATGGCTACAACTGTGGATCGATCCCTCTCCTTCTCTCTCGCGTGCCAGACGAAGCATTGCCGACTGGACTGCTCCTGCAGCCGGAGGCCTAGCAATCATGGATTCGGTCAACATTGAGACTCTCGCTAATAAGTTTGCCCATGTCACGACTAGCATCTCCGACTTAGGTAAACCGGTGGTGCAGTCCCTAAATTCCATTTCAAATGGGCAACACGAGATCAGCTCCATTTTAGTTAACTGGGAGAGTCAAATTGAAAGAGATTTTTCTCTGCTACTCAAAGGAACACAGTCTTTGGAACGCAACATGTCAATAGCCATGGCATGTATGCAAGCCCAACAATTAAATCAGGCTGTGGCCATGGGGCTAATTCGGCAAGCCATGGACGGGCACTTGCCCCTGGAAATTAAAAGATTGATTATGCCCAAATTGTCACCCATAGAACTGGAGCTTGAATCCTGGTGGTCTCTTGTAAATTCCTCGTTCTCACCGACCACCCAGGAGCTTAAACTATTTTTATTAACGGCCAGTGCGCACGAGTCATTCCATGTGTATCCAGTCGTGCCTCTGGGACTCCAAGTCAGCCACACCGAAGTCCTCTACGCCCGCCACCCCGACCATTGGGCCCGCTTCACCCCGACCGGATGGCAGCTCGTCAGCCTCCAAGGGTGCCAGCATCGAGACCAGACCGGCTTCATTTGCCAAGACCAAGCCTTTGCACCTCATCACCCCTGTGTAGCCCCGCAAGTCGACGCCCTCAACGAGTGCCCCTTCGAGGTCGTCCGGGAGAACAGCTCCGCTGTCGTCTACATTGGGAAAGGATGTGCCTGCGTGCGAACGGCCTGCGACTTTGTGGTCCTGAATTCGTTCCAGCTCAAGCCCGTGATCCCGGGAGTCAACCGCTGCTTCTGCAACCTGTCTTCGGTGGCAGCCTGCGACTTCACCTACACGGTACCGGTCTGGACCCAAGAAGAGATCCTGGTGGCACCCTCCATCTATCGTTATGTGAAGCCAGTTTCCCTTGGCATCGGTCTGGAGCTAATCCACGAGCTCTTGGCCCACCCGCAGCTCCACCGCACCCTCCAGAGCATCCAGAGGGACGGGGACACCACTGCTTTGGTTGTGTCCCACAACGGAAAGGAGATTTTGGATCTTGCCCAACGGATCAAGACCACCGGCGAGCATTCGTGGTGGGAGACCCTCTTTGGCTGGAGCCCCACTGCCACTGGAATTTACAATTTGGCGTTGCACCCGATCGTTGTGATTCTGGCCTTCCAAGTTTTGTTATGTGCCTCACTACTTTATTTGGGCTGTTGGAGCCGCCGACAGCTCCAGCAACTCCAGCTGTCCTACCGTTTGGACCATTACAACCCCGACCTCTTTCTGCCCTAAAGGTTGTTCTTGGCGCCCTCCTTTAACCCTTGTTTGTTTGCTTATGTTATTTTGAACTATGCTTGGGTTTTATTATGTGTACGGATCCTGAACCAGCCCCATGGACGCTTTGCTGCCGGACACCGCTCCGAGGCCCTCTTGTGGACTAGGGGGGGACATATTACTCTGCCTCCCGGCCCACGGCCCGTCTCCAAACGACCGCCAGCAGCGCCACCTCCATGAGGACTAGAACTGTGTGCCTGAAGCCCTTCTCGCCGCCTGCCGACCCTGCTCTGCGGATTGACACAGACAGCAAGGGGGGGTGGAAGTGTGTTTTGGAACACATGGACTAAGTTTGCTTGTTCCTGTAAATATGCAACCCAGTCCAGCAGCTGTACTGCGGACTGAGCCGTCTGTGATCTTTGTTACTCTATGGTTTTATGAATTTCTTTCCATTGCTTTTATGAATTTTAACTCCCATGAATTTAGCCCCGAACTAGTCCCTCCCTCTATCTACTGCAAGTGCGCCCATGAACTTTATCCCGATGAATTTGATTTTAACCTTTTGAATTGCCTTCTTAACCCAACTCCCTCCGCCGAGGCAGTTCTAGTCTATGAATTTGATTTTAATCCAGCCATATTGATTTGGTTTTTAATTGCAGAGTGTATTTTTCTGCCCCCATGAGCCCTTCCGCCGCCTACCCCTCATGAATTGTTTCCACGCACTTGCTTTTATTCTTGCTGCTTTTGACTTCATGAACTATTGCTTTTAATCACATATATGTATTTATGATTTTAGCCATTTATGAATTACTCTACCCTTGATGAATTATGCCATGCTTGCACATTTCACTTTACCCTGTATGAATTGCTTTTAATTGTCCCTGCTTTTAATCCTATGTATCTATTTATGATTTTAACTATCCATGAATTGATCCATGTATATTAATTGCTCCTGGTTTTTAGTGCTTTTAACCCATCATGAATTCCGTATGAATTACCTTCAATCATGAATTAATCAATGTACACAATTATGAATTATTGCTATTTATATGCATGAATTGATCATTGCTGCCTATTACTATGAATTACTATTGCTATGAATTATTACTATTTATTCTGACAATTGCACTTAGCACACCCCCTGGTGTGAACCCAGAGACCTGCAGCCCATTGGCTGATCTAAATTGCACTTATTCGGTTAGGTGGTTCTCCAAACTAAATTTTTTGAGTGACGCCTCCCCCTCCTTCCCTTCCCACTCCTCTTCCGCTCGAAGCTCGACCACCGGACATTGCTGACCACCTCGCCTTTGAAGTCAAGTTCGGAGACCCGCGCGCCTGACGTCCCGGGGTCTCCGAGGGGGGGAATTGTTGCCAAGTAGCCCCCCTCCCCTGCTTTGAAGCCTGCCATGAACTGTGCTAAAGTTTCCTGCGTTGCTGTTTCACTGCTACACCAAAGACTGCTTTGCACGTGTGTGTTCTGATACACGTGTCAGTTTCCTGCCTGCGTGTCAATTACCTTGCTTCTGCTATAGACTGTGTAGTTTACTGACTCCATGTTTGGGTAACTGCACAAAGGACTCTTTTTCTGGGCAGCCCTGCCCTGACCTGTATCTGGACTTCCCAGTGTGTGTTTGGACTGTGTTCCCCGTGCCTGCATTGCCATCTGCCACGGACCGTGCCTGTTCCCTGCTTTGGACTGTGTTTTAAAGTATTGCTCCCCTGCCTCCATGGAAGCCTGCCTCACATGGGCCCAAGCCGCTGCTAGCAGCCGGGCGCCTGCCGGGGAAACCTCCAGCGAGCCTGGCTAGGCGCTCCCTGGTCAGTTCCCGCCTGGAGCCTCCCGCGGGCCGGTCGCCAAGCTTGCCCTTGCTACCGGGCAGCCTGCTATCCAGCCCCAGCTATGCCCAGCCGGCATCCATGTTCTCAGGCACCCAGAAGACCCAGAGGAAGAGACTGCTTTGGGAAGCCATTTCGGCGAAGCGGGCACGCCACGTCCGCAGCGAGAGCCCCTCGCCCCGCTCTGCATATCTTAGGAGCCGCCCCGGAGAAGGAACTAAGTGCCGACCATCCCAAGCACTTAAAGAATGCATCTCAAAGAAACCTCCGCATTCCAAAGCTGATGACATCAGGACAAGCCCTGTCCGCTGGAACATCCTTTCAGCCCACTTGGATTTCCCCCTCCCTCTTTTGTCCCCTCTTCCTGAGGTGTCACTTATCACAATCTGATTACCAAAGTGGCCCATCCAAGCCATTCAGTAGCCCATTAGACCCTTTGTTTTAATCTGTGAGAACCACCAAGTACAGCACCAGCCCCAGGGTACATTTTGGGGTATTTAAGCTGGTCTCTCAGACCACTCGGTGCTTAGGCCATTCCTATCCAGACCCCCCCCCCTTGCTGCCCGTGGCCTCGGCCATTCCCTATCCAGACCTCCTTGCTGTCCGTCTGTGGTTCCAGTGCTGGCATTGGGCCACCCTCGCTGCTGCGTCTCTGCTTCGCTCCAGGATTGTGAGTATTTCCCCTACCATCGTTGGGAACCAGCTAATGCGAACGTCTCTGTATTTCCTACTCTGTATTTCTTAGACCTTGTGTATTCCTTGTATGATTGTGCAAGCTAGGCTTACGCTACACTCAATACACGTGTTTGGACCTTACTCCTTGTCTGCCTCTTTTTCACTAGAGTGTCTGGGATCGGGACCTCCGTAAACATAGGTTATGATCCTCGCTTAATATTAATAGTTACAGACTGCTACAGCTAATTCCCCATTATAATAAAAGAGCAGTTCTGGTAACACAACAAGCAGATATGTGCTGAAGTCTTTGAACGAGTCATCAATAGTGCAGCCGGTGATGCTAGCGTGTGATGCCTTGCAATTTCAACTTGCTGCCCTGAGAGCCCCTAAACCTTTGTATGCCCTCCTTTCGGAGTACCAATTTGAAAATCCTAGATGCAGTTCTGAAATTTATTTATTTATTTATTTATTTATTTATAATCCTCCTTTCTCACTGAGATTCAAGATGGAGAAAGGTGGACTATAAAGAAATAACAAATTTCAGAACTACCTCTAGGATTTCCAAATCAGTATTCGATAAACATTGACATTCAATGAACAGTCAACAGAGAATACAATCAGGTAAGGACTGCAGAAATCTAAAAACAAACAGAAATCTGATACAGAGCTGTAAAACAATGCTGAATACAAAATATAAGCTGACATATTACATGATGCAAAACTATCCAGTAGGAGCATACCTACAGCAACAGACAATAGTACTATACTTACCCCATTGTAGTGAATCTCTCTGAAGCATTTCTTTACAATACTGCCTTATTGCCTATATAAAAAAGCTCTCCTGAATTATTCAGTTTTGCATAGTTTGTGAAAAGCCAGGAGAGTGGGGAGCTTTCATTCATTGCTCTCCTCTTAAGTCTAAGGGAAGACTGGAAAGAAAAAGACGTGGATTTATTTATTTATTTGTTTATTTGTTTATTTGTTTATTTAGATTTCTATTCCGCCCTCCCCACGAAGGGCTCAGGGTGGATTACAGCCTATTAAAACACATTAACGTTAATTTATACAGTTAAAACCATAATAGACTGATAAAAAATATAATATTACTCACATATAAAATATATATATTCAGATGGCGGCAATAAATAGCAGCAGACACAACTCGACACGATAAGGTGGTGGACAACCTTAGCAGGGAGGGGTTCAGATTTTATTCTTCTCCAGTTTTCTCCATTTTTCAGCCGGTGGAGACCAAGCCTGACCTCAACTATATCCCTGGTGGAACATCTCTGTCTTACAGGCCCAGTGAAATGATAACACATACTGTTGGGCCCTGGTCTCAGTAGACAGAGCGTTCCACCAGGCTGGGGCCAGGACCA
Source organism: Eublepharis macularius (assembly GCF_028583425.1). Classification (NCBI taxonomy): domain Eukaryota; kingdom Metazoa; phylum Chordata; class Lepidosauria; order Squamata; family Eublepharidae; genus Eublepharis; species Eublepharis macularius. Next base: position 24,040,398 of record NC_072796.1, read on the forward strand.
AGAATGCCCTGGCTCTGGTTGAGGCCAGGCGGGCCACCTTGGGGCCAGGGACCACCAATAGTTGTTTCTCTCCCAATCGGAGCATCCTCTGGGATACATATGGGGAGAGGCGGTCTCGTAGATATGCTGGTCCCAGTCCGCATAGGGTTTTATAGGTTAGTACCAAAACCTATGATCTCTCTCCATACGCACAGCTAAGTCCATATGAGAATGGACTATGTCCACAGTATCCTGTATTTTTTTAAAAAAATTCCAGAAATAACTTGGGAAATATTTTTTCTCGGGAGGGTGGGCTTTCTCCAACCACCTTCAGTTTATATCTTTGATGGCAAAATTGTTATAAATGACTAAGTATTGTGATAACAAATGCTAAAAATGTTTGTCGTCTGAAGAAAGTCATCCTTCATTTCAATGCAAACTGAAACTGGTGCCTCTCCTTTAGTACAGTGAAGTATAACTTACATTTTCTTTTTTAAAAATTGTTGATTCCGGACAAGTAGCTGTTTGCTTTAAGTATGGTGAAATTTTAATGTGTATGCCATGAACTTTCTTCATAATGAATACAATTTGAATTCCATTTTGGGTCTGTCAAATGCAATATTAAAAAATAATGAGTCATGCACACAATATTTTTCATGCATTTTTAGCTGCAGGAAGACCAATAAACAATGTGAACCTGAGAGAGGAAAGCATGACTAACTTTAGAATAATGAGGCAGATTATATTTTTTTGCTAGTGATTTCTTGCCCCCCATGTCAGGGTTTTGTTACAGTTCTACTCCCTATTAGAATGATAAGTACTTCTTTGTGAAATGATTTCAGAACACTTCCTGAAGTCTTCTACTGATGAGAATAGTGTGTGTTTGTTTAGGTGGGTGTGAGGGGAACTAGGCATTTTGACAATACTTCTTACACAATGGTAGACTTCTGAAGAGCTTCTCTTCCCATTAGAGTTCCTCCTCTGTACCACATCTACAGTGTTCCAAGGAGTTCCCCCAACCCACAGGAGATGTACAATTTAATTTCCTTGCAGAGTTCCAAACAATGCAACCCATGCCAAGCTCCTTGAGAGACTTATTGATTGCATGGTTTATAAATATAATAGGAAGCCGCACAACTTGATTACGATTACAATTACGATTATATTCTGCTTCCCCTGCTTGCGCGGGCTCAGAGCAAATAACGACCATGGATAAAATGACATCTAAACTATAAATAAAAATACACACATCGATGAACATCTCTTGACAGCAGACCCACAGTACCCAGCCCTAAGAAAACATCCTATGGAAATGGAAGATGGAGAAGTAAGGATAATCAAATAATGACAAAGACTGGGCAGGACAGCACAGCCTTTTTTCCTTTACTTTTTCCCTCTTGCTAGCTACATGCAATGTCAGACTTAGGGCCAAGCTACACATGACGAATGACACTTGAACGGCAAGTGGATTGAGTGGAGGGCAAGTGAACAGGGAGAAATACACTTGCCGTTCAAGTGTCATTCGTCATGTGTAGCTTGGCCCTTAGATTTACAATGTTTACTAAGTCAAGACATAACTAAAGGTTATGTTCAAATGTTAGTAGCAGCTGTGGAAGCATGAGGGGAAATGTTTCAATATGGCAGCACTTCATGCAGACCTCAAATTGTTTACCACTTTTACAGCCACAATATTTTCAATCAGAACAGAAGTATGTTCCAGGGTCAAACCTCATAAGAGAAAATATACTTGAATTACACTTGAATTATACTCAAATACACTCAAATTACAAAATACACTCAAATTACCCGTGTAATTTGAGTATATTTTGTCTCACATGGTGAGACACCCAGTGAGTTCAACAGGGTTACTCCTATGTATGTGTACAAGGGACTGCCGCCTTAATAATCACACGAAGCAACTAGAACCAGTTTGCCCCAGGAAGTGCTACATTTGTGTGGAGAAATTTCAAGTGTCCAGCAAAACCTTCGTCATAAACTGTATACAAAAAAAATGTGTCTTCCATTGAGAAAGCCGACACACACTAGCAGTGTTTGTCCCTTTGGCATGGAGAACTGCAATGGTTGCTGCCCTTGTGGATGTTTATATAAAACAAATATGAAGTACTTTAGTTATTCTCATGGTCATTGATGAATGGCATTCTTTCTCCAGTACCAGCATTCTTAATTTCCCCCTTTCCTCTTTACTTCTTTGGGCAGATCTGTGGCTGCAATTCTAAGCACACTTAATAGGGAGCTCATTGGGACTTACTTATTTGTAAACCTGCTAAGGATTATCCTGTAGATGTTCTACCTACATTTCGTATTTTAAAGCTCAGCCACTCAAACCACTTCTGCCCTGTTTTGACTCACCTTCTGATCACCAGCTGCAATCAGGGAGCCAGTAGCAGTTAGAAAGTTCATCTGGTTGTGCCAGTTCAGCACAAACAGGAAATTTATGACTGGTATCCCAGCCTCTCAGGGACTCAGGGCCAAGCTACACATGACGAATGACACTTGAACGGCAAGTGTATTTCTCCCTGTTCACTTGCCCTCCACTCAATCCACTTGCTGTTCAAGTGTCATTCGTCATGTGTAGCTTGGCCCATAGAGAGAAGCTTGAGGGGAGAAGATAAGCCGCTACTCAGCCAATCAGCTTCCCCTGTGAGCTTTTCCCACATTCTCTGGCTTGCAGCTGGGGAGAGAGAACATTAGCAATCAGCTTCTCATCTCCCCACCTGCAATGAAGTGATGACAAGTGATGACAAACTGATCGCTTCTGTCCTTCCCCACCTCCTCAGCTTAGGAGAGAACTGACACTATCGGCATTTTAATCTCCTTGTTTGCAAGCAGATAAAGAGGAACCAGATCTCCCTGACCTCCACATCATGGAGGGGAGGGAGAGAAAAGCCACCATGCAAATAGAGTGATGATGCCTCTCCCTCTTCCCCCACTCTGCTCCAAGCATGTGTGGAGTAGATCAAAAGCCTACTCCCAGCTGATATCCCGATCAGCTGAGTGTCGGCTTTCTACTAACACAGCTGCAAACCTAGTTGGCTGCTGTTCGTATAGTTTGGTACAAACCAAACATAACTGCAATTGGCTCATGGTCTGATTGTGAGTGCTGAACAGGCTGTGTTTGACTGCCAAACTCTGTGAAATTTGCAGCATCCCTTACTACTTACAAAGTGGAGTGGAGGGAGTCTAATATGCACAATCCTTTTCTCATTATCCATTCACCCTCCCTTAAGCAGCTGTTGTGCAACGGAAGCATTGAATTGGACTCTGATATTACAAATGGCTGGCAGGGTGGATTTAAAAGGAGAAACAAGCAGGGAGGAGATGGGATAAACACTCTCCTCCCACTCAGCAGTTCTCTCCTGCAAAGGGTGCCCCTCTGGCCTTGTTTTGCAAAGGAGAACCAGAGACTGGGCTTTAAAAACGCACACGGTTGAGGCAAAATGTGAAAGTCTGCCCTCTCTTCAAGTACCTTTTGCACTGTTTGCCCCACATACTGAAACATTTACACTGAAAGCCTTTTCCATTTAATTAAGTAAAGTACTGTTAGAATCAGCCATTTCTAATACAAAAAACTTGTTCTTTTAATTAGTTAATTTTTAGAACCCTTTCCCTGAATGGAGTTTTTAAATGTTCATGTATTGGATTTGTGTGCACTAATTAGGGGGCCATTAGGAGTTGCTAGGCTGACAGCTGTTGCTACAGAGCTTGATTGATGCTGAAGCTTTCAGTTTATGCCTATAGAACTTGATAATACCACTAAGAGTAATTAATGTCAGCTGTGAGAATCTTATGTGAAGCTATGCTCTGGTATGTGTGGTGTTGGGAAGGCACACAGCCTTGTAACAACAACAAAAAAAGATGGCCAATGCCAATCTGAAAAAGAAATGCAACTCAAAAGATGCAAGATTTTTTTAAAAATTTTTTTAAATTTATTTATTCAAAACAAAGAAGGGTACAGAAGAAAGAAGGGAAGGGGATAACAGAGTCCAAGGAACAGTAAAATTTTGCACTACAAGGGTTCTTAAAGCACAGCATACACACAACATACCTTCATCAAAGTTGTATTGTCAAAGGCTTTCACGGCCGGAGAACGACGGTTGCTGTGGATTTTCCGGGCTGTATAGCCATGGTCTTGGCGTTGTAGTTCCTGATGTTTCGCCAGCGGCTGTGGCTGGCATCTTCAGAGGTGTAGCACCAAAAGACAGAGATCTCTCAGTGTCACAGTGTGGAAAAGAAGTTGGCAGGTAATATAACTCAGGAAGGTGGGGTTGGGCTGAGTCATCCTGTAAGAGTTTCCCAGGGTGTGGAATGCTTCACTGTATCCTGAGGAGGTTCTTTTGCATATGGATTGGTGCTTGATATGCTAATCTTCTCTGCAGGGCTATTGTCGGGCATAGGGTATTTAGTTAGCCTGGTGTTTTTCAGGACTGGAAACCATGCTCTATTCATTCTTAAGGTCCTATTGAAATTGTGCTTATGCTTATGAATTTCAATGGCTTCCCTGTGCAATCTGACGAAGTAGATGGAAGTGTTGTCCAGTATTTTAGTGTCCTGGAATAGGATACTGTGTCCTGGAACAGGATACTGTGTCAAGCAAATGGCTACTTCAGAAATGAAATCAGAAGAGCAATTAAACCAAGGATAAATCAAACAACCAAGGAAAAACAGTCTCCCACAGGAAAAGTGTTTTTGCCATATATCAAAGGAATCACTGATCAGATGGGAAAGCTTATGAAAAAGCATAACCTTCAAGCAGTATTCAGACCCACCAGAAAAATACAACAGATGCTATGATCAGCAAAAGACAGTAGAGACCCCCTTACCTCTGCAGGAGTATACCGCATACCCTGCAGCTGTGGACAAGTTTACATCGGGACCACACAGCGTAGCATCCAGACAAGAATAAAAGAACATGAAAGACAATGCAGACTTGGCCATCTGGAAAAATCAGCAGTGGCTGAACATAGCTTAACTCAAACAGGACACAGTATCCTATTCCAGGACACTAAAATACTGGATGACACTTCCAACTACTTTGTCAGATTGCACAGGGAAGCCATTGAAATTCCTAAGCATAAGCACAATTTCAACAGGAAAGAAGAGACCTTAAGAATGAATAGAGCATGGTCTCCAGTCCTGAAAAACATCAAGCTAACTAAATACTCTATACCTGACAATAGCCCTGCAGAGAAGATTAGCATATCAAGCACCAATCCATATGCAAAAGAACCTCCTCAGGATACAGTGAAGCCTCCCTCCATTAGCATTCCACACCCTGGGAAACTCTTACAGGATGACTCAGCCCAACCCCACCTTCCTGAGTAGATATATATTACCTGCCAACTTCTTTTCCACACTGTGACACTGAGAGATCTCTGTCTTTTGGTGCTACACCTCTGAAGATGCCAGCCACAGCCGCTGGCAAAACATCAGGACAAAACTACAACGCCAAGACCACGGCTATACAGCCCAGAAAATCCACAACGACCGTTCATCAAAGTTCATCAATGTTAAAATGAAGATTGCATCTAATATTCCAGCTTCTGTGTACCTTACTAACTAAATACATTCTTTTTCTACGGTGTTCACTTTTAGATCAACTAAACATCATAACAAGTAGTCTCCATGCACATTCTTACTGCTATCTTAATATAGTCTAATGCTTCTATACAGAACATTTCTATTTCTTTTAACTATTATACTAAAGTTTCCATATCTTGTATTCTACCTCATCAATGATATTTAAGCATTTTCCATCTTATCGGATCCTAACTTTATATTCAGTCTAGAACAATATATCAATATATTATCTTATTCAGATTTCTAAAGCTAAAACATTTTATACGCTTTCTCCTTTGTAAGTAAAATAATTCCCCCATTTGAAAGATGCAAAAAAAAAATGATTACAAGAGCACAGATTATTTCTTCTCTTACAGATAGTTTCCCTCCCTCTTTTGAAACATTTCTTTTACCAAATGTTTATTCAAGTGATAAGAAGTGATATTGTACTTCCCGTGTTTTAAGTAATTTAGAATCTTCCTACGTATAAAATGTATTTTCCTCATACCTTTTTGAAGCTCACCTTGGGTTAGTTGTGTACTACTGACTCATTCAAAATTTCATGCAAACATTTGCCACCAAACATTCACCTAAAGTAAGTCTTGAAGTGAATGCGTGAGATTCCACCTCAGGAAAGATATTTGAAGAATGTTGAGATGAACCGATAGATGAGTAAAAGGTAATCGGTTCCTGCCATGTCTCAAGGTGGGTTTAGCATGTGTCTACGTTGTCTCTATAATTCTACCTAATGGGAAATATAAATCAAAATATCCCTGCAGAACAGTGGAGCTTGTACCTTATATACTAATAGCCAAGTGGCCTCGATCTGTAGATACTTATATCTGATAATTGAGGCCACTTGCACATGAGCAACATTTCCCTACATACCTCGGAGTTACTCCAGCTTTGCAGAAAAACCTAAAACTGTTGGGGTTAAAAAAGAGAGGAGCTTAAAAAAAGCCATATGATACTACTCTTTGTGCCTGCACAGGTGTGGCCATCATGAAGGGAACTACTGCTGAGGTGGGGAAGAGGGAGTCAGGTGCACAGGCACCAGAGCTCAGAACAGTATTTCAGAGCAGCCTTGGCCAGGGGAAGCGATGAAAAGCATATCAGAGCAACGGGGAGGATGACCAGCTGCAGCAACAAAGCACTCTCTCTCAGCCCTGCCAGCAGTGAGGCTGACTGGAAGGAAGATGCAGAGGCTGGTGGTACTGGAGTTAGCAGGAGACAGTGGCAGCCTAGCCCTGGGACAAGTAGAACACTGGGAGGAGAGGCAGCAGTAATAGACTGAGGGCCAAGCTACACATGACGAATGACACTTGAACGGCAAGTGGATTGAGTGGAGGGCAAGTGAACAGGGAGAAATACACTTGCTGTTCAAGTGTCATTCGTCATGTGTAGCTTGGCCCTGAGGGGGCAAACCCGAGAGGAAAAGGTTGGGGTGTCCAAGGTAACGTGAAAGGGAGGGAGTGACAGGGGAAGGTTTGGTAGCAAAGGGCAAAAGAGTAAAAAGGAAAGGGTAAGAGGGTGGGGTAAGCCCAGGTAAGCTCGATCTCATCAAATTTCAGAAGTTAAGCAGGATCTTCCTTGGTTAAAAATTGGATGGGAGACCTCCAGAAAAGACCAGGGTTGAAGAGGCAGGCAATGGCAAACCACCTCTGTAGTTTCTTGCCATGAAAACCCGAGCAGGGTTCACCATAAGTCAGCTATGGACTTAAGAGCACTTTCCACCACCACGAGGAGAATCGGTGGGAGGGGGGAGGACAAAAGAGAAAAAAGGAATGGTGCCTGGGCTTTAGGAAGCAAAAGAGTAAAAGGGAAGTATGGGTGGGGGGAGGTAAGAATGAATAAAAGGGGAAATGGTGTGGGTGAGGGAAAAGTGTGAAAGAGAAGTGTGGGTGGGAGGAGGGGGAACAGTAATAGAGAAGGTGCAGTGGCAGGAGCTGCTGCTGTGGCAAAAGTAGAGGTGAGGTGGCAGGCAGATAGGAAACTGAGGCAGGGAAAAGCTCCCTGCAATCGCTTTCCTGTGAATTTCACGGGCCCCCACTTGTTCTTGTATATTCTTCAAATATAGGTATGCTCCTGGTTGCCACTGCAACCCCCTCAACTGAGAAATGATAAAGTGTGTGACGAAATCTCATGCATGTGACATCCCAATTTCAGATATGTTCCTGGCCGTCCACAGCACCCTTGGTCCAACATACTGTGAGTAGGGTGAATGGAATTCCCACAGCCTAACATTTGTCCCATAGAGGCTTCACATGCGTTGGAGTTCTTGCCTTCATTAAAATATAATCTTTCCAACTTTAACAATCATTTGACAGAGTATATACTTCCATAGTGTTTTTATGTTTCCCATTTGGTATTAGCATTTATTTATATCCTTTATCCCCAGTTGAGACTCAAAGCGGCTTAGAACATCATTCGCCCTTCTTCTATTTTCTCACAACAACCTTGTAAGGTAGCCAGACTGAGTTTGTGATGGGCCCAAGGTCATCCTGCCAGCTTCCATGGTAGAAGTGGGGATTTGAACTTGGGTCTCGTAGGATCCTACTCAGACACTCTATATCCACTTCTCCACGCTGGCATTTTGAGATGATTTGCAGTTGTTATACATAAAAACCCTTTGGGGACATTTTTGGGGGATAGAATAAACATATGTGGGGAGTAGAATCACATCAGCAAGATTCATCCTGGACTAGTGCATATTTGCATGTGCAAAGAGCCATATTTGTGTGCATTTGTGTGTATTTGTGCATGTGTGCAAACTTTGGTACATGCAGTCCTGAACCCTGGAAAATCAAGCACTTGGTTTATGCATACACACAAGTAAAATATGCACACTGCTCCTGTTCAGACAACATGCATTTGTAATGCACACACACCTCTATGCTGTAGACTCTGTTACTTATTCAAATGAATACATGTGGCACTGGGGAGGAGCTAGCGGCTGCGTTTTTATTCTCCATGCATATCTATCCATATTCTCTCCACAAGGAATTAATGAAAAGGCCAAGGATGTATTTGACATACCAGATTTTCTAAATGAGTATAAAGCATCTTTTTTGTGTCTATAAACGTACATGTGAGCATGTGTAAGAAAATTCAAATCCAAGACAATATTGGATGTTAGTCTTTGGCTGTCCACAAAGCTACATGCCAGAGAAAAAAGGCCTATTTTGTTCCTGAATCTCTCAAACCAACAGGCAGCTCAGCTAATGCCATCTGTGGCTTGAGCTCAGGGATTTCATAAGTCAGCTGTGCTTCTGCAGGATCGCTTTCTAATCTACTGACCATCTGTTACAGGTGCTGGAACCACAACACATATTATGAATTCTATAGATTAAAACTTCACTCAAACTGGCACACTGGCCTGTTACTAGGAAGTTGGGCCCACACACTTTGAACATTACTGAAACTCTCTGAACCAATTTTTAGCATCTAACATCCCTTTCCCCAAATGAATTCTTAGAACTCAAAGGGAAGAATGTTCCCTTATATTTGCATTATTTACAAGATGGATATATTGTTTGAAGAACACCTTGCGGGTTGAGCTTAGCTTTAAAGTATGATTAGATTTGTTTGCCAATGGAGGGCAGTTTCCCTATCACCTTATCTTCTACAGAACATAGGAATTCATCTTTTGGCCTCATCATCTTCTCTACCCATCTTTTCCTCCTCCATAAAACTGGCCTAACATGCAAACACCTAGCCAAGAGTGGTTTAATGGAAAGAATAATAATGTAACATAACATTTGATTTATATACCGCCCTTCAGGACAACTTAATGGCACACTTAGAGAGGTTTACGAAGTGTGTTATTATTATCTGCACGACAATCACCCTGTGAAGTGGGTGGGGCTGAGAGAGCTCTGAAAGAGCTGTGACTGACCCAAGGTCACCCAGCTGGCTTCAAGTGGAGGAATAGGGAATCAAACTCAGTTCTCCAGATTAAAGTCCTGCCGCTCTTAACCACTACACCAAACACTGGTCCCACCAGTAGTCTTCATGCAGTATCTGTTACGAGATCAGAAACAGCTCTCACGTGAGTCTGTTAGGAGATAATCAGCCGTCAGCTGGCTGTACCCATCTCTCTTTGCAGAGACAGGCCTTCTATCCAGGACTTCTCCCCACATTGATAGAATGCAGATTGGGAGCAGGCACAACATATGCATATGGAGGAAGGGTCCACACATACAATCTCTTCTCATGATCAGGGATGCTGCTTTCCCAGTGCTTTTCCACATGTAGGCACCATGTTAATATAAGTCAGTGATCACATGGAGGTACGGCCCGTATGTTTGAACCCAACTCCTACTCTCTGTGTTCACTCTGTGCATGGAGAACAGCAGGATTTGAGTCCAGTGGCACCTTAGAGACCAACAAGATTTTTCAGGGTGTAAGGTTTTGAAAGTCAAAGCTCTCTTCTTCTGCGCATGCAGGGGATCATACACAGAGGGCAATAGTCAGCTCTAGAGCTCTTTTATGTCATGCAGTCATTAACATTTCAGAGCAAAACCACAGGAATGCTAAAACGCATAAAGGATTCTTCAATGGCACTGATCATTTTGAAAACAACTGGGATTATTCACTGCTAATGAAGTTTTATTGTGTTCGCTCACTTCAATATTGAGAGCATACGTGCTGAACTCTCCCCATGTTCTCCAATGCTTATTACCAAGCAGATGGCAATCTCAAAAAAAAACACAAAAAACACCTCTCTTCAATGCTAAGAGGAGTAAGGTTCAATTGTGTGTGCTAGCTATTTATTTCTCATAGAGATGAATTCAAATAAGCTATCCTAATTTTCTAAAGACAATTGATCCCACAAAACGCCACTCATGTGAAGATCACATTGCTTTCAATCTGATAAGGGCACCATTCTCTGTGTGTGTGCTGGTGTGTAAAGTGCTGTCAAATCACTGCCCACTTATGGTGACCCGGTGGGATTTTCGAGACAAGAGATATTCAGAGGTGATTTGCCATTGCTTCCCTCTGCATAGTAACCCCTGTCTTCGGTGCTGGTTTCCCATCCAAGTACTAACCATAAACAACCCTGCTTAGTTTCTGCTTTCTGACAAGTTCAGTCTAAACTATTCAGACTGTGACGTGGGTTTAGTTTTATTATTGAGCTGTAGTGGACAAATCAAACAGTACAAATCAGAACTGCTGTACCAACAGTCCAAAACAGAAAACAAAGGTTGAGCCGAGCCCTAAATGCAGGTGCTAGATATAGATATAGATATAGATATAGATATAGATATAGATATAGATATAGATATAGATATAGATATAGATATAGGTGTTTTGTACTTTGTTTGATGAATCTAAGTTTTCACTTGAATCTTCCAGAAAAAAGATTTGAAAAGAAAAATCTCTTCCTGAATTTATTTAAATATCGTACCTTTCCTCATGGCAGGTTACAAGTCACAGTTAAGACGCTTCCATTTAAAACCAATAGTTTAAAACCCCAGATACTGACCTCTTCCCAAAAGATACCAGATACAGCCTTCCCCTCAAAAGAAGAGACAGTGGACAAGAGGCAGTAGACAAGAGGCAGTGTGATGTAGTGGCTGGAGTGATGGACGAGGATCACTCTGACATGGAAGCTCATTGGGTGGCCATGGGCCAGTCAGACATGCATAGCTTAATTTACATTTCAGGGTTTATTGTGAGTTTAAAATGTACAAAGTATAGTTCGGAAAACAGTTCTCAAATGTGTTACATAATGATAGTATAACACTGAGTAATACTACTGTGCCCCATTCATAAAGGGTCAGTTGCAACAAAATTCCGAGGATAAATCCACAAAATGCTGCTGTTGTTTCCAGTATTTTCTTTTCAAAGACTTTTATGCACCAATCAATATGCTTTTAGCCCCTAGCAGTCAGTATCAACATTTCCATTCTCTCTCTCTTTATTCCACCCTTTTTTTCCACGTAGATACATGAAGCTGCCTTATACTGAGAAACCCAGAGGAGGTCTTACCTATAGAGCAGCCTAGGCAATTACCAAGGGGGTAACACAGATGGGGGGGGGGGTGATGGCTGATGGAGGTGATAGAAAATAAAGTCTAAGTACAAATTGTGGAATGTTCTCAAAGAGACATGAATTGTGAACATTGGACACTTAACTTTTGTTCAGAGTATGTGGGATAGGACTAAACTGGTTGCAGGTGGAGCCTCCTGGTCTTTTGCCCAGAATCAGTAAGACGACCCCTGGTCAAGCTATTATCTACAAAGGTCAATATTGTCTATTCTGACTGGCAGTGTTTCCAGCAGAGAACTTTTACATCATCTACTACCTCACCATTTTTAAAAAAAAATATTTAGGTCCTGCCTTTCCCATAGCTCAAGGTGGTTTAAACATTTAAATAAAAAATACAGACTATAATAAAACTTCACATAACCTCCACTCCACTAAAATAACAACAACAATAACAACATTTGATTTATATACTGCCCTTCAGGACAACTTAATGCTGCACTCAGAGTGGTTTACGAAGTGTGTTATTATTAGCCTCATGGCAATCTCCCTGTGGGGTTGGGGGGGGGGGGCGGCTGAGAGAGCTCCATGAAGCTGTGACTGACCCAAGGTGACCCAACTGGCTTCAAGAGGAGGAGTGGGGAATCAAACCTGGTTCTCCGTATTAGAGTCTTGCTGCTCTTAACCAAACTGGTTGCATCCTAGATCCCATTACAGCCCTTGCAAATACATTAGACGTACAGTGCCTCCTAAACACCTCTAAATATGGTGCCCCCTCACATTTTCCAGGATCCCATTCAATAGGATGGGAACTATGATGGAAAAGGTACAGGTTTCTAAGGAGCCTAAGGGGCCGGGAAAACCATGTGCTAGCAACCAAAAAAAATAAAATAAAGACTCTCAGGGACATATGAAAAGAGACAGCCCTTTAGATATGTTTGTCCAAGATCATAAAGTGCTTAAGAGGTCATAACCAACACCTCGAATTGAACTCAGAAACAAACTGGAAACCAATATGTCTTTCTGAACTGGTCTTCCACTTTGTCTTTTAACTGGGGATACCAGAGAATGAACATGGGCCCTTCTGCATGCAAAGCTAATGCTCTTCAGTGGAGCCATGGCGTCTCCAAGGTGCTCAAGGAGATATCCATGAATCCTCCTATCTTCTCCATAGTCCTAATTGGTTGGTTCAATTGTGAAAGTTTGGTTGGTCCAAGGTCACCGAGTGACCTTCACGGTAATATAGAGATCTGAGCCCAGGTCTCTTGGCTTAGCCCAGCATGCTAAGCACAGACCAGAGATCCATGCCCATATTTGAATAAGTCTCTATTTCATTTCCTGCTTTGGACTATTAGTTCAGCCGTTCCAATTCATACCGTTTGATTTGTCCATGAAAGCACAATAATTAAACTAAATCTGCTTTCAAACTCTAAATTAGGCTAAACCTGCCTCTCTTACCTTATTTTGAAACACTTTCCGGATTCTGAGGCACCCCTTTCTTGTCTAGAATACATATCTAAGCCCCCACATCACCTACTCCTGTCTTTCCAAGTCTGGAATGAAAATGATTTTTAGTTTTCATGCTATGTCTCTTGTCCTATAACTGGGGCCAGAATCTATTCGAAGGTTTAAACTTGTGCTCGCTCCAAACTACATGTTTGGATAGCTGCAAAGATTCCTGTTTGGACTACAATGAGGCATGGCCCCTCTTCTCTTAATCTTTTGGATTATTGCTGTTTAGATGGTTGGACATCATTGACAATGTTTGACCACCACCCCTCAGGGATTGATGCCTTGCTTTTTTTCGTCCTCTCTTTTTCTTGGCCTCTTGATTCCCATCTCTTGAGCAGAGTTATCTGTAAAGTATTTCGGAGCCTGAAGTAATTTTCCCTCTAGTGAACTTATAGTATTCAGCATTGACTTAAGGCATTTGTTTTATCTTGTCTTCTTTAGCCCTACTATATCCCCAGTCCAAATATTTGTTTAATTCCCTCACATTCTTCTGATGTCACTCTACATCATGTCTCAGAATTTCCTTAAAGTTTGTAGTGGCACTTCCTCACTTACTGAGGAAAATCATTTATTGCTGCGGTGTGAGGGTCACTCCGTAGTTTCTAAAGCCAGCAGTGGAACATCAGGCAATATTTCCTTAGGCTTGGAGTGAGACGCAGTGAATGGAAGGGTGTTTTCCTACACTTGGTATTGCTTAAATTATCTTTTCTATGCTAGGGAAAGCACCACATCTTGTGGGAATGAATTTCACAAATTAATTTTGTGTTCCACTGGTAAACGGTGTGGTTGAAAGACAAGATACTCTGAAGTTAATTTTTTAAGAAGATGCTTTCAGAGCTGGTGTAACATAATGGCAAAAAGAATGAGATGTTATTTCACTGGTGGTCTTAGATATTATATATTCTCTCTTTCTGCTTTTGCAATACAGGCATAGTAATTTTGGCTATTTTACAGGGCATTTGTAAGGATAACTTAATATGTGCAGGCAGCTTTGACCACTGGCATTGCTACAGAAGTGCTAACTGTTCATATCTTTTTAGGGTATCCTAATGAGCCTTACACAAATAATGACTTCAGTATTGTACCAAGAACCACTTAGTCACTGCCAGAAAGACCAAAGGTTCCTATTTCTTTCTTTCAAATGTAATGGGATGGAATGCATAGCATATCTGCATAATCAAATACTGATGCCAGACAACTCTGTAAAACAGTAGTCCCTATCTTATATACTATAGGGAGATTTTACAAAAGTGTAGCTAGCACCTTGGTTTCTCCATCTCTCTTCTAGTTCCTCTTGCCAAATCTAGTTAAGCATTCCAGGCAGTAGATCAAAGTTGTATAATTAAAGCTAGCAGTAGACTTTATTATACACTCTGGCAAAATCCCACGTCTATCTTCTTGAGCCAAGCAAGCCGTATTTATATTAAGGTTGTTCTGGAATTGTCTGAAATTGGTCTACTTTCGCAACAGGTCAATAGTCTCTCTCTCTCTTACACACATCATTTCTTCTCAGATAAGTGGTATCAAATTACTGTGAGAAGCAATTTTTCCCCTCCCACTTACATCAAATTGGCGTTTGTGTGTGTGGGAGGGGATAACATTGGTGTTTCTCATTAGAGATCAAGTCAAATGTCTTCAGACAAGAAATTCTGATTAAATATTTTTTCACCCATGCTGATAGAGCACAGGGAGGCTGTGATATATGCTGTATAAATCAAATGGGATATTGAAAAAAGAAGTGTTAAGAATTCACCTTATATTGCTTTGCTGCACTTCTTGCCCTTAGAAATAGCAATCATTCTGTATAAAGCGCTTGTAACTCTGATAACTCTCCCCTGAGTTTCCTGATTAAAATGCTCTTCTGCTGTTTACTGTTCTCCAGGGGACAAGGGAGTGGTGTAAGAGAGAGAGAGAGAGAGAGAGAGAGAGAAATATGAGAATAGATACTAAAATTCATTATTCAGATTTCTTTGCAGTCATGTACCCCACAAGTTAGGAACCAAATATTTAAGTTCTCCTTACTTTGGTGAAGCACACAACAGTTGCCTGTACCTGAGCAGAGTGCAATAGCCTGCCCAATAAGATCAGGAAGGCCCTGGCATTTCTATCATTCTCTAGACTGATTTTAAAAAAGACCCTGTTTGCAGGCTTGGAGTGAAGAGTGCCCTCAAGTCATAGCTGACTTTTGGCAACCACTGATGGGGATTTCATGGCAAGAAACTAACACAGGTGGTTTGTCATTGCCTGCCTCTGCAACCCTGGTCTTCATTGGAAGTCTCCCATCCAATTACTAACCAAGTCCTACCCTGCTTAGCTTCAGAGATCTAATGAGATCAGGTTCACCTGGGCTATCCAGGTCAAGGCATTTCCAAGCTTACCGTTTGACTTTTGTAACATGCAATCATTTATAGCCATGGGTGGGATCCATATCTCCCTTTTCATGCAAGAAAGGTGGTTTCACTAACACAAGACATTTTGGGTAGTTTCCTGCTCCACTTGCAGCCCCCAGGGCTGCAGCCACCATTTCTAGGTTCCTGAAGAGAAGGTTTTGCAGGGTTCATGAGTAGGGTTGCCAACTCCAGGTGGGGCCTGGAATTCTCTCAGAATTGCAACTGATCTCCAGCCTACGTGGATCAGGTTCCCTAGAGAAAATGGCATCTTTAGAGGGTGGAATCATATCCTTTCTGAGCTCCCATCATAGCCTTCCTGAGCTCCCTCCTCCCTCATCTCCCCAAACCGCTCCTGCTCCAGTACCTGTCCCTAATCCCTAGGAATTTCTTAATCTGGAGCTGGCAACCCTAGTCATGGGGGCATGAAGCAGGAAGGGGCATGTGGGAAAGGGAGAGCTTTGCTTACCATTCCTAAGATCCTGCCCACTCTATTTTACTGGAATTTTTAGTAATGCAGTTTTGAACATATTTATTTTGTCGCAGAAAGAATGATTTAATTAGATATAAAGAGATTCAGTCTGATTAAGCTGCCGTTAATACAATAATAATTCATATACAAACATAACATTAAGACCTGGTAAAGACTATTTTCAGGAGAAAATGTCCCAGTGTTACCAAATAGATCAAAATTAATCCAATCTTAGAATCCAGTTTTGTCCAGTAAGTACTGCCAACCCTTTGCCAGGGTTTCAGGGAACAAAACTTCCCCATGCATCTGATGAAGAGAGCTGTGGTTCTCAAAAGCTTATGCTACAATAAAGTTGGTTAGTCTTAAAGGTGCTACTGGACATGCTACTATTTTGCAACTACAGACTAACATGGATAACTCCTCTAAAAACTTCCCCAGGCTCTTATCAGAAAGAATCTGAGAATTGCAAACATTATTGGAGAAGGCTTAGAGGATTTTTTCCCTGAGAGTTCTAAATAAGTCATCTTCCAGCTTGTATGTTTGTACTAGAGCTCACACCTTCTGTTACGATGATCCCTTCATTGAGTCTAAAGAAATAAGCTCTAGTCCATGAAACCTTATGTTGGAATACAAAATTGTCTTTCAGGAGCCTGCAAAAAACTAACATGGTCGCTCCTCTGGGACTATATATGGTCATTCCTTCTGGCTTCTGCCCATGTTTCCATATGCCTCAAAGCCCTCTCCATACAAACTTTTTCCTTCCTCTACAAAATCCTGTACCATACACTGACAGTTGTGGCTCAGCAGCGGAAAGGAGAGTCTCTATCTCTCTCCTCTTTCCCCTCCCTTTCACTCTGGAAAATGCTACAAGAGCATTTTCAAAGCACCAAGGGAAAATGTATTTCCCCTTCTTGCATTCCTGATGTTCGATGGAAATATGCCCAGTCCCACTGTCTGCATTGTGTAGAAACATCTTATGGACATCCTATGGATGTCAGATGCCACGAGAGGTAGGGTACTCACTCCCTGATGCCTTGAACTCTTCTGTGACATCACTGTGCTCAGAGGTCCCTTGGAATGACCCTTGATTGATGTGGTATTCCCACAGCTTGACTAATAAAAATGTCAGGTTCTGCCATGGCAGCGGCAGAGCTCTGAGCATGAGTATCCACGAGAGGGGCCTTGAGCATAAGCAGGCTTGGGATTGTCCCCTGGATAGTAGGAGGGGGTATACATCACCCTCACACCCTCTCAGCCACCTATGGACCTATCCTTCTGTAGCCTTTGCTTTTCTGTCCTGCACTGTCCCCTGCTAAGTGAACTTCTCCCTGTCCCTGTCCCTGTCCCTGTCCCTGTCCCTGTCCTTCCTTCCTTCCTTCCTCCCTCCCTCCCTCCCTCCCTCCCTTCCTTCCTTCCTTCCTTCCTTCCTTCCTTCCTTCCTCTCTCCAACCACTCCTACACAACCCGCCACAACCTCTCTACTGAGCCTGCCTTTATAGGGCTTCTTACACCTTTCCCCCTCCCTTCCTCCCGGGCTCTCTCCTATCTCTGGGCAGCCTCCCAGACCTGTGCAGATTGCTCATGATGCCATACAGCTGGGGAACCTCTCAGGTGTTCCTCCTCTTGTTTCAGGTCCTCCCTGCTCTCCTATCCTTTCTTGCGGGATGGTGCTAGCAAGGCCTTTCCAGGTGACGTGGCTTGGCCACATCTGCCTCTGTTCATGCAGTGTCAGACTGGCATCCTGAGTTCTGACCAGTCCCCTGGGGTGGATGTTGGGCCTAATGGCCCCACCTGGGGTGGATGCAGGGCTTCTAGCCCATCTGGCCAGGTATTGGTGTCCCATGTGTGCCTGTGAACTTCTTGCCCTTCGGGGCTTGGTTTGGCAGCATGTGCCTGGCCTGCCACCCAGGCTGGCTTCATTTCCCCTTCACTCCCTGCTGGCTGGGGCTGAGTCATCTTCCCCATTCTCTCTGTGCCTGCAGCCAGGGTGCCATCGGTCCTCAGACAGGGGATCTGTGGCAAGTCCAGGGCGCTCAGGGTGTTCGTCCCCGGACAAAAAGAGCCAACATAGTATTTATTTATTTTATGCCATTTATAGTTTGCCTTTCTCACTGAGACTCAAGGTGGATCACATAGTGTAAAATTAGTAAAGTCAGTTTCAAGGACATTCTCATAAACAATATCATAGACTAAATAAACACAAGTTAACAAATACATAGCAGTAGTAAGAATACAGAGTTGAAGAAATGCTGTAACAGAACATAAGCAATTCTGTTTTTGATCTCTCTCTCTGCTGCTCACTTTCATGGGTCCTAAAGGAATGACTGGTAGATACCTGTACAACTCACCAGGCCACAAGCATTATTTGGTTTCCCATGAAATACTCCATAAATCTTCCTTTTTGCCTTACCTGAGGCCGCTTAAACATGGAAGTTGAGTGGCAAGTGGGCTTTGTTAACCTTGTGTTGTTGTCCATTGCTCCTGTAGAAGATTCTTAAAAAGAGATATCTCACATTCTTCTGTGTGTGTGTGTGTATACACTCACACACACACACACACACATACACACACACACAGTTTTTCTATCTATACACTCCAACAATATTTCCTATTTATAAAGAGCAACTCTTTGTGCTTGGCCTTTCACTCTGAAAAGAGAGGAAAGGGCATCTAAGGGTGTTAGAGACATTGGCTGAACTGAGGTCACGTTTCTGTTTCTTTGCCAACCAGTTCCAATGCTAGCTTTAGACAAAGCATTTTGAACTGCCCACGTCAATAATAGGGTCTCATTTTTTGGTTGTGTCTGACCCTTCTGATTACTACAATGCATAATTGTCACCCTGAGATACAAGAAAGAACAAAGAATTGTTCTCAAAGTCAGCCTGGAAAACATCACTTGGAGAATGTTTGGTAAGTGAAGTGAGAACACACAAGTGAGTATAGAAATGCTTTATCACAGGAGGTGCCACCAACAATGAATAAAGAAATCCTTTCTATTTAAATATCTGGCAAATGTGAGGTATGTTTGACAATGAAATTAAAAGCCACTGCTAAAGCAAATGAAATCTTAGCCGGTGGTGGTTTTCCTACTACTTTTTTTAGCATGAAATAGACATTTTTTAGTTCACTTGCTTTTTATGGAGAATCCTGACAATGAGTTGGATCCAAACTAAATTTTCCAATGCTAGAATGAAACCGTCCTGTCTCCCCAGTACAACTGCAGCCCGTAAAAGGTTGCTTCCAGGGTAAAAGGGACCCTGAAGAATTACATGAGTGGTTCTGCAGCAGCAAGGAGGAATTGGTGGAAATTGCTAGTTTAGGCGGGATTCAAACCTATTCTGAAATGCCCCCCCCCCCGCCCAATCCTGTTCTTGGGGAAGAGGAATAGAGTTGGGTGGGGTCATTTGGGACAGCTATAGGAATGGGAGGCAGGACCAAAAATGTGTAGTCTGGATCTGAGCCAATATCACTGACAGCCTGTTACATTCCAGTGTTTGCTTTCGTGTGTGTGTGTTTGCTTAAAACCCAACTGCAGCAACGCTGCCAGTGAGACTTCTGAGGACTACTGTCCCTTTAAACTAAGGTTCATCCTCCGTGTTTGTTGCTTAAGTTTTTTCAGCATAATCGATTAATTTCTTACTGTTCATTCACAGAGGCTGCTGTGTTTTTGATCCTTAATCAGTCCTTCTTGAAGCCAATTTAATCACTACCTCCCTTTTTTTGCAACCAAATAGAACATATGTATTATTTTTAGTTCTATTCTTTCTCATAATTCTGTAAAAAGAAAGGTAATAGTTAAAGCTCTCACCCCCAAACTAATTATGGACATATTCAGGAATGCCAAAGTCAGGGTAAGTGGTAAGAAGGTAAGTAAACTGAATGAATCCCCTTGTCCTATACCAGCAACAATAGAAGAGGGGAAGGCTATTGTCTGATGCTTCCTCTCACATCTAGCAGCATGAACCATGGTGCTTCTCTTGTTGGTATCTGCATGCTACATACTTTAAATCCATCATGAGATTATGGAAATAAGACAGGGGGAGGGAGAGACAGCAATAGGAAGACGGAAAGGATTAGGGTTGCTTTCAGTGTAAAGACGATTAATTAAAGAATAGGAATGTTGCTCACTTAAGCAAACTTTCATTGGAGCTTGTCCATAAGACCTAATGGGTCTTATTTCTGAGTAGAGATGGGCACGAACAGCAATACGAACTAAAAATCCCCACAAACAGCCCAATCTGCTTTTCATGAGCAGGCTGTTCATGAGGTCCCATTCTAAACGAACAGGTGGTCGTTGCAAGACTTGTTCATTGCTGTTCATTTCTGTTCATCAAGCTAGATCGTCTGGCACCTGCAATCAATTCCCATGGCAACTCAGGCAGAGATTGTCTGAACTCTGTCTGAACTCCTGCTGTTGCCCTGGAAACCACAATCTATGCCCAATTTAGCTTGACAGGCAGGTCTTCCTTCCAAATGTGGACTGGAGCTCCAAATGTGTTACAAGAGGAAAAGACCAGCGGGGAGGCGGGCTCCCAGCTCTGGATTTCAGGGCGAGACAGCTGCTGTTAGAGAGACAGGGTGAGTGCATTGGAGCTTGAATTTTCTTTATGTGTGGAGGGATAGGGATCTACCCGTTCAGGTTCCAGGGCTGCTGCCAGGCTCTGGGGCCAAGCTATTATTTATTACTGGTACCTTTCCTGCTGCCTGCTCAGGTAGGGTTTCTGGGAGTGGTGCAGTAGGGATCTACCCCTTCAAGTTCCAGGGCTGCTGCCAGACTCTGGGGGCAAGCTATTATTTATTATTGGTATCTTTCCTGCTGCCTGCTCAGGTAGGGTTTCTGGGAGTGGTGCAGTAGGGATCTACCCCTTCAAGTTCCAGGGCTGCTGCCAGACTCTGGGGGCAAGCTATTATTTATTATTGGTATCTTTCCTGCTGCTTGCTCAGGTAGGGTTTCTGGGAGTGGTGCAGTAGGGATCATGATGGTTGGAGGAGAGCCTGCTGGCCCCCATGAACAATGAACATGTTCATGACAGGATCATGTTCATCAGTGTTTGTTGTTCATTGTTCATGGATGGCAACAAACAACGAACACCATGTTCATTTTTTTCTGTTCGTGGCCATGTCTATTTCTGAGTAAGCAGTCAAGATCATGCCTGTGGGGACATGCATTGTTCACTTGTTATGAAGAACATATTGCTGTGCAGAATAATAGTTCTAAATACATTTCCAGCTGTCCTTCAGCATTTCTTGAGGAAAGAACCTACATCTTGTGCAAAAAATAACCTGCTAGTTCCAAAACCATTACAACATGTGACAAATGCATACATATTATATAGTATTTGATATAATAAGATAAGATCCAGGTTTTCATTTGGAGGAAAGAGGTAAAGTGTTTTTTCAAAATTATTTGCTCTGTTATATGCACAACATAGATTCTACTTTCAAGGATGTGTAACACAAATAGATGAAAGACCTTCTGTTTTAACTTGTCTACAATTAAATATTCTACAGTAGATAAATTCTTACAAGGGACAAGGGAAATCTAGTTATTTCTGCTTTTGAAAGAAAAAAAAACAGGCCAGTAAAACCCATAGGATTGCTCTCTAAAATATATAAGATTTTGATGGATAAAAGAGAAGGTACTGTTTAAACCAGGAGGGAAAGAGACTAAGATAAAATCTCAATAAACAAACGATAAAGCATTTCATGCTCTCAACTACAGAAAGAAAGAAGCATTTAAGTAACCCATAAATGCATAATGAAACCCTTCCTCTCTTAAGAGACAGCCAGTTTGGTGTAGTGGTTAAGAGCAATAGGACTCTAATCTGGAGACCCAGGTTTGATTCCTCACTCCTCCGCTTGAAGCCAGCTGGGTGACCTTGGGTCAGTCACAGTTCTCTTGGAGCTCTCTCAGCCCCGTCCACCTCACAGGGTGATTGTTATTGTAGGGATAATAAATCGGCACCCCCCGGGGGCGCGCTCGCGCGCTTACCCGGGTGCCGTGCTTTGCCCTCGCGCCGGGAGAAAGAGGCGGACCTCCTTGGGCATTCAGGGCTAAGGGGAGGCGTGGCCGGCTGCTTAAGCCGGCCCCAGCCTCTTTCTGTGGCGCAGTTTCTTTGCAAGCTTGTGGAGAGAGGGTGTCCCTCTGCAGCCACAGCTTGCTTAGGCCGGAGCTGGAGGTTTTCGGCCCAGAGGCTGCGATCGGGGAGCGGAGGAGCGCGTTGGGAAGCAGTGGAGTCCGGCGCTTCCCCCACCCCTTCTTTATTTCTTTAAAAAAAAAAAAAAAAGGAGGAAGAGTGAGAAGGAGCAGGAAAGCGGCCGCGCGTGTTGGGGCCTTGCCGCGCGTGCGCCGCAGGATCCGACGCCGTTTCAGCCTCGAGGGCCCGGCGCCCGGCGGCTTCTGCCGCGGCTGTGATTTCGCGGCCGCGCCATTGGCGCGTCGTGCCTCAGCGGCCAGCAGCTTTGCCGCTGCTTTTCGCCTGGGCTTGTTCTGCGGCCCTTGCCCCGGGGTTCCGGGCATTCTGGACTGTTGGGAGGGGTTGGGCCCTCTGATCCCTTGCGCCCCCCCCCCACTAGTCCCACAGTTTGTGGGCCCAGGGTGGCTTTAGTTGGGACCAGGTAGGGGCTGGTTTTCGGCGGGGTCGGCCCCCCCCCCTGAGCCCCCCCTCCTGTCAGTGTTGGGGGCTTTCTAAGGCTCCTTGGGTTGGGCATCAACGTCCTTCCCTCTCACCCCTGTGCATATTTTGTCTGGCAAGGGTATAGGGGGCTTTTCTGCTGCAGGGAGTGTACAGTCAGCGTTAGGCTGCACTGCCCCTTCCCATCCTTAGTCATGCCACCCAAAAAGGGGGCGGGTGTCAGTAAGGGCAAGCAGCCTGCTAAGCGCCCTGCAGCTGTGCAGGCATTGCCTGCGTCTTCCTCTGATGAGGATGACGGGGAAGCTGCGAGGCAGGAAATTCTTGCCAAGTTGGCCGCCCTGGAGAGAAGTAAGGGAACTAGCTATAGGCAACCTGTGGTTTCCAGGGCACAGAGGGCCACCAAGCGTGTCTCATCTGCCACTTTTCAGAGGGAGGTTTTAACGCGTTTGTCTGCCCTTGAAGGTTCCGCAGATATGGATAATGCTGCGTCAGGTCGGTCCGTTGGCGGTGAACCTGGTGGGGCCGTGGAGCCGGAAGCGCAGGAGGCATCAGAGACTGTGGAAGAGCCTCCCGTTGCTGTGGTGGTAGACCAACCTGAAATGGAGGGTAAGCTGCCTGCACCAAACACCTCCTACATTTGGCCTTGGGGGCCGGTCAGTGTGCCCGGGCCATCCAGCTGGATCCCCCCAACACAGTCTGTTGGGTCCCAGGTTAACCCGGCTGGGAGCGTTCCACCCTGGCTGGGTTGTGCGTACCAGGGGGCGCAGAGCCTTCCTAGCTCTTGGCAATACTGGGGCTCTCAGCCCCCGCCGCTGCAGGCCGGTGTCGGGTCTCCAGCTTCTGGGGCAGCTCTGGCAGGTGCATCAGTCCAGGCTCTGGGCGGTCACCCTTTAGGGCAGCCGCAGTGGATGTGGCCCCCGGTTGCGGCTAACCCCTATTACCAGTCCCTGGGGGTCATGCCCTACAGGGCCATGCCGTTTGGAGACACCGCTTTGCCATTAGGCGACCACTTGACTCCCGCTACTAGGGACAAGATTTTGCGTGGTGAATTCGTGGATGTCTTTACCCTCCTTTTCCGTGAGTTGGAAAAGAAGGATAAAGATGACATGGATGACCGCGACAAGGAGCGGCTGAAGCGGCGAAAGATTGACCGCACCTGGGCTAACTGGTTGCCTGGGATGTTAATCTATGCTGGAGTGATAGCACGGGCCCAGCCGCAGAGGGCGGCTCCTCTGTTTCAATACATTGATATAGTCTATCGGGCACATACGGAATTTGTCGGGGCTGCTTGGATGCAGTACGACGAAGAGTTCCGTATGCGTGCTGCGGTGGATCCCACGCTTCCCTGGGACCGCATTCACCAGCAGCTTTGGCTGCAGCTTATGGCGCCAGCCAAGCCCAATCTGGGCGACAGGTCAGATAGTGGGCATTTGGTGCAGAGGCTCTCCTCCCCTCCTGGCTCCCGCGCCTCTGCGGGGCAGTCGGTTCAGCCCCGGCTGCTTTGCTGGGACTTCGCATACCAAGGGGTGTGTGCCAGGAGGGGGTGTGGGTTTAAGCACGAGTGCCCTCGCTGCAAAGGCCCTCATGCCTTCTCGGCTTGTCCTCGCCCCCGTCCGCGAGGAGGCGGTACCCGGCCTGGGGGCGGGCAGTGGAAGCCTCCACCTGAAAAGGGGTCCAACACCCATAAGGCTGAAGGTGCTTCATAAGCTGTTACAAGGTTATCCTGACAAGGAATCCGCTCAGTTTTTGTTAGAAGGGTTTGGTTTTGGTTTTAGGATTCCTTTTCAGGGTCCACGGGCCCCCTTCATGTCAGCCAACCTGCGTTCAGTGGTTGGTATGGAGGAGGTAGTTAGGAAGAAAATTAGGAAGGAATGTGCCGAGGGCCGAGTCTTGGGCCCTTTCCGTTCTCCCCCAGTCCCCAATCTGAGGGTCTCCCCTTTGGGAGTAGTTCCCAAGAAGGCGGCTGGGGAGTTCCGTTTAATTCACCACCTGTCCTTCCCCAGGGGTGGGTCTGTTAATGACGCTATCCCTGAGCACCTGTGTACGGTGCGGTACACGTCCTTTGACGAGGCGGTGGCTATGGTAAAGCGCAATGGTTTTGGGGCCGAAATGGCGAAATGCGACATTAAGTCGGCCTTTCGTCTTTTGCCTGTCCACCCATTGGATTTTGAGTTGCTGGGTTTCACGTTTGAGGGCCAGTTTTACATGGACAGGGCCCTCCCTATGGGGTGCTCTGTTTCATGCTCGGCCTTTGAGAAATTCAGTACTTTTTTGGAGTGGGCACTGCGTCACAGGCTGAAATGCCGTGACTCCGCCCACTATTTGGATGATTTTATTTTTTGCGGGCCCCAAGGGTCCGGGCAATGTGCCCGGTTGCTGGCTGGCTTTATAGCGTTGGCAGGGGAACTCGGCGTTCCCCTTGCCCACGAAAAGACTGAAGGGCCCACCCAGGTTTTGACTTACCTGAGTATTGAAATTGATACTGTTCAACAGACCTTCCGGCTGCCACAGGCGAAGGTCGACGACCTTCGGGCGCGCCTGGCGGTTCTCAGGGAAAAGAGGAAGGCTTCCTTGCTTGAGCTACAGCAGCTGGTGGGCCACCTCAATTTCGCCTGCAAGGCTGTGGCGCCGGGGCGCCCCTTCCTGCGGCGTTTATGTGATGTGATGTCCGGATTGCGGCTGCCACATCACAGGATTCGGCTGTCCCATGGGATCAAGGATGACCTGAGGGTTTGGGAGGAATTTCTGTCCTCCTTTAATGGGGTCACCTTTTGGCGGAATGAGTTGCTCCTGGAAGCGGAGCTGCGGGTGTCCTCGGATGCTGCGGGATCTGTGGGCCTTGGAGTCTATTTTAGGGGGCACTGGTGCGCTGAGCCCTGGCCCGCTGCATGGCACGGCAGTGATGTTCTTAGGGACATGACGTTTCTGGAATTTTTTCCGATTCTGGTGGCCGTTTGGATTTGGGGTGACGAGCTGGCCAATCATGTGGTCCACTTTTGGTGCGACAACATGGCTGTGGTCCAGGTTATTAACTCACTGTCATCCCGGTCACCCAGGGTCATGCGACTGGTCAGGCTTTTTACGCTTAGGTGCCTTCGTTTGAACGTATTATTTCGGGCTAGGCACGTCCCTGGGCTAGACAATGGGGTGGCGGACGCTCTGTCTCGCCAGCAGATGGAGAAGTTCCGGCAATTGGCCCCAGATGCCGACGCCTTGCCTGTCCGGATACCCTCGGAGATGTGGATTCTTGGAGGGCCGAAGCACGCAGGGCTATCCGTCTAGCCATCGCTCCTAGCACCAGAAGGTCGTATGATCGCGTGGTGCGGCAGTTTGCTAGCTTCCGGTTGGAAGCTGGCTTGGAGCAGTGCTGGCCCATTCCTGCGGAACATTTGATGCAGTTCTGCGTGGTGAGGAAGAGGTCTGGCCTGGCTGTGAAGTCCATTCGTGGACTCTTGGCTGCTCTGGCCTTCGTTAGTAAGGCGCGGGGGTTTTCAGAGGTCACCGGCGACTTCAGGTTACGGAAAATGTTAGAGGGGTGGTCTAGGGAGGCCGGGTCTCGGCCTGACGCTAGGCAACCCATTTCACCTGCTATACTGAGTGGGTTGAGTGCGGGGTGGGGCTCGATTTGCTCCTCGAAGTATGAGGTTCTTCTTTTCCATGCGGCTTCCCTTACTGCCTTTTTTGGAGCTTTTAGGATCGGGGAGCTTGTGGCCCAATCCCGGGACGATATGTCAGATAGAGCCCTTCAGGTTGGGGACGTGCAGTTTGTGGGGGATGGGATTTCCATCCGCCTTCGCCGCTCTAAGACTGATCAGCGTCAGAAGGGGGTAGTTGTCCAGCTGGGGGCGTGCGCCCAGGAGGAGCTTTGCCCAGTACAGGCTTTGCGTGCTTTTCTTGAAGTCAGGGGCTCAGAGGAGGGGCTTCTTTTTCGTCACTGTGATGGGACTCCCCTTACGAGGTACCAGTTCTGGTCCGTCACGGAGAGGGCGCTAGCCAAGCTTGGCCTACAGGGTTTCAAGTTTTGTTCACACTCGTTTCGTATAGGGGCGGCCTCCACTGCCGCAGCGATGGGGTACCCCGAGGTGGCCATTCGCGGCGTGGGGCGGTGGAGGTCGACGGCCTATCGGGGGTATGTACGTCCCCTGCCGCTTCCTTTGTAGTTTTGGCTAATTGTTCTTTTCTTCTTTAGGTGCTGTGGTTCGCCGAAGGAGGTGTCGGATCCTCATCTGCGGACACAGTATGATCTTTTGGGCAGCGCATCAGGCCAAGAGGACCCCGTGGGGGTCTCAGCTTGGCCTTAGTCATTGGGCCCAGGTTGAGTGGCAGGGCCGTCGGGGCCTGCGTTGGCCGGGCCTGTTGCCACTCCTGTTTGAGGGACGGTGTTCCCCGCCGCCGGACTTTTTAGTTATCCACCTAGGTGGCAACGACTTGGGTTGGGTTAAAGGCAAGGCCCTTACTATGCAGGCCCAGGCTGACTTAAAGTTCATTGCTCAGCAATGGCCTGGGGTCCTCATTATCTGGTCTGCCATCCTCCCACGCCGTGTTTGGCGGGAGGCTTTGGATCACGACGCTGTAGAGCGTGCCAGGCGCAAGGCCAATAAGGCCATGTTTAAAGCGCTGTGTGCTGGGCTGGGTATTTATTTGCCCCACCCGCAGATTCGTGACACGTATGCCAACCTCTACAGGGGCGATGGCATTCACCTATCCGTCAAGGGTAATGATATATTTCTGACCGATCTACGGCAAGGGTTGTTGCTTTCTCTGCAGGAGATGTGGGGCGTCAGGGCCTAAGCAGAGGCTTGGCCCTGCCGGTGGCAGGTTAGTCGGGGTAGGCAGAGCGGGCTGGTGGGCACCCAGTGGCATTTCCCCATTGGTGGGGAATGGG